>NW_028227256.1:169678931-170878931 GCF_978045245.1 Mus caroli | reverse complement strand
TATTGTTTATTGTTATGTTTGTTTGTTTCATTTTCTTTACCTGTTTGTTTTCTAAAGAGGGAAAGGAAGAAGGTATAGAGTTAGATAGGTGGGGAGGATCTGGGAAGATGACAGAGGAAAATCCATGATCAGAATATACTGTGTGAATTTTCAACAAGAAAGAAAGAAAGAAAGAAAGAAAGAAAGAAAGAAAGAAAGAAAGAAAGAAAGAAAGAAAGGAAGGAAGGAAGGAAGGAAGGAAGGAAGGAAGGAAGGAAGGAAGGAAGGAAGGAAGGAAGAAAGAAAGAAAGAAAGAAAGAAAGAAAGAAAGAAAGAAAGAAAGAAAGAAAGAAAGAAAGAAAGAAAAGAGAGGGAGGGAGGGAGGGAGGGAGGGAGGGAGGAAGGAAGGAAGGAAGGAAGGAAGGAAGGAAGGAAGGAAGGAAGGAAGGAAGGAAGGAAGGAAGGAAGGAAGGAAGACATAAAAGGAAGTAGGGCTAGTCCTAAGAACTAAGTTCATGATTGAACGTGATGCTGACCTCAGGTACTTGGACTTCAGATCTGTGTTGCGATTGTTCCACGATTAAGATGGAAAACGGCATTCTGAAGTCTGTAGCTGGCCGAGCAATGCCTGGGCACTCCCTATGATTTGTGTCTGATGTCTGAACTAGAGGCAGTCTTATGAAGAAATTTTCCTTATTTTGTGAGGTCTGTGCTAGCTCTGGGTAGTTAGTGTCAAAAATGAATTAAATTGTACCACACTCAATTTTTAGGGAATCGATGTCAGAGTATGTCTGTGTCCTGTTAAGCGTGTTCACTGCAGGACCATTTATAATAACCCTAAGGCCAGAAACAAACACAAGCACACTGTGATACAGTTGAAAATTTGTAGGATATATGAATCATGACAAAATGGATGAATTTTAAAGATATAATGTTGAACATCATAAGACATGTGCAAAATAATATGTCTTCTATGATTTCATTCAAGACAGAATGAACTCTGGCAAGAATATGTGAACTATAGCATTTGTGAAGAAACAGTGAAGTAACAAAAGGGAACAGGTGTCACACAAACTATGAGATAATATTTGCAGGAAAAATAATGTTGCTAATTGTCAAGGGGTACAGAGGCAGAATTTTAGAGGTGACTATAAATAGCTGGCCTGCTTAATGGTTTTTAGTTTATTGAGCCATGTTTTATTCATTTTTCTGAGTATGCACTATGTTGATAATTTTTAAAGTCTTTTTTATTAATTAATTTTTTTACATCCTAAATGCTGCTCTCCCTCCTGGTCTCTCCCTCACAGAGTCCCTCTCCCTCTCCCTCTCCCTTCTCCTCTGAGAAGGTGGAGCCCCTCCCTGGGTATCCCCACCCTGGTACATCAAGTCTCTGCCAGATTAGGCACATCCTCTCCCTCTGAGGCCAGCAATGAAGAGTAAACTACCTGTCTACAACATATGTGCCAGGAGCCTCCTTCCAGTCTGTGTATGTTCTTTGGTAGGTGCCTCAGACTCTGAGAGCTCCCTGGGATCCAGGTTTGTTGACTCTCTTGGTCCCTGTGGGATTCTCATCTACTTCAGGGACTTAAACCCTTCCCCCAACTCTTCCATAAGTATCTCAGACCTTCCCCTGATGTTAGGCTATGAGTATCTATATCTGTTTCAATCTGCTCCTTGGTAGAATGTCCAAGGCTTGCTATAGTATGAGAGCTGGGTTCTGATGGTGGCATATTGTATTGGCGTCAGTTGATTATATTCTTGCAAGTACATAATGAAAGGCAAATGACTTTCATCATGTACTTGCCTCTCATGTTGATTGGGTTGAGTGTCCTGCATTGTAACAGGACTCCCAGAAGGCAGATAGAGCCATGTTTCTCAGGTTTGAGCAGGTTTCCTGTGTGTGTGTTGGGTTAGATCTGGCCTCTTGGGAGGCAGGCAGAGCTATGGAATGTGGTAACTTGCATGTGTTGCTCCATGACTCTGATTTTTAAAATCTTTTCAAAGTGAAAGTGAAGATGAGGAGAAAGGAAACAGGTGTTTTTGTAGAGAATATAGTAAAACATATGTACCCATCCCAGTTCTCAGACTTTGTCTGTCCTAGCTCGCTAGGATTTGTTGCCACTGATATCTAAGTTTCATAAACTAACTGCAGGAACTCTTTCTTCCCGAGTGTTTTCTGCCTGGTCCCAGGGCACACCCAGAAGATTTTTCACGAGAAACACTGACCACAACAAAAATCAGACACAAGTCACCTTAACCAACATAGAAACTTGGATGATTTATGTCCTCTTTGAATCCACTGGACAGCAACTCCTGCTGACCTACATAAACAAGGTAGGATGTGAGCTACGAACACTTCTGAACAGACCCCACTTTCAAACATTGGACTAGGTGGGCACTTACACGTTATGGGAGTAACCAATGACTTTTTAATGGATTTAAGGCCTGCTCCATGAGATAGAACCCATACCTGATACTGATTATAAGGCCAAGAGCATAAGGTTGTACAGTTCATGGCTCCTAAGGGGATGGTTAGTATTATTATTCTTCCAAAGGAACATAGCAATAAAATGATTCCTGATGACATATTGCCATATCCATAGTTCAGTAAGTCAGTAAGACTAGACAAAATGGCACAGCCCTAATGACGAAGTTATTTACAATTGGTAGCTACTAAGAGAGGGAAAAATCAGTTTTCTTCAATGGAGTTACACTGAGTATATGAACCAGGGTAGGACCCAAATTCAGGAGTAATTGGCCAACATTTAGGGGTTGTGTGTTTATGTGCTTTTTTTTTTGTAAGGTTGGTTTTAGTTTTGTTTTTCTTTTTTTTTCAATAATTCATTTTGTATATTCAGTTTACATCCCAATCACAGGCCCCTTCTCTCCTCTCTTCCCAGTCCCACTCCTGCAAATCCCTCCCCCTTTGTGCACTACCCCATCCTAGGATATCAAGTCCCATCAAGACAAGGCACATCCTTTCCTGCAGAGACCCAACCAGGCAGTCCATATAGGGGAAGAATATCCAATGGAAGGCAACAGAGTCAGAAACAGCCCATGCTCCAGTTGTTAGGAGACCACATAAACACCAAGCTACACATTGGCCACAAATGTGTAGGAGACCTAGGTCCAGCCCATGTTCTTTGGTTTGTAGTTCAGTTCCTCTGAGCCCCCTGGACTCAGATTAGTTAACACTGTAGGTCTTCTTGTGGTGTCCCTGATATCTCTGGCTAGTTTAATTCTATCCCCAACTCTTCCACAAGACTCCCTGAGCTCCACCTGATATTTGGTTGTGGGTCTTTGCATCTGTTTGTATCCACTGGTGGATGAAACCTCTCAAGAGACAGTTATTCTAGGCTCCTGTCTTCAAGCATAACAGAGTATCATTAATAGTGTTGGAGGTCAACTCTCTCACATAGGGTGGGTCTCAAGCTGGGGCAGTCATTGGTCAGCTGTTCCCTAAGTCACTGCTCCATCTTTATTCCTATACATCTTGTAGACAGGACAAATTTTGGATTGAAGGTTTTGTGAGTGGGTTGATGTCTCCCTTCCTCCACTGGAACTCTTGTCTGGCTACAGGAGGTGGCCACTTCAGTCTCTATATCCCCCTCTGGTAGGAATCTAAGCTAGGGTTACCCCCATAGACTCTCCAAAGCCTCCCCCATCCCAGGCCTCCAGCTAGTCCCAGAGATGCCCGCCCAATTTCCATTCTCATTCTTTTAAGAGAATGAGAATGGGGGAGTCTGGGACAGGTTGTGGGAGGGGAAATAATATGACACAAATATTTCTATGAAAACTTTTTAAAAATAACAATGACATAAAAATGAAAGTGTACATGTCTCTCCCTTGGTATAAGGGACATGATGTCAGTGGAAGATGAGAGTCAGTGATCTTCCAGTGTACTGACTTGTTAATAAACACTTCCACTACCACACTGACCCTTGAATCATTGAATGCTACCATTGTTGGTAAAATTAACCTTTGCCATGTTACAATAGTCATATACTGTGTATGAATTCAATAAACCAGGATGCCTTTGAAGTAAAAGTCTGATATAAAATAATGTAGAATTTAAATTATTTCAAAAATAGAAATTGAGAAGTAAAGAACAATATTTTAAAAACTTTATTATAAAATGGATAAATTATTGAAATATATAAGTACATAATTTATTAACTTTAAGTTATTTTAAATAAATAATTTGAAGAAGAGTAACATGAAGCTTGACATTTCCCCCAAAGTATTGTTTTTATATTTGGTTGGTTTGTTTGATCCTTCTGCCTCTGCCTCCTAAGTACTTGGATTTCAGGCAAGTATCACTATGTCTGGCTTTAGAATATTATTATTTTATTCATTAAATTTATAAACCCATGTTACTTATAGCCAAAGGCTTGGTACTCTTTGAATTGGAAGCTTTGGAACTAGACCTAGCTCAAGGATGGAGCCAAACTGCTTTGTGTATAGAATCTTTCACATGTGCACATAGCTGTACTCTCCAAGAGAATATTGCAAATTGCAGTCATATGGCACACAGTCACCTTTCAACCAATAATAGACATCATATACAATGGCATAAACCATACAGTTTTGTATGTACAACATGCTACTGTGTTCATATAGATATGCTCTGTATTTGCATAATGATGAAATTGCTTGTGGATGTATTCTCAGAATAGACCCTCATCGTTAAGCAAGACTGTATTAATTCAAGTATATTTAAACACTAAGCACATCAAGTTTCTAAATCTGATAAATATCAAGTTTAGAAACAAACCCAGAAAGACCTGTTTGTTGTTGTTGAGGCTGCTGGTGCAGTTAGTGTGGATGTCGTAGCAAGACAGTGAAGAGGTTCATATGCAAGTACCTTTATGTCAAAGATTGTCTCATAGTCTGTTTTCACAAATAGCATGTTAATACTGTGTGATGGCCTGGGGGGAGGGGTTTCAAGACACTTAAACTACGTCTTTAAAGTGGGTGTTATCACAGAGGTAAGAAGGTAAAACTGCACCAGTTACAGAGAGCACAGGTGTGGGCTCTCTACAATCCTGTGACAGGAGAAAACTCAAACTGAGAAGAGGACTAAACGAGTAAGGTGAGATTCGTTCATCTTTTCCAGGCTGCAGTAAGAGGGTGGAGCTAGATGGAGCCCATCACAGTGAAAGGCACATTATATTGGCTGTTTGACTGAGTGGAACACACCCATTGAAGTGAACAAGGTAGCATGTGTCACTTTGGACAAAAACACTAGAATATGAAGTCTGCATGGTGATGGGGGGGGGGAGTTACATATGTATTTACTAAGTATCCAGATTTCCCAGAAATTCCTTTCTCCAACTTTGATTAAAAGATTTTGTAATGGATTAGCAATTTTGTTCACTGTAGTTTAAAGCTATGAAGTAATGGTACGATAGTCAGCAGAACAGTCATCAAATGTCTGAAGATGAATTTTCCAGAAGCTGATGCATCCCCAGATTGTACTTTCAGGATGATCACATGGGTTCCCCAGGTAACTAAGAACCCTGGAGTGAGGTTCTCAGTGAGTCCATCCCCTTCAGGAAGCATCCTTGCTAAGGAACTGCATCTTTGTGATTTTACATGTTCTAGGGACATGCTGCCTCCAGAGGTTTGTCTAATCCATGGTGTCTCCTCTCTATGGTGATGACAAAGAGCTATCTCAGGTCCATCTGTGACATGGTGTAGGGTTTCTGCCATGACTGGTTCACATTTCAGCTTGTCTCTCTCAACCCAGATTCCTTCACTCCAGCAAAGGTGTGGATGCTGCATCCAAGCCTCTGTCCTGGTGTCTGTTTCCTGGGGTCAGGAATTTGCAGCAGCAGTTTACAATTCCGCTTCTAGAAGAGGTGGCATTTGTGAAGAACACATTTTTTAGCCTCAAATTATTCTAGTACAGGTAGAAGAGATCTCTTCTTTCAGTTTTAAAATATATTTTATTCCAAATGCTGAGTTATATCTACCATGACAAGATTTTCACGATAATAATTTAATACAATCTCCTTTAAAAACCTGGTTTAAAAATAAACCTCTGGGATTTTCTGTCTGAATTTTCTGATATTTCAGATTCTTTGCCCCCTGACCTCACAACATTGCAGAGAGATTTTGCCCACTGTCTGTGCTGTATTGAACAGCAACGAAACTGACAGTACACCCATGCCTTTTCAGTTTTAAAAGTGAAAGATCGTGGGTGCTGCAGGTGGTATGAGCAGGTAAACTTGATAGCGATTCAGAGCATATTAGTAGAGTCCAGCTTTCAGTGGGAATGCTGTGGCACTTGATGGAGCACAAGATAGGGACATGACTTGGTAAGTAACTGTCTGGACCTGGGCAGGTGATGCAAGGCAGGAAGACAGACTCTGAGGTCATCCATAGGCCTGCGCTGTCTCTGTGCTTCTACCCTCCACAACAGGAAAATGAATCTCCAGGTTTAGAGAGGTGCTCCTGCACTCTCATTTCCTGTTTAAAAGAGAATACAAGCCCTTTGTGCTGGCAGTTTTTATGTCAACTTGACACTAACTAGAGTCCTTTTGGAAGAGGGAACTTCAATTGAGAAAATGCCCCTACCAGCTTGACCTATGGGCATAAGAGGTATATTTTCTTGAGTGAGAGGATGCAACTCACTGTGGGTGGTAGCGCCCCTGGACAGATCATCCTAGGTGCTATAAGAAGACAGACGAAGGAAGCCATGAGAAGCAAGCCAATCAGCAGCACCCCTCCATGGCCTCTGCATCACGTCTTGCCTCCATGCCCCACTTAGAATCCTTTCCTCCCCTTACTTCCTTCAATAATGCACTGTGATGAGGAGATATACGGTGAAATAAACCCTTGATCCCAAATTGATTTTGATCATAGTGTTTTATCACAGCAATAGAAATCCTAACTGAGAAAACCTTCCTGGGACTTAATTCTCAGTCTCTGAGAACTTTTGTCTGAGTCTCTCTGCCAACGGTGGCCCAAGCTAGAAAATGCTGATTTGTTTCCCTCTTCTGACTATTGGGAATTCTTAGCATTTGTGGTTATCTATTTTAGGATGTTAGGTTTGTTTTATTGTCTGGCCTGGGCCTATTTGATACAGATCAGAGGTGACCAAGGAGGCTTATTGGGTAAGTGAGGGGTGAATTTCTCTACTTGTCTGTAGAATCTAGGCAATATTAACATAAATAGAAATATTTCCTATATACCAAAACAAAACCACACACGTTTAGAAACTATATCATTTGGAGATCAATTGAGTAAAACTTTATTTTGTAGAAACCTTGTTTTCTACATAACTTCCTGAATAAAATGTGGATGGTAATAGAGTAAAGAAATAAACAGAAATGGCAGGCACAAATCTAAAAGAGACCAGGAGTTTATATAGGACAATCAACACATCAAAGTGGTGACAGACCTGAGTGCCCAGTGGTGGCGCATGAGGAGAAATCCACTATGGTGCTGGGTGGGAAATGACTTCTGACCATCTCCACCTGGATGATCAGTACATTGAGAATGAGAGGCGATGTGTGAGATTAAGGAGACTCTAGAAACCACCTTGTCCAATCCCCTCTCATACAGAAACAAAGGCTTGCAAGTGGCCTGGCCTGGTCTAGCACCCAGTGAGAAGCCCCTTGGACTCCCATCCCTCTCCTCTGTTCTATCCATGGCCTTCCCAAGCTTGAATGGGGAAGGAGGGAGGCAAACACGAACAGCAACATTTAAGGATTCTAGATGTCCCTTCAGATGTTTCCTAAGCTGATCGCACCTAGTATTCCTTCCCATATCAAGCACCTCTCAGTTCCTAACTCTGAGGATTTGGCATCACCACTAAGTCTTCAATAAAGCAGGAACTTCCTGTTTACCCCAGAGAAGGAGGAACATCCTGTTTACCTCAGTACCAGAGACGCTGACACTGTAGGGGCTTCTGTGGAACAATGTGTCTCAGTTGTGTGTGGTGGCAGCACTGTGATCTGAAGGCTTTATCCTGAAGTAAATCTTGGACAGGTAGTAGAGAAAGTTTCCCATAAAAGCACCCAAGAGTTTCCTTTGGGGACTTTCCCCTGCCTATATTTCAATAGAAATCTCTTCTGCATTCATCACACCTATTTCCATGACTCTACATGACTGGAAAGTTGTCATCCTTACCATAGACAATGAGGGGGGAAATGAGGAGTAGAAGGCAGTTCACATCATATACCAGTCTTCAAAACAGAAAAAGTTGACAATATGACTCTGTTTCCCCTCTTGTTTGCACTTTTTTGCTAAGTAGGAATTCCAGGTCTAGTCAGTGTTTGTTAGTTACCCTCATACATTTCCCAACACTGTCAGTAGGTGCAGAGTCTGGGCAAACTTGAAGCCCTCTGCTCTTACATGTTGGTTGTCATAAACCAGTGTTCAGCACTGACAGCATGCCCCTGTCCCTTAGACATTTCCTTAAGCCCCAGCTCACTGTCTGCATGGGCACGGAGCAGGAGCTGAGTTAGACACAATGCATAGGCTCATTCTAATTTTAGAAATGAAACACTTGTCTTACAGATAGGTAAGTAGATTTTTCCCAAATCACAAACCCAGAAAGTAAAAGAATCAAGATTTGGATTCATATCTTCTACTGTGTGATTTAGTCATAATAATGGATATCTTTGCTGGCAAGAAACATAATCCCATTCATACTGTGAGGTAGACCTGGGCCTTCATTGAATATTTTGGTAACATAAAATGAGAGATAATGTACAAATCAAACCAACTATTTTCGTTGCCTAATAACTTATTTGATTCTAAACTACAGAGTTTATTTACTGGATTTCTTAAAAAACAAACAAACAAACAAACGAACAAAAAAAAAAAACCTTTGGTTGAGTCACACTGTGAAGATATAAGTTGCAGTTATAAGTTTGGGTGACACAAGAGCAGTGAATTCATCACATGAGAATCCCAGTCTGAAATTCTTCTCCGTGCCTTGAAACTTTTATCAAGAATCAATATCTCATAGTAATGGATGGGAGAACACAATATGTTACCAACGTTCCTCCATGTCTTCTGTGCTGCCTACTGTTTATAACAACAACAAAAAAGACATTTGAATTCATACCCTCATGGTCTTTCTTCTAGAAGAAACTGAACAAAGGAATAAACCCAGGATCTCTAAAAGTACTGTGCCACATGGTTTCATGCTTACTTTATTCAAATTGTGATTCTCTTTTACAAATACAACAATAGGAATTGGCTCATTCTTTACCTTATTAAACCAGTGTTTACTGAGCACTTGCTATTACATGTTGCTTAACCAGCTGCAGTTGGTTTAATGAAGCATGTATGCAAATCCTGGGGCACAGACTTTTCAGTGGATAATGCCAGTGGCCTTTGACAGTTGAGAAGCTATTGACAACACTGTGAAAAATTACTGTTAAGAATTGTCTCTTTGCCAACAACATTAGCTCCTTTATGTACCTAGGTTAGGAGTTAGGTTTCAACCTTGTTGCCTTTTCCAGGTTTCCGAATCTCCAAGACTGATTTGAACTGTTCTTGGGTTGAGAGCAATAACCCTGTGTCCACAGCAAACAAAATCATCACCAACAATGGAAAAATTCACTGTAGTCAACCATATTTGCTTTTGTGAGTTAGAATGGAGTGTAGATGCAACAAGTATACAATTCAGATCAGAAATTGGAAAATGGGGCTCAAGAGGGACCCAGGCATGATTGTCCATCATTAGTATGATGGGGTATCCAAGAACAGACAGAGAACACCCAATATACTGAGTTCCACAGTCTATTCTCTCTAGAGCACTATAGAAGGATAAGTGGTTCCCAATGACCCCTGTCTTAAAGTTCCTCTAGCCAGCCTAAGTCATGGAAAACATGATGCTGTTCCCTGACTATTTGAATGTAGAAAGGACACAGAGTGGAGCAGAGATAATTAAACAGCATTTTACTCTCAAATTAGCAAATACTGGCAGAGCTTAACTCTGAGATTTAGCGTCTTGCTTTTTTTTTAATAGATAATTATGAGCATGCCAAGATAAAACGAAATTTCTTCCTTCAAAGGCAAACATTTCAAAGGTTCCCCTCTTACATGATGTTTGGGAAGAGCAAATATTCTTGTGGGTCATAAGGGCAGGCCACCTGCCTGTTCTCAGCAGACTCACTCACATCTTTTGGGACTTGCCCTCACAGCTTGCTGACGGGTTGATTTTCCTCTTCTACCATCCTCGGCTAATACGGATTCTTCAATCTCTTTATATCCTTGCTTCCTTTGGCTTTCCAAACTCCTTTCAGTTCGATAAATATAAATACTATTCTTCAGAGCAATAGATGAATTTGAGATCGAAATAAGGACTGGATCCTTTTGTGTCTGGACAGAACTTGACAGTTTAGAAAGCCATTTGACAAAAATATCCCATTATTTGTTGCAAAATTCCATTTTGTGCATAGACATTACCATCAGCACTTGGCAAATAAGGGCTCTGCTGTTGAGATATGGACTGGGTCTCCTTGTTGTAAGTCTATTAGTCTTTGAGACAATCACAACTTATTGAAGTTAGTTGTTGTACTAACTTCATACACTGACTCATATGTGTGCTTTCCCTTCCCCAGTAAAGACTATGTATTTCATTATCAACTCACCATTTATTACAGTAATTCTTAGTTTCTCAGAGTAAATGTACACCCAATGAATACTGCCTGAGCAGTCATAGGTGCCACTGTTATCAAGTGTAGCATTTTTAATGAAGATGTTGGGACCATCATCATAGTACTTGAGAGCAAGTACTTGAGAGCATCCTTGTAGTAGATCACCTGGTGTGCATCCAGTTCTTCCTGCCATGGCTCCTAAAGAAGAAGGGCCCTTTTTCCAGCACCACATCAGCAGAGGCCTGAAGAACCAGCCAGCCTGAAAGACATTCATTACTTTGTAGTGGTTTATTTAACATTGGATGGAAAAAAACAAAGAAACATTGCATGGAGAAAGGGACAGACCGATGCACAGACTGATAAAAGGGGTCATCCAGAGATGATCACTAACCCGTTTCTTGGCTCATAAGATCCATGAAAGAATAAAGACAAAAATAATATGAATAACCTCACTTCTATACATTTGAATCCTTTCTCCCCCTGAAAAGTCAGTCAGGAGCTATAAAGTCTCTGAGACCTTTCTCTTCTAACTCCCCTCCTCTCTGCCCAATCTGAGCACACATAGAGAAGGCTTGCAAAGCAGAATTCCCTTTAGATCAGGGTCGAGTTAAGCAAAAGTAGATAAACATACAGATAGACTATGGAGTTTCAGCTTAGGGGATTTATTTTGTACACTCTTTCTTCACAGAGTCTTCTCAACTCTGTTGTTAATTGTAGTTGGCCAAAAAAAAAAAGTTTCTTTAAAATATATGCATCAATTTGAACTATATGTTTAATTTCTACTTATTGTCCTCTTTTCTATATAAATCTATGTATCAAGTAGTCAGGGCTGCATCTGCCCCTAATACCTACCACAGTTTTTATAGTAGGCAGATATTCAATGAATAATTGTCAGCAATGACTCAGCAAGATGTAAAAATTATTTCCTGAACTGGAGAGATGGCTCAGTGGTTAAGAGCACTGGCTGCTCTTCCAGAGGTCCTGAGTTCAATTCCCAGCTCACACACAGCCACATGGTGGCTCACAACCATCTGTAATGAGATCTGATTTCCTCTTCTGGTATGTCTGAAGACAGCTACAGTGTACTCATATACATAAAATAAATAAATCTTTTTTAAAATCATGCTCTATGGCTAATGCCATTTTTAAGAATTGTAAAATAATCATAAATGGAGAATTTTGAGTTAGAATATATCTAACTTGTACAAGTATATTGTTTTTAAGAAAAGCCTTTTAAGGGACCCTCTCAAATATACTTAGGATGAAATAAATAACTATCTTTTATGGTTTAGTTTATCTTTGAAATCGGCTTACAGAATTTAAAACACCTTCCACTCAAGAGAAAATATAATGTGCAACTTATCCATTCAAAAGATAATTTGTTTATTCAACATTTATTGACACTTAAATATGCTGTATTAAGTTTTGAGTAACAGTAAAGGAAATTGGGAATGAACAGAGGTATCTTTCATGCCTTGAATGGTGGCACTCACACTGTCCAAATGTGAATTTGTCACCTAGTTGGTGCCATTGTAGATCCATTTAGTAGAGTAGTTCTGAAGGGAATTATTCCCACTTCATGTAAAAGTCACTTTCTTGTTGGTAAGTATTCTAATCCATTCAAGGACACTACAGATTTCTGAGTGACTTTAAAAAAGTTAAATTGTGACGATAAAGACATTTTATTGCTGTTGTTGTAATTATTATTATTATTATTATTATTATTATTATTATTATTATTATATCTTTTTTACTGACAAGTCGTTATTCCCTCCAAGTCCACCCTCCAACAGTTCCTCATTCCATTCCTCCTCTTCCATCTCTAAGACGATGCCCCCTACTCCCACCCCACCAGACCTGTCCCCTCCCTGGGGCCCCAAGTCTCTCTAGGGTTAGGTGCGTCTTCTCTCACTGAGGCTAGACCAGACAGTCCTCTGCTATATATGTGTTGAAGGCCTCATATCAGCTTGTGCATGCTGCCTGAAGACAAAGAAATTTTAAATCATTGAAAATGATCATGTCAAAAGTACAAGCATGTCAATCGTCATGTTTATACATGTATGTACATGTTTTTACAATGGCCCATTTACTCTGGCAGCAGGACAAGACTTTTGCCCTGATGTCTAGAAAAAAAACAATAAAGGATGAAGTGTACCATGTTGTCACCTCAGGGAGCAACCAAGCTAAACCCAAAGGTTACCCACAAACACAGAGGTTTGGAAACAAGCAAACTAATTTATAATGTGATAGGATAACCTCCTCTAATTCAGTTTAAGCATCTAGAAATAAAAATTGCAATCTCTTTGTAGATAGAGATAGTATTAGTCACACTCAGTCATTGCTTCCTATAATGGTTGGTATATAATGTTTATTAAATAATTATTAAACAGCTAAATGTAGGAGTAATAAGTGAATGTCAACATCTTGGCTTCATTAAAATATGTCAGGGACAACTGTCAATCACTTCAAACTACAGCAAGGATCGGTACACTTTATTATAGTGTGCAGGAATAAGTTGTAATAATTAAAATAAAAGTATATAATAGACTTGATAAAAATATAAGCTCTACATGGTCTAAATTACTATAGCTCTTTAATTGTGAATAGATAGAATGAAGAATGTTTGAAATTTTAGATGGTCACAAGAAAAACCAAGAGGGTGTCAGCCTTGGATGGCTTCTGGGAGCAAGGAGACATGGTGAAAATTTAAGTGGGCACTAAAGAAATGGCTACATGGTGAAGATAAGGGGTGATATAGTCATGGCGCTATCTTCAGACATTGGGGACTTAAGATAGAATCCAGTCTTTGTCAGCTGTGTAACCTCCACTAGTGATGTAATCTGAGTAACTGAAGTCTCAGTTATAGCATAGCAATAAAGAAAGTCAGAGCAGTTGAGGGAGCCATCTTGTGCCCTGGCTCCCTCAGAGACCAGTCTACACAGGTGAGAGTGTGGACTGCAGAAGCTACATAGCTTCTGGGACAGACCCCTGTTTGGGCTCCAGACATTCTGGCACCTTCCCCACCAGAGGAGATCTGTCTGCCTGATAGGGCTCTGACTGCTGGAACAGGTGAGGGAGCCATCTTGTGACCCAGGTCCCCTGGAGACCAGTCTGTGCAGGTCAGCTCACAGACTGTGGAGGCAATACATCTTCTGGGACAGGCCCTCTTTCAGGCCTTCATCTTCAGCCAGGAGGCATGTCTGAATGCCAGAGCTCTGTGTACCTTCCCTGCATGAGGAGAGCTTCCCTGCACAGAATACTCTGACCACTGAGACTCAGGAGAGAGCTGGACTCCCAGGAGTGCTGACAGAGGCTAACAGAATCACAGGAGGAACAAGCTCCAAGCAGAGACAACTATAAAACTAACGCCAGAGATTACCAGCTGGCGAAAGGCAAACATAAGAATCTTACTAACAGAAACCAAGACCACTAACCATCACCAGAACCCAGCACTCCCACCTCAGCCAGTCCTGGATACCCCAACACATCTGAAAAGCAAGACTCAGATATAAAATCATATCTCATGATGCTAATAGAGGACTTTAAAAATGGGTATTAATAACTGACCTAAAGAAATACAGAACACTGCTAAAGAGGTAGAAGTTCTTAAAGAATTACAGGAAAACACAGCCAAACAGGTGATGGAATTTAACAAAACCATCCAAGATCAAAAAAGAGAAGTAGAAACAATAAAGAAAACCCAAAGTGAGACAACTCTGGAGATAGAAACCCTAAGAAAGAAATCAGAAACCATAGATGCGAGCATCAGCAATAGAATACAAGAGATGGAAGAGAGAATCTCAGGTGCAGGAGATTCCATAGAGAACATCGGCGCAACAATCAAAGAAAATACAAAATGCAAAAAGATCCTAACTCAAAAAATCCAGGAAATCCAGAACACAATGAGAAAACCAAACCTACGAATAATAGGAGTAGATGAGAATGAAGATTTTCAACTTAAAGGGCCAGCAAATATCATCAACTTAATTATAGAAGAAAACTTCCCAAATCTAAAGAAAGAGATGCCCATGAACATACAAGAAGCCTACAGAACTCCAAAGAGACTGGACCAGAAAAGAAATTCCTCCTGACATATAATAATCAGAACAACAAATGCACTAAATAAAGATAGAATATTAAAAGCAGTAAGGGAAAAAGGTCAAGTAGTGGATAAAGGCAGACCTATCAGAATTACACCAGACTTCTCACCAGAGACTATGAAAGCCAGAAGATTCTGGATAGATGTTATATAGACCCTAAGAGAACACAAATGCCAGCCCAGGCTACTATACCCAGCAAAACTCTCAATTACCATAGATGGAGAAACCAAAGTATTCCATGATAAAACCAAATTCAAACAATATCTTTCCACAAATCCAGCCCTTCAAAGGATAATAAAGGGAAACCACCAACACAAAGACGTACACTACCCTAGAAAAAGCAAGAAAGTAATCCTTCAACAAACCTAAAAGACAGCTGCAAGAACAGAATCCCCACTTTAACAACACAAATAACAGAAAGCAACATTTACTTTTCTTTAATTTCTCTTAACATCAATGGACTCAATTCCCCAAAAAACGACATAGACTAATAGACTGGTTACACAAACAGGAACCAACATTTTGTTGCTTACAGGAAACCCACCTCAGGGAAAAGGACAGACACTACCTCAGAGTGAAAGGCTGGAAAACAATTTTCCAATTAAATAGTCTGAAGAAACAAGCTGGAGTAGCCATTCTTATATCGAATAAAATTGACTTCCAACCCAAAGTTATCAAAAAAGACAAGGAGGGGCACTTCATACTCATCAAAGGTAAAATATAACAAGATGAACTCTCAATTCTGAATATCTATGCTCCAAATGCAAGGGCAGCCACATTCATTAAAGAAACTTTAGTAAAGCTCAAAGCACACATTGCATCTCACACAATAATAATGGGAGACTTCACACACCACTCTCACCAATGGACAAATCCTGGAAACAGAAAGTAAACAGAGACACATGGACACTAGCAGAAGTTATGAAACAAATGGATTTAATAGACATCCACAGAACATTTTATCCTAAAATGAAAGCATATGCCTTCTTCTCAGCACCACATGGTACCTTCTCCAAATTTTACCATATAATTGGACACAAAACAGGCCTCTACAGACACAAAAATATTGAAATTATCCCATGTGTCCTATCTGATCACCATGGACTAAGGCTGATCTTCAATAACTGCATAAATAATAGAAAGCCAACATTCACGTGGAAACTGAATAACACTCTACTCAATGACTCCTTGGTCAAGAATGTAATAAAGAAAGAAATTAAAGACTTTTTAGAGTTTAATAAAAATAAAGCCACAACATACCCAAACTTATGGGACACAATGTAGGCAGTCCTAAGAGGAAAACTCATAGCCCTGAGTGCCTCCAAAAAGAAACTAGAGAAAGCATACACTAGCATCCTGACAGCACACCGAGAAGCTCGAGAACTAAAGGAAGCAAATTCACCCAAGAGGAGTAGACAGCAGGAAATAATCATACTCAGGGCTGAAATCAACAAAGTAGAAACAAAAAGAACTATTCAAAGAATCAACCAAACCAGGAGCTGGTTCTTTGAGAAAATCAACAAGATAGATAAACCCTTAGCCAGACTAACTAGAGGGCACAGGGACAGATCCTAATTTTAAAAATCAGAAATGAAAAAGGAGGCAGAAAAACAGAACCTGAGGAAATCCAAACCATCATCAAATCCTACTACAAAAGGCTATACTAAAAAAAAAAAAAAAAACCTAGAAAACCTGGATGAAATGGACAAATTCTTAGACAGATACCAAGTACGAAAGTTAAATCAGGATCAGATTACCGATCTAAACAATCTCATTTGCCATAAAGAAATAGAAGCAGTCATCATTAGTCTCCCAACCAAAAAAAAAAGCTCCGACCCAGGGATTAGTGCAGAGTTCTATCAGACCTTCAAAGAAGACCTAATTCCAACTTTCCTCAAACTATTCCACAAAATAGAAGCAGAATGTACTCTACCCAATTCATTCTATGAAGCCACAATTACTCTGATACCTAAACCACAAAAAGATCCAACAAAGAAAGAGAACTTCAGACCAATTTCCATTTTGAATATCGATGCAAAAATACTCAATAACATCCTCACAAACCAAATCCAAGAACACATCAAAACAGTCATCCATCATGACCAAGTAGGTTTCATTCCAGGGATGCAGGGATGGTTTAATATACTGAAATCCATAAACATAATCCATTATATAAACAAACTCAAAGACAAAAACCACATGATCATCTCCTTAGACGCAGAGAAAACATTTGACAAAATCCAACACCCCTTCATAATAAAAGTCTTGGAAAGATCAGGAATTCAAGGCCCATACATAAACATAATAAAAGCAATCTACAGCAAACCAGTAGCCAACATCAACGACGGAATCCCATTAAAATCAGGTACTAGAGAAGGCTGCCCACTTTCTCCTTACCTATTCAACATTGTACTTGAAGTCCTAGCCAGAGCAATTTGACAACAAAAGGAGATCAAGGGGATACAAATTGGAAATGAAGAATTCAAAATATCACTATTTGCAGATGATATGATAGTATATATAAAAGACCCTAAAAATTCCACCAAAGAACTCCTAAACCCAATTAAACAGCTTCAGTTCATTAGATGGATATAAAATTAACTCAAAAAAAAATAATGGCCTTTCTCTACACAAAGGATAAACGGGCTGAGAAAGAAATTAGGGAAACAACACCCTTCACAATAGTCACAGATAATATAAAATACCTTGGTATGACTCTAACTAAGCAAGTGAAAGATCAGTATGATAAGAACTTCAAGTCTCTGAAGAAAAAAAAATGAAGAAGATCTCAGAAGATGGAAAGATCTCCCATGCTCATGGATTGGCAGGATTAATATAGTCAAAATGGCTATACTGCCAAAGCAATCTACAGATTCAATGCAATCCCCATCAAAATTCCAACTCAATTCTTCACTGAGTTAGAAGAGGCAATTTGCAAATTCGTCTGGAATAATAAAAAACCTGGGATAGCTAAAACTATTCTCAACAATAAAAGAAACTCTGGTGGAATCACCATGCCTGACCTTAAGCTGTACTACAGAGCAATTGTGATTTTAAAAAAAACTGCATGATACTGGTACAGCAACAGACAGGTAGATCAATGGAATAGAATTGAAGACCCAGAAATGAACCCACTCACCTATGATCACTTGATATCTGACAAGGGAGCTAAAACCATCCAGTGGAAAAAAGGACAGCATTTTCAACAAATGGTGCTGGCACAATTCTTCATGTAGAAGAATGCAAATTGATCCATTCTTATCTCTTTGTACTAAGGTCAAGTCTAAGTTGATCAAGGAACTCCACATAAAACCAGAGACACTAGAACTTATAGAGGAGAAAGTGGGGAATAGCCTCGAAGACATGGGCACTAGGGGAAAAATTCCTAAACAGAACAGCAATGGCTTTTGCTGCAAGATCAAGAATTGACAAATGGGACCTCATAAAATTGCAAAGCTTCTGTAAGGCAAAAGACACTGTCAATAAGACTGAAAGGCCACCAACAGATTGGGAAAGGATTTTTACCAATCCTAAATCTGATAGGTGACTAATATCCAATATATAAAAAAGAGCTAAACCGGGCGTGGTGGCGCACGCCTTTAATCCCAGCACTCGGGAGGCAGAGGCAGGCGGATTTCTGAGTTCGAGGCCAGCCTGGTCTACAAAGTGAGTTCCAGGACAGCCAGGGCTATACAGAGAAACCCTGTCTCGAAAAACCAAAAAAAAAAAAAAAAAGAGCTAAAGAAGCTGGACTCCAGAAATTCAAATAACCCCATTAAAAATGGGTTACAGAGCTAAACAAAGAATTCTCAACTGAGGAATACAGAATGGCTGAGAAACACCTGAAAAAATGTTCAACATCCTTAATCATCAGGGAAATGCAAATCAAAACAACCCTGAGATTCCACCTCACACCAGTCAGAATGGCTAAGATGAAAAATTCAGGTGACAGCAGATGCTGGCGAGGATGTGGAGAAAGAGGAACACTCCTCCATTGCTGGTGGGATTGCAAGCTTGGAGCTTCCACTCTGGAAGTCAGTCTGGTGGTTCCTCAGAAAATTGGACATAGTACTACCAGAGGAGCCCACAATACCTCTCCTGGGCATATATCCAGAAGATGTTCCAACCGGTAAGAAGATCACATGCTCCACTATGTTCATAGCAGCCTTATTTATAATAGCCAGAAGCTGGAAAGAACCCTGATGCCCCTCAAGAGAGGAATGGATACAGAAAATGTGGTACATTTGCACAATGGAGTACTACTCAGCTATTAAAAAGAATGAATTTATGAAATTCCTAGGCAAATGGATGGACCTGGAGGGCATCATCCTGAGTGAGGTAACCCAATCACAAAAGAAGCCACTTGATATGCACTCACTGATAAGTGGATATTAACCCAGAAACTTAGAATACCCAAGATACAATTTACAAAACACAAGAAAACAAGAAGGAAGACCAACGTGTGGATACTTTATTCATCTTTAGAGTAGGGAACAAAATACCCATGAAAGGAGTTACAAAGTTTGGAGCTAAGATGAAAGGATGGATTATCCAGAGACTACCCGGGGATCTATCCCATAATCAGCCACCAAACCCAGCCACTATTGCATATGCCAGCAAGATTTTGCTGAAGGGACCCTGTAATAGCTGTCTTGTATGAAGCTATGCCAGTGCCTGGCAAATGCAGAAGTGAATGCTCACAGTCATCTATAGGATGGAACACAGGGCCCCCAATGGAGGAGCTAAAGAAAGTACCCAAGGAGCTGAAGGGGCCGGCAACCCTATAGGTGGAACAACAATATGAACTAACCAGTCCCCCCAGAGCTCGTGTCTCTAGCTTCATATGTAGCAGAAGATGGCCTAGTCGGTCATCAATGGGAAGAGAGGCCCTTAGGTCTTGCAAATTTTATATGCCCCAGTACAGGGGAACGCCAGGGCCAAGAAGTGGGAGTGGGTGGGTAGGGGAGCAGGGGTATAGGGGTATATGGAACTTTCAGGATAGCATTTGAAATGTAAATAAATAAAATATCTAATAAAATAAGATTTAAAAAAAAAAAAGAAAGTCATGTGGGAGTTGGATGGGTAGCTGTGAAAGGCCTAGAAGGGAGGCTGGGACAGGTTAGCATAAGACATAGCTATTGAGTTAAGCAAAAGAAGAGATGGCTTGAAAGAGGGATATTGTATATAGGAAACTTTTGAAGAAGGGAGAAGAAGGAATAAATAAGATACAGCAGGGAAGCTGGCTGTCCATAGTGGGGATGATTCACAGCCGTAAAGAACAAACACAGTGGGTACAGTCACACAAATGAAGAACAATGCTCAGACCCACTGGAGAAAGAACGACCAAGGACTCACTTGTTAGCATGAAGCCCAGAACTGCAAAATTAATAAAGTTTAGCATCTGTCCCCAGTGTTCCCAGTCACCAGAGCACTGAAATCAGTGTGGGAAAGAAATCCACATATGTGGAGCTTTGGTGGTCAATGTGGAGCAGGAGCTGCGCTCTTTCCTCTCTTCTCTTATGTTGGTACTTGTCTTGTACTCTAATAGATGCCAGAGGATTGAAAAGATCTAAGCTATTTGCCTGGTTTCCCACTGAGGTGGTGCTCAGCCCACTTTCCTCTGCTCTTCTTGCCTACAGAGTGTCTGGGAAACATACTTCATTTTGCATATGTGCTATAAAATCACCAAAAACAAAAAACAAAACAAAACAAAAAAAATCAATGTCCCACCTTGATGCTCTCTAAATGCATTTTGGTCTCTCGGAGCAGAGAATAACATGAACCTGTACTTACACGTGAGCAGCAGTGATAGGCACAGCTGGGCAGACCTTCCAGTTGCCATTGCCCCTGCACCTTCAGGTGCTAACTTCATCAAAGAGCTATGGCTTTGAAAATACGCTTTAGAAGGGTGAACAGAATACTCATAAGAGGAAATTTGGAGACAACGTGTGGAGCAGAGACTGAAGAAAAGGACATCCAGAGACTGCCTCACCTGGGGATCCATCCCATATACAGTCACCAAACCCGGACATTATTGTGGAAGCTGGGAAATGCTTGCTGATAGGAGCCTGAAATGGCTTTCTCTTGAGAGGCTGTGCCAGAGCTTGACAAATATAGAGGAGGAATCTCTCAGCCAGCCATTGGACTGAGCTCAGAGGTCCCTGATGGAGGAGTTTGAGAAGGGACTGAAGGAGCTGAGGGGGTTTGTAGCCCCATGGAGGGAGCAACAGTGTCAACATGCCAGACCCCCCGGAGCTCCCAGGGACTGAACCGCCAACCAAAGAATACACAAGGAGGGACCCATGGTTCCTGTCGCATATGTGGCAGAGGATGGCCTTGTTGGACATCACAGTGGGAGGAGAGGCCCTCGGGCCTGAGGGTGTTCAATGTCCCAGTGTAGGGGAATGCCAGGGCAGGAGGATGGGAGTGAGTGGGTAGCAGAGCACCCTCATAGAGGCAGGGTGAGGGGAGATAGGATAGGTGTTTCCGACCTGGAAAGGGGAAAACATTTGAAATGTAAATAAAGAAAATATCCAAAAGAACAATAATAAGCCAAGAAAGACGGAAAGAAAGAAAGAAAGAAAGAAAGAAAGAAAGAAAGAAAGAAAGAAAGAAAGAAAGAAAGAAAGAAAGAAAGAGAAAGAAAGAAAGGAAGGAAGGAAGGAAGGAAGGAAGGAAGGAAGGAAGGAAGGAAGGAAGGAAGGAAGGAAGGAAGGAAGGAAGGAAGGAAGGAAGAAAATAGGCTTGAAACCACAAAAGAGAAGGAAATGTCTTCTGCATCGTATCTGGTTATTTTATCAGCTATGCCTGGCCTTGTCTTTCTCCAGAGATAATAATAGGGTTGTGCCAAGTTGGACAATTTTATAGTCACCCATTTTCTCCCATTGTACCTTCAGCTGACACCTAGAATCTGGTGGGCAAGAACTGTGGATCAACCAGAGCCGCAGAGACTCCTTAAGATACCATTCAGTGCACAAGTATTTGGTTTGAGACTTAGAAACACAGGGTATAAAGGACGGTAGAAAGAAACACATACATACTGAAACTCTTGATAAGTGCCAGGTACCGTGCTAAATATAGCTGACACTGTACACACAAGAAAATCTTATGAATTAGATATTACTGTCTAATTTAATTGGATTTTATTACAATCTATATTTCATTGATAGAAAAATAGATCTTGGGAAAGTAATCTGTATTATCGCGCCACCTATTAAATGGCTCATTTGAGCTTTAAACATTTAAAAATATAACCCTGAAGTCAAGTTCTTGGTCACTATGATGCTCTAAGAACATCCCATAGCATGGAGAACAATCGGTGACATGCTTTGAGGTTCTTCTCAGTTACCAGCCCACTCCTACTTAGTCTGTCACTCTCCCCGTGATTCACGGTGATCCAGGATTTGATTGGTCCTTGGCAGATAATTTCAGAGGCTCTTCCTCCACTGGGTTCTGATATAGCTCATGGTACGGGAAGGTAGATATGAACCTTCATTTATGGAACCAGAAAATCTTCATTTTTAATGCTTCCCACCTTTGGTCAACACTTCATTTTTATAATCATCAAACATGAACATTTCTCCTTTAAAGGCACACCAGTCCTCTATTTGATCACAGCTGCTCTAACTAATTCACTGAATATTTTATTTTCATTATAGGGTTTAATAAGAAAACTAATATTTAAAATTCACGGCACGGCATCTAGCATGGGAAAGATATTTAATACATTCTTCCTTTTATTAGTTTTATTTGTTAGATAATTTTAATATAAATACTAATATGAGCTGGGTTGCAGCCTGTGTAAGATCAATGGCTGGTGTCTCGTGGCAGTGCACTTTGAGTAATCTCAGTCCTCTCAAAGTCCTAGGAAAGAGCAGGATCAGGAAGGGTGGGGAGAGGAAGCAAGAAGGAATGGAGAAGTGTCTTGGTTTGAGCTGCTGGGGGGGGGGGGTAATGTTTGAATTCCTTGATCCTGGAAAAGACAGAGATCGATTATACCTTGCGCATTGTTGAGAGTTTATTGAGGGATTTGAGTATTCTTCTTTCCTAGGAAAGAGGTCCTACAATAAAATTGCCTGAAATGCTGTCACATTGCTGTGGCTCGAACAGCTTCTACACAGGCTTTTCTGAAGTCTCTCCACATTGTCCAAACAGCTCCTACTTATGTGGGATCAAGAGCGCACTCCCTGAGAGGTTCATGCCTGCTCTGAAGAAGATAGGTTTGCTAGAGAGATCATTTTTATTTGTTTCACCATCTAAGGTTTACACTTAAGTGCACAACACTGAGATGAAGACGGTTATGTTAGAAACAGCAACAGAAAAAAAAAAGTTAACAGTTTCAACCAAAGTTTAACAAAGCTTAAAAACAAGCTATATTGCTGTCAATCTTTAAATAAATAAGTAAATAAATAATAGTAAACAAGTTACATCATGACCACCAGAAAGAATAAACCATACTCTAATTACTAAAGAATGTTGCTAAGCAAAGAAAAAGAATTCAGAAGACATAGATAAGCACCAAATTAATAAGAGTTTCAATTACCCATCTTGATACAGTTCACATACAATACATTCTTTTTTTTTTATTTTTAATATTTTTATTACATATTTTCCTCAATTACATTTCCAATGCTATCCCAAAAGTCCCCCATAGCGCCCCCCACTTCCCTACCCACCCATTCCCATTATTTTGGCCCTGGCATTCCCCTATATTGGGGCATATAAAGTTTGCAAGTCCAATGGGCCTCTCTTTCCATTGATGGCCGACTAGGCCATCTTTCGATACATATGCAGCTAGAGACAAGAGCTCCGGGGTTCTGGTTAGTACATCATGTTGTTCCAACTATAGGGTTGCAGATCCCTTTAGCTCCTTGGGTACTTTCTCTAGCTTCTCCATTGGGAGCCCTGTGATACATCCAATAGCTGACTGTGAACATCCACTCCTGTGTTTGCTAAGCCCCGGCATCGTCTCACAAGAGACAGCTATATTTGGGTCCTTTCAGCAAAATCTTGCTAGTGTATGCAATGGTGTCAGCGTTTAGAAGCTGCTTATGGGATGGATCCCTGGATACGGCAGTCTCTAAATGGTCCATCCTTTCATCACAGCTACGAACTTTGTCTCTGTAACTCCTTCCCTGGGTGTTTGTTCCCAATTCTAAGAAGGTGCACAGTGTCCACACTTTGGTCTTCATTCTTCTTGAGTTTCATGCGTTTAGCAAATTGTATCTTATATCTTGGGTATCCTAAGTTTTGGGCTAATATCCACTTATCAGTGAATACATATTGTGTGAGTTCTTTTGTGATTGTGTTACTTCACTCAAGATGATGTCCTCCAGGTCCATCCATTTGGCTAGGAATTTCATAAATTCATTCTTTTTAATAGCTGAGTAGTACTCCATTGTGTAAATGTACCATAATTTCTGTATCCATTCCTCTGTTGAGGGACATCTGGGTTCTTTCCAGCTTCTGGCTATTATAAATAGGGCTGCTATGAACATAGTGGAGCATGTGTCCTTTTTACCGGTTGGGACATCTTCTGGATATATGCCCAGGAGAGGTATTGCTGGATCCTCCGGTAGTACTATGTCCAATTTTCTGAGGAACCGCCAGACTGATTTCCAGAGTGGTTGTACAAGCTTGCAATCCCACCAACAATGGAGGACTGTTCCTCTTTCTCCACATCCTCGCCAGCATCTGCTGTCACCTGAATTTTTGATCTTAGCCATTCTGACTGGTGTGAGGTGGAATCTCAGGGTTGTTTTGATTTGCATTTCCCTGATGATTAAGGATGTTGAACATTTTTTCAGGTGTTTCTCTGCCATTCGGTATTCCTCAGGTGAGAATTCTTTGTTCAGTTCTGAGCCCCATTTTTTAATGGGGTTATTTGACTTTCTGGAGTCCACCTTCTTGAGTTCTTTATATATATTGGATATTAGTCCCTTATCTGATTTAGGATAGGTGAAGATCCTTTCCCAATCTGTTGGTGGTTTTTTTGTCTTATTGATGGTGTCTTTAGCCTTGCAGAAGCTTTGTAGTTTCATGAGGTCCCACTTGTCAATTCTCGATCTTACATCACAAGCCATTACTGTTCTATTCAGGAATTTTTTCCCTGTGCCCATATCTTCAAGGCTTTTCCCCACTTTCTCCTCTATAAGTTTCAGTGTCTCTGGTTTTATGTGAAGTTCCTTGATCCACTTAGACTTGACCTTAGTACAAGGAGATAGGAATGGATCGATTCGCATTCTTCTACATGTTAACAACCAGTTGTGCCAGCACCATTTGTTGAAAATGCTGTCTTTCTTCCACTGGATGTTTTTAGCTCCCTTGTCGAAGATCAAGTGACCGTAGGTGTGTGGGTTCATTTCTGGGTCTTCAATTCTATTCCATTGGTCTATTTGTCTGTCACTATACCAGTACCATGCAGTTTTTATCACAATTGTAGTAGAACTTTAGGTCCGGCATGGTGATTCCACCAGAGGTTCTTTTATCCTTGAGAAGAGTTTTTGCTATCCTAGGTTTTTTGTTATTCCAGATGAATTTGCAGATTGCACTTTCTAATTCGTTGAAGAATTGAGTTGGAATTTTGATGGGGATTGCATTGAATCTGTAGATTGCTTTTGGCAAGATAGCCATTTTTACAATGTTGATCCTGCCAATCCATGAGCATGGGAGATCTTTCCATCTTCTGAGATCTTCTAGAATTTCTTTCTTCAGAGACTTGAAGTTTTTATTATACAGATCTTTCACTTCCTTAGTTAGAGTCACGCCAAGATATTTTATATTATTTGTGACTATTGAGAAGGGTGTTGTTTCCCTAATTTCTTTCTCAGCCTGTTTATTCTTTGTGTAGAGAAAGGCCATTGATTTGTTTGAGTTAATTTTATATCCAGCTACTTCACCGAAGCTGTTTATCAGGCTTAGGAGTTCTCTGGTGGAATTTTTAGGGTCACTTATATATACTATCATATCATCTGCAAAGAGTGATATTTTGACTTCATCTTTTCCAATTTGTATCCCTTTGATCTCCTTTTGTTGTCGAATTGCTCTGGCTAGGACTTCAAGTACAATGTTGAATAGGTATGGAGAAAGTGGACAGCCTTGTCTAGTCCCTGATTTTAGAGGGATTGCTTCAAGCTTCTGACCATTTACTTTGATGTTGGCTACTGGTTTGCTGTAGATTGCTTTTATCATGTTTAGGTATGGGCCTTGAATTCCTGATCTTTCCAACACTTTTATCATGAATGGGTGTTGGATCTTGTCAAATGCTTTTTCCGCATCTAACGAGATGACCATGTGGTTTTTGTCTTTGAGTTTGTTTATATACTGGATTACGTTGATGGATTTCCGTATATTGAACCATCCCTGCATCCCTGGGATGAAACCTACTTGGTCAGGATGGATGATTGTTTTGATGTGTTCTTGGATTCGGTTAGCAAGAACTTTATTGAGGATTTTTGCATCAATATTCATAAGGGATATTGGTCTGAAGTTTTCTATCTTTGTTGGGTCTTTTTGTGGTTTAGGTATCAGAGTAATTGTGGCTTCATAGAATGAGTTGGGTAGAGTACCTTCTGTTTCTATTTTGTGGAATAGTTTGTGAAGAACTGGGATTAGATCTTCTTTGAAGGTCTGATAGAACTCTGCACTAAACCCATCTGGTCCTGGGCTTTTTTTAGTTGGGAGACTATTAATGACTGCTTCTATTTCTTTGGGGGATATAGGGCTGTTGAGATCATTAACCTGATCTTGATTCAACTTTGGTACCTGGTATCTGTCTAGGAACTTCTCCATTTCATCCAGGTTCTCCAGTTTTGTTGAGTATAGCCTTTGGTAGAAGGATCTGATGGTGTTTTGGATGTCTTCAGGATCTGTTGTTATGTCTCCTTTTTCATTTCTGATTTTGTTAATTAGGATGCTTTCCCTGTGCCCTCTAATGAGTCTGGCTAAGGGTTTATCTATCTTGTTGATTTTCTCAAAGAACCAGCTCCTTGATTGGTTGATTCTTTGAATAGTTTTTCTTGTTTCCACTTGGTTGATTTCACCCCTGAGTTTGATTATTTCCTGCCGTCTACTCCTCTTGGGTGAATTTGCTTCCTTTTGTTCTAGTGCTTTTAGGTGTGTTGTCAAGCTGCTAATGTGTGCTCTCTCTAGTTTCCTTTTGGAGGCACTCAGAGCTATGAGTTTTCCTCTTAGAAATGCTTTCATTGCGTCCCATAAGTTTGGGTATGTTGTGGCTTCATTTTCATTGAACTCTAAAAAGTCCTTAATTTCTTTCTTTATTCCTTCCTTGACCAAGGTATCATTGAGAAGAGTGTTGTTCAGTTTCCACGTGAAGGTTGGCTTTCTATTATTTATTTTGTTATTGAAGATCAGCCTTAGTCCATGGTGATCTGATAGGATGCATGGGACAATTTCAATATTTTTGTATCTGTTGAGGCCTGCTTTGTGACCAATTATGTGGTCAATTTTGGAGAAGGTACCATGAGGTGCTGAGAAGAAGGTATATCCTTTTGTTTTAGGATAGAATGTTCTGTAGATATCTGCCAGATCCATTTGATTCATAATTTCTGTTAGTTTCATTGTGTCCCTGTTTAGTTTCTGTTTCCATGATCTGTCCATTGGTGAAAGTGGTGTGTTGAAGTCTCCCACTATTATTGTATGAGGTGCAATGTGTGCTTTGAGTTTTACTAAAGTTTCTTTAATGAATGTGGCTGCCTTTGTATTTGGAGCATAGATATTCAGGATTGATAGTTCCTCTTGGAGGATTTTACCTTTGATGAGTATGAAGTGTCCCTCCCTGTCTTTTTTAATGACTTTGGGTTGGAAGTCAATCTTATCAGATATTAGAATGGCTACTCCAGCTTGTTTCTTCATGCCATTTGCTTGGAAAATTGTTTTCCATCCTTTCATTCTGAGGTAGTGTCTATCCTTTTCTCTGAGATGAGTTTCCTGTAAGCCGCAAAATGTTGGGTCTTGTTTGTGTAGCCAGTTTGTTAGTCTATGTCTTTTTATCGCGGAGTTGAGTCCATTGATATTAAGAGATATTAAGGAAAAGTAATTGTTGTTTCCTGTTATTATTGTTGTTAAAGTTGGCATTTTGTTCTTGTGGCTGTCTTCTTTTAGGTTTGTTGAGGGATTACCTTCTTGTTGTTTCTAGGGCGTGGTTCCTGTCCTTGTATTGGTTTTTTTCTGTTATTATCCTTTGAAGGGCTGGATTCGTGGAGAGATAATGTGTGAATTTGGTTTTGTCGTGGAATACTTTGGTTTCTCCATCTATGTTAATTGAGAGTTTGGCTGGGTATAGTAGCCTGGGCTGGAATTTGTGTTCTTTTAGCGTCTGTATAACATCCGTCCAGGATCTTCTGGCTTTCATAGTCTCTGGTGAAAAATCTGGTGTAATTCTGATAGGCTTGCCTTTATATGTTACTTGGCCTTTTTCTCTTACTGCTTTTAGTATTCTATCTTTATTTAGAGCATTTGTTGTTCTGATTATAATGTGTCGGGAGGTATTTCTTTTCTGGTCCAGTCTATTTGGAGTTCTGTAGGCTTCTTGTATGTTCATGGGCATCTCTTTCTTTAGATTTGGGAAGTTTTCTTCTATAATTTTGTTGAAGATGTTTGCTGGTCCTTTGAGTTGAAAATCTTCATTCTCATCCACTCCTATTATCCGTAGGTTTGGTCTTCTCATTGCGTCCTGTATTTCTTGGATGTTTTGAGTTAGGATCTTTTTGCATTTTACATTTTCCTTGATTGTTGTGCCGATGTTCTCTATGGAATCTTCTGCACCTGAGATTCTCTCTTCCATCTCTTGTATTCTGTTGCTGATGCTCATATCTATGGTTCCAGATTTCTTTCCTAGGGTTTCTATCTCCAGTGTTGCCTCATTTTGGGTTTTCTTTATTGTGTCTACTTCCCTTTTTAGGTCTAGTATGGTTTTGTTCATTTCCATCATCTGTTTGGATGTGTTTTCCTGTTTTTCTGTAAGGACTTCTACCTGTTTGATTATGTTATCCTGTTTTTCTTTAAGGATTTGTAACTCTTTAGCAGTGTTCTCCTGCAATTCTTTAAGGGATTTTTGTGCTTCCTCTTTATTGTCTTCTGCCTGTTTAGCAGTGTTCTCCTGCATTTCTTTAAGTGTGTTATTAAAGTCCTTCTTGAAGTCCTCTATCATCATCAGGAGATATGCTTTTAAATCCGTGTCTAGCTTTTCCAGTGTGTTGGGGTGCCCTGGACTGGGCAAAGTGGGGGTGCTGGGTTCTGATGATGGTGAGTGGTCTTGGTTTCTGTTAGTAAGATTATTACGTTTACCTTTTGCCATCTGGTAATCTCTGGGGTTAGTTGTTATCGTTGTCACTGTTTAAAGATTGGAGCAGAAGCTGTGTTCCACTCACCAGCAGTCCCAAAATCCTGCGGCGGGGGTCGTGGGTAGCTGGCGGGTGTCAGGCAACCCTGCGCTCCTGCTACCCCGGCGCTGATCCGGCCGGATGAGGCCTGTGGCCCTACTCAGGCCGGTTTCTGCTTCCCTAACTAATGCAGTCTCAGGTCCCCCGCAATTGGATTGGAGCAGAAGCTGTGCTCCACTCACCAGAAGTCTTAAGATCCTGTGGCCGGTGTTGTGGGTAGCTGGCGAGTGTCAGCTGACCCTGCGCCCCAGCTGTCCTAGTGCTTTTCTGACCGGAAGAGGGTTGTGGCCCTATGTAGGCCGGATTTCTCTCTCCCCAACCAGAGCAGTCTCAGGTCCCGCGTGATTGGACTGGAGCAGAAGCTGTGTTCCACTCACCAGCAGTCCCAAAATCCTGCGGCGGGGGTCGTGGGTAGCTGGCGGGTCCATTCTTAACCTTATATAAATAAAACACTCTCCGTGGTTGATATCCATCTTGTTTCTTGGACTCAAGTTTGCCTACAACAAAAAACATGTGCTTTGAGGCACAGGAACTTATTGAAACTCATGAAAATTTATTTTAAAGTAATTTGTGTTTTCCCTGTGTTGATGATGATGATGATGATGATGATGACGACGACGACGACAATGATTATTGTGAGCATACATTTGAAAATACTATTCTGAGAAGGAATCAATAGGCTCTGGGTACCAAAAAACAGAGAAAGAAAGAAACAAAGAAACAAAGAGAGGGGGGGAGGGAGGAAGGGAGAAGGGAGGGAGGGGGAGGGAGGGAGGGTAGGAGGGAGGGAGGGAGAGGAAGGAAGGAAGGAAGGAAGGAAGGAAGGAAGGAAGGAAGGAAGGAAGGAAGAAAAAGAGAAAGAAAAAGAGAAAGGAAGGAAGGAAGCTTTCTTTCTTTGCCTTGAAAGTTTTTTGTTACATGCATGCATGCATGCACACACAAGACTATGGATATAATAGCATCACCCTGCCCAGTTTCCAGGAGACTTAATCTGTATTTCACTTTGTAGCATGTAGGTATAAAACTCTAATAACCATGAATAAAGGTTGGGATTGTCGTTCTATGAGGTGTCCTTGAACCTGGATTCAAAGTGAGAAACTTTTAACAGAAACTTTATTTTCCTGTAATGTCTGAAAGAGAAGCAGCAGAACTTAGCCTATTCACTTCCTGCTCCTTCCAAAATCAGGAACCAGAACAGCCAATATGCTGGCTTATTCTATATGTTCTATAAAGCCAACGTCCATATAATATTGAACATAAAACATTGAAAAGCCAGTATACCTGTGTCCTCGTGGCTTATGTGTCTCATAAATCTCTCTCTCTCTCTCTCTCTCTCTCTCTCTCTCTCTCTCTCTCTCTCTCTCTCTCTCTCTCTCTCTCTCTCTCAGTGAAAGGGCTAAGTATGCAATACATCTTACCAGTGTTTCCCTTCTATCAATTCTATGTGGTTGGTAATAAAGAAATTACATCATAGAGAGGCAAGGTAGTATTTGAAACCTATTCAGTTGCCAGTTAAAAGGCTTAAGATGTTAACTAAGGCCATTTGGTGGAGAGTGCATATGGGTAACTAGATAGATGGACACAGTGGGAGTGTCTATTCAGTCAGCACATTGGGCTCACATACCTGTGGATGGGTTCATAAGACTTACTCGGGAACTCCAAAGATTCACCAGAGTTCCTCATCTACAGACAGAAACACATGGATCTAGTTCATCCATCTCTTGTTGTGCCCATTACTTTCCTCATTCCAAGGGATGATTTCTCATTTAACAGCTGCATAACTGGTTGTCACTGGTAGCATTTTAGTTGAGTTCGTTCAGTAAAAGGTGTGTGTGTGTGTCTGTCTGTCTGTCTGTCTGTGTGTGTGTCTATGTGTGTGTCTGTGTGGTATATGCATGTGTGTGAGTACCTTTGAAAGCAAGAAAAAGCATAATACTCCCTAAAACAGGAGTTCCAGGGTGTTATGACCCGCCTAATGTGGGTGCTGAAAACCGAACTCCAACCCTCTACAAGAGCAGCCAGTGCTCTTAACCACTGAGCCATCTTTCCTGCCCCCTCGCGTCCAGTTTTAAGGACTGGTTTTCCTCTAACTAGAAAGAGAAAAGCAGGTAGACTTTTTCACAGAAAGAACTATTTGAATGAAGACTAGCTGTAAAACACACATCTAACACCTAATGTTTTAAAAACAAAATAATACTATCACTCAAACCTAAAGGTAATCATAATTGGAGATTAAGACTTGGTAGAATTCAAGCTGATATACTATATAAGCAAGTGCTACCAGATCTGCCAACTCGATGTTAAAGCATCACATAGTATGACTATTTTCTGAATGCAGATGAAAACTATATACTGGGGAAGTTTTTCCTAAGTAGTGTTACAATTCTTGGGTACTGCCTAATTTATAAAACATACAGGAAAATAAAAACATTCCTAGGTGCCCTAGTTTTTCTCAGGACTGAGAAAATTCCTTTACCTCAACTGAGCAAATGTCCTTTAGCTCACACTCTGTTATGGCACAGGGGTGGGCATCTTTGGGATATGGAATAGGCACCTCACTTTGCAGAGGAGGCATCTTGTGGCATCGTATAGCTGAGGGAGGAGCCTGAAACATCATTTCTAGCCAAGGGCTTCAGACTTGCCTTCCTCTCTTCCTACAGATGCAGGTGCAGGGTCAGGAGGCACAGAGCACTCGGAGCAAAGAGAACTGTATTCTAACCTGCAGGGGAAGATGCAGACGGAATGCGGTGGTGGGAAAAGGTTATTATAATGAACACTAAGATTTTTAAGCTTTTTAAAGATCATCTGTACATATTTACAAAAGAATTAGAAATCTAGGATGTGAACAGACTCTCAAGCTTGAGTCTCAAGTCAGACCCCTCATTCACTGTGTGGCTTTCTCAAGTCAGAGCCCTCATTCACTGTGTAGCTTTCTCAAGTCAGAGCCCTCATTCACTGTGTGGCTTCCTCAAGGCACCAAATTGCCTGATGCTTCGATTGTCAGATACAAGAAGGGATGGTACCTGCCTTGAGGGCATATGAGGGCCTTGAGTGTTAAATGAGCTAATATACTGAGGTGCTTAGCATGGAGCATGGCAGATACTGCATCTATTAATAGAAGCTATTACTGGTAAGGTAAGTGTTTTGTATGGAGGTTTTGCTCTTAGGAAAGAGAGAATTGGGTGAAAGTTTTCCCAGAAACAAAATTTGAATGGAGAATTGATACCAAATGTATTTCTAGCACCTAATATTTTATTGACATAACACAGCACTCTGAGCTGATGGGGATGATCATTAGACTCCAGTAGCACTTAGGAGCACTGTCCTCACCAGAGAGAAGCAGCTCCCACATCACTCTCAGGCCTGCAGGGATAGGGTAGGAGCCAGAGGTCAGTTACAGATGTGGCTCCAGACAAAAATTCCTGTTTTTCAGTCAGCCAAGTGTAATATGCACAGGGGTTATTTTAAGCCTGCTTACAGAACCGAAACACGGAAACAGCCTACTCTTAAAGGAATCCCTTTAGTCTGTCAGAAAATAAGACCAGAAGTCTTGGCCCAGCACAGAGCATTTGCATTTTAATAGGTGAATCATGAATTCTAATCTTTCAGGACTGTGGTTGCACTGTACTGTGACCAGTGTGTTTCTAATGGATAAAGGAAGTTACTACGGGGAGTTGGAAAAAAGGGGAGATAGCCATAGTCATACATGAAGGGTCAGGCCTAAAATCTCAGCAGTCAGAACACTGAGGCAGGAGGGTCACCTGACAGATTTTGGGGCCAGCCTAGTATACATAATAAGACTCTGTCTCAAACAAACAAACAAACAAAACACACAAATAATGAAGCAGGCTGTGAAACGACTCATCAGAAAGTGCTAGCTTGGCAAGCATGAGGACGTGTGTCTGACCTCCACCACCCATGTACAAACTGTGACCCAAAGCACCCTCCCTAACTCCAGTGCTGAGAGAGGGAAACACCAAGATCCCTGGGACTCGCTGGCCAGATGCATAAATGAATCAGTGGGTCAGTAAGAGATTCAGTCTCAAAACAATAAAGGGAAATAAAGGGAAATGTGAAGGACGACACTGAATATTAACCTCTGGCCTCCAGATGCACACACACATCTGCATCTACACATAAGCACAGATACATATAGAGACATAAAAAGAAGAGCAGCGCAGCACTGACAACAAAACCCAAGAAAGGGTAGATGTGATGAATGGATATCTGCAAGAAGCCTTGAGGAGTGAGTGTGTCTGTGAGAGAGAGAGAGAGAGAGAGAGAGAGAGAGAGAGAGAGAGAGAGAGCAAGAGAGAATGTGAATGATTGTGTGTGTATATTTGTGTGTATGTGTTTGTGAGTTTGTGTGTGAGTGATTGTATGTGACTGTGTGTGTGACTGTGTGAGTGCATTGTGTGTGAGTGCATATGTGTGTGAGTGTGTGAGTGTGTGTGTATGAGTGTGTGTGAGTATGTGTGAGTGAGTGTGTATGTGTGTGTGAGTATGTGTGAGTGAGTGTGTATGTGTGTGTGTGAGTATGAGTGTGTGTGCGTGTGTGTGAGTGAGTGTGTATGTGTGTGTGTGTGTGAGCACACGCACACACATGCGCGTTAGAGATTGTTTGTCTTAATAGCAAGTATAAGGAAGATATTTGTGAAAACAGAAGGCCACAGAGCATACTTTGACACTCAAGATACCAGGCAGCCTTACATGCTAATAACCTCCATTTCCAGACACCTTTTTAAAATGCCCAGTTACATTAATACAATTTTATAATTTATTTATTTGACTTTGACATATAAGTGCAGGAGCATTTTTTTTAGCCTTCCCATGTATATCTGAATTTATAGGAAGTAAGCTGCCAAGAGTACTTGGGGGAGAGTGCTTGTTCCCTGCTCTGCACACTGTCCATCAATCTTCATGTTTCAGAGTCAGAGCAACAGCTACTATGGTCAGCTATAGCTCATGGTCCCTCTTTCTTATTATAAAGTTTTCCCATTTTATTACTTCCTCATATTAAAGTTCTGAGTTGTTCTGATTTTATATACTTTTTATTGAAAATAGATTCTTCTCTCATACAATACATCGAGACCACAGTTACTTTCCCCTCCATTCCTCCCAGCTCCACCTTCCCTAGATGCACTCCCAGTCCATTTCCCTTCAGAAAGAAAGCAGGCCTCCAGAGACAACAACAAGACACAACAAAACAAGGTACATTGAGACAAGGCAAAAGTCCTTATAGCGAGGCTAGACAAGGCACATGTAAGCAGCACACAAAGAGAGATCCAACTTTAGGACCCTGAAGTTTATTTAATTTAGGGTTCTCCTCCTAAAAATTAACAGAAAGTAATGAATACAATATTAAGTATTTCAGTGACTACTTATTTGGAACTATAAAATAAACCTCATTGTTTTTCCAACAAACTAGATAACACATGTATTAGGAGATCAAGAAAAAAAAATGAGTCACTAATATGCACTCTTCCATAGAATTTTTCTTTTTCTATAAGTTTTTGCTTCATATTATTTGATCTTCTCTTTATTGGAGAATAATTTTCTAATATCACTTTAGCAGGGAATCTACAAGTATAATTCATTCCTCTAGCATCATTGATCAGTGTTTATTTTCCATTATTGCAGCTGGAGTGAACGGCAGATGCAATTTCAACATGCGATATTATTGTTTGTAGAGCTGCGGGCTTATGCTCACACACACAGGCGTTCTAATGCGTCTGGGTGCTTGAATCTCACCACGAAAGCTAAAATCATTGCGATGTATTTACAATTTTCTACTCGTATGATTGAATAAGTTATTTGCGGCGGGGGGGGGGGGCTCATAGTTTCATTAGGCATGGAAACAACTCAAATCTTCTGTTAATGAAACTAGACATATCTGAAGCTTACATTTTTAAAAAAGATTAGCTTCTCAGACAAGGTATTTCATTCTTGTCTTTCCCTCTCTGCCCACAGATTGCAACTCCCTGTACTGGCAGACGCTTTACTCTGCAGGGTGTTGGTTGGCCTTCCATCTCTGAGCAGTGAAGGCAGGAGAGACAGCTTTGGAGGAAGATCTCACACCTACACTAGGAAGGACTAGAGTAGACTACTACACATGAAAGCTACTTAAATCATCTATTACACAAAGGAAGATCTAAGTAGCTCCTTGGCCAGTGTCCTTCTTACATGAAACTCAACACAACCCTCATCTACTCTCGCATTGGCAAAAGGAGAGAAACTATGGTCTAGGGAAGTCTGAATGGGAAAGACGGTGCTTTTGGACAATTATAGCCAGGATACCAAGAAGAGCTGTTGGAAAGGCTGGCTCCACAGCCTGTGGTACTGAGGGGAGATTCTTTAATCAGCAGGGCCAAGTGGTACATCAGAGACCTTTGGAAGAATGTTCTTGAAGGGGATATTGGGTACCAGGTCCTTCCTTTTCCCTTCTATTTGCTTCCTAGTTATCATGAGGCCAGAGGCTTCCCCTGGTCCATGTGCTTGGACCATGTGTTCTGCCTTTTCACAAAGACAACAGAACCAACTGACTAAAATGTCATAAACTGTAAGTAAAGTAAAAGCTTCACATTTTTCAGTTATGAGTACTCAGGAACAGAAAGGTTACTAGCAAAAGGTCTTAATCCTGCAAATTATATAAATATATAAATATTATAAATAAATATATAATTATATATATTTATAAAATATAAATATAATTTATATTCATACTTTCTATCAATTATTTATATACACAATATATAAATTAATGTATAGTTGATTTTAAATTAAATTTATAAAATATAAATATATAAAAATGTATTAACATTATTCAGAGTCTTTGTGAGGCTCAGTAAGTAAGCAGAAACCTGACTTTCATTAACCTTATCATAATTATCTACTAGTCAATGTATAATCTATATATGTCATATCAGAGCAGCAGCAGATGTTTTATAAATGGACAACAGCAAACAGGGCCTAATAGGGCTGGAAATCACTGGTCTAGGTGTTGAGGAAGGGAAACAAGCCCAGAAAGGAGAAACGGGATTGTGAACACGGTCTGCCTGACTTGTCCTCCAAGACTGTTAATCCTAACAGACAGTAGAGGTTCAAGAACACAGTTAAGTAAGGATCTGGTCCTGGATAAAAACTCAAGATCTGACAGGTGATTGGAATAATGTGATGGTAACTGTTAGACAGAGGTGCATTGTCAGAATAGTCAGGAACATTCTCTGGCAAGAATTTAATCCAGTTTCTCATAAGGAAGAACTGGGATTGTTTTTTAAAAGATAACATATGCTCATTTTCCTAGGTGACAAAATAAAAATAATTCTACAATTATTATGGTTTGCTTACTTGATTAGTTAATAGGTTACTATTTTACCTTTTATTTTTAATTGTAATTTCTATCTGGTGACTCAAATTATCTTGATAAACCTATGATGGAGCTTTCAAATTGTTCAATAAATAGAAGAAAGAATAAGCCAACACAGAGCCACCATTAAAAGGCTCCAAACACAGAGTGGTATTCTTTATCATAGCTAATAAAAAGTCTTTATTATATTGCATATTATTATGCAAAAAAATTAATGTAGCTAATCCTCTATTTACATGACCCAAAGGTCAACATTAGAAGAAATGTGCAATAGTAAAATTGAAATAAAATTATATTCTTAATTTCTGAATTGGGATTATACCAAATCATGAGTTAAGTAATGTCATAATAGCAATGTGTAGGAGAACTACATGTAATTATAAAGGTCTGTCTCATTAAAGTTGGAACTTAGGTATAGCTTGTTGGTTAATTACATAGTTTAAAATCCCTGAAAGAGAAAACTAAGCTGTGAAGTTCAGTGATGGCATCCTGTACATTGTGTTTTCTAAACAAGAAGTCCCTGAGTTTGAACTGTAATGACTAAGGAAATGAATGAAGGAAACACAGGCTCCCATTTAACACTGATTGACACGAAAGATCATTGAGATCCAGGAATTAAGAGAACAGTAAGGTGGAAGCTTGGTGGGCAAAGAGGCAAAGGCATAAAATGAGATGGAACTGAGAATGGGGACAGATTGTATCTGAAGAACATGACAAAGAGCCATGTTTTCTTTGAATGGTTATGAAAAGCTGTTTGACTGTGAAAATCAAGGGGACATGCACACATGTAGATAGGCATGTGTGCACATGTATAACTATGTATTCCCTTGACTAAAACATTTGGAGGGTTTTCAGACAGATAAATACATGTGCATGTACATGTGCACATATGTATATGGAAAGATAGCAAAGGAGATACACATTCAGGTATACCTGTAGTCATGTGAGGTGTAGACTTTTAGTGGATTTTAGGAGTCTGTTAAATTATGACTTCTTTGAAATAGAATGTGATGATAAGTTGTCCTAGAGCGATGCTAGTGGAAGGTTGATGGGTTCATGCCAAGCATTACGGTTAGCATTAAGAGGATTTATGGGCAGATTGGCAGATGGAGAAAGTGTAAGCATAGTTCTTAATTTTCTAGCTCTAATATCTATGCTAATGGTGACACTGTTTATTAGTGGAGGCTGGGGAGGGACTACAGATCAGGAAAGTACCAGTTTAAGGAGAAAAATTAAGTGTTCCAATTTAAAGAATTTGTGCTGTGGCATCCTTTTTACATGATGATAATGCTAAATAGACAGTTAATGAAGTTTAAATTTTAATTGTTTTTACTAGAAATGTAAGGTTTTAAATCACTGGCATATATTTGATGTGACTGAATAAGATGAAATCACTTATTGGGATGGGAATAAGGGAAAGAGAGAGAGAGATGGAGGGAAAGGGAGAGAGAGAAGGGAGGGATGGGTGGAGGGAAGGAGGGAGGAAGGGAGGGGAAGAAGGAGGGAGAGAGTTTAAAAAGAAAGCAAATTCCAGGATAAAGCAGTAAGGAAGGCCAACATCTCAAGGATGGAGGAGGGGACAGGTCCAGAAAAGATACTAGATACTACAGTTTATAAGATAAGAGGGTCCTCAGCAGAGCTGGGAAGAGAGCACACTTCTAGAGAAATGGTTATTCCTGAATCTTGCTGAGAGATGAAGTAAGATGAGAAGATTAAACGACACTGTGCCTGGCACTGTGGAAGTCTCTAGGAACTAATGATGCTGATCTCTGTGGAAGGGTGTGTGTGGAAGCCAAGCTGAAGTGAGCCACTGAGAACAGGAAGGGAGAAGGAAGGAAGTCTTGACAGATAATGTCAGAGAAGCTTTCCAGTAGCCTGGAGGGGCTGGAGGATGCAGGGGTCAAGATGAGCTCTCACTTGAGGGAATTTAGATAGCATTTGCTAGTTTTTGATGATGATCTAAGGAGAAGAGACAGAGTAGAAGATTAAACACATTGGTCTTTCCACAAATAAGGGAAGCTGTTTTCACCCATAAATATTTCTTGAGAAGAACACAGGTATTTCTGCCATAATACACTGAGAAGTTTAAGTTTTGAATCTTCGTTATTTCAAAAAAAAAAGTGCTAAAAGGATAATTCTTTAGGAGAAACCCTCAAATTATACAAACTCCGTTGCCAAAGCACAAACATTTGAAGTCCAACAAATAATTGAAAATATAAGTTAAGTTTCGAGTAAATAAAATCAACAGTGAATATAGATAAGACAAGATTATTCCCAGTGGTTCCTAGAACGAAGTTAAGAGAGAAAATATGCAAAATGCCAGAGGAAAAAACTGTGCTGAACATTTCCAAGTCAGATTCATGGCAAAACTTGACTAAAAAGAAACCTTGGAGTGGGGAGGCATTGTGCACAGGCTCTGTACTTAGTGTATTCCACAAGGTTTGTTTTCAGCAACTCTTCTACATAATACAACACCTTAGCATGCTATGAAAAACTGTGTGAGATGCCTTCTACACTATATTATCCTTTGACTTACTAATAAAATAAGAACTTATTTGAGTTTCATAAAAGTACATTAGAGCAAAAAAATTGTATAAAGTTGAATTTTTGTGGTTTTTGTTTAGTTTGTCTTTTACTTATTAAACAGCTGCTATGTGCATAGAAACATACCGAGCATGATGTAGAGTAAGAAAAATAATGCTTTTTATTCCTCCTAAATGTATTGCCTTGAGGAAAAAAACCTTGAGTTTTACAGGAAAAAATAATATGGGGAGATTGAAACATGATTCAGTAAAAAATAATAAATATCGAACAATTACAATGATTCATAGCATTTGGTGAGTATTTAGTATCAGACATTGCGCTTTAACCGCTTACTCACAGGGAGCCTATGGAGTGAGTTCTGCTTGTACTCTGGTTCTCATGAGAAGCAGAAGTCAAGGTGATTTGCGGACTCAATATTTGAAGCTTAGAGATCTAAGTCTGAATGGCCAAAATCTTAAACGCGGGAAACAAACACATTAGACATATTATTACAACATGATTACTATACAAGTTGAGGTGATTAAACCCTTCTTCCCAACTTCAAGAAGTTGAGATCTCACACTTAAATTTTGCCTTAACTATAAAGCATTATATTACCAGAGCATTCAGTTTTGCTTGAGGAAATAGTGGAGAAGGAATGATAGGTCCCCAAAAAGGGTGCAAGGGGTTAGCCTATGCAGTTATCACTTCATGTGGCATTTATTTAATTGCCCAATAAACTAAGCATATATAATAGAAAGTGCTGAAGGCTTAAGACTCAGATATATTTACTCCAGGAGACATGGAATTTGGTGAATGGGTCCTACAATAATGAAAGGCTGTAGAGTTGGCTTCATGCAGTCAGAGATGGGTGAAATGATGGAGACCCTACAATGGAAAAACCCAAAGAACAACACTTAAAAAATAAGTAAATGAGAAAAGTAATTCAGTAACGTCAAACTAACAGTGACACCTAATACAAATGAAACCCCACTACACCTTCACCTTCCGTTACAATGTGGGGTTCGTATGCAGAAGAGCAGTTATGACAAAACAAAGTTCGTTATGGATAATTACCTTAGTTTTCATTCTCTATTTCTCCTCCCAGACAAGTGGATGATGTAAGGAGAAAAGAAGTATAGGTTCCCACCTCCCACATGCATCAGGACATTGGAACTATCAGCTTATTCTATGCAGGTGGCAAGTAGAGATGTATACTATACTGGACTGGGCACACAATTTTAAGTGAGATTTAAAGTTAAAATTTGAAACTAACAGATTTGGGTTTATTAACCTCAATGGACTCTTTTATTAGTTATGAGAAGCAATCAAATGGCCTTGGAGTTGGCCTATCATGTCATTGAGCAAGCCTACTGCCTTATAAGAATAGGACCACAGCACTAATTTTTTGGGGGGTGGGGCTGGATGGATCACTTTTCTTTTTGTTTTAATCTATTTTATATCCCTACTACAGTTCCCCCTCCCTCCTCTCCTCTTATCCCTCTCCATCAATTCCCCTTTCCTCTGACCCAATCCCTCTTTCTTCCATTTCTCTTCAGAAAAGAGCAGGCCTTCCATGCATATCAACTAGCCATGACATATCACCTTACAATGAGTCTAGCACCTCTTCTTCTATTAAGGTTAGACAAGGCAACACAGTATGGGAAAAAGGGTCCCAAGAAGAGGCAACAGAGTCAGCCCCAGCTTCCACTGTTAGGAGTCCCACAAGAAGACCAAAATACACATTACAACATATGTCAGGCCCATGAAGGCTCCCTGGTTGGTGGTTCAGAGCTAACGATTTCATGTTTATATCTCACAAGCTGAGACTTTCCAAAGCAGTGTTTCTCTGAAATGGAAAGGCTAGACTTATGCTCTGAGGTCCTCCATGGGTCTAACATCTGAGTGTGTCCTAGCAGTGAGGAGTACACAACTTCAAGAGGACAGCAGTTAGTTATATGGACAATGTGGCCCTGTGGTGGTGCCCAAGAGCAGTGACTTGGGCTGCCTGATGGATGAGTCCCTCATTCTCCTCTCTGACTTGCCGGGGTGACAGTTCAGCACATACAGAAACCTTGCCTTCTGTGCTTCTGTCTCAAAGCTAGTGCATGTGAAAAGAAAAATCTGTGGGAGGCAGAGACAGATCTGAAAGCAGAAGCTGAAGAAAAAAAAAAGGAGTTAAAAGCAAGAGAGGTGAAGCGAGCAGGATTGATGTGAGCATGAAGGACTTGTATGGAGGAGGAGTTAGTTCCTAGTCAATGTTTACTGAAAGTCCTAAAGTACTAAAATAAAATAAAATAAAATAAAATAATAAAATAAAATAAAATGCCTGTAACATTAAATAGAACATGATTTAGAGACAACCAATTCAAATAGCTTCAATTTAGACTGAGTAAATACCACAGAATGGTTTGTGGGAAGTGTGTGTGTGTGTGTGTGTGTGTGTGTATGTGTGTGTGTGTGATTAATCAGTGGCATATAAAGAACAAAAATATGCTTCTGTTGTTGTGGTAGTGGCAGTCATTTTTGCTCCTGCTTGAACCAGGGAAAGGGTATGGGAGTTGGTGTTCATTTGCATGCTGGAGTATGATGTGGGAAGAAGGAAAATGAAGAAGAGTGGGGAAAACTGAATGAGCAGAACATGCCAGATAGGGCCAGCAAGAAAGCTACCCAGAGTGATAGATGAAGAATGAACAAAATCAACCTCTACCCAACATTCCAGCGAGATGAGGAGAGGGTACGTGAGATCCCACTCCAGCAGAAGAGTGATTGACAATCGATGCCTGCTAGAGGAGGGAGACTTGGTCTTGGTTCTGGCCGGTTGTTCATATTCCCATGAATGACCTCACACTCATGCAGATGTGAGCAGCACTGATTAGACTCAGTGAGATTTTAAAAAGATCAAACACATCGCATGAATTTCAGAGGGGACATCTGGGAGGGATCCAAGAGGAGCTGGAGGGAGAATGGGAAGTAAATATGATTAAATGCCTTGTGTTCATATATGAAAAAGATTAAATTTTTAAAATTATCTCTTTTAAAATATCTTAGTGTAGTCTCCACCAACAAGATTGTTGTGAATAACCCCAGTGCTGTTTATATTTTGATGTTAATTCAACTTCTCTAAGAGGGGCAATCTGGACAAGGAGTGAATCATGTACTCAGGAGTTCATGTGACCCTTCTAATGAATAAAGAAACCAATCACTGGATGAGTAGGTGGGACTTCCGGGTTGGAGGGAGGAAGAAAAGAGGAGGCGAGGACAATGGCCTCTTGCACGGGACAGCAGGGAACAACAAGATGTAGCTACAAGTGACACCTGGTTTAGATGGCGAATCCACCAGAATTCGCCACTGGAGGAGTTCTATTTATTATAGCTTAGAAAATTAGGATTCTAATTGTTGCGCCCAGAGACCGAGTTACCACTGATTCTGAACTAAGTTTGTGTGGTGTTTTCCTTTGCGCTGTGGCTCAACTGGGTTCCAGAGAGAAAAGTGCAATGGCGAAGCATGGGTTTGCAAGAAGTGAACCCAAAAAGGCCATGGGAATTTTGAAGTGTGGGGTTGGTGTAGTACTGACCAGCCAGTGGGAACTTAGCAAGCTGGGTAGAGAGATTTCGGAGCTCTGCGTCAGAGAGTCTCCACGAGATGAGAGCAGGCTGGCCATGCCTGCCAGTGCGGGGGCCTGCCAGCATAGTGTGAATTGCGTTTTTTATTATTTCCCACAACACAAGACTCTCTACCACATAATCCCCAAATCACAGTGAAAACCTCGCTAGTGTTGACTGTAGCCCATTCCTACAACTCTATAAAGAAGCTCAAAGTAGCTTAGACTGTTAACACGTTCATTTAAATATTTGTGTATACATTGTAGGGTCATCCTCTGAGTGTGACTCTGTCATCTTCATCAGAGCACCTGTGACTGCTTCTAAGGGACCCTCACAATCAAGCCTGCTGGCTGTTGAGAGTCCTTCATAGAAAGAGGACATACAGAAGGTCATCAGACCCTCACCTGATGTCTCACCCGTCTCTCTTGAACGTCCCAATTTTTTCCCTAATTGAACATAGCCTCATGGTCTCTAGGGTATAAAGTGTGGAAGGTTAACATACGTTAGCAATCTGTGTAGCTAGAAGTCATCATCCATGCTGGGGTGACACTGTCACTCATACAGCTACTTTGGGGTTACCCAGTCTCCTGTAAGAATCATCTGATCCACACGTTCTAAGTAAGCCAAAAAACCATTGGCTCCTCACAGTGGACTTCAGTAGCATCATATTTTCTTGGCTTGTCAATGGTGTCCTCGATGGTGAGTCAGACATGTGTCTGTTTCTGCAGGGGAAAAGCTCCTGCAAAGGTATACAAGCCATTCCCATGTAAACTCTCCTTCCTGTTGGATATGTAGACACACTGTATGAAAGTGTATACTGGCACTAGTTATTGTTTTCATGCTAGTTCAATCTTACCTAACCTAGCATGTATCACAATAAAAGGAAACAGTGTGATTTCTCATCGGGGTCCTCATGGTTACTCATTGAACTTAATGTATACGTGTATTTGATCAACTTCTCTATACTCTAGTGTAGATAATGTTCAAACCTTCAATAAATACTTATTAGAGAAATAAATGAGCAATTAACACATTGATTACTTCATCGAGATATTGCAACCAAATAGATCATTCTCTCTTCCTAAAGGTGAATATTCCTAAACTATGTATATGCATTAAAGAGCTCTGAACCATTCTTCATCTCCAATTCTTCATCCTTTGTTTAAGCTACCAACCTTGTCTGTGCATCTGTGCTTAGAAAAAACAGCCCCAGGACATATTTTTTTAGTTAATTTCTATGTTAATAGCTTCATAGACGGTTTTTCTTTATGACTGATAGCCTGTCAGTATTTTTTCAGAATATGTAAAATGACTTTGTAGTCCTCTTTCCACTGTTCTAACCATTGGATATTTGACTATAAATTTAATTAACTGGAAATATAGAACAATAAAGCAGATACATGAAAAAGGGGATGAAATTCTTTGTGCTGCCAAGTCTCAGTCTGTACTTGCTCATCCTCCCAGTTATATGGCTGAAGAAGCTGGCATGGCTCTTGCTTCTGCGTTTTGTTTGTGAACAAAATCTCTAGTGTCCAAAACTACAGGCAATTTAATTCTGTGTGGCTCATTCGTGGCAATGTACTTGCATACAAATGTTATTTTGAAATGATACTTAAAAATTGTGACCATAATGAGTGGGCAGAAAAGATTCTTTATTGTGCATCATTTCTTTTCTTTTCTGAGTGCAACCCTTTAGGCCTTACTTACATAGTTTTCTCTCCTTTTTCTGCTTAGGGAGTGACTTATAAATCAGCTGCAGTTTTCTGACATAACCTCACCCCACCAGAATTCCCCATCGTCTTGTATCTATGACAATTATAAAGTATAAACTTATTGGATCATGATTATTTGTAGACATGTATCATTAACAGATTGAGGGAGTGATTTTTCACTTTCACCCATTGTAAGTTAACAGTAGATGCAAAACTAGATCATGAGGATTTGAATTTCAATTCTTGTTCCTGGTTTACATTTGACCTAAGTGATATAAGAAACTTCTATTTAAAACAAAACAAAAGAGATTGGTGAGATGGCTCCTCGGGTAAGAGCACTGACTGCTCTTCCAAGGGTCCTGAGTTCAAATCCCAGCAAACACATGGTGGCTAACAACTACCTATAATGAGATCTGGCGCCCACTTTTGGTAGGTCTGAAGACAGCTACAATGTACCTATTTACAATAATAAATAAAATCTTTGGGCCAGAGCAAGCAGGGACTGAGCAAGCAGAGTTGACCAGAGCAAGCAGGGACCAACCAGAGTGAGCAGAGGTCCTAAATTCAATATCCAACAACACATGAAGGCTCACAACCATCTATACAGCTACTACTCATATATACATAAAATAAATAAACAAATCTTTTAAAAAAATTTAAAATAAAACAAAACAACAAACAAACAAAAATCCACTGAATGGAGATTTAAGATGAATCCCAAGACATAAAATGTCAAAGGTGTTTAAAGAAGACACAAAGAAACAGCCCAATGTTACAAGAATTAAAGAGAATAAATGGCTGAGTGATGCCCAAGGAAATTCAACCATGGGGATCAATGAAACAATAAAGACAATCCAGAATTTGAAAACTGAAATCAATAAATATATAGGAACACTAAAGTACTCAAATGGAGTTTGTGATAGTTACTCTTCTGTTGCTGTGATAAAACAGTATTACCAAGGCAATTTCATCCTATAAAGAATGATGCATTTACTTAGACTTGGTGTTCCAGAGGTATAAGGCTTTACCACCATCATAGAAGGGAAGCACCGCAGCAGGCAGGTATGAAAGCAGAAACAGTTGAGAGCACGTCTTGAACCATTAGGATGGAGAACTACAACTGACATGAGTCTAACCTCTCCGAACCTTCCACCAATGACAAACCTCCTACAACAAAAGCACACACACCTCCTAAAGCCTCCCCTAAAAGTGTCACCAGTTGAGGACAGGCATTCAAGAGACATCTATTTCAAACAACCACAAAGTGGAAATTTTCAATGACTCAACTAAAAATATCAAGGGAAATTGAGATGGACTTCAATTTCCATCTCAAATAGAGAGACTAGACTAAAGAAACAAAGAATATGAACCTTTTTTTAAAAAAACATAGGAAAGGGACATGCAAGAAATGTGAATCACCACCAAATGACCAAATCTTCGAATTATAGGCATAGATACAGAAGAAAATGCCACTGCAGGGGCATAAACCAGATATTCAGCAAATTATAGAAGAAAATTTCTCCAAACTAAGGAAAAATATACCCACATGAATTCAATACGCATATAGAAAGCCAAGTAGAAAAGACAGAAAAGAAAACCACTACATTATATAATAGTTAAAACACTAAATACACAGAACAAAGAAAAACTGTTAAAAAGCTGCAAAATAAAAACCACAGATTTTATATAAATGAAAAGCCAATCAAAGTAACAGCTTTTTTTTTTCTCAATGAAAACTTTGAAAGTCAGAAAAGCCATGACCCATACACTCCAAATTCTAAAAGACTGCCAACCTATATTATTATACCAACAAGAGCAAAACTATCTTCCATTGTTTAAGGAGAACAAAAATGCAATTCTTGTTCCAAACAGGCTGAAATAAATCATAGCCAGCAGACCAGTCCCAAACAGCGTACAGAAAGCAAGAGTTGCGACTGATGATGGAAGAAGCAGCCAAGAGTCTGGAGGAAGATAACAAATGACTCTGTAATTACTGAAACGCAAAGTACGACTAAGAACGCAAACATCAAAAAGGACTGCAATCAGCACACACCTTTCAATAATCATCTTACATGCATATTTTTACTTCTTTCCAGTCTACTGCAAGAAGAGCTTTCTCTGATGAGAGTTAAGGCAATGCACTGATCTGTGCATATATAGCAGTATGATATTAAGAGTCATCTTATTTCTATATTCACAAAGCATAAAAATAGCAGACTTTTTTATTATTATTATTATATGTAAGTACACTGTAGCTGTCTTCAGACACTCCAGAAGAGGGCACCAGATCCCGTTACGGATGGTTGTGAGCCACCATGTGGTCGCTGGGATTTGAACTCTGGACCTTTGGAAGAGCAGTCGGGTGCTCTTACCCACTGAGCCATCTCACCAGCCCAATAGCAGACTTTTTTTACTTGACATCCATGGCCTATCTAATCTTGGCCTCATCAACAGTGCCAAGATATATGAAAAGGGAATCAGAAATTATTATTATATACTTACTTAAACTATTATATATATGTATATGTATATATATTACATATATATATTATATATATATAATTTAGATGAATTTGTGCTACTTGGGCTGACAATGCTTCCCCCCAAGAGACATAAACCATCTAACAAAAACCCCAAGACCATGTATGAGATTTTGGTCAGGGGAATTCAAGAGATTCCTAAACTGTATAAGCTATTTGTGTTACTTGGTTGCCTCCTAGAGATAGAAGGTAAGTTCCCATTGCTGGAGACATTACACACTTCAGACGCAGGAGAACCCAGCTGGAGCTTACTTGAAAGCCTCTTCCCTGAGGACTAGATTTTATATTATTCGAAGATGCTATGCAAACTTCCAAGAAAGGGAATCAACTAGTCATCATACCTACCTTTCATTTCTATAAACTAAAACAATGACCAGCTGGCCTGCATGACAAGATATCTTCAATGGCGCAGTGGTGCCACTAAAATTCTGGTGGTAAGCAAGAGCTCTCTAATTGCATGTTAAGGTCCACTCAGTGGGAGGTAGATCATGTCAGGTACTGTAAACCTAGCCAAGTACCTATTACTAATAGGGTCTCGGATCTTAGAAGAGAATCTATTACCATCACTTTACTAATCCAGTTGAATTTTTAATTGTACTCCAAATAGTTATCTCTATAGCCACAAATAAGTGTGGTTCTTACCCATCTTCAAAACAACTTCTCTTTGAAACAAAAGCAGATCATTACAGAAGACCACAATCAGTTGAAATGCAGAAAATGCATGTTTATGGGGTACACAGAACCAACAGGTAAATCTGCATCAAAGCACATAGAGCTAAGGCTTGGAGAACATCACAAAAGAGAGGGCAGGAAGATTATGCAAGCTAAACAAATAGAAAAATCTGATGTGAGATTGTGTCTCCTAGAAATGACAGGGAAACAGCACACACAATACCTCAATACCATGCCTGCCTGAACAAGATCTGAACAAGTACAATATCAGTAGACATGCTAACATGAAAACTCACTGAGCCCCACCTATAGACAAAAAAACTACAAACATCTAATAACTGCTGAAAGAAAAACAATTATTCTTATGCAGAGATAATCTTCCTAATTGATTATTTAATATCAAGAGATCAGCCCTGAAACCATATACATAAAAGTAACATTAAACAGACTAGCAGTTGTGGGGGGGGAGGCTGCACATGTACGTGCACACACAGCCACATGCACTTTTGTTAGAACAGCAATTTTTAAAAGGCCATGAGTTCAAGAGAAAGCAAAGCTGGGGGTTCCTGGGAGAGGTTGGAAAGAGGCAAGGTAAGGGAGAAAATAATGTAATTATATTTATATTTAATTTTTTAAAGATTATAAAGAGAAAAGATCAGTTCCACCATGGTATAGGATTGACAGTCTTTCTACATATAGATCAAGTAGACAATAGAATAAAGAGTAGTCAACATCAATTTAAATGGAGAAAAACTTGAAGCAATCCTACTAAAATCAGGAACTAGACAAAGTTTCCCACTCTCTCCCCATCTATTCAATATAGTATTTAAAGTTCTAGCTAGAGCAATTAGACAACAAAAGGAGGTAAAAAGGAATATGAACTGGAAAGGAAGAAGTTAAAATATCACTATTTGAAGATGATATAATAATATACTTAAGTGACCCCAAAAAACTCCACCAGAGAACCCCTACAGCTGATAAACAACTTCAGCAAAGTGGCCAGATATAAAATTAACTCAAACAAATCAGTGGCCTTCCTATAATTAAAGGATGAACAGGCTGAGAAAGAAGTTAGGGAAACGACACCCTTCATAATAGCCACAAATAATATAAAGTATCTTGGTGTGACTCTAACCAAACAAGGGAAAGATCTGTATGACAAGAACTTCAAGTCTTTGGAGAAGACCTCAGAAGGTGGAAGGATCTCTCATGCTCATGGATTGGCAGGATTAATATAGGAAAAATAGCCATCTTGCTGAAAGCAATCTACAGATTCAATGCAATCCCCATCAAAATTCCAACTTAATTCTTCATAGTGTTAGAAAGAGCGATTCTCAAATTCATTTGAAATAACAACAACAACAACAACAAAAAACAGGATAGGGACAACTATTCTCAACAATAAAAGAACTTCAGAGGGAATCAGCATCCCTGACCTCAAGCTGTATTACAGAGCAATTGTGTTAAAAACTGCATGGTATTGGTACAGTGACAGGTAGGTAGATCAATGGAATAGAATTGAAGACCCAGAAATGAATCCACACACCTATGGTCACTTGATCTTTGACAAAGAAGCTAAAACCCATCCAGTGGCAAAAAGACAGCATTTTCAACAAATGGTGCTGGACCTCAAAACTGGAGGTCAACACGTAGAAGAACACAAATCAATGCATTCTTTTCTTATCTCTATGTACAAAGCTCAAGTCCAAGTGGATTATGGACCTCCATATACAGATACACTGAGTCTAATAGAAGAGAAAGTGGGGAAAAGTCTTGAACACATGGGCACAGGGGGAAAGTTCCTGAACAGAACACTAATGGCTTACCCTCTAAGATCAAGAATTGACAAATGGGACCTCATAAAATTGCAAACCTTTTGTGAGGCAGAGGACACTGTCAATAGAACATAACAGCAACCAACAGACTGGGAAAAGATCTTTACCAACCCTACATCCGATAGAGGGCTAATATCCAATATATACAAAGAACTCAAGAAGTTAGACTCCAGAGAAACAAATAACCCTATTTAAAAAAAAAAATGGAGTACAGAGCTAATCAGAGAATTCTCAACCAAGGAAACTCTAATAGCCTAGAAGCACCTAAAGAAATGTTCAACATCCTTAGTCATCAAATCAAAACAACCCTGAGATTCCACCTCACACCAGTCAAAATGGCTAAGATCAAAAACTCAGGTGACAGCAGATGCTGGTGAGGATATGGATAAAGAGGAATACTCCTCTATTGCTGGTGTGATTGCAAGCTGGTACAACCACTCTAGAAATCAGTCTGGAGGTTCCTCAGAAATTTCAACATAGTACTACCTGAGGGCCCAGCTATACCACTCCTGGGCATATACCCAGAAGATTCCCCAACATGTAATAAGGACACATGTTCCACTATGTTCATAGCAGCCTTATTTATAATAACCAGAAGCTGAAAAGAACCCAGATGTCCCTCAAGAAAGAATGGATACAGAAAATGTGGTACATTTACACAATGGAGTACTACTCAGCTATTAAAAACAATAACTTCATGAAATTCTCAGACAAATGGATGGATCTAGAAAAGATCATCCTGCGTGAGATAACTCAGACACAAAAGATCACACACATGGTATGTACTCACTGATAAGTGGATATTAGCCAGAGCATGGAATACCCATGGTACAACTCAAGGAAGGAAGATCAAAGAGTGGATGCTTCAGTACTACTTAGAAGAGGGAACAAAAGAATCAAGGGAAGGGGAGGGAGGGAGGGACTCAGGAGGAAGAGAAGAGGAGGAGTAGAAAGAGAGGGGAAGAAGAATCAGGTATGAGAGGAGATGGAGATGTACAAAGTGCCAGGTAATTGAACAGAGGTGTGTAGCAATGGGGGATAGGAGGTGGTAGCAACCAGAAAGTCCCAGATGCTAGAAAAACAAGTGCCTCCCAAGACTCCATGGGGATGGCATTAGCTGAAATATCACACAAAGGAGAGGGAGAACCTGTCAAGACCCTATCCAGAGGTTAGGTATAGCCCTTTGTTGAGGGATGGGGCCACCCACCCATCTCCAAAATTTTAACCCAGAATTGCTCCTGTCTAAAGGAAATACAGGGACAAAGAGTGGAGCAGAGACTGAAGGAAAACCTGGGAATCCATCCCACATGCAGACACCAAACTCAGACACTATCACAGATGCAAAGAAGTGCTTGCTGACAGGAGCCTGATACAGCTGTCTCCAGAGAGGCAGATGTCTCCAGGACAGATGCTGACCAATACAGACGTGGATGCTCACAGCCAACCATCAAACTGAGCACAGAGACCCCAATGGAGGAGTTAGGAGAAGGACTGAGGAGCTGAAGGGGCCTTATATGGCATCAGCGGGAGGGGAGGCCCTTGGCCCTGTGAAGGCCTGATGCCTCATTGTAGAAGAATGCTAGAGAGGTGAGGAGGGAGTGGGTGGGTGGGTGGGTGGGGAAGCACCCTCATAGAAGCAGGGTAAGTGGGGATGGGATCGGGGGATTGCAAAGGGAAAGCCGGGAAAGGGGATAACATTTGAAATGTAAATAAATAAAATATCCAATTTTTTAAAAAAAGAACACAGAGGATTTGATAACATGACAGGAATACAAGTTACTACATTTATAGCATTTTATACCACACAGAGAATATATATTTTCTAAAAATTCATCAAATTGACTAAGTGGTCCCTGTGAAGCTCTTGGTGTTTTACAACAATGCTACTTAGTTATGGTCTTTGGACCAGCGCTGGTCAATAAACTTTGCATACTTGCAAGAGGGAGGAAGAACATACCAGAACACAAATCAATTAGACTCACTCCACTGGTCGGTCTAGGAAGTATGTGAAAAGCAAAGATGGTAAGAAGACATAGTATAGTTTAAACGTGTTTCAAGTATGATTAAAAGTAAATAAATTTAATGTTATATTATAAAACTTAAGAGAGTTAGAAAATATGAAATAAAAGGTAAGCCAGTAAAATGACACAGAGGTTAATTCAATTAACAGAAAGAAAAGGAATGAGTTTGAATAAAACTTTGAATTTGTTCTCTAAAATTGCCAACACTATAAACAAGGCCAAGGGAAAGGAACAAACAGAACCGTTGTCAAGGCAAAGAAGGCTCTAGACAAACAAGAAATCTGAGACCAAGGATCCAAAGCTCTGAGCTCAGACTGTGACAGTATAGTTTTCAGATGGTGGAAAAATTCAGAGCTGTAGGCTGGGATTTGCTGCTGATGACATCAGGTAACTCAGAGTGGAGAAAGACAAATGAGACACCCCTGGGTTTACTTCAACTATGAAGTAGAAATATGACTACTTCATGACTATGGTAAATGACTCTCAGAGCCAGAACTCACTAAGCTGAGACCACTGAAAATCACTTTGAAAAGCCTATCTTTGCAAGCTGAAAAATCAGAACACCTGTTACGTACGTAACTTGTCCTCATTTCTTACATGGAAACTGCTGTATTGATGAAAAGTGGGTTATTGACCCATACGATGTGGGCAGTCTAGAAGGCCAAGAAGTGGAGGATAGTAAGTCTCTACACACCATAAAACAATTCCCATTCCATATGTCTTGCTGCTTCCTGCTGCATCTTTGAAGTTATAAAACAAGCTCTGCTGTGCCTGGCCTTTCATTATTATTCCACAGTATCCAGAATTGGTAGCCAAGAAGGGGATGAGGAGAATCAGACTAAAGAAGATGTGCCAACTGGGAAGGATTGTAGACATCTCCTGATATCAATGGATGCATTCATCAGCAATAATGCATTAAAGTAAAAAAAACTAATTGTTAAAATATATACTGAGTTTGGGAAATCCTCTGGATTGGTTTGAATAGCACTAAAGTACAGAGATTCCCAGCTAAACACAGGAGATAACCTTCAGAAACTGCAGACGGTAGTATTACTGGATATATAATATATAATGATATATTATATGCAAACTAATAATTATATGCTATATGGCACCTATATAATATAAAATAAAATCTCAGATACATTAACAAGGAAATAACTTAATATTGAAAAATAAATAGCCTGAGATAGGGATATGTTTTTTTCCCCCCTGTGGTACAGCCAATTTAGTCAATATCTACAATCAAAGTTGCAATGGGAAGAATCCTGGATATGGATTTACACAGTAACAGAACAGGGTCACTTGAAGTAAATTGGGCCTAAATGTTAAAGTTTCCAAGGCTCTTTCGGTAATGCTTCTGTATAAAATTGATCTTTCTCTGTCTTATCAAATTAATGCAGTAAGAATCCTAGAATTTTAGATTCTTTTAAAAAACACAAAAAATATTATAAGAATATATTTTTCTTTTAATCCCAGGTGTGAGATTATGGGATGGCTTCAGACTGTCCCCAGCAGCTGACTATGATTTGTCTTGTGCTCTAGCAGAGGCATGGCTTTGCAAGCTGCAAATAGTTTCTGTGATCATTTGATGTTTGGAATTCTGGGGATTTTTCAGAGGATAGATAAATTCCAGGGCTGCAAAGGTGAGGTTGGAGATTGGTGGTTGTTCAGGGACCGTTGTTAGTAGTTTGCTAGTAGCCAGAGTCAAAGAAGAAATAAAAGAAATTAGATTCAGGGAATCTCTATTTCTCTCTTCTTCCTTCTATCCTTCTTTCTTATCTATCCAGTGATAAGAGGTGAAATCAGGGGGATAAAGGGTGGGAAAAGAAGAACTCACGAAGTAGCAAAAGCCAGCTACACATGAAGTCTCACTAGAATCTCAACTGATACATATAATCCATAATTCGAAGGTGGAAAAAAAATAAGCTCATAGACAACTTCCTCATCCCAATACATTTAAGGACTGTGTATATGAGATCATCTCTCTTGATTCTCAGACCTAGGCTTACGAGGCTAAGGGAAATTTCCTATGACTGGGAAATGACTCATGAAGAATGCCTTCTGTGCCAAGCAAAACTCAGTGAGTTCTACTCTGCTGGCTACAATAAAGTGAAGCCCAAGTTGCATTCTGGGTAAGGGTGAACACATTATCATGACCATCAAAGATTTGAAAGCTATAAGTGTGATAATACCAATTAATTTCTTCCTTTGTACTTTTTTATAATGTGAGGTATTAACTCCAAGGCTTTGTATAAGCTGGGCAGGCACGCTACTACTGGGCTATATCCTTACCTGCTAATTTATTTTTTCAATAATGTTTTATTGATTCTTTGAGATTTTAATACAATGCATTTGTGATCTTATTCATTCCCTCCCCCAACTCTCCCCAGATCCTCGCTACACCTCACCCTCTCTCCCCTCCCACCTCCACCCCCTTCCCTCCTCTCAAATGCCAACAGTTCCTCAGAGTGGGACTTTATAGGCACCTCCGCTCCTCCAAGCTATCCATCTACCAAATTCTATTTAATAAATTATTTTCCATTATTATGCAAAAAAAGCATGAAAGCAATTTGTCGTTCATTCTTGCCTCGAACGGTACAATAACTTTTACAATGATACCTTTTGACATCTTTGAACTGACAGTAGCCTTACTCCATACCAGGGTACTGCACTGGTGGTGTTACATTGATAGGTCCTGGAAATAAGAAGTGCTAAATGTTCTCTGAGTTTAATAAGGCCTGTATGGTAAGCTTCATACAATGAAGAAGACCTGTGAATCCAGAATTGGCATTCAGAAAGAGCCCAAAGTTGAACCGGATCTACGCCAGACATAAGTTCCCATAGAAATTCCCGAATTTCAGGCAGCATCCTGAGCAGGCAGGAGCATTCGGTTACTGCCAGTTACTCTTCACTCACCCAGCGCTAGACAAACTGATCAGCTGAAGCCATAACAACCAGGTAGAGAGTGTGCATGGGTTCATCTCATCAATGTCTACTTGCCAATCCTAATTCAATCAATTGAGTGCTGAATTCATCATTCACCCGCAGAAAATTCTCTGTCATCAATGAAGCAGAATTTTTTCCCTCAAGAACAAATGTATCAAGGATCAATACTTCTGTCTCTGTTTATCCTCTATATGCCAATATCACCACACTGTTTTGCATAATGGTGCCTCTGCCAAAGAAACACAATTCACAACAAAACAAAGTGGAAACTGGTACCTATGAGAAGTCATTTTCTAGAGGTTTTTTCCCTTTTTATTTTATGAAGTTTTTGCTATTAAAAGACACACACAAACACAAAGAGCACCTTTTGGCTCTTCATCTTTTTTAAATTTTTATATAAAATATAATAAATAAATTGCTACAAAGTTAAAACTTTAATCATTGTATTATTAAATATTATATTTTAATTCATTATATAATAGATTTAATAATTCACAGTGTAAAAATACTTTTCACATATTAAGCAAATTATATGCTATTTACTTAAGGTAAATATGAATATTTAAGCATACCATAAAAATTGATATTATATCACATTTGTTTGGAATCCAAATATAGCTCTCTGTAAATAACACATTGTTCAATAACATCCTGACAATGATTCTCTCTTAATTTGAATAATATTTAATATGCTACATAAGGGGTTTAATTAACTGAACGCCACTTAAAAATTTAGTAAGATATCTTGAGGTGAAGTTGCTAAATTATTGCCATTAACTTATACTTCAACAACAGGCTTCATTATGGTGCTTGTATTTATCAATAGTCCACCATAGGTGCAAATTAAATAGCATCCACTGTGAATAAAATTATTTTAAAAATACACAATGATCAAGCTATAAACCAGACTCTCTAAGCACATTCATCTGATTGCCATTAGCCAGAGTGTTCGTTGAATATATACTCAAAGAAGACAGAACTGTCCTGTTTCCAAATGAAAAACTAGAGCATGTTAAATAATTTATTAGCTGCTTAAGTAAATGCTGTTACTATTTTTAAACACACAAACTTATTTGAATGCAGCTGTGAGCCACTAGATGGAAGAGGCTGGTATGCACCACCACAAGTTTCAGCCTTGGGGTCAGCTCTGAAATATAGGTTGGACATCTATCTTACCAAGTGTCAAACTCTTAGCCAGAAGCTGGGGGTGTGGCTTCATTGGCAGAGGGCTTCCTCAGTGTGCATGAAGCCCCTAGGACTGATCCCAACCCCATATAACTGGGTGTGATGGCAAAGACCCAAGGCAGAAGGATCAGGAGTGCAGGGCCATCTTGGGCTATATAGGGAGTTCAAAGCCAACCTAAAATACATAAGACCTGTCCAAGAAAAGAAGAAAGGATGGAGGGAAGGCTAGAGGGAGGAGGGAGGGCAAAGGGAGGGAGGGAGGGAAGAAAGAAGAAAAGAACAAATGAATGAAGGAATGAAAAAACAAACAGGAAGGAAGGAAGGAAGGAAGGAAGGAAGGAAGGAAGGAAGGAAGGAAGGAAGGAACGAAGGAAGGAAGGAAGGAAGGAAAGGAGGGAGGGAGGGATCTCTTATTGAGGACCAAATGAATATTCTCACTCATCTAAAAACCCTGAAACTGTGGCTTTAACACAGGCATCTCTGCTTATTAGCAATAATTTTGAGTAATTCTAAACTGACTTTGAGGCAGCTTTTAAAATGCAGAGAACATTAGTTCAAAATTAAGTAAATAAGGCAGTCTAGATAAAAGAAAAACAAGTGATCACATGATATAGGATTTTTTAGGATTTGTGTCATTTTACATATGACACAAATATAATCACCAAAAAAGCAGCAAAAGATTTTGCTGGCATGGTACAAAGGTCAGTCACTAGGCCACTGTGTGATCACCATGTTACTAAGAAAGGAGGTGTGACCTTTCAGCTCATGTGACTGACATTGACTGACAGGTTTTACTAGCAAACAAGGCTGCTGCTTGCAACTGGTAACTGAACACATTAGAGAGTTTCTGAGACTAGAGGGGATGGTCTATCCATGTCCCCCTCTCTGTCTCCAAACTCTCCTAGTGAAAATGTGAGCAATGCTGGAATGCATTGAACCCTAAACACGGAAGAACATACTAGATTGAAACCACATTTATCTTAAAGCTACCACAGCATGGGCTGCCTGGAAAATTCCTAATTTTAACTGTTAATATAAGACAACCCAGATCCTTAGAATTCCGTAATGCTAGTTGCTTAGATACCTCAATGATAAGGATAAATCAACTAGGGAAGGAAAGTCACAATCATATCAAGGAATAAAACAAGAATATAGAATCACCAAAGTCACAGGAAAGTCAAAGTTTAAAAAGCTCTGTGACCAGAAATAAATGGTGACTGTGGCTTCCTTCTCCTCCTCTTTACTTACCACTCAGGTATGGTTATCAGCCCCTCGTCTTCAGCATACTAAAGAAGGGTTGCATTCTTCATTCCTTATCCTCCTGTCCCCACTAGCCATTTTATACACCATGTGATAAGTATACAGCACACGATAAGTTTCGTTGTACTTACATCGTATCCACTGGTGGAAGAAACGTGAGATTAACCATAGCAAACTAGAGAAATATAGCTAACAATCCAAAGAGCCTAAATTCAGGTAAATAAATAAATCCAACTTTAGTTTGTTTCCAACCCCTACATGCAATAGAGATACCTACCTATATTATAAAGATATATGACCTCAGACCATGTTATAACTTGGACACTAAGTGTCCTCAAATGTCATGTGATAAAGATTTGACCCTTGGAGTGGATCTGATAGGAAGCACCATAGACTTTTAAGAAGGAGGAAATCCTTGCATCTCTGAGAATATGCTGTGGAGAGGGACTGTTGCACCTGAGCCTTTCTTTCCTCTCTTTCCTGCCTGGTGAGATGGGAAATTTAGCTCTGCCATATGCTGCTAACCATGGTGTGTCTCCTAACCATGGCGCTCCTAACCACGGTGTGTCTCCTTCACCCAATGCTCAGAGCAGTAGGGGGATCACTCAATTATGGACTGGAAGATCCAAAATGGTAATCAGAAATAATCGTTTCTCCTTTAATTGTCTATGGTATTTTGTTGCAGTAATAGGGAGTAGACTGATTCAAAGGCTTAGAGGTAGCTAGAACTTAACCTGGAGCACATGAGTAGCAGGAATTGAAGGTTCTGAGTCACGTTAGTGACAGGGACATGGAGAGAAAGCACCGAGATTCAGTTACTAAGGACTGGAGCAACACCGCACCACTAATCAACAAATGAGCCACTCAATTCTCTGAGATACTTCAGCATCCTTTTTTCTTAATTCCTATGTTTTCAGAATCATTTATATTTTACATGAGCTTGCAGGTTTGTTGCTAATATAATAACTGGTACAAAAATAATAAAATTCCAATTCAATTTTCAACACGAGTTTTTTATGAAATGTTACAAGCTAAATCGAGAATGCATCTGGAATTTAAATGCATGAGAGCAATCAAGAAAACGTAAAAAGGGGTGAAATAATGATCGGAAAAGAGTTCTGACAAATATCAAAGAGTATTATAAAGCTCCCATAAAGTTTGATATGGAAATGGTAGTGTACCAATAGATGAGAGAAAAAAATTCCAGAAGATACATTTATATGCAAATTCATATCATAAAGGTAAAATTTTAAATAATTAAAAGGAATATTTAGTTAATAACACCCAAATTTCTTACTATAATTATCAATGCACGTTAATTGTGAAACTTCATGAGTTTCAGTATAATTTTTATGCATGCATACATACATACACTGAGCATTAGGCATGCAACCCCTCCCTGCCTTTGCAAGCTCTTTCCCAGACCCCTATCTAGCAATCATTCTGCTCCTATTAAGATTATGTTTGCACTCAGGCTACTTGATAATATGCTGTTTTACAAGTTATAGGCCAGCTTATTTGGGCTTGTGGTTCCAGAGGGTGACAGCCCATGATAGTAGAGTGAAGTTACAGTGACAGGAGCAGGAAGCTGAGGTCTCACTCCAAAGTAGAGAGACAGAACTAGTAATGGCTTGAGTCTAAATTCTCAAAGACTGCCTCAGTGACAAATTTCTCACAAAGCCACACCCCTAGCCTTCCCCAAATAGCACCACAAACTGAGGACCATGTATTCAAAACTCAGAGGCAACAGGGAACATACCATTGAAATTTGAAGTATTACGGTGTTTCCCACATTGGTCCCTGTTAAGAAGAGAAGATTTGGGGTCTTTTGTGCTTGCATGTGATTTGGGTTGCCGTTTTTTTTCTAGTGTTTTTTTGGTGGAAATGGCATTGAATCTGTAGATCCATTTGGATTGTGAACATTTTAACAAATTAATTGCCAATCCATGAACACCAGATGTCTTTCCACCTTCTGATATTTTCTTTCTTCAGTAATTTAAAATCCTCTTTGTAGAAGTCTTTAACATCCTTCCTTGGGATTATTTCTAAGTATTTTATTTTCTTATTGTTCTTTCCTAATAGGTTACTTTCTTATTTTCTTCCTCAGTGAATTTGTTATTGACACATAAGAGACTTCTGAGTTTTGAGGGGTTTTTTTGTTTCTTTCTCAGTGAATTTGTTATTGGCACATAAGAGTTCTGAGTTGGGGGGGGTTGTTTTGTTTTGTTTTGTTTGAGACAGGGTTTCTCTGTGTAGCCTGGCTGTCCTGGAACTCACTCTGTAGACCAGGCTCTCCTCAAATTCAGAAATCCAGCTTCCTCTGCTTCCCAAGTGCTGGGATTAAAGGTGTGTGCCACCATGCCCAGCAGACTTCTGAGTTTATATGTTGATTTTGAACTCACTAGGCCTGGCATTAGCTTCTGAAACCTCGGAGCTTACCAACTCCCCCTACCCTAGTGACATACTTCCCCAACAAGGTCACACATACTCAAACAAGGTCACAGATCCTGATCCTTTCAAATAGTGCCACACCCTATGAGCCTACGGAGACCATTTTCATTAAGACCATCATGTGTGTGTGTGTATGTGTGTGTATGTGTGAACATGTACACTTTTTCATATTAATCCCTATGCAATGTAGTATGTCAGCTCCTTATATACCAATTATATTTTATTAGATTTCATGAGTGGCTTAGAGATGCTTTTAAGCAGATGAGAGGATGCATGTAGTTTGTATGCAAACACATGGGATTTGACATTCATCAATCTGAGTGCCTGTGGAGTGGTATTTCCTATGTACACAAAGGATCAACTGCAAGCAGTGGTAAAATGTCGGACACATAGCATATATACTAACTATAATCAAAGGCCCCCTTAAAGACCAGGAGTGACAAATTGGAACAGCTGGAGTGGAAAGTTGGTACGATGGGCTGTTTAAGATCCCACGATATCACTGCCAGTGAATGAACCTTACAGAATCTCTGTTAATAGAAAAATCCTGGTCTGGGAGAGGAGCTTGTAGAAGGAAAATACATGAAACAGTCTAGGGGCTCTTGTGAGACAAGCGGGCTGGTGGCTGCAAACACAATGGGAGCCTGGGAGCAGTAACATGGATGTGATGGACTTTATAGGAGAAAAATAAACCTGCAAAGGAAATAAATAACCCACAAATTCAGACGAGAGCCATGAGCCGGGAACATGGCTGTGGCCATGAAGAGAAAATTATCTTTAAGGAGAGAATCAAGAAAAGCAAGTCTAGAGTGAAGACTAAAGCCACTAGAAGCCACTAGAAGGTTGATGGAAATGCTAGGTAATGAATATGACCTCTCTGACCTGCCTATGGCTGCCCAGTACAAAGGACTGCAGATGAGAGAGCTTAACCAGAGATTCATTTCTTCCCAGACCTGGAGGGTGGAAGTCTGTGATCCTGTCAACAGGATTTTTCGGGTTCCATCCTTGGGCTCTAGATGGTCATTTCCTGTGTTCCTGCATGCTCCAGTGTCTTCTCACATGGAGTTAGACTGTAATAGTGTCCACTTAGATGACTTCATTAACTCATGAAGCTCTTTAATTAGGTTGTTAGCAATTTAGAACACCAGTTTGTGAGGATGCATCCCGTTTGTCAAGAAGAACTGAGTTGGCAGCCCTGGAGCTGAGGAGCAGCTTGGATCTTCGGTAAAATCTGAACCCACAGTTTTCTGATCAGCTTTGCGCTGCTCTGTAGTCTTGTAGTTCTCCTTCTCTGTGTCCAGGATCTCACCCTCCTGGTGCCGGGGCTTGCACGGCTGCTTCTTCTTGAAGCATCAATCAGGTGTTTGGGGATTTTAATCTTGTTGATGTCAACTTTTGCCCAGGTGGTAATGACAAACTTCTGGTGTGTTCTGTGCAGAGGAACTCTGTTGAGGGCAATAGCACCAGTCACAAATAGCAAGCCACTGCCCCGCTGCTTCAGGAAAACCACTCTCTTGCCCCTGTGGAGCCCAGTCAGGATGATCAGGACATTCCCAGGAGTGACGAAGCTAAGGCCATATACTAAGGCAATTGGGGTAAAACATAAAATGTAAATTGGGGCAGAGATACCCAAACTCAGCCTATAGGACCCTCCTTAGGGTTTGAGATCTACTTTTAGAATAATCCATTTGCCTCTTCCCACTATACTTTTCAATGATTCTCTTACTAAACTAACAGGACTCAATTTACACAAAATGTCCATAGAAATGTCTTTCCTAACCTGCATAACCTAATCAAAATTGGATTCTTTATCCTAAGTTCTCATACAACCTGTAGTTTCCTGTGTATTAACTCTTGTTTAACTATTACGTTTTTATTTACTGATTTCGTGTGTGCATATGTGAATGAACATGTGTCAATGCAGTATATATTTGAATGTAAGTTTATAAGTATATATTGAGCAATGGTGTGTATATATTTATATGTCTGTGGGAGTTGATGTTTGTGTGTTTTTCTGCCACTTTATGTGCTGCATATACACACACATGCACATGAGTTTGAATGAATGTGTATGCCTGTGTAAGTATGTGGATGTCTGCAAGTTTGATATGCATGTACACATATGCATGTTAATACACTTTCACTAGACAAGTTTGGGGGTATGAGCATATGTGGGAATTACATGTATGCACTCATATATTATTTGTGAGTATTGTGAGTGTGTATGTGTTTATGGGAGTGTGTGAATACGTAATTGCACATTTGAATGTTCCTGTGTGAGTATAGAGGTGTGTTTTCACATATTGTGAGAATGCGTGTGTTTGTGTCTAAGGGTGTCTATGTGTGAAGTATGTGTTTGTATGTAGTCATTTTGAATGAGGGTGTATGGTTGTGTGTATATGTGACTTAAGTGTGTGTATATGAGTACATGTGTGAGTATGTTCATGTATAAGTGCTCTTTTATGAGTGTGTGTGAGAATATATGTATGTGATAAAATGAATGTGTTTGCATGATTCTGTATAAGTGTGGGTTATGAAGGTGTCAGTGTAACTATATTAGTATGTGTGTGTACATAAATGTGTTTTCAAATGTCAGTGTAGATATCTGTACATATGTACAAGTGTGTATTGTGAGTGTACCTACATGACATGCAGGCAGACAAGTGTGTATGTGCATGTGTGAGTATGTGAGTGTGGATGCCTGTGAGTACCTCTGTGTGTGCATGTGTATGTACGTGAGTGTGTGTTTTGTGATTGTGGGCATGTGTAAATGTACAGGTGTGTGACCATGTGAGTGTGCTCCTAAGAGCATTAGTGGGTGAGCATATGCAAGTATGAGTGAATATGTATGTTTATGTGAGAGGCTGCATGCATTTGTACATGTTATATGATGAGTGCACATGGGTATATTTATGTATAGGCATTTGTGAGTGTGTGTGTTGCATGTGTGCTTGGGTATGTGTACATGTGTGTACATGTATACATGTGTATCTGTGTGTGGGGTTTTGCTATAAATACATTCATATATAAAATATTTTATAACAAGTCTATAAAAGGCTGGAGAGATGGCTCGTTCATTAAAAGCACTGACTGATCTTCCAGAGGACTTAGGTTTGATTCCCAGCACCCACACCGCAGCTAATAACTATCTGTAACTCAAGTTCCAAAATCTGACACCTTCTTCTGGCTGATCACACACATGGTAAGCAAACATACACACAGACATAACACACATAAGCATGAAATAAAGTTAAGCAAATAAATACAAAAAATGTAAATGAGTCTATGTATACCTAAATTTTAACTGTTTTGGTGGGGATTAAACTATTTTCGCTGTGTTTACAGCAAAAAGAAATTTAAACTGATACCAAAACAGTTTTCAAGGTGGCAGACTCAAGTTTCCCCCACCACCTTCTGATTTTGCATTAGTAAGAAGAGGTGAGAACCGCCACAATGCTCCAAAATTGTATTTAATCCCTATTTTGTAAAAAAACCAATTGAAAGTGTAGGGCTACAGAGATGGCTCCATCAGTTAAGTGCCTGCCTCACAGCATGAGAGCTTTAATTCAGATCCCCAGCAGCCACATTAAAAAGCCAGGCATACGTGAAAGACAAGCACAAAGCTCCGTACACACCAGTACCCATACACAAAGAAATGATGGTGATGGTGTGAGTGTCTGGGATTTAATGAAAGGCCATGACATGTTCAAGCGATACAGTATAACATTTCACTCATTAAAAATGATAGTAGAGATGTAAGCCTGGCTGATTGACATGCAGTACTACAAAATATACAAGCCGAACAATAAGTCAGACACAGCCACAAAATCAAGAGGTGAGCTCTAATACTGACCCCTAAATTTTACTTGGAAAAGAAAAACTGAAAGCTTAGAGAAAGAGTTGACACCCATCCACAATGCTCAAGACCAGAAAAGAAGCAGAGTCGCCCAAAGAGCTTAGGTTCCAGGAAAGCCTAGAAGATAGTGTCACCTTCAATTGCAATAAAACGATAAAATGAGATCGACTCTAACGAGTAAGTCCAAGGGAGACACCAGTACCATCAAACACTGCTACAGGTCACAGATGGCTACATCGAGGAGACACAGACCCAAACCTCAATGTTAAATTTTACTCCTCCCAAAGATCTACAACTGTCCTAGTGATCTGGATCCCAGAGAAGGAGATTTCTGAATCACACTGAGAGACCCTAAGCACAGATCCACAGACCGTAAGAACAATCCAATCACTACCTGTCTTGGTTTCTGTTCTATTGCTGTAAAGACACCATGACTAAGAACACTTGTAAAGAAAATCATTTCACTGAGGGATGCCTTACAGTTTCAGAGGGTTCAGTCCATGACCATCATGGCAAAGAGCATGGCAGCAGTCAGGCATGGGACTGGAGCAGTAGCTGAGAGCTTACATATTATCCACAGGCAGCAGGGGGAGAGATAGAAAGAGAGTGGGAGAGAGAGTCTGGCATGTGCCTTAGAAACTTCATAGCACATCCCCCAGTGACACAGTTTCTCTAACAAGGCCATACTTCTTAATCCTTCCTAAACACTCTACCAACTGGGAAACAAACACAAATGTATGAGCCTATAGGGACCATTCTGACTCAAATCGCCACACCACCCTTCCTCACTTTAATCCAGCCATTTAATATTCACTCTCTGAAATACTAAGCCAGTATCAAAAATTCCTTTGTACCTAAGATCATTTGCATTCCCTTAGTGAGACTTCTACGTTTTGTTTTTTACTAATATAATACCAACTGGTAAAATGCCAAAATTCCAACCAAATCCTTGAGTGATTTTTCTAATGAAATATAGCAATTCTAAAATTGACCTGGAAGCCAAAATGCCAGGTATTCTTGATAAAATATGAGAAAGAGTAAATGGTATAGACTGGCCTATGAAACTTCAAAATATAAAGTATCAACATTGTGACCATTCTCATGAGTACAAGAATATACCCATGAAAGAAAGAAAACGGTTAAATTCGCCAGTACACGAATGTGGTGGATGTTTATCTGGGAATGTCTTTCTGTCTCTGTTTCTGTCTCTGTCTCTGTCTCTGTCTCTCTTTCTCTCTCTCTCTCTCTCTCTCTCTCTCTCTCTCTCTGTCTCTCTCTCTGTCTCTGTCTCTCTCTTTCTCTCTCCCATTACAAATCTACTATGGAGATATGAAGAAATAATGGCTTTTATTTACAACTTTTGTTCTTTACTAAGTCATTCATATCTTTTTGCTGAGATTCTCTATTCATTGTGTCATCTATCTTATTTGTTGTGGATATGTGTATGTGCACTTAGTTTGTGTGCACTGTATGGGCATGGATGGCCTTGGAGGCTAGAAGATGCTTTGGAAGAGGCTTTGGAGCCCCTGGAGCTGGAGCTGTAGATGATCATGAGCCATCCTGTGTGAGTTCTGGGAACCAAGCATAGGTTCTCTGCAAGAGCAGCAAGCACTCTTAAGCTCTGTGCCACCTTTCCAGTCCCTCATTTTATCATCTTATCACATTTTTCTTTTGCCCTTTTAAAGGTGATTTCCTTTATTCATGATCATTTTTATAGTGTTGCTATAAAAATGCTACTGTAATTGTGTGTGTGTATACACGTGTGTTGAGTATGTGTTGGAATGTGCATATATGTGTAGTGTGTTGTGGTATTGTTGTACGTATATGTAGTGTGTACATGTTAAGTGTTTGGGTATGGAGTATGTGTGTAGTGTGTGCATGTGTTGTATATGGGTGTGTGTCCAGTGTGTGTCTCAAGGAGGGATTGGGACGGGCCCCAGGGCTTTGTGCAAACAATGTACTACATTCTAAGTCCTGAGAGTAACTGTTTTGACCTATTTGGCTACTGAGTCCAATTTCTAGTTAAAGTTATAATCTACTAAATACTTTTTTACTCTGAACATGAGACACATTTTGTGTGGATTTTGCATAAAATATTTTGTTGAATACTTGACATTTTAGGGAATATATTGAAGCAATCCTGGATTCTGACTCTTTCCCCTAAGGGCTGCTACTATTTGTTTGTTTCGTAGCTTATCTGAGATAAGTCTATGGAGTCTGTCTACCCAGTAATGTGTGGCTGCTTTTACATTTGCATATACTTTAATCGTATTTCTAAACCTGAACTCCTAGGATTCAGGCAAATATTATCCAGAGGCAACTAAAGCTTGCTGATGGGTATATGTGTGAGCTTCAGAACACATATAAACACCAGAATGTTTTCAAGGTCCATTGGCTTTTATTTCCTACCAAGTTCTCTCACATCTCCTGAGTGTAACTGCCCACCCCACATGCCAAAGAAGCTTGGGACATCTAGGCCTAGTCCAGTTTCACCTGTGGACACATAAATTTCATCCAACCCATGATGCATAGACTCTTCCAGACTCTAATGGCATTCTCATTTCCCAAGATTCTTTTTGAATTCCTGTATAGTCTCCTGGTCAGTAGGTTGGTCCACATAGGAAAACAGCATCAGAATGGTAGGAGAATTGGCTCTCCTTCTTTGCTTGCCACAAGATTACCACCTACAAGGGCAGTGTTCTTAATCAAGTGAGCATCTTCCAGCTTCTGCAGCAAAGTTCTTGGCCTCATGTCTTGCCCACAGAATGTCCACAGACCTGGTAGGTGAAGGGGGAAAAGCCCATAGGTTCAAGCTATGTTACATTAAGTTCACTGGTTTGTCATGAATAAGTTTCTCCTTTTGAGGAATGTTTGTTTTAGGGTTTTGTTCTTGTTGCTGCTGTTCTTGTTTATTTGGGGTCATTGTGTTGTGTGGTGTTGTGTTGTGTTGTGGTCTTGAGATTATAACATATTACATCTTTTCTTTCCTCCTTTAAAACCCTCGCACATGACAGGAAGTGCCTAATCCTGCAGCAACTGTGGGAAGATGAGAAGTGGGGAGGTTGACACCCAGGGTGGGGCTTCCCCGTCTAAGGAGACTGGGAGCATGAAGTGGAAACTTAAGGGTTCTTTAGAAAGTTGGTTAGATGGTGTTTTGCTGAGGCAAACACGTGAAGGAATGGTTAGCTAAAGCAGACATAGTGAAAAGACATTCTATTAAAACAAACATGTAAAAGACACATGATAAAAGATTTTTGGTTAACAACACACATGTATTGTTCTGTCTTACACTGTGTAGTTGAGCAGCATTTGTAGAGTTGGGTGGCATTTGTCCGGACTCTATAGAGAGAAACTCATCAAAAACCTTGGTGATGTGTAACAAATTCTGGCCAATTCCTCACACTCAGGATGATTGGCAAAATGATGTCAGCTGAGACAGAGCATGTGTTGAGACAAGAGCCATGGAGGATATGTGATAGAGTGTATAAATAGAACTCGAGGGACAATGACAGAGACTGAGTTTGGTTGCTTATAGAGCTAACCGTGCAACCCTTGAGGGTCTAGAGTCTGATCTTTACTTCACTGAGAGAGGCACAACCCAGAACTTCTCTTGGTATTCCTGTTGGTCCCTCCTGCTGCTGACTTGAGCTGAGGCTGAGGCATGGCTGTCCCTGCTAGGTCAAGCCACCGCTGCTGATTCGTGTTTGCTACCCAACTCTAACCAGGTGATGACTGCTGGTGTATCTGTGACATGTTTGCAAGTAGATCGAGCTGCCACTATTGACCTGTGAACTGAACTGCCAATTTCTAGACAACACAGACGAGAGCTACACACACACACACACACATACACACACACACAAAACCACCTTCCTAAATAGATACACTTCCCCCATATCCTTCCTTTTTCACTATTTCTGGTTGGTGATAGGCTACAAGGGAGGTGAAAGCATTTAACAATCATCATTAAAAATAGGTTTAAAAAATTACAGTTACAGGGGAGGACTTATGTGAAAGGGTACTAGGAAGAAAGGAAGGGCTGATATCAGGTTGTAAAGTAGATAAATAAATAAATAACTCTGATGTTAAAAGCACTATTGATAAAAATAAAGCCCCCACCATGCTTGTGGAAAAAAACCAAAAAGAACAAAAAAAGAAAACACACCTTATCACTCCATGATGATTTGAATAAAAACAGCCCCCATAGGCCATAGGGAGTAGCACTATTATCAGGTGTCACTTTGTTGAAGGAGGTATGTCACTGGAGATTGGGCCTTGGGGTCTTGGAAGTTTAAGGATGTCTAGTGGCTCACCGTCTCTTCCTGCTGCCTGTGAATCCAGATGAACAACTCTCAGCTACCTCTCCAGCACCATGTCTGCCTCCAGGCCACTGTGCTTCCCACCATAACAATAGTGGATAAAACCTCTGAACTGTAAGGCAGCCCCAATATCATGTTTTTCTTTGTAAGGGTTGGAGAAAACTGTACCCCTTACCCTGGGCTCCATATTCTGACATAAAACTCTAATTGTTTTACCAGATGTTAGCCCCATTCTAGGAACCCCAGGTAAGACACCACCCATCTCCCATTAACACTCCTTAAAGCCCTTCCAACAGCCCCAACCACACCCCATCCCCTTTGCTTCATATTCAGGCTGACGATTTAAGCAGAAGATTTCTGCTTTACTGGAGCCCACACTGAATTAGAAATCCCAGAGAACAAGCAGGTACCCAAACCCCCAGAAACCACATGGGTACATGGAGACTCAGAGGCAATGTTGTCATCCAAATCCCCAGAGGTCACACAGGTCACAAAAACCCTAGCAGAGATACTACTGGATCTGAAAACTTACCAGAACTACAGACCAATCAGGCCGGAAGAAAAAGAAAAAAAAAAAGAAAAAGAAAGAAAACAGAAGCCAAGGGAAGAGAAACATCCATATAACAAAAATAAACTCAGAAATAAACCCTAAACTTATAATAATCCCACACTCAGATGACCAAAGGCCAATGTAAAAGCATAATCAACAACAGTCAGAATAGTATGACACCAAATGAGCCCAGATATCCTACTACAGCAAGCCCTGGATATTCCAACACAGCTAAAGTACAAGAGAATAACTTTAATCTGATCTATGATAATAATAGAGGCCATTAAAGATGAAATGAATAAATCTCAATAAAACCCAAGAAAATATAAACAGATGAGTGAAGAAAAATGAATAAAATTGTTCAAGAACTGAAAATTGAAACAGAAGCAATAAAGAAAACACAACCTGGGGGAATCCTGAAGATGGAAAACCTAGGAAAGAGAACAGGAGCTACGAACCAAAGCATCACCAACAGAACACAAGAGATGGAAGAAAGAATCTCAGGTGTAGAAGATAGAGTAGAAGAAAGTGACACATCAGTCAAAGAAAATGTTAAATCTAAAAACTTTCTGACACAAAGCATCCAGGAAATCTGGAGCACTGAAAAGATCACACCTAAGAATTACAAGAATAGAAAAGAAAAGAGTCCCAGCTCAAGGGCAAGAAAATATTTTCAACAAAATCATAGAATAAAATTTCCTAACCTAAAGAAAGAGATGTCTATAAAAATATGAGAAGCTTGGAGAACACCAAATTGATTGGACCAGAAAAGAAGGTCTCCTTGCCACATAATATAAAAACACTAAATGAAAAGAAAAAAGAACATTAAAATCCACAAGGGAAAAAGTCCAAGTAACATATATAAAGTCAGACCTTTTAGAATTACACCTGACTTCTTAACAAAGACTCTAAAAGCCAGAAGGGCCTGGATATATGTCTTGCAGACTCTAAGAAACCACAGCTGCCAGCTCAGACTACTATACAAAACTTTCAATCACCAGAGATGGAGAAAACAAGATATTCTATAATAAAGCCAAATTTAAAATGTATCTACCCACAATCCAGCACTATAGAAGATACTAGAAGAAAAAACTCCATTCAGCCCAAGGAGGTTAACTATACACAAGAAAACAAACAACAAAAAAAATAATGTCACACAAGTAAAACCAAAAGAATGGATACACACACACACACACACACACACAACACACACACACCACAACCAACAACAACAAAAAGAAACATGAAAATGACAGGAATTTAAAATCATTGGTCATTATTATCTCTCAACATCAATAGACTCAACTCCCCAGTAAAAAGACATAGGATAATAGAATGGATACAAAAACAGGATCCATTTTTCTGGTGCATAGAAGAGACTCACATCAACATGGAAGACAGACATTACCTCAGAGTTAAAGACTGGAAAAAGATTTTCTAAGCAAACGGTCCTAAGAAGCAAGCTGGTATAGCCATTCTCATATCTACAAAATTAGACCTCCAACCATAATTAATCAAAAAACTTGTGGAAAGACATTTCATACTCATCAAAGGAAAAATTGCATCAAAATGGCATCTCAACTCTGAACATCTATTCCCCAAACACAAGGGCACCCAGATTTGTAAAATAAACATTACTAAAGCCAAAATTACACATCAAACCCCATATATTAAATACTGGAAGACTTTAACACTCCACTCTCACCAATGGACAGGTCATCCAGACAGAAGCTAAACAGAGAAATAGTGGAACTAACCAATGTTATGACACAAATGGACCTAACAGATAATTACAGAATTTTTTACCCAAACACAAAAGAATATACCTACTTCTCAGCACCTCATAGTATCTTCTTCAACACTGACCATATACTCAGGTGCAAATAAGCCTTAACAGATATAACAAAATTGAAATAACACCTGTATCTTATAAGACCACCATGGATTAAAGCTGGACTTCAACAACAACAGAAACAACAGAAAACCTACAAACTGAACAAGGCTCTACTGATCAAAGAAGAAATAAGGAAAAAGTTAAAGACTCTTTAGAATTCAATGAAAATGAATATATAGCATCCCAAAGTCAAGGACATTGCAAGAAAACCCACAAAATCAGCTGACCTGGGCTCATATAGGTTCACGGAGGCTAAACTGAAGATCAGGGAGCTTGCATGGGACTGACCTAGGCACTAGGTCTCCTTGTGGAACTCCTAACAGTGGGAGCAAAGGCTGTCTCTGACTCTGGTGCCTGCTTCTTCTACTGGGTTGACTTAATAGGGAAAGAGGCTCATTTGATTAATAACACTGTTCTTTAAGGTGGTGATCTCAGTGGCAAGCAAACAAGGAGGACCAATACTCCTTCATTAGGGAGCAGCACATCAATTGGTTACCCATACCTAGTCTTATTGCTACTTGAGATGCTATAGGTGGTTGATATCCATAAGGGGCCTTCCCTTTTCTCAAGAAAAATAGAGGAAGAGTAAATGGGAACACGGGAGGGGGACTAGGAGGATAGGAAGGAGGGGAAACTGTGGTAGGGAGGAATAGATGATAAATACATAGATACATAAATATATAAATAGATGCTCGAGAGGCATCAAGAATGGGGAAAAAAAGAGGGTTTTTGCCATGATGTCTCTTTAGAGCAATAGAAATCCAAACCAAGATAACTTCTTCCTCCTTCTCACTCTCATTCATATTTATGGCCTCTTTTTTCATTAACTGTTATTGCATTTATATATACATACACATATACATATCTACTTATACATACACATATACATACCTAAATATACATACATATATATGTATATATATATATACATACATATATACATATATTTGTATATATATATATATACATATATATATATGTATATATATATATTATCAGGGGTAACCATTTGGTATGGGTAACCAATTGATGTGCTGCTCCCTAATGAAGGAGTATTGGTCCTCCTTGTTTGTTTGCCACTGAGATCACCACCTTAAAGAACAGTGTTATTAATCAAATGAGCATCTTCTAACTTCTGCAACAAAGACTCGGTTTGGTGTATTGCCCACAAAATGTCCACAGACCTGGCAAAGGACAGTCTTCCACTCTAAGCACTCCTTGCCTGTACCTCTTTGTGTAGGGTGGACTTCTCATGGGTCCCCCCCACCCCGTCCACTTTGACCATGTCCGTTGGTATCACCCTTGTTCAGTTTATGTTTGGCCAATCAAGTTGGTGACTTCGTGGGCATTCGTAGGACACAGGATCTCACAGCAAACTCCCACACCTTCTGTGTCTTTCAATCTTTCTGCCCCCTCTTCCAAAGTATTGTCTAAGCCTCGGGTGTGGAAGTGTTTTACACAATGTGTCTGTAAGGACTGGGCTCCACAACGCTGACTTTTGATTGGTTGTGGTTTCTTGTAGTGGCCTCCATTTGTTGCAAAAGGAAGCTTCTTTGTTGAAGGAAAAGAATTACAATCGTCAGGGATCTACAACAATTATTTAAAGTGTAGTTAGGGGTTGTGCTGCTTTAATAAAGTGGTGGTCCTAGGTTCTCCAAGGTTCATGACCTCACTACCCCTGAGTAGTTGGCTAGGTTTCCAGTACCAAGCTTGGGCTCTGTCTTTGAGGTATGATTTTTATTTTTACTAAATTTTCAGAGCTACAGCTAATGTTTTGATAGTTTTATTCAGTTCCCTAGTTGCTCCTTAGGGAAAGGAGCCTTAACTGCCCACCTCCATTATGATGAAGAAATTATTATCTAAAATTTATTTTAAACTAAATGTTTTCATCTTAAGTAATATTAAATATTAATATAGCACTCAAGATCAAAACACCAGTATAGTCATGGTGAACGGAGTTCATAAGGAATGAAAAACACTAGCTAACTTGCTTAATTAATGCAGGCCTTATTAAATGAGTATTTGTTAAAATATATGTTAATATATGGGTAGTCATCTGATGAATAGACTAAGATATTTAACTTCTAAGTTATTAAAAGGCATTTACAAAAGTGTCAATCAAAAAGAAATGAGGGGAGAGAAGGGAATTATACAGATTTCTGAATAGAGAACCTAGGAACAACTCCAAATCTACAAATCATCACATTAAGTGTGGTTAAGTAAATATATATCTATTAGAAATTGGCAATGTTCTGATTGTGTTAATTAAATGAAACTATCAACAGTGATCACAAGAAATACTAAAAATGGTACAACCAAGGAAAAAATAACAAACTAGGAAAAATAAATGCCAGATGAATAAAATAGAACAGTGTTGACATAGGGGAAAAAAGGAGTCCAATGCCAAATGCATTTCAAGAAATAGGGATACCTTATTTAACAGTGGAGACAATATTAATGAGCAAACAAACTTCTTTGTTTTGAGAATAATAATGTCTTGAATAATAAGCATCAGTGACAAAGCATATAACAAACAACCTGCCTTAGCAACAAGAAGAACCCACAATAAGAAATTACTAAATATTTAAACCAAGCATGATGTTAAAATTCTCTACAAGCAGATCAAGCAGGGTTTGGTAGTACACACCTTTAATCCTAGCATTGCGGAGGCAAAAGGAGATGGATTTCTGCAAGTTAAGGGATGTCTGTGAATACATAGAAAGACCTTTCTCACAAAATAAAAATGAAAAGATGAGATGTTTTAAGATATTCGTTTTAAAAACAATAAGACTTAGAAGAGTCAAAACAATATTAACCACATGCATGGGACATACACACATTCATACATTGTATATACACTGTACGTATTTGGCTTTCCATTTGAAGCAGATATATTTGACCACACATTGTCTATAAAGCCAAGTTCAACATAGTCTAGAAAGCAGATGTCAGAAGTGGCATAGTTAATAACTACAAAACTAGGAATAAACTAGAAATAAAAGCTAGCAAGCAACACCCTTCCCCTACCTAAAGCTTCCTACTAGCTTTCAAGTATACAGTATGTTGATGGGTTTTCTTTTACCATTTTTTTAAAAGATGTACTTACTTACTTTATGTATATAAGTGCTTTGTCTGCATGCACACCTGTAAGCAACCCATGGGCATCAGATCCCATTAGAGATGGTTGTGAGCCACCAGGTGGTTCCTGTGAATTGAACTCAGGACCTCTGGAAGAGCAGTCAGTGCTCTTAATCACTGAGCCATCTCTCCAGCCCCATAATATGTTGTTATTAACTATAGTCATTGTTGAACTTATCCCTATGCTATCATTGTAGCTTTTTATCTTTTCACTTGACTATTGCTAATAAAATAAAGTGCTCTAACTAAACTTAAATATATAATGTATTTCATATGTTAATTGACTAGATTTAACCATCCAAAACACACATTCACTATAGGCTATAAATACATTCAACTTCATTTATCAATTAAAAATAAACTTAAGGCAAACTTTAAAATGAAAATGGTTATTTAATTTAAAATGAGTTAAGAGACATATGAATATAAATATATGAATATAGCATTTAAAATTATTAAAATGTAAAATGTGGGGTAGGAGCTGGAGAGATGGTTTCATCATTAACAGGGATTGCTGCTCTTTCAGAGACCCCAAGTTCCCAGCACACACATCAGGGGTCTCCCAGCCAACTATAACTCCAGTTTTAAGGAATCTGATATACTCTTCTGGCCTAAAGTGACACCAGCACATGCCTAGCGCACACACACACATACAAGTGCACACAAACACACATTTTCAAAATAAAATAAGGAGCTAGAGAAACAGCTCACTCTATAAAATATTTTCCATGTAAGCGTGAGACTTGAGTTTGGATTCCCAGCACCACACAAGTTGGGCACTGTGGTACTCAGCTGAAATCCCTACACTGGGGAGGCAGAGATAAGCAGACCCCTAGACCACATCAGTCACCCATCCTAGCCAAACTTATGAGCTGAGATTCAGTGAGAGACCCTGTCTCAAAAAAATAAGGTGAAGAATGCTAAGGAGGAAATCCAACATCAACCTCTGGCCTCCAAATATACACATGCATATGCTCACAGAAACACATACCTATCACAGAGAGAGAGAGACAGAGACAGAGACAGAGACAGAGACAGACACAGACACAGACACAGACACAGACACAGACACAGACACAGACACAGACACAGACACAGACACAGACACAGACACAGACACAGACACAGACACAGACACAGACACAGACAGACACAGACACAGACACAGACACAGACACAGACACAGACACAGACACAGACAGACACAGACACAGACACAGACACAGACACAGACACAGACACAGACAGACACAGACACAGAGACAGACACAGACACAGACACAGTCACAGACACAGACACAGACAGTCACAGACACAGACACAGACACAGACACAGACACAGACACAGACACAGACACAGACACAGACACAGACACACACACAGACACAGACACAGACACAGACACAGACACAGACACAGACACAGACACAGACACAGACACAGACAAGACAGACACAGACAGAGAGAGACAGAGAGAATTTAAAATACAATGCACTTTTAATTCAAATAGTTAAAAATAATTTTGAAATAAATTCAATAAAAATAAAACCAGATATTGTTAAAAATATAAACAATAAATATTAATAGGCTCTAACATTGAAAAACAAAGCCAGTTACTTGGAAAGATTAATAAAAATATCTGATATGTTTTACTTGTCGTGGAAAGTATAGTAAGCAAGAACAAAAATTATGAAGATGAAATTACAGAGAAAATACTATATGTAAGTTCTATAGCATCAAGATAAGACCTAAATGAGCTGGATGTTTGCTAAGAGACGAATTTGTGAAATTTGGGGAAAATAGGCACAAATGTTGACACACCTAAACCACAGGATAAATTGTTAGGAAAGAATCATTCCTTCTTCAGGCATACTCCTCCCAGGTAGTGCATGATAATTCCCAGCTTACTGGGGAACAGCGCGTTCCCAGCATATACCAACTGTTTCAAAATACAGAATAGAGATTTAAAAAAAAAAAAAAAAAAGCCAAGCATCTACCTTCACGTGGCTAATGTAACTGTCGCAGGTTCTAGACCAAGAAAGCATAAAGAAACTATTCTCCATTCTTTTACATAAAAGTCGCATCAATAGTAATAAATCAAAGTAATTAGTGTATTGATGAAGGATGAAGATACCCATAATAACCAGGCAGTATCCAACCCAGGAATGTAGTGATGCCATAGAAGACCACAATCAAGATGCTCTATCCTCATTAACGTAGTAAAATGAAAAACATGAAGTAGATACAGAAATAGAGTGCAACAACATTTGAATCCATTTTTAAAGTGGTGGGTTTAAAATAGAGAAAATATCTCAATGTAACAAACACAGTTAAAATGTTGAAATACAGCGAGCATTACAAGAAAGGAAACAAAACAGATGCCTCATGTCACACCCACCATTCGAATCAGCCAGAAGTCTTAACAGTAGGCAACAGTGCTATTTTTAAAAGCATAAATATTGGGATGGAAGATTTACAAATACTGTGCTTGGAGACAATAAGATCACTTATCTAGAAAACCCAACACAATCAACTGAAAGTTAGAAGTAACAAGAAAGCAACCACATGTCTGATCAGTGTCTCAGTTTCCTTTTAGTTGCTGTGATCAAACACCAAAAAAAAAAAAAAAAGACATCTTGGGAGGAAAGGGTTCATTGGGCTTATAGCTTACAGCCCATCATCCAGGGAAAGCAGCAGAGGAACTGAAGGCAAGATCATGGAGGAGCACGTCTCCCTGGCTTGCTCCTCATGGCTTGCTCAGCCTACTTCTTTGTCCAAGTCAGGACCCCCTGCCCAGGGATAGTACCCCCTGCAATGGGATGTGACCTCACATATCAACTGGCAACCAAGAAAATGTCCCACCGCCATGTTTATAAGCCAGTCTGATGAAGGCAATTGCTGGGCGGGGGTTCCCTCGGTTTGTGTCAAGATGACAGAGATTATTATCATCGTTAAATAAAGAATAAAAACACTCTACACAAAAGCAATAAGTCATTAAGATATGATAATAAAACCAAATTTAATTTAAAAACAAAAGCAATTAAATACAATAGAATCAAAAGTGAAAAGATGAAAAGTCATTGTTACGGGTATCAAACCTTGTTATAAAGAACTTCCTCTGGAGCAGCTTGTTACCAGGGCTGTAATGGAGCACTATGGAGAGCCAAGGGCAACCCAGTATATAAAGAACAGCACGGTAGCCTGTTAGAGAAGGAAAAGTCATCCTGCTCGGTAAGTATGACTGGCAGAATCAGCTGTTGACTTAGGAGCAAAATAAAAAGTTACTGCCCAACCTTCAGACTTTCTCAATTATTCATAAAAGAACAGAAAAAATATATACAATAAAATTTTTTAATTGATCGTAAAAGACTAAAGCTTTTTAAACAGAAATACAAATGACCAAAGAAAGATATTGGTATATTTGATGACAGCAAAAATCTTAACTTCTACAAGGCCAAAGGTATCACTAAAACCTTGTAACATGAGAAGCAGATGAAAAAGAGAGACTGGTAAGTTTATAACTGACAATAAGTTAGTATCTAAATATTTACATTCACTTTTTAAAATCTATAACTAAAAGGCAAACAAATCAAAGGGAAAGCGTGTAGAAAAATTTGCATGTTGTACATCAAAAGCCAAGAGAAGAGACAGCAAAACCCTGAAGAACTGGATGCTAGAAAACCAAGGGAAGAAAACTATTTATAAAGCAAATTTCTAAGTGAACTACCATTTTGTTACAGTGCATAATTTTAATAAGATATCAATATTTATGAGAGGTCCTCAAAATAATGGTTAGTTAGGTTGCTATGAAATTCCTGTTTTGTTTTGTTTTATTAGATATTTTCTTTATTTACATTTCAAATGTTATCCCCTTCCCTAGTTTCCTCTCCGAAAACCTTCTATTCGCCCCCACCCCTGCTCACCAACCCTCCCACCCTGACCCTGGCATTCCCCTACACTGGGGCTTAGAGCCTTCACAGGACCAAGGGCCTCTCCTCCCATTGATGACTGACTAGGCCATCCTCTGCTACATATGCAGCTGGAGCCATGAGTCCCACCATGTGTATTCTTTGGTTGGTGGTTTAGTCCCTGGGAGCTCTGGGGGTACTAGTTAGTTAATACTATTTGTTGTTCCTCCTTGATGCAAACCCCTTCAGCTCCTTGGGTGCTTTCTCTAGTTACTTCACTGGGGACCCTGTGCTCAGTCCAATGGATGGCTGTGAGCATCCACTTCATTCCTGTTTTTATGTTTAACAAGAAGAGTTGTTTTTTAATTTGTTTGATTTTTATCTTCATCTATGGAGTCTAAATGTGTGTGTGTGTGTGTGTGTGTGTGTGTGTGTGTGTGTGTGTGTTGTATCTGTCTGTCTGTCTGTCTGTCTGTCTGTCTGTCTTTGGTTCCAACACAGTACATGGCAGGCAAGCACTCTGCCACTTAGCTATATCCACAACTCTCTTTTATTATTTTTGCTGGATTCATTTTATTTATGGGTGAGTATAGACATAACATATATACTATATGTTTATACCTATACTCGTGCATGCTAGTACCCACAGAGATCAGAAGAAGGCATCAGACCTCCTGAACTTGGAGTTATAGATGATTGTGAATGACCACAGGGTTGCGGGGAACCAAACCCAGCTCCTCTGCAAGAGCAACAAATGTTCTTAAGAGCTGAACCTTGCCAAGTTCACTGCTCTTAAAGTCCGAGTTCTTTACAAATGAGGATATATTCCAAGCATTTTATACAACCCTAAGAACTGAATGTCCAAAGAAAACTTACTCTTGAAGCATGTGTTTATAATCCCAGAAGTCAGAAGCTGAGGTGGGACAAGAGTGAGCTCTAGGCCAGGCTGAACTATGACCAGATTTTCAGACTGGGAACCCCCAATCCTCAAACGCAGCAGTCCCATGGCAAACAAGCAACCACCAAGCTCCGCACCTCTTTCTCATCCTTCTTGCAGATTTGAACAAGAAGTCTATACTTGCAGGCTAAAACTCGGCAACCAGCCTGGAGAGAAACTCTAGGGAGGCAACCCCTGCACTTCCACTGTGGTAAATTGAAGATAAGGAAGTGGGAACTTCCAGGAGACCATAATCCCTTCAAAGAGTTTCCAGAAGCAGTTGAGGTTTCAGAAAGGCCACCGTTTATGCTAGGGCAAAAATCACTTGAAGGTTCTTTGAATTTTCTGATGTCTTTCAAGCTAGTCAATTGAACTTGGAAAGGATTGAAATATAAAAGGTTTCAGCTGAGCAGGTTGCGTTCTGTTAAATGATACAAATTGCATGTGCCATTTAACATACCTTTATCTCTGCAGATTGGATTCTAATAGGTAAATTCATCTTCTCTGTATGAGACTTTCTTGCTGATACCTGGAAGGTCGCTGTGTTATTATTCAAGTCTTTGCTCTCCAAATGAGGAGACTGGAGAGACAGCTATAAAAGATGTTCCGGCTTAGTATTTCATCACTGGAGAGAGAAAGAGAGACAAGGCTCTGGTATGTTGTTGCCCCATATGTGATGCTGTTTAAGGCAAAACAGTCCAGATGATACGAGAGGCACTTAAGTCCATCTACCACATTCGTCTGCCCTCAGAACGCCTGTGGGGAAGACCTCTGCTCCCTGAACAGGGAGACACGGTGTTCCATAAGAAATGAGCAGTCACAGGGCGACCCTAGAAAATGGGCAAACCTACACAATCCGCAAAATGTGGGCTTTGTCTAAGCAGAATGGGAAAATGTTCCTCGTCCCTGTGCTTAGAGAAGCTGGAACCTACTGTTTAAAAGAAGGGCTACGTTCCGAGGGACTCTTGTGGGGTTAGAGGAAAAGAGTGTTTTCACGTGGATGTGGAGAGGGCCTTTGTATAGATGGGATCAAACAAGGGGTAGCAGGGTTCCCACACCCAACAGTATGTGTCCACAGTCTCCAAAATGGCATTCATCTGGGTAGACTTGCCTTCCCTACACATCCATTGGTTGGTTATGTTACTCTCAAAGATTCAAAAGTTAAAAGTAACAATTACATGCAATAAAACTTGGGCAGTAGCCGTAAGTTGTTTCCTTCTTGGCTTTGTTTCATTTTCTTTGCCAGATTCAGAAGAAACTGAGAAAATGTATGTCCGTGCCTTTCTCGTCCATTTTTAATTTGTCAATTAAGATGTCTCATTCACAACTTAAGTAATTATACAGTAATTTGGCATACAATAAGTTTTGACATCTTAAAAAATATGTTACATCACTTGTTAGATATATGCCAATGAATATTAAGATTTCATGTATCTCAGTCACTTGGAAATGCATAAGCAAGCTCTCCTGAGTCAAAATTTTCTTTCTTTCTTAAACTCATATTTGAACTCCATTCCCCCCGCAAAATTTTATTATGATGTAAATTTTAATGCTCAAAGTATGCTTTTGATCACCATTTATAATGCCTTGAAACAACAATAAATAAACAAATAAATTAAAATGCATTCTTACTGAATCTCCAGTTTCCAAAAGGATCTAAAAAAAAAAAGCCTATTCTGGATGAAGTGGTCATTTCTATTTTTAATTTGTATGTAGTTTTGATAAATAATTTTAAACACAAAAGCATGGTAGGGCAGGAAATATGCCTCTTAATAAGATAAATGAGGCTTTTTAGAAAATTAATTTACATATACATGGATGAACATTCTTCATTACTGTAGTGAGACAGGATTTGTCATCAATTTTATTCTCTCTGTAATGTAAGCATGAAAACAGCTCCTTCAACAGACAGCTAGATACAAGTAGCTTTACTGTAGTAATGTCCTTCGTTAGCTTTTCTTTTCAAACTACATTTATATTTTTAAATTACATGCAAAACAAAATGACATCTTCCTTCAGAGTCACTGAAAGCAAAGACGTGAAACTGCCTAAGATGCAGAGGATGTTTTGCTAGGAATTAGCTGTTTTCTCAGCAATCAACACCAGCTCTTTGAGTGCTCCCCTGCCTTGGCCCCTAGACACACTTCCATTTCTCCTTGAAATGCTATCATGCACTTCCAGGGACGTGTTCACCTGGTTTGTAAACAAACAGTTGAAATACACAAGATCAACTATCCTGTAAGGGATGCTAATCATAACAGAGACAAATGCTGGCTGAAAACTGTAGGCAAAGTATCTTGGCAGCAGGTGACTAACTGGGGTAACAAACATTTATGCAAGCATATATTATTACATGGAAATTTCAAGAAATTTTCAGAGATAAAGGCTGGATTTCATGGTCCTAGGTGGATAGCTCAGTTGTAGATAAAGTATTTGCCTTTCAAGTATGAAGGACTGAGCTCTGTCCTCCAGACCCCAGGTGCCTGCTCTACAATCCCATGGTTTTAGAACAAAGTCAAGAAGTTCTCTTGGCTCAGTGGACTGCCACGGTGGCCAAATCTGCAAGTTCAAGGTTAGTAAGAGAGTGGATTTCCTCTAGTCAATTGATGGGATTCCTTGGTGTCTTTAATGGTGAGTAGGGAGGTGCATCTGACTTTTAAACATCAAAGAAAATACCTGTTCTCACTTATTTTCTTGAATCAACCAAAACAATAGGAGAATCTAAAGGCAAACTCGTCGTCAATGTAGCTACAGATGTTACTATTCTGAGTCTCACATATAAAGAAGGGTTCATATATATAGTGATGGAGAACATACCAAACCAAGATGTGGCTGTTGATGGAGGAAAGGGAACAGAGTGTATACTCATGATAAAATTGGTAGGAGATAAACAATAGGAGTAGAAAAATATATTGAAAGATAGAAAATGTTCTCAAATTTAAAAATAAAACTCAATGTGTTAACAATGCCATCTCTCCTGTAGTTAACCTATATTGTTATGAGACCTTAAAAGCAAACAGCTCAACACTCTAAAAGTAGATATAAGAAAGACAACAAATACATTCTAGCTGGAGCAATTAAAACAATGTGGTGCTGAGACATGAATAGATGTGTTAATGAAACAAGAATCTCTAACACAGACCTAAAAACACAACAGTTATAATAAAAATTAATTTTAAAATCACAGGTGGGAATGATTAATGAAAGTGTTGGGATGGGTGAATAATAAGGCAATGAAAAAACAGATTTAGATGAATACATCAGGGGGAAAAGTCCAACTTGATCAAATATCTAAATCTTAAAATCAAACCAATAACAGCAACTAAAAATAGGATCAACTTCTAAGATCTCAAAATTGGAAAAAAAGATTTACATGTGAGGGAAAAACCCTGAAGTCACTCATAAATTCAACTCTGTTAAAATAAAAACTAAACATGGCAACTTTACCATAATTCAGAAAATAAATTACAAACTGAGGGTGGGGGAAGGTGTGTACATGCCAGGTTATTAGTATATTTAGATAATTAATTTTTTAGTAGTGATAAACAAGGTCAGTAGCTCAAAGGAAAGTGATTGGAACCAAGGACAACCGGAAACAGCTCTGAGAAAGGGTCCTCAAACTCCCAGGGATTAAGAGGTCTTCCATTTCAGCTCTAAAAAAACAATGCTAAGCCAATGCTACAAGAAAGCAAGCTAACAGCAAATGAGCTTGTAGGTTTCAGTTGAGCCTAGAAGCTCAGGAGCAGTACACACACACACACACACACACACACACACACACACACACACACACACAGAGGAGGAAGATAGGGAGAGAAGGAGAGAGGGAGAGAGAAAGAGGGGGAGAGGGGGGAGAGAGGGAGGGGGAGAGGAAGAAAGGGAGAGAGGGTGAAGGGGAGAGGGGGGAGAGGGAGAGAGGATGAGGGAGGGAGGGAAGGAGATGGAGATGGAGTGACAGAGAGACTTTCCCAGTGTATTTTTGCCTTAATTCTCTTCTTTCAGCAAAGAAAGATCCCATATAAAAGATGATTGATAGATAAGATACATACATACATACATACATACATACATACATACATACATAGAAAGAAAGAAATAGATTTTAAAACTTACAACTGGCTGTGGCTTTCATGTATTACATTATCAAAAAGCAATTCATTGAGATGCCTTATAGTCTTTTAGTTACTATGCCTTGATTCCAGCCCTACCTTTCCAAATAAACTCAGGAGTACCGGTGCTGGGATCCCACCAACCTTTGTTCTGCCCACAGGAGGTACAGAGTGTAAGGCTGGAAAGAATAAATTCCTTCCACCTGTCTGTTTTCTGTCCCTGCCAGCAACTCAGCAGTCCAGTTTTCACCTGCCCACTCCCTGTTTGGTTACTGCAGCTTCTGAGTCCAGTTTGCAGGCTTCCAGAATTTGATCATACAGCTTGCTGGTTCCACATCGCTAGTCAATCAGTGCACCCTGCTGGGACTTTGGTCTCAGCTCTACAGGGATCCTCCTCCAACTTCACAATACTAGCTAAACCATACTCTATTCAAAAAAGGTCTGGGTCTCCATGTTAGGAGGCTCTTCGTACAGCTTCTAAATTAATCATTTCAACATCTTTGCTTGTTCCTGAGCCCTGGAGATGCTATCTGTTTCCTGTAATCAATCACTATCCCCCTGACACGTACACACGGGGGGAGGGGAGGGAGGGAGGGAGGGAGATGGAGACGGAGACAGAGACAGAGACAGAGACAGACAGAGAGACAGAGAGAGACTTTCCCAGTGTCTTTTTGCCTTAATTCTCTTCTTTATAACCACATTTGGACCTTGAGAAATCTGTATATAAAACTAAGCTAAAATAGCCGGATGGACTTCTGAAAGGCTCTTAACCATATGCTAAGAAAGAAATGGAGACACAGATGGTCTCTGACATGATTGGAAAGAGGATTGATACTCCCTGTGATGATATACGTGTGAAATGTCCCCAGGGTTTGTTTGAACTCTTGGTCCCCCACCTTTGTGGCACTGTATTGAGAGTCTGGAACCTTTTGGAGGTGGAACCTGGAATGGTAGCTGAGACATGAGCCCTGAGACTCTAATTAGATTTCGTTTCCTGGATGCCAAGGCTGGAGCCACCCACCCCTTGCCATCCTTGAAGTGAGAGACTGTATCTACTGAACTATGCATGCATTTTCTGTTCTTGTCAGCTATTCTGTCCCAGCCACAAGCAAAGTAACACTCCCCAAGAAAGCTTGTGACTAACTGCAATTTCATTTCTAGGAATTTATCTAACATATAAAAATGATACATGTGTGAAATACTGTATAAAGACTGGAAGCTGTCTTATTTTTACAAAAGTTAATCATTAGCAGGCAAATTAAAAGATCACCAACAAATAAATGCTTCTCTTCAACTTTTTTTTTTAAGAATCTTCATTGTCCTGGCTAGTTTAAGTTATCTTGACACAAGCTAGAGTCATCAAAGAGGAGGGAGCCTCAATTGAGAAAACACCTCAATAAGATCCGGCTGTAGATGAACTTGTGGGGCATTTTCTTAATTATGATTGATGTAGGAGGGCTCATGCCATTGTGGGTGGTGCCACTCCTGGATTGGTGGTCCTGGGTTCTATCAAAAAGTAGGCTGAGCAAACCTACTATCCAGTAGTAGTACTGGTCCATGGCCTCTGCATCAGCTCTTGCCTCCAGGCTCCTGCCCTGTGTGAGTTTCTGCCCTGACTTCCTTCAATAATGAACAGTGATACAGAAGTATAAGCAAAATAAACCCTTTCCTTCTCATGTTGGTTTGGTCATATTTTATTGTAGCAATAGAAACACCAAGACAGTCATACATGTATACAACGAAATATGGTCATATTCACCAAACCCATTCCAACTCCCCTTGGAGAGAGTTTTAAGTTTTAAGTTTTCATTCATGAAACATTATGCAGAAATAAAATTAATCTCTAAAAATCAGTATAAAGTCTGAGATGACAGTGAGTGTGAAGGGAATGCACAAATGTAGTGTTTGTAGCCTCTGCTTGAATTTTTTAATTACAAAATAAAATGTATGTTTGCATAGAGTGTGTCTGGGAGGATGCATAAGAAACTGATTAGAACAAGGGTGAGAGAAAGACTTAAATGGTATTTGCCAATCCTCTTGGACCTCATAAATTTTGTAGGCGATAGATAGATAGATAGATAGATAGATAGATAGATAGATAGATATCTTCTACAAAGGAAATTTAAATAAAAAAATTTAAAATATCCACTGGGAAGAAATGAAGTATTCTCTAACTCAAAACTGCAAAATGTGCAAAAATGTTTATCTGTTCTCTCTCCCAAAGCAACATTAACAGCATGTTAAAAAAATAAATAAAAATGATATAAACTCACTGCAATGAAAAGAATAGGAGAATAGCTATTAGCAAGTGAAATATTCCTAAACATTTCTGCAAGAGGAAAAGTGGATAAAACACTGTGAAGTTTGGCAGTGGAAGCTGTAGTCTAGGATATATGTCGATGCAGGGAGGGCTGCAGGCAAGCAGGGAGAAAATCTCCCCAGGAGAGCCTAGAAATCTCCATCCTGCCTCCAAGACCCAGGGCTGCAGACAGTAGCGGTAGCCCCTGAAGGTTATTAACAGCGCTGATTCCACAGTCCTTCCCTAATCCTTTAATCACACTGGCTGGATAATAAGTGTTTTACTTCCATGCCAAAAACAAACGCTTAAACAAAGGGTATTTTCTAAGGAAAATTACCAAAATAAAGCAAACAAATGGAGATGGTGATGTTTTAGGGCTCTCAAAGGTTTAGGGGGCCCTTTAAATTGCATAATTAAAGAATGTCTAACCTGAAGGCAGCCTCGACACACACTCATCCAAAAAACATACGCACATTGGATTTTTTTCCTTAGTCTTAAATATGATGGATGACCAAAGTCCATTATGCGCTTGTACTTGAGGTGAATGCAACTTAGAAGGAAAATACAGAGATAAGGTAGGAGAAAATTAACTCTGGAGGTGGTATAGGCTACTCAGGGGACAGGAGAAAATTTAGAAATAAAACTCTATGCCAGGTGTGATGGATGGTGCAGACTTGCCATTCCAGCTCCCAAGAGGCTACGGTAGAAGAATCCTGAATGGCAAGCTGGAGTTACATAGAACAATGCCATGGAAAATGACTAGGAAGAAGCTAAAACTTCACAGGTTATAACTCCACCTACAAGCTCTCATTAGTAGGGAACAAAGTATTATTTTTTATATCAGTGAAATAAGAAAATACAAGACGGAGACTGCATTAGTTAGGGAAGCAGAAAACCGGCCTGAGTAGGACCGCAGGCCTCTTCCGGCCGGACCAGCACCAGGATAGCTAGAGCACAGGGTCGGCTGACACCCGCCAGCTACCCACGACCCCCGCCACAGGATTTTGAGACTGCTGGTGAGTGGAACACAGCCTCTGCTCCAGTCCAATCACGCGTGACCTGAGACTGCTTTGGTTGGGGAGGCAGAAATCCGGCCTGAGTAGGGCCACAAGCCTCTCCGGTCAGAAAAGCGCCGGGGTAGCTAGGGCGCAGGGTCGGCCAACACTCACCAACTACCCACAACACCCGCCACAGGATCTTAAGACTTCTGGTGAGTGGAACACAGCCTCTGCTCCAATCCAATTGCGCACGCGCGGGACCTGAGACTACATTAGTTAGGGAAGCAGAAAACCGGCCTGAGTAGGACCACAGGCCTCTTCCAGCTGGACCAGCAGCGGAGTAGCTAGAGCGCAGGGTCAGCTGACACCCTCCAGCTACCCACGACCCCCGCCACAGGATTTTGAGACTGCTGGTGAGTGGAACACAGCTTCTGCTCCAATCTTTAAACAGTGACAACGATAACAACTAACACCAGAGATTACCAGATGGCGAAAGGTAAACGTAATAATCTTACTAACAGAAACCAAGACCACTCACCATCATCAGAACCCAGCACTCCCACTTTGCCCAGTCCAGGGCACCCCAACACACCGGAAAAGCTAGACACGGATCTAAAAGCATATCTCATGATGATGGTAGAGGACTTCAAGAAGGACTTTAATAACACACTTAAAGAAATACAAAGGAACACTGGTAAACAGGTAGAAGACAGTAAAGAGGAAGCACAAAAATCCCTTAAAGAATTGCAGGAGAACACTGCTAAAGAGTTACAAATCCTTAAAGAAAAACAGGATAACATAATCAAACGGGTAGAAGTCCTTACAGGAAAACACATCCAAACAGATGATGGAATTGAACAAAACCATACTAGACCTAAAAAGGGAAGTAGACACAATAAAGAAAACCCAAAATGAGGCAACACTGGAGATAGAAACCCTAGGAAAGAAATCTGGAACCATAGATACGAGCATCAGCAACAGAATACAAGAGAGGGAAGAGAGAATTTCAGGTGCAGAAGATTCCATAGAGAACATCGGCACAACAATCAAGGAAAATGTAAAATGCAAAAAGATCCTAACTCAAAACATCCAAGAAATACAGGACACAATGAGAAGACCAAACCTACGGATAAAAGGAGTGGATGAGAATGAAGATTTTCAACTCAAAGGACCAGCAAACATCTTCAACAAAATTATAGAAGAAAACTTCCCAAATCTAAAGAAAGAGATGCCCATGAACATACAAGAAGCCTACAGAACTCCAAATAGACTGGACCAGAAAAGAAATACCTCCCGACACATAATAATCAGAACAACAAATGCTCTAAATAAAGACAGAATACTAAAAGCAGTAAGAGAAAAAGGCCAAGTAACATATAAAGGCAAGCCTATCAGAATTACACCAGATTTCTCACCAGAGACTATGAAAGCCAGAAGATCCTGGACGGATGTTATACAGACACTAAAAGAACACAAATTCCAGCCCAGGCTACTATACCCAGCCAAACTCTCAATTAACATAGATGGAGAAACCAAAGTATTCCACGAAAAACCAAATTCACACATTATCTCTCCACGAATCCAGCCCTTCAAAGGATAATAACAGAAAAAAACCAATACAAGGACAGGAACCACGCCCTAGAAACAACAAGAAGGTAATCCCTCAACAAACCTAAAAGAAGACAGCCACAAGAACAGAATGCCAACTTTAACAACAAAAATAACAGGAAGCAACAATTAGTTTTCCTTAATATCTCTTAATATCAATGGACTCAACTCCCCGATAAAAAGACATAGACTAACAAACTGGCTACACAAACAAGACCCAACATTTTGCTGCTTACAGGAAACTCATCTCAGAAAAAAAGATAGACACTACCTCAGAATGAAAGGCTGGAAAACAATTTTCCAAGCAAATGGTATGAAGAAACAAGCTGGAGTAGCCATTCTAATATCTGATAAGATTGACTTCCAACCCAAAGTCATTAAAAAAGACAGGGAGGGACACTTCATACTCATCAAAGGTAAAATCCTCCAAGAGGAACTATCAATCCTGAATATCTATGCTCCAAATACAAAGGCAGCAACATTCATTAAAGAAACTTTAGTAAATCTCAAAGCACACATTGCACCTCATACAATAATAGTGGGAGACTTCAACACACCACTTTCACCAATGGACAGATCATGGAAACAGAAACTAAACAGGGACACAGTGAAACTAACAGAAGTTATGAATCAAATGGATCTGGCAGATATCTACAGAACATTCTATCCTAAAACAAAAGGATATACCTTCTTCTCAGCACCTCATGGTACCTTCTCCAAAATTGACCACATAATTGGTCACAAAACAGGCCTCAACAGATACAAAAATATTGAAATTGTCCCATGCATCCTATCAGATCACCATGGACTAAGGCTGATCTTCAATAACAAAATAAATAATAGAAAGCCAACCTTCACGTGGAAACTGAACAACACTCTTCTCAATGATACCTTGGTCAAGGAAGGAATAAAGAAAGAAATCAAGGACTTTTTAGAGTTCAATGAAAATGAAGCCACAACATACCCAAACTTATGGGACACAATGAAAGCATTTCTAAGAGGAAAACTCATAGCTCTGAGTGCCTCCAAAAGGAAACTAGAGAGAGCACACATTAGCAGCTTGACAACATACCTAAAAGCACTGGAACAAAAGGAAGCAAATTCACCCAAGAGGAGTAGACGGCAGGAAATAATCAAACTCAGGGGCGAAATCAACCAAGTGGAAACAAGAAGAACTATTCAAAGAATCAACCAATCAAGGAGCTGGTTCTTTGAGAAAATCAACAAGATAGATAAACCCTTAGCCAGACTCACTAGAGGGCACAGGGAAAGCATCCTAAAAACAAAATCAGAAATGAAAAAGGAGACATAACAACAGATCCTGAAGACATCCAAAACACCATCAGATCCTTCTACCAAAGGCTATACTCAACAAAACTGGAGAACCTGGATGAAATGGAGAAGTTCCTAGACAGATACCAGGTACCAAAGTTGAATCAAGATCAGGTTAATGATCTCAACAGCCCTATATCCCCCAAAGAAATAGAAGCAGTCATTAATAGTCTCCCAACTAAAAAAAGCCCAGGACCAGATGGGTTTAGTGCAGAGTTCTATCAGACCTTCAAAGAAGATCTAATCCCAGTTCTTCACAAACTATTCCACAAAATAGAAACAGAAGGTACTCTACCCAACTCATTCTATGAAGCCACAATTACTCTGATACCTAAACCACAAAAAGACCCAACAAAGATAGAAAACTTCAGACCAATATCCCTTATGAATATTGATGCAAAAATACTCAATAAAGTTCTTGCTAACCGAATCCAAGTAGGTTTCCATCCATCCTGACCAAGTAGGTTTCATCCCAGGGATGCAGGGATGGTTCAATATACGGAAATCCATCAACGTAATCCAGTATATAAACAAACTCAAAGACAAAAACCACATGGTCATCTCGTTAGATGAGGAAAAAGCATTTGACAAGATCCAACACCCATTCATGATAAAAGTCTTGGAAAGATCAGGAATTCAAGGCCCATACCTAAACATGATAAAAGCAATCTACAGCAAACCAGTAGCCAACACCAAAGTAAATGGTGAGAAGCTTGAAGCAATCCCTCTAAAATCAGGGACTAGACAAGGCTGTCCACTTTCTCCATACCTATTCAACATTGTACTTGAAGTCCTAGCCAGAGCAATTCGACAACAAAAGGAGATCAAAGGGATACAAATTGGAAAAGACGAAGTCAAAATATCACTTTTTGCAGATGATATGATAGTATATATAAGTGACCCTAAAAATTCCACCAGAGAACTCCTAAGCCTGATAAACAGCTTTGGTGAAGTAGCTGGATATAAAATTAACTCAAACAAATCAATGGCCTTTCTCTACACAAAGAATAAACAGGCTGAGAAAGAAATTAGCGAAACAACACCCTTCTCAATAGTCACAAATAATATAAAATATCTTGGCGTGACTCTAACTAAGGAAGTGAAAGATCGGTATAATAAAAACTTCAAGTCTCTGAAGAAAGAAATTATAGAAGATCTCAGAAGATGGAAAGATCTCCCATGCTCATGGATTGGCAGGATCAACATTGTAAAAATGGCTATCTTGCCAAAAGCAATCTACAGATTCAATGCAATCCCCATCAAAATTCCAACTCAATTCTTCAACGAATTAGAAAGTGCAATCTGCAAATTCATCTGGAATAACAAAAAACCTAGGATAGCAAAAACTCTTCTCAAGGATAAAAGAACCTCTGGTGGAATCACCATGCCGGACCTAAAGCTCTACTACAGAGCAATTGTGATAAAAACTGCATGGTACTGGTATAGTGACAGACAAATAGACCAATGGAATAGAATTGAAGACCCAGAAATGAACCCACACACCTATGGTCACTTGATCTTCGACAAGGGAGCTAAAAACATCCAGTGGAAGAAAGACAGCATTTTCAACAAATGGTGCTGGCACAACTGGTTGTTATCATGTAGAAGAATGTGAATCGATCCATTCCTATCTCCTTGTACTAAGGTCAAGTCTAAGTGGATCAAGGAACTTCACATAAAACCAGAGACACTGAAACTTATAGAGGAGAAAGTGGGGAAATGCCTTGAAGATATGGGCACAGGGGAAAAATTCTTGAATAGAACAGTAATGGCTTGTGCTATAAGATAGAGAATTGACAAGTGGGACCTCATGAAACTTCAAAGCTTCTGCAAGGCTAAAGACACCATCAATAAGACAAAAAAAAACACCAACAGATTGGGAAAGGATCTTTACCTATCCTAAATCAGATAAGGGACTAATATCCAATATATATAAGGAACTCAAGAAGGTGGACTCCAGAAAGTCAAATAACCCCATTAAAAAATGGGGCTCAGAACTGAACAAAGAATTCTCACCTGAGGAATACTGAATGGCAGAGAAGCACCTGAAAAAATGTTCAACATCCTTAATCATCAGGGAAATGCAAATCAAAACAACCCTGAGATTCCACCTCACACCAGTCAGAATGGCTAAGATCAAAAATTCAGGTGACAGCAGATGCTGGCGAGGATGTGGAGAAAGAGGAACACTCCTCCATTGTTGGTGGGATTGCAAGCTTGTACAACCACTCTGGAAATCAGTCTGGCGGTTCCTCAGAAAATTGGACATAGTACTACCGGAGGATCCAGCAATACCTCTCCTGGGCATATATCCAGAAGATGTCCCAACCGGTAAAAAGGACACATGCTCCACTATGTTCATAGCAGCCCTATTTATAATAGCCAGAAGCTGGAAAGAACCCAGATGTCCCTCAACAGAGGAATGGATACAGAAATTATGGTACATTTACACAATGGAGTACTACTCAGCTATTAAAAAGAATGAATTTATGAAATTCCTAGCCAAATGGATGGACCTGGAGGGCATCATCTTGAGTGAAGTAACACAATCACAAAAGAACTCACACAATATGTATTCACTGATATGTGGATATTAGCCCAAAACTTAGGATACCCAAGATATAAGATACAATTTGCTAAACGCATGAAACTCAAGAAGAATGAAGACCAAAGTGTGGACACTGTGCCCCTTCTTAGAATTGGGAACAAAACACCCAGGGAAGGAGTTACAGAGACAAAGTTCGTAGCTGTGATGAAAGGATGGACCATTTAGAGACTGCCGTATCCAGGGATCCATCCCATAAGCAGCTTCTAAACGCTGACACCATTGCATACACTAGCAAGATTTTGCTGAAAGGACCCAAATATAGCTGTCTCTTTTGAGACGATGCCGGGGTCTAGCAAACACAGGAGTGGATGTTCACAGTCAGCTATTGGATGTATCGCAGGGCTCCCAATGGAGAAGCTAGAGAAAGTACCCAAGGAGCTAAAGGAATCTGCAACCCTATTGTTGGAACAACATGATGTACTAACCAGAACCCCGGAGCTCTTGTCTCTAGCTGCATATGTATCGAAAGATGGCCTAGTCGGCCATCACTGGAAAGAGAGGCCCATTGGACTTGCAAACTTTATATGCCCCAATATAGGGGAATGCCAGGGCCAAAAGAATGGGAATGGGTGGGTAGGGAAGTGGGGGGCGCTATGGGGGACTTTTGGGATAGCACTGGAAATGTAACTGAGGAAAATATGTAATAAAAATATTAAAAATTTTTAAAAAAGAAAATACAAGACACTTAGAAGCAAAAATATGTGATTGACAAATTAAACATTATGAACAAAAAATTAAAAATATAAAATGAGGAAAAAACTCTCTGAATATTGAACCAAAGAAATTCCAATATCCAAGTAACATAAAGTCCTGAAAGAGACAGCTGAGGCTGGCTAATCATAAAAGAAATGAGAGTAACCCAAATTCAACAACTAGTTTCCAAGCTAAGATTGTCTACCAGGTACCCAAGGCAACCAAGATATTCACATCTGCTCCCAAGTTCTTGAGATTTCAGAGTATCAAAGGGCTGGAGAGAGAGTTCAGCAGTTAAGAGCTCTTGGTGTACTTCAGAATACATAATTCAGTTCCCAGAACCTACATCAGGCAGCTTAGAGCACTCTATAACCCCAGCCTCAGGGAATCGGACACCCTCATCTAGCCTCTGCAGATACCTGCTCACACGTGGTGTACACACATATAAATAAAAATAAATCTTAAAAAAAAATAAAAATAGAGAAAATCCTAAAATTTTCTTCAGCAGAAAAAAAAAGCCATTAAATTATAAGAAACATGTTGGTATCAAGTTTGAGAAATGAATATAAATTTTAGTGGAGAAGGTTCTTCATAGTCATAAGCAAGGGGGAAGTGCCTTGGGGGACTGGAACAGTAGCTCAGTGGATAAAAGCATTTGTTGGACAAACATGAAGACATGAGTTCAAATCCACAATACCCAAGTCAAAGGCTGGGCATAAGCTTTGAATGCTAGTTCTGTAATGCAGTAGGGATGGCAAGGTGGCTGGAGCTTTCGAGCCACCAGACTAGGTCCAGGTTCAGTGGGAGACCCTGTCCCAAAGGACTAAGCACATTGCGATAGAACAGGACATCCAATGTCTTCCTATGGCCTCTGCACATACACAGGAGGAGCACATACACCACACCACACACACACACATACACACATACACCACACCACACACACACCACATATACAACATAACATACCACACAGCACACACACATACCACACAAACACACAGCATATATACAACACATACATACAACACACATACACACAAAACACACACATCCCACACACATATACACACACCACACATATACACATACATTCTACATACAATACAGGGGGATGGTAGAAGAAACTAATTCCTTAGATTTGATTATATTCTTACTCCTAAAAAGACAGGAAATAGAAGAAAGAAGAAAAAAAAGGATTGAGGACTCTAAGGGACAACAAAACAAAGAGAAGAAAAAGATAATATACACACCACACACATATGATACAAACATAACACACATGATCACATAACACACATAATCACACAACACACATATACACACATACACAACACACACACACATAGGGTGGTATTTTCAACTTAGGATTTGACAGCCATTTTGATATCAATGTGAGAGGGTAGAACAAAGGCATTGTCAGGTTTGTAAGGACCTCCCTACCCTTCCATGGAAAATTACTTTAAGATGTGTTCCAGAAAAGCTAAGAGGTGAACCAAACAGAGAAAGATATGAGATCAAGGAAACTGGAGCCAAAGCATGGAGAGTAATGAAAAGAAGACTCAAAATGACATCTCTTAGGCCAGCCTAAGTAACAATCAGCCCAGGCTAGGAAGAGAGAGCAGCCAAGTCCAAAATAAGGTATTGATAGGTAGGGGGATGGTAGAAGAAACTAATTCCTTTGATTTGACCATATTCTTACTGCTACAAAGACAGGAAATATAAGAGAGAGAGAGAGAGAGAGAGAGAGAGAGAGAGAGAGAGAGAGAGAGAGAGAGAGAGAGAGAGAAATGATTGAGAACTCTAAGGAACAGCAAAACAAAGAGAAGAAAAAAGATAATTATATCATTTGGCTCTGCAGTGGACAATATTCACAAAATCATAATCACATAAACACTCCCAAGCTTCAGTGTTTAAAGCCCATCTGTAGACAAAGCGCATAATTTTTGCTCTGATAAGAATAGAATGTAAGCTCCACAGGTGATCTGCAGATCTAAGCTGTGTGAGGAGAGAAGGGCGACGGGGAGGAGGAGAGCACAGAAAGCATTGCATTAATCTTCCATCCTACACAGTGCAAAAGGGAAGACAGACATTTCAGGATGCATCTCTGCTGTTTGGAATTTAAAAAGCACCCGGTGCAATATAAAGAGATGACTGATGGGTGTGGTCCATCAGGGAAGCGGTCAAGATGTGCCACTATTTTCTGTCCTGATACAAACTCTGTAGCTACTGTTTAAAATCCACAAACAAAGGGAGTGCTTTAAAACTGTTGCTGGGGGCTGGTGAGATGGCTCAGTGGGTAAGGGCACCCGACTGCTCTTCCGAAGGTCTGGAGTTCAAATCCCAGCAACCACATGGTGGCTCACAACCATCTGTAACGAGATCTGACTCCCTCTTCTGGAGTGTCTGAAGACAGCAACAGTGTACTTACATTAAATAAATAAATAAATAAATAATTTAAAAAAAAAAAAAAAAACTGTTGCTGCTGCTTTTGAAAAGCAGTGGCTACCTCTACAGATGTATGCACTTTAAAATTCAAAGTGAAGTAAACCTGGGGCTATTAATAAGGCATGAGTCCCTCACTTTTCCAGAAAACTTTTCTATATTATTCTTCATCTTTTGAGGGGATTATTTTTTATTTGTGGGGTTTTTTGCCATTGTGGTTCTGTGTTTGTGATGCAGAAGACCCAACAGAGCCAGAACCCTGAACTCTGAGCTCCATGCCCAGCCTCATCTTTTTAATATGGGCATCTATGAGTTAGGTAATATATAAATACATGCATAATATGTTAAAGAACTGTTGTTGCACATATTTTACAGTATTAAACATCAAAGTTCGAAGTAATTGTGAAAAATGTGAACAGGGCCAATAAATATCTTATGAGAGCGTGTCAACTTGCTCTCTGCTCAATCCCCAGTGCCAAAGAGAAAAGATGTGGTATATGACATTGTATGAACTTAATTATCCTCCAAATAACCATGTTCTCTGAGGTTCTTGGTTAGAAACAATGGACAATTTTAAAACACTAGGACGTTTCCTAGCAACTTAAAATAAAGCCATTCCCTCTGGTCCAAAAGTGTCAGTGAGCTAAGAAAGGGAAGCAATGGCACTAGCAAGATGACTCACTGGTACTCAATGACCTGAGTTCACTCATTGGACCCAGGTGATGGAAGGAAGCTACTGACTCCCAACACGTGTAGTCTGTCCTCCACACGCTTGCTATGGCACTGATGTGCATGTGCACAGAAAATAAATAAATAAATGGATGGATAAATAAATAAATGTAAATTTTTAAGAAAAGGATTTTAAAAAAGAAGAACAGAAACCACTCTGATTCGGAGATGAGAAGACATGAGTCAATGCCCCACATCTGCTTCCAACCCAGCCTATGACTTTCAGAAAAGCAGTCTTCCTCCCTGAAGCTCAGAGAGTGCTCATGGAAAGGGAGAGGGCTGTCCTGTGTCAGTAGATCCCTTGGGCAGTGATACCACCCTCCCACAGTGCATGGTGAACATTTGTAGGATATTTTTGATTGTCATAAAGACTGGGGAAAACTCTTGATGTTCAGGTAGTACTCCAATGATCTGAATATCAGGTGCTTTCTTTTGTTCATTCTGTACAGAGGTCAGACAGAAGGGACATAAATGTCCCAGGTTCCAGGTGGCTCCTCCTCTGTATTAGTTGTACCAAGTGAGAAAAATCACAATAGCCATTGAAGCATAACACCAAGTAGCTGTTATCAAGCATCCAACCCTTGCCTTATCTAGTTTCAGAATAGGGGTTCATTTGAAAAGTTCTTTGCCAGGAATAAATCTACTACATTTTTAAACTCTAAAATCCCACAATTCCTTGGACATTCCATTCTTTCGGTTCATTCTATTTTCCAGAAAGGATAATATTACCATTTTCCTCTTACCATTATCTGCTCACACATGCAGAACACATTTGCATCATGGAAGCATAACTATACAGATAGAGGGTCCCTCTCCTAGTCTAAGAAGGGAGTTCTTGTCTCCCTTGGGACAAGGACTGCCCCCATCATGTCTCTCTTATAGGGTTAGGCCAAAGGAAAAGCTTTGAGATAGCATGTATCTGCATCAGTGGGGAGCTGAATATTGAGAATTAAAAGATTTCTTAGAAACAAACGTATCTGAGCTTTCATTGCTCTGACTCTTCAGTTTTCCTCACAGACACATTTATCCTTTATTATCTGGAACATACAAAGGCTTTTTTTGTACACGATGTAGGACTACAGAGCTAGGTCTCAGGACACGTTGCAGTGGGGACTCTCACCGCCGTAATCTCTTTTAGGCAGCTGCTTATCTACTCTGCACTACAAGTGTCAGAGAAAGTCGTCCATTGTTGGTATTCTCTCATGTCTTGTTCAGGTACCACCAGGATCTGTGACTCTTCCTTTTCTTGTCCCCCTTTGAGTATCTCAGTGCCTTTCATAATAGATGAAGCATAAAGGTCATTAAGCATCATCCACAGATGTATTTATCCCATACACACACACACACACACACACACACACACACACACACACACACACACACTTCCTTGTTCTTGTGTTCTTTCTCTGTCCCTTCTCTCACTCTCCTGATGCTTCCTACAGGTAGACCCTATTTGATGTAATGCCATTCTCACAGGCTTCCCTGCCCTGCTTATATCAGACACAAAGGCTTCCTCACCTACAACTATAAAAGCATGGAGAAGGGTGCACTCCCTCTGCTCTTCTGTCTCCTCCAGGAACCTCTCCTGCAGCTTCATCTTGGGTCTCTTTTTAGCCTCAGAATCTCCTCTTGAGCTTGACCTCACCTATGCTCTAGGGACACCCCCCAATGTTGCTTACCACACATCCCTCCCTTCTGGGAGACAGCCACACTCAACAACCTGTGAGAGAAACCACATGCTTCTTATGGGTATGCATCTTAGATTGCATCAAATATGAAGCATCCTCCAAATTCTGGGTTTTCTCTTGGATAAGGTATAAATTCTCTCTCCATCTCAGATCCTTAAAATAAAATCTATTCTGGGCATAATTTTGAATTGGCAATACATCAAATGCTACGGCCAACACGATGCCTCTGACTGCCTTCAGGACCTGGGCCTCATAATCTAGACAGGAAGGGCCCTGCTGTAGTCTTATATTTGCTGCATGACAACATGAGCAAAAGGCACATACTGAGCTTGCTGGGTTGTTTTTTAACTAAACAGCAAGTATGGATGAGCTCACTGCTATTCAAGAAAGAGAACAAACAATACAGGGGGAAATGAGATAAAATACTATTTTTAGTATGGCTCAGCTATACCATTCCTGCACATAAACTCAAAGAACTCCAAGTCAATGTACCACAGACGTACCTGCACATCCATGTGTATTGTTGTTCTACCCATGATAGCAAGAAACAGAGCTGGTCTAGATATCCATCAACAGATAATTGGATAAAAAAATATGTTATACATATACACAATGGAGTTTTATTCAGCCATAAGGGAAAAATGAAATGACATTTTCAGGAAAGTGGATGGAACTGGAATTCATTATGTTATTCAAAATAAACCAGACCTAGACAAATACCTTATATGTAGAACCAGGACTTAAATTCATATCTTCTCTCTCTCTCTCTCTCTCTCTCTCTCTCTCTCTCTCTCTCTCTCTCTCTCTCTCTCTCTCTCTCTCTCTCCCTCCCTCCTTCTCTCTCTCTCTCTCTCTCTCTCTCTCTCTCTCTCTCTCTCTCTCTCTCTCTCCCTGCATGTATGTGTGTGTATCTGTATCTCTCTCTGTACCTGTCTCTCTGTATCTCTCTCTGTCTCTCTGTATCTGTCTATGTGTCTGTGTGTGCCTGTCTCTGTCTCTGTCTCTGTGTCTCTGACTCTCTCTCTCTCTCTCTCTCTCTCTCTCTCTCTCTCTCTCTCTCTCTCTCTCTCTCTGCCTCTGTGTATGAATGTGTGTGTGTGAGAGAGAGAGGTGGGGGGGACGGACAAAAAAGGAGATCATGAAAAAGGAGAAAGAGAACTGGGGGTGGCTGGTAATACATGTAACATAAATGCAGAAGGGAATCTATAGAATCTATTTGTGTCCATTAGTGGGGTAAAAGGGACCAGCCTGAGGGGGATGGGGGTCAGGAGAGGTCAGTAGGAGGCCAACATAGTATAAAGATGTCATCACGAAACACATTACTCTGTAAACTAACTTAAAATGGTAACAAGAAACATTGCCCAGTAAAACGAATGAAAACATAGTCCACAGATCTCCAGCTCCCCTTAAACAATTTGTTAGCAACTTGTTTGCCATCTGGTAGGAAAAAAAAAAAAAAAAAACTGGGCCAAGCAGCTCAGCGGAATTTTTAGACCTTCCCGATTTGTTCTTCTTTTATTCCAGTGAAGACCTTTCCTTGTTTTGCTCTCATTGTATGGTTCTATGGAGAAGATGCTCTCCTGTAGCCTACGCTCATTTTCCATTAAACAGAGAGGAGTGTCTAGGCCTGTGCTGTCTAACATAGTAGTTACTAACGGCCCGTAGCTACCTACACTCTTATTAAAATGAAGCATGTGAAACTGCTAAGAAACAGAACCCACCTGTGCATAGTGGGATCCACTTACAGAGCAGACATGGAAGACTTCTGCCTTCACCAGAAGTCCTACCGCTCAGGGCTAGCTAGTCTCCCACTCCGATCATGGCTGATGAAAAGTCACTCTATAAAGGTGGTATGAGAAAGGGAACATTGCCACAGAGGATTTATAAAATGCATATCCAAAATGCCTTGCCCTTTTAACTATGGCTGAAATTCTTCATGCTAGAGAGCAAAATGCAAGCTTCCCAGACAAAATAGAGGGGGTATGGCTGAGGTGAGCATGTTTATGGGCAATGACAAGATGGAACGGGAAGCATCATAGATAAAATTATAGGAAGAAAATTATGATACATGAGATGAACAGAGGGAATCCTCAGGGCAAACTCTAGAGGTGGCACCGTCTGATTATATTAGGGGTGTCATCAGTATGATCCTATATTTCCTGAGCCAGCGTCTTTGGGATAACCCCTTGGAGTCAGCTACAATGTGGTAGTGAGCAGGGGTGAGGCTGGAGCACCTGGAGTAACAGTTTAGCTATGACAGTGGTAGGGCTACGATCACCCCCACATCCATGAACACAGAGTTAATCTATCCATTCCTATATCAACAGGACATGAGCTGGTCATACCCCAGGCTAACCCTGAAAAGTTTTCAACACTTTTGTTCTTTAAGGTCTCAGCTATTTCTTCTTGTAGGTCCAAGGTATAAATTAAAGTGTGGTCTCTGTCCTAACACCTGAAACATGTGTATATTCTACCTTATATAGAAAAGTGGGGCTCCAGGTATAGGCAGGATCTAGAGATAAAAAGACTACCTGAGAATGTGCAGATGAATTCAATATAATAACAAGAATATTTATTTTTTAAAAAGTAAGAGATCAGAAGAGAAAAATGTCTATGCTCTTGACTCTATGGTAGAAAAATAGGGCCACAAGTCACAGGACATGGGCATGCCCTAGCTTCTAGATAAAGTAATAAAACAAATTCTCCCCCAAGATCTTCCAAAAGGAATAGAACCCACCTTATCCTGACCCTACCACTGATAAGCATTTATGTTATAGATTTAAGGCATTTCCAGGGCTCCAAATCCCTATAGTTGGATTGGAAAATCTTGGGAGAATTCATTCCATCTACCATTTTAAAACTCAAAATATTAAGAGGATTGGGGATTGTTTTTATCCCAGTATTGCTTTAATGGATAAACAATAAAAAAGCAAACTAAATCTTCATTCTATCTGCTGGTTTAAACTGAAAACTTCTCAACAGCTTCATTTCCCTTACTTCCAATTAGCTCCACCCACCACGACCTCCTTGTAAACACTTCTCAGATCTAACACTGCTGCTTTGGACCCATTTACCTCCAGCCTGGATTTCTAACACACCTCTGATTGGTGTCCTCACAGCCAATCTGTCCCCTTCCGTACTGGTTTTCACAAAGCAGCGGGAGTAACAATCAACCCTCACACTTAAAATATTTCAGTGGCTCCCATGTTACTGGCTTTCACCTTCACAAAACTCATTCAAGATGGCTTAAGAAAACTAAGTTTGATTCGAAGTTTAACTCATGCCACACCATCAGCGGTCTGCATAGAGGGAGTTCAACCTGGGTACAGTGTCCTCACTAAGCCATCGGTGAACAAGATTGCTGTCTTTTGTCCTGGCTGATAACTTCCAGCCACTGGAGCCATCAGGTAGAGGACGGAGGAAATGAAGCGATAGCATCTACAGAAATCTCCTCATTATCCAGAGCCCAGAACTCTTTCTCAGGGCTCCTCCCAGCTCCAGTGGAGACCAGAAAGCTAAGTGTGTTAACTTTCCAGTCATTGTAGGGCAAACAAGTAAGGTGGGGATAAAAGATGAGAGGCCAACCCTGTTAACTTGAGAACCTCAGGGTACAATACAAGCTCCTAGGTAACCAAAGCATTGCTTACTCCTTTGCTTCATTTCTGCATCTTAAACCTGGGCTTATAGTCTGTTCGTTTTTCAGTTCCTAAAGCATAGCAGGATTTTTCTAACTCAAAATATGCGTGCATGCTACTCGCTGTGCCTCAGCTAACTTCTGTCCTGTTTCCATTTTCTTGAAACAGTCTCTAGGGCTGATTTCCACACCCTCCACTCTAGTTAAATGCTCCTCTCAAAAAACTCTACTACATTATCATTGGCAGTGTACATATTGTCCACTCTGACAAAGTCCTTCAGGGTGGTGATCAGAGGCTACCGTGTTCGCTGTTTTGTTTTCAGTGCCTGGTCTAAATCCTGTCACATAGTAGGTACTCAATACTACCTGTTGAGCAGGTGTGGCTCCTAAGTAAAAGCAGGGGTGTGGGTTACCAGCTCAGGTAGCAGATACAGTCTGTTCCTTTAGAATGTGTTGGGGTACACACTATTCCAGGCACACAGATTCAGTGTCTTTATCTCAAGGGTGCAATAGCAGACATTGAAACCTTAGAGATAATCCTACTGAATATTTGCCCTCCAGACTTCTGAGTTCTTGCAGAAATTGTGGTGGAAGCTAGAAAGAGCCAGCCACACAGAAGCACCTAGGGAGAATGAAGAGAATACCAGGCTGGGAAGGGCACAGAGACTGGCAGAACGAGTGAGGATTAGGAAATCCTGCCAGTCCTGTGATGCACACACAGAGTCTCTGAGATAACGGCTCTAAGGTGCAGGTATCCCACCACACACCTCACAACTCACAACCTGGACCAAAACACCTATGACCCACATGGTGAAAGCAGCAAAAATATGGATTTCAAAGATCTATGTAGGCCTGGACAGTGGTCGAACCAGGACCTCTCTGCCATTTGAGTATGGACTTAAGACTCATCAGAACCTTTCCATGATGAGGACAATGGGTGGAAAGTCCCAGTGGTGACTAAATTAGAATTTCTAGCAACCCTGTAGGATGGAAGCCCAGAGAGTTACTTAATTTGATTTAAAGCAAATAGAGATGTGACATTTCTTGCTCACCTGAGTTTATTGAATAAGATTTATATTCACTACATAAATGGATGGCTTAGTGATTTATGCTATGTCCATGTGATGGATGAAATAATAAGCAGTCATTCACACTAACAGTGACATACCCAGCGAGAAATAAGCCTCACAATGACAAAGCCCCATAAATAGTGCTGATTACCTTCATTTATTCTCTCTGGACACTCTTTTTAGGCTAAAAATCTGGGTCCATACAGTCAGGGTCTCTCAATACAAAATTGCCTCAAAGATCTTTATAAAAAAAAAAAAACTTCAGAAAAATAGCAAATGGATCTATTGAGAGTGGAAGTACTCACATTGTATGATGAGAACAATGCGTTTACTATATGGGGCAGCCATCATTACTTGGACCCTACTGTTAGAGGCCACGTGTGAATTTGCCGCTTCTGCTCCAACTTACAGAGGAAGAGTTTTAAATCCATGTAAAAAAATAAATAAACTAGTGCCCCTTCTGGTCACATCTAGATGCTACTTCCTTGGCCACCACTCCCCTCCCAATGTTACACAATCTGGCACAGTTTAATCAATGTTGCTTTGATGACTTGATGATCAAACCTTAGCATGTTCTTGTGCACCTGCTCAAAACAAAGCTTTGGAGTCCTTAGCCTGTATTAGCCCCATTTCGGCGCAACTATGACAGAATACCACAAAGTGGGTAATTTATTTTTAAAAAGTTCCTTTCGTTTCTGGAGGTTGGGAAGCCATAGTGACCTATGGCTTCAGAGACATGAATCTATCAAGAAAACAAGTGCACTCTCAAGACAATGAAAGCATTCATCCATTCAAGAAAGAAGAACCCTGGGGATTTACTACCTGGAAGACCCCACCTCTCAACACAGCCACAGTGGGCGTTAAGATACGAATGTTGAGGGACACATTCCAGTCATATGTAACATTTGAATCACAGGCATCTCTATTGGTTGGTGAACCATATCTGACTTTCTCCAGACCTCATTAATCTGGAAATGTTTTTACATTAAGTGAAAATATCATGATCTGTCTGGAGTTCTGGAGTTACATCAGCTCTTTCTGAGACTCCCTAGACATGATTATGTACGTTCTGTCTTCTCTTGAACTTTTATTATCCAGTTTTCTTAAGCTACTGAAACCTCATTCAGGTGGTGTCTCCCTCTGTCCCACTGGCCTCTGAGAGAAGTTCATCACTCCAATGTTATCCCTGGAACTTTCAAAGCTGCCCTCACCTGTGGGTGCCAAAGTGGGTGTTCTCCCTCAGTCAAGGCAGTGAAGAGGACTCACTACCTTTCCCCAATAGGGAAAACTGATCTCCTCCACCATCCAAAGGGACAAAACAGTCTTCATTGATTGTCCCTCCTAGATGGTTGATTACTTCAAAAGGTCAGCTTATTTGGTGTCTGAGGAGCCCCAACCCTCTAAATGTCAAACTACAAATGAAAGAAGACAATCTAAGATGCATACTTAGCTGCCATCCCATCTCCAGTTTTCCCCCAAACAGCCCAAACTGCTGTCTCTTTTCTTTAGGGCAAAAAGTACTGGGTCGAAGCCCACATGGTTCTGATTCTATTTGACACTTGTCTTTGTTTTATTCTGTGGTTTCTGCTGCACACAAAGCTGTAATTGAACTTGTTTTATAGTAGAATGCCTGTTTTTTCATTTCTCCGGCCTCACCTATCTGTCTCTGTCTGTTTCTAAACCACAGAGAAAAACTTAAGATGTCCTCTCTGAACACTAGAATCGCCTTGAGATTTACACAGAACTTTAGAAAAGATTTGCAGAATGTCTGTAACTTTCTCTCCTCTGTCTTTCTTACAGAAAGTTCTGAAGCTATAGCTGATTACACAAGTGTTTGGGCTCTGTCATCCTCTACGCATAACTAAACCCTAAACACTCCATCTTAGATGCCAACATTCTCATCATAAATTGATCACATACATATTCACATCACATATTGAATCTATGTTTTAAGAAATCATGTCCAGCTAATCTTATTTTTTCTCAAATATCCTCCAGCCATGAAAAAAAATGTATTCTCCTGTTACATTCAAAATCTCACCACCTCTGAATAATTTATTAACCCTTCCCTCATTTCAAAAGTAAAATAACATTATTATGGAGTGATATTTCAATATTCATTAGCCTATAATAACATGTATCTCATTGGAATATGTTTGTATATGTTTCCCCCACATGTGAGCTACAAGGACTGAAGTTCTACAATCGTCACTGCTTCATTAATTCATTTATTCAATAGGCATCTTCATTTCACTGTGTGCCAGACACTATTCCAAGCCCCATTTATCAGCTCTGTCTCAAGAGACATTAAATTACTGATTTTGTCTGAGCAAAGGAGAATAAGAAGAATTAAGAAATAAGTAATTACCCAGGTCCCTTACCCAAAAGAAAAAAAAAACTTTCATTCTTTTTCTACTTCTTCCTAGTACTTCTTCCAAGGTGCCGGGTGGTTCTGCCACACATATTGCTTTTCATCTCCCCAAACCCATACAGATAAAGGGCTCCTTAAAATATTTCTGCACAAGAAAGCAAAAGTGAATTTGGTATCTCCAGCCCTGGTTCCCTAAGCTGACAGTCTGTCTTCACTACCTGATGGTCTTGGGAATTCCTCTCCCTTCTTTTTGACTAAGCACCCAAAATGGATGGAAATTTTCTCTGAAATATCTATATTTCTCCATACTATTAAACTTAGAAAAAAACATTACTAACAATTAAAAGAAAACAATCCAAAGAGAAAACTAGATCTGTCTCCTGGTTGAGCATGCTCTCAAAGTCCACAAGTCCTAGCTTACGCTCTTTAAATTGCCCCAACCTACCTCTTGTCTAACATGCTCCCTCAAAAGTTAGTCTCCTATAAGCAAGGACCTAAGATGACAATGCGCTTCCTTCATCCCGCTCAGCCCTACCCCGACATCCCTGCCTATCAGACCATCTTCTTCTCAAATGCTTTGGAATTATCTAACTCTTTTGTGTGAAAATTAAAGTCCTACCTCTGTGTGTAACCATATTCAATTTTTTTAAAGTTTGTGCGCTCAAACTCAAAATATACCTCAGCCTCAGAATGAGAGATCAGCATACAGTTAGGTGGGGTGTTGGGTATATTCTCCTTTCCTGTCAACTCCTGTCCCTTGTGTCCCCTTCCCAGGAACTTTAGTTATACAACTTCCCATGAGCCTCCCTTCCCATTGACTACCTTACCCATCGACTCTCAATTTGACTCATAGATGCTTTCAGCTTTGACTTTGAAACACCCAACTCAGAACTGCACACACACATACACACAAACACACATGAGTGAGTGAGTGAGTGAGTGAGTGAGTGAGTGAGTGAGTGAGTGAGTGTATATACCTCAGTGGAGCATAGACTATTCCATGCCACAGACATGTAAAGTCTTTACAGTTTTATTTTATTCCGAACATATTTTATTCTGAAATGAATGCATATTTTACATCCTGGTTTTTCCTATATTGATATTTTATAAATAATTTAGGTTTAAAATTACTCAAAATCATTTTAGATAACCCAACCATGTCTCTCATGTCTCAACACCTGCAGGCAATTCCCTGAGGTCAATGTAGAAAGCATGTCACTTAGTAAACTTGGACTGAAAAGGGCTCAATTGATACTTGACAAATTAAATTCAACATCCACGCAATTGCTCTTACCTCTCTTGGTATCATAATATTTCAAGAGTCTAAGCTTATTCATGTAGATAGAAATAGAATTGGGGTATAATCTGTGTTTGGACTGAGAGGCTGCTTGCTTTTATATTTTACTTTCACATATATAAACCACCCAGATGAGGAGCCTACCTGTCAATGACTAACAGTGAGTGTTTAATGACTGCCTGGTAGAAATATGATCAGCGTATTTTCTTATTGAAAAATCAAGAGGCTTCTGTCATTTGTTAGGCTCAAATGCTTCTGATCCACTGGTCAGTTTATTTTACTGTTTGGGGAAATTACAACTGAAAGTATTTTCAGCAAAGATAGTAATGATGTTGTTCTCTACAACACCAAAGTTATAATTTTCATCACATTCAAATGATTAAAGAATTTGAAATGACTCATGGTCTCCACAATCAACTTTCTTTAATCAATTCTGAAACACCATCTTCATTCCACTATGTTTGTTGTGAGCCATGAAAACTTTAATAGCTTTGCCTTGCAGCTATTTATTGAGAATATTCAAGCTCTTAGCAGTTCCTAAGTAAGTCAAATTTGTGGGACCCCTCTCAATTATTAAGATAAGAATTTAATCAATTCATCTCATGTAGATATTGATGCTTTCTCAGAAGACTTTTTCCTCATCAGTTAAAGAATAAATCAATCTTTAATTTGTAAACTTTGACTAACACCTCCACCCAATTCAGTATAAATGTATCTGATGGTAGAAAGAAAAACAATTTTCAAGACAACTTCACTGTTCACAATAAGTTTCTCTTAGGAAATAACTTGCTTAAAAACTGAAAACATTTTTAAAGTTGGTTTAATTACTTTGGAAGAAAGTTTCACTCTTTTGAAAATTTTTCAAGTATAAAAACTGATTATGAGGGACTAAAAAGATAGCTTGGTGGTTAAGAGCACTGGCTGGTCTCCAAGAGGATCCAGGTTCAATTCCCAGCATCCACATGGTAGCTCACAGCCAGCTAGCTCACAGGCACTAGGCACAGACATAAATGCTCACAAAACATTCATGCACATAATATAGAAATAAAAATTTAAAAAGAATGTGTTCTAAAGTGATTATGTTTAAAAAAATGATAGCCATGGTTAGTCTAAATTAAATAAGTTGCTTGAGTTAAGGAAGTTAAAAATTTTTTGGCAAGAAAAAAGTTTTCTATGTGATTATTTTCCTAAGATTTAGGATGTGGCTTCCAACAGTGAGAGTTAAGTGTGTGGCTTTCTTCAAGCGGGAGAAACATGTTTTACACTCATTCCCATTTAAACATAATAAATCCTATATTTAGATAAGCCTCTCAAAACAGCCTAAACCTTTTAATTTTAATGTTGCTGTTTACTGCCAATTACACATGACAAGGGGTAGTTTTGTCGTCTTCTCTCTAATTCAACAGGGACAATATTAATGTCTATTCTGCTGCACACTGAAGACTGCTTTCCTGCATTTCCTAGGCGATCCTGCTCGGGTTTGGTGATTTGAGGCTTGCACTGCAAGCTGTCTTCATTAAGCCAGCTCCATTCTCACTTGGAAATGCAATTTTTACTTGTTTTCTTGCAGTGCTGGGGATTTAACGCAAGGTCTTGCACATGCTAAGCAAGGACTCTCTATCACACAGTATCCACAGTGGTTCAGGTTTTAAATGTTCATAATTTTTTTTAAAAAAAGGGACTCAATAATGACATTAAAATCATAAAATTCAAGAATGTAATTTTGTGCTATTCAAACTAAACATTGTTGTGATAAATATTTTACTGGAAGTAATTCTGGAAGAAATTCAAAATAAATTGTGAAAATTGAATGTGAGAGAAAAGTCAAGAGGAAAAGAAATTAAAAGATGACCAAGAATCTAGCTATAGATGCCTGTATCTGTAAAATTCTGTATCCTCCTCATGCTTCTCCACACACCTAGTCCTAGGGAAGGTAGAAAATTGGGCTCAATGGTTGGCCCCAGACGGGCACCTAACCCCATCTGGACAAGACTGACTAGGTCCTTTGGATTTCCTAAAAGCAAAATGTGAACTTTGAAACTGTTACAGGTTTTGAAACACCAGGACCAGGACCGAGAGGATGAGGAGAGAAACAGAACAAAGCAAAGATGGCAGCAAGCCCACCAGGCTCCCGGCATCAAGCTGCCATGGCTATCTCTCTTTCCTCTTCCCTCTTTCCTCTTGACCATCTCTATCTCTGAGAGGGGGTAGAGCCCCAGCTTTGTCTTGTCCTGATTTAGTTGGGTTTCTTCCCAACAAAACAACACAGCACAAAAGAGCTCTAATGTTCTTCTCTATAATTCAGCAAACACTCGTTTAACACATACAATGCAGAGCTGAGTTCTACATTTTGAAAACAAATTACTGATTAATGTAATTAGCTACAGAGCTCTCTGCTCTCAAAGCATGTATAATCCAGGAAGTACTCTGCCAACACGGACATGTAAGCTGATTTTCAAGACAGGTAGGGATTTTCCAATTGTGAAAGGACTTTTTTTTTTTTTTTTTTTTTTTTTTGGTTTTTCGAGACAGGGTTTCTCTGTGTAGCCCTGGCTGTCCTGGCACTCACTTTGTAGACTGAGTATAAGAAATGCTAATGCAACAGCAAAGTCATGAGGTGGACCACGTGATCGGGATTAGAAAGTCACCCTGTGTTTTTGAGGTTTAAAATAGTCAAGAGAGAAGTAGGGAGAGCTGAGTAAGTCTGTGTGGATACAAACTCACAGAAAAGACTTTGAAAGATGTACCGAGGCAGCCGGACAGACCGATCTGGTTGGAGATCTACCAAAAGAAGTAAGCCTGTCTTACAGAGGACAGGTGATAAATTGAGGCAGAAAGGAGCCAGTACACCACGAAAACTCAAGGCCCTCCGCGCCCCCCCCCCCCCGGCCAAATATTTAAGAACTGAGTACCATGAATGGTGCCCTTCAGCAGCTACACCTGTTATATCCACAACATCAGCCCTGTGTTAAGTCAGCAAGAAAATACTGGAACTCTCTTGTATTCATTTTTAACCTAATCCTTCCCTCTTTTTTATTTCTATAACTATTCTATGTAAAATGTATTGTAGGACTTACATGTGATTTACCAATGTTTATATAAATATCGATAAGGTGCATCTGAATTCATAGTGAGTAACAAGGGCAACTTCACAGGTTTCTCTCTCATATTTCAACTCTTAAAAAAAAAAGAAAGCAGAAAAAGAATATGAGGGAATTGACTATAGGTAATTAAGGGAGTATATTCTATCAAAGTATTTTATCTACTGTAAATGCCATGACAAAAACCCATTATTTTGCATAATTACTAAACTCTAACACAAAATAAAATGAAGGTAAGGACTTTAATTATACAACAAACTCTGCTTCAAATCTCCTGATGTGGGGCTTTTAGCTACACGGGCCTACCTAGCACGACGGTTCTCAACCTGTGGGTCTCGACCCTTTGGGAGATTCTAACAACTCTTTTATAGGGGTCAAATATCAGATGTTTACATTACAGTTCATAACAGAACCAAATACAATTATGAAGTAGTAATTAAAATAATTTTATGATTGGGGGTTACCACAACTATAAGGAACTGTATTAAAGGGTATATAAAGGAACGACATTAGGAAGGCTGAGAACCACTGGCCTGGTATATGAGAGGAGTGGACGAGAAAGTGGAATAGAGAGAAGAGAGATAGGTATAGGGCACAAGACTCTGATTCTCCTATACTCCAATGTTGTAAGAGAAGGCAAGAGATGTTAACTTTTAATTCAGCAGACCAGAAGCTATCAATGTGCAATTCTGACCAGTCAATCGAGAGCAGATAATGGGAGTATGTATCTTGACTATTTCCTCATTACCCTGTTTGAAGTGTCTGCCCTAACCCATTGGGCTGAACACAGTAATAGTGAGCAAGGGCCAAAGCCGTTCCTGATTTCCTCATTTGTCGTGAACCCTGGAGCTCGATTTGCCTCCACCTCCAAAGTCACTGGGACTACAACCGCATACCACCACACCTGAGTTCACTCTGTAACTTTTTGAATGTTGATATTTACTCTACGTTTATAAAGCTCATTACTTTTCTTATTGCTGTGACAAATAAGTGGCAGATTAAATTGAAAGAAGGAAGGAAGGGCCTATGGTCCATCATCTCCATCATCATGGGGAAAGCATGGTGGTGAGAACATGAGGCAACTGGTCACATTGCATCCTTAGTCAGGAAGCAGAAATAGATGAAGGCTGGCGCTCATCAAGCTTTCTCCTCTTCTCTGCTCTCATTCTTTCTGGCATTCCCACCCAGAAGAAGCTGGTACCAACCACAACAAGATGTTACAGGCCTTCCCACCTCAGTTAAATTCCTCCTGAGGCTCTCACAGACACACCCAGAGGTAAGTCTCCTAGGTGACACTAAATCTTATCAAGCTGACAGCAAAGACAAAGCATGACAAATAAAGCATAAATGCAAATAAGCAAAAGAAGCCAATTTGACAAGGCTGTGTACTGTACGATGCCAAGGATATGGCATTCTGGAAATCCTCACAAAAAATAAGACTATGGGGATTGTAAAAAGATCAATGTTTGCCCAATGGAAAGTGAGAACCTGAATGAGAACATGTGATGTTTTTTATGGTAAAGAAACTACTCTATATGATACCCTCCTCGTGGTGGATGTATGTCATCTTGCAAACACAGGAGCTGTACAAAACCAAGCAATCTTTCACATAGCGATGGGTTCATGATGTACAGGGAATGCACCACTTGGGTGGCAAATGTCCACAGCGGAGAGGAATTATATAGGACAATAGCAAGGATGCAGGAGAACCCTCGGTGTTATCTGTTTTGTTGTAAAGGTGAAACTCTTCTAGAATATAAAGTTTTTAAATCAAGATATATTAATCATAGAAAGCTACCTGTATGTCCTTCACCACTCAAAAAAAAAAAAAACTTTAAATGTTTTAATTAATCCTAAACCCTCGTGTGTGTGTCTGTGTGTTTGTGTGTTCTCCCTATTTTAAAATTGGGAAACATGAATACTAATGCCCTGTTTTCAGTAAAATATAACATGGATATGAGCTCACATGAAAATATTAGCCACTACAAAGCAACACCACCACCAGGCATGTGATTCCTCCTTACCAACATTCTGCCTTTGTTGGAATGATGCTGTCACAGATGTATTCCCAGACTCCTTTGCAGTTCAATGTAGAAGTATAAATGGAGTAGTTCTGAGAGACTGGTATACTTTCATGAAATTCACACCCAAGCAAAGGCCTCTTTCCGCCTATCTGTAAGGTGGCTTGAGTTGACTAACATGATCATAGGGATGAACTATTTACCTGCTGCCGAGATCCAGTGTCCTAGGGGTTGAGAAACTAATGTCATTCATTGTCTGGGGAATCTAACCCAGCCCTGGTATGGTAGCTATGGAATTGTATTCTTGTACCTCAAAGTCCTAGGCATGGTCTCAAAAAAAAAAAAAAAAAAAAGATTGCAAAGGACTGGTGACATGGCTCAGTGGACAAAGCACTTGATGTCACCCAGAACCTTCTAGAGGTTCAGGAAGTCTTGGCAGTAGCCTGTAATCCCAGAATGTAGGAGACAGAGAAAGAGGATCCCTGGAGCACCGTGACTGCTAGACTAGCTAGAAACAGTCTGCTCCAGGTTTAACAAGAGACCCTGCCTCAAAAGCTGAAGTAGAGAAGTGTCGAGGAAAATGACTGAAGGTCAGTGTTAATTATCAACATAACAGGAATCACCTGGAAGGTGGAATTCTGGGAATGCTGGGCGTGTCTATGCAGGGTTATCTCAGCTGACTAAGAGGGGAAGACCTACTCACTATGGGTGACAACATTTCCCTGAGCTGATATACTCAGGACAGTATAAATAGAGAAAGCAAGCTGAATACACGCAATCATTACTCTCTCCTTCTTGACTGTGGATGCAGTGGAACACATTGTCTTAAGTTCCTGCTACCTTAACTTCCCCACTGTGATGAACTACATCTTGAACTATGAGCCAAAAGAAATGCTTTTTGCCTTTAAGTTGCTTTATGACCACAAACAGAAGAAGAAATTGAGACAATATTTAACTTCAACTTTGTACCTCCAAATATATATGTACACACATTATGCACCTACACACACACACACAGAGCCACACAGACAGATACACACACACACACACCACTTGTACACACATGCAGAAGGAGAAGGAAGAAGGGAAGGGAGGAAGAGGATGGGAGGAGTGGAGAAAGAGGAAGAGATGAGAAAGAGAAAGTCATCTCCTCAATGTTACTTCTCACAGTGTTACTCTAGGGACCAGGCAAGAGCCTACCTTTTCAGTTCGCCCACTAAAACTTTTTCTTAAATATTTTAACTAATTGATCATCTCTACGTGCAACAGTGACTGAAATATCACGGTCAATTTTTAAAGTTTACAGTAAAGTACCAGTGCAGTCTTCATCTCTCTAGCTAGTTTTTTTTTTTTTTTTCAACAAAGAATCTTCGCCAAGTGAACTTGCAGGTGTACAAACTAACATTTTCTCTCTGTGTGTCTGCTTTTCTGCCTACTGGCTGTCTACAGAGAAAGAGAACATCTGCTTCTAATGTAAAACAGAACCATCCTTTCCATGCAGATCTGCGACTGCCTTTTATATTGTCTTTCTTGAAAGGTACTGTAGACCTAGTCAATTATTTTTAATATGATTGTAGCATATTTAGCCATATTTAAGAACTCCTTGTTGATGAACACATGAGATTTTCTTCAAACATTTGCTGTGATAGTGTTGTTCTTTATCTGTATCTTCTAATGTAATCTGGTTTTATTACTGTAGAATAGATTTCTATAAGCAGAATTAAGAAAAAGAACATGAGCATATCAAAATTTTAATAAATACTGGCAAATTAAATTCCAATACACCTCTACAAATTTATACTCCGAGCACAAATATATGAAACTACTTATTTCCCCTTAACCTAGGAAGAGCATGAAAAGCCGTGTTCAATTGTTGTGTTTAAATCATATTTCTTTATTAAAAGTTAAATTGGGCAAAGACCTACAGCCAAACACTAGGGAGAGCTTGGGGAATCCCGAAGAGGAGGAGGAATAGGATTATAGGAGCCAGAGGGCTCAAGGACACCACAAGAAAACCCACAGAATCAATTAACCTGGGCTCATACAGGCTCACAGAGACTGGAACAACATCCAGGCAGGCTGTATAGGTCTGAGCTAGGTCCTGTGAATATATGTTAAGGCTTTATAGCTTGAAATTCTTGTGTGACTGCTAATGGTCAGAGCAAAGTGGGGGCTGTCTCTGACACTTTTGCTTGCCTTTGAAACCCTTTTCTTCCCACTGAGTTGCCTCATCCAGCCTTGATTTGAGGGGAGGTGGATAAGGGGGGAAGAGGAGGGAGGAGATATGAAGGCCAGGATAAAATATACATGAGAAGAATTAACTAATTTTTTATTAGGTGTCATTTGGATGTCTGCTGGTCATCTGACGTTTGTTTCCTGTACTGTCCTATCAAATATAATTTTGCCGCTTCTCTTTATCCTGTGTTTATAATTATTTATTTTTGTATTTTAAGGATATTAGTTCTTGGGGTGATTCACACATACATAAATGTCCATACCACAGAGAAGGGAGAGGAAGCATTCGCCCACATTGCCAGTTGGTGTTTTTCATTGTGTGTATTGACCTTTCCCACAAAATAATTTTCATGTATGCTCAGTTTCCTGTGCTGCCTGGGAACTCTCTGTGACACTGAAGCTTTACAGATTCATTCCTAAATTTTAAACTTTTTTGGCATTTTCCTCTTTTTTTATTAGATATTTCCTTCATTTACATTTCAAATGCTATCCCAAAAGTTCCCTATATGCTCCCCTTCCCTGCTCCCCAGCCCACCCACTCCCACTTCCTGGCCCTGGCATTCCCTGTAGTGAGGCATATAATCTTGTCAAGACCAAGGGCCTCTCCTCCCAATGATAGCCAACTAGGCTACAAATGCATCTAGAAATACAAACTCTGGGATGGGGAGGATACTGGTTAGTCATATGGTTGTTCCACCTACAGGGCTAGAGACACCTTTAGCTCCTTGGGTACTCTCTCTAGCTCCTTCATTAGGGGCCCTGTGTTCCATCCAATAGATGACTGTGAGCATCCACTTCTGTATTTGCCAGACACTGGCATAATCTCATAAGAGATAGCTATATCAGGGTCCTGTCAGCAAAATATTCCTGGCATATGCAGTAGTGTCTGGGTTTGGTGGTTGTATATGTGATGGATGCCCGGGTGCAGCATTCTCTAGATGGTTATTCCTTCAGTCTCAGCTCCAAACTTTCTCTCTATAACTTCTTCCATGAGTACTTTGTTCCCCATTTTAAGAAGGAACAAAGTATCCACACTTTGGTCTTCCTTCTTCTTGAGTTTCACGGGGGTTTTTTGTTGGTGGTGGTTGTGGTGGTTTTATTTTTTGTTGTTGTTGTTTGTATTTTTCAAATTGTATCTTGGGTAGTCTAAGTTTCTGGACTAATATACACTTATCATTGCCTGCATATACTGTGTGTTCTTTTATTAATGGGTTACCTCACTCAGGATAATATCCTCCAGATCCATCCATTTGCCTACGAATTTCATAAATTCATTGTTTTTAATATCAGAGTAGTACTCCATTGTGTAAATGTACCACAGTTTCTGTATCCATTCCTCTGTTGAGAAACATCTGGGTTCTCTCCAGATTCTGGCTTTTATAAATAAGGCTGCTATGAACATAGTTGAGCATGTGTTCATATTACCAGTTGGAACATCTTCTGGGTATATTCCCAGGGGAGGTATTACTGGATCTTCCAGAACTACTATGTCCAATTTTCTGAGGAACTGCCAGAATGACTTCCAGAGTGGTTGTACCAGCTTGCAATCCCACCAGCAATGGAGAAGTGTTCCTCTTTCTCCATATCCTCACCAGCATCTGCTGTTACTTGAATCTTTGATCTTAGCTATTCTGACTGGTGTGAGGAAGAATCTCAGGGTTGTTTTGATTTGCATTTTCCTGATGATTAAGGATGTTGAATACTTTTTCAGGTGCTTCTCAGCCACTAGGTATTCCTCAGTTGAGAATTATTTGTTTAGCTCTGTACCCCATTTTTAAAAAGGTTATTTGATTTTCTGGAGTCCAGCTTCTTGAGTTCTTTGTATATATTGGATATTAGTTCACTGTCAGATTTAGGACTGGTAAAGATCCTTCCCAAATCTGTTGGTGGCCTTTTTGTCGTATTGACAGTATCTTTTGCCTTACAGAAGCTTTGTAATTTTATGAGGTCCCATTTGTGAGTTCTCAATCTTACAGCACAAGCCATTGCTGTTCTGTTCAGGAATTTTTCCCCTATGCCCATATCTTCAAGGCTTTTCCCCACTTTCTCCTCTATAAGTTTCAGTGTCTCTGCTTTTATGTGGAGTTCCTTGATCCACTTAGACTTGAGCTTTGTGCAAGGAGATAAGAATGGATCGATTCGCATTCTTCTACTTGATAGAACCATTTGTTGAAAATGCTGTCTTTTTCCCAATGGATAGTTTTAGCTCCTTTGTTAACGATCAAGTGACCATAGATGTGTGGGTTCATATCTGGGTCTTCAATTCTATTCCATTGATCTACCTGTCTGTCACTGTACCAGTACCATGTATTTTTTTTATCACAATTGCTCTGTAGTACAGCTTGAGGTCAGGCATAGTGATTCCACCAGAGGTTCTTTAATTGTTGAGAATAGTTTTTGCTATCCTAGATTTTTTGTCATTCCAAATAAATTTGCAAATTGCCCTTTCTAACTCTGTGAAGAATTGAGTTGGAATTTTGATGGGGATCTCATTGAATCTGTAGATTGCTTTCAGCAAGATAGCCATTTTTACTATATGAATCCTGCCAATCCATGAGTATGGGCGATCTTTCCATCTTCTGAGATCATCTTCAAATTCTTTCTTCAGAGACTTCTTCTCATACAGATCTTTCACTTCCTTAGTTAGAGTCATGCCAAGGTATTTTATATTATTTGTGACTATTGAAAAGAGTGTTGTTTCCCTAATTTCTTTCTCAGCCTGTTGATCCTTTATGTAGAGAAAGGCCACTGATTTGTTTGAGTTAATTTTATATCAAGCTACTGCCTGCACTGAAGCTGTTTATCAGGTCTAAGAGTTCTCTGGTGGAATTTTAGGGTCACTTATATAAACTATCATATCATCTGCAAATAGTGATATTTTGACTTCTTCCTTTCCAATTTGTATCCCCTTGATCTCCTTTTGTTGTCTAATTGCTCTAGCTAGGACTTTAAGTACTATATTGAATAGGTAGGGAGAAAGTGGGCAGCCTTGTCTAGTCCCTGATTTTAGTGAGATTCAAGTTTCTCTCCATTTAATTTGATGTTGGCTTCTGGTTTGCTGTAGATTGCTTTTATTATGTTTAGGTATGGGCCTTGAATTCCTGATCTTTCCAAAACTTTCATCATGAAGGAGTGTTGGATTTTGTCAAATGCTTTCTCAGCATCTAAGGAGGTGATCATGTGGTTTTTGTCTTTGAGTTTGTTTATATAGTGGATTATGTTGATGGATTTCCGAATATTAAACCATCCCTGCATCCCTGGGATGAAGCCTACTTTATCGTGATGGATGATTGTTTTGTTCTGTTCTTGGATTCGGTTTGTGAGAATTTTATTGAGCATTTTTGCATCGATATTCATAAGGGAAATTGGTCTGATGTTCTCTTTCTTTGTTGGGTATTCATGTGATTTAGGTATCAGAGTGATTGTGACTTCATAGAATGAATTGGGTAGAGTACCTTCTGTTTCTATTTGTGGGATAGTTTGAGGAGAATTGGAATTAGGTCTTCTTTGAAAGCCTGATAGAACTCTGCACTAAACCAATCTGGTCCTGGGCTTTTTTTGGTTTGGAGACCATTAATGACTGCTTCTATTTCTTTAGGGGATATAGGACTGTTTAGATCGTTAATATGATGCTGATTTAATTTTGGTACCTGGTATCTGTCTAGGAAATTGTCTATTTCATCCAGGTTTTCCAGTTTTGTTGAGTAGTAGTAGTAGGATCTGATGCTGTTTTGGATTTCCTCAGGTTCTGTTGTTATGTCTCCTTTTTCATTTCTGATTTTGTTAATTAGGATACTGTCCTTGTGTCCTCTAGTTAGTCTGGCTAAGGGTTTATCTATCTTGTTGATTTTCTCAAAAAACCAGCTCCTGATCTGGTTGATTCTTTGAATAGTTCTTTTTGTTTCCACTTGGTTGATTTCAGCCCTAAGTGTGAATATTTCCTGCCATCTACTCCTCTTGGGTGAATTTGCTTCCTTTTGTTCTAGTGCTTTTAGGTGTGTTGTCAAGCTGCTCTCTCTAGTTTCTTTTTGGAGGCACTCAGAGCTATGAGTTTTCCTCTTAGGACTGCTTTCATTGTGTCCCATAAGTTTGGGTATATTGTGGCTTCATTTTCATTAAACTCTAAAAAGTTTTTAATCTCTTTCTTTATTTCTTCCTTGACCAAGTTATCATTGAGTAGAGTGTTGTTCAGCTTCCACGTGATTTTTGGCTCTCTACTATTTATGTTGTTATTAAAGATCAGTCTTAGTTCATGGTGATCTCATTGGATGCACGGGACAATTTCAATATTTTTGTATCTGTTGAGGCCTGTTTTGTGACCAATTATATGGTCAGTTTTGGAGAAGGTATCATGAGGTGCTGAGATGAAGGTATATCCTTTTGTTTTGGGATAAAATGTTCTGTAAGTATGTGTTAAATCCATTTGTTTCATAACTCCTGTTAGTTTCAATGTGTCTCTGTTTAGTTTCTGTTTCCAGGATGTGTCCATTGATGAGAGTGGGGTGTTGAAGTCTCCCACTATTATTGTGTAAGGTGCAATGTGTACCTTGAGCTTTACTAAAGTTACTTTAATGAATGTGAATGCCCTTGCATTTGGAGGATAGATATTTAGAATTGAGAGTTAATCTTGGAAGATCTTACCTTTGATGAGTATGAAGTGCCCTTCCTTGTCTTTTTTGATAACTTTGGGTTGGAAGTCGATTCTATTCAATATTAGAATGGCTACTCCAGCTTGTTTCTTTGGACCATTTGCTTGGTAAATTGTTTTTCAGCCTTTTACTCTGAGGTAGTGTATGTCTTTGTCCCTGGAGTTGGTTTCCTGTATGCAGCAAAATGTTGGGTCCTGTCTATGTAGCCAGTATGTTAGTCTATGTCTTTTTATTGGGGGAATTGAGTCCATTGATAATAAGAGATATTAAGGAAAAGTAACTGTTGCTTCCTGTTATTTTTGTTGTTAGACTTGGGATTCTGTTCTTATGGCTATCTTCTTTTAGGTTTGTTGAAGAATTACTTTCTTACTTTTTCTAGGGTATAATTTCCCTTTATTGTGTTGGAGTTTCCCCTTTATTATTTATTTCCCTTTGAAGGGCTGGATTTGTGGAAAGATATTGTGTGAATTTGGTTTTGTCATGGAATTCTTTGGTTTCTCCATCTATGGTAATTGAGAGTTTTGCTGGGTATAGTAGCCTGGGCTGGCATTTGTGTTCTTTTAGGGTCTGTATAACATCTGTCCAGGATCTTCTGACTTTCATAGGCTCTGGTGAGAATCTGGTGTAATTCTAATAGGTTAGCCTTTATATGTTACTTCACTTTTTTCCCTTACTGCTTTTCATATTCTATCTTTATTTAGTGCATTTGTTGTTCTGGTTATTATGTGTATGGAGGAATTTCTTCTCTGGTCCAGTCTATTTGGAGTTCTGCGGGCTTCTTCTATGATCACTGGCATCTCTTTCCTTAGGTTAGGGAAGTTTTCTTCTATAATTTTGTTGAAGATATTTACTGGCTCTTTAAGTTGAAAAATCTTCATTCTCATCTATACCTATTATCATTAAGTTTGATCTTCTCATTGTATCCTGGATTTCCTGAATGTTTTGAGTTAGGCTCTTTTTGCATTTTGCATTTTCTTTGATTGTTATATCTATGTTCTCTATGGAATCTTCTTCACCTGAGATTCTTTCTTCCATATCTTGTATTCTGTTGCTGATGCTCACATCTATGGTTCCTGATTTCTTCCCTAGGATTTATATCTCCAGAGTTGTCTCCCTTTGGCTATTATTATTATTATTATTATTATTATTATTATTATTATTATTGTTTCTACTTCCATTTTTAGATCTTGGATGGTTTGTTCAATTCCATCACCTGTTTGGTTGTGTTTTCCTGTAGTTCTTTAAGGGATTTTTGTGCTTCCTCTTGAAGGACTTCTACCTATTTAGCAGTGTTTTCCTGTAATTCTTTAAGGGATTTTTGTGCTTCCTCTTTAAGTACTTCTACATATTTAGCAGTGTTCTCCCTTTTTTTCTTTAGGTGAGTTATTAATGCCCTTCTTAAAATCTTCTACTAGCATCATGAGATTTGATTTTAAATCCAAATCTTGCTTTTCAGGTGTGATGGCATATCCAGGACTCACAGTGGTGGGGGTAACTTGGGTACTGATGATGCTGAATGGTCTTGGTTTCAGTTAGTAAGAATTCTTATGTTTGTCTTTCACTATCTGATAATCTCTGATATTAGATGTTCTAGCTGTCTCTGTCTCTGATGTTAGATGTTCTAGCTTGTTCCTCCTGTGATTCTGTTAGCCTCTGTCAGTACTCCTAGGACTCCAACTCTCTCCTCAGTCCCAGTGGTCAGAGCACTCTCTGCAGGCAAGTTCTCCTCTGGTAGGGAAGGTGGACAGAGGTCTGGAGCTCAGCTCTTCCTCCTGGCTGAAGATGAAGGCCTGAAGGGACCCTGTCCAAGCTCTGTTGCTTCTGTTAGCCAGCATGCTCTCCTTTGCAGACTGGTCTCTAAGAGACTCAGGATACAAGATGGCAATCTCACCTGAGTCCCAGGGTCAGAGCCCTCCCTGGAGGCTGACTCTCCCTCTGGTGGGGAAGGTGCACAGAGGTCTGGGTCTCAGCTCTGCCTCCTGGCTGAGGATCGTCCTGTCTTATATACAAAAGATTTAAAGATCAAATTTTTGTTTGGTGTTCTTGTAAAATTGATTTTTCATTTCAAGTGGATGGACAATATTCTCAGTATCAACTCTTAGCTCACAGTTCATTGCCTTCATCAAAATGAATTTTCCCATTTTATTAATACCTGGATCTCCCTCTGATTTCTTATTTGTATTTTTCTGGGCAGTCTGTTGTCAATCCCTATTCAGATACTGCATCCATTTGGTTCAAATGACTTTAGACATATTAGGTTCTACTAAAAAATAATCCTTAATATTTTTGTTTTATTTTCATATATTTATTCTCAATGACTACCTTCAAATTTCTATTAAGATAAGCTAGGCAGTTGGGTTCTAATTTTATTAAATCTATATATTAAGTTACTGATGACTGCCATCCTTGAGCAGGTTGGGATTTTGTAATATGAAGTTTCTCTTCAGAGATATGACATGCCCTTCCAGTGTATTTCTCTTGTGGCCTTGACAACATTCCATCTTTTCCTTCACACAGATCTTGTGACTCCTCTTATAAGTTTCTTCCTTTAGAGACTGCCAGTTCTGTAGACTATGAGAAGCTGACAGGAGCTCATGAGTCCCTCCCTAGATCCAGGTCTAGAAAGGCCACAGAAGTGAAAGGAATGTTGTTAGATCTCAGTACAGAAGAAAAGAACTTAGAGCAGGACATGGAAAATGCTGTCCTCAGAAAGGCCTGCTTCCTAGTCAGGACATTTTTCAGTGAGGTTTGTGAAGATGGTTTGTGAAAACAGGGCAGTGATAGAAGAAAGGTAGACAAGGCAACAAGCAGGACAGATTAGAAAACTCCATTCTACCTGGGACCCTTCCTGGCTTCTTCATTTTGCTCTGAGAGGAATATTACCATCTATCGCAGTGGCTTGATGAGGAAAGAGCATAACATCCCAGTATCCGTATCAACTGTATTTTCAGGCCATTGCTAAATAGAGTTGAGTGCCGACTAAAAAGAGCACACAGTCTTGCCAGCCGCTGAGCATTCTCTTCATCCCCTTTCTTTTATCACAGTCTATGGAAGAATTAATCTCAAGACAGGAGAACACTCTCTGGAAACCAAAATTGTATGGGTCAGAAGCATTACCTGGGTGGGGGGTCCTGATGGGATAAGGCTACTTATTTGGGGAATGAAAGCCCTAGAAAATGCTTGAGCTTTTATTCTAACATCAGAAACTCTCCACCACAGGATATATTCTATTTTGCTGTCAAACTGACAGAGAAGGTAACAAGCCAGAATAGAGGACCTTGTTTCCCCACCAAGGAACATATGACCTGTGGAGGGTTTTGTTGAACCCAAAAAAATGTGTGCTTACACAAAAACAAGTTAATCAAACTACCTGAGACTGCCATCTCAGGAATGCCTGCTTGAAAGTATGAGTGTAAGAATACTTTGAGAAACAAGCATACATTTCTTTTAACCACAATTTTTTAACAAGAAATTGATTCACATAATTATTCAAGTGAAAGTGCTGCAGAATAGAATGGTACCAAAAATAACCTATCAGTTTATTCTTATATAAGTAAACAAATGAATAAATTGCCAAGAGAGGCAGCTTTTCTTTTACAGCAAAATGTCATTCTTAGAGTAGAAATGAATGGTAGAATTAGAAAATCACCATTTGATAGACTATCACAGTCATAATTAATACAGCCAAGAAACACTGATGGATGCTGAATCTAGTGAGTGACATTTGACACTCATGAAGTTTCTCCTAAGAACATATTTGCTACTTGCAAAGAAAAGAATAACTAAATTGAGCAAAATTGATGGAATCACTGTAGTCAAATCATAAAATAATGGGACAAATCAACATTGTGTCTCCTTTGATAAAATGCAGTAAGAAAACAAAATCAATTCTGTTATATTTCTGACAAAACTAAACTAAGTCTAATCATCAGAAGACATTAGATAAAACCAACTGAGTGTTCTGACATCTAGCTGTAACTGGCACTGTTACATGGTTAAAGGAAATGCTCACGACTGGATTCCTTCCTTCATGTGCTTTTGTTACTATGATGCTCGTGTTGACTTATTTATTTAAAGGTTCATTTAAGAACCAAAAGAAAAAGGTGGAAATAATAGAAAGAAGAAGGAAATATCCCAGACACCAAAGGGGACTCAAGAAACATAACTGCCTGCAGCAGACAGGACTGAGACCATTGATGAAATTTGAATGGATTCTATAATAGCCATGTATCACTATTAATTCTTCTGGTCTTGGTGGCTGATTGTTATAAAGAGGGTCATTTGTTTTCTTGTTTGTTGGTTTTGCATGAATTACATACTGAAGTAGTTCTACATGACTGGACACCATGCCAAGTTACTCCTAATTGACTCATAAAAAACAAAATACTTTAAGAGCCAGAGAGAAGGTTCAACAGTTAAGATTGTTCACTGCTCTTGTAGACAGGCTGTGTATGGTTCCAGCATTCCTATCAGGTAACTCACAACTGCCTATTACTCTAGTTCCAGAGTAACTGACACCCTATTCTGGCCTCTGATGGCATCTGTATGTACTTGCACACAAAAACTCATATAGACACACATGCATAGCCATGAATAAAAATAAACAGATCTTTGGAAAATATTTTATTTAAACTTTTAAAACTGCCACATTAGAAAATAATGTAATGACTACTTTGGCTGAAGAAACTGTATCTGGGATGGAAGTGGGAAAATTCTGGAATCACTGGAACTGAGTTACAGTTTTACAAGCAAAGGAGTTTGTTTGGGAAACAACACAAGAGCCACACACTGATTCGTGTATTTATCAATATATATGTTTACACTTCGATTTAAAAAAAAAGAAATTCCATTGAACGCTAATCACCAGTAAATCAGCCCATCTTTTATACACACACAAGAGATAGGAGAAATCTCTCCACTGTGAAGAAATTCATTGTGGGAGCTAGGTTGATAGCTCAACCAGCAAGGTGCAAGACCTGAGTTCAAGTCTGCAGAACCCATGTTAAAAGGGGAGCGGGGAGAACAGTGGCATCTACTTGTGTTCCCAGCACTGAAAAGGCAGACACTGTCAGATCCCTAGGGCTCAGTGACCTAGGCTAACATCAGGCTAATATATGACCCTGTCTCCAATGGATGACATGTTAAAAGGAGAGCACAGGTTGCCTGCACAAAACGTTCATTTCCATCTTGAGGAATATTCATTGGCATGCATAGAGTTTTGGTTTTGGGGGTTGTTTTTGTTTTTTTTTTTAATTTTTTGGTTTATCAAGACAGGATTTTGCTGTGTAGTCTTGGTGTCCTGAAACTCCCTCTGAAGACCAGAATGGCCTCAAACTCACAGAGATTCATCTGCCTCTGCCTCTCTGCCTCTCTGCCTCTCTGCCTCTCTGCCTCTCTGCCTCTCTGCCTCTCTGCCTCTCTGCCTCTCTGCCTCTCTGCCTCTCTGCCTCTCTGCCTCTCTGCCTCTCTGCCTCTCTGCCTCTCTGCCTCCCTGCCTCTCTGCCTCTCTGCGTCTCTGCCTCTCTGCGCCTCTGCTTCTGCCTCTGCCTCTGCCTCTGCCTCCCAAATGCTGGGATTAAAGGCATGTACCACCAGGCCTGGTATATACAGCTTTTTATTCTAGAGACTAGCATTTGGAATGCTCCTATATCTTCAAATTTTTTAAATATAATGGAGTAGTCTACAATTGTCTATCCACTCCTGAAGCTACTAAATCCACGTGCTGTCTATCTTGTGTGTTCTTAATAATCTTTTTCTTTTAATTTCCTGTCCCCTTTCTGTTTTCTTCCCAGAGTGTAACACTGAACCAAGCACAGCCTCCATTTACACATTCCTCTTTCTGAGCTGCAAGCTCTCATAGATTAACAGGAGCCATTGTGTGAGCAGAGATATAACCTCACGACACTCTGCTCTTTAAGTATTTCTCATCCTCAGCAAGGCCCAGAGCATTTCTTTGCTGCTTCTCTGGAATTAATTAATTCATGAAATATTTATTGAGAACATACTATGAGCCCGTGCCATTCTAGAAACTGGGACTACATCTGGGATTAATGTCTCTGCTCTCATGGAATTTACAGACTAGTGGAGTAAGCAGGCCATAGAGAAACAACAATAAGAATTTTTCAGGTAATGATATTTGCTTAGAAAACAATAACAGGTAATGAAAATGACAGGGAAAGGTCCTTTCTAAGCAAAGGAATCAGATCAGAGACAGAGTGATGGCAAGCCAGCCGGAATCCGGAGAATGTTTGAGGCACAGAGCAGAACAAATGCCAAAGCCTGCAGTGACAACAAATCAAGCAAATTTAAAGTAACTCTAATATAAGTTCCTGGTGACTGGGAGCAGGAAGCCGTGGCTGTTTCCATGGTTTTACTGCTTATTCCAAACACTTAAGCCTCATTCTTATCCCATACCAGGCATTCAGTATGCATTTGTGGGGGGAAAAGTCATCCTCTGGAACAGCAGAGGAACTGGACTTTAAAGCCGGGTGGGTAAGGAGAGAGGCAAGGGCAGGAAGCACAGGCCCAGAAGGCCAGTGTCTGGGGATTTATATTAAGGAACAGGATACTTCCACAGGGTTCTCACTAGGAGACCGATCTTACTTACTGTAAGCAAAGACATTATTGAGATGTACACAGCCTGGGTAGACGGGCTGAGCATTTGAACTTGGCTTCCCAACAAAGGATTAGTCATCCAGCCATCCTAGGCTTCCTGGTTAGACCTTCCAACGTTTTTGCTCTTGGAAGTGGAGCAATGGTGACCTTATCCCCAGTTGGTTCCTCCTACCTTTCGTCTTGTCCTCCCCCACCCTTCCCCCACCACATAACAACACAGAACCCTTTTTTTCCATCTCCTTTTCCTCAGAAGTATGACATGCCCCACTCTCCTTTGCTCCACTCTTTCTAGGAGGGAGCACCATTGCTGAGCACCCAAAAGCTTCAGCCACCAAGCCCCAGGGAGCCTCCTCCTCTCATTCCCTGAAGAGCCTGGGCAGGAGAGAACACTGTACTCTCTCTTCCTTTCCCAGTTCCTGTCATTTTTACTGTAAAACTCAAGCATGTCTTTTAACTAGACTCCACCCTCCCTGAGTTTCTAATGGTCTCCTAAAAATCCGAGTGCACAGCTTTCATAGAGGAGAGAGACCATGGGTCACTTGTCTTTCTGAGCCTGGGTTGCCTCGCAATATGATCTTTTCTAGTTCAGTCTATTTTCCTGTAAATTTCATGACTTCATTTTTCTTTACAGCTCTAAATATACCATAGTATGTATGCACCACATTTTCATTATCCATTCATCAGTTGAAAGGCATTTAGGTAGTTTCCATTTCCTAGCTATTGTGAACAGAGCAGGACCGTTGCAGGAAGAGGGACAGAAAGATTCCAGGAGTCAGAAGAACAGGAAGTATGCTGTGAGCTTGTCTCCTAGGAATGCCCGAGAAGCTACACCCATGAAATCTCAACAACATAGCTGCCTAAACAACAGCTGAACAAAGACAGCACCAACAGACATGCTAATTTGCAAGAGGGAAATCTCACAGTTCCTCAACCCTAGACAAAGACCTGCAGGCAGCTAAGGAATATTGAGAGCTGGAGTAGGCTTTGCCAACTGGTTATCTGATACCAAGAGCCATGCTCAGCCTTCAAATCATAAACATACAATCAACATTTTACAGACTAAGCATGCTATATTTGTATATTTAAGGAGAGAGAGAGGAGAGAGAGAGAGAGAGAGGATAATTAAAGAAAAAGAGGCCACAAATTTGAAAGGGAGCAAGTGAGGGTACATGGGAGGGGTTGGAGGGAGAAAAGTGAATGAAGAAAATGATGTAATTACATTGCAATTTCAAAAAATATTGAAAGGTAAACAGAAAAATAAGAGTTTCCATGTATTTGTTTCTGAATCTTTCTTCCTCTGGCTAGAGTCTTCTGTTTGCCTGCAATCATAGTGCTTCAAGTACAGGCCTATCCAATTTCCCTCACATGCCTTAAGTTTGTGAGAACTTGTATGAAATTTTCTCCCTCACCAGCTGACACATCCCTCATAGGATAAGGGTCTCTTCTCTCCATATTCACTGATGGGTTCCTTTAAGTGCTGACGGGGCCTTTGAAATTCACAACCCTGAGCTAGGATCAGCAATATTACTAGTGTTTAACTAAATCTGAGGACACACCACACTTGGGTCTTGTATTACAAACTTGCAACCCAACTGACTTCATAAACTAAATAAGATCAACAATATGTGTTTGTAGCAAATAAATAAGCCTCAGTCAATCAGAAAAGCCCTACCTTCAGCCAATCATGGGTAGCCAGTTATTTGGTCAAACTCAAAGAGGGTAAATGCAGAGCTGTACCGGTTTGAGCTATTTCTATACCTCACTTCTGTTTTCTGCGCCGTGTTGTCTGCCATGTTATAGACCACAGTTTCTGAGAAAGCTGAGAACTGCCCAACTTGCAAATTATTCTTTGCTCAATTAAACATTGTTAAATTTAATTGCTCTTGAGTTTTTCTCCAAGCAGTAGTAAATCAGAGATAATATGCATTGAGCACTAGCTAGTGCCTATGAAGCAGGCCCTGTACCACCATTCAAAAGATGAGGAGACCTGGAGAATGTGGCATCTGTGTAAAACTTGCCTAAGGGAACACAGACATTAAGAGACTGAACTAGTGAAAGTACTGAAGCACCTTGAGCCCCCACTCCCACTCCCAGGGAATGACTTAAGAAATTGAAAATAGACAGAGTTTTACTAGTACGTATTTGACCTTGAACATAGGAGAAACATCTAGAGAGGATTAAGGCTAATGCTGACTTTCAGTTCCTCAAAGCAACAAGCCAAAGGTCAAAGATTCAAAGCATCGGTGCTGTTTGTTTTGAGGTGAGCCTGCTCTACCTCCTGGAGAACTTTGTACCATTTAGAGTTTGAAGTTCAGGAGAAGCCTGCTTTGATTCTGAAAGAAAACCATCTTCCCATCATATCTGTGAACCCTTGGCATTGCCTTACTACAAGTCTGAAGTCCCACCCAAGCCCCACCCTGGTTGCTTGCAGGTAGAGAACCTCTCAACAGGCAAGCATCCAGTATCAGGCAAACTCTCTTCAACTCTGAGAGGCATCCCTTTTGCTGGCCAGTGTTTGTTTCAGATACCCAACCAACCACATAGACATCTAGGACCCTAGCTGCTGCTGTGAAACCAGATGCAAGATGTAACTTAGCAAAATTAATGTGAAGGATGCTGGAAGAAGTCATAAAAAATCTGCCCAGTTATCATCAAATGCTCCGCTCCCTCCTTCTCATCCTTTGTTTGGATGGGAAATTGACCTGTGAGACATTCCTCCTCACTTCCCCCTACTCTCTAGACAAAGGATAAACTTTCCCTCACTCTATAAACAGAACTTGATTTTGTCATTGGCCCAGCCAATGAGATAATTGAGGAAGAAAGCAAATCCAGTCTGGATCTAGACAAATGGCTCAGAGGTTAAGAGCCAGCACTTACAAAGGACTCAGTTTCATCTCCAGCATCCACACTGAACGGATCACAACATCCTATAAATCCAGATTCAGAGCATCCGATGCCTTCTTCTGGCTCCAGCAACACTGTATGCATGTGCACATACCCACACATAGATATACATGCACACTTACATAATCTAAAATGTAAAAATAAGTCTTTGTTTAATACAAAAACAAAATTGAGATAGAGTTATCAGTATTGTTAGAGTCTCTAGGGGACCCCTTAGAGCTTCCCCTCTTCCCTGAGAGGTGCGTACTGAAAACTAGATTCCCAAGTAAGAAGCATAAACTCAACCTTAGGTTGTTTAAGGAACCCAAGTTAGACCTAATCTAGACACGGCTGTCCTAAAGGTTTCCTCCTCCACATCTGAGTTTCAAGAAAGACAATAAGAACCTCTCTTACACCTGGCAGAAAGTAGAGAATTTCAGAGTCCTGGAGAGAGAACTCACATGTATGTGACCAAGGCTGAGGGCAGGTAGATTTCAGATTGGGACACTGTAGTAGTCCAATCAGGGAAGATCTATCCTATGAATGAAGAAAACCTCTCCCTCCCTCACCCACCCTCTCCAAGAACCCTGATCTTTTCCAATATTATTACCTGTGTTCTCCCCAGTACTCTGAGACATCCCATCAAGAAAGATATGAGAACTTAGAGATCAGAGAAGGTGTGCCTAATGCCTAGGTGACTCAAGAACGATTGACAAAACATGTGGGAAATCCAGAGCTCCGTAAAGGAGATTCTCTTTATTGGTCCTGAAGCTGAATGACTAACTTGCTTGGTGTAACCTAAGTCAAGGTTCATGGAGAGCCTAATCATGGCCAGGTAGGCAGAAAGTTGACCCAAAGAGAATTTATCTTTCACACTGTGATGGTGTGAATATGCTTGTTCCATAGAGTGGCATTATCAGGAGGTGTGGCCTTGTTGGAGTGGGTATGGCCTAGTTGGAGGAAGTTCGTCAGTGTGGGCATGGGCTTAAAGACCCTCGTCCTAACTGCCTAGAAGCCAGTCTTCTGTTTGTCTTCAGAACAAGATGTTGATCTCTCAGCTCCACCTGCACCATGCCTGCCTGGATGCTATCATGTTCCCACCTTGATGATAATGGACTGAACCTCTGAACCTATAAGCCTGTCCCAATAAAATGTTGTCCTTCTAAGAGTCGCCTTGCTCCTGGAGTCTATTCACAGCAGTAAAACACTAAGACATACACTGTATTTAAACAATGATAGTACAGGAACGTGTTAAAAGACAAAAACTCGGAAGACAAACAATTTAAAAGTATTTTCTTCAAAAATAACTAATCACTAGAAAAATTTAGAAAACTTTAGACAGCAACAGCACATATTACATTTCCAACCAAGTTTTTTTAAAAGACTTGATCAAATATGAGAGCTGAAAAAAAACCACACTCTATCTATAAAAAGAATTTAAGACAACTGAAAAAAAAGCATTGCAGAATTTTAAACAGCATTGGAGATAGTGAAAGTCTCAATATGCATAAAGGAAAATCTATAATGTGGAGGGTAGTTTGAGGGAAAGTGTATCAAAGTATGAGAAGTGGGACAGAGATAAAAAGCAAGCTGGGACATGAGAAGAGAGACAGAGAAGAAATTCCACACAATAACAATTGCTCATCCACAGAAAGGTCTGGAACAAAGGAAACCGAAGCAATGAACACTTGTTAGAGTTTTGAATCTTCAGACTGGAAAAGATTAAAAATAGGAAAGATGGTTCTAATTTATAATCATCACATCCTGATGGTGGGGCCAAATGCTAGAAAACAAGATTCCTGTATTTGTTAGCTAACACAATAAAGCACAATAAAACGTGCCAGGTATATCTGTAAAGGTAAATGAAAATTTTGGCAGCACTGTAGTTAGATGCATACAAGTCTTCCAAAAAAAAAAAAAAAAAAAAAGATGTCGGCTCATTTGCTCTAAGCACCTAAATGTAATAGCTCTGAGCTTTGTTTGAACATTGCAATGACTTGGAGAGCTTTTAAAATCTTGGAAGTTTGAGTCTTAACTCCAGAAATACTGTTTTTAATTGGCCTGATATGTGACCAGTGATTCTAAGGTGCAGCCATATATGAGACCCCCTTTTCTGAATGGCTGTGCTAGTGGATAGAGAGAAGTAAAAAACCCTGGTTTGTAAGAACCCTGTATGTGTAGGGACCAAAAATAAAAAAGTAAAAATGACTTTTGATCCCCAGCAGGCACCTTACTGGTCAGGGACACAGCTGGTGTTTAGAGAACACTACAGTGAACACTACAAGGCTTTAGGACTGAGCACCCTATCAACACACACCTGATTGAGCTCATCTAGCAACAGCTCTAAGTTCCATGCAATGGCTAGCTTTAATTACCAACTTGACATGGCCTAGAATCACAAGGGAATCGAGCCTCCATGAGGGTTTGTCTACATTAGGTTGACCTATGACCATGTCTGTGGGGGATTATCTTAATGTACGTGAGAAGACCCAGCTCAGTGTGGGTGGCACCATTCCTTAGGCAAAGGTCCTAGAAAAAAAAACCTAGATGAGCACCATCAAGCATGCAAACTAGCAAACTCTACATTAGCTTTGCTCTGCTATTGACTAGATGTGCTGTGTTGGCCGAAGCTCTTGCTTGACTTCCCACAGAGAACTGTAACCGGCAGTTGTGACGTTGAATAAACTGCATTCTCCCCCACTCCCCAAGTTGATATTTAGTCAGGATGCTTTATGGCAGCAACAGAAATGAAGCTAGAAAACCCCACATACTCACGTCTCCAATGACTCCCACCAAACTCTGATTCTCATTAAAGACCCTACCAGGACTGCTGTATCCCTGGCTTCTAGCCCAGGATGGTAATTATCTCTGCCCCTGTGAGTATGCCTTCTTCAGCTCCCCTTTACCATGGGCTTCCTGCTCACCCAGAACTCTGCAACCCCTGAGCTAGACACCCAATTGGGAGAATTCTCAGGAGGCAGCACCCACAGACAGGATACATGGATGGAGAGGTCTCTTCACAGCCTTGGAATGAACAAAGCCTCTGTGGTTACGGTCTAGATCAACTTGAATGTGAGGCTCACAGTGAAAGCCTCAAGTGGCTTTCATCACCACCTCCAAAGTCACAGCGTGGAAAGCAGAGAGAGAAGTGGCCGTCGTCTGTTAAACCTGTTCTGCCACAGCGCTATGTCTTCTCACCTAGTCAGGGGATTTAGAAACCACAGACTGCTGTGCCCATATCTTCAAGGCTTTTCCCCACTTTCTCCTCTATAAGTTTCAGTGTCTCTGGTTTTATGTGAAGTTCCTTGATCCACTTAGACTTGACCTTAGTACAAGGAGATAGGAATGGATCGATTCGCATTCTTCTACATGTTAACAACCAGTTGTGCCAGCACCATTTGTTGAAAATGCTGTCTTTCTTCCACTGGATGGTTTTAGCTCCCTTGTCGAAGATCAAGTGACCGTAGGTGTGTGGGTTCATATCTGGGTCTTCAATTCTATTCCATTGGTCTATTTGTCTGTCACTATACCAGTACCAAGCCGTTTTTATCACAATTGCTCTGTAGTAAAGATTTAGGTCCGGCATGGTGATTCCACCAGAGGTTCTTTTATCCTTGAGAAGAGTTTTTGCTATCCTAGGTTTTTTGTTATTCCAGATGAATTTGCAGATTGCACTTTCTAATTCGTTGAAGAATAGAACAGCAATGGCTTGTGCTGTAAGATCGAGAATTGACAAGTGGGACCTCATGAAACTGCATAGCTTCTGCAAGGCAAAAGACACCATCAATAAGACAAAAAAACCACCAACAGATTGGGAAAGGATCTTTACCTATCCTAAATCAGATAAGGGTCTAATATCCAATATATATAAGGAACTCAAGAAGGTGGACTCCAGAAAGTCAAATAACCCCATTAAAAAATGGGGCTCAGAACTGAACAAAGAATTCTCACCTGAAGAATACCAAATGGCAGAGAAGCACCTGAAAAAATGTTCAACATCCTTAATCATCAGGGAAATGCAAATCAAAACAACCCTGAGATTCCACCTCACACCAGTCAGAATGGCTAAGATCAAAAATTCAGGTGACAGCAGATGCTGGCGAGGATGTGGAGAAAGAGGAACACTCCTCCATTGTTGGTGGGATTGCAAGCTTGTACAACCACTCTGGAAATCAGTCTGGCGGTTCCTCAGAAAATTGGACATAGTACTACCGGAGGATCCAGCAATACCTCTCCTGGGCATATATCCAGAAGATGTCCCAACCGGTAAGAAGGACACATGCTCCACTATGTTCATAGCAGCCCTATTTATAATAGCCAGAAGCTGGAAAGAACCCAGATGTCCCTCAACAGAGGAATGGATACAGAAATTATGGTACATCTACACAATGGAGTACTACTCAGCTATTAAAAAGAATGAATTTATGAAATTCCTAGCCAAATGGATGGACCTGGAGGGCATCATCTTGAGTGAGGTAACACAATCACAAAGGAACTCACACAATATGTATTCACTGATAAGTGGATATTAGCCCAAAACTTAGGATATCCAAGATATAAGATACAATTTTCTAAACGCATGAAACTGAAGAAGAATGAAGACCAAAATGTGGACACTGTGCCCCTTCTTAGAATTGGGAACAAAACACCCAGGGAAGGAGTTACAGAGACAAAGCTTGGAGCTGTGATGAAAGGATGGACCATCTAGAGACTGCCGTATCCAGGGATCCATCCCATAATCAGCTTCTAAACGCGGACACCATTGCATACACTAGCAAGATTTTGCTGAAAGGACCCAAATATAGCTGTCTCTTGTGAGACGATGCCGGGGCCTAACAAACACAGAAGTGGATGCTCACAGTCAGCTATTGGATGTATCACGGGGCTCCCAATGGAGAAGCTAGAGAAAGTACCCAAGGAGCTAAAGGGATCTGCAACCCTATTGTTGGAACAACATGATGTACTAACCAGAACCCCGGAGCTCTTGTCTCTAGCTGCATATGTATCGAAAGATGGCCTAGTCGGCCATCACTGGAAAGAGAGGCCCATTGGACTTGCAAACTTTATATGCCCCAATACAGGGGAATGCCAGGGCCAAAAGAATGGGAATGGGTGGGTAGGGAAGTGGGGGGTGCTATGGGGGACTTTTGGGATAGCATTGGAAATGTAATTGAGGAAAATATGTAATAAAAAATATTAAAAATTAAAAAAAAGAATATTTTCAATTAAAGAAAATATGAAAAAGTAAAAAAAAAAAAAAGAAACCACAGACTGGTGTGCTTCTTGGACCACAGCTCCTCACCCAGGCACAGTTTTTACCCTAACACTGAGTGGCACATCACAAGCCTAGAGTGGGATCTCAGGCAGAGGCTCCCTCCCTCACTGAGGAAAACAAAAATCCAGGAAACTCTGTGTTCCTTCCACCACTCTACCACTATTCCGCTCTTAGTACACACATAAACTGGATTATCCTCCTGGAAAAATGTATAGAAGGTGGAAATTCTGGATTTGAACATCTGTAATCCTTCTGTCTCAGGTCCCTCTACCTTGACCTTAAATGTGCCACAGTCAGGGTGTTTCAGCTGGTAAATGGTTTTCCAAAATTGCCCCCTTGGAGCCATGAATCAAAGCTCTAAGAGCAAAGAGAGTAAGATAAATCACAAAATGAGAGATCGATATGGGTTATTTATTAACGACTCCATGGTACAGGCTGGAGCTCCAGAAACTGTATGTGGCATTGCCTGGTAAATTAGGGCAGTCACATTCTCGGAAGAGACATAAAATATGGCAGGGAGGAGACTTTGTTCACAAAGGAAACCATTTAACATTGCTTAGTGTAATGAAAAATTAGAAAATTGGTCACATTTAAGAAAACTGTATACATCGTCATCCACTAAGCAGAATGGATAGCCATTTAAAATGTTAGTTGCGAATTTTATGGTACAACATGGCAAACGTTTATAATTAGAAAGGAGAAAATATGTAAGATTAGTCTACATACTGCATTTTAAAGAAGTAACTACTATAGGGAAAAGGCTGTAACACCAGCAGATAATGTGCTCCTATTGTGATAGTAGAATTAGGTATGATTTTCTCCTCCAACATTTCCATAATGTGCTTTAGTGCTATTAAGATGAGTATGGGTGTGTGTGTGTGTGTGTGTGTGTGTGTGTGTGTGTGTGTGTGTGTGTGTGTAATTAAGAAGCAAGGAAAGAGGAAATGCAGATTAGAGTCCTTAAAGCTCCAGAAACTACTGTTGCATTTTATGAGTAAGACTCTCAGTCTGGACGGCTATTTGGCTTTACACCCGATTGACTAAACCAGAGAATAACATCAGTGAGTCGGTATCCTTAAGATGCAGGCATAAATACAAAGCATTTTAAAATATGTAAATTCTATTCTAAAGCATTGTGAGTTTATGTAAAAAAAAAGAGTCAAACTAATTTATCATGATCTCATCCAGGTTTTCATTGATATTCAATGAGGAATTGATAATATTTCTCCACTGACTGAATAAAAAAATCAGATGTTGATTAACATATTCCAGCCACACAACCAAAAAACAAAAAACAAAAAAAAATCACCACTTTAAAAATAGTAGTCTGCTTATAAAATGGTTTCTTTTTAGTGATGAATAGTTATATTTTCTTTTAAATTGTCCTTTCCGAAGGACTTCTTACACCAGATTTTTTTAAAGGATGTGACTAGCTTGGTATAATTGCTTCAGAACTTTAGCCCTTCCTCTCTTCTTGCCCACTTGCCCAATAAAAGAGATATACATTATGAAAACAGAGAAAGATTTTATAGAAAAAATACTTGAACAAAAAGTATGTTTTCCCAGTGTGGAGATTGCTTTATTATTAACATCTGGGTTCTGCAGACAAGTCAATAAAATATAACTTCCAACACTGTGAGTGGGTCCTGGAAAATTATTTATTTCATTGAGTCCACAGCATCTCCAAAATTGGAACTACCTCCAAAATGGATATGATGAACAAATCTTTAAAATGAGGGAGACAGAGACAGAGACATACAGAGGAGAGAGAGAGAGAGAGACAGAGAGAAAGAGAGAGACAGAGAGAGATGGAGAGAGACAGAGAGAGACAAAGAGAGATAAAGAGAGACAAAGAGAGACAGAGAGAGAGAGAGAGAGAGAGAGAGAGAGAGAGAGAGAGTGACTGTCCCTGTGAACCAGTTAACAATCCCTGCTGATTCCCTGCTGCTGCTGACACAGCTCTGTAACTGTTCGAATCATTTCATCGTGCACAGGGTGCAATAAATCAGCCTCCAATGCGACCTGACCCTTCGCTCCAGCAGGTCGGGAGGAACCTCCTCTCTTTTCCTTGGAGTTTGTGATGATTCATAAAAAATATGTAAGGATCTTAGCTTTCCTAGACACTTTGGAGCATAGGATTCTCCCTGATTTAAAGCCCCTGTAGATGAGAGAAACACCCCAAAGTGCAGCAATCTGAGTAACAGTCTTCGAGAATAGAAAAACACCCTGAGGCAAGGCAAGATGTTTGTCAACTCTGTGCGGCCTTATTGAATAAATAACATGAGAAACACTGGGCTGTCACTTTATTTAATCCTAGAGCAGCCTAGAATTCCTACACCCTGGAATCTTCTCAAAGCCACCAATTTCCTAGAATAGCAGTACCGTGCATGTCCTCCATGGTGGAAGACTTGCCTACACACTGTAATCACTTGAGCAATTTTATAAACACTGGCACTTAGGTCTCATCACCAGAGACTCCAGTGTCATGATCTGGGTGAAGCATTGGCTTCTAGGACTTTAAAAACTCACCAGGTAACTCTAATTGGCATCTAGAGTTGAGATCTACTGGTGTAGAAGAGTCTCTTCATGATTCTGAGCCTGTGAAGAATGCTTCATAGGTAAAGGATTGTCTGAGGCATTCATATCTGCATAGAAAGTGAGGGTTACGGGTTGGAGAAGATAGCAGTGTGCCAGGAGAATAGTCCAGATAATGTTATCTTAATATTGAGACTGGATATATAAGAACAATACATAGAATGGGGGTATAGATCAACTAGTAGTGTTCTTGCTTGCCTTGCACAGGGTCTTAAGTTTGGTACCCAGCACATATAAGGTATGGGACCACACACATGTATAATCCCAGAAATCAGTAGTTACAGGCAAGAGAATCAGAAATTAAAGGTCGTCCTTGGTTACACTGTGAGATTAAGGCTTAAAATGCAAAATACCCTGTCTCAAGAAAAACACTATATATGCATATACATATGTTAAAATAGAGAAATTACTTTAAAATGAATCTTTCCAAAATCTCCAAACAAGTGTGTTTAAAGGCCTTGGTGTCTAGCATACAATAAAAGCTCAGATCAGAATAAGGCATTTTAGCTTCGTTTCTGGGAGATGAGCTCACAGAAAACTTCCTGTTCCCCTCGCTCTTACAATCTTTCCACACATGTAACCCCCTCCATTATGAAGTCTCATCAACACCACTACCCAAACAAGACCTGAACAAGGATGACACCAACAGACATGCCAACATCGAAGGGAAAAACTCATGAGGCCTCAACCCTAGACAAAGAACTACAGGCAACTAAGGAATGCTGAGAATAGAGGCCGAGGGGAACAGTGTTCCCCAGGAAAGAGCACACCAGTTGGTTCTCCAATATCAAGTGGTCAGCCCTTACAACATAGATATACTGTGTGTGCGCGTGTGAGTCTGTGCACATGTGCATGTGGTGTGTGTGTGTGTGTGTGTGTGTGTGTGTAGCCATAATTAAAGAAACATAGTCCACACATATAAGAACAAGCAAGGGGAGGTGCATGCGAAGGATTAGATGAAGGAAAGGTGGGGGGAGATGTAATTATATTTAATTTCAAAAATAATTTTTTTTAAAAAGAATAGGGTGGGGCTGGAGAGATGGCTCAGAGGTTAAGAGGTTTATATGACATGGAACATGCACCAAAACTAGGCCAAGAGGATTCCCTGAGTCTATCTCAGGGTCCCCATACATTCACCTGCACCTACATAAATCCCCACCCTAACTGTGACATTGTAGTGACGCCTCTTATTGGAGAACATGCAAAGCCTCTTTCTAGATCTTTCTTTAAATACAGTCACCTGCCTTGAAGCTTATTGAGAGCTAAGAATGCCCACAAGATAAGACTAGTTCTGTAAGCACACTGGGCATAGAGTCTGACCTAGCAGTTCCCAAGTCAATGAGTCTGCACACATGATCAAAACCCCAGAGGTAATGATTTCCCTATTAGTGGACTACAGTGTATCACTGGGCCAGGCATCCAGGGAAATTAAACCAGGAGTCTCCATTTTCTGTAGGAAAAAAACAAATAAACCCACTTAACTTACTTTCTGGTCCAGGTGAAATGAACAGATATCCACAGATGAGATAGAGACAGGAAACTGAAGCAGGCAATCTTGGCAGGTTACCAGGCCAACCCATCGGAGGCAAGAGGATAGTTATCTTGGGATGGAGCTATTTAGAAACCAAAGCATCATTTCTCTTCTTTCCAGGGGATTCTAGGGACCAAAACTATGTTTCTAAAACTTGTGGGTGATATTTTGTTGTTTTTGATTAATAATCTGGAGTCACTTGCTTTCTTTGTGTTAAACTTTGCTTTACTGCAACACAATAAAATTGGAGATAGTAAAAAACACGGGGCAAAGATTCACAAATTTAATATTCTCCTTATTTTGTCAACTTGCATTACAAATCTATGTCTGTTGGACCCTATCTCCACCTTTGGAGAGATCTGTAGTCCCTCTTCTAAGCTCTAGATAGACCAGATCTTACCAAAGAGATGGGTCCCCATACATTCACCTGCACCTACATAAATTGCCATCCTAACTGTGACATTGTCGTGACACCTCCTATTGGAGAATATGCAAAGCCTCTTTCATGAACAATAGCACAGAATTTCTACCTGACACAAGAATATGCCAGGCTTCTGAACTGTGTCAGGAAGTTTACCTGCTAGGTTTTAGCTTCTCCAATGTCAGCTCCTGACTGTACAGTACCATGTTGCATCTGCTGCTTAGATGCTGCTGTTCAGGCCAGAGTTAGGCCTAACCTTTGTACCAAATATCAGTTTTCAATTACAAAAGAAAGTTGTGTGCATAGTTAGCCATCCTTGGGTGCTCTGACCTGTGCTATTGCTCAATCTTCTGGATTTAGCCTATAAATGAATTACAATGTCTCTTCGGGCCTTGCCTGAAGATTAGAACCAGAAGTCTCTATTTTCTGTAGGAAAAAAAAAAAAAAAACGAAATAAGTCCACTTAACTTACTTGCTTGTAAATAAGGCATAATATTTTGCTATGATTTTAAGTGTTCATGTGCATGTGTGTGCATATCTTGTGTGTGCAGGCATGTGTATGTGTGCAGTTGTGTATGCACATGTTCACACGTGTGTAGAAGCCAGAAAACAATCTTGGAGATCATCATCAGGAACACCACCTACATATTTTGAAACAGATTCTCCCATGAATCTGGCTTCCCAACTTAGATCAGACAGGCTGGCCATTTAGCCTCCTCCATGATCCTGTTGTTCCTACCTCGACAGTGTTGAGACTACAAACATGAAGCACCATGCCTGGCAATTGTGTGGGTTCTGGGTACTGAACTCAGGTTCTCAGGCTTGCAAGACAAGTGCTTTACCAACTAAGCCATCTCCCTAACCATTGCCTAGTTTTGATATTCAGATTTATGTAGAGCAGGGCTCTCTGACTTTTTAACTTGCACTTTAATGCTCCTGGATAAGCTTGATGCATGATCCCTGGAAATCCCAGTGCAATGACACAGCATTACCAATATCACCTAGAGTGACCAACATGGAAGGTTGGTATTATCCAGTTATAAAAAAATTAAAATAACAGCACCAACATTCCCAAATCAAAATCATCCTCAACAGATATCATTTTATTAAATTACATCTAACAACTTCACATATTATGACAATTCAACAGGTACCTAGGAATATATTTTCTAAGATTATATCAAAGTATCTGCCAGAAAGGCAAATTGCTTAAATTTAAGCACTATAGAAATATTTATTAAGATTTTTTAATCCACACCGAATGTAAATACTGCCTGTTAAAATTTCCCTGGATAAAATCATCAGGGCCAGAGGCTCTCTGCTAGACTGTGTGTAGCAAGGTAGCCATAATTGAATTCTGAAGAACATATTAGCTCATCCCACATCCCTAAGGAGTTGGGACGGCCTTCTATAATTAAGACATATCTCCTGGTTAGATTCGTTAACTAGAAAAGAGCATCAACCCTCTCTCCCACTTAGCTGAGTGTCAGGGTGTATGCATCTGCCCTAATTGGACAATGGAGAATTATCTGCACTCACATTTTTGCCTAAGAATGTATTTCCCTAACTCTTGTGCTTCTAAATGGTTATCAAAGGTCAATTAGGGAAATCGATATTCATAAATAATTTCTTTAAAGACACTCTGTTCATCCTCCTAATGGTCTGAACTGAATTTTTAGCAAATCAGAAACACACATGCTTTCAACCTAGACAAAACTCCAACAGCACTATTTTCATGGTGTATAATATTTAGGCATGTAGTACAAAACCAACTAGTAATAACAGAGGGTGGCTCTTATACAAGGTTACTGTTTGTGTAATCATATCTGGCTCTTACAATGACCTTTAAATGAATTAAATCATTTCTCTTGACTTATAGGTAAGAAAACTGAGTTCAAAGAAGTCACATAATTGTATGATATAAAACCAGGACATGGACCTGATTCTAGAACCTCTAAATTTAACCATTCTATCCCATGCCTTCCCTAAAATAATGATTGAATAAGTCCCTTCTCCAACCTGAATAAGGCCTTATGAAATGACTTCATTGTTGACCCAGTCTGGAAAGACCATGATAAAGTATGCCTCCAGGAAAAGTCAGCAGTGTTGAGGGGTCTGTTTCTATAAAGCAGCCAAACAGACTGAAGCAAATGTACTCCATCACTGGACTTGACTACAGATTCATGAATAGCTGTCTCTTGTGAGACTATGCCGGGGCCTAGCAAACACAGAAGTGGATGCTCACAGTCAGATATGGATAGATCACAGGGCCCCCAATGGAGGAGCTAGAGAAAGCACCCAAGGAGCTAAAGGGATCTGCAACCCTATAGGTGGAACAACATTATGAACTAATCAGTACTCCGGAGCTCTTGACTCTAGCTGCATATGTATCAGAAGATGGCCTAGTCAGCCATCAATGGAAAGAGAGGCCCATTGGACTTGCAAACTTTATATGCCCCAGTACAGGGGAATGCCAGGGCCAAAAAGTGGGAGTGGGTGAGTAGGGGAGTTGGGGGGGGAGGGTATGGGGGACTTTTGGGATAGCATTGGAAATGTAAATGAGGAAAATACCTAATAAAAAATATTAAAAGAAAAGATTTTTGTTCTCAAACTGGAAATCTAAAAGGAAGAGTATCAGAACCCCACACCTGAACCCCATGAATGACCAGTTATCTCCAAAGTAGAGCTATTCACTTCAGAGAGACTCATCACAAAAGACTCCAGCAGCAGAAGCTAGTATGGCTCAGATATGATTCTGCATGACAGTGACAGTCAGCCTGAACTTAGAGTCTTGATTTCAGAGGGTCAATAATAAAGTTATTCATGAAACTGCTTAAATTCATTCAAGCCAAAGGTGACTTTATTGACTCATGAACTGGGGAAGTACAGGTACAGATTTTATTCCAGAAAAGAACTGATTCTGAGCACAGTGTAGTCAGTGCTCCATCACTCTAGGTTGCCCAAACAAGACCTGCACAATGACACCAATTGACATGCAACATGGACAGAAGAAATTTCACAAAGACACAACCCTATATGAAGAGCTAGAGGTAATCAGTGGCTGCTGAGAAAAGGACAATCAGTATTCTTCAAGGAGGGGCCCTCCTGATAGATTATCCAGTGTCCAGTCTTCAACAAAATACAAGAAGCACTAAATGTAATCAGTAAGATGGATGACTGATGAATAGATGATAGATAGGTAGATAGATAGATAGATAGATAGATAGATAGATAGATAGATAGATAGATAGATTGATTGATTGATAGATTGATAGATGATAGGTATTATGCATGTGTATATATGCATAAGGCTAATAATAAGACATCGTGAATTTGAGAGAGAATTTGGAAGGAGAGGAGAGGATCTGAAGAGGGAGGGATAGAAAGTATGTAAATACAGCACTCAAGATGACATTCTAAAACAAAAACAATAAAAAAATTATTCTCCTTTCTATGCATCTATTTTCTCATCTATGTGAGGGAGAATTATGTCTAAAATTTTTTCAATTAAACATATATAGAGAGAGATATTTACATATATACATAAAACCATGGGTAAGTCAGATTCTCTTTGGTAGAGTCCTAGTGGGATGCTTATGCTGGAAGCCTTCCATTTAAATTCCGTGCTCTAGTGCTGAGGACCACAAAGCAGAGAAGTGAAAGGCCATATTCACAGAACAGACCTACAACATCTGCTGGGGCTAAAAGGTTCATAACCCGAGACAAGGGAGAGAATGTAATCCCAGGAGGTGCTTCAGGGCTCACAACAGTAGGTCAGGACCACAGCTGCGGCTTAATAAACACATCACCCTGTGCTTTATAGTTCAGTGCCCGCCAGTTCAAAACATTGGGGCTGAGTGTCCCACCAACATAGACTGTGTTGATCTGTTCTGGAGATAACACAAAGTCCCACATGTTCACATCTCCCATGTCTCCCACCAAAGACTGCTTTGCATCAAAGTCACCGCCATACGAGTCCTGCTCCTGCCCCAAGATGATGCTTGCGTCTGGCCCCACAGTGTAGCCCTTGTGCAGACTTTTCCGCACCTTGGGTTTCCCATCAATCCAGAACTCTACAATCCCTGTAGCAGACTCCCAGCTGGCACAGATGTGTGTTGGAGCCTCAGGAATCTCTGAAACCATGAATCGTACTTCAGCACCACCCACTCCAAAAGTATACTGTTTATCCTTATTCCAATATATGAGAATGTCGTTAGAGTTCTTCTTGGTAGCATAAGAGAAGACACTGAAGCTGCGGATTGTGCTCAGAGCAGTGTAGAAATGGAGACACACAGTAAAGGCGTTCAGTGGCTTCTTTGACTCTGCTTCCAGAGACACATAGGAAGTATCTGACTCCTTGGGAAATACAAAGGCCTTTTTAAACATGTCTGTGAAACAGAAAACCAAGAAAGTAAGTAGTTTCTCAGATAATGAAGACTTATTCCTCCCTTACAGGTAGAGTTTGGGATCAAGCGTCATCTGGTCCTCTCCCAGGTTACATAAATACACAGCTACCCCGATCCTGATCCTTGAGTCCTTATGCAAAATATTAAGTTCCAACCATTCTCCCATAGGGAAAAGATCTTTATAATAGCTCCTACCTTCATGGCCAAAAGTCTGAGAGAAGCTGATCATGATCAGAAGGCACCATAGTAGCTTCTCCATGGCTATCGATGCTGCTGGGATCTGGACTAAGAGGACAGTGTTTTGTCTGAAAGATCAAGGACAAGGAGTCCTAGAACGCTTGCCTCAGGCCCAGCCCATCCTCAGATTTATAACTATAGCAGATGGAGGGGCGGAACCACTTTGTAAATGATTTCCTAACACTGCCTCTTGGGGTAAACGTCAGACCACTGGGAGGAAGGGAAGCAAAAAAAATCATTCTAGAACAGAGAAATCAATGTGGGTTATTTATTACAAACTCCTGTGACCCCTGAATCACCAGTTTCTGTGTGACAGGAAAAATGAGAAAGCTTCCCAAGGCTCCACTTGGCCTAGCTCTACTGAGTAAAATAATAGGAAATTTTAGCTTAATAGATGAGTGCTCGTGTGTGTGCATATGATGGCTGCATCTCCAGCGTCTGCTAACCTGTCCTGGAAGCTGCTCTTTTCCATATTGGGAAATGAAGAAAACAAGCATTCCATTCCCAGTACCAAGAACAAACTTTCCCTGGCCAACTGCCTAGACTTATCAGAGACCTTTGACTGAATGGAACACCTGTCCTATCCCAAATGTACCATTGGTCACAATCTTGTGTAACAGACTGGATTTTGTTTATTTGTTTGCTGTTTTGGGGTTTTTTGGTTTTGGGGTTTTGGGGTTTTTTATATAATGTGGAAGCTTCAGGGAGGAGTCAGGATAGTCAGCATTTGCTTCTTTTGTTCAGAGTCTAAGAAGTCCCACCACACTGCCTAGCAACAGTTAAGCAGTTCTCTGCTTACCTCAGTCTTCTAGTTGAATACCATGCTCCTTGGCCTTGCTTCTGAACCCCTCACAATCTCATCCATTCTTTCATTCCATTCATAAGTTGCCCTCTAATTGAGAAATTAGAGAAAAATAGTGTATCCCCTGAAGCAGAGAACCATTCATTCAGTAATTCTATTTTTAGTTAGATGCATTCCCATCCTACCAAAGTCGATTTCTCAGCATCAGCTATAGGTCAGAATGAAATTTGGACAGAAAAGAGACATTCTCTAGGTTGTACCCTTTATAGTGAAGATACAAGGCTTCCCTTTTGCTCCTTCCTTGTCCTCTGGGGGAGAGAGGGAGGAGGAGGGGAGGGGGAGAGGGGAGGGGGAGGGGAGGGGAGGGGGAGAGGGAGGGGGGAGGGAGGGAATCACCTTTCCTTAACAAGCTGCAAGCAGAGGTTGACACAGCAACTCAATAGGTTGAACCAGTAAATACTATCTTAAAGCCATTGTTTCAACCCTTGACTATCATATACACAAATACTTATTTAAAGAATATGCAGTCTTAAATTTTGTCAAATTGTTATGAATTTGGTCATTCTCCTATTGAAGCTTGGTTGCTACCACTCTGTGTCTTTCCACTATAAAATCTACCTGCTTTTCTGACTCCCCATAAGAAGTAAACAGTTGCTGAATATATCTAAGGTCAAACTTGCATCTTTAGAGCAGGCTCAAATGACCCATCATCTAATGAATTTTTCCTCCTGTTTCTTTCTGCCTTACACATAATTGATTTCACCTTCATTCTATCATTTCCCCAAATGCCAAAACTATAATAAACATGGCATTTTAGAGAAGGAAGAGAAAGACAGAGGGGAAAAAGAAAGAAGGTAGAAAGGTTATTTGTAACCAAGATCTCCATTGTCCCATATCTTCCTCCTTAACCCAAGGATTTCTGGTTCTAACCTCTATCACTTAAGAAGAAAACAACATAAATCTCTCTCTCTCTCTCTCTCTCTCTCTCTCTCTCTCTCTCTCTCTCTCTCTCTCTCTCTCTCTCTCTCCTCTCTCTCTCTTTCTCTCTCTCTCATATTAAATTTAATAACCAATTTTCTAAGGTGTTTTTTAATCTTATGCAACATCTGACATTCAGCACAGTTCTTAACTCTTTCATGAAGTAGTCTTGCACACTGTTTTTAAAATGAACAAATTTAAAGGCCTTAAGATGTGATTTTTGGTCCCACCACTCCAATTTTGACTCCCAATTATGAGAGACAATCACATTGAGTCTTTGAATTTATCAGTTACCAGTGCTCTTACTAGACTCTGATCTTCAAAAGTAGGTTATTCACAAATCCCTTTGCCTTAATTGACACATTTCAGTTGGTTTATGATATTTACATCTTAAGGAGTTTGGGGAAATAGAAATACCTTTGTTACAATCCCTGGACCTAAGACCTTGGTTTCATATTGGTCATCTTTTGCCCTGAAACATCCTGGCATCTTTATATAGGAAACCTGCCAGAATTTTACATAGAAACAGCACACATTTAAACTGAGCCACAAAAGCTGAAGTAAGAGATTCAAGAATGTCTTACCTTCCTTTCCTGTTGTTATGACAAAAATAGCTGAAAAAAGCAACTTAGGGGAGAAAGGATTTATTTTCATTCACAGTTCCAAGTTACACTCCATTGTAACAGAGAAGTAAGACAGGCAGAAGTTTGAGGGAGTTGGTCATATCACAAATATAATCAGAAACAGAACAATGGATGTATACATGCTTGTTCTTAGCTCACCTTCTCTACTCTCGTGCAGTTTTGTATCCCCTTCCTAGGGAACTGTGCCACTTGCAGTGGGCAATCTTCCCACCTCAGTTACAGTCATCAAACTCCCATAGACCAGACAGACCTTTACTGACACTCTCTTCCCAGGAGATTCTAGATTGTATTAAGTTGAAAATTAAAATTAACCATCATAGATACTAAGAGAAAAATATGACATAGCTACCAACCTCCAAACTTTATTTTCTACTACCATACACAAACTTCAAAATCATGTTTGGACCCCTCTCACCACAGTAGTACATTTTTAGTAAATAAATGTATTTATAATCCAAAATTTTATTGCTCTGCCAGTCAAAATTCTATAGATTATAACAGTTCATTGTTTTATTCACCCCATTAATCTAATTAAGTCATGAATAAAGCATCTACTTCATATTTCCCACTTCCTAGCCTCCATTAGAATTATCAGCTTAACCAGAAAAAATATCTCATTTTACTCATAATGCATCACTATACTACTTCTACTACTGTACAAACTTCCTAATAAAATCATCTATAAAAATATTGTTTCTAAGGCCATTTTACTTTAAGCAATTGAGAGGCTTTGAAGGTTTATAAATAAGGTTATAAATAAGGAAATTATATACTTGGATAAGTGTTTCTAAATTTTAATGGAAGAAAATATGAGGGTTGTATTAAAGTAAGTAAGATTATAAATTCATAGACTTAATGGACTTTACATCAATTTCACCATGAAAAATGTTAGGAACTGCTGCTAAAGATCACAGACTAAGCCATTAGCCAGACAAGTTAAGGTGAATGTGACAAGTGTCAGAACGAGGCAGGAACAGTTAAAAACTCGGGGGAGACAGATTTGAGAGACGTGCCAAAACCACTGATGAGAATGGAAACCTGACCAAATGCAATATGTAAAGACTTCTATCATTTGCATATCAAACATTATGTGAGTGAGGCCAAAACAGCTTGTTGAATCACACCTAGATCAGTGGCTTTCACTTATTGGTGATTAGTCTCTAGCCCAAGCTGAGCTTCCTGGATGAAATAAATAAATAAATAAATAAAACTAAATAAATAAATAAATGTGCACATTGACTTATACAAATAAAATCAAGTATGCCTGTTTAAAAAAAAATGGAAAAAAACCCACAGCCTTTTACTTATGGGCTATAGTACTATCCTCTTGAAAGACAACTGATACCAAGCCTGACCCAGAGTTGATACATTTGTCAGTAGATTGTAGAGCGAGTAGATGAAGACATAACTGAAGGGAGAAGCCACAGAAGAATCATAGAAGACAAATTTAAGCAGAGATGGACTGAGCACAGATGCCAATATCCTCTTCCCACTTCAATTCCTACAAATGATGGAAAATATGTTTCCAAAAAGTAGATCAATATGGTGCCAGGGGGAAAAAAGGGATTCATCGGCAGAAAGGAAAATGAATTCTCTAAAATCCAGAAAGCTGGAAGCATACATCAGTGGATAGCCCGAATAGATAGAACATGACCCAAAACATATGCAGGGAAGGGCTGCTGTGAAAATGTGCTGGTGCACCCTGAAGTAAAGGATACTGGAAATGGGTGCCAGAGCACGAGACAGCAATGTCGATTAGGGATCTCCGAGACCACACCTCACTCCCTTACTTAAGCAGAAAGCAGCAGAGTCCTTGTTCACAACCTGGGGCAGAAAGATTCCTTTAGCCCAAGTAGGATATTGCCCTAAGAGTTTGTAGAGACCCAGAAGGTTTCCAACCCTGGTGATAAATTGACATGCCCTGCCAGTATTTCCTGCTCATTTCTCATAGTTTCTAAAGATAGGTCACAGAAACAGTAAGGGTATCCATGGGCAAACCAAAAGGCTCAATAGACCTCACTTAACAAATACAGATATGGCTGGGCGTGCTGACACATGCCTTTAATCCCAGCACTCAGGAGGCAGAGGCAGGCAGATTTCTGAGTTCGAGGTCAGCCTGGTCTATAAAGTGAGTTCCAGGACAGCCAGAGCTATACAGAGAAACCCTGTCTCGAAAAAGCAAAAAACAAAAACAAAACAAATACAGATATGCCTGTCTTGGGAGTTTAAGAGCAAATGAGCAAAGTTGATAATGGTGATACATGTCTGCAATCCCAGCACTTAGGAAATAGAGGCAGGAAGATCAAGAGTTTGAAGTCATCCTCTACTGTATTCCAAGTTCTAGGCTACCCCAAACTGCATAAGACTTGTCTCCAAAACCAAGAGTAAAGAAGAAATCTTTAATTAAGGTAATTTGGTTATATGCAGCATGAACAAGTAAATAACAATTTTTTTCAAATTTAAATTTTTTTATTATATGGAATATATAGGTATGTCAGAGCACCATCTGCATGCCTGGTAGCTGTGATGTTCAGAAGAGCACATCGCTGAAACGGAAGTTACAGACCATTATAAACTGCCAAATGGATGCTGGGAATTGAACATGTGTCCTCTGGAAAAGCAATAAGTCTTCTTAACTGCCAAACCAAACCTTCAGCCCAAAGAAGCTATTATTTTGAAGAAAGAGAAATTTATATGAGGGGTAAGGAAATAATTGAGGAAGTCATAGAAAATTGTATGGATGACAGCAGTAGACAAATCAAAAGAACCTAAGAAAGATGTGTAGACAAGATCCATGTCTAATCCATGACAAGAAGCTTGCTAATCAGGAGAGGAAATAAAACCTTCAGGAAACATGTGTGTGTGTGTGTGTGTGTGTGTGTGTGTGTGTGTGTGTGTCCTAGAAATAAAAAGAATCACTGAGAGTGACACAAGGAATAACAAACATTGAAAGTGATAGATTTGAGAACAGTCTGGTTTGGCCATTCTACAATGTTGGTATCTAAAAATATCTTTGTACCCCCAAAACATACACAACAATTCTTTGTAAATTAAAGATAAGATAAAGTGTGATCCATTCATGGATGTCAGAAAATTGTCCAGAAAAATCAAAATGAGAAAAGATAAGGCTATCTGACTTATATTAAGAATGCCATAAGTTAATTAAGAATAAGTTAATTCAGAATCCAAATCAAAAGAAGACTAGAAAATGAGAAGTCTAACTCACCTGTAAGTCTTATCTATGCAGAAAAACTGAGATAAATTTGATATAGCCAAGCTACATAGGAAAAAAATCAAAACATCACAGCAAAGTAGGATGGGCAACCAGCAAAAGTAAAAGGCCCTGCAGGACACATGGCTTGGCCAGTTTTAATGGGGACAGTCATAGGAGAAAGCATATCAGGGATCTAGGACTGAGCATCAGGCCTGGGAAGAGAAATCCGTACTCTACAGCTATGAGCTGCAAGCTGGAGAAGTCATGTCTCCCTCCACACCCAGTGTGGCCAGAGTCCACAACACAATAGCAATACGACAGCTCAGCATTCATAACAGCCATTCCCTGGTAGAGTGAGAAGCTTCAAGCTTTGCAGTTAGAGCTAAACAACTCAGCAAGCTTAGGCAGGACAAGGCACGGAAGCGTTCAGAGCAGAAGTGAGGCCAACCATCCAGTGACAGGACTCAGGGGTAGCTGCCCATGGCACGGAACTAGACAAGGACTGACTGCCTGGGCAATTCCCGTGGCTTTCTGCAGTAGGTCAGAATCTCTCCTCAGTAGACAGCTACAAGGAGGGGGTAGAATGATTGTCATTTACCTGTCGAAGGTTTTCCTCAGAAAAGAAAACCCCATCAATGTCATTTTTGCCATCTTGATCGACTTAAATAAAAAATATCAAAACATCATTCAGAGGGATCATTTTTAAAGCATCTGTTTTAAAATGTCTTAGAGTTTAAAATTTCACCTTTTTTCCATCTTTATTAAATTAAAAATAAAAATTCCAAATAAAACTTCACAAAAAAAAAACATTATTCTTAAATGTGAAAACTGAGGAGTTAGTAGAGTGGGTAAAAACAATTGTCAGGCAAGCATAAGGACCTGAGTTCAAATCCTTATCCCCATAAAAACACAGGCTATGGCCCTACGCAAAAGTGACCTTGCCACTAAGGACAAACACAGATGAATCTTTGGAGCTCTCTGGCCAACATCTAGTAAAATAACTGCCAGCCTCAGGTCCAGTTAGAGACCCTGACTCAGAGGACCAATAGAATGAATAGAAATAAGCAGCCTCAGGGTAGGAGTTGGGGGAGACCTTCTAGAAAGTACCAAAGACCCAGAAGGTGAGAGACTCTCAGGACTCATTGGGGGGTGGGTGACCTTAGCCAAAATGTCCAACATTAGAGAGAGGGAACTCAAAGAGTCCACCTCCAATAGATAGACAAGGCCTCAAGTGGAAGGTCAGGGCAACTAACCCACAGTCAAAATTTCTGACCCAGAATTGTTCTTATCTAAAAGACTGCAGGTACAAAAGTGGAGAAGAGACTAAAGGAAAAGAGGTCCACGGACTGGCCCAACTTGGGATCCATCTCATGGGGGGAGAGGAGCATCAAGACCTGACACTATTACTGATATGATGATGTGTTTACAGACAGGAGCCTAGCATGGCTGTCCTCTGAGTCTACCAGCAGCTGACTGAGATAGAAGCAGATACTTACACCCAACCATTGGACTGAAGTTAGGGATCCCTATGGTTGAATTAGGGGAAAGATTGAAAAAGCTGAAGGAGAAAGCAACCCCATAGGAAGACCAGCAGACTCAACTAACCCAGACCCTGGGGAACTCTCAGAGACTGAGCCACCAACCAGGAGCATACACAGGCCCATCCAAAACCTCTGGCACATATATAGCAGACGTCTGCCTGGTCTGGCCACAGTGAGAGAAGATGCACTTAATCCTCCAGAGACTTGAGAGGGAAAGGGCGGGGGCGATGGGGCAGGAACACCCTCTCAGAGGCAAGGTGGAGGAGAAATGGAATGAGGAATTGTGGGAAAGGGGACCAAGGTAGAGCAATGACTGGAATGTAAATAAACAAAACAACTTTTTTGAAAAACAGAAATGTTTGTGTTGTGCATATGCTTATCTCTATTTAAAATCCTAGACATATACACATACTTTTAGAGTCAATTGGAGTGATATTTGTGTTGTTACAAAATAACCATAAAAGACATTTAAAACATTCTTTTCCCCTAGAAATAACCATTTAGTGTATGTAACATATAAGATGCCAGCCATGGTATTAATAAAACCTAAAGAACACCTAAGAAGGAGGTCAAGTACAAAGAGGGTAACATTTTTACTTAAAACGAAAATAGTAAAGGATATAAAAATGAATAAATGGAAATGTAATCACACCCACTGAATGACCTAGATGACCTGGAATCATGATGGTGTTAGTACTCCCCAAATGGATGCATATGTTGCATTAAAGATGCCAATATCCTAGGGTCCAACAGTCTTGAGTCTATCAGCATAACTTCTAAAACAACTCCCTTAATAACATGTAAAGAAAAATTCTCTGCAGTGTTGTTTGGTTTTCGGGGGTGGGGAGGATCAAGGAATTCCAAGTTTCCATCTGAGAAATGTTTTTTTTAAATGAAGGATTTGTTTACCTCAGTTAAAAGGCATCAAGGAGATATGTACACATCCTGTGTGGCCACAAAGCAAGTGGCTGGATATAAATTAGGTCATCCTCATTCCAATATGTAAATTAAAGCTTTACATAAATTAAGAATAGTGTCAATATAACATAGAGGTTATATTCATTCATATGTCACCTTCCCCAGCAGGTTAATGGTGAAGCGATAAAGACCACATTTTCTTACAAGCAAAGAAAATTTCTTATAAGGTGTGAAGTTCGTAATGAAGATACTGAGAATTCTGTCTCAGCACTGTTAGTACATGCAGGCGATGGTTTATAGCGGCTTCAAGCATTGCTATGCATTCCACAGTGCTAAACTATATTGTGATGCTGCAAGTGTTGATGAAGGCACTGCCAAGAATTTCTGGGTGAACACAAAATTTTATCGATGACTGGAGAAGCTACACTCACAATGAGATTTTTACGTTTCCATGAGCCCGGCCCTTGTTGTAAATGATAGCCCTAGAAGACATGTTTCTCAAAGGTCACGGGGCCTCTAGACTGCAGGCCAGAAGAATGGAACTAATTGTGAGGTTGGTGGACGGGTCTGAGAAGCCTTTGCTGTGCTAATAATGTCACTGGATTGTTGCTCTTCATGTTAGTCCTCTGGTGTGTTACTGCATAGGTTTTGAATGGTCTGCCTCTAATTATCTATGGGCCTAATTATCTCACAATCCCTGTTATTTTTAGAGCACAAATCATGCAGAACATGAAGATTTTTTAGGAATGCATATGTTACACTAGAGCAAAAGAGATGTGTTTTTAAAAAGACAGAGCTCAAAAACAAGTTTGACGATAAAAAGCAAGTTCTCAAAAAGCTGTTAAAATAGCATCTCATGCTTTTAAAATTCAAAACAATGATATATAGCATATGTAAGTATATTCTGCTTTATTTGAATAACATTTTATTTATTATTTGGAGGTTCCATATGTATAAGCAATGGATTTTGATCCTATCTACCTCTCCCACCCCACCCCAACTCTTCCCACCCCCACCAACTTCTCATGTTCTTCCCTGAATCCATATCTTTACCTATGTAAGTACATTTATCAGTTGTGTTTTTAAGTACTAAGAACAATGAATAATTCAACTCAAACACCCATAACATCAGACTGCTAAGGAAAAAAATATCAGACAAATCCAAAATGAAAGATTTTCTGCAAAATAGCCAACCAGGATTTCTCAATATTGTCAAGGTCATGAAAAACAAGGAAAGAATGAGAAGCTGTCACAGACCAAAGGAGACTTTAAAAAGACACAGTGACTAAATGTGCTGTAGTGTCCTGGGTTACATCCTTAAGCAGGAAATGAACATTGATATAAAACCTGTAGAGACTCAAGGAGAGACTAGAGTTTAGTGGCTGGTAACCCAGCAATGGTGTTTTGTAGCTTTGACAAATGTACCATGACCATGTGAGGTGTTAATATTGAATGAAGGGCATATGAGAACTCTTTGTATTGTGTTTTCAACGTATCTATAAATCCATAAAAGTATTCCAAGAATATTAATAAAAGATGTTATACTCACACACACACACACACACAAAAAAAAAAACACCTATCTAAAAAAGGCAGTGGGATTTCATTATCACACTTGCATCTGAGACAGGAGATAAAACTTTCTTTGAATTATGTGAGTGTCGTTTTTTTAAATATGCCTATGTATATATGCTATAAATTTTCAATTCTTCATAAGACTGTTTTTCAAAATAAATAAATAAATAAATTTTTTAAAAAGTGGTAATATTTTAAAGACAGTGTTAGAAGACTGTAAGTTCATATGACTCCCCAGACACTAGAGGGCAAACATGAATGTTGAGGTTTGCAAGGCTTTCCAGGATACTTTGTGCCTTGTCCTTTGAGATGTGAACCAGTAAGACAAGTCAGAGCCATGGTGTTGAACATACTGATTTTAAAACTGAAGGAGACTAGTTGAGTGAAAACGACTTGGCACTGATCCCTAGATGCAGACAGATTTCATCATTCACCCAGGTCATGCTGCACCAGACAAGTGCCCTGTCACGGGTGCAGAGTATTCACTGCCAAAGTCATCCTCATGTGGCCACGAGCCGATCCAAACATATGCTACTGTCAGGCTAGAGCAAGGTCCTCAACATGTGCACACACAGAAAGAAAGAAAGAAAGAAAGAAAGAAAGAAAGAAAGAAAGAAAGAAAGAAAGAAAGAAAGAAAGAAAGAAGAAAAAAGAGGGGCACTGGGGGTTTTTAATCATAAAGTCATCAATGGGACATCACTTCACTATTTTCAGTGACCTGCTGACCCTCTCCAGTACAAAAGCCATAATGTGCCGGATCTGCTGTTCTTTGCACTGTAAATATCCTCACTCTAGCAGATTTTAAGCTACCAGTGCTGTGCCAGAGTGAAGAGGTGGCCACCATGAAAGGAGAAAATCATGTAGAAAGGCATGGCCGGGAACCCCTCTTTGGCTCAGACGCGCCTTCCATAAAGGAATATGGTGTAACTATTTCACCTAAAAAAGCTCTACTTTTGGTTCTTTTGATCCATCATTCCTGATCAACAACCCTAGAATCATCAGATATATGGCTATCACCAGTACACCTTGACAAATAAATCCTCCAACAACAGATATGATGATGGTCTGGTTACAGCTGCAACCTCACCCATCACCCAGGATTCCATTGATCTGGCTAGCTAGGCCAGAATCTTGTGCCTTCCTCATTGTTCCTTGTGTAGTCCTTCTGAGGCTAAGCTGTGCTTAGTCAAAAGAGAAGGACTTCTTCCTCACAGAGGACCATGTTTCACGCAAAGGTCTGTGAGTAGTTGAACTCCTCTTGTTTAGACCCTCCAAACAACTTCTCAAGGTCCATAACTGCTCCATGGATGTTAGAATTCAGTGCAGATATTGTCCTTATCAGGATCAATTAACTATAAGACTTTTCCATAACTAAATCTAAAATTCATTCCCGGTTATACTCACAATCCAAATCTACCTGAGTCGTAGTCCCTAATGTAGCCCCATCAAGGTTCAGCATTGAAATCAAACAACAATATCAATAACCAAAGCTGACAACATATAGATGACCCAACTCTAAGTACTAAATCTCTGTACTATTAAATTTCTAAAATGAGATTAAACTCCAAATATTAAATTTCCTCCTAAGTAAAATCCAAATGAATTAAAGTTTAAAGTCAAGTGTCCTTGCTGTTCTGAGAAGAAAAAAAAAAAGGCTCCAGATTCACCCTCCCCCTTCACTTCCAATCTTATTTGTCTCAACCACAGAGTTGTAATTGCATTGCCATGGTAAAGACAGAACACTTCAACATCCACAGCTTGGGCTTTTACACAATGGAGGGTGTGGCTCCTTCAAGTCTAATGGGGCTGGATAAGCCCTGCCTTTAAAGAGCTCCAAGAATTTAATGAAACACATAAGAGTGTCACAGCATCCATTCTGCACCTACAAAAATACACAGAGCCAGCTCGTATCACAGCTACTAAATGAAATCTTTCAGACAAAATCATTTCTCCAAAACCCAGGACTCCATGTTGCCACCGGCAATAACAGAAACGCCACAGTGTCTGCAAGAACAGGGCGGTTAAAGAGAATCTTGGGTTTGTCTTTGCAAGATGCCAGTGAATTGATATTAGCCGCCCTGGGTTTATAATCTCATCTAGGACAAATCTCTTGAGAGATTAATGTAATCTCTTAAGGCATTAAGCCCACACATTTATCCTCTGTGAGGAGAATCTGCCAGGGCATCCTCTGAGAATAGCATGAGGGATATTGCCACCTACCAAACGGTTTAGACATCTGCCATGTTGCCAGTTGTCACTATCTGTGTCTCTTACCTGATGTGTCTTTCTTCTCCTTTCTGCATAATCAAAAGCTCTTGATTCCCATCTGTCTCTTTGAGCCTTTGTTTCTGACACCCCTGAGGTCTCTCATCTAGTGACACAGACTAGGTGGCACATTTTTAGCAGGGATGATTGGTTCTGGACCCAGAGGCTGTTGCTGCAGCCCTCTACTGAAAAATTGTTCAGGCCAGTGACCCATGCCTGGGAAAAGTCTCTACCAGACTCTCACAACTGTTTCATCTTGATAATCACCCTAAGCAGATTTCTGAACTGAATCTGCTGTTGATCTATCTTCAGCTTAGCCCTGTGTGGCCAAATATATCCGTAAGGAATCACCTCATCAGCTTCTGAATGATTAAGGCACCTTTGAGCAACAACTCCTTCTCCCAAATCATTGTCTTAACATAATTGACAAAGCCAGAACCTGCTTCAGAAGGGATCATTTTATTTAAATCAAAATAAACAAACAAAATGTTTTTATTATTGAAACATGGCATCAATAATCAGGCTCCTAACAGAAAATCTACTTGACACAATTTCTCGCCCCAACAGTATTCATTAGCAGAGGTGTTTCAGATACCGCACTTGTTTTCTGAAACATGAGCTCCTTCAATTGTCATCTGTAGGGAACACAATACCAGGGTAATATAAAAACTGTATCCTTGTTTCTCAGGGCCACGTAGTATATGCTCTGCCACCAAGTACCAGCACTTAGCACAGAGTACACAACAAGGAGAAATCTGACATTTCGAAATTAATACCTAATATTTCCTCCTCTTGTCCCATCTGGCCACATGCTCCATCTTAGAAAGATCTACTGTAGTGTCATTTACCATCACATGTGTCCATGTGGGACTCAGGTCCTGGAATCTTGCTCATGCTAGGCTCAAGCAGTCTACCAATGAGATCATCCCACACCTCTGCTCCTCCACCCCCATCTTGGTGCACTTGTATCTATATCACTCCATACTGTCTTTCTCTATACAGTCTACTAAAGAGGGTTTTTAAAGCTAAGCTTCCTTTTAAAGACAAAAATCCAGTATTTGGTATGTTATAACTTAATTTAATCGTAATCTTTATAACAAGATACCCAGTGAGATTTTAGAACTGCATAAATTTTAACTGGTATGCCCTAAAACATACTTTTCCCATAATACCATTCATGTTTTGTATGCTTTTGAGGGATGGGAGGAGACTTCCTCATGACAAGTGATGCTATGCAGAAAATTTGACATTGAAAATTTTTCACAGAGAGATTTCAAATCCAACAAGATCATTTATAGGAGATTTTCTGTTTTACAGCACTTTTTATTTTCCATGTGTATACAATGTATTTTGATCATATCCACCCACACCTTTCCCCTCCCACTTCCCATTAACCTTCCCCCACAAAATGTTCCTCTTTTAACTTCCTGTCCTCTTTATACACACACACACACACACACACACCAACTCACTCATGTAGTTTGGGAAGATAGATACATCCCCAAAATGATTCTCTCTCTTCCAGAAACTACCATCAGCCAATAGCTCCTTAGAGAAGAATGGAGTCTCATCAGCTTCTACCCAATCCATGCTGGAAATTTGATTGAATTGGTCTTGTGCAGGCAAGCACAGCTGCTATGGGTTCATGAATGCAATTGGAAGACATTTCACAGTTCTTTCTCCCATCCCCTGGCTTCTACATTCTTTCTGCCCCACCCCTCTTCTATAGTTCTGTGAGTCTTCTGGGGATGATCTAGCTGTCCTGTCTGGTACTGACACTCACAGCCATTTACCATTAACATTTTGACCAGTTAGAAGTCTCTATATTAACCACTGCCCAATGAAAATAGAAGTTTCTCTAGCCACTATTAAGAGCAGCACAGAAATATGTGTATAAAGATATTTAGAAGAAACTTTGACATGACCACATAGCAAACAACAATACTTCTACCCAAAGCCTATGACCTCCCCAGCTATGGGCCTTTTACCAGGTTTTATATTATCAGGAGTGAAGCAGTCCTCAAATTCAATCAGAAAGTATTTGGTTATCCCTTAGTAGCCATGCCACTACTGCCCCAACAGCATGTCTTATTTTGGAAGTCAATATTGTAGCATGCTGGATCCAGCACTGAGTAATATCTTTTATCCCACAGCAAGCTGTATAGTGCCCTGTACCAAAGACTTCAGCAAGATTCTGATATAGAGACAGGAGTAATGGTACTTGGGAGGGGGAGGCTGGAGGCATGTTCCTCTCAAAAATACTAACATATAACCATTGGGCTATTTAATGACAGGACCAAAGGCTGCCCAAGCTCCTGTATTCCACTTAGGCTCTGCATTCAGGCTTTCTCTTCAAAGGCCTATTCCATCCCTTGGATTCCTCACTTCATTAACTGCTGGATCAAAGCATTTCCTCTGCACCATTTCACCTATTTGCTGTCCTTTTTGCAAGTGCATTCACAGACTTTTTCACAACAGGGTTAGTTTTTATTTCTGTTACACTTTTTTAAAAAGTCTAATGATCTAGACACAGGAGACACACGGAAACAGAAATAAGTAACAAGACACGTTGGGTGAAGTTTGAATTGCCCTCCAGGAGTTGTCTGTGTGTCAGATACTGTCAACGCACATAAGCATGCATGTGCATGCCAAGACTGATGCCGACTGTGAAGTGCAGAGCAACTCTGCTGCTCATTTCTGTAGAAGCCCTGGATGCATTTAATATTCACATTCCCTTCTGCTTTGGCTTCCTAGTCTATCATACTGGATAAGCTTTAAAACTGCATTACCCCGATCTTTGGATCCTAATGAGAAAGACCCACTTCTCCCCGGGGCCCTGAACTAGGGCTAAGCATTGTTAAAACTTGCAAAATTACTATTAGTGATAATGGTACATTCTTTTTGTTCTTGCTGTGAGCACTCCTTCTAGTGTTTCTCTTCCTATAAATAAGCACAGACATTGAGGGATGGACAACTGGACTTGCTATTTAGCATCTGTTGGACAATTCTCTCAATGGCCTGACTGCCTTGAGCAAAGAACTATTAGTCAGCCATCCAGATTATTCTTGTGCCAGCATCAGCCATTTTGAACACTCTGAGGATGCCTGAAGAAAATGATGCAAAGATTACAGCTGTTTTTCCCTGACTCCTGGAAGCACCGTCAGCTAGGGTTGTTTGGAATCATTTGCTCCCGGCTTTTTGCTATTACGTCTTCTAAATGACCTTGTAGTCATTTCCATGTAGGCCAGGAGGATACCTTTCCCTTGGTGGCTCGAAAAGAAATGGCTGTGACTTGCTTAACTAAGGAAGTAAAGCTGTGACTGGCATACAACATGACCTACAGTGGCTGAAATTGATCCTGAGAAGCAATGCTGTAAACAGATATGATTGGCTTTTAAAAGATAAAATAAATAAAATAAAATAAAATAAAATAAAATAAGCCATGGCCGGTCTGAGCATTCCTCCTCGACATCTGCTTGGTTTGTTTGTTTGGTTGGCCTGGAAATTCTCCTATGCCACCTCCTCTCATTTTGTAACACTAGAGCAAATAGAAATCTTTTCTCTATACAACAAAGGGGAGAGAGAACCTGCAGAGACCACCTCCAGTAGATAGACATGACCCCCAGTTGAGGGATGATGCCACCCACCCATCTCAAAATTTTTATCACAGAAATGTTCCTGTCCAAAAAAGGAACAGGGACAAAAAAATGGAACAGAGACTGAAGGAAAGGCCATCCAGAGACTGCCCCTCCTAAGGATCCATCCCATCTACAAACACCATACCTCCACACTATTGCTGATGCCAAGAAGCACTTGCTGGCAGGAGCCTGGTATGACAGTTCCCTGAGAGGTTCTACCAGCACCTGACCAATACAGATGCAGATACCCACACACAGCCATCAGACTAAGTCCAGGAACCCCAAAGGAAGAGCTAGGGGAAGGACTGAAGAAGCTGAAGGGAACTGCAACCCCACAGGAAGAATGATATCAACTAACAGGACCAACCAGAGCTCCCAGAGACTAAACCACCAACCAAAGAGTATACATTGAGGGATCCATGACTCCAGATACATATGTAGCAGAGGATGGCCTTATCTGACATCAATGGGAGGGGAGGCCCTTAGTCCTGTGGAGGCTTGATGCCCCAGCATAGAGGATGCTAGAGCAGTGAGTCGGAAGTGGGTGACTAGGTGGAGGCACACCCTTATAGAGGCAAAGGGGAGGGGTAGAAGGGGGGGGAAGGGATGAGAAGTTTGTGGAGGGATAACTGGGAAGGGGGGTACCATTTGAAATGTAAACAAATAAAATGAGTAATTTTTTAAAAAAGAAGTTTTTCCTCTGGTTAGCTTGTCTTGCATACTTTTACAAGAGTGGACTGAGCTAGCAACGTGGAACAAAGAAAGCACCAGAGAAAGCAGAGTGGCGATGGTGTCAATGAAGCTTAGCAGCCAGAGGACCTGTGCATGCAGCAAGACAGCTGGCAACAGGACATCTGCAAAGAGAGCACTTGACACCTGCAAACGGAGCACCTCGACACCTGAAAAGGGAGCACCTCAATGTCTGTAAAGGGAGTACAACACCTGAAGAGCAGCCAAAGTAGGAAGAGGAAGGTTGGAGAGAGAGAGAGAGAGAGAGAGAGAGAGAGAGAGAGAGAGAGAGAGAGAGAGAAGAGAAAGAAGAGCTGAAGATGAGGGATAAAAGGCTGTAAGGACTGAAGAAGAGAAACTGCAGGCTCTGGCTAGGAGAAGAGAGCTTATTGAGGGCTGTTCAGTGTTGAGGAGCAATGGAGTCAAAATCTGGCCCAAGAGCTGTGACACTGGCTACTTAAGCCAGACTGGGAGCCACAACCCCAGCTATACTCATAGGCTAGGAAATCCTGTCCACCAAGGCCCCCATCAGCCTACTGTCCCCACTGGCTACAGTAAAAGCACCATAAGAAAGAACGAGTGCCAGAGGCTTGCCCTGGCAGAGCTTCCCCTTGCCCACCCAGCATTGCTCCTCAGAGATCTCCCAGCCTCTAACCAAGTAAGCCTGAGCAGGCTGCCCATATAGGAGAAGGACCTTCGAGAGAAGCTGACTGGTAACACTAAGGTGAGACACTGATTTGGGTTTAGTCAACCAAAAATGCTCACGGATTTTCAAGGTGATCTCTAGATCCTCAGGGCCCAGAGGAATCGAGTCACCTAAGCACATCTCTGCTCTTGGGCCATGTTAGAAGCTGTTCCTCCTTACGTCCTATTTCACAATAACCATTTCTCCACTGTACACAAAACAAGCATACTAAACCCTGTGTCGCTCCCAGACTGAAATTTCTAGAATATACAGCGCTCTCCAAACGCATAAAATGCAACTGTAATGTAATGTCTAGTGAGTTCCTAAATGACTCCTTAATACATGATCCTCTATTTTAATTTTTTAACATGGGGTCCCACCATATATATGTCCCACCAGGACAGGCCTAAATTCATGATCCTTCTGCTTCGGTGCTCCTGGGCTGGGATTATAGCTATGCACCACCTCAGCCAGTTATTAATACATGCTTCTGACTTCTGTAACCTAAGACATTCTCAAAAGAAATATCAGGCTTTTATGGCACTTCTTCTTCTTCCATAAAATCAAGAAAATGATTTATATGTATCTGATTTTTATAATTTGCTATAAAAGCTAATAATCACATTCATCTACATCATCTTAATTTAGACATTGTGGATTTTAGTCATCTATATCACATATTTCTCTCCATAATTTGTTTTTTAGTAGTTTATATAATTGTCTTTGGAAGTACAAATTTAAGTAGTAAGATGTGTGTCCCTTAAATATATAAAATTAATTATTCATCAATAAAATTCTAATGTTTACTTAGTTATAATGAAAAATGTTGTGGTATAAATGTTTCCAATATCTAAATAATTTAATACTGTTAAATATAGTAAAATTTCACATTTTGAAGTACAATTTTTAACTTGAATATTTGATGAGATGAATTATACTCACATAATTAATATTTGAGCATAAATGCATATATATGGACTCACATGTACACACACACACACATATATATATATATATACATATATATATATATATATATGTATATATATATATATATATATATATATATATATATACCTATTGCCAATTCCTCAGAATCCAAGCTTATTCAGAAACAAAGTTTGTGCAGACATATTTACGATACATCCATACCATGGCAGGGTGGCCTCAACTGAATGCTCTTTTTAGAAAACAGATGTGGAAAAACTGTGCTAACACCTGAAACAACTAAGACGTGATTAGAGTGATGTCACTGCAAGCTATTGAATGCCAAAGAAGGCCAAAAAGCCACCAAAGGCTAGGATGCAGCAAGGAAGGATTCCCCTACAGGTCAGAAGGTGAACACAGACCTTTAGAAACCATGACTTCAGAATCAGTGCCAGAGGGACCGTGTCTGTTGGCACAAGCCCCAACTTGTGACACTCAGTTTCTCAACCCCATCAAGTAATCCAGATGTGTTTTGTACAAATTTGATTTCAGTAGCAAAGCAGAAGTGTCACTTTCCAGTAGAAAGAGCCAAATATGTGTGGTATCCGCATCATTTTTTACACTTGCCAGCCTGGGGCTGAGATGCTAATGAAGAAGAATGGAGTTGAACTGAGCAGACACAAGGAAGGACTCCTTTGGACAAAATAAAGCTGCTGTCTGGGGGAGGAGGGGGGGGTTACACCAAGCCAAGCACTGACAAAAATATAATACAAGTTTTTAATCAAAGTTCCAAGGTCTACCAAAGTAGAACTGAGAGAAAACACTGACACGAAGCACTGTGAGTCGTACAGAGAGCGTGCCTTTCTTCTGCTAGCTACTGTTCTGTTCCTCTTTGTGCTCCTCACAAAACAGTCAAACAATAATATTGGAAGAACCTTTTGTGCAGTGTGTAGTGATTTATTTACAGAACATTTAGACTCTAAAATTAAATCAATTAGTTCCTTTGGAGGAAAACTAAGAACACTAGTAAAATTATCAGTAAGCTTAGCATTTAAACTCAATTATCAAGATTGACTGGAGAGCCTCATAACAATTAGGATTACTGGTTCCAGATTTTTCTGGGGAAAACAGAAACGGTCATACAAATATCAAAAAATATTTTACGTGGTACGCTGTAAACAAATAAAAGCTTTACATGTCAAGTCTTCGTGGCAATTCAATACACTCCCCAGTCTAACATTATTTTCATTTATATGGTGACTAAAATGACCAAGATAATAATGATGATAATAGTACCAATAGTTCAGTAGTATTTACTAAATGCTCATTCTAGGTACATTCTCATAGTAACCCAATTAACCCTTATAATTTGGGGGACAAATAACATTATCCACTATGTGCAGATGAGGAAACAGATGCATTGAGAAACTCTTGACCAGGCTATAGAAAAAAAATCAGGCCAGATAAAGAATGCATTATAGGTAGAAAACTCCATAAATACTGGTCATCTTTTTGTTAATAAGTTATATCCACATGGTTTTAAAAAAAGAAAATGGGTAAAAAAGAAAATGCATACAAAAAATACATTGATGGCGTTATTTCTTTAGTTTGGGAGGATTTTTTTATTATTGTTTATCTATTTATATTAGGTATGAGATACAGGACTCTACAGTTAAAATTGTTCCCAGACCAACTTCATGGGCAAGCAACCTAAGGGCCCTGTTCTTAGAAAAATTATATAATTTTTTAAAAGAGACCCCACACTTTCATTTTGTTCTGAATTTCACAAGTTATGTAATCAGTCCTGATTATTACAGTGACTGTGCTCAATAAATGAAGTTTTATTTCTCTCATCCATGCTTTTCAAACTTGCACTAGAGGGTAGGATTTCATTGATTTTCAAATTTTTGTTACAACCAAAATGTAGTGTTTTGACTTGTAGGGAGTACTGGATGTTGTCATTTGAACTGTAACTGTTATAAAATCGGGGGCTTAAACTGGCATCTTTCTACACGGACGTGTAAGGAAACGGACTCATTTAATCCCCAGCTAGCTGCTTGCATCCAGGAGCCTGACGGTTGTCATGGGGATGCATAATAGCATGTTTATTTGGATTGAATATGAAGTCAGAGTCAGACTTTTTCTGACAAAAAATAAAAAAAGAGGTTGATTTGGCTGATTGGGTTGACAATGAATAGTGGCTTTGCTCATTAGACAACATAAACATATGCCTTTGCTTGTCCAGGCCAGTTGTCCTGGCGTAATTAGTAGTCCACCCTCATTCAGTTGTGCAGTAGATGATTTCCATACAGAGTTTAAATGGCTAGAGGGTTTTAACTGCCCCCTAAATGTACATTATAAAGGTGTGTTATCAAAAACCTTAGTATTAACAGAGCTGATTTGAAGGTTTTTAACCATTCCTAAGTATATCGGGCTAAACAGGAACCTCTTAACAGACAACCAATCACAAAATGCAGAGTCTGTGACAGGTCTTAATAAAGTGTTTTTGCACAACTCAGAGAAATTTAAAACTAGAAAAGGAATCTATTGGCATATCACATTTTTATTTGTTTCCACAAATAAAAGAAGAGCCTAGTCAGCTCAGAGATCTTATTCATAACTTCTATGGTGGAGAATGTATGGTTGGAGGCGAATAACTCGAAAAGAATCAAGCAAATGTGTTTGTCCAATACTTTATCTGTCTAGAAATATAACTCAGTAGCACAATGCTTGAAAGAAAAAAAATTTAATCTGATCCTTTCTACCTATTTGTATATATACAGTTTCTCAGCAACTACATTTTAAAAGAGAGACAACAGGAAGGGAACTGTTGCTGGACCCAACCCATCCCTACTCTGGGGACTGTAACTTTCATTTTTTTCAAACCTTATTTTTAATGATGGTTCTTAAATGCTTTAACCTTCCTTGTAACTCACCACCCACCAGAGGTAGTAGGAAAGAAAGGATGCAGGGAAGTGGACCTGTTTGGAAAGGTTCTTTGGAGCAACTCCCATCTGTGCTGTCCGGAAACCAGCAATTCAGTTCACAGGTTAGCAGCGGCAGCTTGAGCCACTCGCAAACACCTCAGGGATACACCAGCAGTCCAGTTCAGTAGAGTCAGGTTAGCGACAGCAGTGACACAACCCAGAAGACACAGCCAGGACTCAGCCCAGCAAAAGGGACCAACAGGAACACCAGAAGTTCTCAGCTATGCCTCTCTCGAGGAAGCAAAGATCAGTGAAGATAAGAGACCCCCAAGTGTTGCACAGCCAGCTGCACCAGCAAGGCAAGCTCTGTCTCTAGCACTGTGTAGAGTCCTATTTATACCCTCCAAACATCATGTGTCCTCCACATGCCCTACCTCAGCACAAGGGTCTTGCCTCAGTATATGCATCCAATCAGTCCCAGTTCTTGGAAGTGACAACAAACTGCAGCAGACCTCCAGAAGTTTTTTGGTGTGTTTCTCTCTATGGAGTCCCGATATATGCAGCTCAACCACACAATGTAAGGCAAATCAATACATGTGTGTTGCTAGTAAAGAATCCTTCATCACATGTCCTTTCACATGCTTGCTTTAGCAGAATATCCTTGCATCTGTGTCTGCTTCAGCTAAACATTTCTTCAAGAGTTGGCTTTAGCCTTTCACACCTGTATCCACTTTAACGAAATGTTCCTACACGTGTTTGCCACAGCAAAACACCATCCAACCAACTTTCAAAAAAACCTTTAATTCCCTGCTTCAGAGGACGATTCATTTACAGATACATAAAGTAACTGAAAAAGAGTGAAATTAGTGAGTGAAAACATGAGGGAGGGATGGTTGTATAACCTTAAAGTCCTAACTCCAAAGAGCACAGTGGAGAAACCTGACAACCGTTCCATCAGTTAAGTGATCAAAGTCAGCATCTTGAGTAAGATCTGTTTGGAGGTGAGAGGGCCAGAAGCAGATAGGACTTGAGGGTTTATCCTTATGAGTGGACTAATTTTGCTACTGAGGGAGTGGTTTGGTAGCATGGGAGTAGTCTTGTCACAAGAATGAGCTCTGGGGGCTGGAGAGATGGCTCAGCGGTTAAGAGCACTGACTTCTCTCCCAGAGGTCCTGGGTTCAATCTCCAGCAACCACTTGGTGGCTCACAACCATCTGTATTGGAATCTGATGCCCTCTTCTGGTGTGTCTGAAGACAGAGACAGTGTACTCATATACATACAACTAATAAATAATTCTAAGGAAAAAAAAAAGGAGTTCTGTCCCTTTTATTCCCTTGTTTCTACCCTCTCTTGTGTATTGCATCACCACATGACACCCTCTACCACGTTGCCATGGTAACAAACACATCCACCAAGCCTTTTCTTTTTTTATGTTTAAGTCGTCTTATGACATAAAGTCTGAAGACCTCCCAGGCTACAGTCTCTTCAGGAAAAGGGTGAGTGGGGGGAAAATCTGCTGCTGTGCTCTTAGTGTGCACACAGGTCCCTGAGCCCCACAGAATCAACTGCAGGCATCCATTTCGTTCCAAGTGATCTAAAGAAAGTGCTTTGATTTAAGTTTGCTATCTATGATTCTGAGTAAGCACCACTGTACACATCTGGGTGCCAGGGCTGAGCAGTTGTAACCAAACCCAAACGTGGCCCTTCCAGGGCTGTGCTTCTCAGCTTTCAGAACTGCATGCAGAAAAATAACAGCCCCAGTCTGTGCTGTGAAAGTCTGCTAACAGCTCTGTTAATAAAGAGGTAGTTTATTTTAAAAGGAAAAAAAAAGCCAATCTTCTTCCCTTAATATTGCTTTTATTTTGATCTGTTTTGTGTGTTTTGTTCTTTGAAGCAAGGTCTCTCCACATATCCCTACATGAGCCGGAACTTACTATGTAGACAAGGCTGGCCTCAAACTCACAGAGATCCTCCTGCCTCTGCCTCCTGAATGCTACGATTAAAGGTATGCCCTACCACATTGGGTTTCTTCCCTTCCTCTTCACTCTTAAATGCTGCTGTTGGGTTTTTGTTTTTGTTTTTCTTTTGGTTTGTATTTTGTTGTTGGTTTTTCTATGTATATTCTCCCGAGCACTTACCCCATTCTATATGCAGTGAGATATAATTGCATTTTGTGTTTATCTTTCACTGTCTGCATCTCCCACTGGAATGTGAGCTTCGTGAGAAAGCAGGGTTTTTATTTTCTTTGCTGATTTATCTCAGGTTTTTAGACCAGTATATGGGTGTGTAAATATTCCCTGAATAAATTAAAGATAGCTAATTGTGGGCAGAAGATAGGCTATATTTGAAATAATGTTTTGCAGGGATTTTTAATTTTCCAAACTAAAACAGTGGATTATAAAAGTGAAGACCAGGTCTTTTATTTTTGGCAATGTAAGACTGAAACTCTAGAATATAAAATATTTAGAAATTCTAGGGGAAACATGAAAATATACTTTTAAGTGCATGGCTAAAGTACAAAAAGGAAAAAGAAAAGCCCCAAGAGACCAGATGAAAGGGAGTGAGAACACTATGGAGAAAGGTAGTAAGTGCTTATGGCTATGTTAGCTCGCAAAGCCTACGCAGCAAGGCCTTGCCCAGACACCACAAGATCCAGTTCTACACACAGACACACACACATTCACACACACACAGACATATGCATGCACACACACATACACACACACACACACACACACACACAAGAGAGAGAGAAGCCAAGACAACAAAGAGACACACTTCCTAACGGAAACAGCTATAGAAACAGAAAAGCTTGTCATGCATTTTCTTACATTTAACTCTGGTTGGGAAAATTAGACGAAGCTTCAGCTAACAAGAGGTGAGGGCAAGTTTTACAAAGGAAGGGAGCAAGGGGACTGTTGGCCAGGTGCTGGGAGGAGTCGGGCACTGTAGTCCATCGCAGGAAAGCAGGCTTTTCTATTCCTCGTCATAAGATTTAATCCCTCCCTCCCAATTACTTGAGATAAACGGAAGAAATCTGTTTCCCAAAAGATCAATGGATGACAGAAATTAAGGAACTTCTCATAAAAACAATAGAAAAAATGCCTGTAACGTGATCAAGACAATCAATGAAGCATTTAATCGCCTAGTCAACTGGAAATGCCACACTAGCCAAAGCTAAGAAGCAAAAATAGTAATCAGTTATAATCCCTTGGTCAGTATTGGTGTAAAAACATGGTTGATTAAATAAATGGGGAGAAAAAAATAGACAGGTTGTATGGGATTCCAAATAGCTTCCATACTTAGCAAACTCTCAAGAAGAAGGTGTTTATAAGGACAGGGAATATCACCCTCCACTCTTGGTTTGTGGGCTGCCATAGTGACTTCCACATAAAGAATGCGACAGCATGAAGAAACAGGGAAGGCAGAATGACTTGAGTAGAAAGGCATGAGAAATACTTCTTCAGCCAGTGATTAAGGTCAGACTCAGCAGCCACAAATCACACTGATAATCTGTAGCCTTGATATACAATGATGAAGCAATGCTTTAACTCTGAGATCTTCCCATGCAAAACCAAGAGGAAAGCATCAGACAGGCTCCAGTGGAAAAACATCTGGTGATATATCTAACCTGTGCTCCAAACTGTCAAGGTCAGAGAAACACCAAAAGGAGCCCAGGGAGACTCAAGGACTAACTCTGTTAAGGCAATAAAATAATATGATATCTTAATATGATCCTACCACAGTGAAACGGTACTAGAAAAAAACTAAGAAATTTTGATAAACTAAGACTTTGACAGTATATCGATTCATTATCAGTTCATTAATTTTGACAGATTTACCACACTATAATAAAGTGTTTATAGTAGGGGACATTATCAGTAGGAGTGATGGAGCCAGTATGTGAAGACTCCCTGTAATATGCACTCAATATTTCTTTAAATTTAAATTGGAAATGTGCAGAGAGTGAGAGACTTTGAAGCATCAGTCCTAGATGGAATGTCTTCATCAACCCCTTCCTCAGGGCTCAGGGATTTATGTGAAAGAGGATGTGGAAAGACTGTAAGAGCCAGCGGTGATGGATGACAGCAAGAAACAGTGTCTTCCAGACAAAAAAAAAGGCACTGATGTACATAGGATCTTGCAGAGGTTGTGGCAGCACACGCGAAAACTGAACAGGTTCAAGCCAGACAGGGACCCACCATTGAGAGGTGAAAGCAGATACAGGTTCCTACCTCTAACCAAGAAGCTATTTACAATTGATATCCTCCAGCAAAGGAAGAGTCAGTCTTCCAATGAAGTCTCCACTGGGAGTGTAACCAGACACCAGGACAGATCCCATCCCCAGGAGGAGTTGGCCAATATAAAACAAACCTACTCAATGCTCTATTTGTTTGGTGTTGTGTTGTGTTGTGTTGTGTTGTGTTTTGTTTTGTTTTGTTTTGTTTTGTTTTGTTTTGTGTTTGTCTCATTTTACTTTGTTTGGGCACTTTTTTGTCTTATTTAACTTCTGCCTATTTATCTTTATTTCCACTTTTTTGTTTTTGTGGGAAGTTGTGTATTTGTGGTTTTATTGGTTTGGTTTGGTTTGGTTTGGATTAGGTTTTGTTTGTTTGCTTGCTTGCTTGCTTGTTTTAAAGAAAGAGAAAAAGAACCTGAGTGGTAAGGAGGTGGGAATGATCTGGAAAGAAATGGAGGAGGGGAAAACATAATCAAAATGTATTGTATGAATAAAATATAAATGTTGCCATAAAATTATGACATAACAACAAATCAAGCTTAATAAGTATCTATCAGTATTCATTATTGTTAAACTAGATTAAATTTCTATCTTTTAAATCTAAGAATAATTTCCACAAATTATAGTAGTGCTCTATGTCCATAGGCTAATATATTCAAAATGGAGGCCTGAATCCAAAGATAATGTGAGGCCCTATTCTATACTGTGTTCTTTCTCCTGTATGTAAACATCTTGCTATATCAACCATGTTCATCTCTTCACCTAAAGCACTGTATGACTTTCTTTGGTATGTCTCAATTGCCACTATCATTTTGGGACAGTTATTAAGTAAGGTGAGGGTTAGTTGCCGATAAACACTGTGATATCCTGACAGTCTATCTGACGACTTGGATAGTTACTAACAAGCAGGCAGCAGATACAGGACACACACACTGTACAAAGGGATGATACAGATTTGGTAAAGAATGCAGTGCAGTGAGAGTCCATGCATTTTCTCAGAACAGCATCCCATTTAAAACTTCTGAGTTGTTTACTTCTCAAATTGTCCATTTAATACTTTCAGTGCACAGTTGCCAACAGCAACAAAACAGATAGTTAAACCACAGATAAGAGATCTCTGTACAGCATGCTACATTCACAAAGAGCATGTTAGATAATATAGTGGGGTTCACGGTCAGCAGGAAAATGACCCAGTTTCCTCAATAAAACTGCAAGAAAAGGATGACAAATGGAGACAGACTCAAAGATTGTGGAGGTGTATAATCCTATCAACTGTGAAGCCTTTGTCTGGATCCTGGCTTAAACAAGCAAGCTTCCCTGGTTGAATTTGTTTACTGTCTGACTGGTGCTTTTTCTGGGCTCACCAGCTTTTTAAAAGGTGCTGCCTGTCCCCAAACTCATGTCGGGGTCTTTTTCCTGAAGAAACTCAAGCAAGGTTCCCCATCATTTAGTTCTCAGTTATATTAGCTCTAATGCAGTCATATTGCAGACTCCACCTAGTGAATGCTACCTGATACCAAAAGATCTCAAGAAAGTTCATAAAGTGTAATTCTTCAAAGACACTGCTGTGCTGGCAAGCTAGCTATCAGGGGACAAGAAAGCTTTAACTTGTAGCATGTCCTGTCATACTGCGCATGTTCCATACCGCTATATTTCAAGCTACCCATGACTGAAAATAATCATAACTTCTAAGAACCATCATTCTTAGAAGCCAATTGTTGGTTGTCTCTGGCACATTGCTAGGTAAAACTGTGCATTGAGTTTTTTCATTGTGTATATTGGTTGTGGTGGTTTGAATATGCTTGGCCCAGGGAGTGGTACTATTAGGAGGTGTGGCCTTGTTGGAAGAAGTGTGTCACTGTTGGGGGTAGGCTTTGAGACCCTTCTGTTTGCCTTGGGAACAAGATGTTCTCAAGCCATGCCTGCATGCTCCCATGTTCCTGCCTTGATAACAGATTGAATCTCTGAACCTGTAAGCCAGCCCCAACTAAATGTTTTCCTTTATAAGAGTTGCCTTGGTCTTACTGTCTCTTTCCAGCAATAGAAACTTTAACTATAACACTGGTTGAATCTATTTTAAGTTCTATTTTTAGTAAATTTTATTTTGAGAGAGAGGAAGAAGGGAGAGAGGGAGGGAGGGAGGGTAAAGGAGAAGAAGGAGGAGGAAGAAGAAGAGAAGAAGAAGAAGAAGAAGAAGAAGAAGAAGAAGAAGAAGAAGAAGAAGAAGAAGAAGAAGAAGAAGAAGGAGGAGGAGGAGGAGGAGGAGGAGGAGGAGGAGGAGGAGGAGGAGGAGGAGGAGGAGGAGGAACTTCGAATATAGTTCAGCTAGCATGCATAAAGTGCTGAGATCAATTCCCAACCTGACATTAATCAGGTGTGGTGGCATGATTCCAGCACTCTGAAGGTAGAGGTGAGAGAAGCAGAAGTTTGAGGCAATCCTTAGCTACACAGCCAGCTAAGGCTAGCTTGGGATATAAGACGCTACATGATAGAGTTAGAGAATGGGGAGGGAGGAAGGAACGAAAGAAACTATTGAATGCTTGCTAGGTTTTCCAGTTCCAGTTCTCGGTTACACACAGCCTTGGAAATGAGCCCAGGCACACATTCCCAGCCACAAAGGAAATCAGTCAGCAGAGGGCAAGATGGAGGAAATGTTCCCTTGCTATCCTCTTCCTTTCTGTGTTGTAAGAGAACTCCCATTTGGTGAACAAAAGAAAAAAGGTAGAAAGGTCGACATGTACGTGCAATGGAGTCTCCTACAGTTTATGAGGCCAAATCGCCCAGAAGGTGGGATCATAAACAGGAAAAGAAACGAAGAGCTCTGGCAAGGGAAGACAGAGACATTACGATTTAAACATCCATTTTCGCAACCGTGGTCTCCTCTGAAAACTATTTCAGAGCCGTTTTCTTTTAAAGCGGCTACTACCTCAGGAAAATAAATCAGGTGATTCGTGAATCTGTTCCACCCTCCAATCGTTATTCATCAAATAGCTTGACTTCTTGATTGCAAAAAGATTCCATAGAAAGAACATTTAATTAGAAAAAAAAATTTTTAAACCCACATTATCATCCTAGCAATGTGTTTTACTGCAAAAGCTTGAGCCAATCACTTAACCTCTCCAGGCCTCAGCTACTCACATCTATCCAATAAGAACTTTGAGTATTTCTCCAGCTTAGAAAAGAAAACACACACACACACACACACACACACACACCTAAAATACTATTATTTCTGGTGACCAAATCCTCTTAAAGGAGCCGATTCCTCTCAAGAACTCGTCTCCTCTGAGTTAGGTTAAACAGAAAGACAAGGGCAGGGTCAGCCCCTCTGTGCTGCAGCCGTGGCATAGCTTCAGGTCCTGAGACCAACATGATCTCCAGTGGCCTGTACAGCCCCAGTACCATGGTGGCTCCTTGGGAGACATTTCATCCGGGGTCCATCAGTCTGGAGCATGCAGAATGTCAGACCCTCCCACAGTCAGCGGTCACCCTCCTGAGGCAACCTTATACCTCTCCTGTTCAGCTTCCTTTATTTTCTGACCAAAACTGGCTCTTCACAAAGTCCCCACTAGCATAATCTTAATCCTACTTCAAGATGGGTTTTGGCTTGTCTCTTTAAGAGCTTCCACACCAGGGTGCTTTCAGCCATCAGAAAGTAATTGGTTTTGGGTTGTGGGAACAGCTTATTCCACGGGAGGACGTGAGTTCAATACCTAGCACCCCACATTAAATAAATAAATAAATAAATAAATAAATAAGGTAGGCATATCCGTGTGTGACTATAGCTCCATTGCTGGGGAGCCTGAAGCAACAACAACAACTGAGATTGAAGGCTAATATTAGGTTAAGGGCTCATTCTGATCTGGCAGAGGACTCAAGTTCAAGACCCAATATCCACCCTGGACATCCTACCTGTAACTCCAGTTCTAGGGGATTCAAAATTCTCTCCAGCCTCCAAGAGTACCTGCACATAGGTTCACATGTGTAAGAGCACACACAGACACACACACACACAGACACACACAAACACATGTGCATACACACGGGTGCACCAACACCTTTTGAAAACTTAATTTAAATATACATTTTATTTCCTTATTTATTTATTTATTTATTTATTTAATGTGTGCAGGTGTTTTGTCTTTATGTGCACCACCTGCATGCCTGGTGTCCATGAGAGCCAGAAAAACGCACTGAATCCACTGAGAGCAGAGTTACAGGTGGTTGTAAGCCACCGTGTGGTTGCCGAGAATCACACTCAGGTCCTTTGGAAGAGGAGTTGGTGCTGTTATCCTCTAAGCCCCAATACGTTTTTTTGGCAAAGTGGCTAAATGTTGAGGAATGACACGGAAAGCTGACCTCTAGCCCCTATAGACAGGTGCACACATCTGCATGCATACATGGAAATGAAGTGTGTCTGAGGCTAGCTTTGAAGTGCCTGGGTAGCCAAAACCAGGAGCAGAGAATAATTCAGAGAGAGAGAGAGAGAAGGAGAGAGAGAGAGAGAGAGAGAGAGAGTGCCTAAAGGGGATGATGTTATTGCTGTATTACTATGGTCCGTGGTGGCAAAGGAAAGCCACTTACTCTAGCTCACCATGAGACTGGGGAAGACTCAGACATAAGAAAGGCCAACAGAAGCTTCCTCCGTTTGGTGTAAAACCTCATAAGTATCAGTTGACTCTTTACAAAGCCTAAGAGCCACTCCCCTGAGGTTTGTGGGGGGAAAATGAAACAGCGAAAACAAGTAATTTTCTCTAAGAGCTGAGGCCTCACTCTGTCGCTCAGATTGTTAGCGAGCGTAAATCCCAGCAATGATCACAAAGATCTTCATGCCACTTCTCAAGAGTGGAAAATGCCTCTCAGTGCATTACCTAATCTGGTTCTGACGATGAGCTGTGGGGTATAGGTACAGAGGGAGGCAGGAGCTTTAAAGCTCAGGCCAGGGCACTACCACTCTCCAGTTGGGAATCGAAGTGAGTTGCGGGGCCTCGGGGTGTGGTGTTGCCTTTATTTTACAAATAAGGAAACTGAGGCTTGAGTGAGCTAAGTGACCCATCCCTGACAACTGGGGACAGCATGGGGCAGACAGGAAGGACCAGAGACTTGAAACAGTAGTGTCTTTGCTCCATTATGTTAACATTAAAAAAGGATGAGCATCATATGTGGACCACAACAGGCAGGGTGGACAGAAACAACATCACAGGAGTGGAAGAAGGTATGAAACCCATGACTGAGGCACCAACGTTGGCCAGCCATGGGAACTTACCTGTAATCCCAGCACTTGGGGACTGAACCAGAAGGCTCATGAGTTAGATGCTAACCTGAGCAGCATACTAAAGCCGTGCTTTTTTAAAAAGCTGATGTGGTTTGGTTGTTAGGGAAATAACTGTGGGAAGGCCAATCTAAAGGGATCCATACGGAGTGACTTTGATGCACTCAGGTGACTCATCTCTAACTCCAAGTCCAGGATGACCTTGAGTCACAAAGTCATTTAAACACATCCTGAGGAGATTCAGAAAGAGAGATACTGAAGCTCCACCTAATTACAAAAAACCCAGACTCCATCTAACTCATGAAGCAGCCATTCGTTCTCATTAGGTGATTTCTATTCTCAAAGTCAGGCTAAATGATAAGATCTGTCCGTCTTATGTGTTTTCAAACTGGAAAGCAGGGGTGAGATGAAGCCAAAGGATTGGGCCTCTGTTCCCTTTCCAGGAGACTCCCCTGAAGTCTTAGCCAATGCCTTCTTGTTAAATCACATAACCAAAGCTAGCTGTGAAGGAGGTTAGGAATAACAAGTCCTCTCTTAGCTGTATAAATCACACTATTAAGTAAAATCACAATTTGTTTCTGGAAAAAAAAATGAAAAAGTAGGTGTTGAGTGAGCAAAAAATCGGGTGCAGCCACAGCAACATATGATCCGTATGAAGTTGGAGAGCTGGGCCAGGTGATCTCAGCTGAGTTCAATAGTAAAATCCCTGCAATGGCGAAGGTGCTACTGGTGTGATCCTAGTAGGAAAGGAAATGCACACATCGGATGTGAGGTTGGCAGTGTGGTGGGGGTATAATCTGTGCAGGTAGGATGTACTCATCAGTGGGATGAAGAGGGTGGTGCACAGCTGGTCTGTACTGTGCATACCTCACACACAGGGTCAAAGAAAGTGCACATAGCCAGCAAGGTGTCTGTGATATGAGGGTTGTGCAGCACTCACAGCTTTAGAAGGTCAATGCCTTTGGGCCTATAGAGTTGAAGAACCTTTATACCCGTTTTACAGCTTTTAAAGAGCATATGAACTGGTGATTAAGATCCAGGAAAGGTGTCAAATACTTGTCTGTGCTCATCGAGTCTTGACATAGGTGGTTTGTAGTCGAAGTCACATTTGTAGGTGCAGGTGACTCCCTTGTCAGTTCCCAGCAGCCTCCACTTCGCTCTTTTCCTTCTAGGGTCAACTCTCCTAGGGTTAGCAGGCTTCATACATCACATCAGGCAGGTTTATACACCTCGACCCGAAGCCAAGGCAGCTAACAAATTACTGTGACACGTTGATTGCTTGCCTTATCTCACCCTGGAGGCCTCCAGAGTCCTCTTTCCCATCACCACAAACACTTCCAATTACCGCACTGGTTTATCGGAGACTATTTGCTTGGTGTTCCATTCTGTTCACCGTGACCTTGGCTGTCTGACTGATACATCCTTGAGTTGTTGCTCAGTCCCTCCGAGATTTGCTTATCTCTGCCTCTGTTCCTATAGGGTGTGTTTTATGATCACTCAGACTTAGCAGATGGCGTGGTCCAGTGCTAGCTGTCCCTCAAGCAAACCCAGAACCTCTCTAGGTGGTCTCTGTGAGAGAGATCTCCAAACACAGAATGTGTTGCTTCAGGTATGTGGCCTTGTCCGACTTCTTGAGTTGCACGCAGGGAGGAAATCATTGCCTAGGATGTCAAAGGGCAGCAGAGAATTTCAACACACACTTGGAAGGAGGTTCTGATGACTCCACCCATGCCAAGCTAATAACAGGAAATAATGATGGGTCATGTGATTGCCAAGCACTGTCCCAAATCCTTTCTGAGGTCAGTGTCCCTAAGCCCATGAAACCCTGCAGCCCAAAGAGCATCTAGGGATATATTACAAAGTGTGACATTGGAATGCCAAGTGTGGTACTGTGGGAAACAACTACTCAAGAGGCCCATCAGAAACTGCTTAATTGGGGTTAGAAATGGTGTTTACAGTATGTCATCTGGATCATCAATTACCCCCCATGATCAATTAGAGCTCCACAAGCAAATTTAATGTAAATTTTGTTTTTTCAAAACAGGACCTTATTATGTATCCCTGGCTGGCCTGGAAATCAGGAACTAGGTAGATCAGGCTGTCCTCAGGCTCACAGAGATTCATCTTCCTCTGCCTGTGCCTCCTGAGTGCTCGGTATGAATTCTTAAGAGCAATGGTCTGAAAGAACTATTGCTTTATAGCCCACCATAGCTTACTTTGCAGACATAACAGTATGTTTTAGAGAAATGATAAGAAATTAATCTTGACCTAGTTGGCCAAGAATCACCTAGAGTTGGATGTTCTCAACATATGTGCAGAACATAGTGCCAGTTTTGCTGGTATTAGATACTGCGGTTGCCTTTCCAACTGAGGATCTTGAGTTAGGTAAACTGGCTGAGTATGGTGGTGACAAAAACCTTCCTTTCATAATATCCTATTGAGAAAAGTTATGAGTTCATACTGGTGAAATTACTACCCAAGTGTAGACTCTGCAGGAACTTGACTTCTGTTCAGTTTTAGTATAAAGAAGAAGCATAAGAAATCATCACCCATGAATACTATATCAAATATTCTTCATCACAAGGATAGAGCTAGTGCTCTTTAAAAAGGTGGAATGACCCCAATTTCAGGACACTGTAGGAACTCAATATAAGTTTTGTAATACTATTGTAATTTATAAAGGCATAACTAACTCAACAACAGGAAAGAATTATCGTTCCTTGATTATAAAATAATTCTGTGGAAGCTTCTTTGAATTATTACTTATAAAATTTACTTCATGATCAGAAAAAAAAAAAACAACATGAGAATTCTGCTGGATGCAAGATGAACATGTACGGCTGCCTCCAACACTCCTATTGTTCACCTGACTGCTCAATAGAATTGAATCCCACTCCCACCCCTTGTTGTAGGATCAGAGATGCTGCCGATGAGACACCCTGAGCAACACGGGAAGCCAAGCAGAAAAATACAACAGAGCTAAGAGTTACAGGTGTGGGCTGGAAATGGAAAAAGCCTGTATGGCTCAGAAGCCCACTGAGCAGTCAGGAATGAAGATTAAGTTTGTGGGCTAAGAACCAAGCCAGCAGTCAGGAAGCAGAAAACCCACAGGGACCGTTGATAGTCAACGTACCAGCAACTGAGTCCAAACACTGAGGGACAAGGTACCATGATGCTCTCCTTAGGGCCAAAGCACTTGCTACTTGCTACTTTGGGAGAGAAGACTCTCGAGCAGATCATATATAACCATTCCATGTTGTCAGGGTAGAAGCAGGGAATCTATGCCAAGGCACTTCCATACAGCTTAACAGAAGTAGGAACTGGAAGCTAGCCATATCATCTCAGGGTAGGGCACACCAGCCAGAAAAAGGTTCTAAGAATCTGGGGAGGGGGAGGGGGAGAAACTGACCAACTTTGTAACCACACTCACCTCCTAGTCAGTACTATTTTCCCTGTCCTTGCACCCTTTCCTTGTAGGAATCCCACACTGCCCATCTGAGGTTCAGCTCCTTCCTGAATGGCACGACACTTGCCCTTCCCCAAGCCTTAATGTTTTCTAAGTGAAAAGATGTGTGGTGTGTGTGTGTGTGTCTGTGTGTCTGTGTGTGTATGTATGTGTGTGTATGTGTGTGTGCATGTATGTATGTGTGTGTGCATCTCTGTGTGTGTCTGTGTGTGTGTTTCCATATGTGTGTTTCTGTATGTGTGTGTGCATATGTGTGTGTTTATGTGTCTGTGTGTTCCTGTATGTGTGGGTGTCTGTGTGTGTGTGTCTGTGTGTGTGTCTGTGTGTGTATGTATGTGTGTGTATGTGTGTGTGCATGTATGTATGTGTGCGTGCATCTCTGTGTGTGTCTGTGTGTGTGTTTCCATATGTGTGTTTCTGTATGTGTGTGTGCATATGTGTGTGTTTATGTGTCTGTGTGTTCCTGTATGTGTGGGTGTCTGTGTGTGTGTCTGTGTGTGTGTCTGTGTGTGTGTCTGTGTGTGTGTGTGTGTGTGTGTGAGAGAGAGAGAGAGAGAGAGAGAGAGAGAGAGAGAGACTTTCTTAGCTATATCACAGATGCTGAGAGGATAGGATTGTATTAGAGCAACTGCAATGTAAAGATGACTATGCCTGCCTCTCCTACAGGCATTATCTGGAGGGAAGGACTATTTAATGCGAAAGAGCAATCACAGCTCCATCTGCCCTGGCACTCCAGAGGAACTGGGGTTCAAAAAACTAATTTTTTTTCTTAATTATTTAAACATATTACTTTAATTTGTAGTTCTTTTTAAAAAAACTATTGGTTTTTCTTCGCAATTAAAAATATATACTTATTAATCAAGACCTCTAAGGTCTCTGTTTAAAGGTGATAACTGAATCATCTCTCTTATCTCCCTTTTTAATCAAATATAGTTCTAGGAATAAACACAGATGATTTGAATTTTAATGATTTCTAAAACCGATACTTGACGGTGTAAAAAAAATCAGAGGTTTCGGTTTTCTAGGACGAGGGAGAAATTATTGCAGAGGTTACACTGGACAATGGGAAAATCATGAACTCAATCTCATTTGGCTAATTCCTCTCCACCCCTGGCCCCCATCTCTCCACACAATAACAATACAGATTTTGCAAAGTTCCGGTGAAAATTACAGAGCCTGCCTATGGAGTGTCTGCTGCAGGGTTTCACAGGTGCTTGATGAATCGTAGCAAATGTTATTATTAGCTCGCTTATCTATGACGTGCCCCATCATCTTCTACTGTAAACACATTGCTTCCTCGTCAAGAGAACAGAACGCAAGGCTTGGAAAGCACCCAGGTAGAGTGGCCAAAATTCCATTCTGAGGGCAGAAAAATGGGCAGCAATGCGAGCCTTATCTCCAGGCAGCTGTGTGAATCTTTGAACAGCAAACCTCTGCACCTTTGCTTCCTCACCCGAAAGACAACGGTGTTGAACATAATTCTAGATACAAAGGTCTCTGGTGCTCTCATTACCTTACTGGGAAAAGAGAGGGCTAAAGAAAGGCTGTCCTGGTCTCAGGACTGACCAGATTTTGCCTAGTGTTCCATCTCATGTTCTCCCTCACACCCCCAATCCTGACACTGATCCCTGGACTCTGCCCTAATGGCACAGACTTAGATCGAGAAGACCAGATATAAACACACCACAAACACCCACTCCCCTGAGATATGGGATAACATGCTAACGTTATCTTAAGCCTTAGTTTTCTCCTCTGTAAAAGAGTAATAATCACCTCGTGGGGTTTCTATGAAGATGAAATGATATGTATATGGGAAATGACTTATGAGCTATCTGCACTGTGCAATGTTAACACTGCAACTGTGATTATTGGTGATTAATGCCATTCAAAGCCCATGGACAGCAGCCCACGAAGTCGGATTCTGAGTTGGACACTTCAGGGTCATCAATTTCAGCTCCTGCCCCTTGTGGATTTTGTGAGGTCGGTGGAATCAGGCCGAATGACATTGAACTTTGCTGTAATCGGATATTGATTCTGGTTTTCCTAACACAGAACAGAGACTTGTTTAAACTTTTACTTAAAGGCAAGTGACAGGAACTGGTTTTAATGGTTCGGAAAAGTTTTCACCCCATTAGCAAGACCCTGCCCACATGACCTCAGGTTTTCCTGTTTCAAGAGGCAATTGCAGAATTTCTGGAGAGCTACCTTATACTAATGGTAACAAATCCATCAGTTGCTGGAAAGAACCGGCACACTTCTACTCTAAAGTGTGGTTGGGCTTACCATTCCACAGGACAGCAGCTTTCTGTGGTCGTAAAGACGCGGTAGGAAAGGCTGCCCAACAAGACACTGAGTGTGCCAGTGAGCTCCTTGGATGTTTCCTGTACAGCTCTGGTGCAGTGCTGTGGAACACCTTCCAGAGCTTTCTCCTCTGTGCCAAAGGTGAAAAGCTACGCATTAATAAAAGGTCTTGAGCAGTTCCTTTAGAACATACTCCGAGGTATTAAGTTTCCTGAGCAGTCAGCCTTAGGAAAGCTTTCATCTCTCTCTCTCTCTCTCCCCCTGTCTGCCTCTTGCTCATTCCCCTCCTCCCTCTGACCTTCCCATCAACACCTGCAGATCACATGCCCCTAGACAGACAAGCCTGGACCCATAAACAGAAGAGTAAGCAACTCCTCATATGGTGTAACTGGAGACATATCCCAATCCCCACTGCCCAAAATATCTTCCCCGCCAAATGCCATGGTGCCGAAAATTCCCAGTATTAAATTCACTGCGACTAAGAACTCCTCCCTTCACCTCATATTCTTTCCAAGTGTCTACACCATGTTAGCTTACCCTCTATGCTTAGCCATGAGCCACTGACATATCATCCAAAGCCTACAGGACTCCCCCAACAGTAAGTGATCTCTCATTGCCAAGGGAAAAAGAAATCGCAAAGCTTAACTTGAACCTGTTTTATGATATATATTACCCTGTGTTTAAACACTCCTAGTATTGCACCACTAATAACCTGAAAGGTCCATCCCTCAGCTGGACCTTATTAGTCTCTCTGCTTCCATCCCATCCTCAAATGACTAGGCTCAGAGCTGCCCCCTACTGGAGAATCACACTGAGAGGCGCCGGCATGAACTTGACCAGGCCTGAGATCTTGCTGCTCTCACTACCTCTGTTCACCTGGAGAGTCACTTTGAAGATCGCCTCTTATGGAAAAGGCCACTGGAGAGTCTCCCTGCTCCATAGCTAGCTCACTCGATGACCTCACACCACATATTGGCTTAATAAAACCCACACACACATGACTGGTCTCCATCCTCCAGTGTGGATTAACACTTACCCACTGAAGTGAGGCTTCTGTTTTAAAGAATGCCGAAGGGAGAATAAGATAAGAAAGAGGAACCATGCAGATGAGGTGGGGTTTTTTTGTTTGTTTGTTTTTTCATCTTATTTTCTTACAAAACTGGCTGATTCATTCAACCCTGGGCTTGCAAACAGCTACACAGAAAAGGTATTAACACAAAAGGACACTGAGTGGTAGGTAGCTCACGTCTGTAATGTCAGCATTAAGGAGGTTAGGAAAGGACACCAGAAGCAGGACTTCCAGACTAACCTAGGAAAGATGGCAAGACCATCACAAAAATAAAAATTGTAATTCAGTTTTTAAAATGACGTGAGGTGATCAGCACTTCCTGATATCCAAGGTAAGTTGATGTGATGCACTTGACCTTCGAAGCTATCCACAGAACCTAGGGGTTAGGGTTAGGGTTAGGGTTAGGGTTAGGGTTAGGGTTAAGGCCTAGAAAGCCAACACTCGGGAGGCTGGAGTAGAATTGCTTCAAGTTCAGGGCCAGTCCGGACTGTATAGTGAGTACTAGGACTGCCAAGACTACACTGCAAGACCTTTTCTCAAAAAATAGAAACCACAGACCAAACGATGATGAGCATTCCTGGGCGTCACAGATCCGTCTCCTGCACAATTCTTTCACACGGGATCACTCTGGCTGTTGCTTTACAACGGTGTTGCTCAAAACGGTGGCACGAAGTAATACCAAGTATTTTATATCACCTCACTGGAGATTAACCGGGCTCAGCTAAGCAGTTCTCTCTCGGAGTCTGTTGGGAAGCTACAATCAGATAGTGGCTATGCCTAAAATAACTTGAAGCCTGACTTGAGAAAGCTAAAATATCTAGAGGCTGCAAGTTAGTCTTCCTACCCCCGTACCACTGAGTGATCTCTCCAAATAACTGCGTAGCCTTGGTAGCCTCAGAAGAGCCAGGATTCTCATAAGGGCGCTTAGCTTGGGCCGGGGGGGGGGGGGGGGAGGCGCGTATGCCAGGGAAGCTTCCTCGTTCTTTCTGAGTTAACCTCCCAAGCCATACTGTCACCTCTGTCACATGTGTTACTTGCTAGAAACAAAACAGCCAGGACCAGCTTCTGTTCAAGGGAAGTAGAATTATTCTTCAGACACTCTGTGGAGGAATGTCTAAGAGTGTGAGAACATGTTTTAAAGCTCTCTTAAATGAGAAAGTAAGCATTTGCAAATCGATAAATGCTATTCTTGACAGCAATGGTAGCACGTGGCTACGACCCTCATACGATTGAAGGTCGAAGCAGCATAGAAAACCAGCCTGGGTTACACAGTGAGACCCTGTGTCGATAGAAGTAAAACCTAAAAATTGAAATTTCAAAACAACATGTGATTCTTTTGAAAATCAAATGAACGGATATGCTAACGTAATCTACGGATAAAACATAAAATATCTAGAGTTATGCTGTCAAATATGGTATCTACTGGCATAGATATTTAAACTTAAATTAGATTTAATTAATTGTAATTTGGCATTAGGTTAATTAAAGTTAATTAGCTACAATAATTAACTGAAACTTAAATTTAAATTAATTTTAAGATGTCTTAATAAAAAAGTTCTAAAACCCATCCTGTTTCAACAGCCAATTTCAGCTGCTTTGTAGATACACACACTTGGTTCTACCATGTTGGGCACCACAAATAAGAAACATCTCTCTGTGTCACCAAAAAAAAAGTTCTCCTGGGGAGACTGCATTAGTTAGGGAAGCAGAAACCGGCCTGAGTAGGACCACAGGCCTCATCCGGCTGGATCAGCGCCGGGGTAGCGGGAGCGCAGGGTTGCCTGACACCCGCCAGCTACCCACGACCCCCGCCGCAGGATTTTAGGACTGCTGGTGAGTGGAACACAGCTTCTGCTCCAATCCAATCACGCAGGACCTGAGACTGCTCTGGTTGGGGAGAGAGAAATCCGGCCTACATAGGGCCACAACCCTCTTCCGGTCAGAAAAGCACCGGGGCAGCTGGGGCGCAGGGTCGGCTGACACTCACCAGCTACCCACAACACCCGCCACAGGATCTTAAGACTTCTGGAGAGTGGAACACAGCTTCTGCTCCAATCCAATTGCACGCGGGACCAGAGACTGCATTAGTTAGGGAAGCAGAAAACCGGCCTGAGTAGGACCACAGGCCTCTTCCGGCTGGACCAGCACCGGGGTACCGTCAGCTACCCACGACCCCCGCCACAGGATTTAGAGACTGCTGGTGAGTGGAACACAGCTTCTCCTCCAATCTTTAAACAGTGACAACGATAACAACTAACCCCAGAGATTACCAGATGGCGAAAGGTAAACGTAATAATCTTACTAACAGAAACCAAGACCACTCACCATCATCAGAACCCAGCACCCCCACTTCGCCCAGTCCAGGGCACCCCAACACACCGGAAATGCTAGACACGGATTTAAAAGCATATCTCCTGATGATGATAGAGGACTTCAAGAAGGACTTTAATAACACACTTAAAGAAATGCAGGAGAACACTGCTAAACAGGCAGAAGACAATAAAGAGGAAGCACAAAAATCCCTTAAAGAATTGCAGGAGAACACTGCTAAAGAGTTACAAATCCTTAAAGAAAAACACGATAACATAATCAAACAGGTAGAAGTCCTTACAGAAAAACAGGAAAACACATCCAAACAGATGATGGAAATGAACAAAACCATACTAGACCTAAAAAGGGAAGTAGACACAATAAAGAAAACCCAAAATGAGGCAACACTGGAGATAGAAACCCTAGGAAAGAAATCTGGAACCATAGATACGAGCATCAGCAACAGAATACAAGAGATGGAAGAGAGAATCTCAGGTGCAGAAGATTCCATAGAGAACATCGGCACAACAATCAAGGAAAATGTAAAATGCAAAAAGATCCTAACTCAAAACATCCAAGAAATACAGGACGCAATGAGAAGACCAAACCTACGGATAATAGGAGTGGATGAGAATGAAGATTTTCAACTCAAAGGACCAGCAAACATCTTCAACAAAATTATAGAAGAAAACTTCCCAAATCTAAAGAAAGAGATGCCCATGAACATACAAGAAGCCTACAGAACTCCAAATAGACTGGACCAGAAAAGAAATACCTCCCGACACATAATAATCAGAGCAACAAATGCTCTAAATAAAGATAGAATACTAAAAGCAGTAAGAGAAAAAGGCCAAGTAACATATAAAGGCAAGCCTATCAGAATTACACCAGATTTCTCACCAGAGACTATGAAAGCCAGAAGATCCTGGACGGATGTTATACAGACACTAAAAGAACACAAATTCCAGCCCAGGCTACTATACCCAGCCAAACTCTCAATTAACATAGATGGAGAAACCAAAGTATTCCACGACAAAACCAAATTCACACATTATCTCTCCACGAATCCAGCCCTTCAAAGGATAATAACAGAAAAAAAACCAATACAAGGACAGGAACCACGCCCTAGAAACAACAAGAAGGTAATCCCTCAACAAACCTAAAAGAAGACAGCCACAAGAACAAAATGCCAACTTTAACAACAAAAATAACAGGAAACAACAATTACTTTTCCTTAATATCTCTTAATATCAATGGACTCAACTCCCCGATAAAAAGACATAGACTAACAAACTGGCTACACAAACAAGACCCAACATTTTGCTGCTTACAGGAAACTCATCTCAGAGAAAAGGATAGACACTACCTCAGAATGAAAGGCTGGAAAACAATTTTCCAAGCAAATGGCATGAAGAAACAAGCTGGAGTAGCCATTCTAATATCTGATAAGATTGACTTCCAACCCAAAGTCATTAAAAAAGACAGGGAGGGACACTTCATACTCATCAAAGGTAAAATCCTCCAAGAGGAACTATCAATCCTGAATATCTATGCTCCAAATACAAAGGCAGCCACATACATTAAAGAAACTTTAGTAAAGCTCAAAGCACACATTGCACCTCATACAATAATAGTGGGAGACTTCAACACACCACTTTCACCAATGGACAGATCATGGAAACAGAAACTAAACAGGGACACAGTGAAACTAAGAGAAATTATGAATCAAATGGATCTGGCAGATATCTACAGAACATTCTATCCTAAAACAAAAGGATATACCTTCTTCTCAGCACCTCATGGTACCTTCTCCAAAATTGACCACATAATTGGTCACAAAGCAGGCCTCAACAGATATAAAAATATTGAAATTGTCCCATGCATCCTATCAGATCACCATGGACTAAGGCTGATCTTCAATAACAAAATAAATAATAGAAAGCCAACCTTCACGTGGAAACTGAACAACACTCTTCTCAATGATACCTTGGTCAAGGAAGGAATAAAGAAAGAAATTAAGGACTTTTTAGAGTTCAATGAAAATGAAGCCACAACATACCCAAACTTATGGGACGCAATGAAAGCATTTCTAAGAGGAAAACTCATAGCTATGAGTGCCTCCAAAAGGAAACTAGAGAGAGCACACATTAGCAGCTTGACAACACACCTAAAAGCACTAGTACAAAAGGAAGCAAATTCACCCAAGAGGAGTAGACGGCAGGAAATAATCAAACTCAGGGGTGAAATCAACCAAGTGGAAACAAGAAAAACTATTCAAAGAATCAACCAATCAAGGAGCTGGTTCTTTGAGAAAATCAACAAGATAGATAAACCCTTAGCCAGACTCACTAGAGGGCACAGGGAAAGCATCCTAATTAACAAAATCAGAAATGAAAAAGGAGACATAACAACAGATCCTGAAGACATCCAAAACACCATCAGATCCTTCTACCAAAGGCTATACTCAACAAAACTGGAGAACCTGGATGAAATGGACAAGTTCCTAGACAGATACCAGGTACCAAAGTTGAATCAAGATCAGGTTAATGATCTAAACAGCCCTATATCCCCCAAAGAAATAGAAGCAGTCATTAATAGTCTCCCAACTAAAAAAAGCCCAGGACCAGATGGGTTTAGTGCAGAGTTCTATCAGACCTTCAAAGAAGATCTAATCCCAGTTCTTCACAAACTATTCCACAAAATAGAAACAGAAGGTACTCTACCCAACTCATTCTATGAAGCCACAATTACTCTGATACCTAAACCACAAAAAGACCCAACAAAGATAGAAAACTTCAGACCAATATCCCTTATGAATATTGATGCAAAAATCCTCAATAAAGTTCTTGCTAACCGAATCCAAGAACACATCAAAACAATCATCCATCCTGACCAAGTAGGTTTCATCCCAGGGATGCAGGGATGGTTCAATATACGGAAATCCATCAACGTAATCCAGTATATAAACAAACTCAAAGACAAAAACCACATGGTCATCTCGTTAGATGCGGAAAAAGCATTTGACAAGATCCAACACCCATTCATGATAAAAGTCTTGGAAAGATCAGGAATTCAAGGCCCATACCTAAACATGATAAAAGCAATCTACAGCAAACCAGTAGCCAACATCAAAGTAAATGGTGAGAAGCTTGAAGCAATCCCTCTAAAATCAGGGACTAGACAAGGCTGTCCACTTTCTCCATACCTATTCAACATTGTACTTGAAGTCCTAGCCAGAGCAATTCGACAACAAAAGGAGATCAAAGGGATACAAATTGGAAAAGATGAAGTCAAAATATCACTTTTTGCAGATGATATGATAGTATATATAAGTGACCCTAAAAATTCCACCAGAGAACTCCTAAGCCTGATAAACAGCTTTGGTGAAGTAGCTGGATATAAAATTAACTCAAACAAATCAATGGCCTTTCTCTACACAAAGAATAAACAGGCTGAGAAAGAAATTAGGGAAACAACACCCTTCTCAATAGTCACAAATAATATAAAATATCTTGGCGTGACTCTAACTAAGGAAGTGAAAGATCTGTATAATAAAAACTTCAAGTCTCTGAAGAAAGAAATTATAGAAGATCTCAGAAGATGGAAAGATCTCCCATGCTCATGGATTGGCAGGATCAACATTGTAAAAATGGCTATCTTGCCAAAAGCAATCTACAGATTCAATGCAATCCCCATCAAAATTCCAAATCAATTCTTCAACGAATTAGAAAGTGCAATCTGCAAATTCATCTGGAATAACAAAAAACCTAGGATAGCAAAAACTCTTCTCAAGGATAAAAGAACCTCTGGTGGAATCACCATGCCGGACCTAAAGCTCTACTACAGAGCAATTGTGATAAAAACTGCATGGTACTGGTATAGTGACAGACAAATAGACCAATGGAATAGAATTGAAGACCCAGAAATGAACCCACACACCTATGGTCACTTGATCTTCGACAAGGGAGCTAAAAACATCCAGTGGAAGAAAGACAGCATTTTCAACAAATGGTGCTGGCACAACTGGTTGTTAACATGTAGAAGGATGCGAATCGATCCATTCCTATCTCCTTGTACTAAGGTCAAGTCTAAGTGGATCAAGGAACTTCACATAAAACCAGAGACACTGAAACTTATAGAGGAGAAAGTGGGGAAAAGCCTTGAAGATATGGGCACAGGGGGAAAATTCCTGAATAGAACAGTAATGGCTTGTGCTGTAAGATCGAGAATTGACAAGTGGGACCTCATGAAACTACAAAGCTTCTGCAAGGCTAAAGACACCATCAATAAGACAAAAAAACCACCAACAGATTGGGAAAGGATCGTAACCTATCCTAAATCAGATAAGGGACTAATATCCAATATATATAAAGAACTCAAGAAGGTGGACTCCAGAAAGTCAAATAACCCCATTAAAAAATGGGGCTCAGAACTGAACAAAGAATTCTCACCTGAGGAATACCGAATGGCAGAGAAGCACCTGAAAAAATGTTCAACATCCTTAATCATCAGGGAAATGCAAATCAAAACAACCCTGAGATTCCACCTCACACCAGTCAGAATGGCTAAGATCAAAAATTCAGGTGACAGCAGATGCTGGCGAGGATGTGGAGAAAGAGGAACACTCCTCCATTGTTGGTGGGATTGCAAGCTTGTACAACCACTCTGGAAATCAGTCTGGCGGTTCCTCAGAAAATTGGACATAGTACTACCGGAGGATCCAGCAATACCTCTCCTGGGCATATATCCAGAAGATGTCCCAACCGGTAAAAAGGACACATGCTCCACTATGTTCATAGCAGCCCTATTTATAATAGCCAGAAGTTGGAAAGAACCCAGATGTCCCTCAACAGAGGAATGGATACAGAAATTATGGTACATTTACACAATGGAGTACTACTCAGCTATTAAAAAGAATGAATTTATGAAATTCCTAGCCAAATGGATGGACCTGGAGGGCATCATCCTGAGTGAAGTAACACAATCACAAAAGAACTCACACAATATGTATTCATTGATAAGTGGATATTAGCCCAAAACTTAGGATACCCAAGATATAAGATACAATTTGATAAACGCATGAAACTCAAGAAGAATGAAGACCAAAGTGTGGACACTGCACCTTCTTAGAATTGGGAACAAAACACCCAGGGAAAGAGTTACAGAGACAAAGTTCGTAGCTGTGATGAAAGGATGGACCATTTAGAGACTGCTGTATCCAGGGATCCGTCCCATAATCAGCTTCTAAACGCTGACACCATTGCATACACTAGCAAGATTTTGCTGAAAAGACCCAAATATAGCTGTCTCTTGTGAGACGATGCCGGGGCCTAGCAAACACAGGAGTGGATGTTCACAGTCAGCTATTGGATGTATCACAGGGCTCCCAATGGAGAAGCTAGAGAAAGTACCCAAGGAGCTAAAGGGATCTGCAACCCTATTGTTGGAACAACATGATGTACTAACCAGAACCCTGGAGCTCTTGTCTCTAGCTGCATATGTATCGAAAGATGGCCTAGTCGGCCATCAATGGAAAGAGAGGCCCATTGGACTTGCAAACTTTATATGCCCCAATATAGGGGAATGCCAGGGCCAAAAGAATGGGAATGGGTGGGTAGGGAAGTGGGGGGCGCTATGGGGGACTTTTGGGATAGTATTGGAAATGTAATTGAGGAAAATATGTAATAAAAATATTAAAAAAAAAAAAAAGTTCTCCTGGACAATGCAGATTTACAGTGAAGGAACCAAGAATGCATCCCTCAGCTGTCAATCCAAATTGCTTTCCTGCTCTAACTAAGCTTCAGTAAGTACTAGGCAGGAGAAATATCTAATTTTAAAGACTGAACAAGAATAATTCATGTTGTTGATGAGGGATAGTCCACGCTTCTTAAGACCCAACCAAGCAAGTAGTAGGTTCCCCTCCCTTAAGAGGAATGGAGTCTCCTAGACAAACACCCCAAACAGCTGACCAGCCCTCTTCCATGTGGAGGCTTTCTGTCTAAGGTTTGCCTTCAGCCAGCTTCCTAAAAGCTATTTCCTCTAAAGAGTGAAGAAAAGATAAAGTCAAAGATGTGTAGATCCTTCACTTGACCAACATTTACTGAACAGGAATGTATGCTGTGTAGTTTGTGGCTAAATAAAAATGTGAAATAGATTTCACTGATTCCTCAGGCTATTCCCCAAAATAGACATATGTCAATAATACACACACGCCCCGAAAATCTACTTTAGAGATCCTACATTAGAGGGGGAAAAAAGATTGCAAAATGTACTGAGACATAGCTGAAAAAATTAGTTCACCAGATATAATTACTAGATATTAGCCAATTAAATCATAAATGCTATCTGCTAAAAAATGATGATTTTGAATTTAGAAATTTTGAATTCGAGCCATTCTATTTTCCAGTAAGATAAAAGGTCCATTTTTGGTTAGTGACAATAAAATTATATCACCAGCATAGAGAATAGTTATTTTTATACTTCTTATAATAGGGGTGCACGCAGCTAGATCATGTCCAAGTTGTTTTAAATCATTAAGATTACAAATTTCAAAGGAACTGGAAGAAGCAGAGTCAGAACACAGTTCAGATTTTCAAAGACTAGACGGATAACTAGAATTGTTATCTGATCTATTGCCGGACCATTCCCAGAAACTCGTGTGACCTAAGCTCAAATGGTATATAAGAATAGTAATCTTGCATCCAGCTGTAATGAACGTTGCACTTCATCACCACCCCATAGCTGCTCCACCATTCTTACATCATTCCGTGCCTCTAGAAGCTGACTTGTATGAGATGCATCTGCAGTTTCCCTTGCCCTCTTCCTTCTGGAGGAGTTCTGCCAAGGGGAAGCTCCAGCAGGAGATTTAGAGGATGGGAAAATAGAAGGTTAGAGTATCTGTCCCTCCAGCTCCCTCCCTGCCAGGCCTCCATGGGTTGGCTGCATTCCTTAACTAAAGGCTATAGCTCGTGTCGGGCAATGTTCTTAATATAGTTATGCTCTCTGATTTCCACTAATCCCCTACTCCCTTTGATCATTCAGGCCTTCGAGGTACAGTGTCTCCCTGCTATTAAAAGCCCTTGAAGGTTTTCCTCCATCCTGTCTGAGCCTTTGTACATTGTTCTTCTAAACTATTCAGTTTGTGTCAGAAACTGATTTCTGACAAACCCCGATGCTACACCAGTTCATTAGTAGTTTTATGCATGAAGATCAAAAATAACAAATTAAATTTATATGCAACCTTAGAGCTCCTAAAATACTGCTTAATACAGCATAAAGAACATGGTCACTGGCATAATATTGTACCTAAATCCAATGTGTTTCTCCTAAAATTTATTAAACCCAGAAAAATCTGCACTATTATTTATGAAAGGCATTTCAATGCAAAGCCCACCAAAACAATGGTACTGTGGTTGGATAGAGTAACAGAATCCCCTTTAAAAAGCAAGAGTTCAGGGTCATCATGGACTATGCAGCAACCATTTTAAAATTTAAAGCAAGAGGAAATAGGGTTTAGTAGATAAAATTAATAATATATTTTAAGACTACAGCCCAAATTGGAACAGAATACAAGCAGTTCTGGTAGAGTCCTCAGAGGTACTTTGTTACCAACAGCATCCTATGAAGAAATAACACTTGCACTCAACAACAGAGACCACCTAGCCCAAAGATAAATTCAGTTATTCCTAGAATAAAAGGCTCTGAGACCGCCTTGCTCCCCACCACCGTACCACTGTAATGGATGAAATCCTTGAAGTCAGACAGACTCACTTCCAGGTGTCTGAGTCAAAATCACTTATAAAGTAAGAGAAATAGTATTTCCAGTGTGGAGTTGTTGTGAGGATTGGGTATAAAAATATACTTTCATTAAAAGCACTAACTAAATAAAACTCAAAACAAACCTAAGAGGGACTCTGGCAGAGGAATAGAATTCAGTTTCCTGAAATCATGTCGAGTGGCACACAACCAACCGTAACTCCAGCTCCAAGAGATCAGGCATCCTTTTATGGCATCCACAGGCACCTACAAACATATGCATACAAACACACACACACACACACAAGAGAGAGAGGGAGGGAGAGAGAAAAAGATTGGAAAGAGAGAGAAGGAGGGAGAGAGAGGAAGAAGAGTCAGGCAGACATAAATTAAAATTTTATATACATATATATATGTATGTGTATATATATTGAATTTAAAAGAATAACCCCAAGTGGTAGGACCCAAAGACTTCCATCTCAAGATGGCCTAGAAAAATCAGCAAGTGCATTGGGTGAGCAGTCTGGTAAAATACCCTGACTCCCATGGGTCATCTACATTTAAGAAACTAAATGATGGATTATTTCCCTTCCAGAGTTCTTCCAACTGGGCATGGTACCACTAACAGCTAGCTCCATAAATGTCCAGGGTAGGGAGCCTAAGAGGACCTCTGGCTTGTTCTTTTGACATCATTCTATTTGAGTGACAAATCACTCCCTTGCCTGGTTGGTCACCTCCAGGGCCAGTTGTGATTATTTCCTCATACAAGAGACATTTTCCATTCTGTGTCTTGGTCAATGACTCTACCTCTGAATAGAATTCATATTTATGAGTCTCTTAAAGCACAAGAAGAATCCTTAGCAAGACTACCAAGAAGTGGGACCATGACAAATTATTTTGACAAATGAGAGGGAGAGAATTGTAGGGACAGAGTCAGTGCCCTCTGTGGTGAAAGCACGTGTGACAAAGGTGAATCAACTCAGAGCCTCCACTCTGTCCCAGGTGCTGGCTGGCAGGTCTCTGAGGCCATGGTCCCTGTTACACTGAGCCTGGCACTGCTGTTCCACTGGCCCCTCAGTGAAACATTATGTGAACAGAGCAAATGCGAACATATGGAATCAGCACGTAGAAAGCATGCTAACATGTGCCAGGCTTTGTACAGCACATTTTTGTACATTATATCAATTAGTCCTGTGAGTAACACCTCTTTACAAGTCTAGGAGACAATAGGTACTTGCCCAAAATTAACCAATAGGATTAGAATTCAAACCAGGTCTGCTTGTTTCATAGCCTGTTCTCGTCCTCTTCTGTCACACATTGATTGAGGACTGGTCCGTTGTTCAGGGTCTTTACACAAAACTCTGGAAGCCTGCAATGCATTGTCTTAGAATCCTATCAATCTTTCGTCTTTTCTCGCAAAGCTGCCAAGAGAAAGTATCCATGGGTTTCAGTTAACTCAAGCAAGTCAACAGCATCCTCCAGTTTATTAGATATAACTTGATTCTTAGCAATGGACTCCTGTGTCAGTGGCAGGTCACTGCATAATAAATCCTCCAAAGGTAGTAGCTTAAGGCAAAAAAAAAAAAAAACCAACCTTTTATTATCGCATTATTATAGCTTACGATTCTGTAAGTCATACCATCTGGGTCACAGCAGAACTCAAAGAATATATTCTAATGTGCAGCATTGGTGGTATAGTGGTGTGCATAATCACATGGACTCAGTTTCAAGGTGCACCTAATCTCAAAGGTCCTTGGGGAGAGAGTCAAACTGAGACAGATTAAGGTCATGTTCTCTCTCTGTCTCTCTATGTCTCTGTCTCTCTATGTCTGTCTCTCTCTCTGTGTCTCTGTCTCTCTCTCTGTGTCTTTCTCTCTCTGTGTCTCTCTCTGTGTCTCTGTGTCTCTGTGTCTCTGTCTCTGTCTCTCTCTCTCTCTCTCTCTCTCTCTCTCTCACACACACACACACACACACACACACACACACACACACACACCTATGACCTAAAGCAATAAGTTATCTGTTTCATATACACTCATCACACAGTTGTGAAAGAGCAGCAGGGAGCCACATACCCATCACCGGTCCACAGCAATTCTGAAATCCAATCCCACGCTCATGAAAGAGGAGTACAGTTTTACTCTGGACATGGTTGGGCCTGCTCTCTAAAATGGCTTTTTCACAAATGAAAACACCCTGTGTTGGTGGCTAAATGATTTTCCTAAATCCTTGTCTCTTCTCATTTTGAATCTCCCGTGCACTATTTAGTCTAAATGAATCTGATTCTCTTAAAATTTTTATGACTTCCTACATCTCAAGTTATAGTCAAATACATTAGAGAAAAGTTATCCCCACAACCATTTTTTTGAGACAGGCCTCCACTTTGTCAACATATCAAGGCGCTGTGGGGAATGCCCTTACATTCTTAGAGGACTTCCCCATCCCTTGGGCATCAAGAATCCCTTAAAGGATTCTAGGGACTTAAATCTTGCTGTTCTGCCTGTGGTTTCAACTCTGTCCCAAGATCATCTTTAAAGAGTCCGTTGTCAGCAGAAGATGCTACAATTATGAAAGTTTCATTTCCCAATCTCGTATCTCCTGGACCCTCATATCTGCCTTAAGTTTTTCCTAGAAACTGAGTTCTTTCCATACCTCATCTCTGTCTTCCTACTACATGTACATAGCCTATCATATGTAACCATCTAAAGGCAGTTTGACCCCTACAGCACTGCAGGTGGAAACCCCCTTAAAGAGGAATCTACAGTTGACTGAATGCATGCTCTGCCTTCCCCATTCCTGGATATGACAGTGTTACGGGCATTTCCTCTATAATGTCATGTGATCCACCCTTTATCAGCCTCTATGAGCAATTCTCTGCATGTCATCAAGTTCCCCTAACACCCACTTGCTGCCTCTGCCACCCACTCAGTCCTAAAGGGGAGGTTATGCCACTTTGGATTTTGTTACGGCAACACAGTACTTCCAGGCACTGTTTTTTTATGATTTATATTTCTTTGTAAGAAAAATATACAACACATGCTATGGAGTGATTGGTCCATGGTTAAGAGTACTTGCTGTTCTTGTCAAGGACCTGTGTGGATTCCCAGCATTCAAACCAAGTACCTTAAAATCCCCTGTAAGGGGCTGGTGAGATGGCTCAGTGGGTAAGAGCACCCGACTGCTCTTCCGAAGGTCCAGAGTTCAAATCCCAGCAACCACATGGTGGCTCACAACCATCCGTAACGAGATCTGGCGCCCTCTTCTGGAGTGTCCGAAGACAGCTGCAGTGTACTTACATATAATAAATAAATAAATCTTTAAAAAAAAAAAAATCCCCTGTAAGTTCAGATCCAAGGATCCATCACCCTTTTTGGGTTTTGTGGGTACCAACTTGCACATAGTAAACATACACACCAAAAAAAAATTTAAATACCCCAACAAACTTCCTGACTTAACCACCATTCATTTGCCATGATTCTATGAGCTACATCATTTTGCTGGTCAGGCCAGGATCTCTGCTAGAGCTGCTTCCTCTGGAAAGTTCTTGGAGACTGAGCTTAGCTGGTCTCTCCACACTGTAATGAGGTTTTCAGTTCTGGGCTGATCTGTGACACAGTGACCTCAGGTTTCTGAGATGCTGAGTCCCAGTGTGAACGTTGACCTTACCTCTGCTTCCACCTCATTTGTTGATATCATATTAGCCAAAATAGGTCACATGGATGAACCCAGTACTGGTGTGGTAGAGACATAAGGGTGTGAATAACAAAGGTATGTCTATGGGAGTCACTGTAGTAATGGTACACTGTAGTGCCGAAATCTATGCTTTTTTTCCTGGATTCCCACTCAAGCATATAAGCCAACAACTTACTCACCTGTGCATATTTTCTGTGTTTGTTTAACTGAATTGAAGATGTATAGATATTAGAAACACAAGGACCAGAAAGACTAAGGCTGATCCTGTGTACAGTCTTAGAACAAAAGACTTACAACAATATTAATCATTAACTACCATCTTCCCATGTTCTTATGAATCCAATGTGTTTTATGAGCAAGGATACTTCTAGCATCAAGAATTTCAAGTAAAGAAGTCTGGCTCATTCTCTGTGCATTGCTACAGCCATACCAATTCAAGAAATAAATTCTCTATGAATGCACAAATTTTTCATCCTAAATCACTGTTTGAACATCTGAATGGTCATATGAAGGCAACCTTCAGTATTTGAACAGGAGAAAAAGAACCGAATAGAATCATTGGAATTTCAAAACCAGTATTTGATTTTGGCTGAGACTAGATGTTAGACTTGATTTGTCTTCCCATGTGAAGATATAGGTATATTTAGTTTTCATTAAAATAAAGAGAATCAGGAATGTGTTTTTATTTAATGGCCTCAAAATTTCTCTTCCTATCAATCATTTTGTCCAGAACAAGTTGAGATTATTTTTTTTTATCAGCAGTAGTGGATAATGATGAATGCATTTGATTAATGGTATCTTGCTTTCAAGGAGTGATAAGCCATAAAATGCTGTGCCCAAAGACACAATTTCCTTTTGGTACCAAGTATGATTTTAATAACTCATGTATGTTTGCATTTTCCCGCATGCCGCAGATTATTCCATCAAAATGTAACAAGGGGATTCTCTGAGAACTCAATTTGTACATAGTAGCTTTTTGTTCTGTTTGTTGGCTTGCTTGTTATGCAATTAACCTTCTGCCAATGTTTCCAGCTCCAGCAAATGATGCTCTTACTCCAATCTAGGAAACAATGGAAGGCGTTCCTAAGCTTATTCTTTGGGACTAGAGGGGGCCACTAATATTTTCCATATTTTTAATCTATTAGTCTTTCCAATGTGAAGCCTACTGTCATGGTAGTGGTGATGGGGAGGAGGCAGAGGCAGAGGTGAAGGAGGAGGAGTGGGGAGGGGGAGGGGGAGGAGAGCCAGTGTTTATTGAGTTCTCATAGTACCAAGCATTGTACTAAGTACTTTATGTAGACTAACTTATTTAATCCTCACAGCTGTTGAGGCAGGGTGTTAGGATAATTTCCCCTTTACACAGATGAGCTCAAAGGCATAAAAAAGCCCTCTTTCAGGTAATGTAGTTTTTAAGTAGTACATCAGGATTTGAAAACAATACCAGCTCTATTCCTTCAAAGATACCAGGCTCATGAAGAATTTGGAGTTCCTTTTTGTGTCCATAGCCTTCCTGTGACTCTACCTGCAGGAGTAAACCACTCACACTCATAGATTTTGACAGTAATTTACCCTACTTTTTGATGATTTGCACAAATTGTTAATAGACAGTAACTGAAGCCTCTGGCCAGTCACCTAACACTAAGAGCATCTCAGCCAGACATCTTCTCCTTAATTGTCTGGGACTCTGTATTCTCCTAGAACTCAAATGGGATTGCTAATTCACTCACCACCTCTACAGCTATCTATATTTCTTTATGTAGCCCTGGTGACTTCAAAGAATTCGGATCTAAACCTGGCCAGTTCTTTGTAACTTATTAGACACTACCATTACCACTACCACCACTACCAGTACCAACATCATCACCACCACCACCCCATGCACCTATTGATTGACACATAAGCCCTGAGGGATGAAGTTCTTATTTCTCTCCTCAGCTTCATCTTACAGCAGTTTTGTAACAATGTGTGTCCCCATAGCCCTCTTACATTGAAGATGGCTGCCAATACCCCAGAGCTGGATCTTCTCTTGAGACATGCATCTTCCTCACCCATCACACTGTATCCCAATCCAACACAGTCAATCAAAATGTGCTTCGTGAGAGCTTACTGTATGCCAGGGCCTAAGGCAGACACAGAAGCTGGACCATGGTCCTAGGAGCTTCTATCCCTACCATCCCTCACTTCCAACACAGCAACATGACTAAGTTTGGTCAACCTGGAAATAAGATAAAGGAAGGGGTGTTTTAGAAAACACACAGACTAAACCACCTTTATATTCTCTTGCAACCCCACCCCCTCCCCAATCCTCTTGATTTCTCTCTAAGGCAAGCATTTATTAGTTTGATTTCAACACACACACTTGTACCTGTAATTACTATATAATGTCTGTTTACTTTTTTAAATGAAAATGAATTTAAATTAATCTTGTTTTGTGAATTTCAAGGCACCCCCTGAGATAAATGAAGACACTCCAGGGTGTCATCAAACCAGTGCTTGGAATCCTTGCTCTAAAAAAGTGGAGAAGCAGGCTCATTAAACCTTCAAGGAGCCAGAGGGAGAAATGTATGCAGAATCGCAGGCAGAGAGAGCACAGTGCGGAGGGGTTTTTATATGTGCATCATACATAGAGACTGGGAGAAAGGTGGCTATCAAAGTATGGTACTTTGGGAAAGACTCTTAGAAATTTAACCATCAATGTCATTTATTCCTAAGGCCTCTCTATCATAAAGGTGATGCTGAGGACATTCTAAATGTCCTCTTCCCTCCCTAGAGATGCTCATTGCAGAAGAAAAGAAAGGTGAATATTATTTTCCAGAGGACAGCAAATAGAGAGATGACAGGTTCACAGCATCCAAGTCAATTTCTTGAGACTCCCCACATCAGGTACTGCAGGCTGAGAAAATTGGTGGGAATTTCCCAGAAGTCCTTGAAATTTACAATGGGATCCTTTGCAGGCAATGATTTTGAGAGCATCTCACTTGAGCCTTACAGGCCAGGCTCATCTGTGACCTTTGCTGAGCAGCCCATCCAACAGGTATATAAATCTCAAACTCCTTACATTGTTTCCCTCCACACCTGGGCTACATAGACTGGCTCCTCTTTGCCTGGTCTGTTTTTCTTATAGATGTTCCTTAATTCTTTTACAATACTTATGTGTATAGAGTATTACTTCAAGTCCTAAATGGTTTAAATATATAATAAAACTCAGTTGGTCTGGGTTTGAACCTAGTACCTTGCACATGCTAGGCAAGCTCTACCACTAAGCTATAACCACAGATGTATAGAGATACATAGAAGCTTAGAAGAGTATGTAAGTCCTGCATGGTAAAGAAGCCTTCCTGGGGCACTTGGTTTGCCTCCAGACTGAACATTGAGAGAGATGCAGTGCTGCAGCAAGCTAAAAGAAAGGGGAGCAGGTGCAGGACACAGTTGGGCAAAGCAGGAAGGAGCACCCTGCTTCTCTGAGTGTTGCGGCCCGCCCGCGGTCCACAACACGAACGGTTCACTGAGAATGGCAGTTCCCTGCAAAGAGAGGTAACTAGACGGGGCGGAAGAAACAATGGAGTCAAGACAAAACTCTGATCAAGACTCAATTTAATATTTCCAGACACTCAGTTTATAAAGGAGGGGGGAGGGAACCCAATTTCCCGCCGAGTAACTCAGGGTCCAGTAGCAGGACGAACACGTGTGTGCCTCCAGGCAGCAGAGTCAGGTTCCAGCAGTGGGCGTGGCAGGACGAATGAGCCGATAGCTCCGCCCTAGAGCAGGCAGATTCCAGGCTGGGGGAAGGGAGACCACATTTCCCCCCATTAGATAACAAAAATAAAAATAAAAAAGGGGTGGCCTGTGGCAGAAAGATTATCTATGTTCAATAGTTCTGCCTAAGTTCCTAGGGCTAAAGAAAAAACCTATTTCCGTGGGATTTCTTAACTATTCTAATGGTAAACTGTATCTGGCTAAGACTGTCTTAAAAGCACCGGCTGAATACCAGCAGCCTACTGGGCTGTAGGCTCTGACTTTATAATGCTAATTAGTGCTGAATAGGTAGCTACCTGTTTGCCTTTTAAGTAGGGCGTTGGAACCCTGGCTGAGTTTAGCTAAACAATTTTAGAATAACACTGAACTGATAATTATCCACAATTTTGGGTGACAGGCAGGGGAAACAGTGAGAAGCGAATAAGACTGGCTGGCTCCTAGTACAGGGCCAATTGGCTTTTTTATTTTTTGGGTGGGAGGCAGTGAAGGGCCTGCTCTTACGACAGCAAGGTCTCCAATCTCTCTCCCCCCTGTTAATTAAGTTTAAATAGGCAATGCTTAACAGAGGTGATCAAAAGATTTTCTCATCCGTAGATGAGTGGGCCTTAACCTTGACTTGGGTGGACATTAACCTGATCCTCCCGTGAGTATTGTAACAACTCACATCTGTGGCTCTTGGTATCTTTTGGGGAGGGGAGGCAGAGCCGTAAGTATTTTTAGTTTTTAGCTGGAGTCGGATACCAACCTCTTCCAAATCAGGTGTGTCGCACAGGGAACTCAGAAACGGTCAAGCTGGACCTTCCCTCCGCAGTGATCTCCTGCGCCAAGCGGTACCCATACCGTATTCATATGATTATGAATTAGTATCGCAATTCTGAGTTATTGCGAGGCCTCTATGTGAGACTTGTCAACCTCAGATTTAGCAAGGCCTAGACAAGAATTATGTCAGTATTAACACCATTAATTTTGGTTAAAATAGGAGCTGAAGGTCTTTTCTCTTCATCTCTGTTATTCCCAGTAGCCTGAGGAACTAAGGACACCTTGCAGTAACAGCAAGGGTGAAAAGCCAGAGGCCAGTTAAGGGACTAAGCCTATATCTATCAAAATAAGAACTTTGTAAATATATATGAAATTTCTACTTCCCTAGCTCTCCTGGTAAATCTAAATCCTATCTAGACTGAAAGGCCACATGCTGAGATTAGCAGAACCACCTGTTTGCTCTTAGGGGCGGGGCGGAGAACCGGAGAATGTAGATTGACCTGCTTGAGAGAAGGAAGAATACTAAACAGTTAGAGTGTAGTAATGTAAATTTTCTGTTTGGAGAAGTCAAGGTACTTTATTTAGATGCAAATTGTAAAGCTAAAGTTTATCTCCGGCCTTTTGTAGGGGAATTGGCTCAGAGGAAACAGTGTTTTTTGAGAGCTTCCACTCCCAGCTCAAGAGGAAGTTTTAGTCCTCAAGGTGAATACTTACGAGGAGAGACAGAATCTGTGTTTACCTGACGAATTAATCTCTCTGGTAGCCACCGTGCTTCATCTTCATCTCGTGAAAAAACACAAACCGACCCTCTTCCCCAAATTAGGACTGGATCTGGACCCTTCCATTTATTAGTCAAGGGGTCCTTCCATTTTGCCAATGCATAAGAATTAGAAGTAACTGGGTGCCAGTGACGTTCCGCTGCAGACTGACCTTTAATGTCAGTTTGTAAAAAGTTTAGGACAAATAAGGTAAAGGCGAGGTGAGCCTTTGGTGACCTTGGGGGATATAGATGCCCCTCTTTTGTTTTAAAAAGCCAATTTTTTAAGGTGCTATGAGCACGTTCAACTATTCCTTGTCCCATGGGGTTGTAAGGAATTCCAGTTTTATGTTTGATACCGAATTCTTTACAGAATGTACTAAAGTTTTTACTAGAATAAGATGGCCCGTTATCTGTCTTAATAAGCTTAGGCAACCCCATGGTATTAAAGGCTTGTAGGCAATGATCAATTACGTTTTTTGAAGCCTCCCCTGTATGCAGGGAAGCAAAGAGAAATCCTGAACAGGTATCAATGCAAACATGTATATATTTTAGTTTTCCAAATTCTGCATAATGGGTTATATCCATTTGCCAAATATGATTAGGCATAAGGCCTCTAGGATTGACTCCTAGATGAGGCACTGGGGATAATGTAATACATTTAGGACATTGTTTTACAATCATTCTTGCTTGCTCCTTAGTGATTTTATGTCGGAGCCTTAGGGTGTGGCTAGAGAGGTGAAACCTTTCATGATCACGTTGGGCCAGAGCCACAGGATTTGAAACTAAGGCTTCTCCTATTAGAGCCCTGTCAATGCGGTCATTACCCTCGGCCAGAGGCCCAGGAAGACCAGAGTGAGACCGTATGTGGCCAATATAAAACGGATTTTTCCGGGCAAGAATGATGTTTTGCAATTCTGAAAATAAGGATCCTGATGGCGTATTGAAGTTAAACGTGCCACAGGTTTCTAATAAGGGTACTGATTGAGCAACATATAAACTGTCAGTAAAAATATTAAAAGTCTCATGTACAGACTGAAAGACCTTTAGCACTGCTGTTAATTCGGCTAGCTGAGCCGAGAGACCAGGAGTCTCGACAATAACCTGTTGATCATTAATAAGATATCCAGCTCGCCCTTTAGAGGAGCCATCAGTAAAAATCAATAGAGCATTATTTAAAGGCTGTAAAGAAGTCATCTTAGGAAATACCATATCATGTACATTTAAAAATTTTATTAACCTATCTTGAGGGTAGTGGTTGTCTATAATTCCACTAAACCCTATTTGTGCAAGCAACCAATCTGTACTATGCTGTTTCAGCCAAGTGTCTTGACTTACGCTGTAAGGCTGAACAATGATATCTGGCTCTTTTCCGAAATAAGTCAATGCCTGCCTTCTTCCAGTGATAATCATCTGAGCCACTGCTTCGTGATATGGCAAGATATTACGTTTGGGAGAAATCCTTGAATGTATCCACATTATAGGAAATTTTTGCCATAGCAGTCCCGTAGGCACATGAGTTGTATTAAAAATTAACAGGTGCAGCGGCTGGGAGTAATCTATATAGGTAACGAATTGCTCTTCAATAGACTTTTCCACTAGTTGTAAGGCCAGCAATCCTTCTGAGGTTAGGGATCTAGGGGAAGTGGGATCAGAACTCCCTTTAAGAATATCAAATAAAGGTTTTAACTCCCCTGTAGTAAGCTTTAAATAGGGGCGAAGCCAATTAATATCACCCAACAATTTTTGAAAATCATTTAAGGTCTTTAAGTTATCTCTACGAATAACGATCTTTTGGGGAAAAACAGCTTGATCCGTGAGTCTAAAACCCAAATAATTATAAGGATCCTGAGTTTGTACCTTTTCAGAAGCAATTTGCAATCCCTTATCAGCTAGGGCTTTTTGTAAACCTTTATAACACAAAAGCAATTCTTGGGGGTCCTTTCCCGCCATCAAGACATCGTCTGTGAAATGAACGATGTAAATATTTGGCCATTGTTGTCTAACAGGCTGAATTGCCTTCGCCACAAACCTTTGACATAATGTGGGACTATTAGCCATCCCCTGTGGAAGGACTGTCCATTGATATCTTTTCATGGGTTCCTTGAAATTTACAGAAGGAACACTAAAAGCAAACCTCTCACAATCCTTTGGATGCAAAGGGATGGTAAAGAAACAATCTTTCAAATCTATAACAATCTTATAATATCCCTTAGGAATGGCCACTGGGGAGGGGAGCCCTGGTTGTAAGGTTCCCATAAGTACCATGGTCTCATTAACTTTTCTTAAATCTTGTAACAGTCTCCATTTTCCAGACTTCTTTCTGATAATGAAAATGGGTGTATTCCAGGGAGAGTGAGACTCTACCAAATGTCCTGCTTCTAACTGCTCCTGCACTAGCAAAGAAGCGGCCTCTATTTTCTCTTTAGGTAAAGACCACTGATCTACCCACACCGGAATATCATTACGCCATTGAATTTTTTCCGCGTGGGATGCAGGCAAGATAGTGGTCGCTATTGAAAATACTTTAAACCTCTCATGTTAGAGTGGGGTTTAAGATCCTTAAAGGTCTCAATTCCCTGTCCTTTTTTTACTAGTTCACGAGCAGGCAGGTGTCCCTGCCTGAATGTCTGTCCAGTCACCATCTCCTTAGAACTGCACAGAACAACACCCATCTGTGACAACAGATCTCTTCCCCACAGGGTCACAGGCAAATTTGACATAACATACGGCTGAATCTTTCCTGATTTCCCTTCCTCATCTCTCCAGGTTAGCAATTTGGAACTACGTTTTGGGTTACTGGCGTACCCAATTCCTTGAAGATGAGTCAAGGAAACAGTTAAGGGCCAGTTTGAGGGCCAGTCCTGCCCTCTAATAATTGTTACGTCGGCCCCGGTATCTATTAATCCTTCAAAGCCTTTTCCATCAAGAGTCAATTTAAGGTTAGGTCTCTGATTTGTGATGGATTTCACCCAATTTACGCCCGAGGAGTCAAAATTATTTTGTCCTTCCTCACTTTTAAGGAATCTATACAGTAACTGGCGTAAAGGGATCAAAGTAAGTTGAGCAATTTTTTGATTAGCAGGTATAGTTATAACACCACGAGAGCAAGCGGCTATGATTTTAAGTTCTCCCTCATAATCATTATTTATAACACCTGGAAGAATCTGCAGGCCTTCTACAATAGAACTGCTTCGTCCCAAGAGAAAGCCACAGGTTTCTGTGGGCAGTGGTCCAAAGACTCCGGTAGGCAGAGTTTGGACTCCCATTTCTGGGGTTAATACTGCGTGGACAGTGGAACAGAGGTCCAGTCTTGCATTTCCTGGGTTTGACCTGACAAGTTCAAGAACTGATCTTGTTGGCTGGGCAGCAGATTTATGGCCCCATAAGCTGTCCTCTTTGAGTAACTCGGGGCCTGGGGCTGACCCCTTTCCTCGTTTCCCGGCACCGGGCGGCTCAAAACCCTTGGTTTATGCTTACAATCTTTTGCCCAGTGGCGGCCTTTCCCACACTTGGGACAAATTCCTGGGGTACGGCCTGTTTGTCTACCCTTGGCGCCCTTGTTCTTAGGACAATTACTTCTAAAATGATCCAAACCTCCACAATTAAAGCATGCATTATTTTCTCGTTTCCTCGAGAACATTGCTTGCGCGTGGGTTCCCTGCGAGAACTCGCAGGAAGGCCCGATGTCTGCGCAAAGACGGACATATCCCGCCAAATCTGTCTGTCCCTTATGCGGTTGAATTGCAGCTCGGCAAGCTGCGTTAGCATTCTCATAAGCCAGCTGCATAACAAAGGGACTACCTGTGTCTGGACTTCCAAGGATTCTACTAGCGGAAATCAACAGCCTGTCCACAAAGTCCTGATATGGTTCATCAGAACCCTGCCGAATGCTAGCTAAACTTCCACCAGCATCTCCTTTAACTGGCAACTTTCCCCAAGCACGGCGTGCGGCTGTCGCAACTTGCACGTACACTGCAACGGGAAAATCAATCTGATTTGTCTGTCCCTCATATGGACCCTCTCCTAAAAGCATGTTGGTATCCCAGTCTGGGTTACCAGCGTGAGCATTAGAAGCAGCAGTTTTCTTACTGGCGTCTCGCCATTCAGAATCCCAAAGCAAGAAATCTCCTCCTGACAGGGTAGCCTTGGACAGAGTCTTCCAATCTGAGGGGGTTAAGTTTGACTCCGCCACTGTGTCCAGTAATGCTTGAGTGAATGGGGCTGAAGGACCATATTGCACAACAGCTGCCTTTAACTCTTTTAACAACTTGAAATCCAAGATCTGGTAATGTCTGGTCCTAGCATCTTGCTGATCAACTGCCTCGACCACAGGAAAGGCCAGCGTATTAGACGAATTCTGTCCTTTCCCACGAGTCTGACTAACAACTCTTTCTAGCGGCACCTGGTGAAGTACAGAAGAGTTACTCTTCTCCGCTTCTGAGATCTTTTTTAGTTCCCGAAGCTCATTAGTCAGCCTCTGAAGCTTAATTTCAAATTCTAACTCAATTAGCCGTGTGTCCCTATGCGTAGCACCTCCTGAAGTGGTGACTGTGGGTGGAGCGGGAGATTCGCAAGAGGACCAATTCTCATTAGGGTAATGGGCCATTCCTCTATCTGAGTGATTTTTGTTAAAATTCAGTCCATCATCAGAGTTTCCACAATTATCAATTTTTGAGTTAAGAAGATCTTTTCCTGAGGAGGCCTTCTCTGATAGGCACTCCTCCTGAGATACCACAAGCTCCGCCTGAGGGCAATTTAGCCCTGGGGAAGTTGTATTTTTCATAGCATCATTTACAAGCGCCCAGAGACCTAGGGTAAAATTATCTGTCTGAGCGATATTCAGGGCCTCACCAACTTTTTCCCAGGTTCCACAATCTATCGTTTCTTCTTCTTTGAACCATGGACAACAGCTATCTATCTTATCTAAAAAATTTCTTACTAATTGTACTTCAAGCCTTACTCCTTTTTCCTTAAGCAACTCCTGAAAACTAAACACAATTGCCTGATCCATGTTTTAGAACCCTTCTTTCCTCCACCTAAGCAGTTTTCAAAAAAAACTGCGGCACACCGCCTGTCTCCGTATCTAGTTCCGATTTACGAACTGCTGAACCCAAGCAGAACCAGTGTTGGGTCAGCACTGCTTCAAACTTGTTCGTATCCTACCGCATCCTCAGCAACATTTTACAAAACTGAAATTTTTTAGGCTAGCGCTAGCATGTGTACCTGTCCGTTGCTCCGATGCTCCTCCGATACGACGATTCTTTCCTTTCTTGTGGAGCTCCACACAGCAATCGTTTCTCTTAGCATCTCTCTGCCATTCTTCAGGTCCCAGTTCTGGCGCCAACTGTTGCGGCCCGCCCGCGGTCCACAACACGAACGGTTCACTGAGAATGGCAGTTCCCTGCAAAGAGAGGTAACTAGACGGGGCGGAAGAAACAATGGAGTCAAGACAAAACTCTGATCAAGACTCAATTTAATATTTCCAGACACTCAGTTTATAAAGGAGGGGGGAGGGAACCCAATTTCCCGCCGAGTAACTCAGGGTCCAGTAGCAGGACGAACACGTGTGTGCCTCCAGGCAGCAGAGTCAGGTTCCAGCAGTGGGCGTGGCAGGACGAATGAGCCGATAGCTCCGCCCTAGAGCAGGCAGATTCCAGGCTGGGGGAAGGGAGACCACATCTGAGGACCCATGCAATTGTGGGTGATGGGAAGGTTACAATAGAATGTTGTGAGATAAAGCTGAAGAGAAAAATAAGAACCTCAGCCTGCAGGGCTTATATGTCCATCAACAAGTATATGAGGGAGGGGGTCTCTGGAAGGCAATACAATGTACAGAGTACTGGACAGGTCAAGATCTGTATTCTATGAGGTCATCATAAAGGGAAACTCTGTAAAGCCAGGCTAGAGGAGGCCAGGCTGGAGGCAGACAGGCAGATGACTCCTAAGGAGGTTCTGGATGAGAAGATCTGCCATGGAACAGGAAAGAGGGTGTGATGTGCTAAGTTGCCCATGGCTCCTTCTCTCTTTGCTTCATATTGTGGGGAAGCAGGGCGCTTGTAAATTGGATTGCAACCAGAGTAGTTCTGCCATGCCTGGAATGTAGATAAAAAGGGAAGAGGGCAGAGAGTGATGTTTCAAGAATTCCCCCAGAAAGGAAATCTAGGAACCAAGCCCTTCCTTGGAACAAAAACAGGAAAAACACATGTACATTTAAGCATATTTTTCTTGGATCTCTTTCTAACTTGTACCTACAGCCAATAGATTGTTCTAACTCAGACTGTTAGGTGTTTCTAATTGGCCCTGGGCTTCCATCCAGGCCAGTTAGACTCCTCTAAGTGTCAGTGTGTGCCCCTCCCCACCACCTCTGCTGCGGCTGCTTGCCTCCTCTGCCCAGAGATCTGCTCAGTAGTTTCTCAGCTCTAGAGAGGTGATACTGATAAATGCTGCATTGGTGGAGACTGAGAGTCTGAATTTCTCACAAGTACCATGGAGAAGCATTGACAGAAAGAAGAAGCACTAATGGGAGGGAGAAGCACCAATGGGAAGGAGAAACCTGATAGGAAAAAGCCTTGTGAGGAGCAGGGTTTTGGGAAGCCCCAGAGGAATCGGGTGTTGGCTGTGTGAGCCTCATGGATTGGCTATCTTTGTTGAATTTCAAATAAAAATGAACCAGTGTGGGTACCGCTTTGGGAATTAAAATGCTTAAAATAAAGTCAAAAGACAAGAAACAATATAGCAATTTAGGATCTATTAACATTGTCGTAGCCAGAATATGAGTAATTAGCAAAATAAGTAAGAAGGGTATCTGGAAGTTTTCTATTGTTGCAGAACAAAGTGCCACACACCCAATTGCTAAAGAAATGTTGATTGTGTCATAGGTCTGTTGATTAGACTTCCAGTTACAGGTTGTAGCTGTATCCTCCACTGGGAATCTCAACAGACTGGCATCAAAATGCCAGCTGGGCTGTTTTTCACCTGAACTCCAAGGACCTTGAAAGTAAACATAGGAGAACCCATCAAGATGGCTTTTGTAGCAAAAGGGACTGTTATCTGTGTTCCCTCTTGATTCTGACTTTACGTGCCTTTTTTAATAGCTTTACGGACATTAAAGCCTGCTTCTCCCATCTACTTCCTTACCTCCAACTCACACAATAACATTTGATCTAAGACGCTATCCCCCGACATCCCAACTTAAAGCTCCTGGAATAATCTAAAAAGAAAATATAATTATAAACATCGTAAATGAAAAAAAAAAACCAGAAATCGGCTAGCAAAGGGTGAGGCTTCAGCTGGGGAAGGTTCTGCAACAGTATACAAATCATACATTTTCAGCAAGACAAAAAAATAGGAGAGAAAGAAACAAGGAAAAGCTATCAGTGCCATCTGGTGGATAGGCCTGTATTAAAATGTCCAAGGTGATCTGGCCACACCCAGACCACCACAGACCACTACATCCCCAGCTGACACACAGCCAGTAGATTTCAGGACAGTGTCAGCATTAGTTTGTAGGGACCGTGTCTGGTTAGGGGCAATGCATTGTGATTGTTCACATCCTGCACGTGGCTAGTGGTAAAGTAATTTATAGCTCATCCCTAGCTGTCCAAATACCATATAAACCTTTACCTCCAACACCACACACACACACACACACACACACACACACACACACACTATTTACCCAAACTACTCTAGTTGATTGCTCTAAATGAAGTTCACCAGATGTGAAAATTTTGCATTAACCTCTCACAAAACCCACTCATAACACAGTTGCTTTTGGGTGTGCCTTTCCCCCTTTGTTTTTTATTTTCATTCCTGTACCTATTGGCAATTCATCTTCTTCTTTTCTTAAAATAATACTTTCATCTGTAGTAGTTTCCTGATGCTACACAACAAATCCCCTCAATTTTTGATTAAACAAGAAGAATTCATTGACTCGGCGTCTGTGTGTAAGGAATTCAGAACAGGATCGGCTAGATGGTTCTGAGCCAGGCAATCCATGAGAGTATAATCAAGATGTTGTACAAGCCACCTAAAATCTTGACTGGAGCTGGAGGGATCCAGTTCCTGAATAGTTAACTCACAAGCTTGCCTGCAAGTCAGACCCTTCTGGTCCTCTTCACAGACATCTCCCCACATCCTCCCCACAAGATTTCCCATGAAAAATCTTCTTCCTAAGGAAGAATAAGGAAAAATCCAATTTTTTGTGACCAAACCTAGAAAGTTATATACTACCATTTCAACAACAGCCTACTGGCTACAAAAACTGACATTAACATCGTAGAAAAGAACTACCCAAAACATGAGACACCCATTGGAGGCATCTTGGAGGTTGCCTTCCACCTAGCTTCTTCTTCCTAGGTTCAATGTCCAGATCTTTGAGCCCTGGTATAAAGTTTGTTAACACATATTAAACTCAGAACATTTCAGACACAGAAAGACTGTTTTGTAGTTCAAGTGACCCTCTGCTTTGATGGGACACAGAGACCTAACTGAAGGAAGGAAGTGTCTGAGTCTACCTTCACCTACCTTCATGTCAGGAAACGAAAGCCTAGTGGTGGTTTCAATGAGAATAGCCCCAGATGCTCACATGTTTGAGTATTCAGTGCCCAGTTGGTAGAACTGTTTGGGAAGGATTTAGGAGGTGTGGCCTTGTAGTACAAGATGTGTCACTGAGTGAAGGCTTTGAAGATTGAAAAGCTCATGTCATTCCCAGTCTCTCTGAGTCTCTCTCTCTCTCTCTCTCTCTCTCTCTCTCTGTGTGTGTGTGTGTGTGTGTGTGTGTGTGTGTGTGTGTGTGTGTTTGAGAGCGTCTCATGCTTGTGGAATGAGATGTAAGTTTTCAGCTACTACTCCAGTGCCATGCCTACAAGATAGTCATGAACTCTGACCCTCTGTAACCACTGAACTAATGTTTCATTTTATAAGTCATCTTGGTCATGATGACTTATTCTGTTGAGCTTCTGAATAAACAGAAAACTAAATAGAAAAGGAAGAGTCTGCCTTTAGAAACATCTTGTGGTTCTAGCCCCAGCTTCGCTCCCTGCCCCCACCGACTTCTTTCATGCTTGTTAGTTTTATTGCACAATTAGCTTTTGACTGTATATTATCTGATTGTCAGATATTGGCAATGGCTTTGATGAGAGGCTTAGTACTTTATTACATATTCTGAGAATAATTATATCTGTGTCTAAATCCCCCCAAGTATGTCAAAATTGAGGGAGTTATCAAATCTTATTGTTCCCCCAAAACATGTCCCACACACATACCCACATATACATATATGCACATACTATCAGTACAGATGCATGCAATAGAGATTGTCCCCAATAAAGACCAAGAAACCTGCTCCTTTTATGAAAATAGTAATTAGACAGAGAGTCACTACCTTAAAAGAAGAGACATGAAAGGGGGGAGGCTGCAGGAGGGAGATGAGAGGGTAACATAGGGACAAATATAATTACTGTACTCTGTATAAAACTGTTTTTTTTTTAATTTAAGCCTTTCAGAAAAATAAAAGCATAAATTCAACAAATAAACGGTATAGGATAATGTTCCTTATCTACTTTAATTGGTGGTTGTGTGTGTGTATACACACGTAAAAATTCACTGGGGTGTGTATTTGTTGCATATTTTAGTGTGTGAATTAAATTACAGTAAAAAATGAAGTTTGAAAAGAAGTTACACATAATATTCAACACAGTCCCCATGCAACTGAAGAATCCACAAACACCCTGGAGACTCCCAGTGTCTCGAAGTACGTCTTGCCAATGCATTCTCTTTATTTCTTTCAGTCGATTTACTTAACACTTTGAACACTATGTCCAGACTCCAGTAAAAATAAAAGATTCAACAAATCAGTCTTAGTTCCAACAAAAACAGGAAACTCTGGCTCAACAAAGTAACTTCCACAGTGGGAAGATCAGAGTACACAGAGCCTAAACCCTCCTGAGGCCCAGATAGCCCTAAACAGACAAGAAAGATCCTGTAGATATTGTGTAAGGGACTGCCGAGGTTGCAGGAAGCCTTACAAAAGGTTCTTACAAAAACCCTCAGCTGAGACAGAAAATTAAAGGAGACACCTTCAGTGGGACACAGCTCAAATATGGACCCTGAGCCCTTCTCTCTCTGGAAGATGAAGGATGAGCAGACAAGGGAGAGCAAGTCTTCACTGGGAGCTAACTGGCCTTTCCATAGGCAAGCCTGCGTAGGAATGAGGATGATGGATGGCCTTTCAGCCTCAGAGACCCACAGGAGAGAGGACACACTGAGAGCAGTTTAGGGGCTCAAAAGAGAAGAGAATCTGTCTCCCACTGGAGAAGACAGGCTTGGAGCTGGATAGGAAGGAGATAAGAGATGTGCACGGAAGGGCGAGGAGAGACATGGAAAGTTCTTCCCTGACACATGGAAGATGGACAGAGAAAGCAGAGAACCCAAGAAGTGATCTGCTCAGTTCCTGGAAATGTTACTTCCAGACACAGCTGTCTGCCGTCAAGGTTCGTTCCCACTCAGCCAGAGCAGGCAGTCCACCTTGGAAGAGAGAAATCCTTCCATTTTGCCCTGCCGCTGCTGCCCAGTTGCTGAAACAATGAACTCTAAGATCCTGGAATTTCCCTGAGAGTCTCACGCAGGAGAAGGGAAAGGCTGGGAGCCTGGTGTTTGAGAGATGGGGAACCTGTCTCCCAGAGAGACATTTCACATGTTCTGATGACTTGTCTCCCTGTATGAGAGACTAAAGCAGAGGCTAGGGTGATGGGGGGCATGGAGAACCACACCTTGACCAGGAACACTCAGTCATATATAACTCTTACCTTCTACCTAAGCCTAATCCTCTACTGGGACCCTAAAGATCGACTTGGGTGGTAGGGACTGGACCTCCTTGTTTCTCTCACTAATGTAGCACACTGAATAAACCACCTCCCGCTTTCACTAGCAGGTTTATTTAATTGGCCCATTGAAGAGACAAGAGGCCAATCTTGGCTTGTTATGGCTCCCAAGGCCCAGATTTTCACCCTAATGACCAGCAACCAAGGGAGGGTAGGATGTCTTCATACCCAGGTGTTGTGGGCTTAGCTCAGTATGCCCCTGGCCACAGTAACCATCTTCCCTAGGCCCCCGGTTAAGAAAATACCCAGGGTTTTAAACACAATGATGTTTGGAAGAATGTGAAGATGGCTGTGTAACACTGTCATTTCCTGGATGACTGTAGGAAAGTGTGCTGTTAAAAGATTCTGGAGAAGGGGACAGAGCAATGGCTCAGCAGATAAGAGCACTGCTCTTCCAGAGGTCCTGAATTCAATTCTGAGCAACTACATGTTGGCTCACAACAAGCTGTAATGGAATCCGATGCCATCTTTTGGTATGTCTAAAGACAGCTACCCAGTACTCATATACATACGATAAATATTTTTTTAAAGAGAGCGATTCTGGAGAATAGTATCTTCCTTAGCTTCCTTGGTGCCTCAGTTTTCTCATCTCGAAAATGGGGTTACTGTGATCACCTATCTTATGGCAATTAATTAACATATATAAAAAGTGCTTGCACAAGTACCTAACACAAAGCAAAAGCTTAAATGTTAATATATTACTATATTACCCTGAGTACCATTTCCAGTGCCACATATTTTCCCACCCCACCCCCACCCTTTAACTAGTGTCAGCAGTAGAAAAATAAAATTTTCTATTGTCTGGGACATAGTAGTTCCCTCTTACTTCAAGAACTCAAGAAGACACCAACCATGACTGCTTGGTCATTGAAGAGATTACCCACTCACACCCGTGCCCAGGCAGAAGTAGATTTTTCTATCACTACTTAAAGCCCTTGTATAAAAACTATGAAGAGACCAGGCCCTTAGGCAGCTGGCCCACGATGCAGTAACTCCAATGCACCACCAGGGAGCAGCAGAGCCCAGCCCTGGGCTGTTTTCTCTACAGGAGCAATTAATTGGTTCCAGGCTTCCTTAGTGCCTTCACTCCCCGCTGCAATAATCACGCTTGTTGTTGATTACCCAGCCTATCAACGAGTGCCCTGCTCGCGTCCGTTGGGCTGTAGGGCTTCTCTGCCTGCCTTGGAGCCGACTTAGCCCCGCCCCTGCTGTTCAGCCAACCCTGGGTGGGGAGGAGCGTCACGGGGGCGGGTCCAAGAGACTACGTGGCCCGCTAAGGCAAGTGCTGAGCGGGGACGGAATCCAGCCCCAGAGGGGGGGGTGACCCGATCTCCCGGCAGAGTAGGAAAGGCCAGCCTCGCCCTGAATGAGCTCCCCCCCCCCACGATGGGCGTGCAACCCCCCAACTTCTCCTGGGTGCTTCCGGGACGGCTGGCCGGGCTGGCGTTGCCGCGGCTGCCCGCGCACTACCAGTTCCTGCTGGACCAGGGAGTGCGGCACCTGGTGTCCCTGACGGAGCGCGGGCCCCCTCACAGTGACAGCTGTCCCGGCCTCACGTTGCACCGAATGCGCATCCCTGACTTTTGCCCGCCGTCCCCGGAACAGATCGACCAATTTGTGAAGATCGTGGACGAGGCCAATGCCCGGGGAGAGGTCAGCGAGCTCGTGAGCCAGATCGAGAGGGCGGGGCCTGGAAGGAAATGAGTGGGCGGGGCCGGGGCTGGAGTCCGAAAAGAGTGGGAGAGCCTGGGGTTGTGGGGGGTAACAGGGCTAACTGGGTGGGAGCTAGATGGACCCACTCCCTGACTAAAGTCAACTATGCTGCTAGGAGAGGTGGTGCCAAGTAGGCTGGAGAGAGAGTACTGTCAAGTGAAATACTTCCAGGAGTCCAAGTAGCGCCGAAGTCAGATGGAATTGGTTCAAAACCCATTTACTAGAGGTCCAAATGTCACAGAGACACACTTGTAATTTTAAATTTTACGAGCAGCTACGTTTTTCAAAAAAAGAAAAAAGAAAAAGATGAAAAAGAAGCAGGTGAAGTTAATTTTGTACTAATCCAATAAGTCAAAAATATTATTTCAACATAGAATCAATATGAAACAAATTATTAATGAGGCATGTCCAGTCTTTTTCATGCCGCATCTTCAGGGCCTGGTAAGTATTTTGCACCTCATCTCAGTTTGGACTGACACATTTCAGGAAAATAGCACCACAAGTGGCTGGATGTACTATACAAGACAGCACAGGATAGAGGCCAGGCGATACAGGCTGAGAGCCCAAGTTAGAACCAGCCATTCCAGAGGCCTCCTAGTCACCTGACGCAAGGACAGTCCCCCCACAGCTTTGATGTCACTTCATGTCCTGTGAGAGCCTGTGATGTGTGGGGTGAGGACAGGGGAGTATTGGGGAGGGCATTGGACTCCACTCCATCAGTCTCCACTTCACAGGCTGTTGGAGTGCACTGTGCCCTAGGCTTTGGCCGCACTGGCACCATGCTGGCCTGCTACTTGGTGAAGGAGCGGGCTTTGGCCGCAGGAGATGCCATTGCTGAGATCCGGCGCCTGCGACCAGGATCCATTGAGACGTATGAACAGGAGAAGGCCGTCTTCCAGTTCTACCAGCGAACAAAATGAGGACTTCAACAGCCCTCCTTTCCCCCTCCCACTCCCTGCGGCCAGAGAGGAAGGGGAGTGAACTAAAGTACTGCATCCTTCAGGTCCCTCTGGCTCCTATTGGGCAAAAGTAGTCCTTCCCCAAAGCCATAACCTGGCCGAAACAAAAATGAGGTAATAACTGATAAGAACTCATCACCGCTGCATAGCATGTACACAGCACTCCCAATACATCTGGGTTGTTGAAAAGACCAAAAAAATAAAAATAAAAATAAAAACCACTTCTGCTCTTTGGATGAGGTGTCTAGAGTTCAGAAAGGCCTCCGGTCACAGTTCTAGGAAACAGAAGGATAGGCCAGGACTCCAGCACACACCTTTGTCACCCTGAGGATGATGGGATTCTAGGTGCTGTTCCCTGACAACATGTGATAGAGGAGAACTGGTCAGTGAAGGAGACCCATGTCCCTGGCCACATGGCCTCCAAGCAGCCTCAGGCCGCTGCACTCCTACACCGGCAGTGCCCCCTTGACATCACCCCTTATGTAGGGTCATCCGTCCTACCTGAGCCGCCTTTGTTCTCTCAGGGTACAGAAGACTTGCATATCGTGCTCACAGATGAGGTCTCTCTCTGTCTTGTCTGTTTCTCTCCTTGGTCTCCCCCTCCCACTCTCTCTCTTGATCTCCCTCTCTCCCTCCCCCCCCCCGACCCCGCCACCAGGGCTGGCCACCTCTTACCAGCCTCAGGTGACTCAGCTCATCTGTCACCTCCAACCCCTATATCATCCCCAGCCTCAGACCAACGAATGCTGAAACTGCATCTTGGTGGTTTTAGAGTGGATATTAAGTGATCAAATAAATAACTCTGGGACTATGAATCTTGGCCATGTTTCTCAGGTGTTATCTTCACGTCTCCCCTGTTGGACTCCACCCAGCCGCAAGCGCCACACTTTAGACTTTCTAAGAGACGAGATAAATGTCATCCATGAGCCCAGTGGACTCTTCCGGAATGGCAGTCTGAATCCGTGCCCTATCTTCCATAATCGGCTGAACTGAGTAAGGGAGACTCTGCATGTCTGTGTGAACCAGGTGCTGTTAGAGGTGGAACCAACTCAGCAAAATAAGCCATGATTCCTATTCTCAGGAGCCCTGCCATCTGGAGAAGGGTAATGACATTCCCTTCACACTCGATGTACTCTAAAGGCTGCCTCTACTATCCCAGATGCAGGACAGTCAAGAGTTCCCCTACAGCCTCCATCTCTCCTATCAAAGACCAGAGCTAGGCCTACACCAGCCCCTCCCCTGTACTTCATTCCATCTTCCCTGTGCCCCTAACTCAACATTATCCAGCTCACTCTTACACAAAAGGCTTTTTAAGCAAGAAATCTAAGAGCCCTCATTTGAAATCCTTTTTCTGTTTCATCTGGAGGGCCCATTCCTTAAACTGTCTCCTTGGATCCTCTCTAACCCACCCAAGGGGATATATCGGCCCAAGAGAAGAAACTCCAAGGTCCCAGGCATCCAGGCTGCAAGGATGGGAAAAGGACAAAGGACAGATACACCATCCACCTTGCCCCTCCTACTCCTGCCCCATGATTCAAACCAGACCATCTCCTACGGGAGTGTGTATGTCTGTGTTTTCCTGAGGAGGGCATAACCCAGAGAGAGGGAAAGGCCTGTTTCCTTGACTCTTTTCTTTCACTGCCAGAATTTACCCACACAGAAGGAGGTGAGGGGCTGTGCCCTCCCCTTGCCAGTATTGCTTGACTGTGCTATGTGACCCATCCTCGCCCTTTCTGCTGTCTGTTCCTCCTCGTGTCCTCTGCACTGCCAGAGCATAATCTGCTCTTACCTTCCTCCCAAGGCTCCTTTGAAGGAGACAGAAAATTTTTCTAACCCCATTAAAGCCCTGTGTGCTGTTCCCTCCCCATAATTTAAGCAGGTCTCCTCTGCCTCAAGAGTTCCTTAGGGAAATAAACATATAATTATGTGCTTAAGGAAATCGCTTTTAAATAAGTAAGAGTTGACTTCAAATGAAAAACTCTGCCCTTCTCCTCTCTACCTTGAGAGGTTAGCCTGAAGCTCTGTGTGTGCTCATTTATGGCCCCCAGACCTTTTGCCTTCCCATCACACTTCCTTCTGTATTTGCCTACCAATGGAAGGGCACTCATTAGCGCTGTCCCATCCCCATTACATCCGATGCTGGTGCCAGGAGCATTCCTCCTCCATCTGAGAAGCATCCTGACATTTGCATCAGACCAGGGCTTCTCATTCTTAGCACTCCTGATATTTTGAACTGGGGCTGGATAATCGGGGGTCACAGGGACTCTAGGCTGTAGAATGTTTAGCAGTGTCCCTGGTCTGTAGGCATCAGATGCTAGTCACACACCCCTCTAGTGATGACAGCCATAGAGATCTGTAGGCATGGCCACATATTCCCAATGGGAACAAAACTTGCCCCACTGATAGACTGCAACAGACCAACATTCGGGTTTCATTTTCTCTGGAAGAAGAGGAACAGATTTTGGATCTTGCATATATAATGTCATAATAAGGGAACAAGGACCAATTCACATATTGCCACCTTTTCAACCAATGTCTGGAAGTCAAAGTTATTCCCAGGTTCCCAACTCTTCCCAGGCTTGTTCTCCAGCTAGGTCTTAAGCAACTCTGACTTTCTTCATTCAGAAGGATTATTTTCCCAATGAGTTGCTGATGGCCATAACTGAAACAGCTTCCACCCTTGTCCAGGCTTGGTTTCAGTGCCTCTGATAGACATGACTATCTTGGGGTTTTATTGCTGTGAAGAGACACCATGACCTCAGCAACTCTTATAAAAGAAAACATTTAATTAGGCTGGCTTACAGTTCAGAGGTTTAGTTCAATATCATGGTAAAAACAAAAAACAAAAACAAAAAAACATGGCAGTATCCCGAGCTTTTGTCCCCGCCGGCAAGAACACACTCAGGACAACCGGAATCTTCTGCGGCAAAGCTTTATTGCTTACTTCTCAGGAAGATCCCGACCCCAGAAAATGGAGTCCCTTATATAGCACTCAGCCATGACGTTTCAGCACCTGATGTGGCGTGACAGCTCTTGATTCGTTGCTCGCTTATCACACCACTATTACACCCCAAGAATGGGCAGTGACTAGGAGTGAGTTCACTCTCGCACTTGCGCACAAGGCTTGTTTACTAGTTTGTCACAGTGGAGGCCAGCGCCATCTTATAATGGTGATTGCTCGCGGCACGCGCACGGCTCTCCATAGCGATTGCTCACTGCACGGCTTTCCACATCTCCCCCTTTTTATTTTATTAAATTGAGGCTGGACTAGGTCTGTGTAATTATGCCCATCCGCTGTGGCTCCTGTCTTAGGTCGTTCCTCCAATGTCACAGCTTTTCCTGTCAGAGGGTAACCCTATCGCCACCGGGCCCCGTGTCTTAGGATGATCTGTGCATGAGGAAAGTTGCCCATCCCTGGATACTGCAGTGCTATGTGACAGTAACTACTAAATGACCTAGGGCGAACTCTACAAAAGAGGCCAGCCACCAATGTCAACTAATTTTTGAGCATAGATAGCCAGATTTCGGGGGAGGCGCCTTGCTCAATGGCAGCAAGTGCTTGAGCTATCACAACCTTGTCACGTGTTTGTTGGGTTCTGAGCTTGCAAACCAACCAGAGCATGAACACAAGTCCACAGCAGGTGGCAACACCAAATAAACCCACCCCCACCCATTCCTTAAAATAAGAAAATGCAGATGAAATCCAGGAGGAGAAGCCCTCTGTCAATGACAGGTCCACTCGCGTTGAGTTGATCTTTAAAACTGCCACCCTCAGGGCCTCAAGAGTCTCATCGAATCCCTCAGACCAATTTCCTGCAAGATACAAGGAAAGCTGTCTAGACAGATTAGCTGCATAAGTAAAATTTTCATATTGGACACTGGTAATACACAGAGCTTCCAGTTTTCTTTCACAACCCAACTGGGCCATCTGGTATAGAACTCCTATCTGTTCTTCTGCCAAGTCAAGGTGCTGATTCAATATCATCAGCCCTCCCTTTAACTTGGTACTAGCAGAAGTTTGGACAGTGATGGCATCAGCCAGATCTGCTGAAAGCTGTTTAATTTTGTGCCTGATTGAACCGTACTAGCCATAGCATACCCTGCAGCTGTAGCAGCAGCTGCACTGGCTGAAATTGCTATGATCACGGCAGCAGTAATTCCAAAATCTCTTTTTTGTCGAAACAGGGATAAGGTGGAGGGTGTTTCCACCGGGACAGGGATCCAACGTGGGATCCGTGCTACCATGGCACGGGTGTTCTTTGTTATGTCCCAACATTGAGAAATCCAACAAGAATCATTGGAACAGACTTCAAATGAATCATTTGAAAGAATAAACAAGAAAGGGGGGTAAACACAGACTGGGGTAGATGGATAATTAATCTGGTTTACCAAAGTTTTATTGAACCCAGTGATCTCTACACTGGTATTAGTATATCCATAAGAATCCTGGGAGGCAGCATGTATTCCCCAATACTGAGCAAATCTTGAGATGCCAGTAAAAGAAGCCTTTCCAACTGCTCCTCCCTGGATAAAGATCAAAGGATTGAGTTCTGTACAACTGCCATTGACTCCACAAAGCACCCACTTGTGAAAGGGATGCATTCTAAAGTCCTGTATGAAAAGTCCCTCTTTCATAACAAATTCCTTCTCTGGATCATCTATCATGTTGGGAGAAAAGGAAAAGGTTTTACTCTGATCTGCCCAATGAGTGATGGAGGATTGACAATCAGACCAAGGCAGTATCAGCCCTTCATCTTCCAAGCTACAATGAGGGGCTATTTTTGGTTGGTGGGGACGTTCTTTGTCTGAAAAGTTAGGTGGTAGAAATGTACCATTAACCCAAATTGCCTCCTGCCAAAAGGTCCGATTTGTAAAGGTTATATCTGCATTGGAAGTATCTTGGGTTGTGCTTACCCAACCTCCTCAGTGCTCATTAAACTTCCCCAAAGCTCGAGCTGTGAGGTTGATACATTTTCCTGGTCCATTAATTTGAAAACATAAAGAACCCTGTTCTAATAAAGAGCGATTTTCCCCTAATGGTGCTCGGGTGGGATCATAGGGTAGATATGGCAAATCTAATGTTTTATTAGTAGTAAAGAATTTTGGAAAAACTATAGCATTATGGCGAACTGGCATTGGTTTAGGGAAAGTCGAGAGAATGGCCCATCTCTGTTCGCCCCTCATACTAGGAACCTGAGACAAGTTCAGCATTGTCAGGATCAGGAGCAGTCCTCAGGAGGTCTGCATCTTCTGCACCATCCTTGATGAATATCTTGCGGGTGAGTCATTCCGGCAGCCAAAATGGGTTGTCTTCACTCTGTGGAAAAACACAAACAGCTCCCCTGGATCTTATCAAAATAGTATCCGGGCCTTTCCACAGACCAGTTAAGACATCCTTCCATTTGACCATTTCTTTTGGTCTATCAGGGTCTGAGCTATGTCGATCAGCTGCAGAGCGACCTTGCTCGTCAAGATTCAAAAAATTGAGTGTAAAGAGTGCCATAGATACAGCTACGCTTGGCACTGAGGACAGAGTCTCATCAACTCCCCCTTTTTGTTTTATAAGATAAGACTTAAGTGTATGGTGAGCACGTTCCACAATGCCTTGTCCTTGAGGATTATAAGGAAGGCCAGTCAAGTGAGTGACATCCATTTGATGACAAAATTGCTGAAATTTAGTAGAGGTATATGCTGGCCCATTATCAGTTTTAAGAATTGTGGGCTTGCCCCAAGCACTCCACGCTTCTAAACAGTGCTGTATAACATGAGAGGCTTTCTCACCTGTTAAAGGTGTAGCAAACATAACACCAGAGCAGGTGTCAATGGAAACATGTAAATATTGATTTCTTCCAAAGGAGGAAATATGAGTGACATCCATTTGCCAGACCTGTAATGGTCTGATGCCTCGGGGGTTTACCCCTACATGAGGAGTAGGCAGAAATTGACAACAGTTTTGACATTGGGTGACAATGTCACGAGCTTCTTTCCTAGTTAAAGTGAAACGGCGGCGTAATGTTTCAGCCGTCACGTGGAAGCGTTTATGAAACTCCCTTGCAGCCTCTGACTGCGAGGACAGAGCAGCAGCCACGATTCTAGTAGCTTTGTCTGCCAAGTCATTTCCATGAGACATGGGGCCAGGAAGGCCAGAATGAGCCCTAACATGAGTAATATACACAAGATGTCTTCTATGTAACAAGGCTGACTGAATTTGCTGAAAAATGTGAGCAAGCTTGCTAGAGGGTCTAATTAAGCCAGCAACTTCAAGCATATTAACTGCATTGACCACATATGAAGAGTCAGATACAATATTGAGCGGTCCCGGAAAAGTTTCAAGGACTTCTAGAACTACCAAACACTCTACAACCTGGGGTGATGTCTCACTATATTGTTTAGATGTTACTTGGCCATTTACTACATATGCACCTATGCCAGATTTGGATCCATCTGTATACACTACTACCCCATCCGGAAGTGGGTGTTTGGCTGTTATTACTGGAAACACTATGGCTTGGCTTAAGGCAAATTGTAAAATTGGATGTTTTGGATAATGATTATCAATTTGTCCTGAATAAGAGGCAACCAAGACTGCCCAATCGTTAGTTGTTGCTGCCAGGGTTTGAACTTGAGCAGAAGTATAAGGTACGATTAGCATATGAGGTTCTTTCCCAAAATAAGTAATAGCTGCTTTTATCCCCCTAAGTGCAAGTTGAGCAATTGCATTAGGATACCACTCAATAATTTTTGCAGGGGAAGCATTAGGATGGACCCACAATAAGGGTCCTTTTTGCCATAAGACTGCTGTTGGTAACTGTGCAGTTTTTAATATGCACAATTCAAATGATTTTGACTCCTCAATGCGTTGTAATTGAGCATCTTGTAAGGCCTTTTCTATCGTTTGTAAAGCTTGACATGCAGCTGGGGTAAGTGCTCTGTGGGAGGAGATGTGGGTATCTCCCTCTAATATGTCAAATAAGGGCTTTAATTCTGCTGATGGAATTTTCAAAAATGATCTTAGCCAATTAATATCTCCTAGCAATTTTTGGAAATCATTCAAGGTATGTAGGTGATCTTTGCGAATCTCTAATTTTTGAGGAACAATTTTGTCAGGATAAATGAGTGACCCTAGGAAGGCTCCCATTTGAGCAACTTGCACCTTTTCAGTGGCCACCTGCAATCCCCATTGCCCTAACGTTTTTATTAATATAGGGTATGCATCTTGCAATAATTGTGAATTTTTATGGCAAATCAAAATGTCATCCATATAAATTATCACCTGTAATGATGGAAAATGCTCTCTAACTGACTTAAGTGCCAATTGCACATACAGTTGACACATGGTGGGACTATTTGCCATCCCCTGAGGTAGGACCTTCCATTGGTATCTTTGATCCGGTTCTAAATGATTAATGGCTGGGATGGTAAATGCAAATCTTTGCCTATCTTGAGGGCATAAAGGTATAGAGAAAAAGCAATCTTTAATATCTATAATTATAATTTCCCAATTTTGGGTAAGGCAGAAAGCAATGGTAGCCCTCGCTGAACTGGTCCAAATAGACGCATTTGTGCATTAATAGCTCTAAGATCATGTAATAAGCGCCATTTGCCAGATTTTTTCTTAATTACGAAAATAGGTGTATTCCAGGGTGAGGTAGAGGGCTCTAAATGACCCAAGCGTAGCTGTTCAGAAATTAGTTTTGTAGCTGCTTCTAACTTTTCAGAGGAGAGAGGCCATTGAGGAACCCATACAACTTCCTCTGTAAGCCATGGTATGGGCATGGAGCCCTCAACGGCCCCTAGAAAAAACCCAAACCTTGTCTCCCATTATTACCTTTTTGAGGGATAGGTTCAAGTTTACCCTGCTCTCCTTTCCCTAATCCCCTTCCTTCTTTATAGCCCATTTTCTTCATTATTTGAACAGCTTGTGGCGAGTATTCATTAGTCAAGGTCAATCCTAGTGCCTGTAAGATGTCTCTCCCCCAGAGATTTACTGGGAGTGGTAAAACATAGGGAGTGAATCGTCCTGTTTGACCTTCAGGAGCTGTCCAGCTCAAAGAACGGGAACTAATAGTGGGACAGGACTGATAACCTAAACCTTGCAAAGAACGTGATGACTGAGTAACGGGCCAAGTTTTTGGCCACCATTGGGAAGACAGGATACTTTTATCTGCTCCTGTGTCTAAAATCCCTTTAAATTGTTTTCCTTCTATAACTAATTCTAAGAATGGCCTGAAGTCAAGAGGCATCACTAAGTAAGCAGAATCATTCCCAGTAGAACCAATCCCTCTGGTAGCTCGAGGGACACCAGAGGAAGGAAAACAGCCATGTAGGCTTGGCAAAATTATTAACTGAGCTATTCTATCCCCTTGTGAAATAGAAAAGACACCCTGAGGACAGGAACAGAGAACTTGAAGTTCCCCTTCATAGTCTTGATCTACGACTCCAGGGTGAACAATAAGACCTTGTAAGGTAAGGGAGGCCCGGCCCAATATTAGGCCAACACTCCCGGATGGCAGAGGTCCTTTATAGTCAGTAGGAATAGGCTGTACCCCCATTTGGGGCATTAGCATGAATCGGGTGGTGGTACGGAGGTCCAACCCAGCTGATCCTTCTGTTGCCCTGCGGACTGTGGGGTCCACCTTTTGCCTGTCGAGGTCCCATATGTTTTCGGGCCCTGAGACCTGAGGGCCCTGTACTGGTTTTTTGGAATGGTCTCATTATCTACTGCTTGAGGGAATCCTGGCTGCAGGGGCCTGCCTCGAATGTCCCTGACTGAACGACAATCTCTAGCCCATTGATATCCTTTTCCACACTTAGTACACAGTCCTGGTGCTCTCCTTTTGACAAGGGCTCTACAGTCCTTTTTTAAGTGTCCCGGTTTGCCACAATTATAGCAGAGTTTGAACTCAGCCGTGTCAGGGCGTTTTTGCCCTTGTAGAATGGCAGCTACTAAACCTGCATTAGTGAGTGGCCCTCCAAGCTCACGGCAAACCTTCAACCAGTCCTGCAGTCCCTTGCTCTTTCTAGGTGTAATAGCCGCCCTGCATTCCTGGGTAGCCTGTTCATAGATCAACTGTTCAATTAAAGGCATAGCTGTCTCTGGATCCCCAAAAATTCTCCCTGCCGCTTCTGTCATTCTAGCCACAAAATCTGAGAATGACTCCTGTGTGCCCTGGGTGATCTTGGTCAAATGCCCACTTGCCTCTCCCTTCTTAGAGAGTGCCTTCCATGCCTTAACTGCAGCAGCTGATATCTGAGCATAAGCTCCCCAATGGTAATTTGTCTGGTTATTAGCGTGTTGTCCCTGACCTGTAAGCAACTCAAAAGTCCATGTTCCTTGGTCCTCTTCAACATTGGCATTGGCCCTTGCCTGTGCTTGGCAGGAGTCTTGCCACAAAGCTTTCCATTCTAAATACATTCCCATGTTAGGAGATGCGGCTTTTACTACGGTCATCCAATCGCCGGGGGTCATTGCCAGAGTCGCAAGCCTTTCGACTTGGGCTACAGTAAAGTTGGCATTGACTCCATAGTTACGAACTGACTCTGCTAATTCTTTAATCTGTATATACTCCACTGGGGCATGAACGCGTCCACCCTCTGCGCCTTCAAAGACTGGGAACGCTTGCTGCACTTTTCTCTGTTCCTCTTTTAAAATGAATGAGTCTGATTGATACCTCTGCACGTAGGGCGGAGGTGTACTAGGACCCAGAGGTTGCGGATCTGAAGATCGCATAGTGATTTGACATTTGTCTCTAGCTACTTTTGCTTTCTTTAGGTTATTCTGTGACTGATTAGCTCGTCTTTCATCTGGCTGGTATCTTTCTTCCTCTAAGTCTGTTTCCTCAGAGGAGCTAAGTTCCTTATCCAATTCTGAGCTACTGACAGCTAGTGCCTTAAACTCATCTAATGGCGGGTAGAGGCTCCTTTCCTTATGTGCCTCTCCAGTTCTTTCTCTCTTCTTCTCTCCCTTTCCATCCCTTTTTCTAATCTCTCCCAAGGCATTCTTTCCTTTATATCTCTTTTCCTCGGGCTCAAGGCCCGTGGAAAGGCCTAAATTCTTTGGTGCACCTTGTTTCATCCCAACTTTCAATCTCTCTCCCCACTCTGCCTCTGATAGACTGTCTTGAATTTCGTCCAAAATCTTCTGCCCTGCTTCTACCATCTGCTCACAATCCTCATCTGTTAAGCACGATCTCACCAATTTCCATAACGGCATGATCCCTGCTTTAAGTTTGCCGTTCTGCTGTTCCCTAACTAGATCTCCTTTCAGTTTATCCCAAGAAGTGACAGTTAATGAACCTGAGCAAGCATACCATGGTGCCACACGGTCTACCTCCCTGACAAATGCCTCTATACTCTTAGTGGCGATATTTAGGCCACACTGCTTCAGGACCGACCTTAACGCCACTACTACAGAGTGAGAAATTCCCATACTGCTGCTATCCAGTCCTGACCGTGACTCTAACTAATCGCTGTCCAGGCACTGTCCAGGTGCTGTTCGAACCTGACTGCGACTGGGAACCAGTCAGCAGTTCCAGCGGTGGAAGCAAAACTAAACTGAAAGGGAAAGTGCGATCGCCGTGCAAACAATCAAAAGGGCATCTAACTCTGGAGAAATTTCAAGACTATACTTACCTTGCAGAGCTGTAGTGTCCCGCAGTTCTGGTTCCGCCCCGCGAACAAGGGATCTTCCTTGCGCCGGTGTGATGGTATAAAGTTCCCGGGTCTTCGGCGCCACTTATCCCGAGCTTTTGTCCCCGCAGGCAAGAACACACTCAGGACAACCGGAATCTTCTGCGGCAAAGCTTTATTGCTTACTTCTCAGGAAGATCCCGGCCCCAGAAAATGGAGTCCCTTATATAGCACTCAGCCATGACGTTTCAGCACCTGATGTGGCGTGACAGCTCTTGATTCGTTGCTCGCTCATCACACCACTATTACACCCCGAGAATGGGCAGTGACTAGGAGTGAGTTCACTCTCGCACTTGTGCACAAGGCTTGTTTACTAGTTTGTCACAGCGGAGGCCAGCGCCATCTTATAATGGTGATTGCTCGCGGCACGCGCACGGCTCTCCACAGCGATTGCTCACTGCACGGCTTTCCACATGGCAGCATGAAGGCAGACTTGGTACTGGAGAAGGAGCTGAAAGTTCTACAATAGGTAGCAGGAATAGTAGAGCAGACACTGGGTCTGGCTTAAGCTCCTAAAACCTTAAAGCCCACCCCTAGTGACACACTTCCTCCAACAAGGCCATACCTACTCCAACGAGGCCACACCTCCTAATAGTGCCACTCCCTATGAGCCTACAGGGGCTATTTTCCACAATAACCAAATTCGATTTGGGAAGGAAAGGGTTCCTTTCACCTTATACTTCCAACTGACCATCCATCATGGAAGGAAGCCAAGGCAAGAACTGGAGGCAGGAACTGAAGCAGGGACCATGAAGGAACCCTGCTTTCTTATATAACCCAGAGCCAACAGCCCAGGAATGCTACTTTCCACATTGGGCTTGGCTCTCCCACATCAATAAGAAATCAAGAAAATGCCCCTACGGACATGCCTACAGGCCAGTCTGATGGAAGCATGTCCTCAGCTGAGGTTCACTCTGCCCAACTTGACAAAAAGTAGCAAGCCTAGTCCCTGTGTTGGTAAAGTTTATTTGTGTTTATTCTCCACCAGATAATAAAATTTTCATGACTAGAGGAATTTCTGCTTGGAAACCTTTGCTCCGTTCCATCTTGGCTCTGTGAGCACCACCTGGGGATTTTCCTGGGAAAATTGTTCAGATGCAGGATGCGCATGGGTCAAGCCAGAAGGAAACTAACCACAAGCTTATTTGAGGAGATTTCTCCCTAGCCTGGTTCTCCTGCCTTCATTCCCCTTGCAGGATGCCCAAGATAGCGCACAGGATAAGCCTACACCCTACATCATACAGTCCAAGATCAAAATGTCGGGAGTGCTAAGGATGAGAAACTCTGGGTTTGGTGCATAAATACTATGATGATTTCTGTAAGCTCAGAACAGGAAGTGGCACTATTAGAAGGTGTGGTCTTGTTGGTGTGGGCTTATATACCCTAGTCCTAGCTGCCTGGAAGCCAGTATTCTGCTAGCAGCCTTCAGATGAAGATGTAGAACCCTCTGCCTGCACCATGCCTGCCTGGATGCTGTCATGCTCTCACTGTGATGATAATGGACTGAACCTCTGAACCTGTCAACCAGCCCCAATTCAATGTTGTCCTTGACTTGCCTTGGTCATGGTGTCTGTTCACAGCAGTAAAACCCTAACGAAGACACATACCCATCATGATTTCTGAGTTAGGAGTCTCAAGACTGCCTGAATTCATGATGCAGAAGCTATAGGAAAATCACGGCCCCACAACTGCATGCCCCGAGCCTGTTCACACTTCCTGTGGACTTGAACTTACTTCATTCCCACCCAGTCTGACTTGTTCATCATACCCTAATATGGAGGAACACCTTACAAAGGGCAGTTCACTGTTGATCTTCTTCTGCCTGAGGGGGTCCACCCCACTTTAAACTCTCCCACCTGCTCAGCGTTATCCCCAAAGTCACTTTCCCTTGGGACAATAATGAACATATTTCTGGGACAGATAGTTGATTTAAATGATAGATCCTTTCTCAGCATGAACTGCACACATATGCCAGCCCTCAAATCAAAGCCCCTGCTATCCCTGTCTTATCATTCTTTCTGAGAGGAAAACTAATTTGGTCTCACAGGAATTTTTGTTACAAAACAATGACAGTTACTGTGAATGCATTTCACAGTTTGTCATGCCCGTACTTTGCTTGCTTCTGTGAGCATAATTGCTATCATTTATGAAGCACTTACCATGTCGCTGGTGGTTTACATACCCTGCCTTACGTGATTTTATCATTACAACGCTGCAAGTCCAGTGATTTCTCCTTTCTATAGAAGGAGTTGAGATGGAGAAAAGGGTGACCAAAAGTCACCCTTGTATGAGTTACTTTTCTCACTCCTGAGACTGCTTCCCTGACCAGAAGCAACTTAAGGGAAGAAGGTTTTGCTTTGGCTTACAGTTCAAAGGGATACAGTCCATCATGGTGAGTGCAAGCAAGGCAGAGAGAGTCTAAAGTGGCTGGAAGCTGAGAAGACATGAAGAAAGGCTGGGCTGTTAAACCTCAAGCCTCACCCCTATGGACTCACTTCCTCCAGTTAGGCTCCACCTCCTAAAGATTCTACAACCTTCTCAAACAGCTCTATCAACTGGGGACAAAGCGCTCAAACACATGAGCTTATGGGTGAGCGCAGGGTGGAAGAGGGACAGCTCACATTCAAGCCATTTGTTTTGAAGAAGGTAGGATGTACACCCAAGTCATCTGCTTCATCTCCAAAGTCCAGACCTGATGTTTCTCTCACCAAATACCCTCCTTCCAAAACCTCCCATGATTCTAGAGACACAAGAGAGTCTGCCTGCCTCTCAGAGCTCAACCCTACTGATTGTCTCACCCACCGGTCCCCTAAGAACCATTGCTTCCTCCCGGGTGGGCAGGGAATAACTTTGCACCTAAACACAATCAATTAAACCTTAGTTATGTGTTACACTTTACTATGTGGCCTGGGGATGGCAGGATTTCTCAGTTGATATAGGCACTTGCTGCCAAGGATGACAACCTGAGTTCACTTCCCTGGGCCCACATACTGAAAGGAGAGAACCTGCTTCCACAGGTTGTCTCCTCTCTCTCTCTCTCTCTCTCTCTCTCTCTCACACACACACACACACACACACACACACACACACCACATAAATAAATAAACAAACAAATAAATAAATAAATTTTAATAAACTAAAAATGAAATGTGACCTGGGCATTGTACCAAGCACCAGCAAAGTACTTCTGTCATGTCCGTCTCTAACTCATGGTACCTAGGTGTAGGTGTCCTCTCCCAGGATGACAGGGCTGGCAAAGGAGCCCTGAAAAAAAATGGCTTTTTATGGTTGATGATTTATTGAAAATCCTGCTACTCTTTATGGTTTTGTTGTGTGACCCCTTAATGTATAACCAGGCGCTGTGCCAAGTGCTTTACAGACATTATCTCATTCACTCTTCCAAAAAAAAATTGTATAAACCCCCACGTGCAAAGTGCTACCACAATAACCAATACATGATGAGTACACTGACACCCAGAGAGTTTAAGTATCAGTCCCCAGGTCACACAGTAGAATGCGACAGAAGCCTGCAGTTAGCAATTAACCACCTTGCCTTTCATAGATCAGAGCAGAGAGGCTGTTGTAATCAGAAGAAAGGAAGAAATAGAAGGCCCATGCCCAGAATTGAGGCATTTGATCTCCCAGCCCATCTGTGGAACCCTCTGATCACTGAGCTTTGGGGACACTGCTGTCCAACTAATGTCCACACTGCCCATCATCATCTCAAACAGACCTCTACCTCAAGCCTCAAAAAGGCATCAAAACTGGTCCCCCATTGATTGAAAAAATTATTTACATAAGCACATTCCCGGCTCCCCTGTGAGAGCCAACATTTTCTAGCTATTACCAATTCAAGGCACACTTTTAAGAAGGCAGCATGCTTGTCCAAGCAAACAGAAATCTGAGAAACACTTTGGTGCACACCTATCCCTGAAACCGATGCCTTATTTGCAGCGTTGAGAACCGAGTCCTTTGTGCCAATAAATTGCTTAAATTGCCGCAACCACCCCTTCGCCCTATTTCTCCCTTGACTTACTCTGCCACCACGGATATGTGATCATGGAACAAATTAGCAATACTACCTCTGAATTTTCAATGTGCAGTAGCACCGAATATGACAAACAGCTCTGGGATTTGTTTTTCCCCTCCAGCTTGTATAATGGCCACACTCATCTTCATTACTAATAAATATGGAGTAGTGGCTGTTTTGAATCCAAAGTGGTCCATGGGAAATGGGAATGACTGCAGACATCTCCCAGGTGACACTGTTGAGTACACTGTATGTGCCTTTGCTCTCCCTTACCCCCATCCCAAGAAAATTTATTGATTTTCATGTTTTCATGATTTCTAGATAGGGCTAAGTTCTAGGTAAAGCCACTCTGGGATCCATCCCACAGACAGAATCCCGTCACTATGGATCATAATCACAGAGATCTAAAACACCCAACTCGGTATGGAAGCTAAAGGATTCAGATTAAAATCTGAAAGTAGGGAAAGGCTGATAGGACAGAGTCCAGGGAAACCCAGATTTCCCACTGTCCAATCCCAGGAATGCACACAGACATAATTCTCCTAGTGGAGAAACGTACAAAGTATTGCCAACCACAGATGCTCTCCCCAGCCTTGGTGGGCAGAGTTTTATTGAGGCTCAGTCACACTAGAATGCAGCATGTATGTGACCGACCTTAGCCACTTAGTCCCCAGCTCCAAAAAGAGGTCAAATTGAAACAGCATGATCCAAAGCAACTTAAATATAAGAGAACAGGTGTTCACCATAAATCACATTGTTGGCATGAACCATCTGTCCAGCCTGTGATCACAGGTAAACAGAAATCCTTGTATCATTCAGAGTATTCCAAAGGTTCAGCGTTCACCTCACAGAAGGTAAGCAAGGGAGAGTCTGGAGACCTTTGGAGTGTGTGGTCTGAGCATTCCCAGCCTCCTGCGTTAAACTTTGATGCACACCACCAGATACTTAACGCATTGGTTACCTTTTCATTGCTGTATAAAACACCATGACCAAAAGCAATGGAAGGGAAGGACAGGTTCATCTTGGTTGACAGTTCCAGAGGAACAGTCTACCATGACAGAGAAGGCACAGCAGCAGCAACAGCAGGAAGATGGCTAATCGCACACATCCACACGTGGGAAGCAGAGAACAGGAAGTGACGTTAGGTTCCAAGCCTTTAAAGCCCGACACCAGCAAGGCTGTACCTTGTACAGGTTCCAAAACCCTCCCAAGCAGTACCTCCAACTGGGGATCAAGCATTCTTGTACATGAGCCTATGAGGGACCACTGTACTTAGTGTTCTCTCCATGTGATAATCTGGGCACAGTACTGTGCTGTGTTCCTCTGCTCTTTGCCCACCTTTCATCTCTTCCTACCCCCCAAGCAATCTGTGTTTACCCATCACTCCTCAGGGAAAGGTTTCCAAAGCTCATGTCCATATTCCCTTGGCATCTGCCCTCATGTACCCATGCCGATTCATTCCATAGTTTAATTGCCTTATCTCTCTCTCTTTTCCTGTCTCTACTGGAGACTAAAGATTTGCTCACACTTCTAAAGCCTGGGACAATGCCCACTGCAGAGCTGTACAATGAGAGCAGAGTAATGTAGGTTTAGATTTTTTTTATATTACCTTTATTATTTTACAGTCCAATCATCACCTGCCTCCCAGTCCACCCTCTCACAGTTCCTCATCCCATTTTTCCTCCTCCCCTGTCTTCAAGAGATATCCCCCACCCCACCCCACCCCACCAGGCCTCCCTACACCCTGGGGCCTCAAGTCCTCTGGGTTATGTGCATCTTCTCCCACTGAGGCCCAACCAAGCAGTCCTCTGCTGTGTATGTGTTGGAGGCCTTGGACCAGCTCATGTATGCTGCCTGGTTGGTGTCTCAGTGTCTGAGAGATCTTAGGGGCCTGTGTTAGTTGAGACTGCTGGTCTTCCTATGGAGTTGCCCTTCTCCTTAGCTTCTTCCATCCTTTTTCTAATTCATCCACAGGGGTTCCTGACTTCAGGTGTAAGTATCTGCCTCTGTCTCAGTCATCTGCTTGTTGGGTTTCTCAGAGAACAGCCATGCTAGGCTCCTGTCTGTAAGTACACCACTAACAGTGTGGCCTTGGAGCCTCCCCTTGAAGTGGATCCCAAGTTGGGCCTGACACTGGACTTCCTTTCCCTCGGTCTATTCTCCATTTTTGTCCCTACAGTTCTTTTAGACAGGAACAATTCTGGATCAGAATTTTTGACAGTGGGATGGCAACCCCCTCCCTCCACTTGATGCCCTGTCTTTCTACTGCTCCAGTAGACTCTACAAGTTCCCTCTCCCCACTGTTGGGCATTTCATCTAAGGTCCCTTTGAGTCCTGAGAGTCTCTCACCTTCCAGGTCACTGGTACTTTCGGGAGGGTTCCCCCACCTCCTACTCCCCGAGGTTGTCTGTTTCCATTCATTCTGCTGGCCCTCAGGACTTCTCTCCTGTCTCCCTCCCCACCCCACCCCAATACCTGCTCCTGTTCCCTTTTTCCCCTTTCCTTCTCTCCCTCCCAGGTCCCTTCCTCTCTGTGCCTCCTGTGATTGCTTTCTTCTCCCTCCCAAGTGGGATTGAAGCATCCTCACTTGGGCCCGTCTGCTTGTTAACCTTCTTGAGTTCTATGGAGTATATCCTAGGTATTCTGTACTTTTTTGGCTAATATCTACTTATTAGTGGGTACATACCAGTAAAACATTACGTGAGCCTGTCTTAGCAAAACACCACAGGAGTCTGCATCACATGACATATCTAAAAACTTCCACTTCAGAGTAACTGACTAATATGTCCCATTAATGAAAAATAGAAAGAATGAATCTAGGGAATGGATAGTTTAGGGAAGGAATGTGTGACACAGATACTCTTAGATATAAACACAAAAAATGAAAATACGCAGTGCCTAAATAATCAATGTTATAGCTAGTAAAAGGATAAGAATGAGTCTGTTAAAATAAAAATTTTAATTGAACCTTTCAAAAAGATGTAGTTGCATAGCCTAAAGAGAAGACACACAAGTGCTGAATGTTATTAAAGGTCATGTGTTGAGTGTGGAGTCTATTCAGAGAGGCTCAGCTGACAATGGGTCAGATGTTGTGTGTCCTCGGGGGAAGGAAAAATAAAGACATCAAAAGGCATGGATGAAATAAAATCCCCATCCAGGGGGAAGTAAAGGATGCATGGTTGGGTTAAGAGAGTAAAGGAAGAGCAGAAATTCTCGCCACCGGAAAGGTCTTCGTCTGATCCGCAGCGTGGACTCACCGCGGGGTTCCGAGCAGAGGACGGGTCAGGGGGCTCCGTTTTTTCTTAACTTGCAGTCTGATAGAATCGCCCCATGACGGAGTAGCAGAGTATTGCTTTATGATTCAACATTGTCAGAAGGAGATGAGGTCTCGCTGCTGCTGATTTTTAGGACTTCTGAAGACTTAACTCACAAGCCAGGAGTTAAATAAGAACCTGCTTTCTCCTGTTGCTGGAAGCTAACTACTGTACTGCTTTACCAAGGGAAGTGAACGGGCTTGTTAAGTCAGAGTGCTCACCCTCTGGGCTAACAGGTTATGATTTTTTAAAAGTACTTTCAAATGGGAAAAGATCTCAAATGAGTGTCATCCCTTCGTGCTGCAAATATTCCTCCCTCCTGGCAGCTGGCTTAGGTTTCTGCATACCCACCACTCTGCCTAATTCTCTGGAGTTGCATTTTAAACCAGACTGCTGCCGTATTTCAGGTGACTATGTATCTCCCATGTTCTCAGGGGCAGGAGGCCCTGATGCTTCGCTCTGTCCAGCATTCTGGCATTTCTCCCTTTTGCCCCAAGACCAGGAGGACTCCTAAACGTTCCAACCTTCTGTCTCAGTTGTACTCCACACTCCCCAAAAACTGCCTGCTGGTACATACGACCCTTAATTCAAGCCTGTTTTCTCCTCCAAATAATGATCAATTTGTCAGACCAAGGAGCCAGACAGACAGATTGGTGTAGTTTTCTGTAGGTGGAGGAAGCATCCTGAGGACTCCAAAGACAGCTTCCCCTCTTGGGAATATGAGGGTCCCTAGAAGAATCCCAGTTGCTACAAATGCTAGAACATGCTAGAACACCTGAATCCTGGGACATCATGCCAGGTATTCCTAGACGAGGATAACATGAGTCCCTGTGGCACCCCCATCCCAACCCTCATGAGGACCTTCTGAACTTGAGGTACAACCAGACAAATGGGTGGCCCAGGTCCCCATGCTGAGTTCTTCAGTCCTGTGGGTGCCTGGGTATGTCCTAGCACATGTGCTTAAGAACCTCCAAGGACAAAGGGAGCCTAGGGGTGCATAAAGGCCTGCAGTCCCTCTGAGTCAGGCTCTGGCCTCAGGAATGACTCTCACCCCACTCCAGCCCTCTCCTGTTCATGATAAACTGGAAGCCACAGAAGATGTCAAGGGGAATAGCAGATGAGGGCTATCAGAAATGACTTCCAATACAAATTACAATAGCAATTGTATGATTGTTACATACAGTAGTGTTGAACAGATACTCATCCCCAAGCTAAGTCTAGCAAAGCTGAGGGAAGCTCACACTCTCAAATTGCTGATAATGTTCGATTTCATACAGCATCCTTGGAGAGTGAGTTCACCCCAAAACCCATCACATGTACATATGTACATATGTATATGTGTATATGATATGTGTATATGTGCATATGTGCATATGTATATTGTACATGTATATGTATATGTATATGTATATGTATATGTATATGTATATGTATATGTATATGTATATGTATATGTATATGTATATGTATATGTATATGTATATGTATATGTATATGTATATGTATATGTATATGTATATGTATATGTATATGTATATGTATATGTATATATGCAAACACATATGCAGCCACTACATATACATTTATGGACACACTGCATTTGAGCAACTCAGAGACACATTAGAGACTGTTCATTTATTCATTTGCTCAATTTATAGTTACTGGACACTTGTTATACACCAAACACAATTCCAGGAACACAAAAATTGAGCATGAGCAAAAAAACAAAAATATCCATCTTGGCAACTTGTATATCCACCGTTGTTTAAATAGCGCCAAACTGCAAACAACCTAAAAGACTCTCTTAGACTGGAAGAGCCGTGCCCTGAGCACACTGCAGCACCAACGAAGGTCTATTCTGGAATCCACGCTGGATGTGCCAGAAAGAAACTTCCGAACTGTTAGATACAGAATAAAAATAGTTCCATACGTTGTTTATGGAAGCACACATACAAATAAGTCAGTTGGAGGCCCACCAAACTCGGAATCTTAGCTGAACCCAGAAGGGAGAGCGCGAAAAGAAAGCAGCTAAGTTACTTTATTTCTTAAACATCTACAACAAATAGATGCATGAAAAGTTAGCCCTACTGTGTATTACATGTTAAGCACACAGATGTTTATTTTAGCAATATGATTCCTCTTTTTCTTCAGAGTAGATACTTTTTTGCTTTTATCATGATTGTTGTGGTTTTTATTATTTCGTTTTATTGCTGTGTTTGATTAGGCCCCCATCTCTCTGAGACCCACAAACTGAAGCCTACACTGTCCACTGCCAGGGTTCAGGAGAGCAAAATCAGCCCGGGCAAAGTGCCTGACGCCCCCTGGCGGCACAGACCAGACCGGCAGCTCTGGGAAAGCTGAGCTGGTTTAGGGCTGGGAATTTGTTCGACCTCTTTAAAGACCAATCTGCCATTATCCAGCCCAGTTGAGGAGACATGCTCTACTTATTATTCAGGAATGCTGTTTTTAAGGTTTACCCTCGAGAAGCTCAAGCATGAGCTCAGGGAAATGTGTGCAGATGTCTTTGCATCATCGTCCACAGTGACCAAAACTGAAAAGGGCACCATTATCCACCATTAGGAAAACAGATTAGTGACACGTCGCGCCCAGTGAAATACTCTACCACAGTAAGTCACAACCCATGCTGAGGAAAAGGGGGAGCCCTGGAGCCTTCCCTCTCTAAAATACCATTTATGAGGAAATTGCAGGTAAGCCAAACGCCAGACATCGTGGGTGGGCCCACACACATGTACTGACTGCAAAAACAGATGCTGGAAGAATAAATACCAGATGCAGGAGAGGGGACCGCATGGGCCCTTGGCTGAATGGCAGAATGTGATTTCTCTTAGAGAAATCAAAGGCTGGATTGCACTCCTGAAATCCCAGAACACAGGAGGCAGAGAAGTCAGCAGAGAAGGCCAACCCAGGTACAGTGCAAAAAGGGTCAAGAAAGAAAGCAGGGAAGTATGGAAAGAGACAGAAAGAATAAACCAAAGTAAGTATGACCAAAATTTATAATTAAACCGAGTTAGGTGGTGGGTGCCTAGGTGCTTCTTGTTAAATTATCTAATTACCTGTCTTGTTAAATTATCTAATATTTTAATCTGTTTGTTGTATGATGGTAGATGGGGTTGGGAGAGATCTGTGCATAGGAAAGCCAGAGAAAGCAATCAATGTCTCTTAGCTAAATGGAACCTAAAGACAAGACACACAGAGAGGTGTGGCCTCCGGGAGGAGAAAAGCGATAATGCAGGATATTGTAAATGAGGGGGAGGGGCATTATTCTCAGTGCAGTGGAGCTTTAAGCAGAGGATCATGTGTGCTATAGTAGGATACTCTTCTATGTTTAAAGTGGGAGGAAGCCAACTGAGTTGGAGGTCAAGGATGAAGAGGTCTTTATAGTAATGTGAGAAGACACCACTCAGGTCATATGCTGTGGTATCTGATATATTTTGAAGAGGAATAGATGGAGCCTAGCCAGGGAATTGATGAGAAGTCTGTCTGAGATTTATTAAGCAGCAGGGTGGGGGGTGGGGTACTGAGATGAGCAAAGTGGTGGAAGTTGAAGAGGGGCTGTAACTAGAATGGATCGGTGGGTGGTTCCTCGCCAAGACAGGAATGAAGAATCTCATTCTGTCGTTTGTCAGCCACACAAGTGGAGGCGCAGAGCTGACAAAGTCCCAGAAGTTCGTGGGAAAAGTTGAGTAGGGTCAAGAGGTATAAATTTAGGTGTCATTGGTGTATTGTTCAAAGCCATGCAATTAGGCAGACAGTGTAAATAAAAAAATAAAATAAAAATAAAAAAAAGACTGGGACCAAACTCTAAGCGCCCCTCCATTTTATTGTAGGGAAAAGAGAACCCAGCAAATAGACTTAACGAAGTAGAAGAATGGGTGGGGGGTGTTGCGGGGCATGAGAGATGCCAAGCCAGGAACGTGTTGGAAGTTGGAAGCAGCGTTCAAACTGTTAGAGATGCTGCTGTGTAACCAAATAAACAGCGCGCAGGCAGGGAGCCAGCCCCTCCTCTTGGAGCTGGCAGTACTGGAGCCTGGATGGTTTTGACAAAAGCAGTTCAGAGGAGTAGGGGCTCTGCAGGGGCGGAGGCCAGATGGCCCGAGGTTGACGAGTGAGTGGGGACTGCAGAAGATTTGTGTATGGGTGGGTCTTTTGAGAAGCTTGGCTCTGAGCAAAGGAGACCGATGAGGTAAGCCAAGAGACGGGGGCATGATGGAGGGAATTATTTGCCGTGCTTATTCGAGTCCACATGCAGAAGAAAGGAACACCGGAGAGAGAGAGAGAGAGTGGAGGAAGCAACAGAGGAGAGAAGGAAGGAGGTTGAAGTCCAAACCCCACCGCTCACTAGACTGAGCTGTGGCGCTAACTCTCTTCCCTCTGATCCAGGTCCCAAGCTGTTTCCCAGAAGCTCATTACCTCTCCTTATTGTTTGCTTGCTCATGGGTGCCACCAGCTCCCGGGGTTCATACACTAAATCTCCCACTACCATCTCCTCTGAATACACAAGTCTTACAGTCGTCCCCTCCCTATCTGGGCTATGCATCTGCCCAGGGAACTCGAGGGGAAAATAAGCAAACTGAAGAAAATTAATTCTGACCTATTTTTATGCATTCCGTATAAATGCATGAAATAGATTATGTTTGACAGTGGTAAACAGAGAAGCCCCCCAAAAATCCAATTTATCACTTTAATTATATATGCTTTTCTTCCTCAATCTCCGGGGAAGAATAAGCCTGCAGCAGTTTTCAGTCCTTTCTATGAAGCCATTCCCAAATTATTAATGCTGCTCTTAGTAACCACATGTCCTCGGTGACAGATGTCCTATCTGAAGCACACAGGCGAAGTTTAACCTGTCACCTTGGAGGTGCTCACGAGGAGGGGGTGTAAAGGGGCATAAAGTTGAGGAGCTAGAACTGGAACTCGGAGCTATGAGTCAAAAGAACTGCCAAGACAAAGTTGCTCCAAGCAGGTGGTCTCCCACTTGAACTATGGGAAGTATTCAGGCACTGAGTTATGTGGACATTGGACCAACTCAGAGCCACACAACCGCCTTTAGTGAAAGAGTCTCACACCCCACCTCCCCAGCCTCCAACAATGTAGCAGCCATCCCGTAATGTTCCTGTGCAGAAGCAGGAAACCAAGAGGGAGATTGGAGGACTCTGGTACCCGATCTAAGCCTGTTTTGTTTTGTTCTCTTTTATTTGTTGAACACATGCTCTTCCAGATACCTAAGTGCAGCAAGGTTCCAGGCAAACCTGGTCCTTGCCTTCCAGAAATGTGCAGCCCTGGGGGAGAAAGAATGTGATGCAAGAGGTGGTTGTAACACCAGATGAAGGCAGGATGTCCGTGCACAGAGGCCAGGCAGTGGTCAAGACAGGAAGAGGTCTGTATTCAACAGGGTTCTTCGGAGGAACAGAACAAATAAAATGGATACATGTTACAAAGGAGATTTCTTAGATTATATCGTAGGGTGTACTAGTGATAACATATTTGCTGACTAGTTTGCACTTTGATTATAATCAAAATCAAGACATTTGATTTCTTACAGTTATGGTTGTGAGCCTACTCTAACGGCTGAGCCATCTCTCTGATTTGTATATTGGGATAAGTGACCCTGTGAACTCACACAGAAAACACCAGGGGAGGACCAGGCTAGGAGGACAAATAGTACTTTTCCCTTTGTTGTGACAACATACACCACAAAAGCAACTTAAGGAAGGGAGGGTTTGTTTGGGCTCATAGTTTGAGCAGTCCACCGCGACAGGGAAAACGTGGCTGAGGTGGCTGATCACACTTGTGGGCCGTCAGGAAATACAAATGCATGCTGGCACTCCACTTGCTCCGGCAGTCGGGACCCAAGACCCTGGGATGGTGCTGCCTGCTTTAGTTAACCTTTCCGGGAACATCCTCAGAGACATGCCCAGAGGTATATTTCCATGGTGACTCTAAATCCAGTCCAGTTGATGGTGAAGACTACTCGGTACAGAAAGGGAGGATTCAGTCTCAGTTGGTTGAGTTGAGTACCTGCATGTAGCTCCACAGAAGCAGCTGGGCGCTCCCATCTGACACTTGGTTAGACCTTGGCCCCGGAAGACATCCTGGGGCTTCACTGAAATAAGGATAGTAATTTAACCCATAGCATAGATGAGAACACAGACTGGAGTCAAATAAAATGAGCCTGCGACCAGAGTCTGCAGAGCTCCTTGAAAACCCGTAGAGTACCCAGGGAAGGAGTTACAGAGACAAAGTTCGTAGCTGTGATGAAAGGATGGACCATTTAGAGACTGCTGTATCCAGGGATCCGTCCCATAATCAGCTTCTAAACGCTGGCACCATTGCATACACTAGTAAGATCTTGCTGAAAGGACCCAAATATAGCTGTCTCTTGTGAGACGATGCCGGGGCCTAGCAAACACAGGAGTGGATGTTCACAGTCAGCTATTGGATGTATCACAGGGCTCCCAATGGAGAAGCTAGAGAAAGTACCCAAGGAGCTAAAGGGATCTGCAACCCTATTGTTGGAACAACATGATGTACTAACCAGAACCCTGGAGCTCTTGTCTCTAGCTGCATATGTATCGAAAGATGGCCTAGTCGGCCATCACTGGAAAGAGAGGCCCATTGGACTTGCAAACTTTATATGCCCCAATATAGGGGAACACCAGGGCCAAAAGAATGGGAATGGGCGGGTAGGGAAGTGGGGGGCGCTATGGGGGACTTTTGGGATAGTATTGGAAATGTAATTGAGGAAAATATGTAATAAAAATATTAAAAAATAAATAAATAAATAAATAAATAAATAACAGTAAAAAAAAAAAAAAAAAAAAAAAGAAAACCCGTAGAGCAGGAAGCAGAGACTGTGCCTGCAGAGAATGATGGGAAAGTTCCGTACAGAGATGGGAGCCAAGTGAAGAGAAAGACTGCGTCTTGGTTTTAAAGAAGGGGGCAATAATCAACAGGAACAATGTTGACATTAACTCAAATAACGAGATCAAGCCTGCTTCTGGGATACACTGGAGATGTGATAGAGGGTGGAGACAGACAGGTTGGGTTGAACTGGGGGGTGAGGCCGGGGTAACATGCACAACTAAGGGTTTACCAAACATTTTTGCTCTGTGGTATAAATCTTTCTTTTTAAAGGTTTTTTTTTTCCTTATTTTTTTATTTAATTTGTGTTGGTGTTTTGCCTGCAACATGCATGCAATACCCATGGAGGTCAGAAAAAGGCACTGGATCCTCTGCGACTTTGTGAATGGCCATCTATGTGCTGAGGGCAGAACCAAGGTCCTCTGGCAGAGCAGCTGGTACTTGTAACCACTGAGCCATCTCTCCAGCCCCAAGCTTTTGTTTAAATGTCACACTCAGCAACTGAGTGAAGCTGATTCCACACTGGAACGTGGCCTTGCGTACGTGCTCTTAGAACTAAGATCAGTATCTTAGAACACCCATGACCATGTGTGGCATCCTGATGCAGAATGACTGAGTGAGCTGTCACAGGTGTGACAGGGGAAGAGCCCCTGGCTTGTTTGGAGCAGCTTCGAGGTGAAGACAACAGAAGTTGGGGTTTTTGTTTTGTTTTGTTTTGTTTTTTTCCAGAAGCATCTAGTGAAAAGACCAAGTTGAGATGGCATAACGGAATTCATGGGACGTGGGGGCTTGAATACCATTATCATAGCGATGGAAAGCGCCTTAGAAAGGATACAAGAAGAATCCAGTTGCTGGAGGCTTCTGCACACTACTAAACATTGGGTGTCGTTATTACGACGATACAAATTAAAACTTCACCTTCAATAAGGTTAAAGCCACCATCTCAGGTACTCCACTCATGAAGCAGCTTAACCAAGACTTTAATGAGTTTTTTTGTTTGTTTGTTTGTTTGTTTTGTTTTGTTCTGATTCCAGCAGTCCTAGGGACTACACTTTGATGCATCTTGAGCCTCACGTTCTGAGCAAGGACTAGAGACACAAAGATGCGCTGGATTCCACACTTGACTTCGAAACGGCTGAACGTGAAATAGAGGAAGATTTTGATTAAAAACAAAACAAAACGAAACAAAAAACAAATGCAATACAGTGTGGTAAACAGAATAATGGGGGAGAAATGTCTTAAGAAGCGCAAAGACTGTATTCTAGTGTGTGCCTGTCTTTTTCTGAGTTCAAGGAGCCAATGAACTAGAAGTAGAGAGGAGCACTGAGAAAGTTTGCTGGCTCTAAGGATTATTGAAAACACAGGTGCAAGAAAGGGTGGGGGAGCGGGTGGAGAGAGAAATGACGTCTGCAGATTAATTTCAGAAGTCTTTTGTTTTAGATTTTATGTATTTATTTATTTATTCACTTTACATCCCAAACACAGCCCCCCCTCTCCCTCCTCTCCTCCCAGTCCCACCCTCACAAGCCCCTCCTCCCATCGCCCCTCCTCTTCTCCTTAGAGGAGGGGAAGCAGCCCCCCCCCCAGGGACCCACTCTGGGACATCAAGTCACAGCAGGACTAAACACTTCCTTTCCTCCTGAGGCCCAACAAAGCAGTCCAGCTAGGGGAAGGACATTCAATGGCAGGCAACAGAGTCAGAGACAGGCTCTGCTCCAGTTGTTAGGGATCCTGCAGGAAGACCAAGCTGCACATCTGCTACAAATATGTACGGGATCTACATCCAGCCCCTGCATGCTCTTTGGTTGGTGGCTCAATCCCTGTGAGCCCCCCATGGGTCCAGGTTAGTTGACTCTGCAGGTCTTCTGTGGTCCTTGACCCCTCTGGCTCCCTCAGTCCTATCCCCAACTCTTCCGGAAGATTCCCCAGGCTCCGCCTGATGTTTGGCAGTGGGTCTCTGTATCGGCTTCCATCTACTTCTGGATGAAGCCTCTCAGAAGTATTTTTTTTTTCTGTCTCCAGCAGCCCTAGGGACTGCACTTTGATGCATCTTGAACCTCATGTTCTGAGCAAGGACTAGAGACACAAAGATGAGCTGAACTCCACACTTGACTTTGAAACAGCTTTGTTAGCCTCCTGTCTGCAAACAGTAGCAGCATATCATTAATAGAATCAGGGATTATCTCTCTCCCATGGGATGGGTCTCAAGTTGGGCCAGTCACTGGTTGGCTATTCCCTCAATCTCTGTTCCATCTTTATCCTTGTGCATCTTGTAGGCAAGACAAATTTGGGGTCAAAGGTTTTGTTTGTGGGTTGGTGTCCTCCTCCCTCCTCTGGATGTCCCACCTGGCTACAGGAGGTGCCCACTTCAGTCTCTATATGCTCAGCTGCTACGAGTCTCGGCTAGGGCCACCTCTATATCACTGTCCCCAGTCTCTGGCTTGTTCCAGAAGTGCCCCACCCCCATCAATTTCTGTTCACTCCCCCCAGTCCTCTCACCCCATCCCCATACCGGATCCCCATCCCCTGCTTCCCCTCCCTACCACCTCTCCCATCCAGTTCTCTCCCTCTAAATCTCACTTAGAGAGGAAAATAACTTTCTTTAAGCAACTGTTGTCAATGTGGCCACAAGGAGTCACTGCAGACATGACTCAAACAGTTTCCCATTGGCCCTTCCAAATTCTGCCTAGATGCCTCTAGAGGAAGGGGGATGACAGGGGGAGGGAATAAGGGGATTGAACAGATGCCTCCTGGTGATTCCTCCCTTGCCGGCCAGGTCCAGAGTTCAGTTCCAATCTGGCTCCTTCCTTTGCTTTGCCTTTCAGCTCCTGTCCTAAGTTTTTAAGCATGTATTACACATCTCCAATTTGTTCTGTCTTTAGAACCTAACTCAGAAATGTTCTGGGGTCTTTCTTGGACCTCTGCTTCCAGCAAACCATGTGGTCCCAGTCACAAGCTGAACAACTAAGTATCTGCACGCAGGTTGCTTCATCTTTTGGACCTCCCAAGAAGTGACATTCAGGAAGAAGTCTAGTAGTGACAGGTGACCTGACTCACCAATGCTCGCCTTCAACAAGTACTTCCTCCTTGTGTGCTATGGCTCTAATCCTGTGATAATCAAGAAGGCAGCCAACAGCCACATGTAACATCAAACATTAAATCTACTAAAACAAAAACCAATATAGTTGTACTTTCTCAGCCTTGCCAGCCAATTTCAAATATTTGATATCTACGGTGTAACCAAGAGCTACCACAGGAAGCAGCCAGGGAACATCTTCAGCATCTTAGAGTGCTCCAAGAGACAGCACTGTTTAAGTACCTCATGGCTTTAAATCTCAGGAAACCTCCATTACACTCAAAGTATAATCATTTGCTCCCCTTAGAGATGAGGTCCCTGAAACCCAAAAGGTTGTAAAACTTAGCCAAGGTTTCTCATCAGATTAAGAATCAAAGCAAGGATTCAAGCTTGGGCAGTTGATTGACTCCACACCTAGTCTGCTGCCCCCATGCCCAGAGCTGTCCCCAGTAACCATTCTCCTGAGTTCCCCTCTACCCTTCTGGGAGTTTCTCAGTCTCCAGCAACCACTGGCCCTCGCAGCTGTTGCCCTGACAGTGACCTACACAGTTAGGTACCAGGGCTTCCAGCCTCTTTTGGAAGAGAACCCTCTCACCTTTCTGTCCAATCCCCTGCAGATGTAGCTAACCTGCAGCCAAGGATATGAGTGCAGCCCAACACAAAATTGTACGCCTGCTCAAAGCCCCTGCAGCGTCCTTTTTGTAACTCATTGCATGGTTCTCCGGTGGACTTTGTTGGTGATGGTGTCCTGCTGCAATGCAAACACAGCCTGATGGGTTTGGAACCTTTCACTAACCCGTAGTAGGTCTTCATTCAGTGCAGGCTGAGTCCTAGAAGATTTGTGACCTCAGTGCTACTCTCCAGAGTCACCTGCATCTGCATGGGAGTTGACGGGCAGCCAGCTGAGCTCAGACACTAAATTCATCCACCTCTGAAGGTACACTGGCATGTCACCCACAGGGGGTGAGTGATGGATGACCTAGAATTCACTTCACACCCACAACGGCTGCTGCGACACAATGACAGTGGATGAAACCAGGGAGATGCTATGAGCATTCTGTGCTCCCAACATCACAGATGTTTTGCGTGTGAGGCCACTCTGTCTCCACCGGAACTGACCTGTGCCACCCACTGGACCCATTGCTGAACAAGTTGAGGAAAGACCAGAAATCTGCAGGCAAAGAATGAGGAAGGAAAATGTAGGTGCTAACCCCTCTAGGGGGGTGAGTAACACACTGAACTCTATCTTCCCTCCTTACTACATGAACATTAAAACAATCTGACCACCAGAACACTACCTAGCAGCGACAGAGTCACATGGCGTTCCCACTTCCACCAAGTCAGAGAATCTTTGGCAAGGACACGGGAATCTCACTCTCTCTGTTCTTGCCTTCATCAGGAAATGGATATTTTTTCCCCAAATTCATAGTGTTTGGTTTCAGACCCTGGGACAAGGGACTGTATCTTTTACACACCAAAGCAGATTTGGCTGCTAGGTTCTCCCAGCATCCCTCAGTCTCTACCTGGCATAACCTGCCCCCAACTCTGAACTTTCCAGCCCAGAGGCTGAGCTGCCCTCCCTTCAGAGGCTCTTCCCTATATAATCCAGAAATTTTGGTTCTCTCTCTCTCTCTCTCCCTCTTCCTCTCCCTATCCCTCTCCCTCTACTTCCCTTTTTCCCTCTCCCTCTGTCTCTCTGTCTCTGTCTCTCTGTCTCGCTCTTCCTCCCCCTCCTACTCCCCCTCTCCCTCTCCCTGTCTCTGTCCTTTTCCCTCTCCCTCTCTATGTCTCTTCCTTTCTCTGTCTCTCTTCCCTGTCTCTCTGTCTTTCTCTCTCCCTCTCTCTCTCCCTCTCTCAGTCTCTCTCTGTCTCTCTCTGTATCTCTCTGTGTCTGTCTCTCTCTCTCTCTCTCTCTCTCTCTCTCTCTCTCTCTCTCTCTGTCTTTCTCTTTCATTCTCTCCTCTCTGAGGAACCCAGAGTACCTCCAGGTATTGTTCTGCTACCTCACCTTACTGCAAACCCTCAAGCCCAACATTCTTTTCACTTCAGTAAAACCACACGCCTGCATTAATCCCTTCAAATTGAGGGGAAGTTGAGAGTGCTCCCACATTTTCAGGGTCATTGCTGTCAGCTCCAAGCCTGACCTCGACCCTTAATGGTTAGAAACATTTTCCTGCAGTGAATAAAGTTGCTTTTGACTTCAAGGGACCTTTCCTCATCATTTGCATACCCGTGGCCCCAACACTCTCCCTCTCTCTAGGCAGTCTTGCTTTCTCTCTCTTCCCCCTCTTCTCTCCCATCCATTGGCAACTTCCCTAGCCTTTTTCCTTGGGGCAAGTGAATTTGCCTGCCCAAGAGCAGCTTCACAGGCCAGAGAGATAGCTCAATGGTTAAGAGCACTAACTGCTCTTCCAGAGGTCCTGAGTTCAATTCCCAGCAACCACATGGTGGCTCACAACCATCTGTGATGGGATCTGATGACTTCTTCTGATGTGTGTGTGACGTGTACTCACATACATAAACTAAATAAATGATTCTTTAAAAAAAAAAAAGAGCAGCTTCCCACTAAACCTTCATATCCTGCATACACACACACATACACATACACACACACACACACACACACACACACACACACACACACACACAAATGACTTTCCTCAAAAAGCCTTATTGTCTGAAAATTCCTCCTGCAATTTGACCAGATCCCTCCATCTTTCATCTTCTGTGTTCTGTTCTGTCCTCAGTGACGATGGAGATCTCTATAAGGGAACTTTGAGTTCTTTATTTTTATCTATTAAAAATAAAGTTTCTATGAACACACTTTGCATGTCTTTCTTTTTTACTAGATATTTTCTTTATTTACATTTCAAATGTTATCTCCTTTCTGGATCTCCCTCCGAAAATCCCTCCCCTTATCCCCTTCTCCCTCACCTGCTCACCAACCCACCCACTCACACTTCAGGCCCTGGCATTCACCTATACTGGGGCATAGAGACTTCACATGACCAAGGTCCTCTCCTCCCATTGATGACCAACTAGGCCATCCTCTGCTGCACATGTAGCTGGAGCCATGAGTCCCACCAGGTGTACTCTATGGCCAGTGGTTTAGTCCCTGGGAGCTCTGGGGATACTGGTTAGTTCATATTGTTGTTCCTCCTATGAGGCTGTAAACCCCTTCAGCTCCTTGGGTTCTTTCTCTAGCTCCTTCATTGGGGACCCTGTGCTCCGTCCAATGGATGGCTGTGAGCATCCAATACTGGATTTGTCAGGCACTTGCAAAACCTCAAAGGGGACAGCTACATCAGGTTCCTGCCAACAAGCACTTGTTGGCATCCACAATAGTTTCCAGGTTTGATGATTGTATATGGGAAGGATCCCCAGGTGGGGCAGTCTCTGGCTGATCATTCCTTCAGTCTCTGCTCCACACTTTGTCTCTGTAACTCTTTCCATGAGTATTTTGTTCCCCCTTCTAGGAAGGATCAAAGTATCCACACTTTGGTCTTCCTTCTTCTTGAGTTTCATGTGGTTTGTGAATTGTATCTTGGGTATTCCGAGCTTTTAGGCTAATATCCACTAATCAGTGAGTGCATATCATGTATGTTCTTTTGTGATTGTGTTACCTCACTTAGGATGATATCCTCCAGATCTATCCATTTGCCTAAGAATTTTATAAATTCATTGTTTTTAATTGCAGAGTAGCACTCCATTGTGTAAATGTACCACATTTTCTGTATCCATTCCTCTGTTGAGGTACATCTGGGTTCTTTCCAGCTTCTGGCTATTATAAATAAGGCTGCTATGAACATAGTGGAGCATGTGTTCTTATTACCAGTTGGAACATCTTCTGGGTATATGCCCAGGAGAGGTATTGCTGGGTCCTCCAGTAGTTCTATGTCCAACCTTCTGAGGAATCACCAAATTGATTTCCAGAGTGGTTGTACCAGCTTACAATCCCACCAGCAATGGAGGAGTGTTCCTCTTTCTCCACATCCTCACCAACATCTGCTGTCACCTGAGGTTTTGATCTTAGCCATTCTGACTGGTGTGAGGTGGAATCTTAGGATTGTTTTGATTTGCAATTCCCTGATGACTAAGGATGTCAAACTTTTTTTTAGGTACTTCTCACTCAGCCATTTGCTATTCCTCAGTTAAGAGTTCTTTGTTTAAATCTGTATCCAACTTTTTAATAGGGTTATTTGTTTCTCTGGAATCTACCTTCTTGACTTCTTTGTATATATTCAATATTAGCACTCTATCAGATTTAGTATTGGTAAAGATCTTTTCCCAATCTGTTGGTTGCCTTTTTGTCTAATTGACAGTGTCCTTTGCCTTACAAAAGCTTTGCAATTTTATGAGGTCCCATTTGTCAATTCTTGATCTTATAGAACAAGTCATTGGTGTTCTGTTCAGGAATTTTCCCCTGTGCCCATATCTTCGAGGCTTTTCCCCACTTTCTCCTCTATAAGTTTCAGTGTCTCTGGTTTTCTGTGGAAGTCCTTGATCCACTTAGACTTGAGCTTTGTACAAGGAGATAAGAATGGATCAATTTGCATTCTTCTACAAGCTAACCGCCAGTTGAGCTGGCACAATTTGTTGAAAAGGCTGTATTTTTGCTTCTGGATGGTTTTACCTCCTTTGTCAAAGATCAAGTGACCATAGGTGTGTGGGTTCATTTCTGGGTCTTCAATTCTATTCCATTAATCTACCTGCCTGTCACTGTACCAGTACCATGCAGTTTTTATCACAATGGTTCTATAGTACAGCTTTAGGTCAGGGATGGTGATTCCACCAGAAGCTCTTTTATTGTTGAGAATATTTTTCTTTATCCTAGGTTTTTTGTTATTCCAGATGAATTTGCAAATTGCCCTTTCTAATTCATTGAAGAATTGAGTTGGAATTTTGATGGAGATTACATTGAATCTGTAGATTGCTTTTGGCAAGATAGCCATTTTGACTATATTGATCCAGCCAATCCATGAGCATGGAAGATCCTTCCATCTTCTGTGATCTTCTCTGATCTCTTTATTCAGAGACTTGAACTTCTTATCACAAAGATTTTCACTTGCTTAGTTAGAGTCACACCAAGGTATTTTATATTATTCGTGACTGTTGTGAAGGGTGTTGTTTCTCTAATTTCTTTCTCAGCCTGTTTATCCTTTGTGTAGAGAAAGGCCACTGATTTGTTTGAGTTAATTTTATATCCAGCTACTTTGCTGAAGTTGTTTATCAGGTTTAGAAGATCTCTGGTGGAGTTTTGGGGGGTCACTTAAGTATACTATCATATCATCTGAAAATAGTGATAGTTTGACTTCTTCCTTTCCAATTTGTATCCCTTTGATCTCCTTTTGATGTGTAATTGCTCTGGCTAGGACTTCAAGTAATATATTAAATAGGTAGGGAGAAAGTGGGCAGCCTTGGATAGTCCCTGATTTTAGTGGGATTGACTCAAGTTTCCCTCCATTTAGTTTGATGTTGGCTACTGGTTTGCTGTATATTGCTTTTATTATGTTTAGGTATGGGCCTTAGATTCCTGATCTTTCCAAGACTTTTATCATGAAGGGGTGTTGGATTTTGTCGAATGTTTTCTCTGCATCTAATGAGATGATCCTATGTTTTTTTTCCTTTGAGTTTGTTTATATAGTGTATTACGTTGATGGATTTCCATATATTGAACCATCCCTGGGATGAAGACTACTTGATCATGATGGATGATCATTTTAACGTGTTCTTGGATTCGGTTTGGGAGAATTTTATTGAGTATTTTTTGCATCAATATTTATAAGGGAAATTGGTCTGAAGTTCTCTTTCTCTGTTGGGTCTTTGCATGGTTTAAATATAAGAGTGATTGTGGCTTCATAGAATGAATTGGGTAGAGTACCTTCTGTTTCTTTTTTCTGGACTAGTATGAGTTTTCCTCTTGGAACTGCTTTTATTGTGTCCCATAAGTTTGAGTATGTTGTGGCTTCATTTTCATTAAACTCTAAAAAAGTCTTTAATTTCTTTCTTTATTTCTTCCTTGACCAATTTATCATTGAATAGAGTGTTGTTTAGCTTCCACATCTATGTGGGCTTTCTACTATTTATGTTGTTATTGAAGATTAGCCTTAGTCCTTAGTGATCTGATAGGATGCATGGGATTATTTCAATCTTCTTGTATCTGTTGAGGCCTGTTTTGTGACCGATTGTATGGTCAGTTTTGGAGAAAGAACCATGCGGTGCTGAGAAGAAGGTATATTTTTGTTTTAGGATAAAATGTTCTATAGATATCTGTTAAATCCATTTGTTTCATAACTTTTATTAGTTTCAATGTGTCTCTGTTTAGTTTCTGTTTCCAGGATCTGTCCATTAATGAAAGTGGGGTGTTGAAGTCTCCCACTATTATTGTGTACGGTGCAATGTGTGCTTTGAGCTTTAGTAAGGTTTCTTTTATGAATATTGATGCCCTTTCATTTGGAGCATAGATGTTCAGAATTGAGAGTTCATTTTGGTGGATTTTACCTTTGATGAGTCTTAAGTGTCCCTTCTTGTCTTTTTTGATAACTTTAGGTTGAAAGTCAATTTTATTCGCTATAGGAATGGCTACTCCAGCTTCTTTCTTGGGACTATTTTCTTGGAAAATTGTTTTCCAGCCTTTTACTCTGAGGTAGTGTCTGTCTTTGTCACTGAGGTAGGTTTCCTGTATGCAGCAAAATGTTGGGTCCTGTTTATGTGACCAGTCTGTTAGTCTATGTCTTTTTATTGGCGAATTGAGTCCATTGATATTAAGAGATATTAAGGGAAAGTAACTGTTGCTTCCTATTATTTTTATTGTTAAGAGTTGGGATTCTGTTCATGTGGTTGTCTTCTTTTAGGTTTGTTGAAAGATTACTTTCTTGCTTTTTCTAGGGCTTAGATTCTCTCCCTCCTTGTGTTAGAGTTTTCCCTTTATTAACCTTTGAAGGCCTGGATTTGTGGAAAGATATTGTGTAAATTTAGTTTTGTCATGGAATACTTTCGTTTCTCCCTCTACAGTAATTTTTGCTGGGTATAGTAGCCTGGGTTGGCATTTGTGTTCTCTTAGAGTCTGTATGACATCTGCCCAGGATCTTCTGGCTTTCATTGTCTCTGGCGAGAAATCTGGTGTAATTCTGATAGGTCTGCCTTTATATGTTACTTGACCTTTTTCCCTTACTGAGTGTAATATTCTCTTTGTTTTGTGCATTTAGCACTTTGATCATTATCTGATGGGGGATTTATTTTCTTGTCCAATCTATTTGGAGTTCTGTAGGCTTCTTGTATGTTCACGGGCATCTCTTTCTTTAGGTTTGGGGAGTTTTCTTCTATAATTTTGTTGAAGATGTTTACTGGCCCTTTAAGTTGGAAATCTTCACTGTCTTCTATACCTATTATCCTTAGGCTTGGTTTCTCCTTGTGTCCTGAATTTCCTGGATGTTTTTGGATTAGGAGCTTTTTGCATTTTGCATTTTCTTTGATTGTTGTATCAATGTTTTCTATGGTATCTTCTGCACCTGAGATTCTCTCTTCTATCTCTTACATTCTGTTGGTGATGCTAGCATCTATGACTACTGATCTCTTTCCTAGGATTTCTATCTCCAGAGTTGTCTCCCTTTGTGATTTATTTTTTCTGCTTCCATTTTTAGATCCTGGGTGGTTTGTTCAATTCCTTCGCCTGTTTGGTTGTGTTCTCCTGTACTTCTTTAAGGGAGCTGTTTATGTCCTTCTTAAAATCCTCCATCATTGCCATCATGAGAAGTGACTTTGGATGCATATCTTGCTTCTCTGGTGTGGTGGTGTATCCAGGACTTGCTATGGTGGGAGAATTGGGTTCTGATGAGGCCAAGTAACCTTGGTTTCTGTTGCTTCTGTTCTTATGCAGATCTCCTGCGATCTGATTATCTCAAGTGCTCCCCTGCCCTCAAAATATCTGATTGGAGCCTGTCCTTGCTGTAATCCTGGCTGAGTTGGAACTCCTCAGAGTCTGGCTTTCTCTGTGATTCCAGGATCCTGTGATCCTAAAAATCTGGGTGTGTCAGAGTTTCTGGGAGTCAAGCTGCCTCTGAGACCCTGAGATTTTGGTGTGACCAAGCTCCTGGGATCCTGGGATCCTGGGATCCTAAGATTCTGGGCATGTTAGAGCACCCTGGAGTGGAAACTCCTCTCCTCTGGGCACCTTGGGACTGTCCACTGAGATCGTGCCCAAGTTGAGTGGTGCCAACCAGAAGGACCCTGAGCCACTGATCGGGTGGGGTTCCTAAGTCCCTGGAACCTGCTGGTCCCAGTTACTCCTGGTGGTGTTGGAGCAGATACTGTCTTCTACTCACTGGTTCTCCTAAGATCCTGGGCACACTAGAGGGCCTGGGAGTGGAGACTCCTCTCCCCTGGGGAACATGGAACTGTCCACCCAGATTGCACCCAAGGTAGAGCAGTGCTGACCGACTGCATGTCTTCCGTTGCCAGTATATATGCATTCTCAGGAAGATGCTGGGTGATCAGGTATCCTGATTTTACCTTTAGTAAATACTGCCACATTCCCATGGTGGTTTAATCCATTTCTGAGTCTGTTGACTCAGCAGCACATTATATCAGGGAACACATGGTAGTGTCTGTTACCACACATATGTTGGGAAGCAGAGAAAGACAGGAAGAACCTGGATTTCACATCCTCCATGTCTGCATCCTCGTAAGCTCAGCCTCTTAAAGTAGACCCAAGGACAAACCTTTAAACGTGCATTTTGAGTGAATATTCTAGAGCCAGACTATGGCAAGAAAAGACTTCATCAGGCTACTGGAGGGAGGAAAGTTGAGTAGCTAGTGGTTTCAGTATTACTCTGTCACTCAGGGAGGCTGAGAATGAATACCAACAGTCTCTAAAGCTTTCCAGAGGACACACCCCATGGTTATAATCCAACCTGGTTTCCTGGCATGAGCTTTGTAAAGCAAAAGAAAATGCTTATTAGTGATTTACCTGATTCTTTCATACTTTGTGTTGAATAACATCAATTTATTATTGATGATCAATTTATTATATATATTTATATATGTACTAAAATTGTTTTAATATCTATATTTAATTTATTAATGTTTACTTAGTATTATGTATTAAATATATTGTGTTTATATAACATACTTACATATTATATGTACCAAAGAGGAAATACCAATGTGATCTTAACAAATTTCTTCCCCACTTTCTCACATGAGATTTAATGTGGCACATGAGGGGCGTTACCTTTGACAGACCCAAGCCAAGGTGCACCCCTGAAAAATTACACCATGCAACAGATCTGGTGTAAAAAGAATTTATTGGGGAAGGACAGTAAGGACCTGGGGAATACAAAGAGGCATAGAGAAAGCCATGAGAAAGGGCATGCACAGGAATAGAGAGAGTAAACTCGGGTAGAAAGAAAGAGAGAGGGAGGGCAAGGGAGAGAGACATCTGGAATGGTTGGAGACCTTTTTACAAACTCACCACTCCTGGCTATGTGGTGACATTGGTTGTGATAGGTTTTGACGTAGGTTCTTCCAGGGCAGACAAGTAGAATTCTCTGTCAGCTACCACTTCCTGAAACCTTAACACCTCTTAAATCAGAAGGGCCGCCACTCACCTCCAGCTCAGAACTACCAGTTTCTCTCTCCCCAGCTTCAGCTCTGCCTACTGTTTGGCCTGCTCTGCCTCAAGAAAGGTACCATGCTGCTCTGGATGGTTCTCCTGCTCTGTGGTGAGTTAAAGGGCTCTGGTGCCCCTTCCTGCAAGGAGTCTTTAGGATGCTGGCTGGTCCTAGCCTTCCCTTTCCAGATCCACAGAGATTACTATGTGGAGCTTGAGAAAAGTGTGTGTACGCTGACAAGCTGAGGGGAACTGGCACAGAGGGGAAGAACTTCTATCTCCTTTGCAAAGGTTCTTAGCAACCCAGGCCCTCAGTTAATCAGAAATAAACTAGAGAAAGAGACTCTGAGGTCACATTGTGTCTCATAGTAACTGTTATCTAGTGAAATCATCTTTGAGACTATCCTAGGGAAAGGTATCTCATGGGAGAATCAGGAGTAAGAACAGACAGGGGTGTAAGGGCCAATCATTTTGTTCTGCAACTTGGGCGACTTCGTTCTTATGAAGCCTTAGGATTCTCGGAGTACCATTTACTGATTGCCAGAGTTCTCCCTTGGTCAAAAGTCCTGCACACTGGCTATCCAAAGCCTTTTTCAAGTTCGTTTCCCCTTTTCTGCCTGTGTTGTCTCTCTGAAAGTGATACGACCTTTGCTGTCTTATTGGTCCTTGGGGCTGGTTTGAAGTCAGTAATCCAGGTCTCACTCCCTGCCATTTCTCCTGCAACATTGGACATTCATGTTGTGACTGCTCCACAGTAAAAGCTTACAGTGCAGAGGGTCTCTGATCCCCTAAACGCAGCTCAGACTCACCCAGGTCCAGTTGGTTATAACTTGTATATATTATTGCCATTGGCAGTTTTTTTTAGTTACTTGACCTTTGGGTGGGGCTTGGTGAAGAAAGAAAGAATTCTTATTTTTCAGTGAACTATTTGCTTGTTTATTTCTTTGCTTGTTTGGTTTATTTCATGGAACATACAAGCAAAATTATTCCAAACTGTGACCTCTTCCTTGGACAGAGCTTGGTAAATGTAAGGCTCTTGAGGAAGCAGCTGTCCCGCTTTGGATTCTTCTCTCTTCTACATCACAGCTCTGCTCTGTGCTATAAAGATGGCCATCTTGGCAAGTGACTGGCACTCATGCTACTGCAGGGGCAAGGCGACCTGTGCTGAATATGCTTCAGTAGAAGGTTCACAGGGTAGCGGGGTGGAGTTCTACAACCTTGAGGAAGGAACAGACCTGGGAATTTGTCTTGATATCAACTCCAATATACCTCAGTTTTGAACCCAGGATCTAGAAAGCAAACTGCAAAGCTAGGGAGAAGAAGCCAGTGACCAGCTTTATGGGATTCAGTATAGTGGAAACTAGACACAAACATTCATCATTGATGCCTATGGACCCCAGAAAAACAACTTAAGGCACAAATCCCAGGGGGTGGGCATGTGCCAACAGTTGCAGTAAAGCTCACACCTGCTATTTCCTCTCAGATGTGGACAGAGAGAAAAAAAGCAAAATAAAACTTCCAAATGCCTGCTCTAGAGCATGCTTGTCTCATTTAGCCAGTAGAACTTTCTAGAGCAGTTTTGTTTTTTCATTCCTATTAAACAATGGGGAGAAGCAAGGCGCTCAGCAAACTTCCTGGAGTAATCCAAGTAACAAGAGCAAAGCAGAAATGACAACACCTACCCATCAGAGATTGAGTCCCAAGCTTTCTCCATTCCTCCCTCCTCGGCAAAAATACATGAAAATAGCATGCAGGATGTGGTCGCCAAAATAGGCAACAATTACTACTTATCAATTATCAGGTATCTAGAAGGTTGGAGGTCTGCACACAACATGATAGGATCTGCCTCCACATTAAATGTGGAGACTTTGAGGGATAGTCCTTAGCTGCCTTCAAACCACACCCAAGGACCAGTTAGATGGCCAAGCTCACCATACTCCCTACAGAGAGACAATGTAGCAATAATGGGTTGGCAAGAAATAAGACAAATTCAAACTATACCTGAGAAACTTGTCATCTCAGCACCTGGAAACCAGGATCGGGAGCTTTTCCATGAGTCAGAGGCCAGCCGAGGCTATAAGATGAGTTCAAGGGCAGCTTGGGCTACAGAGTAAGACCTTATATTACAAATAAATTGGAATACAACCAATCCTCTGAAGAGTACAATTAATATGTCTGCAGAGTACTGTTACTCTGGAAAGTAACAGGAATACAATAGGATTCTATGAACATGAGAATTCTTCTGATTAGGGTCCTAGGGAAGGCTTGCCTGGAAAGTCAAAATTTGACCAGAGAGAGAGTAGAGGATTATGGGGAAGTTATCCACTATAAAAGTGTGCTAGTTAATTGGTTGGGAGAGTAATTGAGGGGCTTAGTGATGGTGGTTATAATTAAGGCGGTTGGGTGATAGGTGGATGAATGACTTGGATGCTGGGTGGTTGGTAGCTCAAAATGAAATGAATACCAGCGGTTCATGTGAAAGTCTTTCTGCTGCTCAATTTTTTCACTGTGATCTCTTGCAGATTCCATGGCTGAAGCTCAAGGTGAGTCACCAATTGGAGGGGTCTAGTGGGACAGCAAGGTACTGCTCATGAAACCTGGAGGTTGGTGGCTCTCTGGGCAGGACCTCTCTCTCCAGATTCTCCAGATGATTGTGGGGTAATTTATTGGGCCCTGAGATTTCCACAATCATGTCCAACATGCAGAGGTCCTGAGTTTAATTCCCAGCAACAATAGGGTGGGTGGCTCACAACCATCTGTAATGGGATCTGATGCTCTCTTTTGGTATGTCTGAAAAGAGTGACAGTGTTCTCATATAAATAAAATAAATCTGTTTTAAAATGCCAAACATCTAGCCAGAGGATGCAAGGAGTTTGGGAGAGCCCTGGACCAGCCCTGATACCCACGTTTTAACTCTGAAGACCACAAGCACTAAGGAGTCTTCTGGCTCTGTCCTTCTAGGCTTCTCATGCAACCTAGCTTTGGAAGTCATTCCAGATTTCCTGCATGAGAGCAATGGACAAGCTCTCTCTCTCTCTCTCTCTCTCTCTCTCTCTCTCTCTCTCTCTCTCTCTCTCTCTCTCTCTCTCTCTCTCTCTCTCTCCCTCCCTCCCTCCCTCCCTCCCTCCCTCCCTCCCTCCCTTTTTCCCTCCCTCCCTCTCTTCTGGTCTCATAGTTGTAGCCTGACCTCTGCAGAAGATCAGTCCTCAGTCTCCTTGGTTAACTTTCTGGACTTTCTTCCTCAGCTCTGGATTCATGTCTCCCCAGAGTTGTTCCCAAATCCTGAGCTGATAGAATTCACCAATGCAGAGACGATGGATGTCATCCTGAAGTGTACCATAAAGGTGGACCCCAAGAATCCAACTTTACAGCTCTTTTACACTTTCTACAAGGACAACCATGTCATTCAAGACAGGAGTCCCCTCTCAGTATTTTCTGCAGAAGCCAAGGAGGAAAACTCTGGGCTCTACCAGTGTATGGTGGATACTGAGGATGGCTTAATTCAGAAAAAAAGTGGCTATCTGGATATCCAGTTCTGGAGTAAGTGGATGAGGGAAGGGAGATACTACTAATGGGTCCAGATATCAGGCAACACCATTCCCTGGGAATAGGTAAGGGGTCCAAGGAAGAAATGATCCTGGATCCTGGGCAGTCAGGCTGACTCTCCCATTCTGTGTGCCCTCTTCCAGCTCCTGTATCCCATCCTGTGCTCACTCTGCAACATGAAGCCACTAACTTTGCTGTAGGAGACAAGGTGGAGTTCCTCTGTGAGGCCCAGCAGGGATCCCTTCCAATCTTTTACTCATTCTACATTAATGGAGAAATCCTAGGGAAACCCCTGACTCCCTCTGGAAGAGCTGCCTCCCTCCTCGCCTCAGTAAAGGCAGAGTGGAGTACCAAGAACTATTCCTGTGAAGCTAAAAACAACATCTCCAGAGAAATAAGTGAGACCAAGAAGTTCCCCTTGGTTGGTATGTTCTGTCTTACATAACATCTTACACCCCTGTAACGGTCAGGAATCAGATTTCACTCCTCTGTAACCCCACCATACCTGCTTCCTTGAGTACAGACCCTGATGGGAGTGTCTGGCAGGGGGTGGGGTTCCCATGGGGAGGAGTTCCACAGCAACCCATAACATGATTGCTCATGCTAGCTCCTTCTGAGCCATCCATCTCCCATCCCCACTTATAAGGCCACATGCTGTCCCCCAAAGCTGTCCTTGTGTCTCTTGTGCTACTTTGAGATATATTTTTGAATAGTTATCTCCCCAGTCTCAGGTACTACCTGGATCAAGAGCAACATGCTAACTATCTGGCTACCTGCAAGCCTGCTTGGAGGGATGGTCATTGCGGCTGTGGTTCTAATGTATTTCTTCAAACCGTGTAAAAAGCATGGTTAGTAACTTTCTCCACATCAGCATGTAGCGTTATGTTTCTTTGTGTCATTTTCATAGACATATGTTATACCTTGTGGCAATTATTTTTAAATCATCATTTACAAGTCATCTCTCTTGAGCCTTTCTATCATCCTTATGAGGTAGTTAATAGCATCACCCTTTCTGTGCTTGAGAAATAAAGACTTCTGAGATATGCTGACTAATAAGATTACAGATTTGGTGGTAGCTGAGTTACGTCTTGAATCTAAGTCAACAATCCCTAATTCTTCCTGTGTCCAAATTACATTCAAGTAAGGGGTCTGTATTCTCTTGGGGAAGAGAAGCCAAAAGCCAGAAGGTGGTAGGAGAAAAATTCCAAATCCTGACATGAATGTCTCTCCTTCCACAGCCAGACCTGAGACGCCCACCCTAAAAGAGCCAGTAAGGAAGAATCCCTGCCCTTTTCTCATCCTTTGTCCTGCCTCCCTATCTGCCTCCCTGTACTGACCTAACTTTCCTACAGGACAGTCCTCTATATGTATTGGTTGATAATCGAAGATATAAATGAGATTCCCACCAATGATTTGGATTCAAAAACCAGGACCTGCCAAGATCCCCTTGGTCTTTAGGATCATGCTCTTTGTTAGTGCAATGTCTTCCTCCAGCATACACTCAACTCCAGCTCCCAGATTCCAGCCTCCAGCACTCAGCAGTGGCTCCAAGTTCTCTCTGCAGGTCACCCAGTTCCTAGCCCAGCAGTGAGGAAGCCCATATGCCCTATTCCTGGTCAGGGCTCCTGAACTGTGGGTTCTCTTCTGAGTGGGAAACCAAACAATGGTGTAGGAATGAACAATTTCCACCTTGATATATACATACACGCATGCACACACACAAACACACACACACACACACACACACTTCCAGATGTAACATTGTACACAGAGCCACAGTTATCTTCTTTAAGTACAAAAGGAAAAGGGTTTTCACCTCCAGATAGACAGATGATAGATACACAGACACACAAGACAGATAGATGATAGATAACATATAGATTAGATAGATAAAAGATAGATAGTAGATAGGTAGATGGATGGATAGATAGATAGATAGATAGATAGATAGATAGATAGATAGATAAGTAACATGACAGATAAGATGTTAGAGATAAGATACTAGATAACTAAATACAGATAAATATGTATGTATGCTTGTGGATGAATGGAGAGAGAGAATTTTATATAGAAAGAAAATATACTTGCCTTTATCTTGAAAGGAAAGCACAAAACCTAGACTACAGGACTAACAAGCCTCTGGGAAGTTCAGCAAGACCAAGGTGTACCCGTAAATGGGATGCCCATACAATAGCATAGAATCTTGACAAAGGATCAGAGCTGTGAAGGCAGAAATAACTCTGCCTTCACCTGCAATTCTCAGCATGCCCAGTTCAGAAACCTCAGCTCACCCAAAGCTCCAGACTACAGAGTGCCCCAGAAAAGTCACTCACTGATGTCTTGTATTTAAAAAGTGGTTATAAAATACAGTATGTTAAAAGGAATATGTCCATTTGTTTTGTGTTGCTCCTTCTGCTCATTAACAGTACCTGGCAGTTTGGTGTTGGTTTGAGGTGTCCACACTCAGTAAAGGATGCTCCCCTTAGGCCCTGGCCCAGCCTTCCTGGTTCCTGTCCTAAATCACAGACAGCAGAGTCTGACACCAGACCCCTCCTGCCTTGCCTATGAAAGAAACATCAATGTTATCTTCCAGGCAGCACCACAGACCTGCTAACATCTTCTATAGTGGCTTCCCATGCTCTCTAATATCAACAGTATCATGGTTACCTGGGTACTTAATAGAAATGCAGCTGTAGAGACCCAACCCCAGATTTTGTTAGATCAAAATATGCATTTCAATAAGATTCCCGGTACAATTTGCAAGTACTTCAAAGGGACTTATCTGTTTCCAAGAGACTCTATGGAAGTCCCTACCCCATTCCATCCTTGCCACATCAGCCATACAGTTTAGGACCAGGAAACACCAAGCCCCTCATGGCCTCTTACCAGACAGCCTGCTGAGAAGACTGAACAGCTCAAGCCAGAACAACTATAGGCACAGGACCTCCATGGGCCAGCCAGAGTGTACTTGCAGACCCCAAACCATTGCTACTCCCTCAAGAGAAAAACTATTCCCTCATATAAAGATCAAAACATTGAAGTGTCAGCTCCAGGAGGAAAAGTGTGGCTAATACTCCGAATGCCTCCAGCCCTTCCAGCCCTTCCCAGGGAGCACAGACAGCCTCCTTCCTGAGTTGTCTGTCCACTTCCCATTCTTACTCTACCAGGAACCCCGACTACTGCCAGCCTGAATTGCTTTCAAGAAATCTGTGACAAGCACAAAAATCACAGCAAATATTTAGAAAGTTTTATAGCAATAGGACAGTAATTGTATGTTTGTTTAATAGAATCATAAAATTAGAGTTTGTCGTTTGTAGGTGTGCCTTTTTTTTATTCTGGATTTTCTAGTAATTTGCTTTTATTATAGTCTACAGAAATACAGGTCCACAATGGGTTGGAAAGGAAAAACAGGTGGTTTGGCTCAGATGACAGAGAAGCTACAAACAAACACACACACACACACACACACACACAAATACATACACACAAACACACATGCACACACATACACACATACACACACACATATGCACACACTCCTGACTGCTCAGGAACTTTTCTCTCCTTACTGCTATCTGTCTCCACAGGTCTATCTACACAGCTGAAAATATCCTTGTCAAAAAAAAAAAAAATCCCTTTTCCTTATTTAGAAAAGAATAAACTGGATTTTTTTTTTCAAAAACAATCCATTACTAAGAAAATTGAAAAGGAAAAAAGGAAAGAAAACCTCCCCAAAGCTCAGAGGTCAGAGCTATCTGAGGATGCCCATGCTCTTTAGTCCACTCTATCCTTGGTTTGTGGAATATTAGCATCCAGCCCAAAGCCCCACGTCCTGGGTGGGGTGGGGGTGGCAAATCTCACTGGGAAACCAGGATAGACCTAGCTGACACTGAGGAAGGGCACTGGAGAGAACTGACAGCTGCTGCCTGCCACAGGTACTTGACAGCACTCATCACAGGCCCCACCCCCCACCTGTCTCCTCCAAAATTCTGAGCTATGAACCATCTTTTTTCTCCTAGTCAGAGCTAAATGCAAACGGTTATGTATCTAGAGGAACATGATGATCATGTCTTTTCTGAGGACCTGGCTCTATGGGTTCATGTGCCCTAAAGGATAAAGGTACAGGAAAGAATTCCATGTCTGGACTGGGGACGTTGGCTGCAGCAGCCTGGAATTGCCCCTTAATGGAAGGAGAAACAAACACACAATTGGGAGCCCTGTGGCTGCCCTCTGCTGGCCTTCTCTGGTACTCAGGAATTTATGTGCTGTCTATACTCAGGCTAATCCATTCACAGGAGACCTGCATCTTAAAAGATGGAGATTGCGAGTGCAGTTCAATTGGTAGAGTACTTGCTAGGCACGAGGAAAACCCTGGAAGCATCTTGTGAACCCAATGGGTGGTGAGTACCTGAGGTCTCAGCATTCATGGTGTGGAGACAGGAGGATCAGAAATTCAATGTCATCTTCAGCTACAGAACAAGTTTCCAGGACATTCCAGGCTGTATGGGATCCTGTATTGAGAATTTTGGTCTCTTAAAAAAAAAAGAAAAAAAAAAAACAGTCATGTTATGTGAATATGTTTTTTGTTTAATCCCAGGTTCAAAATAAGAGGCTGCTTCACAGCAGGTGATTGTGATTTGTCTCCTGTTCTAGCAAGGGCATGATTTTGGCCTGTTGTAGATCATTTAATTTGGGGGACTCTGGAGATGGTATCAATGGCAGAGCCCAGAGCGGGATAGGGGTGCTACATAGGAGAAGGCTGCTGCTCTTCCGGCCACTGGTTGCTGTTGTTGTGGTTTGTCACATGGTCATGATCAAGAGAAGAAGTTGGTGACTTGACTATGAAGATTGGACTTGCCCCAAGGAACCCAGTGCCCCTAACCAGCAGAAAGTAGTCTAAAGAGGTCTATGCCTCCTTTCCCTTCTAACCTTCTTTCTCTCCTACCTAGTGTTTGTGAGTTGGAATTGGGGTGGAATAAAGGTTGGAAGGAAGGTAGAGATTGAAGAACCTAATAAAGTGGCTTTAAAAATATCTCAAATTTGTGTGGGTGGGTGGTTGGGTGTGAGAGACAGAGACACAGGCACAGACAGGGAGACAGACCAAGACAGAGAGAGAGAGAGAGAGACAAAGACAGACAGAGACAGAAAGAGAGAGAGAGAGGCTGAGTGAGAGAGATTGGATAACACACCATTATTGTTTTATATATGGCTACATGGCCATACAGTTTAGATGCAAGACAAAATGGAACCAAGAGGGTTGTGTGCCTTGGGATTCTTGGGATTCCTTTCAATTCCAGGCTGGTTTAGCTTTGCCTAAGAAACAAGGTCTACATGTTTATTTAAATGAGCAGCTCTGTGCCCTTTGTGGCCTCAGTCTCCTCTGCACTATGGGAAGCAACAGCAGCTTGCAGGACCTTGGGCCCTCAGCATGTCTGCCCCTGCCTCTCGCTGCACACAGGGCTTCAGCAGAGAGTCAGTGAAGGAACTCCATCACTTCAGAAAACGGTCCTGGTCTACTTAGTTTCTGGAATCTTTTCCACACATGGAGCAGCACATCAGTAGTGATGGTCACTTTTGTCATCAGGACCAGATTGCTGCCACCCAGTTTGTGAGCTCTGGCCTCATGACATCATGCATATGGATGCTCTATAAAAGTTTATTTGATGCCTTGGTCTGCAGGAGATGAGAACCCTGTAAGTGTTTGGTGAAGGATGAATGTATAAATGAGCCTCCAGTTCCTCTCTCTACCTCAATAAATCTCCATGGTGGCTTTGTTTGCTACACTATACAGCCTTCCTTCACATCTCTAGAAAGGTATCTCATTGCCTCAAAAGCAGAGAGGCCCTAAGATGAACATCCCACCAGCCCAGGCTCCCGCATCTACCATTCCCACCCACCCACCCAACCCCCGTCCCCTGCATGTTCTTCCTTCTCTCCCACTCTGAACACCATAGCCCCCAGGCTCACTGAAGACATTGTCCCTTCTACCTCTTTATAAACTAAAGTCAGGGTGAAGCAGGACAGGCAGAACGTGATTGAGTTGGAAGAGACCCTCTATGCCAGCACCATCTCAGGAGCTACCAGTAAGGAATATCCAATGCACCCATTCGCAAATGGTGACAGTGGATATTTCTAGGAAGTGGCTGAAGCAGTGCTCGCTCTCCCAAGTTCTTCTGCCTCAGGCCCAGTCTTCCCGAACATTCCACAGCTGCCCAAGAAGGCTGAGTAGGGAGGGGCCACTGGAGCCCAGCAGCAAGGCGTCCATCGGCCCGCTGACAGATCTCACGGGTATGTCATTACAACGTATTGAAAAGGAACATTTCAAACCTGGCTAAGTGATCTACTAGCAATCGGCAGAGCAGCAACCCACCTGCTGCTTAGCAAAGGTGCCTGGGGAGCTGAACAGAGCTGGGGCTGTGCAGGCAGGCAGGGCCAGAGGAAGCCGGTACCAGGCAGAGGAAGCCCATCAGACATTTCAGAGGTATAGGCCTGCTAGGACTGAAACTGCTGGAGCTTTAACTCAGGTGACAGCGTTTGCCTCGCATTTGGAAAACCTATAGTTCCATCCCCTCGTGCCCCAGGAACTGGAAACGGTGGGGCATGCCTGTAATCTCAGCAGTTAGGAGGTAGAGACAAAAGGGTTAGAAATTCAAGGTCGGCCGGGCCTGGTGGCGCACACCTTTAATCCCAGCACTGGGGAGGCAGAGGCAGGCGGATTTCTGAGTTCGAGGCCAGCCTGGTCTACAAAGTGAGTTCCAGGACAGCCAGGGCTATACAGAGAAACCCTGTCTCGAAAAACCAAAAAAAAAAGAAGAAGAAGAAGAAGAAGAAGCTCAAGGTCATCTATAATCAGTGAGTCCAAGGCCAGTCTGTAACATACAAGACCCCTTAAACATAATTAATAAATAAATAAATAAATAAATAAATAAATAAATAAATAAAGATCTCCTTCTGGTTAACTGATTTTATTTTTTTTATTCTTATTTATTTATTTATTTATTTGTCTTTTAGAAATCTGTCTAGTAGGAAGAATTCCAATCTACTTTGGTCTGGTCAGGACCTCAGTCCCCAACGGTCTCCTTCAAGTTTGAATGAGCAGTAGTGTTCTGACAGTCTTCTTCAGACCCTGCTGTACATTTCCCCTCTGAACTACACTTAGAGGCTCCCCATTCATTCCCCAGTAAAACGCTGGTCCTTTCCCTTCTCTCTTGGTTCCTCAGGAGCAGCATGAATGCTTTCTCTTCCTCCACAGTCACTCTGACTTAGCCCCTTTCCCAGTCTGCCTTTCCCAGCTCACAACTTCACCCTGGAGGAGAAGTGTGGCCCCATGCTGCCCTTACAGACAGAGCATCTCTAACACAACCTGGCTCGCCCCTCACCCATTTCCACTCAGCCCAAAGGTCTGCACCAAGTGCTCTGGGTTGATGGCTCTGTTGAGGCCAGAGGCTTGGGCACCTATTCGCCCTTCCTTGTAGCCAGTAGTAGAAGTGGGCTAACACAGATAAAGCTACATCTCCAGTCTCAGTATGCATAGACTCCTCCTGACTCCAGCTTCCCAGAAAGCCCTGGGGAGACAGGAGTAGCAACCCTAGCAGCCAGCTGCTCCCTTAATTAAGGAATGCAGGGAGTGGCCCCTTTGAACTCACCTGCTAATTTACTCTAGCACATTCCCCCCTGTGGCTGGGTAATTAATGTGGTGTGAACCAGTGATTAGCAGTTCTAGAGAGAACCTGCCTGCCTCAAGACTTAACCCTTCCCAGCACCTGGGATGAAGCACCTCCTTCACTCTGCCTCCCTCCAGCTGTCATGCAGCAGGAGGGAAATTTTCCCCTTTGGGGAGGTAGAATATTTTCCAAGCCTCTCGCAATCTCCCCCCTTCTCCTTGTTAGCTTCACGTGGGTGGGGGGAAGGGGGCACTGTTAGAGGACCAGTGGGATCAACTGTGTCCTCCAAAGGAATTGAAGATCTGGCCCAGTTTGTCACACTCTTACATTTCACAAGCTCACCCACCAGAAACACCCCATGGCAGCCAGACAGATGCTTCCAGGGCATCACCTCTCAGAAGGTCTGCCTTTGGCAGCACACAGGATGTAACAGTGAAAGAGACCTGCTCTGGACCATCCTGGACCATCTGGATGAGACAGAGAGCAAGGTCCCCGCTCAACATCAAACATGCTTCTGTCATCTCCTCTGCAGCCTTCCTTTTCCTGTCTCTGGCCTCTCCTATCTCTCGCAGACATAGTTAACATTTAAGCCTCACTGTGGACCAGATTCATGGTGTTCACTGTCAGCATGAAGAGGGAGACTCAGTTATTGATCCCATCCCTCAGGTAAGCACCCAGAAGCCAGAAGCTACTGTTCTCATGGCTTCACCGCCAAATTCGGATCCAAGACTTACTCTAGAGATTGCATTCAAAACCACTCCCCCACCTGTTTTGTATTCTAAAGCTCAAACACCCACCCTTCAGCTAAGGTCTCCCCAGCCTTCCACCTAGGCTAGGACAAGCCTTTACCCTCTGGCTCCCAGCATCCTGTGCACACTTCTGCCATTGTTCTTGCTATATTGATTGTTTAATTATTGGGTTACACATCTCATCTCCTCCTCTAAACTTCAGAACTCCTTAAGGGCAAGGGATAAGCCTTTCATCTCTGTGTCCCCAGCACCTGGCACCTAAATAGATGCTCAATAAAAGCTTGATGAATAGATGACAGAACTGACAAGAGAGCCATAGATGTGTCCCCTCCCTTGGCTTTTCTATCCTATAGCCAGAAGCTCCCAAGGTGTGCTGGGACTTCTCCTCAGCAGATTTTTTTTTACTCTTGTCTAGGCATTTCCCTCCTAGCTCAGACCTTTCTATTTCTCTGCCTCTAAGCCCCCTGCCTCCAAGCTGTGCTGCTTCTGGTATTCCTGCAGGCTAACAGCGGCTGCTCACCTGAAACTGTTCTTAATAGAACTGAGATTCCTGGGCCCATCGCTACCCAGGAACCCAGCAAACCCTAGGAACTCAAGTATTTAACAAGGAGAGCCACTGTTCTCAAGAATAGCTCACCCCAGCGTCTGGAGTGCATAATCAGGCTCCAATCTCCCCTCCTGCTTCAAAAGGTGGTTCCCTGACTGTCCCTCTTTGTTCCTGGAGCCCATTAGGTAACTTCCCACCGCTGGCTCTTCACATGCTCTACTCTCTCTCCTTGTGTTCAAGGCCCACCAGAACCTCTGGTCTCCTTTTCCTCTTACTATCTAAATCATGCTCAACAATCCCCGAGCAGATCCACAGACACCTTCTCTGGTGCCTCGTGCACCTTAATTGTCTGCTGCAATGCCAACTGCAGAGAGAGAGAGAAAAAGAGAGAGAGATGCCAATGTGCCAGCAGCCTTCACTTTCCCTGGCATGTCTGTTTCCACAGGCAGGGACTCTCTCCCTAACTCTTCCTGCTCATCAGCTCCCATCCTATATGTCTAATTCCTGATCCGGTGTTACCATGGTGCCCATTTGACTCACAAACTAGATACTCTACAGGACAACACACAATCATCCAAACTCAGGACATTTAGGCATCTTTCTCAAGGGCAGCATCTTAAAATGGGACTTATCTGCTGGGGATAGGGGTACAAGTTGGTAGAACATTCCAGAAGCCTCTCTATTACTGAGGGAAGAGGGGAAAAAAAGAAGTTATAAATAAAAGCACAGAATAAGAGTGAGGAGGGGACAGCCCATGTTCTCTGCCCCTCTATGACCCCTGGGGCCCCAGGAGGGTGCCTACCATTAACCTGTCTTTTAATTCTTCTTCCACAAATACTTCCAATGGGGTGACAAGAAGATCAGCTCTGAGAATGGTCCTCAGCCTTACATAAAAGCAAAAGGGCTAGCCACGTCTGGTAGTTGTCCAATCACTTAACGACTATTTATTAAACAGTAAGTGTGTCCAGCACAGAAACAAATACGAATGTTGCTATTAAACAGCCTAGAGAAACTGTGTGGCTATGACCAGCAACATTCAGAGGAAGAGTAAGAATACATGGGTACAAAGTGTTTCTCACTCTGCTTGTAGGCAAGGAGCCTTGAATGACAGCCTGGTGGGCAAGGTATGCCTGCTAGGAAAGCCAATCCAATGTGTGCAGATGTCAAATGGGGTGGTTCTAAAAAGAGGTAGTCTGGCTGGGATGGCCAAAGAGGAGAGTGGATGTGGGCAGCCAGTCTGTAGAGGCTGAAAAGCCTCCCATGCTAAGCTCAGTATTTTGTCTTTATCCAGAGGGCAGCAGGAGAGTTTCAAAAACTTTTAAGCAGAGGGGAAGTGCATAGATGAAAATTGCAACTCAGAAGGCTCTCTGTGACAATGATGGTGATTAGGCCCATCCATGGGCAGGGCTGGATGCAGAAAGGCCTGGTGACCATGTGTAAGAAGCGCATGGGCCATGTGGGTGTACTTGTCACCATGCTCTGACTGCCATGTGCACAGAAAGGAGGCTGACTTACAAGAACCGGCTCCTGAGAGCCAAGTGAGGCCCAGCTGGGCCTGCAGCCAACTTCCACTTTACCCGGGATGCTTTCGCTTTCAAGACATCTTGTTTTGAGTCAAGATTCCTCCTTCTGAACATGGGGCTTTCCAGCAGGACCACAGCTCCTTCCGTGCACTCATCTGGCCTAGGATGGATATCCTGGTTTGCTGAGGGAGTCTTCCAAGGGAGGACGGCGGCCATGTGGTCCCTCTGGAGTCTTCTTCTGTTTGAAGGTAAGTGGGGCAGATGGACAACCTGTCCTCAGGGAGCTGAAAGCCCCTCCCCAGCTGCCTTCATCCGACTGCTAGGCAGCTTGCCTCTCAAAACCAAGTGAGAATCAAGGAGAGAAGGAGAAGTGAGGCGTGGAGCAAGCTCAAGCGGTGTCTTAGACAAAAGAGGGTAGCGGCACCAGTGGCATCTGTATCCAGGAGACACCACCCGTTCCAGGACCCAGAGCAGCTTGAAATGATGGCAGTTTTGAGAGAAAGTTGGGTGCTAGGGTGATGGGGATCTGGCACTACTGACACATGGGGATTCTCCAGTCCAGGAAAAAGAGAGGAGGGTAAAGCAGAGGAGGGTTCCCTAAGGAGTGTTTCGGCAGCTTATAGGGATGCTGAGGTCACTCTCTGTATCCTGTACAAGAAGAGATGGACATTGAATGAAGAAATGAGGTGACAGCAAGTTAAATGTGGTCCCTGTGGGCATGAGGATGGCTGCTAGCAAGCTGGTGTTGGAGTCTCCAAACACGAGCTGACTCCCTCCATCACTCTGATGGCTGAGTTTCCCTCTTTGATCCACAAATAGCCAACATGACACGGAGTTCATGGATCCCCATACTCAGAGCCAGGATATGGCAGACCCTCAGTCTTAAGGGACATCCAGTGTTGACACTGAATCTGTGTCCTTCAGAATAAAGAAGGCTAGGCCCAGAGAGGTTAAAGATATAGATGAGGACTAGAGTTGTGATCAGCAGAGTGGCCATCTAGAGCAGATCTCTTGATCCCAGCTTCTGGCACTTGGATACATTATGGATCAGCCCTTACGGTGCCCTGCATCCTGAAGCCTCCTTCTGTACCAGGCTCCGGGTCAGTCCTCAGCAAATTCAGTGCAGTGTACTGAGCTCCTGCAGTCTAATATTAAACTGAGGGGAAGGGGAGAACAGCACACATAAAGATAAAGACGCTTGCCCTTGGCCTGAAAGAGTTCATGTCTGAGGGACATCCTGATTCAGAAGCAGGCACTACTAATAGTACAGGGTGCTGATCTCTGCTCACTGTAGGAAAACAGAAAGAATGTAACCTTGCAGTGAGCTAGGGGAGAGGTTAGAGGTGAGGATGATGCTTCCAGAATAAGCACACACGAATAAGGCAGAAAAGGAGTCAAGAGGGCGGCTCAAACTGGATTGTCTTCCTCATAGTTCAAGCTCAAAACAGTCCTTTTTAACGTCAGCGCCTTGCTATCTCACCTCCTGTCTGTCTCTTTCCCTGTTTTAGATCACAAATAATGATAGGCAATGGGTCCCAAAACCAGGGTGCACCCTTTGAGTCCTCCCCCTTCACTCTCAAACCAAATCTAATACTAGAGTTTGCTAACTAGATACAGTATTACTCTTTCTGTCTCCCCATCCCTGGTGGTTCTATTCCTTTAAGTTTCCACCTTTATCTTGCATTGAAAAAAAAAAAAAAAACAGCCTCAGCCTTTCTGCCACCTCCAGTGCGGTGTCCGTCCGTGCCTCCTGCCTTGACCATCTTAGTCGTGCATTTCATCATGCCACTTCCTCACTCAAAACCTACCTGCGACAGCACACACGCTCGCGCATGCGCACACCATCGTTCGAAGGATTAAAAAGCTCAGAAACTAGGGCTCCTTCATGGTACAGTGAGGTCCCAGGAACTTTTGGTGTCCTTCCCTCCTTACTTCTCCTTGGCAGAACCACTTTCATTTCCTCATGCTCCCCCCTCTAAGCCTCCACCCCTCCACCACCACCCCCCCCCCCCCGTGCTGTCCCCTCTGCCTGTAGTGCTTCTCCATCCCCATCCCAGTAGCCACTGTTTGTCTAGTCAATTCCTACTCCTACTTTAGGATGCTTCTTCTCTGAGGCAGCTCCAGGCTGGGTGAGGACCCCTATTAACCTACTGTTGAGACACTTTTTCTCACCAGGATACTTAATTTTTTTTAGAGGCTGGCTTGAGGTCTGGTTTCTCCATGAACAGAGACCAGATTCTCTTCCTGTTTTGTTCCTCCATCCATGGGATACTCTACTACACCCTCAGTGCAACTGCTGTGTGGTGGAGGGTCCTATTTCAATTCTGAGCCACTCAGCCGTTTGGTTTGCCGGGAGTGGGGCAAGACGCCTACATAAGCAAACTGACCAGGGTTTTTGTTCTCACAGCTCTCCTTCCCATTTTGGTTGTCAGTGTACAAGTGCTAAGCAAGGTAGGGGACTCGAAGTTGCTGGTGGCTGAGTGTCCTCCGGGCTTCCAAGTGCGTGAGGCTATCTGGCGATCTCTGTGGCCATCAGAGGAGCTCCTGGCCACATTTTTCCGAGGTTCTTTGGAGACTCTGTACCACTCTCGTTTCCTGGGCCGAGTCCAGCTATATGACAACCTCAGCCTGGAGCTTGGACCTCTGAAACCTGGAGACAGCGGCAATTTCTCTGTGCTGATGGTGGATACAGGGGGTCAAACCTGGACGCAGACCCTGCATCTCAAGGTGTACGGTAAGTGTGCCCAATACTGGTTCCCTGACTCCTCCTGCAAACCTACCGAGCAAGCATCTGGAGCCATGGGAGCTGGGGAGGACAAGGTTCCAGAAAGACCTGGCCTTTGACCATGTTGCTAAGTCAGGGAACAGCTGCTCCCCAGAAGTCACATCTAAAAAAAGCTCCCCACACACTTCCCAGGTGAGCACCTCTCAAAGCAGCTGGCTTCATCAACGCACTGCACCAACCTCACCTGAATCCATCCATTCTCTCATTGGCTCAGCAGGCTGGGAAATGATGCTTAGCCTCCGACCTTCACCTTCCCCCCTCCCCCAGTTGTACAGTGAGCCTTATAATAAGTACCATGCACAGTACCCATAAGGATAAAGCACGGTGGACTATAGAACAGAGTATGGCCTGTCTATTCATTATAAGGTATCATCTTAGCTTGTAAGTGATACTGTTTTGTATTTGCCGCTAAAAAGGAAAAGAATGTGGCAGGTGACATAGTTTTTATTTACAAGTTAAACTCAACTTAAACTATAATTAATTAGGGAATTTTGTAAACTATAATTAATTAGGGAATTTTGTTTTGTTTTGTCTTGATTTCTGTTGTTCTAAAGTTAGTGCTAAAGATTCAAGCCAGGGCCTTGTACACTTAGAAAAATTCTACCCGGGATCTAGAATTCCGACATCTAGAATTCCGAATTTATTTTTCTTAAAAGATCTTTTAGCTGGTATGGTTGACACATGCCTGTAATTCTAGCACTTGGGAGTCTGAGGCAGGAAGATTGCTTCGGGTTCAAAGCCAACCTGAGCTACATTACTTGAGAACTAATAATAGTCACTGTTTTTATTTCTTAGGGTCCGTGGGGTGGGCTGTGCTCCACTAAACCGGCATCCCTTGTGCAGCTGCGTGTAGCTCTGCAGCGGAAGTGGATGAACTGAATAAGGATGGGATGCAGGGTCTCTCCTCCCACTCCTCCTCTCCCTCCCCTTCCTCCTCCCCCTTCTCTCTCCTCTCCCTCCTCTTCTTCCTCCCCCTCCCCTTCCTCTTCCCCCTCTTCTTCCCCCTCCTCTTCTTCCTACCACTCCTTTCCCCTCCTCCCCTCCTTTCCTCCCTTCCCCCTCCTCCACCCCTCCCCCTCCCTCCCACACATTTCCCCTTCCCCTCCTCTCCCTCCCCGTCCTTCTTCATTCATTTCTACTGTCCCAGGCCTTTTAACTCCCATTTATCTCACCTGCCTAATGGCTTGAAACACAAATGTGTGTGGCCCCACACCAGTATTTCAGTAAAAACTCAGACATGTGAAAGGTTACAGAGAGTCCAAATTACAGAACAAAAAGTGGGAATAGCACCTGGAATGGGGAAGCGGGGGTGGGGAGGGGAGCGCTATAAGCAAACTGGGAAGGAGTCTCAAAGCCCCAGAAATGGCTATCATACCTGCCCTTGGGTGAGCCGTTCAGGGTGCTGATACAGTCAGAGGTTGAGCTTCGGGACACATGAAGGCCTGAAGCAAATTGTGCGTCTTAGCAGTCAGAATGCTGGCTCTCAGCACTGTTTAGCCCCCTATCCCAGCCTGGAGCTGCCCCCTATCCCAGTGCCTTTGCACAGTGAGTAACCTCCACAGCCGCGCAGGCCCTGGGGCCTCTCCCCACTCCAGTCTCAGCTGCCGCACATGTGAAACAAGGACATTGAATGTGGTGATGCAGGCAGCATCCACACCACTAAGCCCTAAACTGCCTTGTTCTCAGGATCTGAATTACAGATTTTAAGGAAATTGCTGTTTTATTGCTTCCAAATACATAGCGTGATTAGAACTAATTGCAGGAAGCTGCCAAGCAGCCGTCCTTAGGAGCTCAGCTTTGACAATAGATAAGAATGATTTGAATTAGCGGATCGGTTACCAGAAATGTCGATGGGTGTTTCCACCGCGCCTGATCGTGTTTGGAGGCAGCTTGTCCTCTTAAGTGGTGTAAATATCCCCCCTGTAATCTCTGTTTATACTATTAGTATGCCCAGCAAATCATTTCTTTTTTTTTCATATCACAAATCCCACCAGATTGAGCTGGCGTTAATGAGGTTTTACTCAGCTTGACTTTGGAATGCTGTCAGAGACTCGGCCCTCCTGTTGTCACTATAATGCTCTCCCACTGGCCTCATTGCTAGAGACCCAGGGATTTGCTCATCAATCTATATAGGAGTGAGGATGCCAGGACACTAATTTGTTCAGCAGCGCAGGTATCAAGCACCGATTTGCCAGCATTAGAGAGCCGAGGTATGGCAATAACAAGACAGAGCCCCTCCCCCGAGGCTCCTCATGCACAGCATCTTATGCCCTGATGATTAGGTTCTGTTTTTTATTCATCATCATGTCTGTGTCTGTCTCCTTCACCAAACTGTAAGCTCCCAAAGTGCAGGAATGTGTGCTCTTACCTGAACTAATAAATACTTGTCATCCCTTGTTGAGTGACTGGCACACTGTGAAGGAAGCGCTACCAAAAAAAAAAAAGACAGGAACAGGTCGCCTAGAGAGTTCTGAGTCACACCTGAACTGTCAGGGTAGGTGTCACAGTCAAGGCATAAGACAGTGTGTCCAAGGGGGAGGTGTCTTTTTTATTTATTTATTTATTTATTTATCCACTTTACATCCCGATCTCAGCCTCTCCTCTCCTCCCAGTCCACCACACACACAGCCCTTCCCCATGTCCCCTCCCCTTCTCCTCTGAGAAGGGGGAGCCCCAGCTCCCCTGCTGGGTACCAATCTACTCTGCCACATCAAGTTACTGCAGGACTGGACACAAGCTCTCCCACTGAGGCCAGACGAGGCGGCCCAGTTAAAGGAACAGGATCCACAGGCAGGCAACAGAGTCAAGTACAGTAGGGGCAGGGGTTCTTAAAGGATGCAAAGTTGTCCAGGTGGGCAAGAAGGGAAAGGATAATGCAAGTTGGGGTGGCACACCCCTGCAATAAGTAGAAGCAGGAGGATTCTGAGTGTGAGGACAACCCAGAATACAGATTGAGACCTTTTCTCCAAAAGATGATGCACAGAGCACTTCTGTGCACAGATGAGTCACACAGAGGCATGGAAGGCACGACACAGCACCTCAGGTTTAGGAGAACTGGAAACCAATGGACTAGGCAAGGAAGACCAGCAGAGGGTGTAACTGGGGAGGTTGACTCAGATCACTTCATAAAAGGCTCTGGGTACCAAGCTAAAGAATCAGCAGAATGGAGATGAATGAGATTAAAGAACAAGAGAACCATGCACAGAACAGACTGAGCTGTGAACTCGCCCCAGCAGCCTCGTAACCTACCCCTGTCTGCTGCTCCCCTACAGATGCAGTACCCAAGCCCAAGGTTCAAGTGTTCACTGCTGCAGCAGAGGAGACTCAACCCCTCAATACCTGTCAGGTCTTCCTGTCCTGCTGGGCCCCCAACATCAGTGACATAACCTACAGCTGGCGACGGGAGGGGACAGTGGACTTCAATGGTGAAGTGCGCAGCCATTTCTCAAATGGACAGGTGTTAAGTGTCTCACTGGGACTGGGGGACAAGGATGTGGCCTTTACCTGCATTGCCTCCAACCCTGTCAGCTGGGATATGACCACAGTCACCCCCTGGGAGAGCTGCCATCACGAGGCAGGTATGCCAGTGACCAGTAGGCAGTGTTTGAGGGATCATGGCGCATCAGGCCTGTCTCTGACTCTACCTTCCATGTTGCAGCCTCCGGGAAGGCCTCCTACAAGGACGTGCTACTGGTAGTAGTGCCAATTACACTGTTCCTGATCCTGGCTGGTCTCTTTGGGGCATGGCACCATGGCCTCTGCTCAGGTGGGAGTCTTATAAACTGGGAAAGGGGTTGGGAATGCTGGGAAGGAGCTGGGACTGCTCCCACCAAGATTCACAGGCTTGCCCCTTTGCGTCACCTGTCATACACCTCAGCCCTCTCCTACCAGACTGAACAACTTTAATCTTCCTCTACAATTCTTCAGATGACCTGCTCCCTCATATACTTTCCCCTCAAGCCTGTGCACATTATATTCTCTCTACCTAGAACACACTTTACGTGATTTTACCTCTCCATTCCACCCTCTCTTGCTGAGTTTTCAAGGTGAGTGTGTTCCAGAAAGTCTTCCCTAACTCCCCCGCTACTTCCCTACCTTTAGTCTGAGTAATAGCCTTCCTTTAATCACCTTGGATCACTCCATTCCAAGGACTAGTTACCTGTTCGCTCCTGCTGACTTCTAAGCCTTCCAAAGGCAAAGGGTGGTTCCCTATGGGACACACCCAACCGGTCATTGAGCATCAATGACTCCTGGAACAGCAACAGTCTTAGTGAACAGTTACTGAGGAAAGGTATAGATAAATCCTAATCACTTCTTGCCAACTACTTTTGAGAAAGGAACTCTCAGGAGAAGCCCTACCCAAACCCACCCCTGACCAATGGCTGATAGCACCTATTTCCACAAATGAGTGGTGTGGAAAATCTTGTTAGACTAGGCTCTACACACAGATTAGACCCACATCTGCCCAGATGCCACAAACCTTGTCCCTGAAGGAGCATCTCAGATGACATAGGCTCCGTGGTTGTTTTCATGCTGAGCTTGCTGGTTTCACTGTTATTCACTGGAAGACCAGGGTCTTGTTCTGTGATTAGGCACTGGGGCCAGGAATGACAGGTACTTGTATATTCTTCTCAAGGGACAGGAAAAGTGGGCTGGGGTGGACAGCTGAGAGTGTACCCCAGTTAGGGGTCCTATCTGCTAGGAAGAGGCTTTCCTAGACCTTTAGATCCCCAAAATTTGTGGTAAGAAAGTAGAGGCCTAGAAAGAACAGCTTTTAAACCCCATTTTATTGATATATAAATCATCCTTTGTACAATTCACCTAGTTAAGGCATGCAATTTAATGGCTTTAAGTTAATCCGGAGCTTAACCGCCAACCCACAACCAACTTTAGAAAATTTCTATTGCTTTTCCCACCAAAAGAATACCATAACCACTCAGTCAACATTCCTCCACCTCGGTGCTTCCCCCAGCCCTAGGCAGCCACATATCTACCTTCATTATCTATTCTGGACACTTCACATGAATGGAATCCCACTCTGACGTTCTCTGTGATGGGCTCCTTTTACTTACCCTTACATTTTAAAGGCCCATAAAAGAATGGCTGTGGCCACCTGGGATGATGTAAAACCTCTACACAGAGTGTCCAGAGGCTTGCTCTAGCTCTGCCACATGACTGTCCTTTAACAAGGCACATCATGGCGCTAACTCATGGCATGGATGCAGATGCCGTGCACTCACTAAGAAGAAGGTCCTGTTCTTAACAAACATCTCCTCTTCCATAGTTTTAGGACATAAGAAGGGGTGATTGGGCTCAGGACATTCAGTGTTCAGAGGCCTCAGGCTGGGCGCCAAGTGTGGCAAGACTCTAAACACTGCAGGGCTAACTCTCTGATCTCCTCATCAGGGAAGAGGAAGGATGCTTGCACTGACAGAGTGCTTCCAGAGACAGAGAATGCCCTCGTATAGAGGATGTCATGAGGGACAACATAAACTGGTGCTTGGACCATGATGAGATGCCCTGCTCAGCCACATGATGCTCCACACCTGGACACCTCCGGGATCCTCATAACTGCCACAAGTCAGCCTGCCTCTAGCGGACAGCCAAGAAAACCACCATCCTGGAACGTCACCCTGGCCCAAACTTCCTCCTTCCTCCATCCTGTTCACACATGCCAGATCTTCTCTGGGCAAGGTGAACTAGTAGGATGCTTCCTTCAGAACACAGGAGTTTCTCTAAGATCCACAGAGACATTGATTATCCAAGGCATCCATTCTTCTATCACTGTACATAAGGTCTTGCCCAACAGCCACCAAGGGACTGCCTCCAGGCCAGGACCTTGGCTCAAAGAGAGATGAGATGTTTGAACTAACATGGAAATTGAGCTAACCATTGCCAACTCCAACCCCAGCCCCTGGGGTCTAAGTTCCATGTGTTCAAGATGTTATTATAAAAAAGGCAAAGAACAGGGAAAGATGGAGGACAGGGCTTTCTCTTTCTGGTCTGAAGGACTTTAAGATCATCTGAGTTCAAGGGCTGTCAAAGGTAAATTGAGATTACAGATGATGAGGGGTTGGTAGCTAATGTGCCATGTTGGGATCGAAGCCATTTTTCTGGTAGCACTATATTAATAGACATCTTTGTTGCCATTAATTCTTGTGTCTCCTGCATATCTGGGGTGGTGTTTCAAGCTTTCTCCATACATTCAACATAGTTGTCAGGAAAAAAAAAAAAAAGAGTTTGACCCAGCCAGCAGGAAATTCTTCCACAACTTCAAGAGAAACAGCTAAGTTCAGGGTAAGTCTGTCTTCCTAAAACTGGGAGAATGAAGAGCCATAAAAAGCTACACAAAGGACTAGAGAGATGGCTTAGCAGTTCAGAGCACTGACAGCTCTTCCAGAGGTCCTGAGTTCAACTCCCAGCAACCACATGGTGGCTCACAACCATCTGTAATGGAATCCAATGCCCTCTGCTGATGTGACTGAGGAAAGCTACAGTGTACTCACATACATAAAATAAATAAACCTTTAAAAAAAAGCTACACAGGAGGAAAACTATAGAGGGGAAGAATGCTGAGATATTTTAGAATCTGCTATATTTATTCAGATGCAAGTGGAGATAATCCACCCACATCCAAGGGGAGAAACAAAGTCCCTACCACTCAATTGTAGTATCATCAAAGGTCATTTTGACATATACCATAGAGGATATAGATATGGCCACTTTGGAAGATGTGTCCTGTACTGAATGGTTCTGTCCTGAAAGCATCTAGGCTGTTTACTGCTACATGGGAAAAAAAAAAAAAAAAAAAAAAAAAAAAAAAAAACCTTAATGAGTTGAACTTTTCCTCAGGGAGTAGTAGGTTCATGCTTATTCCCATCCAAATGTAATGGGTTTTATCCTGGGTCCCCATCCAGACCTTTATAATAGAAAGGAGGCATTGAAGAAGCAGGGGTAGTTTTGAATATGTTTCATTGATGGCTTAGTCTCTCCACCCAGGAAGTCAACCCTGCCCTGGTACTTTTCCTCTTCTCCCCAATGCCAAGACAGGTAGTCACTTCACCTGGGACAAATGAAATCCACTGGCTTGTATGTTCACATTACACACCTTCTCTCTACTTACCCAGGATTCTCCTTGCTGGCTTTTCTCAGAGGTCCCTGGCTTTTCATAATTCTTACTCTATCCCATGCTCACTTTTCTTCTATCCCCTTTCCAACATCCTCCTGTGACATGCACATGCCCAGTCCACCCAGCCATTTGTGCTGCCCTTCCCTGCCACCTATAGGCATTTTCTCACCAAATCATGGAAAACCACCATCCTGTGAAAAGGATGGAGTGGTGAGCCATGGTCGTTCTGGGGTGATAAAATGCTTGCTATCATCCACTTCCCCTCCCTCTATCCCCACAGCCTCACCTTGGATCAGAGCACACTACTCCTCTTCATGAGGTGACTCTTGAAGACGGTGGTATTGCAGTGGATTTTACCAGAGCCTCCTGGAACAGGTCCCATGCTATTCAAACAAACACCCCAATGACTCACTTGTCAACTAGCAGACTTATTACCCTTCCTCTGAAAAACACAAAGTACATCTGGGAGACCAGTCTTATTCTAAGAGGCATTGGGAAAGATGCTTTAAAAGTTACACCATCCCAAGTATGAACTGCGGGTGCAGCATCTGCTGGGAACTCCTTAAGGCACTGAGGAGTCAGTTTTGGATGAAGCAAAGCCTTTGCCTACACGGAGTCCATGCTCAATGGCATATAAATAAGCTGATAAGTCCAAGCTAGATGCTGACAGGTTCGGTTTCAAAGATCAGGCAGGCTACCTTTGTGGTACCAGCTTAGAAACCCAGCTACTTGGGAGGCTGAGGTGGGAGGATGGTAATTCAAGGCCTTCTTGGACTACAGAAGTTCAAGGCTAGCCTGGCTGTCTTAGTCAGAAACTTGTCTCAAAAAAGGGGGTTAGGGGAAGAGAGGTGCTGGGGGAAATGGCTCAGTGGTAGTGTTTCCTGGCTCTGGGTTCAGTCTCTGGGGGAAAAAAAAGGAAGGAAGGAAGGAAGGAAGGAAGGAAGGAAGGAAGGAAGGAAGGAAGGAAGGAAGGAAGGAAGGAAGGAAAGAAGGAAAGAAGGAAAGAAGGAAAGAAGGAAAGAAGGAAAGAAGGAAAGAAGGAAAGAAGGAAGGAAAGAAGGAAAGAAGGAAAGAAGGAAAGAAGGAAAGAAGGAAAAAGAAAAGAATGGAAGGAGAGAAGGGATGGAGGAAGGGAGAAGGAAGAAGGAGTGAGTAAAAGGCTAGGGACTGGTGTGTTGGGGAGTACTCATTTGTTGGGGAGGACTCATGCACTGGCACAGAGTGCTCCGCCAGCACAGAGCCAAGCTTGCAGAGCCCTTAAGTGGGAGCACACAGCCAATAGAGACCACATGGCTGTATGCAAACAGGGGAGGATCCAATGGTCTACAGAAGAAGAGCCTCCTCTCCTTGGACTTTGGGTGGCAGAGGGGGCTCTGGCAAGTCAAGGAGTCAGTCTCTCTGGGGGATTTTTCAGTATGCACATGAGCAGGTCGAAGCCTTTCCAGACTGTTCTTTGTTCTCTCTCTTCAGTAATAGCATTTTCCTTTCTAGAAAGGATGAATGCAAGATGGGCTAGGACCAAGAGGTCACGTGACAGAAGGTTAGAATACAGCTGAGCGTTGTGGCTTACGCCTATAATCGTAGCGCTCAAGAGGCTGAAGCAGGAGAACTGCAGTGACTTTAAGACCAGCCTAGGTTACCTAGAGAGTACCAAGCCAACCTGGGCTACAGAGTGTGACCCTGTGGGAATCTGTTTAAAGAGAGCTTCATTTCCTTTATGTATATAAATACTCAGTGCTTTGAAGGGAGCTGGGGCAATTATCAGCGACATCTCCAGCAAGCCTTTCTTCCATATTTATAACATAGTGCCTGCTTGGAACAGGCCCCTCTTGGTTACTTACTGATCTCTCAGGGAGACAACCGTCCCTTTCCAGACTTGACCCTCTGGCTCTCTGTTTCTGTTCTGCATGCAGCCTGATAGAGGAGCCTACAACATTTCAGAATATAACCTCCCCAGGTCTGTGAAAGTTTCAGTGTCTGTCTCTCCTTTGGGCTATGTGTTGGTGATAGTCAATCACCAGGAGTGGCATGCTGAGCATATGAGTGGGTAGTGGGGATATTCTACTGCATGGCTATCTCCCGTTCTAGAATCTATACCTTTAAGGAGACACAATAAATTTCGCGCACCTAGAAGAGAATGGCCAGAATGGTGAGAACCCTTATGACACGAGAAATGACTAAAGAAAACTGGTGGTGTTTTATCTGAAATTTAAAAACAAACAAACAAACAACCACCTCAGATAGACACAGCTATACAAATATTTGAAGGGCTGGAACAGAAGCCCAGAGTGTGTAACCAGGGCTAATGGAGCATGTTACCAAGACACGGATTTTGACCTGTGTGAATAACACGATATCATAGCTGGGAGGCAGCTTGTGGTTCCTCTGTTCAGCTTGTTAAGTAAAAAGCTGAAGCCAAAGAGACATAATTAGTCAATGTGAAGTCCGTATTAGTCTAAATTGATTGTCTAAATCAATTCAGCCCCTCACACTGCACTACATCACCAGGAAAGAACTTTGTAACTGATGACGAAACAGTTATGAAACGAGCTGTCTCAGCAGATGTGAGTAAGGAGAAATTGTCACAGAGCAAGACCAAGCAAGAGTAGAGATTGATCATATTAGGAAGCTGCTGCTCCCAGGAATGACAAATGCATTAGATATATGTATGTGTGTGGTATCTACATATGTGTATGTATATACATAGATAGAGAGAGAGATACATACATACAAACATACATACATACATACATAGACTTCCAGAGCCATGTCAGGCCCAATTAATAGACGCTAACACACTATTCCCACTAATCTAGATGCAATGTTGACATTACCCTTAACAATCACTCCAATCAGTTTTCTGGATGGAAACTATTTGCTATTCTCGCCCCAAACAATCTATAGCATCCTTCCTACAGTGAGAATTCAGGCGAGAATGGATGAGTAAGCAGTGAGATGGAAGGGACAGCAGAAGGGTGGGAGGGGCCAGTGGAAGGGTGGAAGGGGCCAGTGGAAGGGTTCCCCTATGGAGTCGGAAAGCAGCCATGCTTTGTGGAGGAAGATTTATGAGCTTTCCTTCTTCTGCCATTTCTCTCAGCACGTTGCTTGGGGGAAATATCAGCACTGTGGAGGAGAAAGCAATGGAAGTAGTTACACCATTACCAAGAAACACAAACCAGCAATCACACAAACAAGTGAATAATACACACGGTGACTGAAACTGTCGTGTTTCTTAGAATGTCTAAGAATAAAAGAGAAACGCTGGCATTAGTCAAGCTTCTTCTGCTCTATGCAAAAGCAACAACGGCAAAAACATAAAAACAAACCTCTTTGGCAAATATAGAATATATCAAAAATATAGCAAATACAGATTTGATCTTAAAGTTGTGGTTTGCTCAGACATCCCCCCCCCATAAAAAATGTTGACTACACTTGGAATCTCCATGGAATTATTCTGTTATGCGTTCTCTTCCCCAGTTGCTCACTAAAAATTCAAAATCAGCGGTGTTACATCAACTTAGCTGTCACCAAGGACTTTCCTTCTGGGACATCGGAAGAGTGGTTTGTGACATCTTGTCAGAAGTAATAGTTGGTTTAACAAATAAGGGGTTTTTTTTTTTAAGCTTGAACAGGAATCTTTATAACAGGAAATGCATCAGTCTGCTCTTTCAGGAAGCTTTCCTGAACATCTGCTGCACAGCTGTACAGCAAAGACCCATCAGTTACTAAAGCATGTCACAACCCTACCCTCAAAGGGCTTCTGATCTCCTTGTCAACAGCAGTAGCAGTAGGGGATGGAACAGACAGTAAGGCAGAGGTTTTGCCTGGGAATCACTAGCAGGAATGGAAGACTGGATAGTATGGTGATTTCTTGGGCAGGTCTTCCCAAAGCAAGAGGTTCTGTTCAACTGTGTAATATGGAGAAATCACAGGCTGATGGGTGACCTTTGGCTTCCCCTCCAAAAGGCAGAGAGTGGTGCTGGGACCAGAGCCACACTCCCTGGGTGAGGGGGTGATCATATGACCTGGGACTCTTGGACTGGGACGCTTGTCTGTCACACTCTATCTTGTCTTCAAGCCCACCACATAGCTGTTGCACTCCCTTGTTGGGGCTACTCAGGGATCATCATGATCAGGTAAAGTCAATGAAATTCTGCCTAACTGGAGGGAAAGTAAGGAAGACTGCACACACCTGCTGCTCGATGCCTGCACAGGCTGATCTATTCACCATACTGCCAGTAACTGCAGGAGCTAATCACATGAGGTACTTACCACTGTCCTGCCTGTCAAACCCAGGAACACGCCAATCCCCCAATCCTCCCACCCATGATCCACTGATCATCTGGCCCACTCCCTCCCTACACAGAAATAGTGTGGGATCCTCCTGCCTCTTACTGACAGCAGTAACCTTACAGCCTAATAACAGAAACTTCCTAACAGTCCCACCTTCCAATGCATACACACAAAACACACACACACATACAACACACACAAATCACACATACAACATAAACACATCACACACACAAGCACACACACACATATAGACACACACACATAAAACACACATGCAACACAAACATGAAACACATAACACACATACAAATACACACAGAAATGTACACAACATAACACACACACACACCATAGCCTTGGCTTCTTCCTGAGCCTTGAGAACACATCCCACATCTCAGCAACATCTCAGCATGAGAAGGTAAGAGAGAAGGTGGACTGGCCACAGACCTAGCTACTACAGAGGCAAAGATAAGAGACAGGGGCTCACCGATTATTACCTAGGCAGTCAAGAGAAGACCGAGAAAGGCATCATCAGTGTGGGTTAAAATGGTGGCTCGCGTCCACTCGGGGCTTGGGCCATTGGGCGGGGCGGGACACGGGAGTTTTGACTGCGCATATCCCACAGCAACTGGCTGTGAGAAGCCGCGGGACCCCGGTGGGTAGGGAAGCACAGTCTGAGCTCCCCGGGGACTGGCAGAGTCGCCTCGGGGATCCAGGCCTGCATGGAGGCCAAGGACATCAGCTTCTCAGACTCTTGCGCTTCTCAGACTCTTGCACATCCCAGATGCTGCTGGATGCCTGGAAGAGCTGAGAACAGACTGGGAAAGGGGGAAGGAGAGCTCCTGCTGGGTCTCTTAGGGAGGAGAGAGTCCTTGGCTTGCTTATCAGGCTGCTTGGCTTGGTAGAGTTCATGGCTGGGAGCACAGAGAAGCCTTCTGTGAGAGATTAGTGGTCCATTGTTCCCCACAGCAGACCCCTATGAAAAGAGACAGTCCATAGTTTTAAGGCATTTATTGTCATGGGGGAAGTTGATGAGTATAACCGTACCCCACTTTCTCAGGGCGGGCCTGAGGCTAAATACCTTCTGCTGGGAAGAGTGTCTGGGAAGGGGAGTTTAATTGGCTAAGCCCTTCAGATCTGTAGGTGCCTCGTTAAAATGGAGATCTGTCTTGAGGCTACGATCTGTGGTCGTCCTCTACCTATGGAGGGGCTTGGGGTGCTGCCCTTCCGTGGCTGATGGCCACAGACCTATGGAGTGAAGAGCTGTGGCCTCGCGTCAGGAACCTGGTGTCTAGGAGTGTGTCAACACACCTACCGTTTCTTGCAGGCTATAGTCACCTGCTGGGTCACAGGGGTTTTAAACCTAGCTCAACCAGAAACCAGGTTGCCTCTCACAGTCCCACATATCAGTGCACACATCTGCCAGAGAATTCTATATACCAAAAGCCAGAGTTAACACCCAGAGCTTCAGACAAGTCCAGGTAGCAGCTAATTCAGACTTTCAAACCCTGGAGACTGTGTCATAAAAGGACAGTGGATTGAAATGTCTGTTAACTCATTCCCTATCAGTTATCTCTAGGCATGTCCAGAAATAATGTCACTCTCATGTCTTCAAGATGGCTACCACTCTGGCCTGTGCTACTGATGGCCTTCCCTGACTCACCTCCATCAGTGAACAGACAAAGAGACAAAGGGACACTATAGGAAATCCGTTCTCCCTCTGGATCATCATACTCTTTGAATCCAAGATCCAGGAAGGCCCTGCCCAATACAAATTCTGAGACTTCGTTTCTGGGTAAATGGTGGGTAGAGCCACCCATATATGTGTCCCTAAGTTTGAAGTTAGCTTGAGGGTAGCAGAGAACATAGTTCCACGTATGTGTGTACAAGAAACCCCACAATAGAGGATGTAGTTACAGGTAAGAAAATGAAGGGTCCAGTCCCAAGCCCAGAACATAAAGCAAAAGGTTGTTTTTTTTTTCTCTCTCTCTCTTGACTACCATGGTTTAATATGAAACACCAAAATTGCTCAGTCCAAATGTGCCCACCCCTGTCATTTTGAAAGAAAACACATAACAGTTTCAAGTAACAAAAATTTTTAATTAAGAATTTTACACATTCACATAACATGTTTTTATTAAACTCACCCACGTTCCCTACCCTTCAAACTCTCCCACATCCTTCCTGCCAGTTTCCTCCACATTTCATGTTCTGCTCTTGTTTAAAACCCACCAGGTCCACTCAGTGCTGCTCTTGGGGGTTGAGGGGTTAGAGAACCACCTATTGGAGCGTAACTACTCTCTTGGAGGCCACATTCCTGCAGGAACCTGATTCTCCTTCCCAGCCATCAACTGTCAATAGCTTCTCAGCCAGGAACAGGACTTTACCAGCTTTCCTTGATCTGTGCAAGTCCTGGGCATGCAGACACAGCCACTGTGAGCTCATGTGCAATGGTGCTGTCTTGTCCACTATTTGCTGCAGACACCCACTACCTCTGGCTCTTACGATCTCTCTGCTCCCCCTCCATGATGATTTATAGCTACAAAAATTGAGAGTAGGCTTAAATACAGGGATTCCTCCCTTGGCCTTTCTTCCTGCCATAATTCTTAGTCACCCTCCTTAACTAAAGGCAAGCCTGCCGCTTTGTCTAGAGCCCCCAAAGATACACAACAGAAGGATATGAATTTGAAGTTGGCACAACATCTGCAGCCAACTGTGCTGTCTATCTGCAATGTTCGTTCTCCCGGCATGCCTTTAAGGAGTGCCTACTACAAGCAAGAAACACTGGGAAGGCAGCTGCCAAGGAGACAAACCTGCCTCTGCCCCTCGATGCTCAGGAAGAAGTCTGCAAGGCAGAGACAGACACGAATAAGCACAAATGGGTAATTAAAGAGGTACTAAGCTTCCTCAGAAGAGAACAACTGAGAACAGCGAATAAGAAAGAAAGAAAAAAACGAGGGAGCAAAATATAGCTGGCAGGAAGGCAATGTGTAAAATGTCTCTCTGAGGAGGGGGTGTCTGAGCCACAACCAGCAGAAAGAGAAGAATTTGTGAAGCAGAGTCGGTAGGGCCTGCAAACTCAGAAATCAGCAAGTATGGAAAGCTTTCTGGGAAGAGTTTGATGTATGGGAATGTCTAAACTTTAGACTGTAAAGGAAGATCCCTGTGGCCAGTGGGTAATGAGCAAGAGTGGCCTCAGAAGGAGCCAGTTCCAGGAGCCAGGTCAGGCAGGGTCTGGTAAGACACAGGAAGATTCCAACTTTAATTGTAAACATAGAAGGAGGGTGGTGATGAAGAGCTTTAAGGAAGGAAATGACATGATCTGACTCATATTTTTAAAAGACCTGTGTGGAGAATGGAGAGAAGGGAGAGAATGAAGCCCTGAAGAGGAGGTGATCACAGCAACCCTGGGAAAAGTGACGTCAGCCGAGAGTAGAGTCAGAGTGGTGGCGGGAAAAGCGAGGACGTCCAACAACCACCCAGGACCTAAAATAGATAGGGCATTGTGTCCTTGGTTGAAGGGAGGTCAAGGACACCACAGGGGTATCTGCCCTGAGCAGGCATGAGAGGCAGATGGAGGCGTCATTCGTCAAAACTGGTAATACTAAGAGCTGAGCTCACTGTAGGATATAAAGTCAAGAATTCACTCATCCGTAATCATCAGGGGACAGGATCTAACAAAAACAAATATGAGGAAGGATGAAAATATATTGGATTGGATCATATGAAGATTACCACAGATATAAGAAGTACAGATGATTTCATAGAATTCGACCTAGTAATTTAAACGTAAGTCAGCCTAAAGAAGAAAAAATCCCTCCTCTGCTCTGATCCTCCACCCAGCTAGGATCATAAGGATGTGCCTCTAATCGAGTACTCTTTTACATTGCAGATCTGCCCGGTTCCCTAGATGTGAACTTGAGAACTGAGGTTTATAAGATAACAAGAGCATCTCCCAACGAGCTTTAGGCCCAAACTCATCCAGATCCACAGGATTGTTTCTCCGGGGCCAGGTTTTGCCTTTGCATTTTCAGAACAACCAAGAACACTCAGGACCTGAAGTCTTAATCACGGGCGGTACTGGAGCTGCCTCAGGAACTACGAGGGAGGAACCTCAACCTCCTGTGACTCCAAACTACCCACAGAGACTCCTGTAGCATCTGGGGTCCTACATGGGACGTCTGGATGGGATTCCTGAAAGAACCCTCTCCAAGCAATGTCAGGGACACCGTCAGACAAAATCAGACACAGAAAAGGATGCTTCACATACTGCAAAGCTCCTGTTTGGTTACATGCTATGATTGGCCCTCAAAGGTATCACACAGGCCAGGGCACACGCACTACAGCATCCTTTCATGGGAAGGATATCAGGAACTGCTGCCTCCCTCAGGTCAGAAAACTGGGAACAGAGGGTTCAAGATGCCCTTGCAGGACATTTGGGAGCTCACTGCTGACTAGTGCCTGGTGCGTGCCTGCTGATGGCTGACAGCTGGCCAGCAGCTGGCTGTGTACAGCAAGGTTAAACTAGTCAGGTCACTAAGTGCTCTGTCACACTGGGCTGGAGATGTCCCAGACACTTCCAAAGGCTAACAGGCTGTTTAGGGAAGGAAGGGCAGCTATTCAAGAATATCCCCAAGTCTGGATACTATGGTCTATTATGTCCTATTCCTTGCCCCTGTAGCCACTCAGTCATCACTGTCCCTCCCAGTGGACATCTTATCCCCTCACCATATACTACTTCCTGTTGGAGGGACACAGAGACATCCCATTACCAAGTTATCCCCTTACCTCAGAGTGCCAGCACAGCCTAGTACTATTATCAGAGCTAGGTCTCATTCCTGGAACCTGAGTGAGCTGGGTTCTAAACACTAAAGATTTCCTTAGACTGCCCAGTTGAGAAAATCTAGAGAAAATGCAGAGGAAGCCAGAATCCCTGCACCCTGAAGGGATGAGGCTTCCATGGACAATTTACAGTAAAAGGAGTGAAGTCTAGCTTGGAGGATGAATCCCCTAATGGAGTACACAGCAGCTGACACAGACAAATCTTCCTGAGTCCTAGACCTAAGGGCCTTAAGATGACACTAACAGCCATCAGCTGCCCTACGCACACCCTCCGTTCCAAGCAAGGCTCTTATCTGTCTGGAAATCCTGACACACTCACACACTCTATCCCTTAATCCAGGCACTCCTCCCTAACTCCCAACCCAGCATGAAATCCGATCCATCTTGCCTTCCAAGCAAGTGATTCAACCCCGGGCACTCCTACTTGCAGAAGCCTTTCCTCAAGTGATCTCACAGCATCAACTGTCCCAGCTCACACGAAGCTGAATCAACAGCTATAGGCATCATTGAATAATTTTTCCAAATGAGCTTAATAGTCTCCCTCAGGAGGCCGGCTGCTCCTGGAAGCATCAGTCGTCATATCCCACTCCTGTCACATACACTAAGCACTTGGCCCAAAGCATACGTGATCATTAAGAGGTTAATGTAGGGAGCTAGGATCAGATGAACCAGACATGGCGATTGTCACATATTCTCTCTCCAACGGAATGACCCAAGAGTCTCAAGTTAGAAGATTCTACCACTCTGTCTCCTCTTCCAGACAGCACAGTCAGTGGTCTGGGCTCAGAAAACCTTCCAAGTGTACTCAGGAAGTCCTTCCTGTATTCTGGAGAAGCCTGTTTCTTCCTTAACTTCTCACCTCCCCAGGGAATAAGACCAAGGGTCAACTCCTTTTGGTGCAAGCAATCTGAACCATTATCTCTTTCCTTTCCTGGAAATGATATTTATTGAGCATTCTCTATATGCCTGAATACATTCACTTATTTATTTATTATTGTGTGTATATGTGGTTGTGTGCATAATGGGGCTGTACATGTGCCATGGCACATGCATAAAGGTTAGAGGACAACTTTATGGAGTCGGTTCTCTCTCTCCTTCCATCTTTACCTGGGTTACAAGGATTGAACTCAGGTCACCAGGCTTCTGCAGTAAGCGCCTTTACTGGCTGAGCCCAACCCTGGCTGGTTTGGGAGTTTAAGTACATTAGTGAATGAAGTAGATAAGACTCCCTGTCTTGCACTTCCTCCCTGTAGAGCTGATAGAGAGACAATGAGGGGTGAATCAATTAGCAACAATCACCAGTGATTGAAACACTCTGTGACTGCATGCCCCAAAGACTGCCCAGGGTTTGCAAATTAAGACAGAGGTGAACATCAGGGATGATAAACACAGGCAGAAGGCATAGCCTTTTACCAAGGCACCCATGATGGATCTCACTGGAAAGGACACTGTTGAGAGAATTTGAAGATGAGAGGTTGCACTGGGCAATATGAAAGAGCCAAGGGATCACCAGGGAGAAAATCCTAAGGTGATTAAAGATGGCTGGGAGCGGAGAGAGCTAGGGAGTGGGGCTGGAGAGTTGGTCAAGTCAGGGACAGTAGAGCAAAAGTCTGGAACCAGCTAAGATCTTTGACCCTGGAAAGCCGTTTTGAACGCTTGAGCGGAAGAATGACCAGCTATCAGTCTGGCTCCTCTGTAAATACCAAGCTGTGGTCAACAGGAAGGAAGCTGGGTGCTCACCCAGAGTCCCACTAAAAATGTAAGCCAGGTGAGAGATGACAGTGCTCAAGGACCACAAAGCAGTAGGAAAAAATGAGTTACTTCAAGACTCACTCTGAAGGCAAAACCAGGATTTCCTGGCCCAGGGGGAGGTAGATGGTGGCAACAGAAAAGAAAGAAATCAACAGACAGAGTTGCCATCTGCTGGAGGGAACGGTGGCAGGATAGATTTAGGGATGACCATAGGCCCATCTTTGGGACACGCTAATACTGAACGAACTGTCTTAAAGAAGCAGAGAACGAGTGTGGAGTTTAGGAGAGAAGTCTGACCTGGTCGAATGAACCTGTGTGTTGTTGGTACACAGATCTTAGGTGACTAAGTGAAAGATACAAACAGAAAAACTACTGATGTCTTTACCTCCCTTTTCAGATTGTATGCTCCATTCCTGGAAAGACTTCATGATTACTTAAAAGAGGGAATCAGATTTCCCCACAAGCACCAACGTTATAATAGCAGGTTAGACTCGGGACAAGGATCGGTTGCTCAATTTTTTATAGCAGTAATCATAGACATGCTGTTTCGTCAAGTCCTTCACACGCTGTAAATGAGACGCCTTCATGGTACATGAGAATGAGCTTTGACGTCACGGATTCAAGGGCACTGTGACCTAGGTGCTAGACACGACCCCGAACCCTTGCCTTGGAACCCTGGGGCGCTGGCAACAGATTCCCCACTCATACCCTAGTCTGTCTGTTCCCTTCTCTCAGGGAGGGTTAGTTCCACAGGGACCTTGTCTACCCCACCTCTCTGAAACACTCTAGACTATTGTCATTATCAAATCAGGAGAGGAGTAGCTCACACAAACTAGCCATCACTAATTTTTACCCATTAGCTGAGCTCTCAAGGGAATTAATGTTGAGAAAGATGAGACCAGGCCACCACCCTCAGGGGAAGCCTAGGTTGGTGGAGCTGCAGCGTAGAAGGACACTCCCCAAACAGAAAAGGATAATTGAGTAAATCTTCTCCTGGTCTAGCAGCAGGAGAGAGGCTGGGATGAGGGGGCAGGGCTAGTCCAGTTTGCCTCCTGGGAAGGCCAGCTGAGAAAAGGGCCCAAGGGAGACCTGGATGTTTTACAAGCAAGGAAAACTGCCCTGGCCAACGGCCTGGGCAAGTTAGGGACTGGGGCTAGGGGAGGCACAGGAGTCTTTTTGAACATTAGGGTCTAAGACAGCAGGCATCTTGGTAGGAGAAAGGCAGAGACAACCCAGAGAACACTGAGGAGACTGAGCAGAGAAAAAGCAGAGGGAGTGGCCGAGTGGGGACCAGAGAAGCCCAGTTGTTGAACTGGGCTGATTTTCTAGAAGAAAATAAAAAAGCAGCAACAGCTGCTGGTTGCATCCACCCTGTGAGTGTGAAGAAGTTGCAGGAAGAATGGGCCACCCCGGGGAGGCTGTCATGCTCAGAGCTACAGTGGGCACCCCAGAGGGCAGCAGCCAAGTTACATGCCAGGAAGACACGCCCTGGTCCCAAGAGGCACCAGAGTATTCTAGAAGCTGGTCCAGGCCCCTGCCGAGCTTGTGTTTCAGGTGCTTCCTGTAATTATTAGTATCGCTGTTAGTAATAAGGCTTGCTGTCAACATTAGTGCCTGCTCGAGGAAGCAGACCTCATGAACAAGGCCTGGTCCTTCTACTTTGCAACTGGCTGTTTCCAGAATTCCTTGTCCCTTCTCTCCAGGGAGTAAACTGTCTCTAAATTCAATCTCAAAGCAGCCCCTTTGATGCAGCCTTCCCATTAGCTCAGCCTCCATCCTGATCCCTGTATGGTTAGATCCAGCCTTCCAGGCCTGCCCTTATATAGAAGATGAAATTACACATTAGATACAGAGGGGCCAACCGCTTGCTGAGTCCCTACTATGGAGCAGTGTGTGAAGCATACACATTACATCAGATAACCTTCTTCTTGTTCATTTCACAAGGGAAGAACCTGACAATTGGTAACCTACTCAGTAGCTGTGGATCTAGTTCTGTCTGGCTCTAACCTCAGAGGCTCCTTTTGCATATGCCAACATAGAATCCTCACAAACCTTTATTCCAACTGTTCTGTTTCTCTTCTTTTCCTCCTACTCTCCCCTTCCACGCCCACACAGGACCCACTACCAGCATATTCAGCCTTTATGAAAATAAATTCAGCTATTTATGAAATTATTATTTCATATGGAAAACCAGAGAGAGAAAGAACCAGATTTCCCAGGCTCCTACCAAATCAGGGGGCCAAGCCAGGAAGAAGGTTCTAGAAAGCTTAGGAAACAGATCTAAAGTCTTCGTCAGCCATTTGTCTACCTCCAGACAAGACAAAACCTAATCCCATAGCAGTTAGATAGTTTATACCTCTGAAACTTCCCAAACTTCATTTTCCCCAGTAAGTAGGGGGAAAGAGAGAGAGAGACAGAGACAGAGAGATAGACACAGACACAGAGACACAGAGATAGAGACAAACAGAGAGAGATGGAGAGATGTCTAGACCTAGATTTGAGAAAAAGAAATGCAATGGTCAGCCTGCATCGTCACAGTTATTCTTGGAGGAATACACAGGCTATTCATGGGATTCCACCCACCCATGGGCTTGAGAATTGACTCTATGCCCCTCTAAGAGCTGGGAGGGATATCCGAGGGGATGGGTAATGAAGACTCAGAAGTATTCTGCAGAGATGCCTCATCATCAGATGCACTGGAAGGCAAAATTCATGAGAATCTTGTGGATGCCAAATTAAGTTTATTTTTAAAAAAAAGATTTATTTATTATTATTTCTAAGTGTATTGTAGCTATCTTCAGACACACCAGAAGGTGGCATTGGATCTCATTACAGATGGTTGTGAGCCACCATGTGGTTGCTGGGATTTGAACTCACGACCTTCAGAAGAGCAGTCAGTGCTCTTAACCTCTGAGCCATTTCTCCAGCCCCAAATTGAGTTTCTAATGGCTATCACGAGAGTGATGTGTGTTATCAAAGAGATGTTAGTTATCCACATAATTCTTTGGCGACCCAAAGAGCTAGAATTCAGTCCTGGCAAAGTTGGAAAACGGTGCAAAAGACAGAACCAGAACAAGGAATGGAAATAGGTGACTTGGTGCTATTTGTGTCTCTAGACAGACGGATAAATCAGAAGTGTCTTAAGGTTTCCTCTCAGAGGGGGTGTCTGTGCCTAGCCAGTCATTTGCCTAGTACTGCTGTTTGGACTAGGGACCACCATGGCCCCAAGTGTTACGAGCTTGATTCTAGTTTCTGCTATTTGGGGATGGTGGGACCTTTAGAAGGTAAGGCCAGTGGAAGGAAGTTAAGACAATGGGGCATGCCCCGTTTCTCCTCTTGCTTTTTCCTCTTTGCTTTCCAACTCTAAGGAACGAGTATCTTCCTCTAGTGTGATTTCACAAGCTTGTGCTGTCACAAGCATGTGCTGTCTCATCAAAGCAAGGAAGCCAAGCAGCCATGACCTGAAATCTTCAAAACTGTGAGTCAAAAGTCAGCTTTTCCTCTTTCAAAGCTCATTATCTCAGGAACTTTGTCATTGTGAATCAAAGCTGACTAATATAAATTTTGCAAGCCAGCTATCCAACAAGGCCATCCATTGAAAGTAAATCCTAGAAATGTACAAGTAAATGAATTGTATCAAAATAGCGTTACTAAGCACCTAACCTCCACCACTTTGGGGCTATTTTACTATCCATCTTTTTTATTATTTCTTTTTTTTTCCCTACTGCATCTGAATTGTGGGTACAACAGTGTACCAGCTCAAACATTTCTCCCAACCCTAGGCCACTAACACCATGTTGGCAGCTTAGGTATTGAACTGTGGGAATATTTCTATCACAGAAGATAAATACTACAAATCAAAGCGTATGTGACGCCAGCCCAGTCCAGCCCACTCCCAAATCCATTGTTCAACGTATATTACACTATGTGCCTTTTCCCCATACCTCTACCCAAACAGGTTACACACAGAAGAAATGAGGGGGAAAGATCCAGGTGTTCTTGAAAGCAAATCAATGTCTTTGAACAGTAAGTTTCTTTTCCTATACACTTAGAAACTTCCTCACTTCCCAGCTTCGCCCTAACAGGAGTTGTTGCCAGAATCTCACTGAAACCTCTCTTGCTACTTCTTAAATGGGTTTTGCTTGCCAGAGCCTCACAATTTTCCACAGCTCAAGTGAAAGCTAAGTCTCTGTCGGCATGGTTCCCCCACTCCCAGGATGGGGGGATAGGATGTCGCTCACCACAACCTGTAAGTCACTTGGCTGCCTCAGCCCCTCACCACCTTGCAGGAGGCTGGGCTGGCAGTTCCTCAGAGTGTAAACACCTCATCCTCATTTCAGCTTTATCAGTCACCTGCCTTAGGGCAAAAGTGTGCCGGGCACAGGGCCCTGCTGAAGAGCTAACTCTATCTATGAATAAGTCATCTGAAATGCACTCATAAACATGGCCAGGTGATTGACAGCTTCTCTGCTCCTCCCTACTTAACTCTCTTCGCCCTGCATCCTATACAGCCAGTGCCCAGGCCCCAACTTTTAGGTAAGTGGTCTTTGATTCCCTTTGCCCCCACATTCAGTCTCTCTCATCTATCCTGCCAAGCACTGTCAGGACAAAATAGACAACACTGCCAACCACTCCTTGACGAGCCCTGATCCCATCTTAGAAGTTTCCAGGTTATTTTATACCAGGCAGGATACTCTGAGCCTTATGCACACCTACTGTATGTTGTCCTGGGACGGGAGAAGGACGATTAGGGTGAGCAGTTCCTTTTGAGGAGAAGAGAAACAAAGTCTAGGCTCTCAACAAGCAGGTAGCTGGGCCAAACTAAGTGGCCTTGAAGTACTGTGAACTTCTGAAGGTCCCTTAGCCTACTAACCAGACTGGTGTCCTTTGTGAAATGCAACTGTGTGGTCCACCAGAGGCCACTGAGTTGAAATTGGATGCTCTGGGCTCCCCACAAGTAGATCTTGGACCAAGGAATAAAAACTGTGCATGGTCAATAGAAGAAAATACTCTATGAGATCTTTGTAGGTTTTCTTTGTTTTTCTCTTTCTCTACTTTGTGTGTTCTTCTGTCTCCTAATGCTATCTTCTCTGGTTCAGCTCAGCTTCCCCTGGCTCAACGGTCTCCTGTTTTCACTCTGCCTGATCTCTTCTCTGCACCAGTTGCCTTCTCCTCTCTCGCCTTCTCAGTCTTTCTTCTGCACCAACCGTCTTCTCTGACCTGGCTCTCTGACCCTACTCTTCTGCCACCTTGACCCGCCTCCCATCCAACTCATCTTGACAACCAAAGGCTCACGCTTCAGGAGGCAGTGAGCTGCCTGCAGCTCAAGGTACTCTGGCCAGAAGAAGGGCTTGGGATAGCCCTCATCAGGAACGATATAGAGAAAATTCAGCTATCAGAGGAAAGCCTGATGTCCTGGAGTCAACTGTCCTAAAAGTCAACCAAATCTTAAATTATTGCCCTTTTTCCCCTGTCTCGGTTGAGATATAATAATCTCCCTAAAACCCCATTTCTTCTGTATAATGGAAATGGTGCACAGCCTCACAGAACTAAAGAGGTAAGTAAATTCAACTATTTGAAAGCACCTGGCACTTTGTGGGTGTCTAATAAACTTAATCTTCCCATCAAAGAGGGCTGAACTAGATATCCTTGGGTCTTCCTACTCCAGTGTCTGAATGAGTTTAGATCCCTTCCCTGGCTGCTGGAAAGGGAGGCATATACCTGAGAGAGATAAAGAAGTTCAGATTAGGTAGATAGATGGAGAGGAGAGAATGTTGAGACGGCCAGGGAACGTGTGCAGGTCACCTCTAACACCTGACCACTCCCATTTGTTCCCTCTAATGGAATAAAAAGGGAAAGATGGGTTTGGAATTTTAAAGTCCGTTCTGAAGGACCTCAGTTTCCCCATTCATACTGTGAATTGACAGGACTAGATGCCCCTCCCCCACCCCTCCCAGCTGTGGCTTTCCCTATATGAAGGGGAAGCAGAAAATTCGAATAGGAGGTAAGGAAGCACAGATCATCCTGTCAAGGTTCCCCACTCCACACCCAGCCCTACTCGGAACACGGGACAGCCACCTCGAAGTCAGTCTTTAAGTTTCTTTATTGTGCTAACACTGTTGCCTTGGAGCTCAGATCTCACACACAGAGCAATTCAGCCCTGACATCCACCTACCCAGGGCTAGGGGGCCCTCGCCTTGGCTGGGGACATCTGGGTTGTACCTCTGCGGTTCTGGGATACCGACAGCTCTCCTCTCCCTTCCTCTCCCTGGAGCCCAGGGGTGAGGAAGAGCTCTGAACTGTCTTCTTCTGTCTCCCCCACGCCTCTCCTCCCACTACAGGGGAGGAGGGTCTGCCCGGCTTGGCTTCTCAGAGGGAAATTTCCTTACCACCGCTAGGTGGCCAATGAGAGAGCCAGGTCTGCTAGCCCGAACCTGTCCCCAGCTGCGGGCGGAGAGCCCCCGAACCACCTCCCAGCCGGGGCGCAGCCCGGTGCTGTGCGCTCACACTAAGAGGCCGTCCTTGCACGAGCGCTGCTCGACCTGGGCACAGTCGGCGCAGTCGGCCGGCTCCGCGCTCTTGACCTTGATGTAGACGGGGGAGGGACCCGCTTCGCAGGAGGCGGTGCGGGGCACTAGGGCCACGTCCTCGGGGCCGCCGCAGGGCGGAGGCGCGTACTTGCGGCGCAGGGAGCGGCTGACGTTCTGCGTCGGGTACCCCAGGAGGTGGGTGACGCGGCTGCCGCGCCCGCTGGCCTTACACCCGGGCGCCTCGGCGTCCACTCTGGAAAACAACAGGCGGGCGCGTGAGCTGGCTCCTCCACGGCGCGGCGTTGGCACGGCCTGGGCAGAGCTGGGGGCTCTTGGACACTTCTCATCTCCCGCGCCCCCCTCCTCCTGCCCCATCACCTCTCGCTCTCTGGACCTCAACTTACTCTCCCTTATTCACATCCCAGGGCCAGCGACCCTGCAGCGCCCCCATGGCACCATCCCCATCCTTCACACCCTGTTTGTCCTCAAGTGTCCCAGCTCAAGGCGGGCAGCTCCAGTCAGGTTGCCCTTTGTCCCTTTCTAGTGTTTGGCTAGAAGGGAGCCTTAGTGATCCGGGAACTGTGTCCCTCCTTTCCTTGACTAACTCTCACCTGAACTCCGGCAAGCTCTCCTCGCCTCAAGTCCCTCGCTCTCCTTTTCCTCTGTCCCCAAGGCATTGCAATCATTAGCACTGCTATTCTTGTTCTATTTTTATTTCTAGATTGCTTCTAATGTAAGTTATTAGCACTATTGGTGTTAACGCTTCTTAAATAGGCATGTTGAGGTTCTGGCCGGCGCAGTACAAGGGAAAGGTGACAACACACGGTCCCTGCCCTCCAGGAGCTTACAGTCTAGGCCAGACAGACTGGGGGATGCATAGACGACAGGAAGGAAAGGGGAAAGCAAGGAGCAGAGGTGAAGACTGGAGCGGGAAGGGCAAAGAGAGAAAAGCCATGCGGCGAGTGGGCAGGTCGACATGCTGAAGTCCCAGCACTCCATGGCGATGGCGGGCAGGTTTGGAATGGGGTTCCCAGCCGGCCGATGGCAGGCAGGGGTGAAGAGGACAGGGCGCCGGTCCCCCGCCGTGCAGCAGCATGCAGCATGCATCAGGTTTTACCTGATCTCACTAGCCAAGTCGCCGCAGGCCCCTCCGCCGACCCCGCCGCCGACCCCGTAGCCGAAGGCACCTCGGGCACCACCGGCCCCGCCGCCTCCGCAGCAGCAGCAGATGAGCCCCCAGATGCCTACTGCCAGGCAGGCCAGCATGAGCAAAGAGCCCAGCACTGCTCCAACGATCATGCCTACTCGCTGGGAGTCTGTGGAGAGAGAGAAGTGGAGGGAGTCAGGCTTCTGACAGCCTGGCACATGCCAGGACAGATATCTGTGGGATAGAACCCAGGCCCTGGGAGGCTCTGTGAGGAAGCTGGGGGTTCTGGGGAGGGGGGAGAAAAGATTAAATGAATCTGTAGGTGGCTTCCAGCTGCTCTAAAAGGGGGGGGGGAGGGCTTGCCTGACAGCAGTGGAGAGGCAACCAGCTGAAGCTCCAAAATAGAGTTTAGGTATCTGCAATCCAATCCCGGACCCCCCCCCGCCCCACCCCACCCATCCCCAAGCCAGGGAATTCTTAGGGCTGCTGTACCTACCTGAGACTTTCACCTCTACCACACAGACGCTGTAGCCCACATGGTTGGCCACTGTGCACTGATACAGCCCATCGTCGTCAGCGTTGATGCCCTTCAACAGCAGGTCTCCGTTGCTCAGGCCTGAGATGGGAAGAGCATCAGAGGGGTACTGAGACAGAGAAAAGTGATCTCTGAGAACTCCTACCCTGCCTAGCCCCTGTGGGGTGGAGGCGCCATCCTAAAAAAACAAGGAATGTGTATACAAGCACACTCTAAAGCTGACCCATACTCCCCTTGCTGAAACAGAAAAAAAAAAAAAAAAGGAAAAGACCCCTCTCTCAGAAAGAAGACACCATTAATTCCCTGTGACCTCAGAGAAATACATTCTGACTCAGCACCGGTTTGAAAAGTGAAGACAGGGTTAGACCAGAGGAGCTCTGGGGTACCCTCTAGCTTTGTTATTCTTTGATTGTGGTGATTTATTCCAATTCTCTAAGCACTAGGAGCCTCAGACTCCTTATCCTCTCTAATCTTCTCATGCCAGTGATGGCAGTCACCAGTAAGTATTCCCTTTTTCATCTGCCACGGAGGTGTTAAGCTACTTGCCTGAGATTTATTACCAATCAGCATCCTAGCCAGGACTCAAGGCCAGCTCTTCCTTGGACCTTATTCTCCCCAAATGAGCCACACTGCTTTTGACTGACATTCCATTCGCACCTTCTCTCCTTCCCTCAACAGCAGCTGCCTGGATGTGCCCAAATGAGCAGCCTCTCACCGGGGTGCCAGGTCTAACTTGGTACCACTTGGAAGTCCCAATCCGTGACTTTTTTTTCACTCTCCCTCAGCTGGGCCCTCTCACCTTGGTTGATGGTGCTGTGGAATGACTCTTGGTAAGAAAGCTCAGAGTGGAAGCTGTGCTGTGAGTGGTAGGACCCAGCTCGGTAGGGGTGACTGTGCCCACTGATCTTGGCCCACTTGTAGGAGAGGGGCTGAGAGCCTCCGTTGGCAAAGCACTTCAGCACCACATCGTTGCCCTTTGACATGTGGCCTTCCGTCCAACACATGGGCACCGCAGGACGTGCTGTAACAAGGCAGGCAATTATAAGCCCGGGCACAGCCAAAAGCCTGAGCCAGGCTCACAGCAGCCAATCTGCACTTGACTCTGAAGCCTAGAAAAAGGGGAGCCCAGAAGCATCTGGTCATACCTTGGACAGTGACAATGACCTTCCTGGTGGCCATGGTGGTCTTCTTCACTCGGCACTCATAGGTTGCTGTGTCAGATACCTGCAGGTTCATGAGGTTGATGGAGGCGTCGTACTGGCTGGGGTCTGAGGCTGCAAAGCGGACCCTCTGCTGCAGATGGGGGAGGTTGCCATGACCTATCCTCTTGTCTTGATAAGTAAGAAACTGTGAAGCAAAGAGGAAAACAGAGCTGTTGAGACAATCTGAGCCAGCAATTCACTGACCTTCTCTAAGACTCAGTTTTCTCAACTGAAAATGGGCATATGACAGTGTCAGGCACTCTGACCTCTTACGGAATGAGTGAGAGCAGATGGGATTAGATATTCTAGAGAAATGTAAGGTCAGACTGGGAACTTCTAAGGCAGGGCCCACATTCAATCTCCTACCCCCACCTTGATATGGGGTAGAAGGAGGTAAAGAGACTGGCTGGCTTGACTTCCAGTTGGGTGGCTCTTATCCCTGTTGCCTCATTTTCCCTGAGAGATCTTGGAGAAAGTTCAAGGCCTTGGTTTGCCTTCCTTCTCCCTCAGGATGTTGGCTTCCCATCAAGTTGACATCATAGAGTACAGAGAACCCTCAGCCAAGCACTTACAACATTCTCCCTGTGTGAGGGCTCTGAGTTGACTTGCATCCACTCAATGTCCAGACTGTTGGAACCAAAATCCTCAGGATCCAGGAGGTAGGGACAGCCTAGCCTCACATTGTCACCTTCTGCCAGGTACATGACCTCCTGGCCATCCCCGTTGATCCTTACAGCAGACAACAGTGCTGGTAAAGGGTAAAGCAGGTGGAAAGAGAAAACAGAAACAGTGCTTAGTAGTCAGTCTCCACCTGCCAGCTGGCACTCAGTGGGGCTTCCACAGGAATGAGGGTGTGTGTGTGTGTGTCTGTGTGTGTCTGTGTGGGTGTATGTCTGTGTGTCTGTGTGTGTACTGGCATAAGCAATACTTATGTTGTTTATTTGTTTATCCATATGGCAGTCTCTGGGCTTCCTTGTGAACTTGTGTATATATTTTAGACTTGTGTAGATGAGCACTTGAGTGGTATGGTTTACATATACAGAGCTCTTGTGTTGAACTTGTATATTTGCATGTATGAATATACATATATGCATATATATGTGTGTGTATATATGTGTGTGCGTATATATATATATATATATATATATATATATAGAGAGAGAGAGAGAGAGAGAGAGAGAGAGAGACTCAAATGTGCATTATATGTCTATGAGTCTTTGTAGCTGAAAGATGTTCATGTGCATGACCAACCATGTAGGATATCTACCTTCATATTTACATGACAGTGTGTGTGTGTGTGTGTGTGTGTGTGTGTGTGTGTGTGTGTGTAGGTGTGTATGTGTGTGAAACACCCAGAGTCGTTAGATGTTTTATTGGAAGAAACAGGCTATTTAAAAGCCACCTGCATGGGTTGGGTTTAGGCCCTATGTGGGTCAAGTGAAGTGCTCTAGCCAGAAGCAGGAGAGTAGATACAGTGACTCCCGTCTCTTTCCATCCCGAAAAGCAAGAGTATAGCTGTGCATGCTGGGGTGGTGGTGGTGGTGTGTGGACTGTGTGTCCTCCTCCTTGTGCCATTGTGTAGTTCCAGTATAGCTGCTCCCACTTGCTTGCTCCCATTGGGGCCCCTCCTGCCACTGAGTCAGAGCAGGAGCCCAAGGTTTGGAGCCAGGATCAGGAAACTTAGGACTGAACTTCTCTCCCTCCCTCCCCTAGAGCCTCAGGCAAGCTCTGGGCCCAACCGGTTAGACCTAGAGAAGGATAAGGGGGGGAGTGAACCCAGGGCTCCACCCTAGACATTCAGCTCTTTTCTTACCTCCAGTCTCTGAAGCACTCCTTCTACAAAGACCTCACCAAGCTTGTCTATGGATGGCCTTTTTTAGTAAACATCTCTCTGGGGATCCCAGGCCCAAGTCTCAGGGAATCTCTCCCCCCCGCCCTCTCTCTCTCTCTCTCTCTCTCTCTCACACACACACACACACACACACACACACACAGGTATACACCGACCGTCCTGGGCAAAACAAATAGACACAGGCATGTTCTTTCAAGCCCTCAAAATGTGAATATATGCCCATGCAATCTCCTCCTTCTTCTTGCACACAAAAACTATTGGATCTATACACAGACACATATTTACAGACAAAGAGAGTCCACATTAGTCTAGGACACACCCACTGCATGCTCTGGTGGCTTCCTGCGCGTCCATTCAAGACCAGACACATCTGCAGAAGCCCTGAGTTCCAGGTGTAGCCTGCCACTGGAGAAGCTAGCAAAGGCCTTACATGTCCCCCAATATCTTAAACGGCACTGGACCTGCCCCTCTAAGCCAAAGCTAACCCCCCCGTACATTCTACAACCTGAAAAGATTCCAACTTGACCTCGAACAGGCAGCCTAGCTTCTGGAACTCTAACGGGACCTGGAGATGCCTCCTTCAGCCTTAGGCCAAGAGAATACCAGCTCATTCCTAAGATAAGGATCCTGATGCCATCTGCCAGATCCCGGGGCGTTGAGAAGCAAGCCAGGGATGAGCCAGAGTTCTGCTGAGAGCAGAGACTCCACCCTGGGGATGAACCACTGGAAACAGCTGACAGCAGGGAGGATTCCCTTGCCCTGCATCATGGAGGTCAACCAGGCAGAGAGTAAGTATTCAAAGAAAGGGGTTCGGGGTAGAGGGTACGAACTGCAACAGAATGCCTGTACCCTGCACTAGGCTGTATTGCTTCAATTGTCTCAGGCCAAAGAGCCTCACCCCAATTCCTCAGTCACCTTAGATGTTTCCTCAGCTCCTCCCAAGGGTTCCAGCAGTTTTGTACCTCCTCCCACCCCTTTGGCATATCACTCTGGTTGATCTTGCTGTGACACTGGGGAAGGATTTCCAGGGAATGTAAGAGAAAAGGGAGGCTTGTGTAGAGAGAAGAATCGGGGTGAAAGCCGGTGTAGTGAAGAGTGCTGGGTAAGAGGACTTGAGGGGAGAGGAACAGGGGGAAGGCCATCCAAGGAACTAGTGATTGTCCCTTAGGAAATCTCCAGGGCGGGCTGACCACCCTCTGTGCAGAAAGTCACCTCAGCAGGTGTCTGATCTCAGCTAAGAAACCTATTCTGAATTCAAACTGAAAGGAGAAAAGAGAAGACAAGAGCAGCTCAGAGAAAGTTTTGGCACCTGCCTCCACACAGCAAGAATCTGGCCCACATGCCCTCACACATGGAGATGCCTTGGCTCTCCTGGCACAGCCAGGGCTCCTAACGTGGGCACTGCCTGGGGGGCTTTCAGCAGACAAAAAGAGCAGTAGTCACATTGCCAGAAATTCACTCATCACACATATGTGCACACACACACACACACACTCATACATGCATATTGCCACACAGAGAAACAAGATGAAACAGTCCCCCCTTCCCTCTCACCTTCTCCATACCCGTCATCCTACATCTAGATGCCCACCCCAGGAGGGGCTCCATGCTACTTTCTGTAATACTCAATAGAATGTCCCTTGCCGGAACTTGCCCAGTCCCGGGCAGGCCGCCATAGGATCCAAAGCTGAGCCCCGCCTTCCACAAGTGCCCCCAGAGAGGCAAAGGGGCTCTGGGAGCCTACCATCCATCCTTGTCCACATCCTCTCAGCCTCATCCCGGAGGAGGCATCTTGTAGCACGTGGGGCCCAGAACACAGGTCCCAGGCCTGGGTTCTTACTAGCTAGGATAGAGGCCACCCAGAATGTAGAACCCTTTCAAGGCAGACTGCTTTCCTGCCCAATGCTCTAGCTTGGGAGGGCCGGCCCTTCCACTGGGAAAGGCACACAGACTGTCTAAAGGAAACAGATCATTGGCAGGCTCCTCCTCAGCCCCCACCCAGAGCTGATGCTCACCTGACTCCTACCCCACCTGCAATTCCCTCAACTAACTCCATATCTCCAAGCAAGCCCAGGTCTCCAGCTCCCAGCGTGGGAACAGCACAAAGGGCAGCTTGCACACAATATATGAGTTACACAGGCTGCCAATGACCATTCCAAAGCTTCTGCACACAGACACTGCCCCAAGCCTTAAGGTACGGGCTCTCCTGGGGAGAAGCCCCCTCGGCAGTGTCGAAATCAGCATCAGCAAAGTGAAGGTAGATGGTCCCTACCAGTGCCTCTCAATCATCCGTGAGGCTCCTCCGTGAGCCCACGAGCATCCCTGACCTTTGGCATCATGCTGGGTATCCCTGCCCCTGCCCAGCCCCATACCTGGGCTCAGGCACACAAGTAGAAGATGGAGTGCTCCTCGAACTCCCATGTCTCTAGGCTTGGTCTTTCCTCTGCCTGAGCTGGGCTCCAGTGGGCTGGTGGTGGTGGGTGGAAGGGGCAGGTGGAGGGAGGGGGAGCGGAGGGCCCAGACACTGCCCGGGGTGGCAGGAAGGTGCAATGAGTGCCAGGCTGAGGAGCAGCCGGAGTTATTTCTATAGGAGGGAGGGGGCCTGGTCCCCGCCTTGGGGAGGAGCCCAAGTAGCCCTAATTAGCAGGGTGACAGGATGGCCTACCCAGGCATTACCCAGCTCTCACCCAAGCTCTTCCCTGTCCCAAGAGTAGTGCAGGGGGACCAGCGGGACTTGTAATTAGGCACCTGTTAAACCTCCACTTCCTCCTGGCCAAGTCCTCGGGGTGACAACAGTCGCCCCATTTTCCAGCGTCCACGGAGCTCCTCTCGCCACTCATTCGCTGCCTCCTTCCCTGGGGGGAAGTGGGAAAGAGGAAGGAGAAGCCAGATTTCCAGAGGAAGGATGGCCAGCATTTGAAGAGTTAACATAACCAAAGATATCCCCCAGTCTCATGCACCCTTCCATTGCAGAAGACCCAGATTTCCGGGTCCCAGTTCCTTCAAGCATCCTTTGCCCTCCAGGTCAGGTCTAAAAGATAGTGTATCAGAGAAGGGATCCCTCTGCCGGGCTGGGACCTAGAAGGAAAGCCCAGGTAACAGGAGATACAGGAATGTAGCTTTTCTCTGTCCCTTTAAAGGGAGTGAAGCTTCTGGGTTGAAGAGGGAAAGAAGGGGTTTGTGTAAGAACAGGGTCTTCCCACGCTACTGTTTCTCCATCCTTGCTGGCACAAAGGTCATCCCCAAGTTCAAGGATCCCAGAGAGCAGGAAGTGCTATGATGGGTTTCCCTCCCACACAAACCTCTCTCAGTCCACTGAAGCCTGAAGAAGGATCTGGACATGTGGAGGGAGTGGGGGACTGCGCACTGTGAGAGAATGTTTGAGGTAGGCAGGACAGGAGGTCATGTGCGTACATCTCTCACGGGGATGTGGATAGGAGAAGGACTGGGACCCTCTGTGTGCTTTATTCTGGGATTTTTTTTATTCTTGGCATCTCAGCCAGGCCCTGAAGATTTAATGTAGGCCCAGTGTTAATAGGAGTCAGAATCCCCTAAGAACAAAGACCCTCAAAGCCTGGACCATCTACAGGGCATCCAGCCATCACAGTGACTAAGCCAGTGCAGATCTAGGCAGGGTGGGAGGGTCTTAGCCAGCAGAAAGGGGAAGGCCAGCCACTTTGGTTGGTCCATGCATTCAGTTCAATCCTTAACCTTCTCTGGATTCCAGGACTATCCAATAGGACACAAATTATGAGGAGCCTCACTCAACAGCTTGGGCCCTTAAGGGAGCCTTTTCCACTACTGACCTGGGGCTCAGGAAGGGCAGAGGGGGAAGAGTCTATAGGAGAGTTATGGGGCTCAGGAATGCTGCCAAGACCTACCCTCTTAGAAGAATAGGACAAGACAATAAGGAAGCACACGGAGTCCACGCAGCTCTGTGTTCCAAACCCCTTTACCCAAACTGCCAACAATAACAGGCTGCTCCGGGGCCCGCCAGATGCACACAGTGACTATCCTTATTTCCTTATCTATTTTGAGATTTATGGGGTTGTCCTGAGCCTTCGGGAAAACAGGGGTCATTATCCCCGTTCTACAGATAGGGAAACAGAAGCCCGGAAAAACAAAGATTCAGTTCAGAGGCAGCTACTGGCCAACTAGGGATAGCCAGGCATCCTGGCACTCAGTCCCAAGTGGTCCAAAGGAGAGCCTGGCAGCCATATTGCCTACTACTACACATCAGAGGGGAAGCATGGAAGGCCTGTGGTGAGTGGAGGGGGAGACAGACAGGATCAGGAAGAGGGAAAATGAATAGAAAGGGCGGAACCTGTGGTTACACTAAACTGACATGGAGGGATCCATTGGTGCTCTGGATTAGAGCTAATGCATAGTGAAGGCTGCCTCCGGGGTTAAACTTGAGGTTAGCTAAAATTATGAATGAGGCAGAGGTCGGATATGAGTTTGGAATTAGAGTTAAGGTCGGTATTAAGGTTCCAATTGCAGCTAGAAGTGCAGCAGGCACCGACCGCAGCTCCATGTTAAGGCAGGACTTTGTGCTATGGAAAGAAATCTGTTTTCAGTGTCATTCACAGATCCGCGTGTGTGTACAGGTTGAGGTAACTCAAAGGCCGGGTTGAAGTTGATTTAAGATTTGTTACAAATGAATTTGAACTGAGTTTGGGATTTAAGTCAGGAGAGGGTGGTTGGGGTTAAGATAGGAAGTGAAAATACATGATCAAGCAGCTTCAAGGTAACCACAAGTAAGAGATTTTAAGATATAGAAAGATAACAACCCCCACCACACACACACACACACACACACACCCCTGCTAAATCCAGGTTTGGCTCAATGCTGGAAGCACGGGACTGGAGCATAGTGAGGTACCCAGGGTCTGAGGGAGGGATTCAAAAGTGCACGAGCCCATATGAGAGGGGATGAAGCAACTTAATCCCATAACAAATGACAAATGTAACTTCTGAAGTCCTGCTCCACCGCCTGCTCACAGCCTGGGGAAGCTCCCAGATGCCAGAAGCTATGAGTAACCAGGGGATTCTGTCGCCAGACAGAACCAGAAGACGAGGCCCCTCAGAGAGATTTGCTGGGGGAAGGGACCCGATTGTGGAGCCCCAGAGAGGTTGAGGTTGAGGGGCTAGGGAAGAAATTAGAAAAAAAAAAAAACACTTTTGAGGGGATCACAGAGGGTTTCTCAAAGCTGGAAAAGGAGACAGCATTATCTTTGGTCCCCCATGACCTACTGAAGGCTAATTGTCACCTGCTTGCAATTTGGAGCCTATAAAAGAAGCTGTCAGTCTCCCTGCCCTATGCCATGGGGGTGGAGAGGAGGGGAGAGGGTACCAGTCATAGATCCAGCCCAGTGTTCCTACCTTCTAAGACTGGCCTGCAGCCCAGTGGCTCTTTAAGCCTCTGCCTCAGCAAAAGAAGAGGGTCCCACTCCTGAGAGGCATTCTGCTCTAAATCTTCCCTTGCCTTTCCTTCACCATCTGACTCTACCCCCATACACACTCCCACCCCCACTTCCCTTTCATATCCCATAAAGGTCCAGGCTGACACCAGAAAATCTTGGACTTCCGTGCTAGGAGAGGACAATAGCTCTTACTTCTATTTTAGGACAGAAATAAAAAGTTAAACACAAAGACCTAGAAGAGAGTGAACAGAGACTGTGAGGGATGGAAGAGGTATGACAAGCAATCAGAGCCAGCTTCAGAGATGTGCTCTAGCCCAACCCCAGATCCCTGTGGAGGACAGGCAGCCTAACCATCCTCCAAAACCGCCTATCAGCAATCCACACAAACCCCTAGTCCTTCAAGACCCCCAGCTGACTTGGGACTACAATCTGACCCCCTTTAGACCAGCCTCCCTCGTGGCCGGCCCCTCCACTCCCTTTTCCGTGTCCCCATGTAGACCTAGAGCTCTCCTCAGAACACTCGGGGATGAGTTTAACCACCTGAGCAAGTTTCAGAGGGGTTCCAGAGCAGGAGTTAGGAACTACCACAGGGAGACAGGTGGTATGATGTGGGTCTCAAAGCAAGGTGGTGGCGAAGAAGCTGGATTCTGGAAACCAAGGAACCACTGCAGCCGCAGACTCCGCAGCAGGTTTCAGTGAAGGTAATAAGATGTAGTACTACCAGGTGAGGCCAAGGGCAGGGGTTCAGAGATGGTGTTGGTGGATGAAGGATCACTCTTAAGTTCTGACAGGAAGGATCAGAGTCACGTTGGAGAAGAGCAGACCTGTTAGTGCTTAAGTTTGAAGATGTGCAGCGCAGCTGTAGATTGAAACTCAAATCAGAGCCACAAGCAATAGCTTCAAACACAGGTGGCCCACGTATTCTCTGGACCCATCACCCAGCCTCCCGAGCCTCTGCATTTGCACTGGCTCACCTCAGAAAGAGGGGGGACTGTAAGAGGGAGCCTGGGTGTACCCATATCTGTCCCATCACACAGTATCCCATTACTGACCTGGCTCATACAGTCTTGACTTCTAAAAGATCGACCTGGTCTCCAGGGACATGAGGGGGTTGACTGAATGTCATTGACTGAAGTGCCAGGAGGGCAAGCAGGGGTGAGAGGGAATCCCTTGTAAAGAGTGTGTGGAATCCTAATGCCAGAGCTGAGGGAAAACCGAGAAGCCTTCACGCTAAAGGTATCTTCACAGCACGAAGCTCAGCTGCATCTCCATCTCACGGACCTTCATCTGGACTTCATGCTGGAATGTGGGGAAAGAGCAGAGTCTCAGCTCCTCTCCTATAGCATCCCCATGGATGGGAGACAGAGCCAAGGGAAGGGACACTTAGCCCACGATGTGATGAGGCGTGCTGATAATAGTCACAAGGTCCTGCTTGGTGGAGAGGATGTTTAAAGAGAGACTGAAAAGGTTACTGATCATGATGAGCCGAGAGAGAGAGAGAGAGAGAGAGAGAGAGAGAGAGAGAGAGAGAGAGAGAGAACCCCAGAGGTAGCCAGAGCTGTGTGTCTCGGTGCTTGGGAAGTAAGCCAGGGTCCTGCCAGACACAATTCAGAAAAATGAAACCAGGAGTGACAGCTGGTGATTATTTTTGAACAGAGTAGATAAAATCCTTGAGCACTAAACCTCTTGGAACCTTCTACTCGAAACCTACGAGAACTTCACTGGGATCACAGCCAGGTCCTCAGGACTGATTCTGCAACTCAGATTGATTGGCCTGAACCATGCGCCCCCGTGTGTGGAGACAGATTTTGTGATGTATTAATCTCTATCTGTCCAGTGGGACCTTGGCTTTTGGACTTGTAGGAATAAAATTTGCTTTTGCTTCAATCTTTGGACTTTCCCATCACGTATCTTCAAAGAGAAGCTGTGGTCCCCTCAACCCCCAGGGTGGTCCCAGGCCTAGCCTGCTCTAAACAACTGCCCAGAAAGGCTTTGGAAGAAAGCTGGTATGGGGTTCAGAGCTTTTCCCACTAAGCCTGAACAGACAGGTCCTCCCTCTGCCCTCCCTGTTTGTTTCCTGTTGCCTGGATACCTGAATAAAGAACTGGATGAGAGAAGGTGGGGCTTGTCTCAGCTCAGCCAGGCCTGGCTGGAGAGGGAAGTGTTAACTCTCAGGGGAGCCATAAGCCCTGCCCAAGAGTAAGGAGGACGCCTCCCCTCCTTCTCCAGGTTCCTCCTTCCGATTCTTCCCCCGGAAGCCTCTGCAAAGCCCAGTTTCCAGAACCACCAGCACTGTCCCACGTAAGGCTCACCATGCAGAGTGGATGGATACAGAGAGCTTCCTTCCGCCTTAAAGATTGTGCACCTGTTTAGCGTGGCCCCAAGGCTAGGGCTGTGCATGTCACACACACGAAGACACTGGTGGACTGAGCTTTCTGAGCAGGTAGGTAGTGGGCGGCTTGTCTCTCAGGGAGAGCAAGCCAGGTTCTGCAACCATTTGCCTAAAACTTACAAAGAAGACTGGAACTCTGGCACTTCTCCAAGGCCTCCTCCAGCCATACCTTCTCGTGATTTGGTAGTACTCATTCCCATTAGCCCAGACACAGGCAATCTCCGGCAGGCAGCCGTGTAGGGAAAAAAAAATTCACGGACTCTGAGGAGTTTCTCCCAGGCCCTCCCTCCCTAGCCGACCTCCCTTCTTCACCTCCTCTTCCTGGGAGGCTGAGAAAGTCATGGCTTCAGCTGCAGCACTGCCCCAGCACCAAAGTCATCAAAGCCACTGAGACAGTGGCCACCCTTTTCAAGAAGGATATTGGCATGAATGCAGGAGTTTGAGCCTAAAGAGCCGTGGGGACAAGGGCAAGAGCTGTGAGCATTAAAGCAGAGGACAGGGGTTGCACTCTTTAAGGATAGATAAATCGTGATTTCCTGGGACGCATCTCAGTGCATGGAGAGAGATGTGGGTCACCTTTCGATAGGAAGGGACCTGAGGTCTCCACTAAGTAATTAGTTGCCTTGACCCACGGGAGCTTCCAGGCTTCACAAGAATGTAGCAGGAGGGGTGTGGTTGAAAGAACAGAAAGTGAGGAACTCTCTGTCCCTAAGCCTCCAAGCCTGTGTACCCAGACTTCTTGTCTAAGACTTCAGCGTCTTCTTTCTTCCGTCACCTAAACAGCTGCCACCTTTCCTCACCCCCAAAACCCTGCAGAGCTTTGAACTCTGAGAGCCCCTTTCATCCGAGCCTATTCAAAGTGCTTTTACTGAGACCAATTAATGCCCAGCTGTGACCCAAGTCACACGCAGGGGTACTGAAGCTTTCAGGAGCACCAAAGGATATCCCGGCATCCCACTGAGTCAGGGACTACGTGGCTAGGCCACCAGAGTTGGCAGCACCCAGCTGGAGCAGTTGCAAAGGTTCAGAGACTGCCCCATCCCCACCCCCCAAGCCACAGCAGAGCCTGGCAACAGGCAGGTAGGGCATGGAGCCCAGGCAGGAGCTGGGGCATATATGCCTGAGACACAGCTGCTTGCAGATCTGACAGTCTTCTACCCAAGTACCCAACCACTGGATTTCCTAAGGCTGGACCAATCCAGTCTGATGCATTCCAGACGCATAAGACAGGCTGTGAGATCCTTGGGCGCTAATCTGTACCTTTCTATATAAGACAATATAAATGCAGTAAATAAAGAGTCTGAGCCTGGTGTGATAGTGCATGCTTTTAATCTCAGAACTTGGGAGGTAGAGGCAGGTGGATCTCTGTTAGTTAGAAACCATCCTGGTGTATATAGTGAGTTCCAGGATATCCACAGCTACAGAGAGAGGGGCTATCTCAAAAAAAAAAAAATCTGCCATAACTAAGTTACTAATAGTTTGAGCACTCAAAACAACAAAACAAAACAAAACAAAAAACAGAAAAACTTTACATGAACAAAGAAAATACACCAACACCAGGACACCTCCTACTTATCTACTGGTTGCCACCCCCAGCCCCAGCCCCAGCCCCGCCCACTGCCCTCTGCAGCCTCCCAGAAAACCCCAAGGTTGATCTGTGGCTTGGAGGGAAACACAAAACCACTTGTGCCTCTGAGCATGAGGTCAGCAGAAGCTTCCCCAGCAGAAAGAGCTCAGCAAAGGGTCAAGAGTTAACCCTTTAGAGGCAAGGCTGAGGCTGCTCACTCCTGATTGCTGAGTCTGCGGGTACCCGAGAGCCCTCGATATCACACGTTTTTTGTACCCCACCTCACTTCATACACACCCCCTCCACATAGACTGTGTGTTCACCCCACTTCCTACTGACTCAACCACTGTTGCCACAGAAGGACCCACCTATTTCAGCTGGGTGACTGACTTCTCTATGGAACTAGTCCTACTGTCAATCATCATTAAGAGGGCTAGAGAGGGCCTGGAGAGACAGCTTGATATTAGAGTGCTTGCCTGGCATATGTGAGGCTCCCATTCATTCCCCAGTAATTAAAAAAAAAAAAAATCACCACCACAAAGCACCTTAGAAAGAGCGGGTAGGAGGCTTATACGAGGTGATAAATGTGGAACTACCCAAGACCCCCAACAGCCCTCAGAACTGTCCTGCTTAGAGGAGCTGGGCTCTAGGCAATGAGCCAGCTGATTCTGGAGGCTACCAAAGCCTGTGAAAAGTCTCTCGTGAATCCTTAGAGAAGGTATCAGACCCCCTCCTCCACATCATGGGCCAACTTGAAAAAGTTAATGGGACTAGAGGGGCAATCCTCTGTGTTGAGATTCTCTCCCAAACCATCTTTATGTGTGTTCATGTGTATATACATATATATGGTTAGTTTATTTTTTAAGATTCATCTATTTTATGTGTATGGGTATTTTGCCTGCATGCACAGATGTGTGCACCACATGCATGCCTGGTACCATATATCCCCAGGAACTGGAGTTAGACACTGGGGTGAGCTGCCACGTGGGTGCTGGAAATTGAACCTCTAGAGGAGCAACTAGTGCTCTTAACTGCAGAACCATCTCTCACTGTCCCAACTATCTGCACATTCTTAGTTGGCTATAATTCCTTCTCCAGAGCCAGACCTTTAATCCCTGTGCCTAAACCCTTTCCAGTCTGTCTCACTTAGGGGCTGTGGGCTCTGCAAGTCTCCCAGCAGCCACCCTCGTCAATTGCCAGGCTTGTCTTACACCTCTTTCCTCCCTGGCTTGCACAGCAGAGCAGACCCATTCTTTTCAGCTCTGCAGACAGTGGGCATAGAACCAGACAAAAAGTAGGTACCAATGATGGTTCTGACATTCGTGAGAAGGAAGGTCCTCTGAAATAGATGAGGCTTGTTCTGTGGTCCCAGCATCAACCCGACAATTAGCGGTGTCAATGTGCCAGCTAGAGGCAGACTAGAATCCTTGGTTATAGCATCAATGCTTTCTCTCTTATCGTGGGCTGGGTACCATATCTCCCAAGACCTTTAGGAAGGAATGGATACACATCTTTAGATTGGAAGACATTGAGTTAGGGGGTTTTCCCCTCATCCAATGGAACTTCCTGCCTAGTTGTATAAAAGCAATAGTCTAGTTGAGGAAGGTGGAGAGGGTGACTGGGGAAGTCCTGAGGAAGAGGAAACACAGGAAGCAGCTTGTGACTCTCCTTGGGCACTATGAAAAGAGGACTCTTGCCCCAGGCCCTTGTAACCTGGCTTGTAAACACCCAGGACGCACTGAGCCACTGTCCTTTCCTCCTTGGTGCGGACTGCATGGAGACAAGACTAGGCTGAGTCTGAGAGATGGAGCAAGGGTCTGGGGGTGGGGAGATGGGCACCACACTGATGGTTTTAAATGGAAGCCCTTCCTTCCAGGACAGAGAAGTGCCTCCATCATTGAAAGGTGGTGTTGCCTTCTGAAAATGCCAGGGCCATCCTAAAGGGCATGTTTGAGATGTTCTAAAGATGTACGAAAGCTGAGGGAAGCTGGGCGGTGGTGGCACACGCCTTTAAGCCCAGCACTCAGGAGGCAGAGGCAGGCAGATTTCTAAGTTCGAGGCCAGCCTGGTCTACAAAGTGAGTTCCAGGACAGCCAGGGCTACACAGAGAAACCCTGTCTCAAACAAAACAAAACAAAACAAAACAAAACAAAACAAAACAAAACAAAACAAAACAAGAAAGCTGAGGGGAAAATCAGCACAAATGAGAAACTTCCAAAAAGGGGACCAAGTCGACTTCAGTAGACTTGAGAACCCAGATGGCTCGTGGTATAACAAGCGTTCAGTAAGTACCTGATGTGTAAATAGGCATAGACTGGGGCAAAGCAGGAAGATTTTCTAACAGAACTGGATTTGAGGAGGCCCACTCACGGGTTAAAGCGAACCGAGGAGAGCAGAGCCATGAGTGAGGGTCAGCTGTATTGGGGTGAGGAGCTGTGCCCTGGGGGTGCCTCCATGAGAACTGTGCTGCACTGCTGCCTGGAACTGAAAGGGATCTAAGCAGGAAGGGATGCAGTCCAGGGTGTTGAGCCCCGGGCTCACACACTGCCCCCTCCATATATGTGATCTGAGTCATAGTCAGGAGCCCAGGACAAGCCAGTCCCAGCTACTCAGGCTCCTCCCCCTCCAGCTCAGCCCAGTGCACCCCTTTCACCAGCCCTCAACAAAAGCAGAGCTCTAACTCTTGTCTCAGTGGCCCCAAATTCCTATGACATGGATACAGGGTCAGTGGAGAGATAAGAATATATATGATTACAAAAAGGCCAGGAACCCCTGGTCAGAGAAAATGGAGCCCATCGTTTAGGCGCGAAAACCCCACCAGAACACCATCTGGTTCTTACCCATGAGCGACAGCCCTCCCGCATCCAGGTCCACGGTAATTTATCTTGATCTACCTTCAGTGGCCATTGGTATCCCCCAGCCCCACAGCAGTGAAGTGGAGCTGTTGTCCCTTAGAGAATAGAATAGCTTTAATCTGTAACTATGAAACGTCTAGGTTAGCAGCACTTTGGACGCCCCGGGGAGCAAGCTGAATCCGTGCTCTCCCAGAGACCATAGAGATTCCCCTTCAGTTGACAGAAGTGGCTGGCAGGATGTTGGCTTTGCGCTCAACTTCGATGCAGTACTTCTCAGGAAGGCCGGTGGCTCTGCCGGGAGAAACGCCAGGTATATGTAAGTAGGGTACTCACCAAAAGTGTGACAGGAGAAAAAATGCCCTGGGCTTCCAGAACCTGGCGTCCTGTACCCCAAGCCGTTCCTACTGGTTGCCTCTAGCTGGCACATTGGCACCCTGATGTACCACCAAGTACATTCCAGTCAAGTACATACACACTGCCAAGGAGCTACCAGTGGACCAAGGAGTCCCAGTCCAGAAGCTTCTGTCAGAGCCCCCTTCAGAGGGCAAGCCTCGGGCCGAAAACCCTCCCAACCTGACGTTTCCAGCCTGCTACACCTTTGGGAAAGAGGAGGAGAAGAAAGAGAGAAAGGACCCCAGCGCACCTCAGCTCTTCCAGTTTCTGTTTCTTGATGTCCTCGATGCGCTCGCGGCGCTTCTCGGCTTCCTCCTTGAGGCGTCGGCCCTCTTCGAAGGTAGCGAGCCGGTTCTGCACGTGTTTCTGCTGGTTCTCACGCACCTGCCGTCGGAGCTCGTTGGCATGCTGGAGGCACCCCTTGGCCTTCTTCTCCTGCTCCTGTTTCTCCCTCTCAATCTGCTCTCTCTGAGCCCTGGGAGAGGGACAAAAGGAATGTGATTGGCTGGGCTCCTGGGTTGACCCCCCTCAGTGGTCATGCTTCAAGGTCCACAGCTGTCCAACCTCGAGGTCTCAGGCCCCAGACTAAAAGTGTCCACCGCGTGCTCCTCTCCCGGGACAGACCCAAATACATTGTCATATGCCACAGTGTTGACATTCTTACTAATTTCTAATTGTTTTTCATTTTATGTGTGAGTGTTTTGCCTACACGTGTGTCTGTGCACAACTTCTATGCCTGATGCCTTCAGAGACTAAAGGAGGGCATCCGATGCCCTGGGACTGGAGTTACAGACCATTGTGAGCTACCATGTGGGTGACAAGTATTGAACTTGCATCCTCTCAAAAAAAAAAAAAAAAAAAAAAAACAAAACAAAAAACCAGCCAATGGTCTTACTTGCTAGATAGCTCTCCAACCCCTTGGTTTATTTTAAATAAAAATCTCCACATTCAAAACACTCACTGGCCTCTGTAAATTATATAGCTGGGTCCTACAACCAGGATTTCGCCCACCGAGAGCTATTTCTTCTCTTCCTTCTAATGATGCACCTAACTCCTCTCCAGCCTGTTCTAAGTTTCCTTCCTTCCTTCCTTGCCTCCCTTACAATCATAACATCAACAAAACCAAACAAGGGTAAGGAAACATTGTAAGGTTAGCCCTGCTTTGGTTGCTGGAAGAAGGCAAGAACTCAGGCTGACTCTTCTCTTACTGATTCATGGTCTCACATTCCTTCTATGGATGTCTTCCATAACAATGCTTCCTAGTCTACTATCAGGTAGAAAAATCTCTAATGACATCCAGAGACGCTCAAATGAAATATATTTACATCTCAAAGAAATTTGGTCAGAGGCCACCTAACCTAATACTGGATTTCTTCTCAATACAATCAAAACCAAATTGTAAAACTATCTCAGGCGGGGAATTCTTACCTGCTTCTCTCCCACAGGCTTGCTCACACCAAAACAAAGATCACCTCTCCTCCCATTGCCAAAGACCTCAGTCACTTATTCATCTCCTTGGTGTCTTCCAAACTCTACCAACACATGGCGAGCCCTCCCAAGTCGGAGCAGCTCCTCCGGCCAAGCAAACACCTCCCCAAATCCCACAGCCCCATGGAGCCTTTCCCAGTTCATAGGAAGGGAAGCGCTGGTGAGCACACACCTCTCTCTATAGTTACACGTCAAGTGCCCACAGCCCACACGGATCTCAGGCAGGTGTGTTCTCCCTGCTTGTGATCACTGTGTGTAGATTAGCTTCCTATTGTTCATACGCATCAAAGTGAGCGGATAACAGGAAAGGGAAAGCTGGGGCGTTACTAGAGAGCTGCTGGGGTTGGTGGGCAGCTGAAAAATCCAATTGAGGAGGGACTCAGTGAATCTCCATTGTCGGCTTGACTAGGCACTAGGCTCACCTAGAAGATACATCTTTGGACATGTCTAGGGGTAGGGTTTGGCGTGGGGGTTCTACAGAGGTTTAACTGAGGAGGAAAGACTCCTCCTGAATTTGGACAGCACCATCCTGTGAACTGGGATCCTAGACTGGATATTTTTTAATGGAGAAGGGGAGCTGAGTACCAGCGGATTTTTTTTTTTCTGTCTGCTTCTTTTTTTTTTTTTTAAGATTTATTTATTGATTGATTGATTGTACCAGAAGAGGGCATCAGATCTCATTACAGGTGGTTGTGAGCCACCATGTGGTTGCTGGGATTTGAACTTTGGACCTCCGGAAGAGCAGTCGGGTGCTCTTACCCACTGAGCCATCTCACCAGCCCTTCTGTCTGCTTCTTGAATGTGGTGTGGCTGGTCACTTCCGTGCCATGGCTTCCCTGCCAGGATGCACCGTGCCCCTTCAAACCATCTGAAATAAGCCCTTACTCAAAATGCTTTCACTGAGCATTTTTCTCATGGCAGTAAGCAAACAAAGTAAGTGATACACTGGCCATGCCACAAAGGCAAAGCAACATTTGTGGGCTCTGGCTGCGTGCTGGAGTCACCTAAAGCATTTCAGAAGCTGCTTGCCCCCGACTGTTGAATCACAACCCGTTAGGGTGTCACCTAAATGGCAGTATTTTTTTTTTTTCTAAAGGTCTCGATTCCGCCAGTCAGCAGTCTGAAAGTTCAGGATCTCCTGATCAGAAGCAGGACATCCATATGCAGGCTGCACTGGAGGCCGCGCTTTTGAAGTAAGAGAATCTGGATTGCTGGCTGTGGTGGCGGGGACACTCCCCAAGTAAAGACATCTATCGTGGAAGTCACCTGGTGTGGAGACACTAGGTCTGGATGCTAAGCCAGGACAGCAGGACTTCTCCAAAGAGCTGAATGGAGTTTAATAGCTGGCTAGTGTCTATGCTCCAGGCAGACCCAGCAAAGCAGAGTCAAGTGGGTCAGGAGCAAAAGGAGGGCTTGGAATTCATCCCATTAATGTTTATTAGTGCCTGCCAAAAGCGCACAGCTGTCCAAGGGCACAGAGGCACAGGGAGACACCTGGAAGGAAATCTGGAGCCCAATGGCAGGCTCTGTGGGGGGTTGTGGGGGCTCTCTTCATTACCAGGTGTCTGGTGACCGTAGCACAACCTGAGGGGCGGGGGGAAGGGCGGGGGGGGCAGGGAGGTGAGGGGCAAGAAAGGCAGAAGAGCCAAAGGCATCTCAGTCAGTGGGAACAAGCAGGGGCACGATCCTATGAGAACCCAGGAATGATGATCTTGGGGAGAAGGTCTGCTCCGCCTCCTTTGAGGCCCAGGAGCCTGGCCTGGCTTGCTCCTGACTGAGACAGCTCCAATAGTAAGGACCCAAGGCCCAGACACCAAGATGACTGGGTGCTGGTCAAATTTGCTTCATTTGAGCATACTTTCTGTAATTTCAAGTTCTCCAAATGCAAATTTTCTTTGGTTTGGTTCCCCCACCCCTTCCTTTTTAAAATCTTATTTTCTAGAAGTTGAAACAAAGCACAAAGGAAGTGGTCCCCAGTCGGATCAGGCCTGGTGGTGGAGGAGAGAACAGAGAAGGAAGCCTGCTGCTCTGAGGGAGGACCAGAAGAGTAGGCGCTATGAGTCCTTGGCTCTTGCGCGCAGGCTGAAATCATCATTGAACGGAAACAACAAACAGTAAAGAGATGCTAGCTGCCACGCAGCAGAGAGAGAGAGAGAGAGAGACGTAGAAGATGTCCACCCAAGCAGCAATCTCTGGAAGCCTTCGGGTGGATCAGGCACAGGCAGTGTTCACTCACTTCTAATGAGCTTCATGATACCCAGACAGAGTCTTCAACGCATGTTGATCACCAGCTATGAGTCAAATCAATGGCAAAGACTCCCTCAAAGCCTTGCTCTAATGACACAATCCTTAGCGTCTGGATGAATCCTCCATCTCCTCTAGGCTTCTCCTACTCAGTCTCCCTAGTTTGCAGAAAGATGTGGGACCTAAGGGCGGCAGGAGGGACCTTTCTTTACACTGTTACTGATACAGGATAAATAACCCTCGGTTCCTTAAACACTTCCAGATGTTCTTTTCCAATTCTCTAATCAGAAAATTTTCTGGCTCGAATGGCTTTGAAATATCTCAGCCATCCATCTAGTCAGGATGACTGCAGCAACATGATCAAGACGGATGTGCACCTTCCTGGGACCATGGCAGGAATCTCCTCTCCATCCACCACACACCATCCCCTGAGCACACTCCTGTCAGCCTTCAACACGGGAAAGGAAGCCAGGGTTCTCTCAGCATCTCCTACCGAAGGATCCTCTCGAACTCATCTCGGTCACGCTGAACCTGAACGGCCAGCGTGTGTTCCTTGAATGCCACCTGCTCCAGCCGGCTTTTGCGCAGCTTTTCCTCTGTCTCTATCTTCTTCTGCGCATTTTCCTTTTCCTTTCGACGCCACTCTCGATCTGCAACCTCCTGGTTGCGCTTGGCCCGCAAGGCATCCTAAGAAAGCAGGCAGGGGGGTGGGGGGAAACAGGGGAGCTATGAGGATACAAAATAACTGGAGATAGTCACTGACATACAGACTCCATTCTGCCTAAGGAAAGATGAATCCTGGCATAGATTCTTTAGGGTCAGAAGATTTCCCCAAAGGGTATCCTATCCCCCATCCTTATTCTTTCCCGGTTCCTTGAGCACCTCCTCAGACCCCTGGAGTTGCTTTTAACTTTAAAAACTGCTAATGATAGAGATGCCACATTTCCTCTGATGATGTTTCACTAGTCAGGAAAGGTTGGAAAATCCTCTTTATACAGCAGTCAAAAGCTTTCTCTAGAACCTAAGCACATACTTCTGCTCTCTTCCAGCTGCCGTGGACAATGGGAAAGGGCCCACCCTTCCTCCTCAGGTGCTTTTTCCAAAAGACATCCCCCATGATTAAATGGCATTTGTCTGCGGTTATATTTTTGAAGGCTAGACAGCAGGCATCCTCTCTTCTATACCTCCACCCTGCAGGCCACTTTACAGGCTGTCAAGGGATGGCTTCCCCGGGAGTGGGAGGGAGAGAGGAAGTGGATACCTGCTCTGCTTGATAATCCTGCGCCTTCTCCTGCAAGGCCCTCAGGCGGGCGATCTCCTTCTCTTTCTCCCTCCGGATTTTCTCCTGCTCAGCTTCATACTCTGCCTCTCGAGCCTGCCGGGAAGAAAAAGGCTTCAGGATAAAGCACACCATTGCAGCTCTGCACAGAGAAACGCAATCTGTACAGGAACGTCCTTTCCAGCATCTTCCCTTCCACTTCCTTGCTAGATCTAAGATGGGGGTGGGACTTTAGCAATGCACAAACAAAAGGACAACTAGCCTTTGTAGAAGGCAGCCGTGGTTTACAAAAAGCTTTCTCGGGCCTAATCCTAGAGAGCCCAGGCAGCATCTCATCAGACAGAAGCTGTGGATGCCAAAACTGTTTTGAACGCCAGAATCCTCAACCCCAGTGCTCCTACTCCTTCAGTCACACTGAAGATAATTTCAAGTTGCAAGGCCACAGAGCCAAGTAACAACTGCGGTTCCCTGCCTTGCCTTGTAAAATGCAGCAGGTAGACGTTATCTCATTAGTGCCTGGGAAAACTGCCAACTGTGCTTTGGGCAACCCCACGGTGCCCGTAGCAGATACCTCAAGAGTAAACCATCAAAATGCTGTCCCTTTTACCACCTCTGTGCAAGAACAGGAGTGAATAAACCCCACGGCTTCTCAACCACTGTGCCTAGAGCAGTCACATGACCACAGGCACATGTTGGGTGGCATGCCGTGGTCATTCCATGAAGACTCTCCCTTATCCCTCATTATTCTACCTTCCCAGACTGCCAAGAATCCCAGAGAGTTGCCTATTTTGGGGTTAGGCTCCACAGAGTCAAGCTGATTGTTAGCTTGCAGGCAATCCAGCTCTTCTGCCCTCAAGGACCTAGCAATTGCCTACGCTATACCTGCCTAGCTAGGTATAGCGCTGAATTCCTACCTCATCTCCCTCTCTCCCTCCCTCCCCTTGGATACCCCCCCCTTTGTCCTCAGAGCCTCCTTTTTCTCCCTCTCTGCTGCCTCTCTCAATCTCTCAATGCCCTCCCTCATGGCTTGTTTGCTGCCTCTACTCCTCTGGACCTGCCAGGTACCCCCTCATCCTACTATACTTCATAACACTGGTTCCTCTGCCTCATCTTGCCCTGGATAGCAGGAAAGAAAATTCTAGATGCTTCCACAACCACTCTCTGCCTTTAGTCCTGAAGGGGCAGAGCTGAAAGGATCAGCACACTGCCTAAAAATGCATCATAAGAGAAGTAGACGAAGTTAACTGTCATCAGGAGCTCCAAATCTGCAGAAGACACTGGATCCACATGCACAGGAATCATTCCCCTGCCATTTGAGTATTTCTGTGTTTTTAAAATAATTCCATATTCGCTCTAAACTATACTTAAAAGTCTTTTTTTTTCTCTCCTTCATCCTCTACTCCCTACATACCCCAATCAACCTATCACCCATCAGACCCAGAGTGAGTCCACACATTTAGGAGCTTTACCCATCCCAAGCTGCTTGCAGATATTGCTTTTCCCATCTATTTCTTCTTATATGGTCATTCTACAGTGAGGTATCTCAACTACCCAATACAAGCCGTCCTATATAAGAGTTTTTACAAAAAAAAAATTTAAATTTATGGGGAAGCCAACGCTCGGTTTCTAGGCTTCTCAACCCTTGAAGAATTAATATAAGCTTTACTTTCACCAATCACTTAGGTTTTCTTTTACTGCATGTGACCCTAATTCCAGCTTTTAAGTGACTGTATCAATGAAAATAATGACTCACTGGTTTGGGGGGGGGGGTCTCTAAAATCTACACTCTTGCTGAACAATTTATCAGGCTATGATGAAGAGAAAACGAAGCCAGCCCTATGTATTTTAAAATGAAGGCATGGCTGTCTCCTGCTAGAGTCCTACAATTGTTCAAGTCCATTATAGACATGTCACTCCTGGACAGTGGTTCCAGCATTGTACACCAAGTCCCTACCATCTTCTTCTTGGTAAATTCCATCACCATCTGGTCTGCAAGTCTCTCCTGTGCCAGCATCTCTGCTTTCTGTCTCTGATTTTCATCGTTGATACGTTTAATTTCAGCTTGCATCTTCAGTTTTTCCTGATGTCTTCGTTCCAGATCCTGCCAGCAAAAGGAAGAGATCCTCAGAGGAGAAGAAGGCAAGGCATATAGCTACTGACATGCTGGTATAGAGAAAGACAGAGGCAGGAGGAGTACAGTGTGGCCATTACAAGCCCGGATTCAAGCTGTCTTTCAAGATCGGATAATAAGGGGCTAGAGAGATGGCTCAGTGGTTAAGATCACTGACTGCTCTTCCAAAGGTCCTGAGTTCAATTCCCAGCAATCACATGATGGCTCACAACTGTCGGAAACAGGATCAGATGTCTTCTTCTGGTGTGTCTGAAGACAGCAACAGTGTACTTGCATACATTAAGTAAATATATATATATATATATATACATATATATATATATATAATGGACAATCAAATAGCCTCTTTGTATCTTCACCCAACTCAGCTTGGTGATGGCCCTTGACACTTATCTCTCAATGCTTTCTGGAAATGGAGGCTCTTAATTTTTTTTTCTCCCTCTTGCTGCGCTAAAGTCTACCCTTGAGACCTCATGAGCGACTACCCTCTGCATTCAAATTCCTTTTCCTATTGAAACTCAAATTTGAGATCCCATTCCGTAGTGATGATTAAAAACAAAATAATAAGTGTGGCTCACATTGACTGGTTTCCACTCACTGGGCATTAGCAGAGGCTGCTTCCCAAGTTCTGAAAGGTGGGGCCTTGAACAGATGAGAAACTTGTGTATTTACCCTTCGGGTGGTTGTTTTTGTTGGCTCATTTGACTTCCAAGGAACGAAAGGGACTTACCCTGTTTCTTGCCACTGAAGCCCTTCAAAGCAACCAAACCAAGGGGGGAAAGAAAGAAAACCTCCCTCAACTCTTCTCCATCTCGCTAGCCATGTGGAAAAGCTGCCCTGCTGCCTGGGATGTTGGCAAGCAGCTCTATGTCTGCTGAGGTGCTAGGTTCTACCCTAAGCTTGCCTAATACTACTACTTCCTGGAGACTTGGGAGTGTCCTTTGGAAGGACATCCAAAGGACTGTGAGACACCAGTGGAATGGTGTTGACTCACTGCTGGAGCACCGCAGTGAGCCCACCAATTCCCAGCTCCCCACAACCGAGCTGAAGTGTCCAGTCTTGGTCTACCACCTGGTTCCCTGTATATTTCCCTATACCTCAGTTACCCACACTTCTCCCAGAGCCAGTGTCCTAGCTAGGTGTGTCTGTCTATCTTCTAGGTCTCCTTTGCAAGTCTTCCGCAAGTCTACAAGCCTTATTTTCTGCCCCAGACAGGAGTCTTCAACCTAAGTCTTCACATTGGACCTCACATTGTGGGAGCTAGGAAAACCTCTGACCGACCACCTATGGGAATCTTGGAGATCCCCAGTCACTCACTAACACCCGGTGTCCTGGCTGATGACAACTGAATCATCCATATACACAGGAAGGCAGGGGGGTGGGAGGGGGGACAAACAAAAAACAAAAGACTATGAGTTCCATGAGTTAAATGGCATCGGGAGGAAAAGGAATCGGGTACAGGAATGCTATTAGGTAAGAGGAATAATTTCTGGTGTTCTATAGCACAGTGGGACAATTACTGCCAATCATAACCAACTGTGCATTTTAAAATGCTGGTGGAAAAGATTCTGGGTGTTCCCAATACTAAGGACTGTCAGTTCTCTGTGGGGTTGAATATGCTGGTCACCCTGATATGACCATTACACATCCTACATAGAGGACCATCACACTGTAGACCACAAAGGCGCACGATTTGCTAGGTGTCAGGGAAAAATGAAAATATATTGAAGAAACAAATGAGTCCACAAATGAGGGGATGCTTCTAGATCAAATCAGACTAAGGAGACTTAACCAAATATGGCGTGCGAGCCTTGATTAGAAACAGGTTTGGAAAACAGAAGAGTAACTGAGAATGCTTTCCTTTGCCGATTAAAGAAAACCGAATCTAGGTTAACACTGGGTGATGTTACAGGGCGTCTGGAGGAGCTTTTGGTGGAGGCTATGTAAGTGGGCCTTGCTCTTCAGAGATGGGGGGCATGAAGCATTTCGTAGCGGGGTGTCAAAATGGCAAAGGCAAAAGTACTTTAACCAAGTATTACCGGCACAGTTCTAATTCATTCAACTTTTGTGTGTGGGTAGCCTTTTGAAAATGAAATAAAAAGTGGGCAAAGGTGTGAATATGGTCAAAACACAGTGTACAACATTGCCAAAGAACGAATACAGCTCAAATGCCTGCCACAGGGCTAGAGAGATGGCTCAGTGGCCAAAGCGCTTGCCACACAAGTGCGAGGACCGTGAGGCCTGGAGTTCGAATCCCTAGAAATCTTGTAAATGCTGAGTGGGTGTGGTGCTCCACTTATAATTATAACCCGAATCTGCAACCCTATAGGTGGAACAACATTATGAACTAACCAGCACCCCGGAGCTCTTGACTCTAGCTGGATATGTATCAAAAGATGGCCTAGTCGGCCATCACTGGAAAGAGAGGCCCATTGGACACGCAAACTTTATAAGCCCCAGTACAGGGGAATGCCAGAGCCAAAAGAATGGGAATGGGTGGGTAGGGAAGTGGGGGGGGGCGGTATGGGGGACTTTTGGGATAGCATTGGAAATGTAATTGAGGAAAATACGTAATAAAAAATATTAAAAATTAAAAAAATAATAATTATAACCGGAGAAGGCAGAGAAAGAAATTCCCCAGAGCAAACCGGCTAGCAAGACTAGGCTCGACTGAGAGGCCTGCCTTGGTGAATTAAGAGTGACAGAGGTGATCCCTGACACCAGCTTTGGGCTTCCTGAGTGCGTGTGAGCACACACATGTGTCCATCTGCATGCAAACGCATGCATCCCCACAGACCTGTCTCTGTGCATATGCCTTTGCTATGATCTTCTGTGTGTTGCAACATTGCCAGATAAGGCAAATAGAAAGAAGACCGTCTTAGCTTTACGAAGTTCACACATGTGTGTCATCGGGTGTTTTGTTTTATTTTGTTTTGTTTTGTTTTCATTAAATGTCCCTACTACTTTTATCTAAGCTAATAGGGACAAAAGGTTTGGCTTCCCAACACAGTTAATGACAATGGGATATTGTGTACTCTGAATGAGACAACAGCGGGGGAGCAGGAAACTAAAGCACTCCCGCTCATCAATGGAGTGCGTAATTTCCCTCAGTGACCGAGGGACAGACTGTAAAACATCCCTATGTTTACTTGTGCGAAGCGTGCAACCATATATTTCCTTTATGTGTCTGTTCACATTGATATGCCAACCTTGGACCCCAAGTCCCTGGAAGGCAAGGACAATATCTATCCAAATCACAGCTCATCCCCAGCATGATACCATGGCCAAACAAATGTTCCAGACAGCAATTAAGAAGATGATAGTGGCGATGTTGTGAAATGAACGTATGCCCTGCAAGGGAAAAAAGAAAGGAATCGCTCCAAACCCTGAGCCCTGAAACCTTGGAGGGCTTTGCTGCTAGAGGTGGGGAAACGCAGCATGGCCTGGTGGTCTGTTACCTGCAAATCCTCCTCCTGGAGCCGGTCCAGGTAGGCCAGCATCTGCTCCTTCTCCTGTTCACGGTGCTCTGCCTGCAATGATCTCTCCTCTTCGTTCTTCTTTATCTGCTCCACAATGTGCCGTTTTCCCCTGGGAAAACACGACGCCACGGTGGCTCTGAATGAGGAGACCAAGTCTCTACCCTTGACTTCTCCCCAAATGGTCCCCTAGATAGGAGGTTTCAAGGGCATCGGTTGACAAGTGTCCCTTCAGCATGCTTATGTTTCCTGGGTCCTTTCCTTGAGTGTCTCCATTTTGCTGTGTTAGTCCCCAAGTACTCCTGCCTGAGATTCCTCTTATCTGTCTGCCCAGGAGTTACCCTACATCCTAACCCACCTCCTCCCGCCTAGTATAATTTAACAAGCCTCTAGAATCCAGCTTCTTCCTAAGTCTCCTAATGATGTGGGAAGACAGCTTCCTCCCTGGTTCACAGAGGGCTTTGTAGATTTTCAAAGGCTGGGATCTCTAATTCCTTTACTGTTTGTCCTCTATTGTCTTCCAACCTGACTCCCGTGCCTCCTCTGCCTACTGTCTTTTTGTGTAAGAACGTGTAACACTGAAGACTCTCGGCTGCTGATAGACAGGGCTGAACCCTGAGGTCCTCTCCACAAAGCCCTCTTTTCAACAGTAAATCCAGGGATACTGACTGGACAATCAGAGCCACCTGCCAGTGACCCCAGAGTTTGTCAGTAAACTTGGAGGCATCTAAATAAAGCCTTTGGCATGAGTAAAGGCTGGCAGAATGGGAATAGACAAGGCAAAGGCAGCAGCCAGGCAGCAATGTTAAGCTCATATTCAGATGGGGTATTTGAATGCTTCCTGTGACAGGCGAGATTTGGCAGAAGCAGATAGAGTGGCCCGGAGAGCGGGTTTGAGCTCAGTCAACATAAAGATCAGAGCTGCCTAATGAGGCAGGGTGTTGCTTCCTTGGATCTGCTTATAAAGACTTCATAGATGCTGGGGGAAGATGTAGAGTGGATGACAGGAGGCACCAAGAAAGGACACTGAACTGGAGTATACAGAGAAGCGCCTATTACAACCTTGGAAATAAGCCTTGCAGGTTGTATGATTCCCTCTATCATTCTGCCAGGGACGAGAGATATTGGTGCCTCACAACTGCATCTCAGCTCTTCCCTCTTTGCTTAGGCTACGTGGACCTGAAGAGACTCAGAAAGGGCTTATGGGGGAAATGGCAAAAGCCCACCTTTACCTACCGTACTCTCTCCTCCCTCCTTTTCCTTTCCCGATCCTCCTGCCTTTGGAGGGATTCCCGCCGGTCTATTTCCATCATGTGATCCAACCGCCTCTCCTCTTCATCTAATTCCTTTTGTATCTGCTGCTTCTCCAGGATCTGGGCATCCCGGATTGCGTGGCACTTGGCATTCAGAATAATCTAGGAGGTGGGAGGAAAGAATCCTAGCACTAGGTCTGGGGATAAGGTAAAGGAAGGAGGTGTTATGAGTGTGTGGACATTTAAGAAGGAAGACATGAGAGCAGAGTGCACGGGCCGGAGACTTGCTCGGTTGCTCACTGAGCCCAAAGAGACAGCACGTCTCACTCACCCTAGCTCAAGCATTTACTGGTGACTTTCTTTTTCTAATAATTTATTTTTATTTAATGTTCATTGATGTTTTATCTGAATGTATGTCTGTGTGAGGGTGTCAGAAACCCTGGAACTGTGAGTTACAGACAGTTGTAAGCTGTCTTGCTTGGAACTTGAACCCAGGTCCTCTAGAAGAACAGTCAGTGCTCTTAACTGCTGAGCCATCTCTCCAGACCCTTTGCTGGTTTCTTATCAGGCACTACAGTTTATTCAAGGAGGGACAGCGTCAGTCAGGGCATTGTAGAGTTCGTTAGATAATGGAGCGGCCTTTGGAACTATGATGAATGAATTCGGTGTTATCAAGTTCACCTACATAAACACACACATAACCTCCATAAGGTGTTAGAGCTTTGCAATTCCTTCTCCGAGGACCCATGAACAGTGCATTGTGTGTAGAGAAGCTAAGGCATTCCAGCAGAAATTCAACTGGTGCATTTTTTTTTTTAAAATCTAGAAGAACCTAACATGCATAAAAGAAATGAGAAGCCATGGTGCCCTCATTAAGAACCAGAAAGTAAGAGCTTTGGAATAATAAGAGCCGGTACACGTAGAGATTTACCAGAGAGATGAAAATCAGAGATGAAGGACTAGGGAAGTCGACTTTTTTTTTTCCTATTAGTCAACAAGGGAGCGACACATGTGAATGAATTACAGAATAGAATTTCAAATGAGCCCCTGATCCTTCTGCTCCCAGCTAAAGGAAGTACTCTGGGCATTTCAAAAAGAACGCTATTGTCTCCACCACTATCTGGGGCCAGACTTGAACTAACAGGATAGAAATAGGAGTGAGATCCTTATCAGTCATGGTTCTCAAAGCCCCTCCCAATATCTTAGCTTGTTCAGTGCTGCCAAAAATTCTGCTAAGCAGTGCTGTCTTCATCATCTTGCATGTGCACTCAAGGGCCTGCGACTTGCTCTCAACATCCAGGGAAACAGGTCGAGTCTCCTCCTATCCACGCGATCCCCGCCCACACCAGGCCCTCGCCTGTTCCTGGCACAGAGGGAGCAGCAGGGAGCCCTCGGAGGGAAGGAAGAGGCCCCCACCTTGCTCATGTCCTTGAGCTCCTCCTCCTGCTCCATACGGAGCTTGTTGGCTCTCTGCAGGAGGTTCTGGGCCCGTTCCCTGGCCACCTCCTCCAGGTCACTGAGCTTCTTGTTATTGTTCCAAGCCATCTCCTTCTGCTTCATAATCTTCTTGCGAATTGTGACGGCTTCCTAAGGGAGACCAGCCCGGATTGGTGGGGTTTATTCTCCGTAAACTCACCTGCTGCATGTAACCCGGCAAGAATTCTCTTCATTCCCTCACTTATCAGAGCGGAGAGGTCTCACAGCCCGGCTTTGTTCCCATCCTCCCACTGGCCCACGTACTGCACGTACTGTTTATTAAATGCATGTGCACACCTTGTTTTAGCATGCCTTAACTGAGCTTATCCCTCCTGGGATGGAAAGCTGGCCTCCCTACTCCACTTTCCTATTCTGCCACCCGTCCACCAAGGACACAGCTAGGAAGGTGAGTTACCAAGATGGCTTCCTTCTCCTTCTTGAGGGCCTGTTCTCTGGCATTCAGTTCTTCTTTGGTCAGGACTTGGGATGCCCATTTTATCCGCTCAAACTCCTCGGGGCTGATGATCAGAGATTCCCCAGAGGGGTCCTCTGTGGGAACACTGACATAGGAATGACCAGCGTTATGGAGGAGAGCAGGCTCCAAACTCCCTCCCCTCCTCTCCTCCCCATACTATGCTAAGACAGAAGAGTCTGCAAATTCATGGGCCACTTAAATGAAAGGTTTCAGGTGAGAAGCAACCAATGCTGCAGACAAAAGAGACATTTTATGTCTTTCTCCCTAAGTCTGTCTCAAATGCTGCGTTCTCCATATAACTGTCGGTGACCTGTCCTTGTGTTTCTTTAAGTCTACCACCCTGCTCCCAAGAATCTTCCTCTGAGCCCCACCACATTCTGACTCCATCTTACTGGCCACTTCAGGACCAATGGTGCAAGACCTATTTCAGCTTCTTCAGGATTGGACTCTATCTTAACTACATCAGCAGCCTAATCTCTGAGCCGGTACTTGGTACTTAGCACACACAAAGCTGTTGAATCAGACTTTAAAAACAGATTGTTCCTGATGCTGGAATAAGGTATAAGTATAAGGGAATGCTTGGCAGGGTTGAAGTGGATGCTGGTGGGAAATCGAAATATCCCTGTCCATCCAGCCTGGATAGAAGCTTTGAACCCTAAATATTAATTAAAAACTCTGATCGACAGCTCCTGGAGATGTGTCTCTAGAGCTCTCCTGTAGCTACCCAACGCATTCAACAAACCTACAGCTAATTATAATGATTAGAAACAAATGACATACATTAGGGGTGAGGGAGGGAGCAGCTGAGAGGAGAGAATAAAGCCTGCTTCTGGGCGAGGCAGTTTAACAGGTGCATGGCAACAAGACGCAGATGATCTGAGACAGGAAGTGAAATCTCATCTAATAAAAGTTGGGGGATGGGGGGGAGGTTGTCCTAGAAGTAGGTTCACTTATTAGCAAGGTCTTAGACTGCACCAAGTGGTATGGCCCAAAACAATGGAGGCTGTGAAGTGACCAAGAGCAACCTAAATCTAAGAGAGTGGATCTGAAGCATGACCAGCCTGTCTGCAGGGAGGTCAAGAAGTAGGACCCCTCAGGCCACTGCCCACATCTGGCTGTCAGATGCTCAGGCTGGTCAGCCTTGGCTAAACAGAGGCTATCGTCAAGTCCAGCTCCTGCACGGGGATCCAGCTGTGTCTCTTCAGCTTAAGCCCTGAACCAAGGGCTTCAAATTCTGTGAACTGTCATTCAGCAGTGGAGCCAGAGCGGTAGGACAGTCTGAGAGTTCGAAGAACTAAGCCACCAAACACAGCACTGGCTCCTGGCACTTAGCTGAGCTCTGCTTGTGCCCTGCAGGAGGAGCCTGATGGCACTGTTCCAGTAGGGAAGTCAAACTGAGCTAACCCCAAAGGAACCCGAGAGCCCCTATGAATTTCCTCTGATCGCCTCGAGTCCGGGGAGGAGCCAGAGTGCTAATTAGGCATTTGGTCAGTTTCCCTTTGCTTTGGATTCTCCTTGTACCCAAAAGGAAGTGACTCGACGGTCCACTTCTCTTCCCCCAAGCAGTGCTGAGGGCTTAGAAGCATTGATTGCCCCTCTACCCTTTACTTTTAGAGCCTACAGCAAGCTTTGGAATGAAGGGCAGTGGCATGCTAACTACCAAAGGGAGAGGAGGAGGGCCAAGATGGAGGAGAGAAAACGCTGAAACAAGATGGGCATATTGATTTTTTTCTTTTACATGTAGAATGTGTGTGAGAGAGAGAGAGAAAGAGAGAGACAGACAGACACACACACACACAGAGGGGGGGGGACTGTTAGAGGGAAGAAGAGGTTTAAAGTAGGAGACAGGAACTATAGCAGACATTGGAATATGTGTGTCATGGCAGCAGAAAGGGACTATTTGGAGGAGTTAGGGACCGTTGAGAAGAGGAGAGGGAAGTCTCGGAGGAAAGGACAAAGAAGAATAAAGTATATAGATATAATAAAATGTCACAACGAAATCCATTTTTGTGTACGTTAAGCAAAAGAGAATTTAAAAAAAAATCTATACAGGCAAACAAGACAAAAGAAAAGAGGAGAGGGGTGGGTAGGAATGCAGATGGAGTTGGGCTGTCTGGACAGAAGCATCCTGGTGGCCGGGTCACGCTGCACAGTGGCAGCCGTGCCCGGGGACTCACATGAGCTCTCTGACCATGTCTCTAGTGATGAGCTGGATCGTCTCCGGCTTGTGCTCCAAGCCCAGAGCACTGAGAGTTTTCCGGATGGCGTGTTTATCACGGATCACCACGATAGGGCTGTCACTCTTGCCCTGGGATGAAGGCTATCAGGTCAGAAAGAAATCCATAGAAGATAGTCACTCCACTTGCCACTGACCCAATACGGACCTCAAGAGTAGATCCACCCCCATGCAGCTACAGAACACAAGAGCACCTACGGTATTAGGGAAGCATCCTGGTAGTCTTCGTCAAAACATGGCTTGGGTGTGTTCTGCACTGGCCCGACCTTCTGAGAACAATACCTTTTATTCTTGGGCAGGCATTCCTCCCAAGGATGCTGGAGACTGTGCCAAGGGGTGGGGAGGAGAGGGGCTGACAGTGTGTATCTATACCTCTGTTAAACCAATCAGGTTGAAACTTTAAAATTTGGTGTCTAGGTTATCTCTCCATGAACATTTCAGGTCTTGTGAGATTCTTGGACCACTCTGTGACTTTGAAGCAATATAACATGCTATAGATAAATCTACAATATAATATTAGTGATTTTTAATCCTTTCTAATGATTAGTGGTTTGTTTGTTTGTTTGTTTGTTTGTTTGTTTGTTTTAAGCCATATCAAGGGAGTTGGACATAGCTAAGTGGCCTAACAAGAACTGCCTTTAAAATCTAACATCGTTGGGCCAAGCATTGTGGTATGCACCTTTGATCCCAGCAATCAAGAGTCAGGGGAAGGACAGCTAGTCTGAAACCAGCATGGGCCACACAGCAAGACTCTTAGGGAACAAATGATGATTAAGGAGGGCACTCAGTTAGGATTCAGCAATGTGACCACAGATTCTTCTAACCTCAGAAGGGTTAGCAAGAAAATACAGTCTCTAAACACATGAAAATGTAGGCGCCATAAACGCAGTAACAGACACCTGCATGGTGCCCAGGGGGTAGCTTTGACTGGGTCACTTTGTATGCACTGTCCCCTGAGCGCTACTGCCACCTGGTGTTCGTCTCTGCTTCCAGAAGGGCACGACTCAGCAATGCTGCGGGCCACTTCTGCCCCCTACTGCCAACTTCCTGGACTCTCATTTACCCAGAAGGCCAAAGAACTTGGGCCAAGATAGGATTAGTAAACAAGTAGGACCTGGAGCTCTGGGCCATTCCCCACCCTCCTTTTAACTAGAAAATTCCCTGAGGACCGTTCCCCTCACAAAGAGTGCAAGTGTACTTACAGAATTGCACCCTTTTGAGTCTTGCTTTTACCAGTGGGGAAGACACAGAAGAGTGGGAGATCTTCTCCGGAGCCCTCTAGAAAGTCCTCTTCCACTCACAGGGAGAGCAATGAAGAGCAAAGGCCGACATCAGCTCTCTACTCCCCAATCCACCTACCCTCCTGTGCTTCCAGGCGTGGCCCTTCTTCCTCAGTGTTCTCTCTCTCTCTCTCTCTCTCTCTCTCTCTCTCTCTCTCTCTCTCTCTCTCTCTCTCTCTCTCTCTCTCTCTCTCTCCCCTGCCCAGCTCTCCAAGTCTCACTCTTTCCCTCTTCATCAACTGTCACTGGCACCAAAGCTGTTCCAAGGAGCACTGCACCTCCCTCTCCACATTCCATGAACTATCATTGTCCTAGTCTGGGTGGGGCTTGCTCGTCTCCCCAAGCTAAGCAATTGTTTTAGCTGAACCCCTGGAAGTCAAAGAAGGGAGGGAATTTCTAGGGGTGAGGAACCAGGTACCCTGTTTACCTAGAACACACTAGATGTCAGAGCCAGGATCTCTGAATCCCTTCTTTGACATAAAAATCTCAGTGATATGACTAGTACGAACGTCACCCTAAGCAACACTGGTCTAGGCCACTGCTGTGTTAAGGGGCAGCAGCGACCAGGGAGCTGGGGGAATCTACTGACGATGAGTTACCTTGACACCTCCAAAGAGGCTCTCGTCTACCTCAGAGTTCATGGCTTTGGTCCGATAGCGAGTCCTATTCCGTGACCGGTTGGAAGCGGTGGAAGCAGAGCTTGAGGCATCCCCTGGGCTTAGTGGCTGCAGATAGAGACAGAAAGTCCGGTCATCGGTACCCAATGGCATCCAGACCACAGGCAGCAAACATGTCTCTAGCCTATGCCAACAGCTAGAAGGGCGAGCATGCGGCGAAACCTCTTATAGAACAAACGTGTCTACATAGGACCTGAAATGTAGGGTACAGCGTCCCCCGTGGGGAGACCTCTTGGCAAAGCACACTAAGTCTACGAAAGGGCATCTGTGCCGTCTCGAGAGCTGATGAAGTCAAGTCAGTCACAAGGTACAGATGAAAAAGATGGAGAGTGTGGGGTGACGGTGATGAGGAGGAGGGAGGCTCCCTGTTCCTCGTCCCTGCACAGGTACAGTCTCCCACAAGAATGGCTTTAGAGAGGCCAACTGCTCCTCATTTCCCAGGAATGCACATGGTCCTCTTCACCACCAGCCTTCTCAGCCTGAGCTCTGGGACCCTTTCATTAAGCACAAACCACCCAACCCCCTTCCTGTTTCATGAGCCGGCTGGAGTCTAAAGGAAATAAAAGCTGTAGAAACTCATTGGGCCACAGCTCAGCGTGTGGTGGCTGGCAAACGGTAGGTAGTGGATGAACAATAATTACCAGCTACAATCAATCAGACAGCGCTAACCAAAATAGAATACTTTTTGATGTGCCAATCGTTTCCTATGTTACCCTAGCTAATGGTTGTGGGAGATGAGGCTTATTCCCAAAGACAAAAGCTGAAAACATCAGGTATTTGTCTTCTTAGTCAAGCAGGGCATCTAAGCTGAGCCAATAAGATGCCCCTGACTTTACAGCGACTGGGGAACCAGTGATACGAGACACTGAACCTGAACGTGGAAAGCCTTTTTGACCCGATGCAGCAGGAGCAGCCGCATCTGGGGCAGCGCTGATAAGGACGTCACCAGCAAGCAAATCCAGCAGCGTTGAGAAGCCTGTGCCAGATCTCCTCTCAGTTGCGATTTTGGCCTTGGTTACAGCTGAAGGGGCTCCCTCTGTTCCTACTTTCCAAGCCTCGTTTCCCTGCTGGTACAACATCCGTGGGCTCTCCTAAATCCTCTCGGGGTGTTCCATCCCACTTAAATAAGAGTTCTGGTTCGGCGGCTTACAACCAGGAACCCAGCTAAGCACAACCTCCAGTCCCAGCGGTCAGTTCGGCTTCATCTTGGCCCGCCGAGAGTAGATATCTACATCCGGGAAGCAGTTTTCGCGAAGGCTTTTGGATAAGGGTAGCCTTAATCTAAAGCTGATTCATTCATTGCTTTGGAGGAACCCACACCCGGCTCAACCAAGCTCTGTAAGCTGAGATATCTTGGGGGAAATGGTCTAGACATACAAGGTCCCTCCAAGTCTGGGAATCCGCAGCCCCAGGGGGATGATATAAACGGAGAAATGAGCAGAGCAGGTCACTGAATGTTAGTGACTCTTCCAGGTCACCAAACGGTGTTTTTGCCATCTCTCCTTGATCTGCCATTGCCAACAAGACCTCCTCCCAGCACCTGTAGCACCTGTATCAGGTTTTGACACGGAACTGGGCGATTACTCCTCAGCTGACCCCCTACCAAACAATGAGCCCGGCTGTGTGCGCCCTCCTTCCCCACTCACTGCCTGGCTCAGCCAGTGTAGGCTTCCAGAGGGAGTCATCTTCAGCCAGCCCCAAGACAGCAGAGCAGAAAAGCCTGGATTTATGAAGAGGCGGATATGGGAGCCCCGGTGACACCTAAGAACAGTCTCTGAAGGGTTGTTGTGTGGTGCGTGGTGAGCAACTGCTCCCCTTTCCACTTAAAATTAGAGTAAGAGGAAATGAATGGCAAGGACAGTGGGTAGGATTGAGGGTAAGCCCTGGGGATAAAGGGAAACGATAGAAGGCTCTTGAGGGGTGGTGGTGTGTGAGTTCTCCATATAATTAAGGAAGATTTGCAAGCGGGGGGGGGGGGTGCCTGGCACACAGCAGGAACCCGACTTACATCTGATTTAAAAAAAAAAAACCCCAAGGGATGAAATTAAATAAAATGACCCCTTGAGGAGTCTAGAGTAGACTAAGATGAATGCCTCTGGGAAACGCATCTTTCTGACTCCGAGTCACTCCACCGTTCCACGTTTTCCAGGTCACAGATGTGGTCTGAGCCACTGTGGATAGTAATGTATAAGAAAGGGCTCCAGAGTACAAATGGGGAGGGTTGTGATTGTTTTCGCATCTGTTTTCCGGTTTCTGTTCAAGGACTCCCTGCGAGTGGCATTGTGCACCAGACTGTAGGTCCCTCGAGGCGGAGACTGTGTCCTTTCTTTCCTGTGTCCTTGGTACCCAGGTTGGAGGAAGTCAGCACAGGAAATAATCCACTGCCTGAACCTCGAAGTCAGAACAGAGGAAGGAAAGCAAATGACTACAGAAAAGCAGCCACTAGCGGGCCAGATGGGGGAAGCTGAGAGCACTGGCGGCTGGGTAGCTAAGAAAACCTCATTTAAGAACTGCTGACTTTGAAGCCACAAGCCTTACCTCAGGGCTAGAATAACCAGTTTTGCCAAAAGTAACAAGAAGAACTAGGGAGGTCACTGTGTAAACACACTAGAGGGGGGAGGAAAAATGAAGAACCAAGCAGAAATGGAAAGTTGGATCCCTCTGGACCAGAGGCAGTAGCCAAGTGGTCCTCTTAGGAGGTGAAGGGCTGGTTTTATTTCTTGCGTGACCAAATAAATATTCCCATGACACCGAGCAGTGGCTAGCCAGAAGCTGAGTAGTCTGCTTGGAAGGAGACAGCCTTGGAAGGAAAAGCAGCTTTCTCCAGCTACCGACAACTGAGGCTGGAAAGACTGGGGACAGGTAAACAGGCAAGCCCTGCACTAAAATGCTTATCTTAGTAACCCAGCTGCCTCTCCCCACCCCCTTTATATACCATATATACGTCCCGAGCATGAGAATCTCATCCAAACAAGGTTACTCTAATAGAGATTCTGGGGCAGGAAGATTAAGTCAAATGGATATCGATGAGATGGGGGATCTCCATAACATATAAAGTTTTTTTTAAGATGTATTTTTCTTTTTAAAGATTTATTTATTATTATAACTAGTTACACTGTAGCTGTCTTCAGATGCACCAGAAGAGGGCATCAGATCTCATTCTGGGTGGTTGTGAGCCACCATGTGGTTGCTGGGATTTGAACTCAGGACCTTCAGAAGAGCAGTCAGTGCTTTTACCCGCTGAGCCATCTCACCAGCCCCAAGATGTATTTATTTTATTTATATGAATACACTGTAGCTATCTTCAGACACACCAGAAGAGGGCATCAGACCCCATTACAGATGGTTGTGAGCCACCCTGTAGTTGCTGGGATTTGAACTCAGACCTCTGGAAGAGCAGTCAGTACTCTTAACCACTGAGCCGTCTTCTCAGCCCAACATATAAAGTTTGTAAGAAAAGATTTTTTTTTCAATAGGAGAGGGAAGAGGTTGTGAGGGTAGTGGGGAGCACGACACGTCTGAACCTCATTATATAACTGTAGAAAGCGGTCAAAATTTTGAGGAAAATATATTCTAAGAAATATGTAAGTGTAACTTTAATTTTTTTTTAATCTTACTTTTAATTATGGTTCTTAAAATGTTTTAACCTCCTTGTGGGAAAGAAAGGATACAGGGGAAGTGGGCCTGTTTAGAAAAGTTCTTTGGAGCAACTCCCGTCTGTGTTGTCTGGAAATCGGCAGTTCAGTTCACAGGTCAGCAGCAGCAGCTCAATCCACTCACAAACACCTCATGGTCATACCAGCAGTCTAGTTCAGTAAAGTCGGGTTAGTAAAAGTGGTGACATGACCTAGCAGAGACAGCCAAGCCTCAGCCTCTGCTCCAGTCAGCTGGAGGGACCAGGAGGACCGACAGGAGTTCTCAGCTGTGCCTCTCTCAGCAAAGTGAAGATCAGTGAAGACAGGAGACACACAAGCTCTGCACAGTAGCTCTATAAGCAAGCCTAGCTCAGCCTTGGTCACTGTCCCTCGAGTCCTATTTATATCCTCCAAACAGCATGTGTCCTCCACGTGTCTTGCCTCAACTCATGCTTCTGTTTCAGCTGACGACATCATTCTTCCAATCAGTCCAAGTGTGTGGAAGCGGCAGGAAACCGTGAGTCCCAACAAATGCAGCTCAACTATGCAATGTAAGGCAGACCAATACACTGTGTGTTGTTAGCAAAGAATCCTTCATCACCTGTCCTGTCACACGCATGCTTGCTTTAGCAGAGAGCATCCTCTCTCCTGTGTCTGCTTCAGCGAAACGTTCCTTCACAAGTCTGCCTTAGTCTTTCACCTGTGTTCACCTCAGCTAAACGTTCCTTCACGTGTTTGCCCCAGCAAAACACCACCCAACCGACTTTCCAAGGAGCCCTTTAGTTTCCACTTCGTATAAGTATTCCTCTAGAAATGTTGGTATGGAGGGCTGGGTTGGCTGTAAGGTGCTTGCTGCAAGGCTGTGAGAATCTGAGTTTGGCTCCGTGGCACTCACATAAAAGCCGGGGATAGGGTTGGAGAGATGGCTTAGCAGTTAAGAGCGCTGACTGCTCTTTCGGAGGTCCTGAGTTCAAATCCTAACAAACACATGGTGGCTCACAACCATCTGTAATGAGATCTGATGCCCTCTTCTGGTGTGTCTGAAGATAGCTACAGTATACTTACATATAATAATATTTAAATCTTTGGGCCGGAGTGAGAAGAAAAAATAAATAAATAAATAAAAGCCGGGCATAACATCGCACATTTATGTCATCACTGCCCTCTGGTCCCTACATTTCAGGTGAGTGTAACTATCGTAAGATGTTTCTTATATTGAATAGTTTTCTGCAATGAATAGGTAACTATTTTATGACCAAGAAACACAGTATTTATATATATATAACTATTTCTAGTTGAGAACAAAGTATATCTGTATATGGCAGGATCTAGGGGATTTGGCTTAAACTCAAGTAAGACAAGGCAAGCCGGGACTAGACTAGGTCAGTGTGGAGTTTCCCTGACGTAAGTACAACACCTGTCAAGGGAACAAAGACAAAGGCTGCTCATTCTTAGATGTTCCTTCCCACTCAGATCCAGTTCCTCTTTCGCACACAGAGTCAACACAGGCTGACAAAGTCCGGCTTCAGATTCTTGGCCTGGGAGTACTTCCCACTCCACAGACTTGGCTATGGGAAAGGAGGGATTCCCTCACATCAGGCCTCTTGCCTCTCGCTCTGAGGGATCCACCTGGTTGTCCTCTTTCTTTAAATGGACCAGGCTGCCCACCCATGACATATCCCGTTAACATGACACCAGGGTTGAAGATGAGCCTCCAGCCTCTCCCTCCAGAGGATCTATTGATCCTTTCCTTTGGGGGAGTTCTGGAAGCTTGTCTATGAGCCTCCCTGCTGCTGCCACCTCTTATCCCTCCATGCTCTCAAACAAAAAGCTGTGATTAGCACTACACACACATACTCCTGGCTTGCTGGGGATTACTCAAACCCACTGCCCCCTGACATGTCTGTATGCCCATTCCTATCCAAAGGAAAATTCCAGTAAGTTAGGGTCAGTAAGTTTGGCAAACTCTAGTCCTGAGTGGTCTCTGGGTGGGAATCTCTGGGCTTGGGAGCTATGCAGCCCACAAGTCTAGCTAGTCTAGTCAGTTGTAGCATACTGATTCATGAGTGCTAGGGAAAGAGGCACCTTTAACACAGGACAGAAGAACTTACCTCTAACACTTGTCCTTTGGTACCAGGCATAGTGTCAGGTCCTCTCTCTCTCTCTCTCTCTCTCTCTCACACACACACACACACACACACACACACACACATACACACACACTGCTGTGCTGAGGGAAGACAGTTAAGCAAAATGTACAGCCAAAAGGGGCCCCCATCCCTGCACGCCAGGGAGTCCTCAGAAGTTCGGAACCCAGCTTCTTCTGAAACCCACTAAATCTCATAAGAGCAAGACAGACACTGAGCCTAAAGGATGTCTACCAAGACAACCCAGATATCCACCTCAGCCACCCAGGTGGCCAGACATTTCAAGTAAGTTCCAGCAACCACACGCTCCAACAGCTCCAACACCTGTCCGCAGACTCCCCTAACACTTCAGAGCCAACACAGGCTCCTGCGAGGCCCTGCTGGTCTTCACAGTCTATGCCCATGACCATCCGCCGCCATCCAAAGAATATCAGAACTGGAAGACTTACCCCAATCATTCCCCCAGGAATTCCCCACCTCATTCATTCATTCCTTCACTAATGCTTACGACGTGCCCAAATCATTCCCACACAGTGAGAACGGAGGCTCTTCTGAAACATTAGGTGCCTTTCCCATAATCACCCTGCTGGTTAACAGCATAGCAGGTTATGGTCTCCGAACGGGTGCTCTTCTCAACACCACACGCCACAGCCCAAGAGGACTCAGCTCAAGAGGATGGGGGAGAAGGTGCAGCACATCCCCCATTCAACCCTACCAGTCTTTTGAGACTTCCTTTCCAGCCGTCGTCCCGTCCTCATTCCCAGAACTTCCTGTCTTCCCCAGCCTCTTAGAGAAAGCCCCAGCTTTCCCTCTCAGAGCCCCAAACCACTTCAGGACTCAAGAACTACAGCTACCCAGACCCTCACCATCTTTGCGGCCGCTTCAGCTGCAGGCACCTCCACCGGCTCCGCCGGAGCTGACGCGTTACCATAGCAACCAAGAACTAGCACTCAGCGATTTAGACCCGCCCTCGACCCGCCCAATTCCTGGAGCAGTCGCGAGGTAACTTAGAAGCAGGAACCCCTCCCTCAACCTTTTCCCGCCCTAGAGTAGCTGGAACCAGGCTCTTGAAGGTTGAGCCCTTTGGATACGCCCATCATGGCCACTTTGGCTTTAACCCAGTTCAAGCCAGGTTCAGACTTTAAAGGGTCTACTACTTTCCATGGGTCCCGGAGGGCTCAACTATCAGGACCCCAAGAGCTAAGCCGAGGATCCTGGTTTTCCCCTCAAAAACCCTTCCACCCTAGGTTACCATGGTTACCGCTACCGGGTTCCGGGAGGATTCAAACCAAACCTGATGAGAGTTCAGGCTGCTGAGAGGCAAGCAGTATTAAACCAAACACATTCCACAGCAGGAGGGAGTCTGACTAGACCAAAGAACACTTCTAGCCCTGAAGATGCGTATGCGGTCTCAAGCTTAGATCTGAGGGAGTTTACTGAAAATACAAGGAGTCTAAGACAGGAAGTTCAAAACCAACCTGGGCAGCATAGCAATGCATTTCAGTAAATAAATATAAACAAACTCAAAATGTAAGTCCTACCCTAAACAAAGTCAAAATCCATGGCAGGGACTTAGGGGAACCTGGCTTTTAACACGTCTCCTGGGAATAGTTTCAGGATTTAAGATTTTTCCCAGTTTCACCTTGATCCTTTGTACCTTAGTAAGATCTACAGGACAGGACTGAGCAGACCTGGAATCCTGCACACCCCACACCCCACAAAACCTCTTACCAACCAGTGATTGCTTTTCTTTCTCAGATGTTTATTTCCAGACCCCCAAGTCTCCCTCCAAACTTGTCTTAGAGAACCTTACTCCAACCTAAGTGTGGAAAGCTGTTGACAAACCCTAGTAGTAGGTAGTAGAGGAAGGGAGGCAATCGCCTGCCACCACCACACCACCACCACCACCGATTCTACTGCTGCCATCACTGCTGCTTAATCCAAAAAGCTGTGTAGTTCATTCCCTGGATTCCTCAACCCTTATCTCTTTGGGAATCCAATTACTAGCCACACCTCTCTTAGGCAGTTATTAGCCCCCACACCAAACAGCAAAGTAAGGCCAAAAAGAGGGCACTGCAAAACAAAGGATGTGTTCTTTCCTCAACGTGGACTGCCACACCGCAGGAACAGTTAAAGGCAGGGAGAGGAGGGTGACAAGTGAGCCATCAGGAAATCGTTCCCCAGTGTTCTGCCTGAAGGTATCTCCCAGTTAGCAGTGCCTCGCTCCAGGCTGCTGTTTGGTGTGAGCCACTGGGAGGCTCATAGCAAAGCCCTGAGCAATATGTCTGCTTAGTCATGTATTTGTGCCACGTAAGTTGATTTAAAGAAACATTTATTCTGGATTTAGTGATACATGCTGGTGTGGTTTCCATCACTCGCGCATACAGTTATGACTCTTCCAGGCTAGGAAAACTTCCTGAAACACTCCTTAGACCAGGCGACTAAATCAACTCATCGGACATCCAGGCGGCAACCTATCAGCCATATTCTCCATATAGTTGGACTGTGGTACCTGCTGCCTAACGGATCTGGAAATGGAGGGAAAATGCAGTTGGAAATGAACAAAGCCAGAAGCCAGTCTGTGAAAAAGTATTCCCCTAACTGCTGGTGCTGTAAACCTGTACGTGGACGTGGGGAGCTGGTTCATTGGATAAAATACTGTCCACGCAAGCCAGAAGACCAAAGTTCGTAACCCACAAGCCCACATAAATGCCTGATGGGTGTGGCAGATATGACAGTCCCTCCTGTGATTCCCAGAGCAGGTCCCAGAGCAGTCTGGCTTCATAAATTAGCGAAATCAGTGAGCTCTGGGTTCAAGTGAGAGATCTTGCTTCAGTGTGTAAGGTGGAGATCAATTGAAAGAGGAAACCCAGCACCAACCCCAGTCTCCACACGCATGCATGCACATCATGCAATGAGCACATATGTAAGCACACATATATACACATGCATGCACACACATGCAATGAACACATATGTAAGCACACACATATACACATGCATGCACACACATGCAACGAACACATATGTAAGCACACATATATACACACGCATGCACATCATGCAATGAGCACATATGTAAGCACACATATATACACATGTATGCACACACATGCAATGAACACATATGTAAGCACACATATATACACATGCATGCACACACATGCAATGAGCACATATGTAAGCACACATATATACACATGCATGCACACCACACCATGCATACACATACAAAGAATAGAAAACAAGACATTAAGTGAGGATTCCATTTTTAATCAATGCTTAGTAAAAAATGAAGTTCTCTGTGTCCAGAAAAAGACACAACAATTTAGCATACATAGTTATATACACGTCTGAAGTCCAATCAGAGAACAGCTGCCCCCATGGCACCCAAATCAGTTCACCACTCGTATTTCTCCTTTTTCTCTTCTCTTTGAATCACTAAGTCTTCCCGTTTTAAATCTATCTGAGCCCTGTGTATTAGCTTTCCACTGCTGCTATGGACCAAGACTTAGGAGCTTAAATAAACACAAATTTACTAAAGTTTTAAAGTCTGGTGTACTTCACTGAGCTAAAATTACAGCATCAACAAAGATTCAATCCTCCTAGAGTTTCTATTGCTTTGAAGGCTGCCCCTGTTCCTTGGCTCATGACCCCTTCCACTATCCACAAAGCCCATGGACTCCACCCACCCTGAACAGTCTCAATCATCTCCCATCTCAGCCTCCCTAAGTTAATCATCTAAACCCTCTTTTGCCATGTAAGGTTAAGTATTCACAAGTTCTGGGGATGAAGAGGCAGGTATTCGACAAGTACACCAGGGCAGTGGGCTTCATTCTGCAGCTACACTGTGAAGTAAGTATAACAAGAATATGTTAACATTTTCTTTAACTGTTTTTTGAACACTTTTCTTATGTATTATTTTTATGTAGGTGAGTATAAAGACTGAATTAATGTTTGTGCACCATATACCTGCAGTACCTCCAGTGGCCAGAAGGTGGCACTGGATCGCCTGAAACCGGAATTCCAGATGGTTATGATCTGCCATGTGGGTGCTGCAAATAGAACCTGGGTCCTTTGAAAGAGCACCATCGCTCCATACCCTGTAATGTATTTTCAAAGATTTGAAAAATGAAATAAAAATATATTTAAAATGCTGAAACAATTGAATATTCTGCTTTAAACTCCATTTTATTTTATTTATGTATTTTAATTTCCCCTCCCTCATCTCCACCTCCTCACACTTCCAACTCCACATCTTCCTACTCTCTCCCTTTAGAAACCAAAGTGATTTTTTTTTAAGGGAGAGAGAAAATGCAGGATAAACATAAACATTCAGAGAGCCACACCAAATGTAAGTTCATAAAACCACAAGGTTCAGAAAACATCATATACAAGCAAAAGACCAGTAAAGAGAGGGGACAAATGTCCAAGCAAAGCAACATAATACAAAATTACCATAGAGCTCCTTTTGTACTGGGCATCTACCACTGGGCCTGGGACCTGCCCTTCCGTGTGGTCTGGACACCCAGTGAGACTCCATTGGAGAGACTAACTTTTCCTTTGCGAGCAGTTGTCAAGCAGACACAGTTTCTTGGTTAGGGAGAGGGGTTCATGTTCGCTTCCCCCATTTGGCTTGGACCTGTGCAGTGTCTGTATTTACTACCACAGCTTCATGAGTTTGAATGTGTGTCAGCCCTCTTGTGTCTGGAAGACACTGTTTCTTTGGTGTCTACCATCCCCTCTGGCTCTCACAATAATTCACCTCATATTCTGCATAGTCCTCTGCACCCTGAGGGGAGGGAGTTGATGAGGCTATTCCAACTTGGACTGATGTTTTTATTTATTTCTATATTTGTGGTGCATGTGCGCCAGGCAGGGATGGGGTGGGGTAGCGTGATTATTCTGTTTCTACTTTCCATCCCCACGCAAAAGTGCCATGAACAGGGCTGGAGAGATAGATGGCTGAGCGGCTAAGAGCACTGACTGTTCTTCCGGAGGTCGGAGTTCAATTCCCAGCAACCACATGATGACTCACAACCATATGAAATGAGATTTGATGCCCTCTGCAGGTGTGTCTGAAGACAGTGACAGTATACTCACATACATAAAATAGATAAATAAATCTTTAAAAAAATATATAAAAGGAATGCCACGAACTCACATGAACACAGATATGAGCTACCATGTAAATACAGATGTGAGATACCACATAAATGCAGATGTGAGCTACCACATCCAGGAATCAGACTCAGGTCAGGCACAATTTTGCAGCAAACACTTTTGCCCACTGAGCAATCTCCTTAAAGCAAGAATCAAATTCACTGACTCCACCACTGAGCTAAATCCGAGGATGCCAACTTTTTGAAATGCCAATCAGGCAAGTCGAATTTAGAAGATTTCTGATTTGGACACATACAGACATTTTCTTCTTCCGTCTTTAAGTGTATGCCTCCAAGGGCATGAGATGAACTTAAGATGGATAGCTCACGGAGTGGAAAGCGCAAAAGCGAGCCACGAAATCGGTGGGAATTACTCGGAAATTGAGAGGCAAATTAAAACAATTTTAAAATTATACCACAGAGAAAGGTAATTCCGGGAGAGGAGCAGATGAAATTTGAAGGAGTAAGATGACGCTTCTGGTGAGCGGAATGATCCACTTAACAAGGAGAAGGGAATGACACAAAGATCTGGGGAAATGGGAAATTCCTTGTCGATTTAACATGAAGGGTTGACCTTGATAGAGAATGCGTGAAGCTCATATTAGCAAAGCAAGAGCAGGACCAGTGACAAGCTAATTACTGAGTGCCGTCAATTCCAAGAACGTGTAAGATTAATCACCGAGGATGCTCTGAAATCCTACACCTCCTGTAAGAAAGAAATGTAATACAAATTTCCCCAAATTTGACAAGAACAATAAAAACCGATGTGATTTTGCCCACAACAAGCCGTGAAGAGGAGCATTCTACTCTATCAATAATAATAAAAGTGTTGTTCAATCCACATCCCGAGAAGACTGGGTTGTCTTACAGGTTATAAAATCATTATTATTCAAAGAGACTGAGAGGCAGGGGTGGAATAGCCATTCACAAAGCATATGACTCCTCCTGCAGTGGCGGATCTTGGTGACATTTTCCAGAGTGCTTAAAGCTTGTAATTATTCCAGCTTTATTATTACAAGTGTTTGTCTCTGTATTTAATTTTGCATTAATAATTTCATATTGCTTTTCTCAACTGAAGCTTCCAACACTACATAAGCTTCGGGCCTCACACAGCCAGGACCCAGGCACTGAGAAGGAGCTTTCTCAGCAAAATATGGCTCAAAAGCACAGCAATATCCTACCCTTATCTCCTGAGACTTCAGGCAGTTACCTCCAGCTGTCTAACTCTTTCTACCATGGCACCACTCCCAGGAAAGCCCCCAGAATAAGGCCTAGATTGCTACCCAGGGGTCAGAATCCAGGAGAGGCATGAAGGCAAGCCCAGCCTGTTCGTTCTGGTTTGGACTTGACCCTGAAACAGCCTTTTCGTCCCTTGGAACCCTGAAGAGTGCCTGGCCAATCACCCTGCTGGCCCTTGAGCCCCAACACTAGCTGAGGCAGGAGACTCAGGAAGTTTGACTCTGATGAGTAAGCACATTTAGTGGGAGGAGCCTGGGAGAAATGGTCCAGCAGAGCTATTAAAATAAAGTCTGGCTTCTCAGTTAAGCATATCTCCTGTCTAAGAGCAATGAGGGGGGACACTGGCTCTCTGCCACTCCCTGTCCTCCCCTTCCTCCTGCCCCTCTGAAATGCATGGAGGAACCTAGCCTCCCAGCACTAGGAGGAACCTAGCCTCCCAGCACTAGGAAGAACCTAGCCTCCCAGCACTAGGAGGAATGACACTACGTAGCTAAGTGAGGAAGGAAACAGGATGAGGTGGCTGCTCACGGACAGAGAATGAGATGAGACTCTACATTCTTTAGAGGGATTTGTGTTACATGCATAAGGCAACTCCTCATGATCTCTCTGAACTTCTACACTCAGTCCTCAGAGTTCCTGAGGCCAGGAGTCACCTCCATCTCCTAGGTCTTCTACAGCCTCTGCTTCCATTTTAGGGGGTATCCATTTGATCCTCAGCAAAGCTGTCTCTTCTGAGTCTGGTTCCTAGCCAAAAATCCAGTCTTGGAGGGCCAGGAGGAAGCTCTCCCATGCTGTGTTCTCTGGAGGAACAGAACGGAAAAGGACAGCAATGATTTGAAAGTCTCCCAAGGCTTGACCCTGGCCTGGGCCTGGTTTCCTCCTGGGAAAGAAGGATAGGCCCGGTCCCTGGGGGATTGGGACAGGGGTATGAAGATAAGACCGTGCTTGAAAATCAGTTTGCAGTGTTTTCTTCCCCTCAGCCATGCGGGGGTCTTGTCCTTAGTGCAGTGCAAACATCAGGACTCAGGAAAGGACCTTACTCTCTTTTTTTTTTTTTTTTTTTCTAAACTGTCTGAAGCTTGAGGGTTGCGTCGCCCGCCGCCTTTCCTGGAACACTTAAATTCTCCAAACCACCCTAAATTCTTTTCAAATCAAAGTAAGGCTCAAAACATAAATAAATGCTTAAATGCACGAATTACTTCACTTAAACTGCTAGCTGCGTTCCATCTGTCTTCAACCCCCCCCCCCCTTTCTCTTTCCTGTTCTTCATGACTGCCCAAGAGACTGAGCTGCAACGGGGAGAAAGGAGAAGCCCAAAACACAGAAAGTAATCCTGAACCAGGCAGAAAGAGCCGAAGTGCACAGAACTTCGGAAGCAGGGTTGTTGGTGTTGGTGTAGGGACCACTGGGTGTGCTTGGGGCTGGAGACTGTAGGTCTGGAATGGAGCAAACATGCAGGTGATGCTGGGATCCGGCTGTGAGAGAGCTGAGAGGTGAGAGTTAGGGCAGAAAGAGCCCCTGGCTAGTCACAATTCTCCACATCCTCATTTGCCAGGAACCTCCTAAGCCATAGAAAAAGACATTAATGAGCCCGTGCCCCTGCCCACCCTCCTGGACCTCTCAACTTCCCATTCACCACCCTCCTGCCCATCTGATACTTGGGCCAGTGTTCTCTTGGTGTCCTCGACACGCCTGGCACCCGCTTCCCCTCCTACGTGACCAGCACGAAGCCCTGGACTGGGTGGCGGATGCCGAGATAAGGCCAACAAGGGGGAAAAAACGCCAAAGCCAGGAAGTTGCACAGCCTGGTTCCCCTGGCAACCCCACCACAGTCACCAAACAGAGCTAGGGTTGAGGGGGTAGGGACAACTGTTTCTGGCTCAGGCCGGGGCCCTTTCAAGACCTCAGTTTTCTTGTTAGAGAAACGTTTTCCAGTCTTCTGGGACATGTTGCCTAAAGATTGAAGAGTCCGTTTGAGATGCAGTTCAATGCCCAGCCGGGATCCATGTCTACAGATCTAATAAGCCTTCTGGGATCTGCATTCCTCACCCCGTGCTGGAGGATATCATTTTGACAACAGACATGTTTAGCCACTTGGAACTCCTAGTGGTTAGAAGAACATTCCATCCTGTGTTCCTTGAGGTCTAAAGCCAGTCCCATCCCCAAGGGCGCTTGACTTTCAATATCAACTGATTGGTGACCAGAGTCTAGGAATCTGGATTTTAGTTCACACAGAGCCAGTTCAAACTCCTGAGCTCTGAGCTCCTTCTAGTTGCAACACTTTTGGTTCTGAGAACCAGAAGCCAACGGGAGATCTGTATGGAACACATAGCTTTTCTGTTCCCAGAAACCCTAGGACTCCAGGCAAATCACTCCAACTCCTTAAGCTTCAGCCTTTCTGCTCTCTCCAAAGGATATGAAGTACTAAAGCCTTACCAGGAGGTTACAAGCCTCTCTGGATCAATAAATATCCAAGTGTCTTGAAAGCACACCTCTTGGGTATTGTCTTGGTGGTCGTAGTGGCTTCTGTTGCTGGAGGTAAAAAAAAAAAAAATGGGACTATCTGAGAGAGGTCTGAGAAGGTCAGGCTGCTTTGAGCACAGAAACCCACAGAAGCAGGATCCAGGAGCAATGCCTCCGGCTCTCTGTCAGCTCCCATGCAAAGCAGCCAGATCTCCATTGAGAGAGAGGTGGCTGCCGCGGAGATGAACTTCCGGTGCCCCTTGCGGAGCCCGACCTCTCCCTTCCTCCACTGTGGCCCTGGCCTCCACTCACAGGAAAACCACAACTCAAGTCAGCTGCAGGCTGAACCCCTTCTTCAGGGTCAGTCACTTCACAGGGAACCCCACAACTCGGACTCATGCCATCTAGAGTTTAGATTTCAGTCGTTCCGTTAGTTTGGCTGGGCTAGGTTCACTGGTATTCTATGACTTTCAGTCTCCTCTACAAAATGGGAAGAAGCATTTGTATTTTAGGTTAGTGCCCTCTCTTCGTGGGTTTCTCATCCCAGCAGTCACTAACCTGTGAGTTACTTAACAATGTCTTTCTTAATCCTTTCCTCTCTCCTTCATGTTCTACCCTCAACCCTGGTGACTGTCACTTCAGCCTGAGAAACTGCAACAATCCTGACCCAAATTTCAGACCATTTACCTGGTAGCCTCACAGAGCTTTCGCACAAAGCACAGCCTGTAACTCTGTTGTCTGGCTCAGAATTATTCAGTCATCAGATACGGTGGCAAACCCCTGTAATTCCAGCCATAGGCTGAGGCAGGAAGGCTGCCACAAGTTCAAGGCCAACCACATGAGACCCTGCGGGGGAGGGGGGGAGAACCCACTATTTCCCTTTGGGAACTGCCCACGGTACTTATTTCTCTTTGAACCTCCTTTGACGATCTGATCCTCCCCTCCTGAGCATCATCTGGAAAGTCAAAGATCTATAGTCCACTTCTGCATAGCCTCATCTCCCAAGGGCACGTAGCACCACCCCCGGCCTCCCTTTATATGCCTCCAGGTGTATGGAATAATCCAATTTTTAAAATCAGTTTTTCTAGTAGGGATATATGGCTCAGTATATGGTAGAGGCATGGAGATGACGACTGTGATGCTGATGGTGATGATGACGATGGTGATAATGGTGATAATGGTGATAATGGTGATGATGGTGATGATGGTGGGCCATGGCACTCATCCTGGAGATCACCCTAAGACCTAAGCCCTCTTATTATACCACAAGTCACGCTGTTTTATAATTGATTCCTCACTCTTCTTACAGGAAAAGTGGAAGAAAGCAGAGATCATTTGTCTTGTTAATTGCAGATATCACACCCGGACACCCCAAAAGACCCAGCAGGTTCCTCACCTGTTCAAGGGTTACATTTTGAAATAATGAAAGGACAAACCCAAAACACAAGAGCCCCAAGCATAGGGTGAAATAAAATATAATCGCAAATATCACCACCATCTTGCTTCTATCACACACTGAGCCGTACCATATTTCCCTACTAGAAAACCATCTAAAACGTCATATTCGACCAAAGGGGTAATAGAACAGAATGACGGCCCCAGTGTCTGAGGGAATGCCTCTATCATCTCTCCACACACACTTCAGAGTCTAGTCATGTGGCCTCTCCTAGTCATGTGACCTCTTCTAGTCATGTGACCTGTCTGCCTTTGCCTTCTCAACCTTACTCATTGAGCCTCTATGATCGTGTCCACCCTCCAAAAAAAAGACTACCCTCTCTCTACCCACAGACACTTGACCTCTGACCCCACAAAGCCAGTGACTGCTCGATATCCCAAAAGTCTCCCTTGCAGGTTCCCATATTTCCTTGGGCAGATGGGAGAGAGTATCATCCCTGATATAGGTCACCTCTGACCCCTGTGGTATTCCAGAATTCACCAGGCTGTTGAGGAGTTGACAAGTGAAGCCTTCCATAGAGCCCTGCATGTTTTCGTCAAAGGCATGTCTCAATGGCTTCAAGAATCATCATGGCTCGCGTCCGTGTTGTTTCCCTTCAGGGCCACCGAGTCTTTGAGCAAAGAGGTCATATATCAATAAATAAAGTCAACCTGTAGAGTCTGACATAGAACCCCGGGAAGGGCTGAAAAACACACATGGAAAGGGGTGTATCTGAGCATTTCCAGGCAGAACGGCAGACCTATCTTCCTCCATTAGGAAATGAGATTTGTCCTATTTATTGAAGCCATTCCTTCCGACCCTTGAGAGATTCCAGAGGCTAATAACCTTTCGGGGCAAGAGGATCATCTTTCCTTGTCTAACCGAAATTTCTCTAGATGCAACTTCAGGGCATTTTTCTGTATAATCCACCTCCCTGCCCACTGGGACTAAAATCTACTTCTTCGAAAAGAGACAGTTGGTTCCTAATTCATTCGTCCAGCCTTTTCTCCAACAAATTTTATCCCAGGCCGTTTATTGTCTCTCCGCTGGAGTCCTGTTACCCAGCCCTCTCCCGGTTCCACTGTGCCTCGGGCCCTTTGCCAGGTTCTCAAACAGCAATAGGAGAGGAATGACGTCTATTGTTCTCAGTGGACAAACACACGGAGGCCCACGCACACAGAACCTACACCTCTACCCTCCCATTATCCTCCACCCTGGACAGACAGACACTCACGGGCAGTCTCTTCACAGACTCATCTCTCCCACCAGGGGTCCCTGAGCCTAGGTCTGGTCAGTCCTCAAACACCTGGGTAAACACACACACAGGGACCGCACAGAGCGCAGCTTTTTCTCACAGGTAAGCTAAACTGGGCGGAGCTTCTGAGCCCCTCCCCCTCCTCTCTGCTCCTGCCCTTCTCTAATTCTCCCTTCTATTGGCCACCTTAGGCCACGCCTACTTCCTCAACCCCTCCACATCCATCCATCATCACCCCCCCACCCCACCCCCCTACCCCCGCGCCCCCACCCCCACCCCGCGCTTCACAGCGGAGGGCAAAGTAAGTGAACCAAAGTCGACTCTGCCCTCTTCCTCCCGTGCTCCTCCCCCTCCGCCTCCTCCATCTCAAATCACAATTCAGCTTTCCCTTCTCCCAGGGCACACGTTGTACACTACCCTCTGTCTACTTTACGGCTTGGGGTTTTGTTTTGCGAAAATTAACACGAGGAAAGAGCGGGAGACTTGGTCGGGTCCCATCTCAGACCCGATGACAGGCTACGTTGCTGTGGCCCTAGTCTGGCTGGACCCTATCTTACTAGGCCAGGGGATTTGAGAGCAAGTTGGTGGTTCCACAATCATTCGTTCATCCATTCAACAAATATTTATCCAGCACCTGTAGCACCACTCTCCAGGAACAAAACCAATAAAACCCTGTAGATTCTATGGGTGGAGATTGAACATGAATAAGTAAAACATTGCCCCTGGGACAGTCATAAATGGCACCGGGGAAGGAGATGCAGGCTGGGGTGGTGTGTGGTTTGAAGTAGGGTGGTCAGGAAAGGTGATATTTGGACAAAGCTTTGAGGAGATAAAAGAGCGAACGAACCATGGCGAGGTCTCGAAGGAGATTGTTTTAGGTATCTGGAATGCTCCAGTATCAGTTACAAAATACATACAGAGAATGGGACCTGGTCGATGACAAGCAAGGGGGACATTGTACAATGGAGCTGTTTCTCTTGGCATCGGGACCCAACTGAGTTCCAGGGGTTGAAAAGTTAGAAGAGTCAGATCAGGAGTGAAACTGACTTCCGCAGGGGCAAAGAGCTAAAAAGCAAGAGACAGGAAATAACGATGTAAGACCTTAAGATGCCAGGCCCCCAAATGGTTTTGTCTTAGTTTTCTCTATTGCTTCAATGAAGACATCAGGACCAAAAGCAGCTTGGTGAGAAAAGGATTTCTTTGCTTTACACATCCTAAGTCCCAGTCCACGGAGGTGAGTCAAGGTGGGCACTCAGGGTGGGGACCTGGAGGCAGCATCTGAAGCAAAAGCTTCGAGGGGTCTTCTCGGCTTGCTCAGCCTGCTTCCTTACATCACCCAGGACCGTTTGCCTAGGGGTGCCACCGCCCACTGTGGGCTGGGCCCTCCCACATCAATTACCAATCAAGAAAATGCCCTATAGACAGACTTGCCTCCAGGCCAATCTGAGGGAGGTGTTTTCTCAATAGAAATTCTTCTTTCCAGATAACTTCAGTTTGTGTCAAGTTGACAAAAACTAACTAACTATCTAACTAACTAATTAACCAGGACAGAGTTGAACACCTACTGAAATCGATTAAGAAACTTTTCGATCCCTCTCTAAGCTGGGCAGCTGGAGATCACAGCTGGAAGGAAAATGAGCATCTCTTGGACCCCACTGATTGTCTGCCTTTGAAATGTTGCTCTAGAGAGAGGGATCGGGCCAGCGGGAACTTCTTTGATCATTTTCAGCTGTGCAGTGGTGGAGGTCTGTAGCCCCAGTGGACAGCAGCAGTCTCCCAGGTGCACACAAAGCCTATCTTTCTATCCCCTCACTTGCGCTTCCTGGGCCTTTATGAGCATTCACTATGGCAGCCCTTTCCACTCTGGGCTTACACGATCATCCAAGGAGACTTAGGAGAAACCATTCTCTATAATGTTACAGAACGAGGAACATCTCCCATTACATCTCTCCAGTCTCTCCACATCCCGACTTGTGGCTGTAACAGCAAAGGCAGGACTAGAACTTTATCCAGGCCGAGTTGGGGCTCCTTCCTGTGATTCCTAGGTGGCCTTGGCTATGTTTCTTGCCCTTTGTGAGAGCCATTGAATAGAATGTGGGCAATGACAAGGTGTATTGGCCTCCTCGACTTCTCTTAAGAATCTCAGGCAGTCCTGAGGCACATCACACACATCTCAGAAGATGGCAGTGTGTTGACAACAGTTGTAACTGGAAATAGTTAAATCAGGAAAGGATGTTTAAAAAAAAAAATTTCCGTGGATTCAGTGTTTTGTCTGCAATGACATCACTCTCTCACACTGGCAGTCCACAAAGCCTTCCTGAAGGAGAGATAAAGGACTGACAGCTAACCCCCTGGAGATTTATACAGAGGCTGCAGCCTATCTTATCTGTGCCACAGCCCCTGGGAGTGCAGCAAGCAAGAAAATGCTATCTCCTCCATAGCATGGTGCCAGGATTAGACTGAAAGCCATGGGGCAGATGGCTATAAATGACAGCATGGCGCCTGGCACACAGTAGGTGTTTCCAGGAAGAGACTGCCACAGTGAGGCATGGAAGGAGGGGAGACTAGAGGCCTTTGGTTACAAACTGCTGTTATCATCAATCTCAAGCACAGTATTGTCAGAGATAGGGACAATGGAAATCATGGTCCTGAGACTGGCTGGTTGGACTGGGCAGGGGTGGGGCACTAGGTGACCTAGAGTCCCTCAAGTCCTCCATGGGAAGACACAGAGACAGCACAGGAAGTCTTGAGATGACAAAAGACCTACAAGCTGCAAGCATTCATTCATGAGTTGGGCTGAGGACAGTGTCCCCAAGTGGATTATCTTGTCCCAGGCCAAAGTCTGTTCTGCAAGGCTCTCCCTGGAATGCAGCCCACAGGTGCATAGGACCAAGGGGCAAAGCGTCCATCTCCACAGCCACCAACTCATTTTTGCTCATTTTCCAGCTCTTGGTTCCAGCCAGCCACTATGACCCCCCACCCCCACACACACACCTTCAGCAACCCAAGTTGGAACTGCCTGCTTCAACATGGGGGCCATCTTGCCCCATCTCCCTGAAAGATCTCCTGTTAGATGAGACCTGTACTTGTCAGGCCAGGAACAGCAGGCCACCTGCCCAAGTCACTGAGGAGTAAAGTTCTCCTATCTTGCAGACACAGGCCACCCAACCTGTCCTCCCCTAAACCAGATGACAGAGAGAGGATTGTGGGGAAAATAAAGACAGGGCTTAGCCTGGCAACCTCTCATCTGTACCCTCCCTCCCTGCCTGGTATGACTCCCTTACCCCGAAATGGGCGCAGTGGCCCTAGAAACAGCCAGAATCCATGCAAAACAAAATGGGATCTTTTTATTTAAAATCAGCAAACTCGTGTTCGTCAAGCCCCAGAGCATGGTAGGCAGCCGTCCTACCTCTGCTCCACCCCTTAGCCACAGTGAGAGGAATGGAAAGTAAGAAGCCAAAGGGCCTCTGCTAGGGAAAGCTGCCCAGACGTGTGGTAAGTACAGCCCAGCTGTGGCTGGAGTGACAGCCACAGGCCCCTCCCTATAAATTAAGTCCCTGCAGCCACAGCTGTAGGAGAGGCCTCCTTATATAAGGAAGGGTCGGTGCAGCATCAGGCCATGGGGCAGAATCTCTGACTCCTAGCCAAGGGATGGACTGAAAGAAGAGGTCAGGAAAGCAGAAAAGATGCTGTGGGGAGGCGGCTTTGGTCCCAGGGTTTTTGTTGGTCCAGTTTTGATGGTTGTGGGGGAAGGAATGCATTAGTAAGCCCAGAGAGAGAGAGAGAGAGAGAGAGGCAATTATCAGGCCCTGCCAGCGGTGACAAGATAGGTTAGCCCCAACCCTGGCAGAGGGGAGCTTAGCAATCCAGGGGCTCTCAGGGAATGTCTGCTAAAACATATATATACATATATATTAACCATTCGTGGAGGGCAGGGGAAGGAGAGGGTATGATCAGAGGATCTGCCGTGGCATCCCATAGCCGGTCATGCCGGCCTGAGATGCTCCACGGTTGGTGCCCATCTGCAACCCAATCACATTCTTGCCCTCTTGCAACTGGTTGTCCGAGAAGTTCCGAGGGTTCTCCTTGGATTTCCTGGGTAGAAAGGGAGTACTAGTTAGGGGGTGGTCAGGGGCTAGCTATCCAGTTAAATTCTTCCCTGAGGTGTGTAAGCTGACACCCACTCTGCTTCTGAGACTCCTGAGCTGCCTAAAAGCACCTCTTTGTTTCTCCAAAAGGACAGTCATTGCCACCACCACCACCTGGTACCACCACCTTCTGGAATTCTAAAGATGCTTTGCAATGACTGGTTCTATTATCTACATTCAGGAATAGGCAAGAATACTGTACCAGCAAGGCCCTATGGCTTTCCCACAGATACTTACTTAGGAAACCAGTTGGGATCCCCAGAGAAGAGCCCATCGTCCCTGGCTACTGCCAGCCCACCCAGATTCATTAGTGTCCGCTGCACACAAGCCATATTCTTTCCTGGAAGAAAACGGTGATATCATCTCAGCAGAAGTAGGTTACTAGATGCTAGTATTCTATCTGTCGCAACATCTGCAAGCCTGGCATCCAAACTATAATTCATTGTTTCAACCTCAACCTGCAATATGCCCCATCCTTGATCACACACACACACACACACACACACACACGTCCTCAGGAAAACCACCAGCTATCCTTTTTCTTTGGTAAAGATGGCCCAGCCCAACTCCTGCTCTGCCGGGTAACAGCCCTGGCCCCTGGCCCCTGGCCCACCTTCCCAGAGATCCACAGTCTGGAAGATGTCCGTGGTGTTAATGCCATAGCGCTCGGCTGCCTGCAGGAACTGAGAGATCTGCTCCATCTGCTTGAAGGCCATCATAGAGGACTGGATCTTCTTTACTGGGGCCTGCCCCTCAGGATACAGTGAATTAATAAGCTTGCACAGCACCTGGAAGAGGCAGCAGGCAGGCAGAAGTGAGGATGGGACTACTGAAGGTCAGAGAACCAAAGACAGTGAGCCAGAGAGGTGCCTTTCCTGTGGTGAGCGAGCCTCAAGGTGCCTCCTGCCTCTGAACCCAGATAAAGGGCCAGAGTTTAGTCTTTCCTCACTACTTCAGAACCACGGCCTGGCGCTTACCTTCTTACCCTCTTTGCAAACATCACCAGCACCTATCAGCTCCTGCTGCAATAGGCACATCCGCCTTGACCTTTCCTCCATGGAGACAGAAAAGCACGGAAGCTCTATGGGCCCCCAGGAAGACGCTCAGGCTGGCAAGCTTGGGTTTGCATGCTCGCTTTCTCCTCTTCTCTGTGTAAAACGGCCCCTGGTCCCCCAGCATCAGCCCTGCTCACCCTGCTTGCCCTGCTCACCCATCCAGTACTCACCGTGCCGTCCTTGAGCCAGTTCTGGAAGTTCTCGCGCCCAGGCTGGGGCTGGCCCACGTCCTCGCGGCACTGAGTGATGATCCACTGGATGAGGATCTGCTCCAGATCAGCGTCGTACTGCTTCTCAATCTTCTGCTGCACCTCTCGGCTCAGGCCGTATGAAGGTCCCCTGTTGGCCATTCTGAGCAGCTGTGGTGATGGCGAAGAGCTGTGGAAAGGACAGAACTAGGCCCACGGTCAACATTCTACAATCCAGTGCATATGTCCCCTATGAGGACAGGGGGGGAACTCCTGGCCAGGAGCTAGCACAGCAGGGCTCTGAACTCTGGCCAGTAGGAAGCCACACAGATACGACATTTCGGCTGAATGAATGGCCCTGTGTCTAGAATGACGCCTGGGACCCACTGGAATGCAGGATGAGGTAAAGGATTTTAGTTCGGCTCCTCATTTGGAGTGATGAAGCTTGACAGAGGCGAAGTCTAGCCTCCAACCCTCCTCTTTGAAGCCTTAAAAATGATTCAGGAAATGAGAGCACAGAGCACATGGGAAACCTATGCCAAGAGCGGGAGCGAGAAAACTACCCTCCGTCAACCCTTAGGTTGTCAGGGAGCATCTGTGAGCTGTACTAGGGGCTGTAGAAGAGAGTGAAGACTCTGGCTCTACACTATATCTATAGTGTTATCAAGAGGATTCAGGGAGGAGCGCTGGCAGTGGAAACTGTACACAACGAATATTAAGCTGCACAGTTCAGATCATCTTACAGGAATTAATAGAAGCAGAGGGACAAAGGCAGTCTGGGTGGGCTTGCTGGGAAAGGTAGGCAGGGGGAACTTCCTGAGAAAAACCTAGCAGACAAAATGGATTCCTTCCTTTCCCTTCTAGGAATCGTGATCAGCAGACTAACCCCCCACCCTTGCCTACTCTCCCACCGAAGGTAGCCATATAGTGACTCCCAAACCCTGGAGATACATCATCTTACACAGTTGAAAAAGCAGGGTGTGCATGCATTTGCAGATGGCATGATTAGCTGTCTCAGCCAGGTGGGCCCAGTACCGTCACGAGAGTTCTCATTCTCACTCACTAAGTGAAAGGGGAAGGCAGCATGGGAGAAGTGAAGACAGGGTGGGTGTCAAGCAGGGTCACAAAACAAGCAATGGCGAAGAAGCCAGAAAAGAAAAAGAAATGGACCCTCCCCTAGCTCCTCAGTCCCAGTGAGTACGCGCCACTCCCCCACCCTCCACCCCACCCCACCCCACCCCCAGCATCTCCCACTGAGTTTCTAAACTATCAGAGCATCCAGTGTGTGGCTAAGTTCATAGTTTGTTACAGCAGAAAGGGGAAATTAACCCAGAGACTTGGGTGTGATATTCAAGGAAACCTGGGAAGAGAAAGAAGTGTGGCAAAGTGCATAGCTAGGTTCCTTAAGGACCCTGGTTAGGAAGGGCTGCTGGCTTCTGACCACAGGCCTGAGTTTGCAGGCATTTCACTGTGAGCAGCCTGCCCCACCCACTGTTTTACTGACAGGTGCCACACCCAGGAACCCGGAGACCGAGTGCAGGAGTAGCTTCTGCTGCCCAGAGGAGCCAGGAACAGAGGAGGGACATTGTCCTTCATTAGCTAATCCCTGCTACTGTTTAGGGGTCCTGAAATAGAGCCAGCTGTCTCCGACTGCTCACAAAATGGTATCCACAGGACAAGCGCCTCCATTCAGAGAGAGGAAGGGAGCCCACATCTGGCATCAGGCCAGGTCAGTCTTAAGGGATGACGTCATTCTGGCTCCCTCTCTCATGCACCCCAGGTTAAACACTCCCACCACCCACTCAGTGGGTTCTGGTGCTCCGCCAAAGAAGCCAGGCTAATAAGTCCATTGCTAATAATGTCATACGAGTTTGTGCGATGGGTCACTCCCCTCCCCCACCCTCCAACATGGCTGATCCTTTCTACTCTGGGTTTATCCAGCTGCATATTTCCGGCAGGATCCTTCCCCATAAATCAGTTATTTTTAAACTTCATTAGGAGACGTCCCCCAGCCAGACCAGATAAATGTCAGGCTGGGTCCCGACCCACACCACACCGCAGGCCACACACACACTCAGCTTGATGAACGCAGGTAGTTGAGTGGAGTGGCTGAGACCTGGGCAGAAAGGGGAGCCAGCACCCTCACCCTCAATAGACCAGCCACAACTACTCAGCTCTCAGGCTGTGGGGGGCGTGTTGTAATCTCTGACTACAAAGGAATGGCCAGAAAACAGGAAAAGAAAAGGAGGGGGCTAGAGGCCACTATCACACGCAAACCTGCGCAATTTCTAGACCTCTCTTCTGGAAACAGCTTTCCTCTCGCTGCCTGGGGCTGTTTCCAAGGAGCTGGTGTGCCTGGAGCTCAGGCACAGGTAGAGAAAGGGCAAGAGAATGACTAACTAGAGACCAGGGTTGAGAGGAAGAAGAGAGTCCAGAGATGACCCTTTCAGTATCTCCCAGCTCTGGAGACTGGACACAGCTGGCAGGGCTGTTCATTTCCAGCTGCAGTGTCTCCATTCCACTCTGAGGCCATGACCCTAGAACCCCAAAGTGGCAGAGCCACGGGATGGGATTCTCAGACTAGGCTCTCCCAACCAGCCCTGCCTGGACAGCAGCTGTCTCTCTCCCTACCCCTCAGGCAGGCAGGCAGGCAGGCAAGCAGGCAGGCGACTGATGGCTTGTGGCTGCTGCAGCTGGAGAGACCCACCCTGGTTACACCCAGGAGACCCGCCCCAGCCCTCCCTCAGAGAAAGAGAAAATGGCAAGTCTCCTTCTGGGGTGGGCTAAAGAGATGTGTCCAGCTGGAACACAGGTGTGGGAGATGCTTAGAACTGGGTATCCCAAGTAAAGACAACTGGATAGCTTGCCTGGTGGGCTGCCAGTGACGAACTCTACTGCTGATTGTAGCCCTAGGAACCATCCTCAACCAGGCCCACAAGGTTACAACAATAACTGGGAAAGGAGGAGGAGTCATAAAAGGCTTTCCAACCCCGTGCTCCACCCAAACCATGGATGGCAGTTTACCTCACCCCATTCAACGTCAACGCTGAAGGCAGGCAAGGGAGACAAGCTGGAGGGTTGGACTCTAGGGCTCATGACTACGTGTTGGGAAGACAATGGGACTCTCCTCTCCCTGGGCATGTGGAATGTAGGGAACTTTCCAACTTCTGAAACAGAAACGCCACGTGGGTAGGCAAAAGGCCAGTGGGGGGCACTGTGGTTAAGGGGATGCCTTAGGGAAGACCCTCCCCCACCAGGGGCCAGTCCCCTAACCACCTAGAGTCCAGAGCAGAAGAGAAAGCTAAGCTCCACAAACAGGAAGCCACAAGGGCTGCTCAGGAGGAGAGGAGGAGGTGGAGGCCGTTGCCATGGCGTCTGTGTACCAAACATGGGAATGGAGGCAGGGTGGGGGCCCCCCCGGGCCCCCCCCCCGGGGCAGGAACACCCACTCCACACAGACTTGGGTGGAGGCTCTAGGCGAAGGGGCAAAAGCGATCCCAGCAGTTCTCAGGGTATAGCCAGACTGGGGAAGCGGGGAACGGGGAAGGGGCAGCTTTGGAGGACCTGGAGGGCGTATGCAGTTTGTGGGTAGAGAATCAAAGAAGACATACCCTGGGTAGGAAAGAATTTTTTTTTTCTTTTTGTGCTTAAAAAGCCCACACTTGGCAATCTCGAAGGACAAAGCCATGGGGTGAACACTGACTAGGGGCCAATCCCCTGGGGACCAGCATAGACACCAAGGTTATGCAAGGGGATCGCAAGGACAAAGATTATTTGCCGCTTTGGAACGTTAGCACCTTGCTCACCCCTCCCTACCTTGGCCCACAGCCTGAGGTGTACCCTAAGCTGCAGGGAAGAGAAAATGGGAGAAGCTTAGAGATGAGCTATCCCTGACTACTGCTCTAGGGAACAAGGAGACCCGTCCAGCCACTGGTCTCCTACACCGCACCTCCACTTGCCATCACCGCTGCTTCTGCTCCACAGATACCACGTATCCCAGAACGTATAGGAACACAGGTAGGCCTGCAGAGCCCAATAAGGAGGTAATCTACTTCCGGCCCAGCCCCTTCAGCCGTCCCCCCACCCCCACGGCCACACCCTGCCTGGGCCGTTACTGTGGATGAGTCACCCACCGCCCTCCCGCCACTGGGGTGACGCAGGTCTGGGCAGCCCGCCCGCCCGCCCGCGGCCACCACCGGCTTTCCCAGCAGCAGGGGGCACGGGAGGGGGCAGCGGGTCTCAGGCTAGGGTAAGAGAGTTTGGATAGCAGCCAACCCCTACAGACAGGGCACATCCGAGTGCAGTCAGGGCTGCAGCCCGGAGATGTCCGAGGTCAAAGGCACTCCAGAAGAAGGGGGTTTCACAGAAGACCAGGCTACTGTGCAAATAACTCCGGGAGACCAGTGACCCCAGCTGGTGACCCCGAGTACCCGGACAAACGAACTAGCAGGAGGGGGGGACAAAAGGGCGGTCTCGGGGTCACAGAAGGCAGGCAGTACCCACACGTGCTCCTGGACCAGGAAGTGAAAAGGTCGCGCGGTAAATTCATGGACCGGAGCGCGCGCCAGAACCTAGTTCTTGCGGCCACTCAGCAGCCTGCGGACGCCCTCCTTCCTTCTCCCCCCAAAGAGAACTCGACGCTGGAGCGAACGGCTGGGGCTTGGGACCAGACCTCTTGGGTCGGGACGGACGCCCCGTCTGTGCACCCGTAAAGCTTGCCTTGCTTAACTGCTGAACAATGTAGAGAAGGCTTGGGAACCGGACCTGACAGCACGGGGCGGGGCACCCAGTTGGGACCCCAGCGTCTGCCAGTCTTCAACCCCCACGCTCCCAGAAGCAAGTCTCAAGTGTTGGCTTCTTGCTTTCTACAGACCACACACATAATCCTCAACCCTCACCCCGCTGCCTTGGTCCCTCAGTCCTGCTCACCGTCCAAGAGGGCTGGATGAGAACGCACGCACGACAGGGGCTGCAGCGGCGAGTGGAGCTCAAGACCCGGCCGGGCTTGGAGTTTTCTGGGGGGTCCCGCCTCAGACGGGGCGGACCAGAGGCGGGGCAAGGGCCGAGAGGGTTTAAAGGCGCCGCCGCGTGGAATGCTGGAGCGCTTAAGATAGGTGGTCAGTAGGCAGGAATGAGCCGTAAAGGACCTGCTGAGTCCTTGGCGCCGCTGCAAATGGTCTCCGCCCAGGGGATCCTCAATCTCCACTCACCAGCCATAGATTTGTATCCTAGTAGGAAACTTTCTGCGTAGACTAGCTAGCTCAGGATCGCAGGCCTGTTTCTATGAGAAGCCTACTATTACAAAAAGGCCGGCCTTTTGTAAATGCAGGTCCAGGAAGCGTCTTCCTACAGGATAGAGTAAGGAGTAACAGGCTGGGACAGCACCCCCACGTGGTTCTGCTTGCCATTTAACTTCAAGCCCGGGCCAAAAAAAAAAAAAAAGAAAGAACAGTGAGGTCACTCCTTGCCCGGGGGCCTTAAGGGTGTGGTAGGGCTTGGGACCTGGGATTTAGACCCAGTTCTCTCTCTCCCTTCCATCTCCCATTTAATAAATTGACATTTCTTCTTAGATCTTGGAGGGTTGGAGGCCGGGGCTTAGTGGAGGAAGTTGGCAGGCACTTTTCCACCCCTTAGAGTGGAGAGCAATAGTTGAGGGGTGTCCAGAACACCTACTTTTTCAGGTTGCAGTTAGCAGAGTTCCCCACTTAAAACCCACCAGTGTTTTTCTTTCTTCACGTGATGGAGTCCCCCGTTGAGCCTGATATTTAAAAGAACAACAGCCAGTTCCACCCTGACCTTTGACTTCTCTATTCCCCAAAGTCCCACTCAGACCCACAGAATGTCAAGTTTCAGTCCCCTGTGCCTTTAGGGTGTTCCTCTGCCCGTAAGTGGGTTTCCTTCACTGCCACGTCACCTGCTCTGCCTGTTACCTGCTTGTGTGGCTTCTGATCAATTACAAAAGTACCTTTGGCTTTAGTTGCCGTGCCCAGTCTACAAAATAAACTCCGGGCGGTGGACGGCACATGGAAAGAACTCTGAGCAGTCTCCTGTGAGTGTCCCAGGAATCCCCACATGTTTTAAGTATTTACTAAATATTGACTCAAACTGAACTCTTTGTGCCAATGTGATAACCAGCTTACAGCTTTATCACAGAGCGTAGTTGGCCTCAGTGACTAGCGAGAACTCCCCAAGGACAAAGGCATTATCCCAGTGATTTCTCTATTTTCTCATGGCTTCTGGCCTAACAGCCGATCTCTACTGGGCACTCAACAACTTTTTTTTCCTTGAATGACGTGTCCCATTCAGAACCCTCTCTGTACATATCCAGGGACACAAAGAGAGGTGACAGAGAAACGGTTTTCAGACATTTATTATCCACCTGTTTTTAAAAAAAGAAACCTGCACCCACACCATAAACACCACTCGCACGTGTGCACGTGTGCGCGCGCACACACACACACACACACACACACACACACACATCCCTGTTCAGCTCCCAGACTCAATTAAAAAGTCAACACATCCACTCTATACCAAGCTCACTCAAGCCTACCACCAGGCCACCATCAGGGTCTATGACACAGAGAGGTAGGGGCAGTGCCCCAGCTTGGAGCCAAAGTCTTGGTCTCCTTTGCAAATCCACATATGCTAAGCGGGCTCATAGCAGAGTAGCCTGTTCAGGGTAAGAGATGGACTGCTGATAGGCTGGTAGCCGGGCCCTGGTAGCATCCCTGCGTCGGCGGAAAGCTAGGAATTCCTCGCGAAGGGCAGCACAGCGGGCCTCAGGGCCGGCAGCGTGGGTTGGGTTCAGGAGACAGCTCTCCTCTGGAGTCTTGACACCTTCAAGGGGAAGACAGGACTGTGTGAGAAGAGATGCCGTGACTCACTGGCTGAAGAGCTGAGTCCTGAGGCTCCAAAGGGCCTTTGCGTGCAGCACAGGGAGCCTAGGGAACAAGAGACGCTGCAGGGCAGGGAGCCTGAGACTCAGGAATTGCCTGGGAAACAAATAGACCAGCTCAGAGCATGGGAGGGCGGGTGTGGGAGAGCACAGCCAGCTTAGAGGGCCACATACCTAACTCTGGCTCAAGTTCAGGATGGGACCGAGAACTGGCCAAGCCTGGATGCCAGGTCTCTAGCAGCTCCATGTCCCCTGGGAATTCCGAGTCCCATTCATAGTTCTCATCCACAGAGGTGTTCCTCCTGTTGTTATAAAGGACAGGTGGGAAACGTGGGCAGAGGAGTAGCCGGTAACCAGAAAAGTGTGAACCAAACCAAGGGTCCTCTAAAGCAGATTTCACTTCCCGGACCTCAGCAGAACTTCCAAGATAAGGGGTCTTCTGGTCTCAGGGTGGGAGTGAACAATGGAAGGGGAAGAGTATGGGGGTGGGGATAGCGGTGATCTGGAATGACAGGGCAGGGTGGAGGGCCTGGGCAAGAATGAGTGGCTACTGCCTTTACCTTTTGCTGACTGTCACCACATGCTCCCTTCGGGGCCACCTTTCGGGGCCACTGGCCCAGCTGCTTGTGTCTCCTGGAGCTGGACTGAGGTAGCTTCCCCCTGCGGAGGGGGCTGTGGAGGGAGGGCGCAGGAAGGAAGCACTGCCCCTCCCACTGCTCTGGCTGGTGAGGCTACCACGAGGGGCAGCAGAAAGAAGGCCCGGCAAGACCCTCTCCCTCAGAGTCCAATCAGCCAAAGCTGTGTAAGGGGGCTCTGAGGAGACCCCGACCCCCATCAGTGTCCCAGGAAGCACTGCCTTGAGATTTGCAGGAGGTGAGTCAGGTGGTGGAAGGAAAGATGAGGTGGGGCAGGGCTGACTATCCATGAAATCTGGAGGCGGAGCTGGCGTGGGCTCCTCAAGAGGTGGCCAGTCCCCGTCCACATTCATCTCTCGGAAGAAGGGTAGGCTCAGGTACTGGAGCAGGGGTCCTGGACCTGGTAGGGGGCTAGGCACGGCTGCAAGAGGCTGCCCCACAGGGCTGATGTCTGTAATGCAGAGGGGTTGTGGGACCCCACTGGGGCTGCTACTGCTACAGTCAAAGGACTGGGCCAAGCGTTTAGCTGAGGTCCGAGGTTCTGAGCGCTCCAGACATAACTTTTCTTGTGAGGGGGCCACAGTGGGTCCCATCACAAAGCGCCCATCTGGGCCCCTGCAAATGGGCTCTAATGGTAAGGGTCCCCGGCCAAGTGGAGAATCCGGGTGAGGGCTAGGCGGTCGGGCAGGCTCCCCCCAGAGCAGACTCTGGCGTAGGCTGGGAACTGGGGAGCCTTGGAGCTTGAACTTGGTCACGCTGTCAGGGCTGCCTGAGCCAGGAGCAGAGCTGAAGAAGGACAGAAGATTGGGGTCTGGCTTTGTGAGGTTTGTCGCACAACAGGGCAGAGCTAGGGAGAGCAAGCAAGGGCAGGCAGGGCCAGGTGGTGGGCGTGGAAGAGGAACGGTATAGCACTAGTCCTGGGGGTCAACACACGCTTATTCCCACTTCCCTTGAATTTCCAATTTCGTCTGAAGGTAAACATGGGAAGCGGTGGGAAGATAGGAGTTAGCCACAAAAGGTAAAGGGACTTACTGTGAGCCTGACTTCCCACGTGGAGAGAAGATCAGAGGTGGATCTGTAAGGACGGGAGAGCAGCAAGTGATCTGGGTAAAGAGCCTCCCCAGCCCCGGGGAATGTAACCCTCAACCCCATTCCCAACTAACAGGAAAGGAAGGATGCTGCTCCAGGACCATGCAAAAGGGACAGACAGCTGGTGGGTGGCCAACCCTTCAAGTGGCCTAGGAGTACCTCAGGACCCCGGTGATGAGGGTGGAAGGGAAAGTGCAGCCTAGGTAAGGCGAGTGATGGCACCTACCCTGGCGCAGACGTTTTCGGTGGCGTCGGGCAGCCCTGCGCCGATTCATCAGGCAGGCAGCTAGGATGCTCACAAGGACCGCCACGCCCAAGAAGCAGACTCCACCCACAACACCAGCCAATACAGGCTGGGGCAGGAGACCTGGTAGCTGTGTGCGGGAGGGGTACACCTCCAGGCCTGGGCAAAGGGACGGGGCGAGAGGATCAGTGGGCGGAGAATCCTCATAGGACCCCCAGCAACTTTCACCCTCCCCACACTGGGTTCTCACCAGAAGTGGAGATGTTAGCTACGTTGCTGGGGTCACTGACGTAGCTATCAGCAAAGGCCACGAGGCGAAACTCATAGAGAACGTCCTGGGAATTAGAGGTGGAGGGCCATGGAGCAGATCAGGACCAGCACTGCCCACCATAGTCCCTTTTGTGAAGACTGCAGTTGGGAGGTAAGAATGAGGTAGGACAGGAGGTGAAAATGGCCAAGTCAAGATGAGAAGACGGAATTCGGAAAGAAGAGGAGACTGGCCCTTCCCTCGCTATGTTGCCTCCAGCACGCACCTTGATGAGGCCAGGCACAAGCAGCTGGATTTCTGTGCCCGCCACACTTTGGTCCAGGATCTCCCAGCTTTGGGAGCCTTGCCGTCCCTCCAGGATGTAGCCATCCAGTCTCCCAGGGATGAGTTCTGGGGGATCCCAATGCAGAAGTACCCCCCGGGGTGTCCTCACTGCCACCAAACCTCTAGGAGGGGACAGGGGAGGTGGTATCTCTGTTGGAGGAAGCCCAGGGGCAGCCGGTGTGGTCGGAAGCCCTAAATAGAACAGGGAGACAGACAAGTGAGGGATAGGAGGGTTGGGAGTCTCAGAGTCCTGCATCCTGTCCCTCCACCCTGTCATTCCCCAACCCCAAATACCCACATATTCTGCTATAGCATTTCTGTATCCTATTTGAACCCCAAGCTGCTCAGCATCTCTGCCCCATCCCCCAGGCCTTCCCATCCATCCTGCCCTTCCCCACCCATCCCATGCATCCTGCACTTCTTCATCCTTTTCTGGTCCGACAGAGCTGGGGACCTCTTACCTTCTGGTATAGATAGGACAATCTCACTGAAGGGCCCACTGCCCAGCTTATTCTGAGCAAGGACACTGAACTGATACTGCGCGTGAGCCTGCAGCCCTGGCACTAGGAGGTGTGTAGCCCCGATAGGCACAGCCAGAGATACCCAGTCATGGTGGGCTCGGTCAGGACGCTTGGCTCTGGGGGATATAGGAAGATCTCATCAGCAAGGAAGATTGGGATGGTGTGGGGTCCAGAGAGCCAACCTCACCCCTCTGCTCAACCACCACAGTCTCAGAACCTCAGCCCTGAATGTTAAAAATCTATGAAAATGAGCCAGAGAGCTAGCATGTGGCTAGGCATAGAGAGGGATGGGAGAAAGGGCAGAGGGCCAGGTAGGTCCAGGGTGAAGTCAGGAACGGATCACTCACAGTGGGGTATACCAGACACTGAATCTCTGCAGATAGCCACCATCAAAGCCAGGCTCCCAAGAGACATTGGCACCCTTGGGTAAAGGTACCACAGACACATTGGTGACGACATGGGGGCTGGTGCCTGGGTAGGGGGAATGGAGGGAGGGAGGGTGATCAGGACCCTGAGGTAGGGCTAAGGAAGAGTAGTTGGAGATTTTCTTCTCCACCCATTACCTTAGGGGAATCCCATACCCACAAACCCCATCTATACACCCCCCCAAAAAACAATACTCCCATCTTCCTGTAGCTCCCCAGCCCCAGCCCACTCCCGGGCCACTAACCTAGCACGTATACATTGGTAGAAGTGGTCACATGGGCTACAGCATTGCTGGCGCTGCATTCCCATCGTCCCTGGGCCTCCTTGGTCAGGGGTCGAAGGACGAGGCTGTTGTTGCTGTCCACCTGGGCCTGGCCCTGCAGCCCCCGGCCCACCTACAGAACCACTGGTCAGCCCTGAAGACACAGGCAGCCACCCCTCACCAAGGGGGCCACTCATCTCTCCAAGTAACCTGTGCCCCTCCCCATGTTGCCTGTGACAGCCTGAACCTCCTTTCCAAAAACACAGCCAGGGAAAGAGTGGGCACGGACCCAGGTAGAGCTGAGTCAGGACCAGGGAGCCTTACCTTGGCCCAAGAGACAATAGGAGGAGGGTCTCCCCGGGCGGAGCACGGGATGAGTAGCTCCCGCCCTACTTCTTGGAAATATTCTTCCTTGGGCTGGTCTATAAAAGCCGGGGGAGCCTGCAGGCCAGATCTGTATTGGGAGGGGCCTCTTTCACAGCCTCTCTTCCACCTCTAAGCTTTGCTGTCCCCCATTCCCAGGTGCCTGTCATAATGTCTTAGTCTCCTTCTCCATCTCTTAGTTCTGTGTCTTTGCCCCCAGCAGGTAGGACTGCTGGGTAATGGCGGGCTGGAGCAGGACTCTCTGAGATAGCTCTACAGATCATCCTCTCTCTCTCCCCTTTGCTCTATTCCCTGTGGGACTGAGACGAGACAGATATCTCATTTCGTGAATGTGTGCGTGACTGATGTCCTACTGCCCAGTATCATCTCTGTGTATTCTGCTGGCTGTTGCTATGACTACTGCAAGAAACAGACGGTAGGAGCCCCTCCCACAGCTCTCTGCCTCACTCCACCCTGCCGACATGGTTCAGAACACACATTCAGCCACCTGGCCATACCACAGCAGGTTTGCTGTGAGCCTCACCTTGAGCAGCACCCGGGTCACAGGGGAGGGTCCAGCAGTACCAAGACTGTTGTAGGGGGTGCAGGAGTATTCTCCCAAGGCATCCTCATTCCCCAGGGCAATGATGAGGGAACCTTCTGGGCCCAGGGACCAGCCAGGGAACTAGAGGGCAGAGGAAATGACAAATAGAGAAACTTAACAGAGGTAAAGCTGGGGTGGGGAGAGGCAACTCGAGAGAAGAGGAGAGACAGGAAACTCTTTTCAGGAAATCAACCCATCGGCTCTGGGTCTTGGCCTGACCCTCTCTCTGGATTCTGGTCTTCCACTTCTGTCTGTTCCATCAGGGGATGTGAGACTGTGACAACACAGCTCGGTGTCACTCCCAGAGAATAGTGTGAACGGCTTCCCTCAAGTTGAGCCATGTGGATACTCTGACTGTCCCTCTCGGCACTCCATTGCTAAGTTCTGCATCTCCCAATCCACTTCTATAAGAAAGCCTCCCCTTCTCCTAGATGAAGTGTGGCCCCTCACTCTCTGCATCTAACTTGTCTGTCATTCTGGACCGAGCAGGAAAGCTTTGGCTCTGTCTTGCCTTGTTTTCAGGCCCTCTCTGGTTCAGACTGAGTAACCGTTCACCTGGACTCACACTGGCCGCTTCACAGCCTTGGGGCTCTGCTCCTAACAACTCCTAACCACAGTCCTAACACCACAACACCACCGCCAAAATTCACTGCTGATTTTTTTTTTTTGAAACTTTCAATGGCACATTCACCCAATGCTACAACTTTACAGCCCCAGAGACTCTCAGTTGGAAAGACACGATGCCTCAAAGAATTGATAGTCTCCTCAGACAAACAAAAGATCCCAATCAACTCGGAATGAGGTCATGTTAAGCTGGCACGCAGTTCTTCCTCTAGGACACAACCTGTCTTTCCAGCCTTTTCTACACCTCTCAAGTCCTTACAGGTGCCAGCTGCGGCTCCCCCTCACTGCCCGATTCATCACTTCGTCAGCACACTGTACAGTGGCCGGCCTCTGCAAAGGGATTTCTGCATGGAATGACAGCTCACTCTTCAAGACCTACCACCTCACCAAAGGCCCAGGACCTGTTACTGGTCTATCCTCAACCGGACCTAAAAACAAAAGCCTTGTTCCTTCCCTGGCCCGACAGCAGAGTCTCTGTGGCAGCTCTGCCTCAAGGCAACACTCCAAGGATGGACACTTCTTCTGGAGAAATGGATACTTCTTCGCCTCACCTCCACAGTCACTGCCTAACACTGGCATCTGGTAAGAAACATGTTTCCCAACCATAGCGCTGAATTAAACTCAGCCTCCCACTGAGCTGCAGCTGGCCCTCTGACAAAAACAACACCTAGCCAAGACCTTCATCCCCTGTCACAAGCCTGTACCTTGTCCAGCTGCAAGGCCTGTCCGTCTTTGGTCCAGGTGACAAACAGTAGTGGGGGATTAGCACGAACCGGACACCGGATCACCCCCCGCATGCCAGTGGGCAGGGGTGTCTCGGGAGGCATGACTGTCACCTGGGCTGGGTCTGGAAGAATGCAGAGACAAGTTGGAGGACAAGGTCATCAGTCTGTCTCAGTGCAAAGGAGCAGGCTGGGGAAGGAGCATGGGGACTTACAGAGCACAGTGAGATAGGCAGAAGCTGAGGGTGGATGCAGAAAACCATTGCTGGGAACACAGGTATAGTGGCCGGCATCATCAGGCTGAGTGGCTTGTAGCCACAGGCTCCCATCTACCAGGATGCGCACTCGAGACTGTAAGCGGCTGCAATATGGTATGTGTGAAGAGGAACCTAGTCCTTAGACAAGGAGCACTCCCAGAGACTACCCATCAATCCCCTGCCTCCACTACCCAAGAGATAGGTTGTCCTACCTGATATGGAAGACATTGACACCATCCTGGAACCAGCTGTAGGTGAGGTTAGCAGGGTATGCCTCAGCTCGGCAGGCCAAGGAAACATCCTGAGAGGAGTTGACTGTACAGTTGCTGGGGGGCACCACAATGACAGGGGGTCCTGGGAGAAGTACCAAGGTAGAAAGGTGTCCTCAGCCCATTCCGGAATTCCCAGAACCCTCGGGGCCTTTCTACACCTCTTCCTGGTTCTGCCCTTTGTAGTCATGGGCCAAGTTGCTACAGGACCTTAAGGACCCGAATTGGAATGTGTGATAAAAGCCCATCCTGTTCCAGAGGCCACTCGCTTTTCCAAGTCTGCCCTGTTTCACGAGGCATGGCAGGTAAGCCTACCCACCCTGATTTCTTCTGCTGAGAAACTGTATGTGCAGGAGGGTCCAAGGAGGTCAGAAAGGGAGGTGAGACTTCCTGGTGGGCCTTCCTCATGTCAGGGTCTCTGGCTTTAACTGTATTACCCAGGGCTGTACTTCTCAAGTACCAAGGAGAACGATACTGCAGTGGGTCATCAATTAATTGGTTCTTGCCCACAGGCGCTATGAAGATGGATGTCTGCCTTGCGTGCTTCATTTGCCTTTCCTTCCAAAAGGAAGAGCTCAGCACACATGGGCGATATGTCAAAGTCCTGGGAGAGGTTGCTAGGAACCTCTGTTTTTTTGAGATCACAAAACCAGGACTCAGGAGGGTCCCACGATTCATGGGCTAACCCTTAGCACCCCTTCCTTTCCACTGTAATGCACTGCTGGGCACTAAGCTGACCGTTTCTTCATCCTTTCTCTCACCCTACAGGGGTCCCTCAAATATGAGCCTCCTCCCAATCTTCCGTGTACTCACCCCCTCACTCCCCACCACCACCCACCCCCGTAGAGATCATGTCTTCTACTATAGGTGGCCCGGTTCCCCTGCCCTTCCACCAAAGTGCACCTAGCACCAACAGCTGGGTGGCGTGGGTGATGCTGCCCTCGGAGCTGGAGGCTTGACAGGTGTAGTCTCCAGCGCTGCCTCGCTCCACCCGACGGATCCACAGTGTTCCATTCTGCACCTAAGTAAGGAGTCTTTAAGGAAAAGCCCTTCCTGTTTGGTCAGCCTCAGACCCTGAAGTTCCAGAGCTGGCCAGCAGAGGGAGACAGCACCTCAACCTCGGGGAAGCCGATGGAAAACCCCTCCCTCCTCCGACCCATCCCCGGGCTTGGCTTCTGTTCCTCTCCTGCCTTCTTCCCCTTTGGTCCTCCCAATCCAGCTGACCCACTCACTTGCACCTGACCCTGGCCCTTGCCAAGGTCTTGTCCTCGGAATTTCCAAGTCACATAAGGCTGAGGGCTGCCACGGGCCACACAGCGCAAGGTAACCGCCTCCAGCTCCTTCACTTCTAGAACTAAGGGAGGTGTCTCCTGGAACTGAGGGGGCGCTGTGAGGGAAAGAGGCATCAGGGGCTGCCAGAAAGGCTATCATCCCACAAAGCAGAGTTCAAAAGCCACGGAGAACTCCTCTCAGAGCTGGAGGCTCCCGGGGTACACAGGAATACTAGCCCAGGGTCACCTGTCTGCCAGGACCATCCCAACACTGCTACACGCTGAACACAGGCTGCATGCTGAGAGCTAGGGGGGAGAGCTGAGTGCCCAGGGCAGTCTGGGAATCAGAAGGGGCGGGTCTTAGACTCATCACACGCTGCCTCTACCTGATTCTCTGCCTCAGTCTCACCTATGAAATGGGAACGATTACAACTGCCTCCCTTTTAGTGGAGAGGGAGAAACTATGCACGGGTGAGCTGCATCATTCAGGGCCCAATATACCTTAACTATGACCTTGACCAAGGAGTGAAAGTTCCCGACTCAGAGCCTATGGGCTGATTGGATTTTATCTGAAGAACTGAGGGCGTGAGGGAGGGCAGAGGTAAGAAAAAAGCCGTAAATGAGCTAGCATGGTGAGCACATGCCAGGATGGGTAGGGCACAGTACTCGCTCATTCCCTTCACTACCACATTCTCCCCCCTCCCATCACCACCTGCTCCCCAACTTCATACAATTGACTGTCAGGTGCACCCAGGAGCCGTTGGCAAAATCCTGTTCAGGGCTGTGTTGGTCCAGGAAGAGCACACGGCACTCGTACCAACCCTGGTCTTCCACCCGGAGCCCCTCAATCTGGAGAGATGCTCCTGTCTGCAGCCGGACTCGTCCTGTGAGGAGGGAAGTCCTGAATCAAGGGTGCTGAATAAAGGAAGGGGCTCTGTAAAAGCCTTCCAGTCCTGGTCACACTGGCCATTCCCAGAGGTTGAGAATAGGTCTGTCATCCAAGAGTGAGGGCCTCCAGAGCAGCAGAAGGAAATGAGGCCATTGAGGGCAGAATGCTATGTTTAGCTGAGACCCAGACCAGACCAGAAAAACTCAAGGCTTCTTGAGTGGACCAAATGTTGTGCTGAAATACTCTGTATTTCCCGGACTGTTCGAGGAAGGAGCGAAGAACCAGCATTTGGTCTCCTACAAGATTCACCATCCCTGAGGTACTTTTTAAGACCAAGATATAACTTCTCTGGGGATACTTCTGCTTTTAGAGGACTCTGTCCCTGAAATCGCTAGCCGTGTTTGGGGCCCTCCCAGGGACCCATACCTCATCTACCAAAGCCTGTAATCTCCCAGAGCTATTATCAGCGGCCTAAGCGTCTTAGAGTGGCCAGAGTCCAACCCAGGCAGGCAGCAGCGTCAGCAGCCTCCCCAGCCCAGCCCAGCCCAGCCCCTCTACGCCCCAGCTGACTGACCACATGCAGCCCCACAAAGCCACACACCACAGCACAAAAAAGACCTTTCGTTCCCAGCATCCATAGCAGACCACTAGGCTGACTGAGATGTGCTCGCCCAGTCCCTCAGGACCCTCCTCTGAGGGAACCTGGCACCCTGACAGCCTGAAACATCCCTAGCAGTGCAGTCTACGTGAGTAAGGTGTTTGCTTGGCAGCCCCAAAGTACCCAGGCTCAAGTCCAGCTCAGCCACATGCTCCTTTGAGCAAGTTACTCAACCTGTCAATTTCAGTTTCCTCAGTCAAAATAAGAGAGGGAGAAACTGGGATGGGGTGGAAGGCAGGAGATGATGCAGGGGAGGTGTGTAGCACCTGGCACCGCTGGAGGCTTGCATAAAGTCTGTTACACGAATAAGTAAGATGCATCTTCGAAACCAGAAGCCTACACTCAATCTGGGCCCCACCCCTCATCTGATAACGTATCACCTCCGTTTCTTCTTCTACATCAGTGAACTGCACCGACCACCATGCATCAGGCTGCCCGAAGAGGAGCCTGGCTCAACCTGGATTCCTGTCACCGTCTGCCATTTACTGACTTGTTACATCTTGCAGATCCCACCTCCTAAGAATTAGTATTTCCCTCCCTGCCATCTTCCACCTTAGAGCCCCGCAGTGTCTCTCACCAGGGTTATCCAGTGGCTCTGTACCCGCTACACTTAGCTGTTGCCCATCTTCACTTTGCCCTTTGGTGTGAACGAGTGGTATTTTCTAAAATTCACAGGACAGGCAAATATAACTCCCAGATGATGTACCTGTTCAGCACTCGGCCCACCCCAGCCATCCCTGACAGTGACAGTAGAAATCCTCGGTATTACCCACTCCTCCAAGTTGTTTCCACTCTACTTCTAGGGTGGCCAGAAACTCAGCCTGTGTGCTCCTTGAAGCCACGGGAAAGATGAGAGTCATAGATCTAGGGTAGCTACTGAGCTTAGTGGTCAGTGATCGCTCAGTTAGTCCCTGGGGTGTGGCTTCTTTAGAATGGGTGGGCCTACTTATAAGGCTAGGTGTATAATCCCCACCCAGGAGATAAAAATGGCCCACCCAGGTAAATATTTAACAGAATACCCTTCCTCAAACCTGCAGGATTCCTCATTCACCTTACTCTGCCAGACCACGGAGCCGAGCAGAGCCCAGACCACAGCCTCCTCCAGGTCCCACAAGATAGGCACTTTCATCATGGTGATCTCTGAGCTCCAGAGAGAAGACAGAAAGGCTGAGCACTGAAGACGAGCTGTGTAATATTAGACACTGTCACCATATTTAATCCTCCCCAACATCCATCACCGATGAAGGCACTGACGTTAAACTTCTTTCCAAAATCACGCAGCTATTAGGAGATCAAGCCGGGTCCACCAAGGCAGAGCGTTCTCCGCTGAACGCTGCCATTAGAATCCACTGATGTTCAGGGCACTGAGAACAATCTCTGATTCCATTCAGGAAATGTCACCAGCTAACAATCCTCATGTCCGTTAGCCAGAATACTCGGGGCAGCACGTTGTACAAACCAACTTCCCTAGGAGGTCCAGAAAAAGCTGCAGTGTTTCAAAACAAGGTGACCAGAGTGGCAGTCCTGTGACTTCCTGCGTCCTGAACACACCTCCTATAGACCTGCCCTCTACCTACAAGGCCAAACCTAAGGGATATCAGACCTGCCTACATGCAGCGCCTGAAAAGGAAAGAGTCTGATCTCTCGGGCTCTGAAAAGGCAAGAAGCCCACACTAAATGTAACCATGAACACAGACAAGTGTACGTCCGTCCACAACCGAAGTTCAAATCACAACTGTGATTGTGCCCACATACTGCACTATGAAGCCAGGGGCATGAGGAGACCTTCTGGGATGATGTAGCGAGGCAGACAGCGTGGAAGGATCAAAGACAGAAAGGGGAGATTAGTAGAGTCAGCTCGGAACAATCAGAACTGATTCACCAAGCAACAAAGCAACTTAGTGCCGTCAGAAAGCACAAGTCCACCTGCTTTGCTGGGACATCCCTGAAACTCCCAGGAGACACAGTCCAAACGCCAGTCTCACAGATTCAGACACTGCCTGTCCCCAATTCCTTTCACACCACCCAAATGCTATGCTAAATGCTTTAAATATAGTAGCTGATTCAATCTAGCAGTCCTAGATCTCTCTATATTGCCTTTGACCACTTCCTTACTAATTTACATATCCAGGATCCTCTACCCCACAGCTTCTAGAGCCCCCAAAACCAGCTTTGCCTTCAGTGTGGGTCCCAGGGCTACGAATCCCCCATATTCTAGGTCACCGCATTCATGGCGGTCCCAGGCCATCTCCCCTCCACTTGCCCACAGGGTTTATGACAGAACAGCATTGTCCTCGGCAACCTCCACCTCCTGTTGCTTAGCAACTGCAATTGTGAGTCCCCTGCACAAAGGCCAGAGAGGCCCCTTCTGAACTATGAAGCAATAAAGGGTTAATGGGCTTAGAGGCCTCCCTCTGGGGTCTTCACCAAAGCAGGACCCTTGTGGCTGCTCAGGAGCTACAGGCCACTCAGGGGCAGGATTGGGAACAAAGGCTAGAAGTGGGGCGGAAACACAAAGGTTTGCAGGCTAGAGAAGATCCACAGGTAGACAGGGAGTTAGCCATCTCTTAGCTTGTCTGCTCAGAGCCCAGAGCCGACTGATGCTGGGGCAAAGGCAGAGTCCCACGTCTCCCAGGTGGAGTCTGAAGGAAAGCCCTTTCCACCTCTCCTCCACTCCCCCTACCCAACCCCTGCCTTGCCTCAGCCTGGCAATAATTTGAATTTGTCCTTCTTTAGCCCCGCAGCCAAAGCCCCCTGGGCACAGGCAGGCACAGACAGGAAGGCCGGCTGTGCCTGTACCAATTCTCTCTCCTTCTGCTAATTGGGGCCCCCTTTCATCAAGTCCCCAGGGCTTGTGTAGACACACACACTCCCGAGTAGGCTGTTTGCCAATAACTGCCCCCAGTTTGAAAATAAACTCTCTCCTGCGGGCGGGCACCTGCCAGCACCTCCTCCTCTCTCAGCTCAGCCAATCCCAAGATTTCCCTCAGGATTCAAACCAGAGGCAGAAAAGGTACCCCAACAACATCTTCCCAGGTGGCCTTTTCTGGGTTTCAGTTCTGAAAATAAAACACCATCTCTTTCTTGCCCAGCAGCCCAAATCCATCGTTAGGGCCTCCCACAGGCACTCTGAGACGTTATAGTAGTAAGTCGCTCAGATTAAGGCTCCATCCAGTATTAAGAACAAGCTAGGGTGCAGTAGAAGACTCCAGGGAGACCCATACAGTATGCCTCTACTGTAGCCTCTGGAAACAGAGACCCATCCCATCCTATCTATGCCTATACCTTTGGGGAACTGAACTGGAGTCTGCTCCAGTAACCCCTGTCTGTGTCCATGCTCTCTGCAGCTCAGAATCAGTCTATGCTCCTCATACCCAAAGAGCCCACATCCCTACCCACTCTGCTGTCCCTTTAGCCCACTCCCTAAAAGCCTGGAACCTCCAAACTGGCATTCTGGTCGGCAGGGAAGGGGATGACATAGAGTGGCAGATAGTAGATCCAGAGACGAGCATAGGGTTGAGTGGGGCAAACTCTAGAGGATCAAGATGGAGTCTGGAAGGTTGCATGAGATGAGGGTCAAACAACCAGCAAGTTAGGATGGATACTTGAAATACAGCTGTCGCGTCTCCCATGCAACACGCCATCCATAGCTAAAAGAGCAGAGCTCTAATGTGTGCATGCATCGTGTATAAACAAATGAGTCAATCCCTCAATGGATGAGCACGACGATGGGGGGGGGGGGATAGCAGGGCCATGCTTGCTAAGCAGTCAGAGCAGCAGAGCAGGAGATGAGATCGGAGAGGGCACAGAGCAGCCTACTCAGCCCACCTTCTGTTGGCGACACTCCCCCTCCCACCTAAGGACAACTCTTACCCACGTAATCGGGGTCAATTCGGGGAGAGTAGAGGCCGAACTGGATGAAGATGGGAAGCAGGAATCCAAAGCGCAGCCACTCGATGACATGCAGAGGGGGGCGGCCAGCTGGAGGCAGCAAGTCACAGCCCAGCACTGCACTCTCCCCAGCCCGGCCCACCACAGAGACCACCTCAGGCTTCCTTCGACCTATGAGGTGGGTAGCACGAGGGAACAGCAAGGGATCAAAATGAGATGCGGGAGGGGGAAGGCGACATCAACATCTCTCAAGTTTTCTTAAGACTTTGCACGATTGGGGGAAACCCCAACCTCTCTGAGCCAGCCCTAGCCCTCTCCTACACTCAAATTCTCACAGATAACCCCTTGCGGAAGTCATATCCCGGGGTAACACAGAGTTGTTGGTTCCCTGGGGTCTGGCTCACCGTCAGCCCCCTGGCTGATGATCAGGCTGAGGACGGTCAGACGGAGACACCAAATCATAGCCCAGCTGGCCTGCTTGCCCGGCCCCTCCTATCCACAGGAGCCCAGATGGAGGGGCCGGAGGAATGTCCGCTGCCCGGCAATCCCAGAGAGCATCAGTCGAGTTCTGATCCGCCTCAGGCAACCCGTTTCAGCTCTCACTCTTCCAGTTGGTGCCTAGCTCACTCAACACCCGAGGGAGCTGTTCCTGTCTGGAGGGCCACCAGATCTAAATGCAAAATATAAGGCAATGTAACAGAGTTGGTCAGAGGAGGAGCACAGAACAACGCCCTGGTCAAGCAAGGCACAGGGAACTAAAAAGGAGGGTAAGAAAGGGACCCGCACAGAGACCAGAGGGATCTTTTGGGTGGCACTGCTGGAGATCAACTCTAGGGCTTCATTCCCGCCAGACTCTACCACAGCCACGCTCCTAGCTCCCAAACCAGAGATCTGAAAGCCCTGGGATTAAAGCTAGGATGGGAACATCAGAGAGCATGAGGGTGCTGTCTGGTGGAGGCTGCACAGGTTAAGGACATGGATCCTAGGAAAAGCAAGAGAATTCTGGGAATGCCTGGCAAGTGTTACAGTGTCCTTAGCAAAGTGAGCAAAGAGAACTAGGGGTTCCTCACACAAGAGGAAAAGGATTTATCAGGAAAGTCCTGGAGATGAAGACCATCACAGACTAGACCCTCAACCTTTTCCTTCCTCCTGATATCAACAAAGCAACAAATAGCATATTCTCTCCCTCTCCCTCCCTCTCCCTCTTTCTCTCCTGGTCCAACCAGTGAGGATCCTAAAGCTCTTAAGCAGAAACAGATAGCTAGTCTAGAGAAAATCTAAGATAGAATCTAGCCCCTTACCCACACCCCTTTCCTGGCCCCATTCCCCATTCTCTGTGGGGAGCCCTGGAGCCTGTCTCCACTCAGTCCACACTGCTTCTGGCAGTGAGTGAGTCAGGGGCTTGGGAGAGGAGGAGCTTGTCTTCCCCACCTGCTGGAGGCTGGGGGATTGGGAGAGGGAGGTAGCATCCTCCAGGTCTGGACAGATAGATCCGGGGCTGGCAGCTGTAGCCACTTTCTTTATGATGCTGCCAGACACCCTGACTTAGTGCTTCACCCTAATTACTCCCACACACTCCTCCTCTAGTATCCTGGGGGTACCAGGATTTGCCAGGCCCTTCCTTCCCTAACCCTAAAGGCCTGATCTGGAAGAAAACAAACATGCTTTGGAGTCCCCACAACACAAAAAGAACCCTGGAGCGTAGAAGGTAGGCACTCCCAACCAGCACCACCCCCTCAGCGTCTAAGGCAGTCACAAAGGACCAAAGGGCCCTGACCTGGGCCTGGCAAACCCAGGTGGACTCTGCTCTGCGGCCTCCACCCTCTTCCTGGCCTCCCACAATTCAGCAGTGTCTGCAGAATACCCTCCACAGGGCAGTATCATCCCTGCCTCTCTGCATCATGTCCCCGTATGCCTGCCTCCTGGTAATCCCCTTGCCTTCTGCTGCACCCAGCCAGCTCTCCCGGATTTCCCTAGAAAGCCTTCAAATTGTACCATATAGAAGCCATTCTTTTCTGGCTCTACCAAGAATCTTGGTGATTCTACCAAGAATGCCTGGTGACCAAGGCATCCCCAGATTTTACCCCACTTTTCCTGGAACCCTTCCAACTCCTCCTCCCCATCCGTCCTCGGTCCTTTCGGTCTTCCCATCCAGCACTCCTCCTTTCTCCCAAGACTCCCATCCCAGTCATACACTTTTCACAGTGTCTGCAAAATTCCAGCTTCTCACACACTAATCTCCAATTGCAGCAGGTCTTCGCACTCCTGCTTGGCCTCCTCCAGAATTCCCCATTTGCCCTCCCCCCAACCCCCCAACCCCCCAACCCCGCTCTCCCGGGAATCCCCTACCCCCCTATCCTCCCCAGCTCAGCCCACAATACACTTCTGATAGTCTACCACAACAATTCTCTTTTCCCTCGCATTCTCTGGCTCCTGGAACACCTTTCTTTTGGAACCCGCCAAGAACTCCCCCTACATTACCTCTAATACTCTTCCAGATCTCGGGGAACCCCCGCTTACCCATCAGTAATTCCACTTCGCTTCCAGAACTACCCTAGTTCTGCTCCCCCAGGTAATTTCACTTCTCTCTAGAGCTCTCCCGCTTCCCCCTTTTCCCCCATAACTCCACGCTGCTCCCCTTGTCCCCGTCGGCACCCCATTTCTACCCTCCAGGACACCCCCACCCTCACCTGCTCTGCACAGCACAGCTCTGCTCTCGCAGCCACACAATAGGGGGCGGACCCGCCTCCCCGCCTTAGATGCCCCGAGCGCCTCCCGTCGCCCTGGAGACCGCCAATCCCCCTCCCGCGGCGACCAATTGGAGCCAACAGAGGCCGAGCAAGGCGGGCGGGACCCCCGAGCCGCCTGGGAGTTGTAGTTTCGAGAGAGAAGGACGCGGTCGCACGTGGGCTCTGGTCGCCCCCTCGTGGAGCTCTGTACAACTAAGCGGGGAAAGGCTGATCGCCGCTTCCCGCCTCGCGTCAGAGGGACTAATGGGTCAGACAGATCGGTGCACCTAGGACCGCAGGAGCCTACCTACTTTGCAGGCTGCTTGCATGCCCTCCTTCCTTTATAACCTACCTGTGGCCTTCTCCCCTTTCTGAACAAGCGTGCCACAAAGGAGGCATCGAAGGTTGAAATCTGAGCCAGCGGCAGGAGCACTTGGAGGAAAGCACGACTCCCCGCCCCCTCCCTGGGGATCCACCCAAGTCTGGGGCCCATCTGATCACCTCTTCTATCTTTATCCCCACCCCCACCCATTTCCTCTCGCTGGACTGGAAATACCTGTCTGTGTTGGCGAGCTCCCAGCTTTTGCTCAGGCTCCTCCCTTGTGTGTAGCTTGCTGAAGGCTGAGCTCCTAGGTTGGGGCTGCCAGAGCTTCTAGCACCAACAACCTAGAGAAATAAGCCTTGGGGGGGGGGGGCGGGGGGGGGGGAGAAATGACTGACAGGCACCCTGACAGCGTAGATCGAAAGAGAATGGACGGAGTATCTGATGCTTGCAGGGTGCCAGATCCTGGGGTAGGAGCATGGCTTACTTTATCGCTCGTGTAATCTGCGCTGAGACCCCGCGAAGTGGGTGCAGCTCCCTTTATTAGTGAGAAAACAGCGGCCAGACCAGACGGAGGAACTTGCCCAAGATTTCCCAGCTAGGCACATTCAGGACCCGCGTTCAGATCCAGCGGAAGTCACTACTAGAAAACAGATGCTCCCTACGCGCTCCTCAGCACCGGCAGCCACGTCGTCACCCCTTGGACACTGCATCCACAGGCAGAAATAAAGCTGCCCTCAGAAATCTGCTGTAGGGGTGCAGGCTTGCAATTTGCTTTCCCACCAAATTCATGTGAAATTGTCTAGATTTATGCCCCAAGTGAGTTCCTCCAGAAGCCCCCCATGGTAGCAACATAGTACTGTCCTTGCCACAGTCTGACTCCCGTAAAACTCATATTGAAATCATGGTCGGGAGCGAACCCTTAGGGGAGATTTTAAGCACACAGATCCGATCCCAGTGCTGAGGTTGGCCTTCCATCTCTAGTAAGTCCTGAAAGTGGACTATTCTTCTAAGTGTGAGTGCCCGGGTGTTTTGAGCCACAGTAAGAACTTGTACTAGGGGCAAGGAGGCTGGAGCAGAAGCAGGTCTTTCCTACTACCCCTGTCTTAGGTAGTGTTTGCAGTGCTGTGAAGAGGCGCCATGACCACAGCAACTCTTATAAAGGAGAATATTTCATCGGGGCTGCCATACCGTTCGGAGGTTTAGTCCATTATCATCATGGCAAGAACCATGGTGGCAGTTTGCATTCACCTATTCCAAATGGCAAGTAAGAGTGTCTTACAACATACTGCCACGTTACTATCCTGGCTTCCGAGGCTACACTTGCTTCCAGGTTTCAGCCTGTTTTTCCAGGCTGTTTTGGGCTTTCTCTGTCCAAAGATTGGCTCTGAGAAGAAAGGGTTCTGCCAACTGCAGGGAGATCCCTGGACAAGTCACACAGGGACGATTTGTTTCTCTATGTATGCCAACTCCTAAAAGACATGAGACATGGGCTGTCCCTCTCTGTGAAAAAAAAAATGGATACCAAGTGGTTTTCCCAGGCAGACCCTCACCTTGCAGTGGCACCTGCTATGACAGAAGTTGAAGTTATAGACCTTTATTGAAGACAGACTGGTCAGAACCTAAAGGAGACCCAGATGACCAGCCTCGGCCCAAGGACTGTTTTCTAGAGAGACAAGAGTCCTGGCCCTTAGAATATCAGTTTACCGTCTTAGGAGTGCATTGGGGGCTAGTTTTTCAACCTCTACACATAAGTTCCAAGAGATCCCATCTCCTTCACAGAAACCCAGGGAAGATGTTCTTTGTGCACATGGACTTGGCTTCTGAATCTGTCTCCGACTCCTTGAAGAGCCTCCTCTTAGATTGCCCTAGTAGTCCGATCATGTGCCCTGCTTTCCTGAAGGCCAGGTACCCTTGGACTCCATGGTCCCCCGATGCATCTTCCTATACCAGAGACTTCCTGTTCTTACTCTTGGAAGACACTTTGGAGAGCAGCATCCTCCTCAAAGACAGGAAAGACATCCTGCCTCATGGCTCTTTACCTACCCCTCAGGTACCTCTTCCAAGGCTCTGCAGGGATCCCAGCCCATACCAACTTGGTGGAAACATACGAACTTCAAGAAGCTACTACACCTATGTCTTCCTTTCGATTATGTGGTCTTTGTAGAATTGAACTACGGCTCAGTGGATGATGGATAAACACAGTATCCCAGACCAGGGGAAATGACAGAGCGAACCCAAAATCTCCTGAGATCTCACCCAGTTCCCTCCTTGGTGTATCTTATATCAGTCACCTCCATTGATTTATTTATTACTCACCCTGTCCTATGGATTAAGTAGTTTCTCTTAAACCTGCTCCTCCCCTGAACCCTGGCAGCCGCCTAAGTAAAATACATACGATCTGATTTGGGGAAAAGTATGTGATCAGCATGTCAGATCTAGAGCTATGGAAAAAAGCAAGAGCCAACGAGCTCTACATTGACCCAAAATTCTAATCAGAAGGCCCATCAACTCAGACAGGGTCTCTCTGTGTAGCCCCCTGAATATCCTGGAATTCAATTGTAGACCGAACTGGCCTTGAACTCAGAGATCTGCCTGCCTCTGCCTCCTAAATGCTGAGATTAAAGGTGTGCACCACCACACCCAGCTAAACAGTGTCAGCCTTAACTGAAAGTCAAGAATCCAAGATCTTGGCAATGGATCCAGCAAGTTGTCACTTCTACCAGGTCAGCAGCAGGGCTCAGAGTAGCTGGCATCAGGAAGATGACAGAGATCACCAAGCTCAACTATAACCCAGAGAAGGACTGAGCAGGGGACCCTTCCACCTTCTAGTGAGACGGGTTCTATGTAGACTTGGTACACTGGGTAGGAGTTAAATTTGCAGCCAGAATAAAGACAGAGCAGGAAAGCAAAGAGTCTTAGATGTAACACTTATGCAGAGTTCTAAATGAACTGCTATCATTTAGGACTCACAAGTTCAATTAGCTGAGAAAGTCTCTCTGTGTAGTTTAGAGTATATAAGACTTAGGTTGAAAAGAGTACACATGGAGCAACCCATGGCCCCAGCCGCATATATAACATAGGATGGCCTTGTCCAGCATCAGTGGGAAGAGAGGCCCTTGGTCCTATGAAGGCTCAATGCCCCAGTGTAGGGGAATGCCAGGGCAGAGAGACAGGAGTGGGTGGGTGGGTAGGGGAGCACCCACATAGAAGCAGGGAGAAGAGGGATGGGATAGGGGGTTTCCAGAGGGGAAACCAGGAAAGGGGGAAACATTTGAAATGTCAGTAAATCAATCAATTAAAAAAAAAAAAAGACAGGATGCATGCAGCACAAACAAACATTTCACTCTAATAGACTCATTTCCCCACCCAGAGGCAAGCCGGAGAAGGCCATGGGCTTCAGTAAAAATGCCGAGACAGGTAGGAAGGGTGGGAAACAGATTTTTCCTGGACTGCCCAGTGCAAACAGAAGCATCAAGCACAGGTGCCCCATAGGGGTAGGGACTTGACTTTATTTCCAGATGGTGTCTCTCAGGGAATTTTGCCCTTTTAGATGTTGAACTCTGATCCCCAATCCCACCAGTCCCCCAGAGAATTTCCCTAGAGCCTGAAACAAAGCTCAGAAGAGGACCCCAAAAGCCAATCAGACGGGAGTAGGGCCAGACTTCCCCTTCTTCCTCAGTTTGATTCGGTTTCTCTTGAGTTTCCTCACCCTTGGCACCTCATAGCTTTTCTGGGCTCGGAAGAGGCAAAGTCCCACAGTTAGAATTGCCAAGAGTAGGAGAAGGAACAAGCTCTTAAGCAGGAAGCAGAACATTGAAGGCTTCTCCGGATATCCAGGATCTGGGATAGGAAGAAAGGGAAGATGTTCAGTAGAAGAGTGGTGATTTTAGTGGACAGATATCTACCTTGAGCTTCTCAGAAAGGCTCTTGGGTTAATAGCTCACATCTTGTGGCAAATGTTTCTAGAAATACCTGTTCTGTGCACAGACGCTCAAGGACTGAAATCGAGCTATCAGTCTCAAGCCAAGCACAGAAGAGTCCCCTGGAAATCCAGAGCAATTGACAAACTGGAGACACTCCCCGATCCAGTGGCAAGCATCTGCAGGAGAGTATTATGATCTAGAGTCCTGGTATGTTCCTTAAAACATCTAGAGAGATGGCTCAGCAGTTAAGAGCACTGACTGCTCTTCCATAGGTCCTGAGTTCAAATCCCAGCAATCACATAGTGGCTCACAACCATCCGTAATAAGAGCTGATGCCCTCTTCTGGGGTGGCTGAAGACAGCTACAGTGTTCTTACATATAATAAGTAAATCTTAAAAAAAAAAAAAGTTACAGGCATGGTAGAGAGAAAGAGGTAGTGTTCGAAGGCACAGGACTTGCACAGGCTCAGGAATGGTGTCTTGGGCTTTGGTACCTGCACAGAAGGACCCAACAGAGATGCGACGGGAACTGATTTTGCTGACGGGGTTGCTGACCCTGCAAGTATAGGAAGGAGCTTTGTCACCAGGCCTCCAGGATGTACTGAGGACAGAGCCTTCATGGGATGTGTTAGTGCTGTCCTGTGATGGAAGCCAGATGTAGGTCACGTCCATGCCTGCTCTCTCTATGGAGCACATCAGAGATATATTACAGACACCTTCCTCTGAGATGTTAGAGTTCACAGTGATGTGGGGCTTTGACAGCCTCCCTAAAAGAGAAGAAAACAGACCCATTGAACATTCCTGAGTTGGGTCTGTTTTCCTAGTCTCTCAAGCCTTGGGTATTCTTGCTATCTTGAGAGGTATTTATTATTTATTATAATATGATTTATTATTATTTACTCAAGCAATAAATAAGCAAAACCAAATAAAACAACCGCATAAATTGTGGTTGCCGGGTCCTGAGGATCTGCTGAGACAGATACCCAGCCCTGGTACCTTCTGACATCACTCTCTTAGCTTTACACCCTCTTACCTTCAAATCCTCTTCTATCTCACTGATTACACAGTATAGTATCACCCCTCCCCCTCCCAAAGACCTTTACATTGTAACCATCTCTCCAAGACCCAAAGTAGATTCAGTGTGGCAGGTGAAGAAATTTTGTTTCAAGTAGGGAAAAAATGTTTATTAATCCTCAAACCACTCAGGGGGATAAAGGCTTCGAGAGCTGTTTATCTAGAGCAATCTCCTTGGTGAAAAAGAGCCCTTTAATGTTCTATATACCATCTTTATCTTTCTTACTGCTTTGGGCACCTCCATGGAAACAGCCTCAGTGCCCAATGCCTCCTTGTTCCTGTTCATTCTCCCTGTGGCTGAAGCTCAGGCACTGGAAGAGACCACACTACAAGCAGTCTGCCTTCCAGTTTCAGCCTCTTAAGGCTTACCTCAGCTCCGGAGCTTCCATGCCAAGCTCAGGAAAGCCAGAATAAAGGGAGTCTTAAACTCACGGTAGACACGGAGATGGTAAGACTTCGTGACTGGGATGTCTTCAAGTTGACTTGGGCGTTGTAAAGCCCTGAGTCTTCCCAGGTCAGATTGCTAATATGCAGGGAGTAGCTGGACTCAGAGATGCTCACTCTGTCCCGGTAGCGAGGATCCACTGCCATGATAACGGCTGGCTGTCCATTTTTGCCTGGCTTCACAATGGCAATGTTGTTTTGAAAGAGCCAGTCTATGTGCTTAATTTCTTCATTGGATGGTATTTCCAGAGAGAGGCTGATAGACTCTTGAAGGACACCAGCCACTTCCTCAAGATCCTCATCATCTCCAGAAAACCCTTTGGCTGAAAAAGAGATGCATACAGCCTGGCCGATATCTCTTGGTGGCTGCAGTTAGGTAACAGAATAGCTATGACTCATCTGCCTCTGAGCACCTTCTCTAGCTTCATGCACCATCGTAGGGCTCTCTAGCTACCTCTTGTAGTTCTAGATTTCCACTGCACCTGAGTTGATCGGGGATCTGGGAGGGGGTGGGCCCGGGGAGGGGAAGAGATGGTCCCCATTTATCTCTTCACCATTTCCCTTCTTTTTTGTCCTGGAACTGCAACCCCATACATGTCACCCAGATATCCTCTCTCATCCTGCTCAGAGGCCATAACCCACTCCTTGGAGTTCAGAGTAGAAATTCCCCCAACCTAGCCTGAGATTCAGCTACATCACATCTAGGTATGCACTCAGCACAATCCACATTAACGTACAACAGTGATACATGCACACACATGTTTATTGCAGAGCGAGTCACAATCAGCCTTTGGTGCCCATCAACAGAAGGGCTGACACATTCATCCCCAAAGGAAGGGTCTTGCCAGCCTAAGGCCAAGTAGAACAGAGGATATAAAGACAGTCTTATACAGAAGCAGGGAGCCACTCACCTTCCTGAAGCAGCAGCAGGAGTGACCATAGAAGGGCCCCCATATCGGAGCTCTTGCCTGGGAAGAGTGACTTGGTCAGCTGACTAGGCTGTGGAAACACAAGCTGGTAAGGGGTCCATAGAGGCAGAATGACTGGTTGACACTGGCAGGAAGGAGAGAGGGAAATAATTCTCCCTCCAACTTCCTCTTTACACATTAAATTCCTCCCTGGCCCTCATGGAAAGACGCCTCTCCTCCGTCTAACAGTCAGGTGATGTAAGCCACTGTCTCAGATTGCCCATCCCCCAAATCTCACTTCCTAATACAGACTTTGACTTTTCTATCTCCAGCAAGCTGCATGCCCAGATCCCGTAGAAATCACATATGCATGCGCTTCGCGCTACCCAGCTGTCGGCCCTCTGAACACTCTCGCCCACCCCCTCAGTATTTTCTATGCTGCTGTGATCTTTATCTCCCCTGAGAGAGTCTATCTTTTATTTCCTCTGTTATGTTTCACTGTTCCTAGCCCCTGCTAAACGCATCTTCATGGCATTAGAAAAGATGAGCGTGGGAAGTCTTCTATTTAAAGCTATTTGTATTCCCATTTGTGATGCTGTCTTCCATCCACCTTTCTGCTTTGCCTGGTGTCTGCAAACAGTTTTGACCACTCAGTGCTAGTGCCATCTGATTCAGTGGCATGAGTGGTGCAGACTAGTCCCCGGAGTGTCTGAACATCAAGTCTTCACTGGGAACTTCTGGTTGGGCACAGAAGACACCTGCAAACCTCCAGTCTGCCACCTTGGCCAAGGAGCAGTGAACTCAGGAGCAGGTATAGCCCTTCCACACTGACAGATTTTCGTAGTCGCGGCCTTTTCAGCTACACTTGCTTTTCCTTCTCCGTCTCTTCAGGCTCCCTATAGGAGTAGAGATTAGACATGACCTGATGAGAACTATGGGTGCTCCCCAGAGATGGTGCCACATGTGTGCAGAACTTCCCAAGCCAACATCCACCAAGTAGGATTCACTGGGTGAGTACCCTTGTTGCATGAAATGTCAATGTCAATAGTACTGAGGAGAATGTGTGTTACACAGAGCAACGGCAGACAGGTTGACATAAGACACCTTTGTGATGGGCTGGGGGTCAGCTCTGGGATTGGTGACTAGCAAAAGCCATCACTTCCTGAAGTCCTCTTAGTTTGAGTAATGAAAGTCTTTTACAGGAGCAAAAGTCAGCACAGCTAGCTGGCCCCAGGGGTTCCTGGAGGCAATGAAGTTGACATCAGCAGGGTTCCCAATGCCAGGAATGGCTGGAGCTGTCAGCAGCAGCATCTCTCAGCTCCTCCTCAGGTTTTTGTTTGTTTGTTTGTTTTGTTTTAACGTAAATCCTCTCACTTTGTCTTTTGAAGATGTACTGTTCCATCTGGAAGACAAGATTGGTGCCACCTAAGAGGGTTCTTACTGCAAAGAATTTGAGGACATCCTCCTCCACTGGCAGTATATCAAGTGTTCCAGAAACTATGTGAATTTGTTTTTTGTTTTTGTTGTTGTTGTGACATGAATTGAGAGGGACATCACATAAACCCTCTGACTAGACAGCAAGATAAGGCTGATTCTCTCTTAAAATACTGTTTCAGGTCAAGAATAGTGGCACATACCTTTTAATACCAACACTCAGAGCAATCCTCCAGCAATCACATAGTGGCTCACAACCATCCGTAATAAGAGCTGATGCCCTCTTCTGGGGTGGCTGAAGACAGCTACAGAGGTAGGTGGATTCCTCTGAGTTCCAGGCCAGCCAGGGCTACATAGTGAGACACTGTCTCAAAAAGAAAACAACAATAATAATGACAGTAATTTAAAGAAGGGTGTAAATTAGAGTTGTTAATGTCATGGAAAGATTTTAAACCATTCAGATTATCAATGTTGATCAATGATATAGAGAAAATCAGATTTGAGAAGGATTATATAGAATTAAGGTAAGAAAAACTTTCCTCAGAAGAGGAGCCTTTATCCTATGTACACTCTTGGTAGAGAGATGGATGGTTTGCTTTATGTTACATATTTACTTGATACAATGTAGAATCTCTTGGAAAAGGGTCTCAATGAAGGATGGTCTACACTGAGTTAGCTTGTGGGTATGTCTCTGGGGTTGACTGACATATGAGAATCCAGCCCACTGTAGGCAGCACCATTCCCTAGGCAGAGGTCCTGAACTGTATAAGAAATAAGCACAGGCAAAGAAGCAAGCATTCATGTATTCGGTTCCCTCTGCTCTTGACTGCATGTGTGATTGACTAGCCATGTATGTATTCATTTCTTGTTAGTCTGATGTGATCTTCTCAGGCTCCTGATACTGTTTTCCCTGCTTTGATAGACTGAATCCTGGAATCATGAGCTACAAAAAAAATTACAAAAACAAAACAAAACAAAACAAACAAACAAACAAAAACCTGTTTTTTCTCCAAGTTTCTTTCTGTTAGGATATTTTATCACAATAACAGAAATGAAACTAGAAGTAGAACTGAAACTAGTGGAAATGTAAATTAATTTGAGTCACTATGTAAATCAGTATGGTGGTTCTTTAAAAAAAAAAACTAAAAATAGAACTATCATATAATCTAGCTATACCATTCCTGGGCAATATACTCAAAAGAATCTAAGTCAGAAAGAAGCAGTGATCCTGCACATTCAAGTTTACTGCAACTGTATTCACAGTAGCTGTTACGGAGTTAGTCTAAGTGCCCAGCAACAGGTGAATGGATAAAGCAGATATGTTGTGTATACACCATAAATTTTATTCAGCCATAAACAATGAAGTTAAGTCATTGATAGGAATGGAAATGGAATCACAGATAATCATGTCAAACAAAATAAACCATTTTTTTCATATGCAGAGTCTAGATTTTTTTTTTTTTTGAACTCATGATAGTGAAAGGAAGATACATAAGATCAGGAAAGAGAGACTGGGGTGGAGACAAGAAAAGGTACTAAAGAGCAAATTCAAAGTACGTTACACACACATATGAAAGTATTGCAGGAAACCCCATTATTTTGTAGAACATACACTAATTTTAAAAAGTTAAAAAGAAAGGACCTTGAGTTGGAGAGATGGCTCAGTGTTTAAGAGCACACACTGTTCTTTCAGAGAACTCAAATTTGATACCTAGAGCCCACACATCAGGCAGCTTACAACTATCTGTAACACCAGCTTCAGGTGATGCTGGATACCCCTCTGAACTGCACACTCTCACACACACATACTCACATGCACGCACACACACGCACGCACACATATATAGTAAGTGAATTTTTAAAAGAAAGTGGGAAGGAAGGAAGGAAGGAAGGAAGGAAGGAAGGAGGAAGGGAGGGAGGGGAGGGGAGGGGAGGAGAGGGGAGGGAAGGGAAGGGAAGGAAGGAAAGAAGGAAGGAAGGAAAGGAAGGAAGGAAAGAAGGAAGGGAAGGAAGGAAAGAAGGAAGGAAGGAAAGAAGGAAGGAAAGAAGGAAGGGAAGGAAGGAAAGAAGGAAAGAAGGAAAGGAAGGAAGGAAGAAGGAAGGGAGGGAGGGGAGGGGAGGGGAGGAGAGGGGAGGGAAGGGAAGGGAAGGAAGGAAAGAAGGAAGGAAGGAAAGAAGGAAGGGAAGGGAAGGAAGGAAAGAAGGAAGGAAGGAAAGGAAGGAAAGAAGGAAGGGAAGGGAAGGAAGGAAAGAAGGAAGGAAGGAAAGGAAGGAAGGAAGAAGGAAGGAAAGGAAGGAAGGAAGGAAGGAAGGAAGGAAGGAAGGAAGGAAGGAAGGAAGGAAGGAAGGAAGGAAGGAAGGAAGGAAGGAAGGAAGGAAGGAAAGAAGGTGTTCCGGCTAGTTTTGTGTCAACTTGATACAAGCTGGAGTTATCACAGAGAAAGGAGCTTCAGTTGAGAAAATGCCTCCATGATTTCCACCTGTAAGGCATTTTCTCAATTAGTGATCAAGGGGGAAAGGCCCCTTGTGGGTGGTGCCATCTCTGGGCTGGTAGTCTTGGGTTCTATAAGAGAGCAGGCTGAGCAAGCCAGGGGAGGCAAGCCAGTAAAGAACATCCCTCCATGGCCTTTGTATCGGCTCCTGCTTCCTGGCCTGCTTGAGTTCCAGTCCTGACATCCTTTAGTAATTAACAACAATGTGGAAAACGTAAGCTGAATAAACCCTTTCCTCCCCAACTTGCTTCTTGGTCATGATGTCTTGTCCAGGAATAGAAACCCTGACTAAGACAGAAGGAAAGAAGAAAAGAACGAGAAAAGAAAATCTTAGCTTGGCTGTAAGGATGCAATGGGCTATACTAAATAGTTTTCATCCCCTGTATTCAAGCTAAAGCTGGACAGACACTGGTTTGGATGTTCGATAGCATTTACGATACCAGGTAGATCCCCAAACTGGATCTTTACATTTCTACCAATGCTTAATTCAACAATTCCTATGCTGTGCCAAGGAAGCAAGAATGAAACAGGACGGAATGAAAAAGAAAAAGAAAGAGCTTCCAACAAGCAAAGTTGATGTCAGAAGAATGAGGAAAACTCTCAAAGAGAAAAGATACTGATGCTAAATCCTCAAGGGTGAGAAAGGTCTGCTAGGGTAAGAAGAGAAAGTGATGATTCTTGTGCTTCGAATTCTGAGGACTGAGCTTTTGTGACTTGGGTTTTCTATAAATATAGGTCAGGTTTTAACTTAAACATGAAAGTTTTAAAAACTGGTCTCCCCATCTATTTAAGAAGCAATTAGATCCAGCAACTCCATCACTTGATCTGCATCCAAAGGAAGTGAAACCAATATGTTGAAGCTCTCCCTGCGGTCCCCTGTGTAATGGAGCATTAGGCACAATAGCCAAGAGACAGAAACAACCAAGAATCCATCAGTGGATGGATGGATGAAGCAAAGGTGGGACATAGACACGATGGAATACTCTTTGACCTTAATAGAAAGAAACCCATTTGCAGGAACAGAGATGAACCTGGATGTACGGTGCTAAGTAGAACACATCAGTCACAGAAAGTCAAATGCCACAGGATGTAGGGTCTTCAAAAACAGAACCTCTAGAAGTAAAGAGTAGAGTGGTTGTTTCCAGAAGTTGGGTGTCTTAGTCAGGGTTTCTATTCCTGTACAAACATCATGACCAAGAAGTAAGTTGGGGAGGAAAGGGTTTATTTGGCTTACACTTCCATACTGCTGTTCATCACCAAGGAAGTCAGGACTGGAACTCAAGCAGGTCAGGAAGCAGGAGCTGATGCAGAGGCCATGGAGGGACGTTCTTTACTGGCTTGCTTCCCCTGGCTTGTTCAGCCTGCTCTCTTATAGAACCCAAGGCTACCAGCCCAGGGATGGTCCCACCCACAAGGGGCCTTTCCCCCTTGATCACTAATTGAGAAAATGCCTACAGTTGGATCTCATGGAGGCATTTTCTCAACTGAAGATCCTTTTTCTGTGATAACTCCAGCTGTGTCAAGCTGACACAAAATTATCCAGTATATTGGGGGTGGGGTCCGATGGGGAGACAGTGGTCATAGGACACAATGTTTCAGTTGGACAGAAGGAACAATTTCAACAGAGCTACTGTATAGCATGGTGACTACAGTTAATGACAACATAGTGTATTCTCAGAAATTGCCGATAATAGGTTTTCAGTGTTTGGTAGTGCAAAAAGAAAATGATTTGAGGCAGTTAATACACGTGTTAATTACCTTGATTTAGTCATCCCACTATATACACACAAATACATATATTTCTTTTTTAAATTTTATTTGTTTTTATTTTATGTGCATCAGTGTTTTGCCTGCATGTGTAAGAGATCCAGGATTCCCTGGATCTTGAATTGCAGAGAGTTGTGAGCTGCCATGTGGGTGCTGGGAGTTGAACCTGGGTCCTCGGGCAGAGCAGCCGGTGTTCTTAACAGCTGAGCATCTCCTCAGCCTCCATATATACATATTTCAGTGCAATATGCTGTGCATGATAAAAGTATACAAAATTTTACCAGTTTCTGAAAATTAACTGCACAAAATTATAGCTAATATTAAAGCAAGATTAAAAAGTAAACAAGGTCATGTGTACACTGTTTAGGGTTTAAGAATGCAGACATTGGAGGCTTCATGGGACAGAAAGTGTCCAAGAGAGATAATGGAGAAGAAAGCAGGACCAGGTTGAGAGGGTGTGGTACCATGGTGTAGGTGTCTCAGTTGGCTAGCTTAACGGGAGCTCTGGTGCAGTGTTGCCCAGTAGAGGACCCTCTGTTGGGCAGGATTGCCTAAGAGCTAGGTCTTGGGCAAGACTGTCAGGTGCCAGTGCCCACAATGTGCGCAGTTCTTGGCTGGAGCTGCCCTAGAAGTGGTGAACCATGGAGGGATGCAGCTAGAGAAGGCTGTCAGCTCATCCCTGCAAATGAAGACAGTTATCTCTTAAAGGGAGATCAAGAGGCCACCTTTATTGCTGCTACAGTGAGCATGCCGACAGCCAGAGATGTCTGGGCTCACGTTTATTGAGCCTGCCCCCATAAATATAAACAGTCCACTACGTCTTTGGAAAGAGAAAAATACTTGCTACCTCCTTTCCTCACTGAGCGCTTCTAGTCCAGTGTGGAGAGGGTTGCTTCTCAATATGATATTCAAAGAATTGCTGCTTCCGCTCATGGACTGTTCTCTGAGCACAGCTCCCTCGCTCCTTCTCTCTCTCTCTCTCTCTCTCTCTCTCTCTCTCTCTCTCTCTCTCTCTCTCTCTCTCTCTCTCTCTCCCTCCTCCTCCTCCTCCTCCTCCTCCTCCTCCTTTAATCTTGTTCCCATCTGCAGTCTGCCACTGCGCTAGGTGGGAACATTGCCCTTGGTCTCTGGTCTCAGCTCAGAAATGACAAATTCTTATCCCACGTGATAAATTAAACTCCAAATTAACTTACCATGAAATAATCTCTCCCCATTAGCATGGGTACCAAATGGGACGGCGGGGGGGGGGGTGTCTCTGTACCATTCACCCCTCAGCTCGCCACCACCCCTGCCCTTTCCTCTTTGCTGCTCCCAGTAATGTCTCCCACAGCTCATGTTTCCTTTTCCAAAAAGAGTGGGGGTTGGGGGTATGCGTGACAAATTGTTCTTATCTGGCTGAGTGACTTCGTACTCTGAGTCTTGGGAGATAGTTAAAAGGAACTCTTTTCTGTTGAGGACTTTTGCTGGTTAAGGCATCTCTATTCTGGATAGTCCTTAGCAATTCCTTCCTCCAGTCCCAGGCATCTGGAACACACCTCTATGCACAGAGAACACACACATACACGCAAACCCCTTCACATGCCTCTTTTACCGTGGTCTCTGAGTAACCAAGCAAGCCATGTCTCATTGGTCGGCTACTGTAAATATCACTTCCCTGACAGATTCCAGGATCTAGAGCGCAGCTTCAATGCTCTTGGCTCCCTAGATGAGAATCAGATCTTAGTCCATAATCAATTTTAACTTGCCTGAGCCAGTCTTAGGTTGATGTCCCCTCAGACTGTCTTCTGCAGGGCAAACTTCCAAAGTAATGGTTAAATCCAATTTTTTCTCAATTGCCCTCTCTCAGCCTTCTGTCCATGGATAAGGGGTTCTAAGAGCAATGGTGCGGGTTCGTCTTAATTGATCTCCCTCATGCTGCCTTTGACCTTCTGGCATCTGTCACATGGTCAGCTCTGGCTAGCCAAACAGGAAGAGATCCATTCCAACATTTTGTTTATAGCATGTGCTTAAGGCTTTCTGCAGTGTGTCCCTTTGACACTGGGTTTCTATCCTAGACAGTTTTTATGATTAAGTCATCCTCACTACCTTACTGCTGAAGTTTTTCATCCCGGACATGTTTTGTTTTTCTATTGCTCTGATATCACTGCAGCAAAGAGAAGCTAACTCAACCCAAGCATGGGTGCAGCTTAGGAGCAGGGCTTGGGTATACACCAGTCAATGGAGTGATGGAGCATGGGTGGGTGGGTGGGTAGGTAAATGCCTCAGCCTCACTGGCCTTCCATGAGATAATTTGGAGGCACATTCCCTACGATTCTTAAACGTGAGGGAACACTGGTTGTCCACATCAACACTCTCTCTTCCATCTGGGTCTTTAAAAGAAAATAAGACAATGAGAAAGAAATGTCTTCATTCTAATTGTTGTGTATGGCCTAGGGAAGAGGGAGCAATGAAAAGTTGTTCTTTGGATCTAGAAAGTTCTCTTTGGATCTGGAAAGATGAGGAGCCACGTGGCAGAGCCAGTCCTGAACAAACTATTAGCGAGTAAATTCTAAGTAAATCTTCCTCTGAAGGCGGAAAATTTGTTGGCTTACACGCATGCTCCCATTGTGGGTTGGACCTGCGTGCGCCGTCCCATTGTGGGGTGGGCCTGTACATTTCATAAATGTTTTCCCTTGTTTCTCATTCCCTCTTAAATGTCCTTGTTAAAGGGATGATTATCCAATTGAACCATGAAGGTGGCTGGAGCGAAACAAAAAGATGTTCAAATGGTTGAAGTGCACCCGAAGGAGCACCGAAGGATTGTGAAAGAGGAGAAAGGAGCATTCCTTCAGAGGGACCAGAATGTGACATCATCAAAGTGGGGGAGGGGTCAGAGCACACTGAAGCACAGAGAGCGTCTAGAACAGGAGAACCAAGAAAAGCAGATGGAAAAGAGGTTAAGATGAGGCTAAGCGTAGAGAAACAGCTCTGCACGGGACCTGAGGGATGCTCTTAATCCTTAGACACCACATTAGTCACTGTAAAAGGGTTCTCTAGATTCACAAAACTTATGGAATGTCTCTCTATATTAAAATTATTAAAATGACTTACAGCCTGCAGTCTAACTAACCCAACAATAGGCAGCTGTGAATGGGAAGTCCAAGAATCAAATAGTTGCCCAGTTCCATGAGGCTAGTTGTTGCAGCTGGTCTTCTGTATAAGCTGGAATCCTGAAGAAGTAGGATTCCAACAGCTCTGCTGGCAATCAAGTGCAAGCAGGCAAAGAAGAAGAAAACCGTCATTCTCCCATTGTCCTTATGTAGGCCTCCAGCAGAAGGTGTGGCTCAGATTAAAGGTGTGGCCACCGCCCCTGGGATGTGGCCACCGCCCCTGGACCTAACTGTTCTTTACTTGGAACTCTGTCCCTGGCTGGCCTTGAACTCAGAGGTCTGCTTGTCTCTATCTCCTGGGATTAAAGGCATGTACCACCTTGCCTGGGCCTATGCTTTTCATGGCCACTATGCTCCAAGATCCAGATCAAAAGCCTGTGTCATCTAGCCTCAAGATCTGCATCACAGTTGTTTCTGGATGGTAGTTCATTCTAGATATAGTCAAGTTGATAGCTGGGAAGAGCTATCACAGCCACTCTGACACTGAAAAGAATTCAGGAGAAAGCAGCACGGTAAACCAGAGTTGGAGATACCATTAAAGATACTATGATATAGTGGTATAGCCTTAATTGCGAAGATTAAGAGAAAGAGATGGGCTAAAAAAAAAAAAAGACAAAGGACAAGTAAGAATATGGCCATGTGCTTTCTAATGCAGGGAGACAGTAAGCTTATCCACACGAGGGTATGGGCTTCTCCTAGAGACCTTGCTCAGATATGACCGAGAGATTGTGAGTTTACCTTTGGCGAGGAAAAGAAATAAGAGATGAGAAAAGAGGACGCAGAGTCTCTCAGGAAAGCTTTATTAGTGCTGACAAGAGAAAAGTAACTGTGTATACATTCGGAGGAAAGGATGCAGTAAAGGGAGACAACAAAAACTGGGGCAGTGGGGAGATGAGACATGGAATAAGGTTTCTTCCCCACCCACAAGGTTGTAGGCAGATGACATCCAGAGCATGCTGGGAGCTATTAAGACAACTCTTGATCTCTGAATTGGGCCTCTTCCCCCCACCCCCAGAAGAAAAGAGGGTCAAAAGCGGGCCACCAACACACCGAATGTTCCAGCCCTAAGTTATCACCAATGTCCTGACCACACCCTAATACCACCAAGTTCCTGCTGCCAAAAGAAAAAAATTTCTATTGCCCCCCCCCACTGATAAGTACTTCTCCTTTTGCTTGTATTGCCCCACCCCTCCCGCTGATAAGTATCTGTACTTCCCCTTTTGCTTGTGCATTTAAGCCTTGGGCCTTTCTCAATACAGTGGGGTCTTGATGCAATTCAGAACATTTCCATGTCGTTATTCGCACAAGACCCTCATCTCTCTCTACCCCCCATTTGGTTCTTAGAAGAAGGTCCCTCGAGACCCTCGAATAACTGGAACTACTGGATGGGTCAGGAGCACAGTAAATGGGACATGTCTTAGATGATAAGACTGTCCTCCCTTAAAATCAGAAAGAACGGGCAGATGTGTAGAAAGGTTTGCAAGTGTCAGGAAAGGAAGGCATTATCCTCAGCATCAATGGGCAACAGATTGCTCTGGGATAGTGTCTTAGTCAGGGTTTCTATTCCTGCACAAACATCATGACCAAGAAGCAAGTTGGGGAGGAAAGGGTTTATTCGGCTTACACTTCCATGCTGCTGTTCATCACCAAAGGAAGTCAGGACTGGAATTCAGACAGGTCAGGGAGCAGGAGCTGATACAGAGGCCATGGAGGGATGTTCTTTACTGGCTTGCCTCCCCTGGCTTGCTCAGCCTACTCTCTTATAGAACCCAAGACTACCAGCCCAGGAATGGTCCCACCCACAAGGGGCCTTTCCCCCTTGATCACTAATTGAGAAAATGCCTTACAGTTGGATCTCATGGAGGCATTTCCTCAACTGAAGCTCCTTTCTCTGTGATAACTTCAGCTGTGTCAAGTTGACACAAAAATAGCCAGTACAGATAGACAACCGGGAAAGCCATACAACTGAAACTAGACTGCTTGGCTCTTCCACAACAGGATTCTCACGCCTGTGCTCTATGAGTGAAAACCAAAGCACTTAGCGTAGAGTGGCCCATGACGAAGTCTCAATTAATGTGAGCTGGGCTGGTTACTGAAGGCATGGCATGAAGACAAGGGGCCACTCATTTATCAGCAACGGTCTATGACTGTTAAAAAGAAGATGGCAAAAATCTCTAATATGAGGAAGATAAGCCAAAAGCACCCATCAACCTGAAGAGCTTTGATGCTGGGATACAGAGCCCAGATCCTTGCTTCCCATGCCAGCAGCAGCCTGTACAGCAGGCTGACCTTTAAGCATACAGCGATGTCACACCTAAGGCTGTTCCCTAGTACACCTCTGAACAACTAAGTCCTCATCTCATCTGTATCATATATCCCAGAATCCCAAAGTGGTCTCCCCAACTTATCTATGTCCTCTGGTCCTCCTTATGTTAATTGTTCTTATTAATAAAGCACAGGCTTTGTCCCACCTGCTTTAGAGTCACACAGAGAGATGGTTAACACACTGGTGCCATTGGCCCCACTTCCTACCCACTGAATTCGGATGGTGGTGTGGAGGAGGGAGCCAAGGAACAGCCCTGCTCATTCATGATGCAAGATCACCAAGTGATTCTGCCTTAAACTAGGAATCTGCAGCCTGTTCTTCAGTTCTGTGAGCTTGGAGAGGAAGCTCCCTAGCCAAGCGATATCTTTTGTCTCCAGTCACAAAAGGTTTGTTTTCCCCTGGGCAAAGCCATGAAATGACACTGTCTGTTTTCTTCTTGGACTGAGCTCTGGGGAACATGAGAAGGGCTCTACCAGCCTTTAACCTGTTCTCCTGGGCTTTCCACAGACCGGACTCACAGACTGCAGCAGGGTGGCAGGTATCAGTCCTGAGAGCTTCCTCCTGACACTCTTGCTTTTATCTCTTCAGACCCAAGGGCTCAGAGGCATGGCTTGCTGAAAGTAGGTTGTTTCAGAGAACATTTTAAAAAAAAGAGAGAAAGAGAATCTTCTGAGCTCATCCAACATCTTGTCTTCCAAATTAAAAACACAAAATCCACAGGTCTAGGATGTAGAAAAACTTCAAATCCACATAATTTAATGCAAAGTTGGGACCAAAATCAGGGGTGGGGGGTGTTTTTGGGTTAAGTGTTTGTTTTTTGGGGTTTGGTTTTGGTTTTTGGGTTTTGTGTGTGTGTGTGTGTGTGTGTTACTTGCTTTGTTTTATTGGTTTTTCTTTTTGACAAAAGTATTTTGATGAACATACATAGTAATGGCTTCCAACATGGTGTCTTAATGCATCTGAGCTATCTTGCTTTGTGGCATTACCTTCCCACATGACCCTCTCCCCCTGGTTTCCCAACTAACCCCGCCACTTTGCTTTCCAATTACATACATCATTACTCTGTTCCCACCTCACTTAAAATCTCTTCCTCCCCTCTCATGTCACCTCTTCTAGTTTTGTAGCACACACAGGGGGCGGGGGGAGAGAGAGAGAGAGAGAAAATGAGAGAGAGAGAGAGAGAGAGAGAGAGAGAGAGAGAGACTTTTAAATTTATATTGTCCATATAAAAGAAAACAGAATTTTTACCTTCCCGAATCTGGCTTATTTTGCTTAATAATTTCCAACTTTTGTCAATTTTTCTGCAGATTGCATGATTTCAGTTGTACAAAATTCCATCGCGTATACGTACCACACTCTCTTTCTGCGTCCATCTCTTGATGAACTTCTAGGCTAGTCCTGCTTCCTGGTTGGCCATTGTGAATAGTGTGCCAACACACACATGTAGGCAAGTACTTCTGTGATGTGTCGATTCAGTTCCTTTGAATATACACCCAAGAATGCAAGTACAGGAGTCCTACTTTTGGTTTTTTGAGGAATCTCCATACTGATTTCCATTGTCAGCAGGGAGAAAGTGTCCTTTGTTTCCCATACCTTCGCCAGCATCTGTTATTTATTTATTTTTCTTGCTGATTGCCATTCTGATTCAGGTGAGATTTTAGGTCTTCTGGAATCTTGTTGGTGGGGTGTTACTTGATTAAATGTTTTACAGCGCAGTACGGCCAACTCTGGAGATGTTCTTGCACATAGAAAGTACTTAGTAACTGTCATTACTATAGTTGGTGTCAGTATTAATCAGTTTGTAGTCATTTGTTGTCACTGGTTTATATTTGTGACTGGAGGTGTACTCAGTGAGCATTAGGAAACAGAAAAGAATGCCGGCTGGCAGCTTTGCCCATGCTGGGTGCTGGCGTTTTTCTTAGTTAACTCAGTGTGTCAACATCCCAGAATTGATCAGAATCTGTGATCACTCTTCCTTTGATCAGAATGATCAACTCACATGAGATCAGCTACTCATCCTACAAACATTTGTTAACCTTCTGCTAAGTGCAAGGCTCTCTGTTCCCGATGTGGGACACAGGGCTGGCAAGGAAACCGTGGGCCTCTTACGGTCATCATGGTCGAGGTCACAGAAAGGTGAGCAGCACTCAGTAACTATCTATCATCAAGTAATGGGGTACTGAGAGGGAAAATGAAGCAAAATTAAGGAGTAGAGACACAAGGCAAGAAATGCCCTGTGGTTGGTGTTCAGGTCAGGCATGCTAGCTGTGGTTACCCTATCGTGACATTTTCGCCCTATACACAGTCAGCATGGGGGGTTATCAACAGAAGCCTGCTTAGGAGCACAGTGCTGCCAGAGGCAAGGAAATAAGCTTCCTTTTTCTTTGTTGTTGGGTGGAGAATCCCCAAGGCTTTCCCTACTTCTTTAATCCTTCCATTGATTGGAAGAAGCAGAGGGAGCGTCTAAGATCCAGGTTCTCTGAGATCCTAACAGTCTCACAGGGATTGGTCTAGATGGGTTTGCTAGTCAACAACCCAGAGATAGTCTATCATGCTCATCTCTAAAGTGGCTCCTTCTGCTGGACTCTTGAATAGTGCGGTCTGCCTAACAGAGAACCAGACAGAACTCAGCTGGTATGGCCAGGATGTGCCTGCCCTTCTGTGGCTCTCAGGCTTCTATAATTCCATGACCCTTGTTCTTTTTTTTTTTTTTTTTTTTAGATAAGGTATAAACTTTTATTTGATTATTCGCTGTTTACAGATAATTTCTCTGTCTAATCTTGGATGACCCAGTTCTGGACTTCATACTTTGGTCTGTAACCTCATTTGCTCCCTTTCTAGGGGCATTCTCTCCCTTCCCCTTTGTGGAAAGACTGCAGCTCTTCAGTTACCACATACAAAATGCTCTATCCTCCCTGTCAAGTTCCCCATCGAGTTTGTCATTTGCTTCCATGACACTCCATGACCCTGTGTGCTCGGGACTACATCTTTCTTCTGAGAGAGAGAAGAGCCGTGTAGGAGCCTGATCTTGGTTTACTAAGGAGACATGGAGTCTAGACTAACCACGGTGCGACTGTGAGACAGGATCTCAGAGAACCTGGATCTCAAAGGTTCCCCTTGTTTCTTCCAATCGATGGAAATATTTAAGAAGTAGGGAATGAGCAAGGCGGTGGTGGTGCATGCCTTTAATCCCAGCACACAGATTTCTGAGTTTGAGGCTAGCCTGGTCTACAAGGTGAGTGCCAGGACAGCCAGGGCTACACAGAGAAACCCTGTGTCGAAAAACAAAACAAAAAATAGGGAACGTCTTGAGGATTCTCCACCCCCACAAAAAAAGAAAAAAATCCTAAGGGATAAAAGATAAAGTGGCAGATTCAAGGTCATTAGTTACAGGACAAGGTGGAAGGAGAGTTTTAAATGATCTTAAAACAACAAATAACAACAACAAATCACGCAGGCTTCCTTCAGTGGAAATATTACAGGAACCCCAATATGATTTCAGCAGCTCGGTTAAACCCCAGGCAATCCTCAGCCCCAAGGGCCCTATGAACACCCTCTGCTCAGGAGTTGGCAGGCAGGGTTCCCAGACTTCTAAGAGGGTGATGGATTACCTTGTATAAACTCTGCCCAACTCCACTGAGAATCCTTTAAAACTGCGTTTATCACCCCTCTATGACTTAGCCCCACAAGAATGCTATACGCCCTTACAGTAACCATGACCTGCTTGTTGGGAGAAGGAAGGAGGGCCCCCTCTGTGAATCAGTAACCTGGGAAAGCTGGGTGATAAGAATGACGAAACCTAACCCCTATCAAATGGGACTGAGCAGCCTTGCCTACGAAGAGGTTTTGCTGTAAGACCCATAGCTTGTAGGAAAGAGTATGATAAAAGTGGGACTGTTCATTGGAGCTATGGAAAAGATGTGACCAAAATGCTGTTACCGACAAGTGTCGTACTCTCTGGGGGACCGAGGGGTCCCCCACTGGAGAGAAGAGAGTTTCTCCCGGTGTTCCTGTGCTTTCAGTGTGGAATTCATGCTCTCTCACGGGTACCGCTTTGTCACGGTCACCGCTTTGTCCTGTCCACCTCAGGCAGGGACAGAGCACTGGTGGATGCAGCTTAGATACTGACTGTGTTCCTTCCTGCAACTGATTTTCTTACCCTGCTTTCTTCAAACCTCATGTTCCTAACTAGCTAGCATTTTATCTTGTCACATTGTGTAGACTCTGAACAGCCTGTGAGCTTTTAACCAAGTGTCCAGTCAGAGAGAGGGACTACAGTTCTCAAAAAAAAAAAAAAAAAAAAAAAACAAAAACTTCCCTCTCTCTAAAACCAGTTGCCAAGCTTGAGGGATTCCAAAATCTGCCCACTGCTGCAGGAATTTGCTGGGATGACTCCTTGAACACCTTTGAAACGCTTATACTCCTTACTATGATTTAGTATAGGGAGAGGATACAGAGTAAAGAACAAAGTTCTTTTGGAGAAGTAGGTACCTAGGAGTTCAGAGAAGTGTGAACCATGGCATCTCTAGTTAGTTGGGACAGTGTTTGCCCCATACATTATGAACATTACCCAAGCCTTGGAATTTTTACTAAAGCTGATAACATGTGTGTCACATGGCTAACCTTGAGCTCCTACCCGTCCAAAGGTTAGACTGATACCTTTAATCTAGGAAAGGAAATTATATTTGGCTCTTAGCCTCCGTGTTAAATTGCTTTGTTGGATTGTCTGGTAACCAACACCCCTGGATAAATAGACATTCCTATCATGCCTGGCATGGAAGGTTTTAAAATTAAATCCCAGTAGCTCAGGGTAAAAAGCTACAACAATCTTTACAGAAGAATAATTTCTTACTATATTGCATATACAATTCATCACAGATAGCCAGGTGGTGGTGGCACATGCCTTTAATCCCAGCACTAGGAAGGCAGAGGCAGGCAGATTTTTGAGTTTGAGGCTAGCCTGGTCTACAAAGTGAGTTCCAGGACAACCAGGGCTATACAGAGAAACCCTGTCTTGAAAAACAAAACAAAACAAAACAAAAAAATCATCACAGTAAGATAAATCTGGAACAGATACTGACCAAATCAAATGAGTAGAGGTCTGACCAGGCTATGGATCTTCACTGATAACAGGATCAAGTCCCCGGAGAAGAATCAATGGACTTCAGAAGGGCCCTGTGGCCAAAGTCAATGACCACCTTGTAAACTGATTTTACTGCGTATGGAACCCTAGTATGGAGGTAGGAACCAGGATCCCCATTACTCTAAGATGAGGAGGGTTGTCCTTTAGTGCTCTCTGGGACCAAGGAAAGCATAGGTGTTCAGACTGTCTCAGGCATGTCTTATTGTCTCATTTATTTGGACTAGGATGGACCCGGGTGTGGTAGAAGGTGGGACTCCTAGCGGATGTTCAGGACCATTTGAGAAAGACATTGACTTGAGGATGTTGTTGACCTTCAGACTCTAGAGTCTGAGAGCCACTCTAAAGAAACCTTCAGTAGCATCTGCATGAAACAGCTCCATCTCTGACATTCTGAGAATCTTATGGTTCCCAACAAGCACACACACTCGTGCTCACACACACATGCATGTATATACATGCACACACACATATACATATATATATGTATATATATACACACACACAAATACACACATTCACACACACACATATATATACAAATACACACACTTACATACATACATGTATACACAGACACACACACACTTACATATGCACACTCACACTCATACCACATATACTTACACACATACATAAAGCATGCACAAGCACACACACACACACACACACACACGCACACACGCACACACGTCTTCAAGACTGTTGACTCTCTATGGAGCATGGCATATATACTCATATCAGTGGATCACCCAATCAGGAAAAACTAGAATTGTTGTCAGTTCTGGACATTTGTAGGTCCTAAGCTCAACGACACACAAGACTCCTACACCTCTGTGTCTCTCTACTCATGGGCTATGTGCCTATCTCCCTCACCCAGTCTGGCAGATGCTATATTGTAGGCCAAGAAATGCAGGGCTTAACATTGGTGAGATCTCAGGAAATTAGTTCTCTAGGGAAAAAAGAAATCACAACTTCTGTGGTTACATGAAATTGTGACTTCTCTCCCCTTACATGTCTGCCCCTTCACTCTCTCCACATCCCATTGGCTGCTGAGGTTGGAGGATATGCAGTGATCCCAGACCCAAAGCAGAGGTTCTACATGGGAAACAAGATATACCACCAAGGAAAACCTCTTTCAGGAGACGATGCACTCACCCCATGGGGTGGGAGGGAGCAACTATGCCAGGAGGAGCCAGGCAGCTCTCCAAGATCACCCCATCAAGGTAGAACACGGTAGACAGAAGAGCTCTACTGTTTCCTGAACAGGGTGAGCAGCCCCTGACACAGAGTGAGAAGAGGACAAGACTCAGGCTCTGACTGACAGAAAGTGAAGACAGCCTTACTTTTAAGACTGCAGGCTTCCTCCTCCACCCCAAGGGAGGCCTGGCCCCTGATATCTAGACCCCTCCCTTTCTCACTTATCCTATAGTCTGATCTATAGGCAGAGTCCAGTTCCTGAACTCAGACATCCTCAGGGCCCACCTCACATCAGTAATGCTCCGGGTCTCCCTCTTTGATTTCTTGGATACAGAGTTCTGGGTGATGACTACTTTTTGCAAAGCATGTCTATCTCATAGGTGGTGAAAAGTACCCATGAACTGACCTCTAGGGGTTCAGCTTCATCTGATACTTTAGAGTCAGTTGGTTGCCCTTTTGAGGTTCTGGAGATGGGGTGGGGCTCAGCACAGGAGCCTGGAGCAGCTCTGGGGAGACACAAGGTCAGGTCTTAGGAAAAGAGTCTTGAACAACGAAGCCTACAAGATTGAGGACTGAACTTCAGTGTAGCTCATAGACTGCAGGTTTGAAATCCAGAGCCTGTCTTGTCCTTATCCAGGGACTCTAAAACAACTTCTTCAGGGCTTGGCCCCTCTGACATTCCCAGAGTCACATCCAGAAAGCCTTAACGGTTATCCCCTCCCCAGAAGGGAAGGGGAAGTGGTAGGGCTCATCCAGGAACCCCCAAATTAGAAAGCCGGGATGTGGCTTTTTAACCTCCAGTTCCTCCTCAAAGGCTTTCCCAGGTTCAAATTCCATCAGTGGCACACACCAGTCCATATTCCCACTGGGTCCCTTACTCTCTACCTAGACGTGTTGGTTCTCATCCCAAGCAACACCCTGATGTAACAAAGAGGTCTTTCTCTGGGCTCTGAACCCATCACAAGTCAAACCCTATATATACAAGGTATCCTTAAGAGCCAAAATCCACAGCTGGTATTCATACCTAATAACTTTTTTTTGTTTGGTTGGTTTTTTTGGTTTTTTCGAGACAGGATTTCTCTGTATAGCCCTGGCTGTCCTGGAACTCACTTTGTAGACTGGTCTGGCCTCAAACTCAGAAACCCTCCTGCCTCTGCCTCCCAAGTGCTGGGATTAAAGGCGTGCGCCACCACGCCCAGCTCGCATGCCTGATAATCTTGATGAAGAACTGTAGAAATAAGATGCACTGAGAGGTTCCTGTACGTCCCTTTATGAGGAAGAGGAATACAGGTGTACTCGGCCTCCATTCTGGACCATAGGGTATCTTGTATCACTCTTAAAACACAGAAGGTCTGTACAGTTATGAACATACTTCCCATTTTCCAAGCCTGGTTCCTTGATCAGTACTAGCCACTTATCATTTGAGTTTCCAAATGTCTACAGTTTCTCCCACAAGAAGTGACATTCATAACTCACCGGAAGTCTGAGAACTCATGAGTCTGTCATAGTTTCTTGTTTTTGACTGATTCACTGAAAGGCAGAGAAACGGGGTTTATTTATTATTAATTCATTGACTTATTCATCCATCAAACATTTATTAAATACACTCTACAGGCCATACACTGAGGAAATGAGCCGACTCAAGTCTGATAGGCAAGAAAAGAGACAACGTGTAGGTATAAATACATAAAAGTAATTGTTCCATTCTACCTAGAAAGGAGAGTCTGATTGGACAGGTCATCTCGGCCTTACCTTGAAGCATAGACAAGTGTTCAATAAGATGGAGAAATCAGGAATTCCCATTACAAGGTGAAGGCACATAAGGAAAGGGTGAGAGCAGAGGAGAATTCTTGGAATCTGGAAAATGTGTCAAGGCTGAAAAGGCGGGGCTGTGGGGGGGGGGCGGGATGGTATTGGGGAAGGGAGTCTGGAGAGGTGGTGACCAGTGACATTCACACTATGCCGGAACAATGGGAAGAATTAAGGATTTGGAAGAATACAATTAGATTTATACTTGAGTTCCTATAAATTGTGTGAAGAAGGACTGGAAGAGAAGGTGAATAAAAACAAAAAAACAAACAAACAAAGAGTGAGGCTTCTGTAATGGCTCAGGTGAGGCAGGAGGGCATCTTCTGAGAGACTGGCAATGAGGTGGAAATAAGGGAGTGAATGTGTGAGGCACTGAAGGCGTAGGTATCCAGCACAGGAAGAACTCGTGGAAGGAGAGGAGCTGCAGATCATAGGAGACAGGGAAAGAACTGAGGTATGGAGAGGTAGACACTAAAATGTGCCCATCTTAAGGTGAGATGCTTTTGACGTTGCTTGCTGGGGCTATCAGTCAGTTTAGAGTCTGTGTAAATTAAAAGTCCATCCTGAGCCGGAAGAGAATGGATAGTCATTAACACGTGGTGGTATAAGGCAATTGTGCAGGGAGAATACTTTCATCCTCAAGCAAGGAGGGCAGATGGAGGACTAGAGTGTTTATGGTACTCCTTTGTTCTTATGTAAATATGTACATGACTTAGGTTTCCCCTGCTATGATAAATACCAAAAGCACCTTGGGAAGGAAGGAAAGGGTTTGTTTTATCTTACAGCTTGTAGGACATCATCCAAGGAAGTAAAGGTTTGTCAGGAACTGAAGGGGGTTGGGGGGACCATGGAGGGATGCTGCTTACTGGCTTGCTCCCTATGGCTTGCTCTGCCTGCTTTCTTATGCAACCCAGGACCAGGGGTCTAGGAGTGGCACCACCCACAATGGGCTTGGGTCCTCCCACTCATCATTAATGAAGAAAATGCTGTGCAGGCTTATCAAACAGGTGAGTCTGGTTGAAGGCATTTTCCAGATAACTCCAGCATGTGTCAAGTTGGCAACAACTAATCAGGACTGTATAATAAATATAATAATATAATATATGTAGTTTATAATAGTAAAAGGTTAAAAACCACAAAAATGGGCTAGGCATGGTGGCGCATGCCTTTAATCCCAGTACTTGGGAGGCAGAGGCAGGCAGATTTCTGAGTTCGAGGCCAGCCTGGTCTACAGAGTGAGTTCCAGGACAGCCAGGGCTACACAGAGAAACCCTGTCTCAGAAAATCAAAAAAAAAAAAAAAAAAAAAAACCCACAAAAATGTTTACTTAAAGGGTTAATTAAATAAATTATAATGTAGCTATATAATAGAACTTGATCGAGCCTCAAGAAAAAAAGGTATGAATCCTTAAATACATACACAGAATGAATGAGTCCTAAGATAAGGGATTAGTGGAGTGGGGTAAAAGCAGAATATGAAGTTATATATATATAAAATATAAGACATCTTTACTTGTAAATAAAAAGAACTACTCATGTTCAAAAATTTCAGAACATCAGAACAGACTGTACAAATATATATATAATTCTGAGCTTAATAGAATGGAGCCCGACTTTCTGACTGATCTAAAGTCGGGGCCTGTGGAACCCTTTGCCAGACAGCTGTCCTCTTTGACAGCGTGGGTGGTCAGAATGGAACGTGAAAATAGGAACAGTACACAGAGACATGCAGGAACATGAAATTAAAGGCTCACCGAACTTTCCATCACAGGAACCCACAATGGAGAAAAGAGAGAGGATTAGATTAAAATAACAGGGGCTTCCTGGCAGAGGGAATAGTTAAGGATTGCAATGATGATGTTCATAGGAGATTTGTGCACCCTCCTTATATTTTCTGTGTGGATGTAGGGAGTGACAGTCCCCATGGCTCCCCTGCCCTCGCCCTGCCCAGTCTCAGTTCCTACTATGTCCCCCCCCCCCGGGGGGGGTATTTCTGCATGACCTCTGTCCACCCTAGCTGTAAGATCTCCAACCCCAGCTGCCTTTCCCATTTCCCTCTACTATTGCCTCAGGAGGAACAAGGAGCAGAGGCCAGATGGTACTTAGGTCATAGTTACCACATACTCTAAGACAGAAGGAGGAAGAGATGCAGGGGTAGACTTGGAGATAGGTGGGAAACTTTCTAAGAGAACTGGGTTTGCGTGAAAACACAGGCTTTGTTTTGGGCTGGGAGGGTTAGGGAAACCTACACTTATTTTTCATGAGGCAGGATGTCAGTCTTGTGCGCAACCGAAGGAACCTCAGTCTGCCGTCAGTCTGGTTGCGTTTTATGTCTATTTTGCCATGTTCATTCTTTCAACCTTGTGATTCATTTACTTTGCAAACTTGGCATAAGCAGAGAGGAGAGTTATCGCACTGGCTACAAACCAGGAGGCACAGGGCGCCTGGGTTCAAGCGCAAGGCTCTGTATTCAAACTCCACCACTGGTAGAGAAAAAAAATAACCAAGCCACTCCCAATTACATACTTCCAAGAGCCACCCTTCCTCTGCACGAAGTTCCTCTGACTTTTCTCGGTTGTCTCTACCCCACCTCACCCCACTCCACCACCCCCCCCCCCGCCCCCCGCACCCCCCCCCCCCCCCCCCGCCTGCAGTCCTTTTTTTAATATGTAAATGTTGCTAGGAAGCTAAGAAGAAGCCCTGCAGTATCTCTGTTTAGAAACTGTTCTAGATGTTTATAAATGTTCAGAAAAAAAAGTGTAAATCTCCTCGGGTAAGCAGGCTTAGATGGAGCTATGAGCTCATTTTTTTTGTAAAAGTGCAAGCATAAGCATTGGAAGCAAAGTACTTTAAATCCATCTGGGCTTCAAAAGGCAGAAGTTAGCAGTCAAGGCCTAGTTAGGGGCGTGGTGGTGGAGGTGGTGGTTGTAGCTGTTGTTTTCTTGATTTCTGAAAGAAATTTTATGGAACTCTCTACTATAAATGACCTGGAGAAAATAGCACAAAGCAATTTGTTTTTACTCTACTCAACACTGTTTTTTTTTGTTTTGTTTTGTTTTTGTTTTTGTTTTTTGTCTTTTGTTTAATGCTCCACAAGGCTGTATGAAACCCTTGCAAGCCATGAAAGAATAAGCAGATATAAGGGCCCAGAGCAAAGTAGAAGTTTCTAGAATGGCTCAAAGGAGGATTAGAAAGCTGCTGTACTGGACTTGTAAGTTATACCTGAAGGAACTGGCAAGGTCAAGGTGTGGGGTTGGGGGTCATATGGTATTTTAGAAAATAAAAACCAACCAACCAACCAAACAAACAAACAAAAAAACACGTGATTATGCCTAGATGGAGCATGGAATAAAAAAGTAAGAGGTGACAGAAAATGAGAGTGGGCGACAACTGTCCCCGGGACCAAGATGAAGCAGAGGGGGTTTAGGGATAGTCGATAACTGTGCCTTCCGCTCTTTACAGCTTCCTCCAGTGACTGGAAGCTCTCCATCACCACCTGAGTGATCCCAGGGTGGACCTCGGACCACCCAAGCCCCTCCACGATGAACAAATCCACAGTTCTAGTCAGATCTGTTCTCCCCACATCTGGCTCCGCCTTCCTTGTCTTACCACTCTTCCCAGACTGTTTTCCTTTTCCACATATCCCGGCTCCCTCGGCCAGTTAAGCACAACTTAACCCCTTGTCTTTTCACCTCACAGCTACCTTGGATGTCTCTCAGAGGTGACAGTGATAGATGTCCTGCATTATTACCCAAACGCCTCCCCATGACCCATGTCAGAAGCAGGAAATACAGGTAAAGGCCCCCACACCCACCACAAGTCTAGCAGTAATCCACGTGTGAGGAAGCAAGTGTTCATTGCCTCCTTTTATGGGTTCCAGAAATTCACATTTTTGAAGCTCTGGCCCCTGGTATTTCATATTGGCGTCTTTAAAGAGGTAATAATAAAAATGAGGTTAGAATGAGCTCTGTGCTGGCTAGTTTTATGTCAACTTGACACAAGCTAGAGTCATCAGAGAGGAAGGGGCCTCAATTAAGAAAATACCTCCATCATATGGGACTACAAGCAAACCTATAGGGGCATTTTTTAAATTGATGATTGATTGGGAAAATCCAAGCTGATTCTGGTGATCCTGGGTTCGATAAGAAAGCTGGCTGAGAAATCCATGGGAGTGAGCAAGTGATCAGCACTGCCCATGGCCTCTGTATCAGCTCCTGTCTCCAGACCCCTACCCTGTTGGAGTTTCTGCCCTGACTTTCTTCAGTGATGGAATGTGATGTGGAAGAGTAAGACAAACTGTTTCTTCCCCCAACTTACTTTTGATCATGGTGTTTCATCACAATTACGATAACCCTAACTATGACAGGCCCTAATCCAATCTGGGACTCATATTCTCATAAGGAGGACACTTGGATACAGACACAACAGAAGACCACGTGAATCCCAGGGAGAAGATGGTACTTCAGCTGCAGCTGGCCTCAGAAGAAATAGACTTGATAACATCTTGATTTCAGACTTCTAGGACCTACCCAGAACTGTTTGAAAATAAAATCCCAGTTCTTCTCTTCCTCTTCTTCTTCTTCCTCCTCTTCTTATATAGCCCTGGCTAGCTTCAACCTTCCTACATAGCCAGAGATTACCTTTGACATCTGATCTTCCTGCCTCCATCTCCTAAGTGCTGGGATTACAGGCATGAACCACTCTTGGTTTACACAGTGCTGGGAATCAAACTCAGACGTTCATATGAGATAGTAAACACTCTATCAGTTGAGCTTCATCCTCAGCCTTCCATCGGGTGGTTCTTAAGCCCCTATGTCTATGGTATATTTTTATAGCTATCCCAGCAAACTGACTGAGCCTCTTAAAACCATGCTGAATTACAGATGGACCAAAGAGATATTCATAATATCCTCAGAGCCTGCCAAATCCATGTGCCTCTTCTGAAGGAGACCGTTTTGGGTTGATACTTGCAAAACTGGCCAGATCCTGAGTTTTATGGTCCAGCTACCCCAGATATCACTGAACGGGCCAGGGGTCACAGACCTGGCTAGCACAGTGGTTTCAGAGGAGAGCTCTGCTTTGTACATAGCCAAGCTCTCGTAGAGACCTTTGAACATCAGCTAGGAATCCAGAAAGAAATGAAAGCAGACAGCATAGCTGAGGAAGGAGACAAACTATAACTAAAGTCCCTTCAGCACAGGGACAGCAGGCTCTCTGTACAGCCAAAGTGTCATGAAGTGGTCCTGACTCTTCCACGAGGCCAGACTAGGAGACTGTTAATATAGAAGAACCCTTACTCCTTAGCGCTTGCGTGAGCTCTCCCAAGCCTGAGCCTGGGTCATTTTTAGTAACCTGAGACACTAGGCTGCCCATCTGGGCTGCTACCCTGCCACAACAACCATGCTGTCTTTCAGGCTTAGTGTGTAATTATCTTCTCGAGAATGATACTAACTCCAACACCTATCTGCAACCCTATCTGCACCTACCTGCAATCAGGAACTACTCAACATAGCAGATCTGTGTACACCAGAAATTGAAAGGAAAGAACTTGTCTCAAAGGGAACAAGTTATAAACTACCCATTTGATATGAAAACATTTTGTCTTAAGAACAAATCTACATCTTTTGTGTATGCATATAAAATAAGGAACACACACAGATGATAGGAGGACAGAGGAGAGGGTTGGGATATAGCTCAGAGTAGCTCACAGTACTTGTCTAGTATGTCTGAAGCCCTGAGTTTGACCCCAAGCAGTGGATAAACTGTGTTGTGGTACAAACCTGTAACACTTGGGAGGCAGAGGCAGAGGCAGAGGCAGAGGCAGAGGCAGAGGCAGAGGCAGAGGCAGAGGCAGAGGCAGAGGCAGAGGCAGAGGCAGAGGCAGAGGCAGAGGCAGAGGCAGAGGCAGAGGCAGAGGCAGAAGGATCACAAGACTATCCTGAAATACATATACATAGTGACAACCTGTCCAAAAATAAAAATCAGCATTCCACATAGTGTACTGAAGGAGAAAGTTGAAAGTAGTAAGTTTGAAAGAAAGTTTCTTATAAATTAGTTCCAGAACTGGTAAGCAGGCAATGAAAGATGATAGATAGCTGACCCCCAGGAAGGAGAAAAGAGTAAATTTGATCACTGTAACCCATGTAAAGGTGAAAAAAAGAACTACTCCACACACAAAGTTGTACTCTGACTTTCACAGGTATGCCATGGCATACACATACCATCATCACCACTGCCACCATCACCATCATCACCACCACCACCATCACCATCATCAAACAAAAACCAGAATCTGGACAGCAGGAAAGTCCTGGGGACTAAGAAGCTGAATGGAAAGAGCCTGGCAGAATGACACTATTCTCTCAGCCCAAAGAAGATTATTCGCTACTATGGCTGAACTGTGGTCCCCTCCAAAACCATATGCTGATATCCTGACCTTCAGCGCCTCAAAGAGTAACTATTTAGATACAGGGCCGGTAAAGAAATCATTAACCAGATATAAGGTCATTAAATAGGACATAATCTGTTATGGATGTCCTTCTACATAAAGGACATCTAGCCCCAGGGATATACAAGCAAAGACCAGATGAGCACACCAGGAGAAGATGGCCATCTGTGAGTCAGAGAGAGAGAGAGCTTAGAAGATGCCAACTCTGCTGACCCCTCAACTCTCAGACTTCCTGTCTTTAGAACTATGAGGAGGTTAACCTGTTCAACCCACTCACTACTCCCCCCACCCCACCCTACCCCCACCCCCAAGCTATTAGTTATGGAAGCCTGAATTCTACTGAGCCTGCGGTGTTCTAAAAAAAGAATGAAAGAGGAAATCCTGGCCTGACTGAAAAAGGGAAGCGGGCCACAATCATATGAACAGGAGAAGTAGCTGAAGCCCATAGAAGGGGCGAGCAGACGACAGCTTCGGTGTGCGTCCGAACGGGGTCCTCTGAAACACTGCAGGTGAAGGAAACCTTTTTCCCAATGCCCTGATCTCCAGTTACCGCTGTCGCTCATGCTGGGGCTGCTGGGGCCCTCTGCACTAAACTGAAGCTCTCTATAGTCTCCCGTAACGCTCAGCTGGATGAACGGCCTCCAGTCGCCGCACCTTTGGACAGGTCTGAGGCTTACTCAGAGTGCTCCCAGATGTTTCTAGTCAATTATTGAGCACAGCTGGGTACTCAAGAAATACTGTTTTCTGACAGGAGTCTGATATAGCTGTCTCCTGAGAGGCTCTGCCAGTGCCTGACAAATACAGAAGTGGATTCTCACAGCCATCCATTGGACTGAACACAGGGTCCCCAAAGAAGGAGCTATAAAAAGTACCCAAGGAGCTGAAGGGGGCGATGCCCCAGTCAGTGTAGGGGAATCCCAGGACAGGGGAGTGGGAGTGGGTGGGTTAGTGAGCAGGGGGAGGGGGGATAGAATGGGGGGGGCTTCTGTGGGGAAAGGGGATAGAATTTGAAATGTAAGTAAAGAAAATATCAAAAACAGAAAGAAAGAAAAGAAAAGAAAAGAAAAGAAAAGAAAAGAAAAGAAAAGAAAAGAAAAGAAAAGAAAAGAAAGAAAAGAAAAGAAAAACTATTTTCTGTATGACCAGGAATTTCTCCAGGACACAGTTTCTGTTTGGGGACATCCCTACCCTGAGCCAGCTTAGGCTTTCTCAACCCACTCCTCCTGTCAGCCCTCTTTCCCTACCCAGTCTCTCTATAGGTGTCTTATCTACACTGATACCTGAAGCCTCTCTTTGCACAGCCCCATGCCAGCCTCATAGGGGCAACACTTCCCCCAGAGAAACCCAGAGGGCTAATTCTGTTATCCTCTCTGCTTCTTTTGACTGATCAGGCTGCCCCAGCCTCCTTCCTTAATCCCTTCTCCACACCACCCAGAGACCTTCTAAATTTTAAATCTGATCTTGTTGCATTCTGCTTTCAAGTTATTGGGACATTTACAAGATACAATTAAAGAATACAAGTCTCTTTGGATTCAGCCTGTGCTCAGCTGTCTGCTCTCCCGTCTCCGATCCCTACCCACTTCTGTTAGTCACGTGATGTTCTGTACTCGTAAGCCCAAGTGCTATTTTATATCAAGGCTTTTGGCTAAAGATCCCTTCATGGAACATCCTTCCCCATTCCCCAGCCTTTCTACACACACATACACACACACACACTTCATTCTTGAGCACACCACAGCCTTTGTCTTAGTCAGGGTTTCTATTCCTGCACAAACATCATGACCAAGAAGCAAGTTGGGGAGGAAAGGGTTTATTCAGCTTACACTTTCCACATTGCTGTTCATCACCAAGGAAGTCAGGACTGGAACTCAAGCAGGTCAGGAAGCAGGAGCTGATACAGAGGCCATGGAGGAATGTTACTTACTGGCTTGCTCCCCATGGCTTGCTCAGCCTGCTCTCTTACAGAACCCAAGGCTACCAGCCCAGGGATGGCACCACCCACAATAGGCTAGGCCCCCCCACCTTGATCACTAATTGAGAAAATGCCTTACAGCTGGATCTCATGGAGGCATTTCCTTAAGGGAGGATTTTTTTCTCTGTGATGACTCCAGCTTGGGTCAAGTTGACACACAAAACCAGTCAGTACAGCCTCCTAACAAATAGCAGGGATTAGGATCCTGGACCACATTTTCCCCTCATACTTCCAGAGGTTGGAAGACCGACAAGATGCAGGTGTTTCCAGGTTGGTTCCCTTTGAGCCCTTGCTTCTTGCATTGTAATGGGCCATCTTCTTCCCAGGAGCTCACCTGGCCTTGCCTCTGTCCTAGTATCCCCTAAAGTCTTCCAATTCCCTCTTCTTAAAAAGACACATCCTGCGCACGTGGTGGTGGCACACGCCTTTAATCCCAGCACTCAGGAGGCAGAGGCAGGCGGATTTCTGAGTTCGAGGCCAGCCTGGTCTCCAAAGTGAGTTCCAGGACAGCCAGGGCTATCTATACAGAGAAACCCTGTCTTGAACCTCCCCCCCCCCCAAAAAAAAGATACATCATACTAGATTAGGACTAACTCTAATGACCTATCTAGCTAAAGTGCCCTTAAGAGACCCTACATACATTTGTATTCACATTCTAAGGTACAAGCAGACACTGCCACCCAAAGGACACAGCCACCCAAACAAAACTGTATCCCATTATACTATTTTTGTACTCAACACTAACACCTAACACATCCCCCCCCAAACTTACCAACAATTCTTTTTCTCTTAGGAAAACCTTTAGAGTACAAATCATGTCTGTATTCTTAACTTTAGTACAGTACACATACATAGTAGATGTTCAAAGTTTGTGGGACGGTAAGTGTACCTCCACGTATTATTTAGTGCACGCACACATGTCTGTATAACATCACAGTAAAGTTTCTAGCTTAGATTCCAACACTTTCTTAGCCATGTGTGCCCTGCCAAGCTTCTCTGGCAGCACTTCACCTCATGCCCAGCCTCCGTTTGCCTGGTTCCATCAAGGACTTGTGATTCTTCAATCTTTGGATGGACTTGTATGGACGCATGGGACTGGTAGGTGTTTGAAGAAGACTGGTCTTGAGCCTCACAACCAACATGCCTCAAAGGCTGAAGGGAACAAGGAAAGTCCCCTTTCCCAAAGAAGGGATCCTTAAGGTATCATGAAAAGCAAAAACTGGGTCTCCAAAGAAAAGGTTCTATCAGCACTTTTTTTTTTTTTTGGTGTTAAGTTAATCCAAGTTTATTTCTATTATTTTTTAAAAGATTTATCTATTTATTATATGTAAGGACACTGTAGTTGTCTTCAGACACACCAGAAGAGGTCATCCAATCTCATTACAGATGGTCGTGAGCCACCATGTGGTTGCCGGGATTTGATCTCAGGACCTCCAGTGCAGTCAGGGCTCTTAACCGCTGAGCCATCACTCCAGCCCTCATTTCTATTATTAACAATTAGAAGACTTCAATGAGCTAACTTGAAAGATGTTTATTAGGAATAAATTGACTTGACTAGCTCATACTGGGGCTGCTGGGGCCCTCTCTGCTAAACTGAAGCTCTCAAGTCTCCTGCAGCAGACTCTGACGTGAGCAAGCTTGGGTTGAAGGTCATTGTTGGCCAGGACACTGGAGAGCATTGTGGATCTGAAAAGCAGGGCAAGTATAGCATGCTGGATAGAGAGGCTCTTAGGTGCCTCTCTATGAGGTCATAGATCCCTCTTCTGGTCAATGGTTGTAGCCATTCACCTCCATGTTCTCACCCAAATTAAAAGCAGAGGGCAACAACAAAAGGCTTCTTGAGAGTCTCTAAGTCTGAAGGGACAGGGTGGCATTCAGTTCCCTGAAGAAGCACACATGGTAGTAAGAGACCTGGGATGGGAAGAGAGCAGGACAAGGAGATAAAAGACTGTGCCTCTGTAACAACCAGCAGTGCTCCAGATGGGCCGGGATGAAGGCAACAGTCCCCCAGAGGATCGAGGTGATCTGAGTTCACTGAATCTGGATGCAGAAAGCAGGAAAACTGCAGACTCAGCTCACAGCTTTCCATATATAATTGTGAAAAAGTCACTTCTACATAAGTTGAATAATGGTCCCCAAAGATGTCTACATCCTAATTCCCAGAATGCGTCAATGTTATATTAAAGGGTAAGAAAAGACTTTGCAGATGTAACTAAACCAAAGATCTTGAGATGGGGAGATTATCCTGGATTTCCTGCACAAGACGGATGTAATCGTAGGAGCGCTAGAAGAGGGAAACATGGCAGGCTCACACAGAGGGAAGCACCCAGGGATGAAAGATGCTTCTTTAACATGGGGAAGCACAATGGCAGACCATGAAATACCCTTATATTCTTTAGGAGATAGCAGCTGCCTTGCAGTGTTCCTGTGAAAACGAAATTACTTGGTACACCCAGTAAATGCTGACTATCATAGTTATCCCCACTCCCCACCCCCTTTAAATTCTGGAGACTGAACTCAGGGCATGGTATGTGCTAGAAAGCAGGCTACTAAGTGAGCTACGTCTCCAGCTCTATTCAAGTTGACTCTCAGTGTGGTGACTACAAGCCACAGGTGACTATTAAATACTTGAAATGTGGCTTTTCTGACTCAAGGTGTGTTGTAAATATAAACACAAATTTTTAAATGTTTATTATAATGGTTAATCTTAGTTATCAATTTGGCATACTTCGGGATGTGTTTATGAGGGTATTTCCAGAGAAGACTGACCTGAGGGTCAGAGAATCAAGAGACTAATGTTCTCTTTGAATGTGGGTGGCACCATCTACTAGGCTGAGAGGGGCTGGATGAAACAAAATGTGGAAGGAGGAAGAATTTTTCTCTTTTCTCATCACTGATGAAATGTCTGCAAAAAGCAACTCACAAGCTAGGCAGTGGTGGCGCACACCTTTAATCCCAGCACTTGGGAGGCAGAGGCAGGCGGATTTCTGAGTTTGAGGCCAACCTGGTCTACAGTGTGAATTCCAGGACAGCCAGGGCTACACAGAGAAACCCTGTCTCAAAAAAGAAACAAAAAACCAAACCAAAACAACAACAAAAAAAAGCAACTCACAGGAGTTTCCTTTGGCTCGTGGACAGTCCTAGAGGTTTGGTTTGATGGTAATTCTAAATCCTGTCAAATTCACAGAGCTAACAGTCACACCCCAAAAGTTCTCAACTTTTGAGCAGGTTTTTCTCATGATGACTTGGGCGCCACTGCCACTGAATGTAAACTTGCATCACTAACAAAGATGTTCCCCAGGCCTCCAGTCTCAGACTGGAGCTGCCTCGCGGGTCTCTTTCTTCTGAGGATTCTAGCTTCTTGGGCTGAACAGCTATTAGCTCATCTGGCTTTCCGACCTGCAGATGGACTTTGTGGGGCCATTTAGCCTCTGAACAGGAAAGCTGATCAAAGATTTTTTTAAGAGCCGGGGGAACAGGAAGCTTGCTGTGGATTGTGTCTCGTGGAACTGTTAGAGAAGCTGCACACATGAAGTCTTAACAAAATGGCTGCCTAAACAAGACCTGAACAAGGACGCCAATGGGCATATGTAGGTGAAAAGGGAAGGGTCTCGTAGGACTTTAACCCTACAAAAAAAGGGGGAAAAAACTACAGACAACTCCAGAATGCTGAGAGTGGGAGAAATAGGTCTCCCCAGGGAAGAGCCCCTCGTCGGTCAGCCAATGCAAAGATCAGCACTGAAATACATTGTAAGGACTGAGCAGAATGCATGTCTATATTTAGAAATATATACTAGGAATATATTCTTTGTTATTACATACGCATGTATGTAACAGCAATATGTATGTCTGTAATAACGGATACAGAAATGGAGGCCACAGATCTGAGAAAGGGCAAGGTAGTGCACGGAAGAGGGTTGGAGGGAGGAAAGAGAAAATGATGTAATTATGCTTTAATTTTTAAAAATTAAAGCTAATTTATAAATGCCCTCATCATCTCATACATATCGTATTGATTCTGTTCTCTGGAGAACCCCCAACTAGTGCACTTAGTGAAGACCAAAGAAGCCTGTGAAGTAGCTCTATCATTTTAACATTTACTGTGTGCTGAAATGGATTCGGCAGAGTGGATTGCATAGAATATATTATTGATTTCATCTATTTCCTTTTGCCATTGATAATGTGCTCCTGAATGTTTTACTTTCTTCCTTCTTGAGACAGGATCTCATGCATCCCTGGATCGTCCCAAACTTGCAGCAAAGGATGGCCTTGACCTTCTGGTCCTCCTGCCCCCACTCCCTGAGTTCTGGAATTGCAGGTGCGCTCTGCCACATCCCGTTTATCGGGTGCATGGATTGAACCTGGGCTCTGGGCGTATCACGGAAGCACCTTGCCACCTAAGCTCCAGCTCCAGCATAAAAATCTGTATTTTTATAGCATCAATAAAAAGAGCCAGATCTCAGGTTCCCAGTCTGAGGAAACACAGTCCTCATTGCTCACCTCCACCGGGGAATCCCTCCAGGCGTCCTCAGCTGCTCTGCACCAGGTTCCCTCATGGTAGGCTTTATTCAGGTGTTGCCTGGCCTCTCCTTGAAGCCTGGTGGCCACCTGAAAAATACATTCTCCTCCTCCTTGAATCTGTAGGCCTTGGTCCAAGAAGCCACAGTTACAGGATGCTGGCAAAGTCTGATCAGAGGTACACTTGACACCAGAGACTTTTTAGTAAGCAAGCTGATTTATTTATTTATCTAGGTTTTTTTGTGTTGTGTTGTGTTGTTTGTTTGTTTCAAGACAGAGTTTCTCTGTGTACCACTCGCTGTCCTGGAATGTACTCTGTAGATCAGGTTGGCCTCTTAACTCAGAGATCTGCCTGCCCCTGCCTCTGCCTCTGCCTCTGCCTCTGCCTCTGCCTCTGCCTCTGCCTCTGCCTCTGCCTCTGCCTCTGCCTCTGCCTCTGCCTCTGCCTCTGCCTCTGCCTCTGCCTCTGCCTCTGCCTCTGCCTCTGCCTCTGCCTCTGCCTCTGCCTCTGCCTCTGCCTCTGCCTCTGCCTCTGCCTCTGCCTCTGCCTCTGCCTCTGCCTCTGCCTCTGCCTCTGCCTCCTGAATGCTGGGGTTAAAGGCGTGCGCCACCACACCTGGCTTTATAAACTGATAGTCTTTACTACCAGTGTCTAACTACAGAATTTCTCACTTGGTAGCTGAGAACTCAAGCAGAACTCAAAGTTGGTAAAATCCCAACTCTCCATCAGAGTAGATGATCAGAGCCAGGGCTTGGTCCTGAGCCATGTTTCAGCAGTCTTACGGAAAGCAGTTGTGACGGGCTGGTCATTAGGATAGCTCCCTAGCTCGGGACGGGGGGGGGTCCAGGAGTCAGCACAGCAGGTTTCTCCACTGGTAGCTTCTTCATGGTCAATTTCTGCCAAGAGGGATAGATGCTAGTGAGAAACAAGAAGGTGGCAGGAAGAACTGCCCTTTCTCTGGGCTGGCTGCTCCACGGGCTGGCTGCTCCTGATCATTCTACCAGGAGGCTTGAAGCTACCTGGTTTGAAGCTCACATCAGCTCTCCCAAGAGGAATCTCACATCACATGAGTGTCTACGACAGGCAGGTGGCACATATGTGTAGAGATCTGAGCTCTGCCAGGCTCCTCCTTCCACAGAACTAGTGAGGAAGAGGGACTTAGCTAGGTGGGTAAGGACCTTTTACCTCTATTGTAGGGCATAATAACTCTGCCTTTATGCCCTTGCTCCCCAGCCACTAAGAGTTAAGTGCCCCCACCCCCTGGATTCAATAACTCATTTCCCATATTGAACACGTTCTGTTAGCACGCATGTGTGGTCTGCTTTCCTATGGGTAAGTACTACTCCGAGGGCTTCCTCTCTGTGGCAGAGATTCTAGAACCTTCCTTCGCCTTAAGTGGGAAAAGTGCCTGCGACCCAAGTCTAAAGCACAGAATGTAACAAAGGGGACTTAATATAAGGAATTAAAGTCTCTAAACAGTTGAGTTTGCATTCACAAAAGGGAAGATGATCTGAGATGGGTCTGATGGGTCAGATGAAACCCTATAAAAGAAGATTCAGGCCCTCCCTGAGGTCAGAGAGACCTTAATTGTAAAGAGCTAGGGATTAGCATCTAGAAACTGGGACCTGCCTCCAGCTGGCACCAAGCCACACTATAAGACCATGCCCTCTCAAGAAAATGAATTTGGTCAACAAACTCCATGAGAGGGGCAGAAGATACCCTGCAGTGGAGCCTCTAGAGGCAAGGAAACAAATCCCAGTTATAATCCTGACAGGCGCCTCAGGAGCCCTGCACAGAGTACTAATAGGCCAAGCCAAGGCACTGATAGGAACTGGGAGCCAGTATGCACTCCCTTTTAAGCTGCTGGACATGTGGCAAGTTTGTTACACAGCAACAGAAAATGAATGCAATCTCTAAAAGCTTTAATTTGCCCCGGAGGCAAATTAAACGGAATGTTTAAACTATCCATGAAACCCTCAGGAAAGCTGGCATGGATGCCCAACACAGACCGGCTTTTTCTTCTAGATTAGAACATACAGCACCAGCGGAAGCAAGCGGCTTCTCTCAGGGACCATTTAGTTCAAAATTACATGTGTTTTGAAACATTAGACTCACATTCATTGTATCAAGCTATCACACAAGAAAACTGGCATTTATGAAGAGGGAAGCTGGTGTCTCCCTCACACCACACTCTACAACTCTCACTTAATGGGAAGAGCAAGGAATGCCCTATGTAGTTACAGCATGCTACTGCTAAAATAGATAAGTTGGACAAGAATATCATGCGGCCCGTCACTAATTTGAGCTCTTGAGTTTGCACTTTTAAATTAATGAGACAATTGGGATAAGTATTGGAGGAGTGTCTCTTTGTTTTTACTTTAAGAGGCTTAGTTTATCAAAGAGTGGATGGAACCTGCCAATAGTCCATTGATTAAAGAAAAGAAAAGCAAGCTCTCAGAAGGAAGCTGTATCACATCTGAGGACTTTCTTCCACCTCCTCTGTAAAAGATGGCAATAAAGGCACTGGCGATAATCCCGCATTTTCAGCTCACACACTCAAAAATAACAATTAGTAATAAATGAAATCGGTATAAATGTGTCATAAGTGATATAAAGTGAGGGTCTGCCTTCTATGGACTAAGCTACTTAGCATGCTACGGAACAGCTTTTTAACTGCTGTCTTCTTATGAAGCAAAGTCAAAACAAAGAACCACACCTTTCCCTTGATCCTTTGGGACAGGCTCTCACTGTGCAGCCCAGGTTGGCCTCATGATCACTATGTAGCTGAGGCTGGCCTCAGACTTGCAGTTCTCTTACCTCTATGTCCTAACTACTGAAATGACAGATATACACCACCATGCCAGGCTTACATCAACATTTCTATATTAGGGTGAAGAACTATATGTAATATGTTTAATTTTTCAGATGTTCCTTAAACCAGTTCTAACAGGTTCCTGCATTAAGGACTTAATTGAATAAAGAGCTGAATTTTGATGTGATCTAGTTTCTTATTGCATATTTTTATGTTTTTTGAAAATTACATTTTAGCCAATGGCCAAAGCAGAATGCCAGCCACATGTCAGAAGCCCCAGCCATAGCACCCGATGGTTTCCAGACTGAAGAAAGTGTCATGATGGCTATCACCTCTGATCCATCTTAAAACTTTCTCCTCTTAAAAGGTGTGGCTTCTATCTTCTCTCAGGCTTAAGAGCCAAAATGCTCAGACATCCCTAGTTAAAGAAACAAAGCCCCCAGCGGCAAAGGCTGGCCAGGAAGCAATCCAGGAAGGGTCCAGGTGGAATCTGTTTGGGCATGGCAGCCACAGAAGGCTTCATGAGAAATCAGGAGAAAAGGCCCAGGGCGGGAGTAAGTATCACAAACAAAAGACAATCGCAGCACCCACAGAGGGCTGTGCTCTAAGTAAGGTGACTCACTTGAGTCCTACGCACTGTATCAATGAGAATGGGTTGGAACTAGTCTGGGCTGGTCCCTCCCTCTACATAGCAAATAAGTATTAAGTATTAGCGAATACATATACCAAAAGTTTTCCATACTCTACTCCAGCTTCCCTGTCTCAGCAGGAGCTTTCGTAACTCCGTTCTGACAGACTACCTGGAGTTGCAGACGGACTTCCACAGGGCTCAGTTCCCTTCAGGGACTCATCACAGGAATTAGGTTTGCCAGATTGTCTACATTTAGACTCCATGGTTTGCTAGTACAAGACCTGGTACTGAAGAAGTTACTTTGTCCCTAGTTCCCAATCTATAATGAAGGACTCAAATGAACAGCTGACGGGAAGGGTTCATAGTGGAAGGTTCAGGAGGGTCCTGAGCACAGTGGTTTCTGTCCCCCATAGAATTGGGACATGCCACCATCCTGCACACGAATGTGCTTGCCATCCAAGAAGCTCTTGCGTCCCATTGTTTAGGGGCTTTTAAGAGACAGTCCTGTCAGCAGGTTTAATTAATGCAATCAATGGCCATAGCCACAGGGGTAGGACTGAAAGTTGCAAGGCTTGGTCTCTGATGTCTAGTGCCCATCCTGAATCAATCCAGGGGCCTCTACTGAGAGTCACCTCCTTAGAAAAACTATAGACACAATTGAAATATACTTAGGGACAGGAGGCAAAAAACTATCTTTAAAAAAAAAGTGCATCGAATTAACAGATCCAGATAATTCCACCAGAAAGTCCATAGCTGTGACAATGTATATTATACAAATAGCTATATGTGTCTCTGTTCAATGACTAAGATTCTTATATGGGATCCAACTATACATTGTTCAGAGGCAACGATTAAAAGAGAAAGAAAGAAAAAGCTGGGGCTGGTGCATGGTCGGTGCATGTGTTAACTGCTTTTTATTGTTGCGTAAATGCTAATAGAGACAACTGAAATATGGAAGGAACCATTTTGTTCATGGTCTCAGAGGTGTTAGCCCATTGGTAGGTACGGTACATTAGAGAAAAAAAAAGTCCAAGAAGCAGAGAGAAGGGGTCCGCTTTTTGGCACTGGTCTGCTTTCTCCTTTGTCACCTGTCATTCCGTCTGGGCCCTTCGTCTGCGGAGTGGTAGCACTTACATTCTTGGTGGATCTCCCTCAGTTGCTATTCTAGTTTGTTGTCGGTTGCCGTGATAAACACTTTGGGGAGGAATAGGTTTATTTCAGTTTACATTTTCATGTCTCCATAGCCCACTACTGAGAAAAATCAGGGCAAGAACTCAAGCAGAAGCCATGGAGGAGTGATCCGTACTCACTCACTCACTCACTCACTGGCTCACGATCAGCTAGCTTTCCTAGACAATGCAGACCCACCTGCTTAGGGTGTGGTGCCTCCCACAGTGGGCAGGGCCCTCCATCATCAATCATTAATCAAGACAATCTTTCACAGACATGGCCATAAATCAATCTGATTGAGGCAATTCTTCAGTTGAGTTTCACTCTTCCCAGGTGACTAGGTTGCATCAAGTAAAAACTATCCAGAACAGTTGCTATCCTATATGTCAGTCTCTATAAGTACCCTCCGAGAAGCACATCCTAGACATTTCTCATCCAGCATAGCCATCATAATTCTATTCCTTTGTCAAACAGATGCCTAAACACATCTCGTTATGTCCTGCTTAATCTCCAAACATACTAACAAGGTCATAATTCCACCTAATATGATAAAACCATCTAACATACAATAGAAAATGCACTGATCCCTTCCCCGGAATCTGAGGCTCAGTCTTTTTAGTATGTGCTTACCTTTTGCCTGACACCCAAACACACCATTTCAAACGACGACATTCTATCCCTAGTGTGATGGCCAGCATGTGCAGCCATCTTGTTGGGATCTGAAATCACCTAAGAGATGACACTTTGGTCACACCTTGGAGAGATCTACACTAAGGTGAGCCTATAAGAAAGTCTGTGAGCAAGTATCTAGATTTAGCTAATATGTTTGGGAAGACCCATCTTAACTGTGGGGAGGACCACTCCCTATGTGAAGATCCTGGACTGTATAAAATTAAGAAAGCTAGCTGCAAGTACTAACATTCAAAACTTCCTACACTTCCTTATTCTAGTAGATGTGATGTTGTTAAATGCTTCAAGCTCCTGCTGCCTTGACTCCCCAACCAAGATGGACTGTAGTGTAGACTGTGAGGTAAAATAAACCCATCCCTCCTTCCTTCCACAAGTTACTTTTGTCAGTAACACAATAGTAGCAATGCCCTCAGCCCATCTCATCATTCAGAATGGCTTCAGGCCATGTCTAACATCCCTTTGAAAGGACTTCTCTTTAGTGACACTAATCTCCTGCACAGACATCCCTTACTTGTCCACGGTTTTCAGCTTGCTCCTTTTCAGGCCAGACTACTTCACTTTTCCAATCCTTCTGCTTTGTATTTTGTTCCTGATCCTCACCATAAACTTGGCTAAAAGCAGCCTGCACTAATATTCCATGCTACATTCTGAGTACTATACCATCCTGAGCTATCCTCTTTCAAATTAATTGTTTATTGCATTTAAACTTAGCTTCTGATAATGTGAGCAACTTGAAAGTGTTCAGTCAAAACTGGGTGATGGTGGCAAACAACTTTAATGCCAGCACTCAGGAGGCAGACACGGGCAGATCTCTGTGAGTTTGAGGCCAGCCTGGTCTACTGAGTAAGTTCCAGGACAACCAGGGCTACACAGAGAAACCCAGTCTCAAAGATAGATAGATAGATAGATAGATAGATAGATAGATAGATAGATAGATAGATAGATAGATGATATAGATACATATACAGATATATATGTATATATACATGAAAGAAAAGAAAGTGTTTAATCAAAATTGTCATTAGCATTTATTGAACACTTTGTTTCAGACACTGTGCTTTAAGCACTTGCATAACTAGTATCTCAATAACTTGGCCTCAGCCACCTGAACCATTTTTACTGCATTAACTAAAGAGAAAGACTGAAGACATATGAATACAACTCAAGAAGTTATAAAGAGGGTCTGAGAAGAGAACTCAGTCAGTAAATGCTTGCTGTAGAAACATGAAGACTGAGTTCAGACCTGCAGCACCCATGAAAAAAGCCAGGTGCGACAGCTTACACCTATAATACCAGCGCCAAAGAAGACTAAGACAGCAAGACCCCTAGCACTTGCTGACCTGCCAGTCTAAACACACTAGTGAGTGCCCAGCTTAGTGCCTCAAAACGGAGGACATGGGAGACAGCTCCGTGAGTAAATGGCTTGCTGAGCAAGCATGAGGGCCTGAGTTTGGAGTCCCGGCACTTAGTACGGAAGTCAGGTGTGGATACACTATTCTGTAAACCCCAGCACTGAGCACTGAGATAGGCAGATCCCTGGAGCTGAAAGAGGGTTAAGGTTCAGCAAGAGACAGTCTCAAAACAATAGAGAAGTGATTGAGGCAGACATTCGATGCCAGCCTATGTCCTCCACATACACCCACATGGGTAAATGAACACACACATTGCATGCATGCTTATGTCACACATATACCCAAAGATAGATAATAGATAGATGATAGATAGATAGATAGATAGATAGATAGATAGATAGATAGATAGATAGATGGAGAGAGAGAGAGAGAGAGAGAGAGAGAGAGAGAGAGAGAGAGAGAGAGAGAGAGAGAGAGAGAGGCTAGTTCTTTTGTTAGCTGATACAATCTGGGAAAGGGAACCTCAATTGGGAAAATGACTATCACATGGCCTATAGGCAAGTATGTGGGGGGATTGCCTTGATAAATGATTGATGTGGGTGGACCCAGCCCACAGTGGGTGGTGCCACCCCTGGGCAGGTGTTCTGGGTGCTATTAAGAAAGCAGGTTAAAAAAGTAGTTTCTAAAGGAAAATACCAAAGCTGATCTCTAGCCTCCAATTGCACTGACACATACACACTTGCACGTATTTGAACACACACACACATCATACTAATTTTACATATGACAGCACTTTTAAAATTTTAACTGTATTAACCTGAGACATTGCAGTGCACACTTATAATTCTAGCACATAAGAGGTTGAAGCAGAAACACTGAGATCAAGGCTCCTCTGGAATAGAGCAGAAAAAACAAGGAAGGAAGGAAGGAAGGAAGGAAGGAAGGAAGGAAGGAAGGAAGGGTAGAAGAAAGAAGAGGGTAGGGTTCAAGGAGGAGGGACAAGAAATTAGGGGGAAAGAGAGAAGGGAAGGGGAGAAAGAAGGGGAAAGGGCAAGACTGGGGGCGGGAAGGGTGGAGAGGAGGGGGAGAAAGAAAGGGGAGGAGAGGAGGGGAGCTGTGATCTGATATAAATGTTTACTATAAATGAAAGTGACATGCAGATCAATGGGAGCAGGAGTGGGAGGTTGAGCAAGCCATTGGGGAGCAAGCCATACATACCTCTTTTCCATGTCCTCTAGTTCAGTTCCTGCCACCAGGATCTTGACCAGCTTAAGTTTCCCCTTGGTTTTCTCAAGGATGGACTGTGATCCTGACATGTAAGAAAAAGAAGCCCTTTCCTGCAAGACCTGATAATCCAGGCCCATGATCCCAGATACTGGGGAAGTTAGGGCAGAAGGACTGTAACTTCAAGGCCAGCCTGGGCAACTTAATGAGATCCCATCTCAAAATAAAAAGACAAAGACAAGGGCTGTAGGTACAGCTTAACAGTAAAGCATTTACTCAGACTACTTGGGTTCAATCCTTAGCATCACAAAAATTAATTAATTAATTAATTAATTAAATGAATTTTTTTGAGACAAGGTTTCTGTGTATACTTTTGGAACTCACTTTGTAGACCAGGTTAACCTCGAACTCACAAAGATCTCTGTCTGCTTCTGCCTCCTGAGTACTGGGATGAAAGGCACGCGCCACCACCCCCAGCTTAATTAAATGAATCTTAAACAGAAGATTATATTAGCAAGACAAAACTAGTTGAAAGCTATAAAAAATGACACCTGAGCCCCAGATGATGTAATGACAGGTGTCCCGCCCCTCCCATGTGCACAGAGCATCACTAGTTTGCCTTGCAGAAGAATTCTAGTGGCAGGAGCCGCATTCCTTAGACAACAGCTTTCCCTAGGCTGTGGGAGGCCCTTCTGCCTCCACCTAAAACAGGAATTAACTCCCTCACATGCCACCCACTCCGCCTTCACACTCAGTTACTCTCAACCAATGACCTTAGGGAGTGTGTATAAATAACTTCACTGTCATCCCCTGTGGGAGACTCCCCCGACTAAGGCATGCATCCACGCCTCAGATACTCCCAGGATCCTAGAGCCCATGGTATTAGCTGCCTTCCCACCTCCATAGCACCTCCCTGCTCCCCTCCAGTATCCTCCTGCCCAAACCAAATACACTACCAAAATCAAATTCTTATCTCATAGGAAAATCCAAGCTGCACATTGAATTTTTTAAAGTCCATATACCAAGTCTGCAAGATGCCTATGAAAGTAAAGCTGTCTGCTGTCCAGTCTTATGACCTGAACTCTCACCTCAGGACCCACGTGATAGAAATAGAAATCGGACTCCCTCAGAGTGTCCTCTGACCTCCACAAGAGTGTGTGCACCCATGCTCACAAACACAGAATAAATAATGTGAGAAACCTACACCTATAGAAAGGGAGAGATGAAAACAGGGACAAACCAAGCTAACAAGGACCACTACTTGGCCACAGATTGGAACCGCGGCTCATAAGCACACAAGGGTAGACAGGTTAATCTTTTTAAATATTTCCGTGTAAATTTTTATGTCAGTGTACTTGAAAACCTTGATAAAATGACAGAGGTATGGAAGAATATAAGTAATCAAAATTGGGTTAGAAAAATGCAAAGGCTCTGAAAAACTAATTGGCATTGGACAGACAGATGAACAACATTGCCAGACAGCTGGATCCTCGGGGGATGATGGTCAGGGTAGAGTTCCTAACGTGACTGAAGTGTGTGTGTGCACTTCAAACACACAGCCAGTTGTTAAAACTAGCGAGAAGGAGAGTCTATAATATTAATAGCAGACAGAATAGATTTCCCAGTCATAAATGGAACTAAAATAGCACCAGAGAGAGAGAGAAAATTACAGACCAACCTGACTTATGAATATAGATGCAAAAATCCTGAATAAAATATTAGCCAATTAAATGCAGCAGTGTGATAAAAAGAATAATGTACCATGATCAAGGAGGTTTATTTTTATAAGAATACAAGTAAGGACCCAAATTAGAATTTCTATTAATATGATATTACCCATACGAATAAAAAGATTAACTCAATAGACACTTAAAACTTATTTTTTTTGCAAATAAAAAAGGAAAAAAATAATCTGGAGATGAAAATACAGTTATTTAATAGGAGAGGAAAATCTACTTCAAACCAATGGGTGACGTTGCATTTAAAGGGAGGTAGTTTTAGAGAATTTCCCAGTAAAATTACTAGTAAGATCAAAATGGTCCTATTGCCATCGGCATAACGTATGGTTGTGGTCATTTGATATGTGCTGCTACCAAAAATATAGATGTACAGTCATCATGTCAGAAACACAATGAATGCACAGCTTTCTGAAAGAACGCCTTAACTATAGTTAACATACCTGTCTACCTTAAAAGCCAAAGATACTGTAAAAATAAACAAAGATCACCCAGATAACCAGAAACCATCTGTCTTAGGGTTTCTATTGCTGTGATGAGACACCATGACCAAGCCAACTCTTATAAAGAAAAAGATTTAATTGGGGCTGGCTTACAGTTTCAGAGGTTCGGTACTTAGCATCATGGTGGGAAGCAAAGTGACCCGCAGGCAGATATGGTGCTGGAGGAGCCTAGAGTTCAACATCTTGATCTGCAGCCAGCAGCAGGAGGATATATGAGACCTCAAAGCCCCCCTGGTGACACATTTTCTCCAGCAAGGCCACACCCACCCCTACAAGGTCACACCTCCTAATACTGCCCCTCTCTATGGATCATGCATTCATACCCAGGAATCTATAAGGGCCATTCCTATTCAAACCACATGACCATCTACTCTGGGCTTCCTACTAGCAGGGAGAGGAGTCATCAATTGCATTTGGAAGATTCTGAGGCAGGAAGAGACTAGGGAAGCTTCATAGTTTGTGGAAGTGTTTCTGCGCTCCCTGTCAGGGACTAAATGTTTGTCCATCTCCCCCAACCCAGCTGTACTCAACTTTGTATGTTAAAACCTTAATCTTAAAGTGTTTGAAAGTTGAGCCTATAGAAAGCAATCAGACCCTGGTGATAGAGCCATCGTAAATGGAGCTAGTACCTTTCTTAGAAGCTGGGGATTGCAGGGGAGAGGGCCGTTGGGGGTGGGGGGCTCTTTCACTGTCCTCATTGGAACACAGCGGTGCCACACTCGGCCCCCAGGCTTCCCCTCTCTGGAACGTTGAGAAATAAATGGAAATCACGTATAAACCACACAGAGCAGTCCTTGGTCAGAGCAACAAGAACTAAGACTGATAAAATTGCTGGTCTGGGAAGCTGGCAGCGGGCTAACCGGAAGTAGCTAGGGGACTGTCTCCAGGAACATATTTCACTTTCCCTGGTCGGTCCTGACTTGGAAACCGAGGCCAAACCTTGGAGAAATGCTATTTTTAGCTGAGTCCTGGCTTTCTTGTGCCCATTAATGCAGCAAAGCTGGTTTGACTCTTCCGTTGCTTGCTGCAAAGGCTGTAGGTCGACTATCTGTGGCCATGTATGAACCAGCCATGGCCTGTTTTTATATCCTGTTCCTTAACAACAATCAGAAAATAAAGCATACAGTTACAACCTAGAATTTCGCCTTTGAGCTACTCAGCCTTCTGGTTTGTCTTCTTGATTGTTTTTAATTATTTTTTGTTGTTGTTTTTAGGTTGGGGATGGGGTTGTTTGTTTTCTTAGCTTTTTTGCGACAGGATGTCACTATATAGCTCAGGCTGGCTTTGAACTCCCAACTGTCATGCCTCAGCCTCCTGACTGCTGGGGTATGGCACCCCATCCCCACCCCACCCCCAAGTTCCACTCCTCCCCACCACCACCACCACCACCACCTTCAATGCCTAGCTCTGTCAGTCATCCTTCTTTGATTATTGTTCTCTTTAACCTAGAACGCCTACCCAATCCCCACCCCAACCGGAGTAGCACACTCAGGGTCCTCCTCACTGAGTCTTTTTCTCTGGGGACTTTTATATTTCCTCTGCTTATTTCTTGCTATGACTTCTGTCGCTGAATTCTCAGTCTTTATGCTTCAGTGGCTTCTCATAACAACTTTATTCTTGCTCTGTAGTGAGGGGATGCTGGACCTGTAACTTCACTCACCAAAGCAGCAATTTCCCAGAGGGCTTTGCTCTTCTACCCATGGGCTGTGTTCTAAAACTGCCCCTTGCCCCCAGGAGATAGAAGTCCGAGGCCAGAGATTACACTGTACATACCTGTGATTACATTTAACTTCTAAATTAGGCCCAGTAAGAGGTTAGCAGTCAATAACGAAGTATAACGATTAATATATTATCACATAGATTCTGTGAATGTGGCCCCTCGAAAATACCTCGTCGTATCCTCACCCTCTCTCATAAAGGATGCCCTGTGATGCTGCTCTTTGTGGTGTCCGAATTGCCAGCATCACTGCTCTTGTGCTTAGGGACCACTGCTCAGTAAGACGAAGTTAAACACAAGCACTGTGAGACCTTTAGTTGACCTTATAAACAAGATGGCTAAGTGGCCGATGGGAAGGTAGTGTACCTCGGACAACGAGGGGAGTCTACCTGGGAAGGATGAAGCAAGGTGGCATGAGATTTCATCACGCTCCCCGAAGCAGCATGCAATTCAAAGCCTGAGAGTTATTTATTTCAATGGAATTTTCCATTGGACATTTGACCTCAGATAACTGAAATCATCACGGGGGTGGGGGTGGCGAGAGGGGGAACCACTGATAAGGGAGGCCTGCTGTACAGAGCAGACTAGACTAGTCCCCAGGACGACTGGGAAAATAAAGAAATACACTTATCTCAGACGTAGGCAGCAATACCCAGTAGGAAGCCCCCGGTCATAAATGTAGCTTCCATTTCTCAGCACAGGGACTTTCTCGCTCCCCATAGCTCTTCTTAAATGTCAGCACACCATGCATGGCAGTCTCTCCCTTTGTCCTTCTATACCTACGCTTGACACTCCTCTCTTTAAACAAAGTTGTACTGCATTTATTTATTTATCTGTTTATTTGGATGCACACACCACAGCACACATGTGGAAGCTAGAAGACAATTCATAGGGTTCTCTCCTCCTACCATGTAGGTCCTTAAATCAAGTTCAGCTCCTCAGGCTTGGCCACAAATGTGCTTACCCCCTGATCCCTCTCACTGGCCTCTTCCCATTCCTCCCACATGCCCATTCTCTATCCCTCACTCTACTCCTAGGTTGCAAACACTTAAAATACAATAGTCATCCAGCCCTCATCACACCATTCGTGAACAAAAAGCTCCATCCATGCATTTGATTAATGAATTGGAATAGAAAGAGAGAAAGGAAGGAAGGAAGGAAGGAAGGAAGGAAGGAAGGAAGGAAGGAAGGAAGGAAGGAAGGACATGACTGCTCCTAGGTACCATGGATGAGGTAGGAGAAAGTTTATTGTGGATAAGAGGGAGAGAATAGGCAGAGTCAGAAACATCTGGGAGAGTCCAGAATAAACATGACTCTGAGCTGGGCCATGTGAGGATAAGGGGGTGGAGCTAGGAGACTAGGAGACCAAAAGGCCAGAAGGGCACACAAAGAACCCCCAAAGCCAAAGTGGCTGGATTACATAGGGAATGGCAGCCCAGCACCTAGGCTGGAGAAGTTTAGGGTAGGGTGGGTTACACCAGCCATACCCTATAATAGGTAGGGACTGAGGGATTCTGGGAGAACCTGGCAGCTAGAGATACTTTGATATATTAAATAGACACATCAGCTGGCAGTTTGTCCCAGGTTTGAGACTTAACATCCCAGTCTTTTTGTTGATAAGAAATGACAAAGGGTAACAATCTTTTCTCCAACAACTTCCTGCTGTCTGCTGGGGCTGCTGGCTGTTGTTGAGTAGCCAGGAAGGCTGGACTTCTGGCCAAGGTGCAGGGAGGGGGTGGGGATGTCTGGGGGTTGGAGAGTGCAAACTGTTTGGCCTGCTGACCAGACTGTGTGGGATCATCTGAAGCTAGGGAAGTGCAGGCCAAGTTGAAGCAGTTTCTGATGCTGGACTGCCTGAAGCTAGCCACTCTGGAGCTGTGTGGGTTGCAGATTCTGAGGAAATTAAATACCTGGGGCTGGGGAACTGCTGAAGAGTACAGTTGATTTGAAATCTGTTGGGACAGAGACTAGGGACAGAGTGTAAAGTTAAGGGGTTAAAGGAAAATTTTTTATCTTGGGTGTACATTTGAAACTTCCAGGTAGATATACAGTAGATAAACAGTCCTGATATCTGGGGAAGGGGAGTCCCAAGACCAGGAGAGAGATCTCTCTCTCTCTCTCTCTCTCTCTCTCTCTCTCTCTCTCTCACACACACACACACACACACACACACACACACACACACACACACACACACACACACACAGGAAGAGGAAGGTGGAATACTTAGGAGTGCTTATCTGGAGTCCCTTGGACCTCTTAGAGAAGCAGATGCAAGTTGACTCCCTGAAGTTTACGTGAAAACAATTTTTTTTAACTTTACGGAGATTAAAAAGTTTTAGATATGTTAGCATTACCACTGTTTGTAATCTGTACTGAAATCCACATTGTAGAAAGAGCAGTCGACTTATTATGCCTTTGAGTCATAGTAAAAGCTTGGGGGCCCAAAAATGATTCAGGGTTAAAAGCCTCTGGGAGCTGATCTCCTTTCCAAGTCTGGGCAAGGTAAGCTGTCTTTCTCAGCCTAGTAGCTCTAGGAAAGCAAAGCCTGAGGCCTCATTTTTACTCATGAAGAGAAGGCAGATGTAGCCTTTAGGCAGGAGCTTGCTGCTGTTAAAGCTACGGTTAGTCAGCCAATATCATCAGAGAACCGAGAAGGATACATCATAGCCGGAGATATCATGTGTATCATGGCATATCTATCAATCAAAATAACAGAGACTTACCCACTACCTAGCCCATTGTCCTAGGCTCCTGTGGTCTCCATGGCTTCATTAGGGACAGTGGTCAGTCTCCAGCTGCCACACTGGGCAGCAGCCGCCTTTGGCTGCCAGACCCAGGTCTGAGAGATTTCCCTGTGAATGAGGAACTTGGGGGACTGGCTTTGACCAGGCAGAGTAGGACAACAAACCCCAAAAATGCCCATACTTTGGGCAGAGCCCTGGAGGCAGGTGAGGCGTGGGGCAGTGGTTTTCCCCAGTGGTTAGTGTTACCATCATTCAGGCATCCTGCCCCCATCTGTCTTCTATGGAGACCTTAGGGCTCCCTCTAGAATCTGCTGTGCCTGTCTATCATAGAACCTTTTTTATTAAACTCGTAAAATGTCATAACCAGCAGATGTCTGAAGACTTTGAGGACCATCTATTAAATATACCTGAGTTGGCAGTTACTTGCTTTAGGCTTGACCTTGAAAACACGTACAGGGGGCTAAACAAAGCCTGTCAGTAAGTAAATTACATAACGATTTACAAGTTAGTGGCTTTTATAAGATTAGGATTTTACAGCTGTACCTGGGTTAAGTTTGAGACTTAAAGGTTTTAGTTGAACATTTAATTGAAGATTCATTAGCATCAACATAAAACTTTAAACCAGAAGAAAATAGAGAGACTGGGAACTTGTTTCTTTTATAGTATCATTACAGAATATCAGGCTTTTTTTTTTTCATATGACTCAGTTTATCCAGATAGCTAAAGATCAACAAAGCGAGCAAAGATAAAGAGGCTAGACAAATAATTACTGTGAACCTGAGTAGATTTTAGGAGTTTATAAACCTTACTTAGCAAATATAACTTATTATTTGATTACACACACACACACACATATACATATATATATAGTTGTTTTTTTTATTTTAAAATGTCTAGAAGCCTGGGGTTGAACAGACATAACAAAGACGTAAATAGTTAGCCATATAGTTTTAAGTTAGCTTTTGGTAACCTGTGTGTGCCTTTAAAACCTTAGGAATTTATCATCATATAAAAATCCTAACCCGAAAGGGGACACAGTGACAAACCAAGGGCTGAGTAGGACTAAGCAGCTCTCAGAAAGTGTTCTCTTCAAGGAGCCACCTCAGCTGCTTTCTAACACGTGGCCATCTTCAGATGGGAGTGAAGTCATTTGGTAAGTACCCTCTTTTACCTTAGTAAAGATGACTGCCAGCCACATGACTGTTATTTTAAAACATCTATTTTTTGGTAAATCTATGTTTAAATAATCTATTTCTAAACAAGAGCTGAATCTAAGTTACATATACAGTATATTCTCATCAAGACTTGAATCACATGTATAGTAAGTTATAGCAAATTAAGATTTCCCACGTATCGATTTTTTTAATTATAAGCCTTTTGTTATAAATTTTTATCCAATTTTTCTGTTACAGATTTTACAGACTTTTAACTATACCCAGCGAACCTACAAATCTTGAGGCAGAGTTGAGAGCATAGACTCAAAACATTCTTTGGGGAGCAGAGCGCAGAGAAATCTCGGAGATAAAAGATTTCTAAGAGTGGGAAGCAGAAAACCCTCAGAGAGAAGAAAGGGTAGAGTGGAGCAAGTCTAGACAGAAGAGATTTGGGGATCATCTGTTTGTGCAGTGGCACAGGTTGCCACCGTAGGAGAGAATTTGAAAAACCAACTGTGCCAGTCTTTGGCCGTTGATCTGTACTGAGGCCAAGCACTTTGTAGTCCAAGATGGAGAGAGAGTGGAAAAATGGAACCCCGTGGGAAGGAATTTCCATAAGCTCCTAGGGGGAGCTGAGAGAGAGCATAGTGGCCTAGCAGGCTCCAGTTTAGGGATGCTGTGGGAGGAACCCTGAGGGAGTAGAGAGGCCTAGGAGAGCTTAAGAAAAAGACAGAGCAGACAAGAGAGCAAGGGCACCGGAGACAGCAAGTGTCTTTAACAGAGAGACCCAGACTAGTCGAGCAGAACTGAGAGATTCTAGACAAGTGCCGCCTTGGGAGGGCGCATGTCTTAGTCAGGGCTTCTATTGCTGTGACAAATACCATGACCAAAAAGCAAGTTAGGGAGAGGTTTATTCAAGGAAGACAGGACAGGAGCTCAGGCAGGACTAGAACCTAGAAGCAGGAGCTGATGCAGAGGCCATGGAGGTGTATCACTTACTGGCTTGCTTCCCCTGGTTTGCTCAGCCTGCTTTTTTATAGAACCCAGGACTACCAGCCCAGAAATGGCACCACCCACAATGGGCCCTCCCCCATCAATCATTAACTGAGAGAATTCCTTACAGCTGGATCTCATGGAGGCATTTCAACTGAAGCTCCTTCCTCTGTGATGACTCTAGCTTATGTCAAATTGGCGCACAAAACCAGCCAGAACGACTGACCCCTGGTCAACTTGACACACAAACACATCACTATTAAGGCACAACCCTTCCTTTCTTATTCATCTCCGAGATCTCACATTAAGAGCATAAAGAACGTTGGAAATCTTACAGTCTTTACAAATTCAAATACATTAAAATTTCAATCACTCCAAGATAGCCAATTTCTTTTAAAATCCGGCATCTTTTAAAAATTTAAAGTCTCTCAAGCGTGGGCTGTAGTAAAATAAAAAATAAACTGAATCTTTTTTTTTATTATTATTATTTTAAGAGGGAAAAACCAAGGTATAGTCGGAATCAAATCAAATCAAAATCAAACTCCAATTGTCCAGTGTCTGGGATCCACTCACGATCTTCTGGCGTGCTCCAACGGGCTTGGATTATCTTTCCTGCTCTGTACTCTGTAGCACACAGCTTGTCTTCTAGGCAAAAGCTGACTCCACTCCACCTCTGCTGCTGTTCTTGGTCGTCATCTCACATTTCCGGCATCTCCAAAACACTGAGGTCTTCTGCTGCAACTAGGCGGTACTTTCACCAGTGGCCTCTCCTAGGCTCTTTTCATGGTGCCAAACCCCTTCAGTCCTGGCCCTTCAACTGTCACTGAGGCTGCACCTTCACCAGTGGCCTCTCCTGGCCTCTCACAGAGCCAAGTCTCAGCTGCTGTTCTCCATGAGCCCTCCAAGCTTTCAAAGCCAGTACCACTTGGGTGCATCTTACACAGTACCAAGTCCAGCTGCAGCATGAGGTACAACCTTTGCTTCTCTGTACCCCCAGAAAACACTTCCCAGATTTCACCTCAGTGATGCTGGTCTCTTCTTAACCACCACTAATTTCTTACCTCAAGCTAACCAGCATCAGTTGTCCCAGTAACTTAAAGGTTTCCCTTCAGTGTCTCTGGTTTGTTGTTAACCATAACTGATTCTTCAATCCCAGCTGATCAGAACCACAGAATCTTAAATCAAAACAGCAAATGGTCCCAATAGAGGTTTATTTTTTAATATTTATTTATTTATATGAGTACACTGTAGCTGACTTCAGACACACACCAGAAGAGTGTATCAGATCCCATTACAGATGGTTGTTAGCCAGCATGTGGTTGCTGGGAATTGAACTTAGGACCTCTGGAAGAACAGTCAGCGCTCTTAACCGCTGAGCCATCTCTCCAGCCCACACCCCCATAGAGTTTTTAATCTTCCCTCCGAAATTTCACTCCCTCTCCTGCACTGCTCTCAACGTTCTTATCTTCCAGGCTCCTACAGAACATCCCTCACAGCTCTTAACACCCAATGGCTTTTCTTTTCTTTTCTTTTTTTGTTTTTTAAGACTTATTTATTATGATGATTAAGTACACTGTAGCTGTCTTCAGACACACCAGAAGAGCACATCAGCCCGAAATGGCTTTTCTTGCCCAAATTTCTGGAGAACTTCCACAATCTTCCCCAAAAACATGTCAGGTATGTCACAGCAATAACCCACTCTGCTGGTACCAACTGGTTTTAGTCAGGATTTCTATTGCTGAGATGAAATACCGTGACCGAAAAGCAAAAAGGGTTATTCAGCAGAGCACGTCAAAGTCCATCACTGGAGGAAGTCAGGACAGGTTGTCTCTCTTCTTGTCTATGCATAAGTATCTCTCAGAGCCTTCTACACAGTACTGGCTGGGTTTGTGTGTTTCAGCACTAGATGAATAAAAGAAAAGGAAAAAAGAAAAAAAAGGTTAAAGGACATGACTGCTCCAAGGTTTGGTGAGGGAGGTTTATTGTAGTAATGAGGAAGAACATAGCGTGAGGCAGGGACATCTGAGGAGAGTCTAAAGTGAACATGACCTAGAGCTGGGCGGTGTGAGGAGAGGGGGCATGGGAGAGGGGAGAGGCAGAAGACAGAGAGGGCCTAGAGGCCAAAAAAGGCCCAGCATAGCAAAACGGCTGGATTATATAGGGAAGGGCAGCTAGGAGAAGGGCAGCCCAGCCCCGAGGCTGGGGAAGTTTAGGATAGGGGTGTGATGTGCCAGCCACATGCTGTAACAGGTAGGGACTAAGGGATGCTGGGAGAACCTGGCAGCCAGGTCTGCTTTGATATGTTAATGATATCTCCGATGTTTGTCCTGGCTTTGAGACTTACCACTTAACACAGGATCTGAGATCTAGACTTTGGATATTCCCCAGGAAGCTGCAGTTGCTTAATTTTTGTTTTTTGTTTTTGTTTTTGTTTTTGTTTTGTTGTTGTTGTTCTTTTGTTTGTTTTAGATGCTCTTTACACAACATAAAGTTGTCACAAAAAAAAGTCAACTGTCTCTTAGTAGCTATAATTTGTAGAATAAATTCCACTTGTAACATAAATAATGCAACAAACAAAAGATACCTGAAAGTGAACATTAAAACATGATAAAATTGATACAAAGAAAAATTGCGAACCTGTTTAGGGAGTGCAAAAAACCTTGGGAGACATACTATATTTGTGGATGGCAAAACTCAACTTGTAAAGAGTGAGAAGAGGAAGAGGGGAAGGAGGACACCAATTTTTTTCTTAAGATTTATTTATTTTATTTACGTGAGTACACTGTAGCTTTCTTCAGAGACACCAGAAGAGGGCATCAGATCTTATTACGATGGTTGTGAGCCACCATGTGGTTGCTGGGAATTGAACTCAGGACCTCTGGACGAGCAGTCAGTTATCTTAACCACTGAGCCATCTCTCCAGCCCAACATCAGTGTTTTTATATTGTCCCATAAAATTAATGTGACCTTAATGCAAATCTCAAAGGGTCTCTTTTGCAAGTTAGCATAATTAATATGAAGTCTACCAAAAACAATAGATAAGAACAAAAAAAATTGATAAAGAAGAACAATATTGGGGCTGGAGAGATGGCTCAGAGGTTAAGAGCACTGTCTGCTCTTCCAGAGGTCCTGAGTTCAATTCCCAGCAACCACATGGTGGCTTACAACCATCTGTAACAAGATCTGATGCCCTTTTCTGGATTGTCTTAAGACAGCTACTGTGTAATTACATATAATAAGTAAATCTTTAAGAAAGAAGAAGGAGGAGGAGGAGGAGGAAAAGGAGGAGGAAAAGAAAGAGCAATATTGTTGTGTTTAAATATGGCATGTCCCCCCACAGACTCAGATATTTGAACACTTGGTCCCCAGCTTACTGTTTAGGGAAGCTGTGGGAGGTAGAACCTTATGGTGACCATGGGTTACTGGGCTGGACCTTGAGGTTTTAAAGCATGGCCTCTCTTCCAGTATTTTCTCTGCTTCCTTTTCCAGGATTCGTAGGAGGGCTTTGATGTACTCTCCTGTCACCACAGAGACACCTGCCACCATACCTTCCCTTCACAGTGTCCCTTTAAACAGTAAGCCAAGATAACCCCTCCCCTCCGAAGGTCGTTTCTGCAGGCATTTTGTTACAGAAGTGAGAGAAGAGACTAACACAGAGAACTACGTTGTTACATTGTTACATATTAAATTATCCCTCCATGTTAAAATCAAATTACACAGTCTTGTTATAGAAAGCCCGGCTTAAGATTAAGTTCACTTCTGATAAGCAATAAAAAAAATAATGTAACAGTGATTTAAATAAGAAAAACAAGAGACAAATATAAGCTTATTAATATGTATGCCTCATATAGACATAAGCAAAACCTCAGGGGGAAAAATATTAAATCGCACACTGGCCAAGTAGGTTAACTATAGATCTTCACCTTTTCCTCCAGATTCAGTCTACCTGTCTTACCCTCAGCTCTGTGGCCACCTGCTATACACCCCCTCTGTTCCCATCTCCATCCATCACAGAGACCTTCTCCTCCAACCTTCCTCCCTACTCATCCTGTTTTCCCAGTCCCGAACTCCAGTAGACACCCCTAGTACCAGCAACCACACCTTGCGAGAAACAAGTAGGCTATCAGTAACTAATCAGGTAGGTGAGTGCCAGCTCTGCACTCCTCTCCATACCCAACCCCAAGCCTCATCCTCAGCTCTGTAACGGACCACCTGTTACGGCCTCTCCTCACTCTCTACCCTGATCTGCAGAGGACCGAGCAAATCCTAATGGAGCCCTGCTTTCTTCCCACCTGTGGACCCTGCCACTCCCCCAACACCAATGGCCTCAAGTCCCCAATAATAAGACAGACCAACAGAATGGATGTAAAAAACCAGAATCCATCCTTCTATTGCATCCAGGAACAGACTTTAACACCAGGATAGACATCACCTCTGGGAAAAAGGATGGAAAGAGATATTCCAAGCAAATGGACCTAAGAAACAAGCTGGGGTAGCCATTTTAATATCTGACAAATTTGACTTCAAACTAAAACTAATCACATGGGATAGGGGAGGACACTACATACTCGTCAAAGGAAAACTCACCAAGAGGACATTTTAATTCTGAACATCTAGGCACCAAACACAAGGGCAGCCAGTTTGTAAAAGAAATATTACTACAGGTTAAATCATATACTGACCCTCACACACTGATAGTGGGAATCTTCAGTACCCCACACTCACCAAGAAATAAAGCCAACCAGCCATGTGAGATCTCAGGTAAGTGGCCACTGGTCACTTCCCTGTTTGGGCCCAGGGTAGCAGGCAGATGATTAGACGTGCCCAGCCATTGAGCTAAACAGCACATTAAAAATAAGCTTGTGTGTGTGTGTGTGTGTGTGTGTGTGTGTGTGTGTGTTTCCCTGGTGGGGCGAGTGGCTGGAAGCTCCATCCACCAGGAGCATAAAGTGGAGTAGTAAAAACCTTATGCTGCAGCATCCTAACTGACTGAAGCTGGATAGCAATAGCAGCAGAAACAACAGAAAGCTTACAAATGCATAGAAACCTAACAACTCACTATTGACTGAACAGTGAGCCAAGACAGAAAGGAAGAAGAAAGACTTTCTAGAATTGAGTGAAAATTGGAGGTCTCTAATCGGCCCAAGCCAGGCCAAAATGACACCAGCAGCTCTTGCCCTCCCCTCTTCCCTCTCCCTTGCTAAATCTTTAGATTCCCTTATTTGGGCATTTCCACATTCCTAAAGCTAGCCACCCAGCTCTGTTCCCTTATTTGGCCACTTCCTAAAGCCTGACTCATTCTTAAAGCTGATCACCAAGACCCAACTGTCAAAATATGAAGGTCTTGCAGTCACAGATCCCTACTTGGCTACCCTGACTAGCATGCCCAGTCAGGACTTACCAACTCACCCTGGCTCATTCTAACAGAGACATCCCCCTTTTCCTTTAAAATCACTCCTGCAAAGCTATTTGCTGCTATGTCTGCCTGATTCAGACTCAGCCATCTTGTCTCTTTGCCTTGCTTAGTAAACAATCTCTTGGTGTTTGGATATGATCTGTGCCTAATCCAGGGTCTAGAGGGAACACCTCATGGTGTGTGGGTCCCTTCAAAAATGAATATACCCAAACTTACGGGATACAATAAAGGTAGTTTTAAGAGGTAAATTCATAGCACTGTCTACAAACAAAAACCAAACAAAAAACCCTGGAGGGATCTCATACTAGTAACTTAACAGCACACCTGAAAGTCTTAGAGGAAGAGAGAAAGAAAGAAAGAAAGAAAGAAAGAAAGAAAGAAAGAAAGAAAGAAAGAAAGAAAGAAAGAAAGAAGAAAGAAAGAAAGAAAGAAAGAAAGAAAGAAAGAAAGAAAGAAAGAAAGAAAGAAAGAAAGAAGGGAGGGAGGGAGGGAGGGAGAGAGAGAAAGAAAAGAAAAGAAAAAAAGAAAGAAAGGAAGAGAAAGAGAGGAAGAGAAAGAGAGAGGAAGGAAGGAAGGAAGGAAGGAAGGAAGGAAGGAAGGAAGGAAGGGAGGGAGGGAGGGAGGGAGGGAGGGAGGGAGGGAGGGAGAGAGAGAGAGAGAGAAGAAAGAAAGAAAGAAAGAAAGAAAGAAAGAAAGAAAGAAAGAAAGAAAGAAAGAAAGAAAGAAAGAGAAAGAAAGAAGGGAGGGAGGGAGGGAGGGAGGGAGGGAGAGAGAGAGAGAGAGAGAGAGAGAGAGAGATTATATACCAAAGGAGTGGGTGGCAAAAAATAATCAAACTGGGGGCTGAAATCAATAAAATAGAAATAAGAAAACAACAACAAAAATACAAAGAATCAATGAAATAAAGATTTCAGAAAATCAGTAAGAGTCACAAACCTATATTCATATTAACAAAATTAGAAATGAAAAGGGAAACATAGCAATAGGAGGAAATCCAGAGAATCATAAGGACACATTTTAAAAACCTATACTTCACCAAACCAGAAAATCTAAAAGAAATGGACAATTTTCTCGATAAATACCACTGGTCAAAGTTAAATCAAGATCAGATAAACAACCTAAATAGACCTTAGTGAAGTAGAACCATTGAAAGTCTCCCAAACAGAAAACAAACAAACAAACAAACAAACAAAAAACCCAAGCAGGGCTAGATGGTTCTAGCACAGAATTCTACCAGACTTTCAAAGAAGAGTTAATGTCAATAGTTCTCAAATTATCCCACAAAATAGAAGCAGAAGAAATACTGTGCAATTTGTTTTATGAGGCCATGGTTACCCTGATAAAACCACATAATCACCCAACAAGGAAAGAGAAGTACAGACCCATTTTCCTTATAAACAATGATGTAAATTTTCTAAATAAGATACTTGCAAAGGGAATCCAAGAACAGATCAAAAATATGATCTACCATGATCAAGCAGGCTTCATTCCATAGATACAAGGATGGTTCGACATATATAAATCGATAAACGCAATCTACCATATAACAAAATGAAAGACAAAAACCACCTGATTATCTCCTTGGATGCAGAAAAGGCATTTGACAAACTCCAACACTCTTGCATGATACATTTCTTGGTGAGATTAGAGACAAAAGGGACATTCCTCTACGTAATAAAGGCAGTTTACAACAAGCCCACAGCCAACATCAATTTAGATGGAGAGAAACTCAAAACAATTCTATTAAAGTCAGGAGCAAGACAAGGCTATCTACTTTCTCCATACCTATTCAATATAGTCCTTGAAGTCTTAGTTGAAGCAATAAGACAACTGAAGAAAATTGAGGGGATACAAATTGGAAAAAAAGAAGTTAAGGTAGTTTTATTTTGCAAATGATATGATAGTATACATAAGTGACCCTAAAATTTCTACCAAGAAATTCCTACAGCTGATAAACACTTTCCAAAAAAAAAAAGTAGCTGGTTATAATATTAACTGATAAACAGAGAAAGAAATCAGGAAAACAACACCTTTCACAACTGCCTCAAGTGACACAAAATGTCTTAGAGTAACTCTAACCAAGCAAGTGAAAGACTTGTATGATAAAGACTTTAAGACATTGAAGAAAGAAATTGAGGAAGATGTCAGAAGACAAAAAGCCCTCCCGCGCTCATGGATCAGTAGGATTAGCGTAGTAGAAATTCCCATTCTACCAAAAGCAATCTACAGATTCAATGCAATCCCCACCAAAATCCAACACAATTCTTTACAGATCTTGAAAGGGCAATTTTCAGCTTCATATGGAAATACAAAAAATTCAGCATAGCTAAAACAATCTTGAATAATAAAAGAACTATTGGAGGTATCACCATTCCCAGCCTCAAGTTGTACTATAGAGTTATAGCAATACAAACAGCATAGTATTGACACAAAGACACACTGATCAATGGAATCAATTGATGACCCAGACGTATATGAAGGCAATCTAAATGAAATTTCCAAATAATGGAGAGACAGAGTCCCAACAAAATGAAGCTTGCAGTACTGGGAATGGGTTACATCTAAGGAGTTGTTAGCCAAAGTGGTCCCATGGGCATCCCCCCACAACCCAGGATGTTACCGAGACTATAGATTGCTTTCCGTAAATTGACAGCTCTGTCCTATTGCTGAAAGCAACAGCTACACAGCTCACTGAACACAGAGAAGTTGAGCTGTTGCCTACAAAGAGCCACCTATGTTTTAGTGTCTTTGGTAGAATACGACATTTTTCAGGCTATCACAAGAGAAACAAACACCAACCGGGTCAGTCCCAAACCCTTTGATCTACAATGGTATTCTGCCTACAACATAGGCTAGGGCAATAGTGGCACAAAGCTTATGAAAGTAACTAACCAATAACTGATTTGACTTAAACTCCACTCCTCAAGATAGAATCCATATCCAACACTGCTTGGGTATCCAAGAACCTGAGACTAGATAGCCTGGGGACATAGGTTAAAACCAAATACTATCATTCTATTAAAATAATATAGCAATAAAATGATATTCTGCTATACTCATAGACCAATGCCTGGCTCAGACATCATCAGAGAAGCAAATGCAGAGACCCCACAGTCAGACAATATACAGAGAGTGAGAGACCTTAAAACACTCAGCCCTAAAATGGTTGTCTCCATCAAATCCCTCCCCTTAGGGCTCAGGGAACCCTTCAGAAGAGAAGACAGAAACTGAGTTTAAGAGCCAGAGGGGATGGAGGACACCAAGGCAACAAGATCCTCTAAATGTGATTGATGCACACAGGAGCACAGGGAGACTGAGGCAGCACCACAGGGCGTGCACAGGTTTGCACCAGATGGGGTCCTAGAGCTGAGAGGAACCGTGGACACACCCCAACCCCCAACACAGAATATCTGCAATTGAGAACCACTGGCAAAGGAAAATTTAATTTTCTCCAAGGGAGTGTCACTGGGGAAGGAAAGCACTCTTAAGGACGGGCTGCGTGCCCGGCAGGAGATGCCAAGAGAAGGTGAACTTGACAGCATCTGCCAGAGGCACCTTTCCTCAGACTCATGACAGGGCTTCTTCTTTTATCGTATTTTTTCATTTTTATTTTTATTTTATTTTACTTACTTATTTTTTCCCTCTGTTTATTCTACATGTCCTTGGGTATATATCATGGCTTCCACTTTAGTACTTTTATGAGATGCCTGCGTTTATAAAAAGTTGGGCCTCTGTCTCTCTCTGCTCCTTTTACATTTTCTTAGGTTCTTTCCCTTGTTTGCTTTGTCCTATTCTGAAGGGTTTGGGTTTTTTTAACCTTATTATATTTTATTTTATTATCATCCCTTAAAAGTTTATTTATTGTTTGTTTGTTTGGTTGGTTGGTTGTTTGTTTGGTTGGTTGGTTGGTTGGTTTCGAGACACAGTTTCTCTGTGTATCCCTGGATGTCCTGGAACTCACTCTGTAGACCAGGCTGACCTTGAACTCACAGATCCACCTGTCTCTGTCTCCTGAGTGCTGAAATGAATCTAAAGGTTTATGCTACCATGGCCTGTTTGCTTTTTTTCTGCCTACCTGCCTTCCTTCCTTCCTTCCTTCCTTCCTTCCTTCCTTCCTTCCTTCCTTCCTTCCTTCCTTCCTTCCTTCCTTCCTTCCCTCCCTCCCTCCCTCCCTCCCTCCCTCCCTCCCTCCCTCCCTTCCTTCCTTCCTTTCTTTCTCTCTTTCTTTTTTTTTTTTTTTTTTTTTTGGGTTTTCGAGACAGGGTTTCTCTGTATAGCCCTGGCTGTCCTGGAACTCACTTTGTAGACCAGGCTGGCCTCGAACTCAGAAATCCGCCTGCCTCTGCCTCCCGAGTGCTGGGATTAAAGGCATGCGCCACCACGCCCGGCTACTTTCTCTCTTTCTGTTTGTCTTTCTTTCTTTCTCTCTTTCTGTTTGTCTTTCTTTCTTTCTTTCTTTCTTTCTTTCTTTCTTTCTTTCTTTCTTTCTTTCTTTTAAAAAAGGTTTACTTATGTATGTATATAAGTGCTCTATTTGCGTGCATGCCTGAATGACAGAAGAGGTCATCAAATCCCATTATTGATGGTTGTGAACCATCCTGTGGTTGGCTGGAAATCAGATCCTCTTAACCACCCTTGACTGCTGAGCCATCTCTCCTGCTCTCAGTCTTTTTGTTTTTTGTTTCCTAATAAGAAACAGAAAAAGGGTGGAAATGGTTGGGAAGGGATGCAGGAAGGAACTGGGCAGGGAAACCATAATCAGTATATATTACATAAGGGGCAAAATCTATTTTCAATAAGAGGAAAAAGGGCTGGTGAGATGGCTCAGTGGGTAAGAGTACTCGACTGCTCTTCCAAAGGTCCAGAGTTCAAATCCCAGCAACCACATGGTGGCTCACAACCATCCGTAACGAGATCTGACGCCCTCTTCTGGTGTGTCTGAAGACAGCTACAGTGTATTTACATATAATAAATAAATAAATCTTTTAAAAAAATAAGAGGAAAAAACAATAACAGCAGCAACAACAACAAACAGATGTGACGTGAAGTGGGGAGGAACTGGGAGGAGTAGAGGGAGGGGAGCCATAATCAATATAAATTATGGGAGAAAAAAACTCTCTTTCATTAAAAGAGGAAAAAATAAATCTCAAGAGTATATCTCAAAAATAAAAAGTAATTAAGGGGCCAACAAGATGGCTCCACACGTTAAAGTGCTTGCCAGCCAAGCTTGAGGTCTGAGTTTGGTCCCAGAGCCCACACACAGATAGACAGAGAGAACCAACTCCACAAAGATGTCCTCAGACCTCCACATGCTTGCCTTGACATACATGGGCCTGCACTCACACATACACAGGATACACAGAGATAATAATCATAACTAATAAATAAAAATGGGGAGGGGATTGAACTCGTGTCCTCACCCACCCACTGAGCTGTCTCTCGATCCTGCCTTGAGTGTTTCTAACAGCTCCACTATCCAAGAGTGCTGGAAATGTAAGACTGGATACCATGGTGGTGTGCAAGGTTGTATTGTGATATGAAGATACGCTGTTGATTGATTATTTATTTACCTAAATGGAAAAAGTTGACCATAAAACTATGTGTTCACAGAACACTCTAGATCTTCCCTAATGTCTGCTCAGTTCTTCTGTCTCCACTGCACTTCACCCCATGCCTCCTTTAAGCTGAGCAACACTGGACCCAAGGGTGTAATTACAGCAAACTCATCCTGAAGGGCTGAGAGGTGAGAGTAAGTACCGCACACAGCAGGAAACCACTTTGCATTACAGAGCTGACGGTCCAGCCACAGGAAGCTCCCCACTGGTCAGGCTTCTCCAGAGGCTCCACCCTATTCGCCCTCACCTTCGCCAGGGTTGAGGTTTGAATCTGAAATGTTCCCCCCAAACCCATGCTTTGAGTATGGTTTCCCTGGCTAGTGGCACTGATTCAGGATATGGGGCCTAGAGGGTCACTGGGTGGTGGTGGGAGGGGGTGAAGGAGGGCGGGGTAAGGAGGTAACTTGAAGTGGGCTTTTGAACAGAAACAATGATCCCCCTTCCCCCGCCAAAAAAAAAAAAAAATCCATTTTTTTCACTGAGCTGTTTCTGTCAAGCATTTTGGTTACTATGAAGCAGAAGAAACTAGTACACACAATCTCTCTTTTAAAAAAAATTTCTATTATTTTAATTATGTATTTGTTGTGGAGAGTGTGTGTGTCTGGGGGTGGGTATGTATACATAAATTCAAGTACCCACAGAGGATCCTTTTGGAGCCGGGGTTACTGGCCATTATCAGCTGTCTGGTGTAGGTGCTGGGAATTGAGATCCTCAGGGAGAGCAGTCTGTGCTCTTAACCACTGCGCCAACTCCCGAGCCCCACACGCAATCCCTTGAGCGGCCAGCAAATTCTCAATATCCGACTTGCTCTGTGAAGATGAATTATGATATTTTGAGGTTCTCTTCTTCCTACCATGTCCTGGTATAGGGGTAATTAGTGATCACTATTCAACTTCATGAGCCTGTTAGGAATGTCTCTAAAAAAGAAGTCTTCCTTGAGATGATCGTATCCTTAAAAGGCAGAAGGACCTTCAGTGCTCACAGCACACGGTTGTAAAGGTAGGTCTTTTTCTTTGCACCTCATATTTCCACATATATATGCTGAAAAAAGAAAAAGACTGGAAAAGCCTCCTCCACCGTACTAACATCAACTATTCTGGTTGTTGGGATTACAATGACATTTTCTTTTCACTTTTGTGCCTATATGCTTTTTCCAAGTCTTCTGAAATAAGTTATTATTAATTTTATGAAAAATTGTGGGTTTTTTTAAGCAATAAGATGTGAGAACAACAAACAAAACCATTCTTTTTGTTACAAAATTTTTTTTTTGCTATTTACATGCAAACCCCTTCGCTTCTTTCACCTCCCAGTTCTCACTGATAGACTTAGAAAAAAAAAACAGGTTTGTAAACAGCTATAATTAAGGTCTGAAGCATATATTTCAAAGAGGCCAAGAGACAAAGACGAAATAAGCAACTGCCAACTAATGGACGATCGATCCTTAGGTCCAAAATGTGGGTGACGCCTGCTCTGGATTTACACCATGCATTTCCTGGATTTATATCATGTGTATCTGTTCAGTAGTATTCAATCAAATGGGTTGACATTTGGCCAGATTCATGGCCCATGAATTTTAACAGGAGATAAAATTTGATAAAATCTATCAATCTCAATGCTTAGTTTTCCAAAAATATTTATGTCAGCCATTTATCTACATAAAATATTTAAGGGACCATCGACTCAGCCTGAGATCAAATATGTAGGAGATACACGTTTTGCATTAGGAGAGTGTCCCAGGCCGAACAGCATCTTACAAAGTTTATGCTACAAGGATGGGTTCTCGTCTGGAGACTGGGTCTTTGCCAATAAGTTTTTAACTTATTATGAACTTAGAAAAAAATCGATTGATCAAAGATAAAATGAGGATGTGTGATTATTGGGAGGAGAGGCTAGAATAAAAATCTACAGTCAAGATGGAGTTCTCTCCACCCTTTCACTAACTGGATTATAGTCCCTAGCTTAGGCTTCCTGGGACCTCTGCTCCTCTCCTACATCCCATACACAGACACACACTTGTACACACACACACACACACATACACACATACACAAGCACGCACGCATGCACATGTGAGCTCTTCAACCAGAGCCAACAGGATACCATCCTGCCTACTTGCCTCCCTGAGGCTAGAAAGACAAGATGAGGAGTTGTTGGAAAGCCCTTTCCATCCCTGAGACGTGCGTGGACTCCTTCCTCTGTGACCAGGAGCTCCAAGCTCACTTCCCACCATATTGTTTGAGGCACTGAACCAGATGGTCTAAGGTATCCTCCCATCTCTGCCTCCCCAACTGTGGGATCACAAGCGCATACCACCACCGTGAGTGTTTTTCGTAAATCCTGGAGATCTGAGGCATGCTTGGGAGGCAAGCAGTTTACCTAAGAAGCCACCTTCCCAGCCCTTATCAGATTTGTATTACTTCCTGCTGGCAGTGACCCTCTAGCAGAGCTGCCAACTCCCAACTCCTCTCCTCCCTGATGAAATCACCATGCCATTCACATCCTACTGTGTGTATCTCTCCCAGCATGAGGGAATCTCATAACATCCCAGTCCTTCAGTGGAGAAAGGCTGACTCCTTGGCATAACCAGCCTTGCCTCTTTGTGTTCTTACTCTCAGCTTCTGGTCTAACACATGGCAGACTTTGCTTCTCTTTTGCTGTGATCAAACTCTGGCCGAATGCAACTTCGGGGAGGAAATGGTTTATTTGGCTTATAGGTTACAGCCCATCGTTGAGGGACAACAAGATAGACACTCAAGACAGGATCTTGGAGACAGGAACTGATGTGGAGGCCATGGAAGAGTGCTGCTTAGTGGCTTACTCTGCCTCCTTTCTTGTAGAACCCAGGACCACCTGCCCAGGGGTGGCACTACCCATCATGGGCTGGGCCCTCACACATCAACCAGCAATCAAGAAAATGCCTCATGTCCCTGTGTGATGGAAGCAACTCTTCAATTGAAGTTCCCTTTTCCTAGGGACTCTAGTTTGTGTCAAGCTGACAAATGCAGCCAACCCATTCCCACCTGCTGCAACACTCGCCTACAACACCCACCTGCAGCCCCAAGCACTTGCTTTTGTGACAGTGGAACCTTATGTGTCCTTCCCTGGCTGCTGCTTGGCTAACACCTGCGAGCCCTTCAAGACTTCTCTTCCCTGGAATGCCAGCCCTGTCCTAGTACCCGTCATAGCTGCCACCACCTTTCTGGGCACACCTCCCACCCAGCAGTTATCACTGTGTGCCAACAGCCTGTTTGTTTTCTGACTCTCCCACCAGACTTTGAGCTTCTTGAAGGCAGTGGTTATGTATTATTCATTTCTTTCTCCAGGCCTAGCTCCACCAAAGACAAAGGATACAGCCATAAATGGACACGGGAATGGTGTTGCTAGAGCACTTCCCCTGTGGCCTACCAGGGTCAGCCTAGTGAAAGGACCAGGGTGTCTTTGGTGCTACAAGGATGGGGCAGTAGTTAAGCAACGAGAGTTATCACTTGGTCCTAGGGGCTTCACATAATGGATGAAGCTTATTTTGCAGGAAGTAGTGGGAGTGACATCTTTGGAAATGAGTAAGCTCATCTACATCCTGATTAAGCCTCACTCCACAGACAGATATCACACCTATTTCCCTAATAGGTTCTTATGCTAGAAAGCACTAAAGTCCAGCTCTCTTCCCTTCTCCTGCCCTAAGTTGCTATCACACTATGCCCATCTGAATCTGGGTGGGCAAGGAGGTAGACACGAGGTGCTAGAAAACTGCACCTGTTCCCTAGACAGTCAGAATGTTACTTTGTTGTTAGACACCCTCAAAGGTACAGTTAGTTGTTTCTGCGGTATCACAGACCAAGATGCGGGGGCATTCTCCCACACATACGCACTAACCAAGGATCCACCTCCTCCAATCATTTAACATTCTCATAACATTGTTACATTGTAATTCCTACACCACACAGGAGGAAGGTCATGAGAATAAATAGCCTAAGAGGTTCACCATGATTTTGGAGAGGCAAAGTGCCACCTAACCCTACCAATACATCACCCTCCTCCTAAATATTCATTAACAAAACAACACAACAACAACAACAAACCCCCAAACTTCTATAAACCACAATCAGAACATGTTGGGTTGCTTCTCATCTTGCGGTTGTCTACTGCAAATTCACTGGAGTGTTTGCTTTGCTTAACTTTGCTAAATAAACTGATGAAACTGCATGTGTCTCTTCTGAATTCGCTTCATCAAAAAGACGAGAAGCAAGGGACCTGGAAATATCTCCGCAGCCAACACTTCCCCATCCCCCAGGCTTTTCTGCTGCCTCCCTCGGTCAGGATGACTCTTCATCCTCTGCCTATTCTTGCGCTGCTGGAAGGAGGCCCCTCTCTTTGGGGTCAAATGGAAGGACACTCGTGCCCAAACTCTTGAAGGTACAGACTCTAAGACCCCCTCATTGCCATACTGTAGCTCTCAATGCAGCAAGCCGCTGACTGGTCGCCTAGCGCCACCTGGTGGTCAAATTCTTCACTCCGCTCCCCTCCAATCAGGCCTCCCAGTTTTCCCTGCTATCTTGCACACCACTCACACCCTCTCACTCCCCATCCACCCCATCCCACCCCGCTTAGGAAAGAAAACGTTTGAAGACCCTAGGCTGTGGATCCACAGACCAAGGGGTACAAGTGTTAGCATTCTGTCTAAGCTCCACCCCACAGTTACCTGGCAATAGCCAGGTAGGCTTGACCCACTCACTATAAAAGGGGCTGCTTGCCCTCTCCTCTCTTTCTCTTGGTCTCTTGCCTCTCTCTTGTCTTCCCCCTTCTCTCTTCACATGCTCATGGCCAGCCTCTCTACTCCTCTTCTCTTCTCTTCTCTTCTCTTCTCTTCTCTTCTCTTCTCTTCTCTTCTCTTCTCTTCTCTTCTCTTCTCTTCTCTTCTCTTCTCTTCTCTTCTCTCTCTCTCTCTCTCTCTCTCTCTCTCTCTCTCTCTCTCTCTGCCTCTAGTACCCTCTTAACTCCCCTCCCCATGCCCTGAATAGACTCTATTCTATACTATACTGTTGTGTGGCTGGTCCCTCAGGGAGAAGGGATGTCTTGGCATGGGCCCGCTGAGGCACACCCTTCCCTCATACTTCACCACACCTCCTTAGAACATATTCCCTCTTCTCTTTCTCTTTTTATAAACACATCAACAGGTACTCCCCGCAGGCAGCCAGAGTAGGGTTTGAGGTATTAGACCACGTTGAACAGCCAATGTCTGGAACTTTCTCCCTCAGTCCTCAGCCAACCAGCAAGGCCTTCTACTCACGCAGAAGGTGGGGCTCTTGTCGGTTCGTGTGTCCTTCAGAGAAATCTCTGAGACCTCCTGAGTAACTTCCTGAGGAGGGGGAAACTGACTCATCTATAGTTTGACTCATCTATAGTTTGCCTGAAGTAGGGTCGCCTGAAGCCTGGATAGGGAGGAGGCATCCAGTTTCTTGACCATACATTGTCTAGCCCAGACTTGTTTTGTTTTAGAGCCTATTTCTGCTTCAGGAAGGAGTCAGAGATGAAGAGTTAGATAGCCTTAAGGTCAGAAATATCTTTATTTGGCCCATCAGTTTGGGCCAAACAACTCAAAACTATGTGGATAGTCCAGGCTTCCTCCCTAAAGCCTTCCTCCCTACAGCCTTCCAGAGCCCAGCATATAGAAAAGAGTGTCAGCCTCAGGAGAAGGTGGGAATTCTCCCCTCCCACGATCTCTGCTTCCCCTGCCTTTTACAGTAAATTTAGAACTCTGAGTTTGGAGGTATAATTTGGAGTTAGTTATTCTGCTCATGGGCCGGAGACACTTTGGTTATTTGTGTTTTCCTTCCTCCTTTAACAAAAACTATTATTCTAATTCAGTTATGTGTTCATATAAAAGCAAATGTAATCTAGGCTGGAATCGTGGTTGCATATTCGTTATTACACTTATTTTTACTTAAAATTATTTCAAACATCTTCATGACCCCCCCTAGAAAGTCTTTGGTCCCTAGACCACATGTTAATGAATGTGGCCCTTGTATCTTGAAAGGGAAACACTTGCTGCGCCCCCTGCCGGTAGAAGCAGCAATAGTGGTCTCTAGGACCACAGGGAAGTCTTGGTCACTTTGTAAAAAAGTGTTGGGGCCCATGGTTCTTGATAGCTTCTCTGTATGGAAATCTCCAAAATAGCCAGAAAATCCAAGATCCAACCAACCAATTCACCCTTGGCTTGTTGTTTCCAGAATCTAGATATTTTCCTGTGATTAGAGTTAATGGCACTGGGATGGAATTCTATCACTGTAAAATTGCATGACGTAATCCCATCACTTTGAGAGGCTGAGGCAGGGGAATCATGAATTTAAAATAAGCTAGGGTTACATATCTACATGGTAGGCCTTTTTTTTTTTTATCAGTAAAGAGATAAAACTAAATGAGGGTGGGCCCACAAAACTGAGAGACCCATCTAATAATTCATCAAAGCAGTCAGTACCATAAGGTCTCATACCAAACACTGCTACTTCTTGGAAGCCTGGGCTCAGTAGCCTGCTCGGCTATTTAATAAACTGGAACTTTTCTAACCAAAATATTTTTTCTAAGCATCAGGTCAGGTAAATCAAAGCCTTGGCTCACTGGCTGGAAAGTTAGGAAAACATCTGTATTTACTGATTAAACTTCTCGTGTTAATAGAATCCTTGCATAAGCACATCACTTGGTGGAATTTAACAAATTTGTTCTGGATTACTTTTATAAATAGAACAAACGAACACTACATTTAAAACTAAAGCAGAATGTTTTTGCACGATAAATGATAAAAAAGGATTGCTTTGCATTCCGAGAGTTTCTTAAACCCAAAGAAGAATATCAAGTTCCCCCTAAGTGGAGGGGGGCAAGGTGCAGCTGTAGAAGATTAGGAGTGGAGTGTCCGGTTTTACATAAATAATTGTATTGTATCATGAAATTGTGAAACCTGATTTGAGAACCCAACCACACAGCCTCTTAAGCCCCCCTCCCCCACCCAGTTCCCAGGTTTTTAAAGAGAAAAACTTAAAGTCGTCAGTATTTTTAAAATGTTTCTAACTGAAAACGAAAGAAAGAAAGAAAGAAAGAAAGAAAGAAAGAAAGAAAGAAAGAAAGGAAGAGAGTTAATGGTGACAGCTAATCTTTGTTTTCACGCGTCATCTCATTCATCCTCACAGCAGGGTATAATCGTGTTATTAGGTCAAAGCCAGAGGAGGTTAAAGAACCAGTCCAGGATAGCACAGCTAGGCAATGTACTCTGGATCTCACTTCGTTCTCTAATCCCTCAGAGTTCCGTCTCTGACACAGTGGAAGGCTTTGCTGAACAAAATGAAGATGTGGGCCCCTTGGAGCAGCCAAACTCTGCTTCTATCTGGGGAACTTAGCATAAAATAAACCCCCTTTTTTCCCTGTTAAAAACTGATTTCAACTAAGATTTGTATTTATTACTAGTCATATAACTTTTTAAATTTTCGATCACTGTTATAGTATGATTTTGTTTTTAATTTTCATATTTCTTTTGGATTCCCCCAAATATTTGCAGGAATTCTAAGGAGTCTTCAGAACGCCCAAATGATGAAGTTCCAAGTAGAAGTCAGCTCGGGACGGACATACAATATCGTAGCCTGTAGCATCACCTACTGGTATGTTTGTAGTATTGCAGCCATCTTGGGTTGGAACTAAAAGGAGCAGGTTGGGACTAAATAATATGATCTCCCGAGAAACAAATTCTTTTCCTGAAGAGAAAACAGAAAATTAGCTTTAATATCTCCCAGCACAGCCAAAGTACTGAGTCCTGTTCCTGGTTTTCCATGATTAGCTTACAAACTTGGGTAGGTCGTTCCATCTTAAGTACCCTGTCTCGAGGCTTTTTCAGTTGTGTTCTTCAAAACACTAAGCTCACTGCCAGACCCCTTTACAAAAGGTTAGCCCGTGGTGTGACGTCCTCTTCAGACCCAAATTCAGGCATGTCTTATTCCTTTCACATATACAAGTTTTTGAATGAAGTTCTTTTCGCAAAGACTTCCCAACGCTTCAATAAATTTCATCTATGCGTGTGTGCGTGTAGAGTGTGTAGTTTCTGTTATACAGATATGGTCAGCCCATATCAACATTTACTGCGCCTACAACTTTTTAAGGCTCCACACTAAATCTTTATGAGCTATAAAAACAGGAGTCCCAGCGAAGAACTCAGATATTGGCTGCAGGATAAAGCAAGTGCGTCATCTTCCCGTTCTTTAACAATCTGGTCCATCAATTGGAGGACCCCCCCATGAGATCTTATCTCTGATTTTATAACAAAAGTCAATGAGAGAGAGAAAGAGAGAGAGAGAGATCTTTTTATAGCCAATCTAGCTGGAAGGCATCTTTGCTATAAAACTAGCGTTTCAGGAGTCTCTGGGGGGAGAACTCGAGACAGAGCTGAGCTCGGAGGCCATCAGCGTGTAGCTGTGTTTCTTCTCGTGGGAACTGAAGCGATTAAGAGATTTGTGGGCATTATCTATTGCGTTAAGCAAAGTATATAAGATTCAGGTGTCCTAACACAAATATCCACTCTTTATCACCAAGGGCATACATATAAAATAGCAGCAAGTGTCCCACGGTAGTTCCATTTCTCTTAAGAGATCAACTTGTTTGATTTTTAAAAAATATTTCTACTGAAGATTGGGAAGGAATTTATTTTTTCAAATATCCAAGTAAGACAACAATCATATTCCAACTAATTACTATTAATCATTTTCTCTGATCTTGAGGTTTTTCTAGCAACTACAGCTTATTTATTATTCACAGCATTGCCAGAAAGTGCCCCCATTTTGTTCCCCTTTTCCAGAAGAAGAGACTGAAACACACTTATTAAATAAACCATGAAGTTATAGTTAGACAATGCAGACTTTCTTCCCTGGGATAATCTTTAAGAGAAGCTAGAACATCTCCGCCCTCCTTCAGATCACAAGTCGTCCCGTGGATGTCCTGGCTCCATCTGCAGGCTCCCTGACCATTCAGGCAAGCCAAAGAAGCCTCCTCCTGCACAAATCTAGGAACCGCAGAGGAGCAACTTGGCTGTTGCCTAGCGTGGTTTGCAAGAACACAGAGTCAGTCAACATCTTTCACGTCTCTGTCTCTTAGCATCTGCCCATGTGCCCTATTACAACCAAAGGGAATAGTTAGTATACATTGTAACTTCACCAATCAGCTCGTTTTCTTTCTCAGGTTGGGCCCACTTGGGTGGTGTTAGAAAGAACGTGCTGGCAGATGCCACATTCTAACAGGCACAGAAGAACCAGAGTGATGCTACCTCTTCCGTTCTTCCCTATCCTAGATAGTTCAAGAAACACTAGACAGGATATGCGGTTTGCAGGTCCTGGCTAAAAATAAGGTTTTCTTCTCAAATATCTGATTAACCTAAGAGCACCGCCACGACCTCCCCCCACCCCCACCCCCCCCTGTCTCCGATCAAGGAGGAAGACCCATACTCCAAGGACACAGACAATTCTCGGGGGGTGGGGGGGGGGTCAGTGTCCTAACTTTTCAATTATCTTCCCAGAAATGGGGCCAGTAGGTTGGTTCTCCTGGTCAGAATTTACCGGCATCACAGATCCACAGAAGGACAGGTCTGCTCCGATGGATACATTCTGTAGCAAGCAAAACAATGAGCTGCTCTCAGAGGAATGACATAATCACCAAGTCTTTTCTTCCCTTCTTGTAATATGTATAATTTGTCTTCTCTTGGAAAGGTACCTGTAAATTTTAATGCAATTTACTTGAGAACAATAGCAAAGTCACAATTTCCTAATCACTTTTGTTTCCCAGGAGGAAAGGAGAAAACCTTAACTGCTTGCTGAGTGACTAATACAGGCCCTTCAAGGCCCACAGAGGAGAACTGAACCAGAGGTCCTCCAAAAAGAATGCTATCCCTAATTTGTCAGACCCTTTAAGGTAATAAAATATTATATATGCAGCGATGAGACAAACCCACCACAGTCTGACTACAAATCCTTAGGTGACATTGAAGCAGAAACAACTCAGGACTACAGGACTGGAGAAATACACACACACACACACACACACACACACACGCACACACACACACACACGCCCTGAGCATCCAAAGAAAACACTAGTCACAAGATTTCTGGAAAGGAAGAATATTAAGGACATTGTCCAGTTTCCCATCTGATGCATTTCTTTTTCTTTTCTACAAGATGTTTGGCAAATGATTGGCCTCCTTGCCTGTTGTACAGAGACTTTGAGGAAGAGACTGTCTTATTCAACACCACAAACAAGAGCTTGTCCCTCGGGCGACTATAAATCTTGGGTAGTGTTCCGTTTCCCTGCCAACCTGCTAAATAAGCGGGAGTTTTTCTCAAGGTACCGACGGGAAAACAGAAGCTGCCCATCATTCTCCATCCACTCTGCCCTCCTACCCGGCTCAGGGAGGCAGCTTGCTGCACAAGAGGCCCACTTTTCAATTTGAGGATCAATACAAGCTAAATAGGTGGTATTTCCAGCCCACAGGGGCAACCCAAGCCAATACATTTAAAGCTTTCCCTTGGGGATTCTCTGATGAACCGACCTACAGGGTAGAAGAGAACAAACAAATCATTGTGTGACAGAGTCCAGAGAGGTGTGCGAGTCACGCTGTCGCCCGCCGGAGTCGAACACCACCACCACCCGGGCTGTCAAAGTCAAACACCACCACCACCTGGGGCTGGAGTGCTTGCTCACTAGCTCGCTCACTCGGGGAGGGCCAGGCGACCCCAGGCTGCTCTAGGCTTGTTGGAGCTACCACTGAGAAAAGAGTGGAGATTTGGTTCCAGGCAAAGCTGCCCTGTCAGATCAGCAGATCTGGAGGGTGGAGGGTGGAGGGTGGAGGGTGGAGGGTGGAGGGTGGAGGGTGGAGGGTGGAGGGTAGAGGGTGGAGGGTGGAGGGTGGAGGGTGGAGGGTGGAGGGTGGAGGGTGGAGGGTGGAGGGCAAGGGATGAGAAGGTGGAGGTGGGATGGGGTGGAAGGTGGGGGTGTGGAGGGTGGGGGTGGAGTGGAAGGCAGGGGTGGAGAGTGAAAGGGTGTGGGTGGAGGGTGAATGGGTGCAGGTAGAGGGTGAGAGAGCTGGGGTGAGGGTGGAGAGTAGGCGGGACACAGGAGTGTTTCATGATAGTCATTAAGAGGTCCCTTCTGGCTTTGTTGAGGCCGCCCACCTCTCACATGCAATGTCACTTCAAGGGTGGTTTTAGTGAGGACATTATAAATTTGTTTCCCATGTTGAGACTTAAACATTTCCGCAGAGGCCCATTATCTCCAGGAGACCCGCCATCCGTCCCCATCTAGACAGGCGAAGCTCGTCCATTGTGAGGAAGAGAGCACAGAGAAAACTGAGCAGGCACGAGAGGAGAGCCACCGTGAGAGCGCCCGGCAAATTTAAAAGAGCTGTCTGAATTTATTGTAGTAAACGATGACAAAGGTTCTTAAAAAAAAAAATCCTATGATCATCCAGATAGAAAACAAAACAAAATAAGCTGTTCACGCCGAGAAAATAGCAGATTTCTCTTCTGCAACCTTGAATGGAACAGTGTCACTCAATCGCAGAACAGATAATAAATCTGTATAATGGAAAATGATACAGCTGTGAAAACAAGTGCAGTCCGGGATGCGAGGCAGTGCAGGTGAGAGGCAAACACATAATACTGAGCAAAAAGAGTCTCCTACAAACACGAATCTATAAGATAAGACACAGTTAAAGGATACCCAGGTAAGATGTAAAAACTGTAACCAGCAATCAAGAACACATTGTTTCAAAAATCAGTATAGTGATTTCCTTTGGGGGATCGAAAGGGGGTACAGTTGGAAGCAAGTTCTAAGTACTGGTGATATGTCTTTGCTGGGTAGTGATTTATGGGTTATTATTATTATTATATAAATGGCCAAACATAGTGGCACACACCTTTAATCCTAATACTCAGAAGGCAGAAGCAGATGGAGTTTTATGAGTTCAAGACCAGCCTGGTCTGAATGACTAGTTCCAGACCAGTGAGGGCTAAACAGTGAGGCCCTGTCTCAGAGAAGAAAGTAATAAATTACATAATTGCATCCCATAGATTATTCCATACATATGATTTATATCACATTTTAATTTTGCTTTAAAAGACTGATGAGACAGCTCAGTGGATATAGGCATTTCTGACCAAGCCTGACAACCTGAAGTTGAACCCCTGAATCCACGTGGTCAAAGGAAAAGAACCAAACATTATCCTCTGACCTCCACACATGTGCCGTGACAGGCTTGCACACCCTCGGATGCACACAATAAATAAACAAACAAACAAAATATTATTTGTCAATCAAATAGAAAATAGTATCTATTAGGGTTCTCCAGAGACACAGGGCCGCAAGGATGGATACAGGGAAAATATGTGCATGAAAATGATTTCTCATGAGGGACTGGCTGGAACCACTGGGGAATCAGAAAAGTCCTAGTAGCTGCCTTCTTTGGCTAGAGTCCCGTGAAGTATGTAGTCCTAGTTAAAGCCTGAGACCTGAGAACCTGGCCCCACAAAGGTATTAGTCCCAGTCTTGGTCCACGTGGAAAAGAACCAAGACCATGCCTGGGGCAGAAAGATAGGCACTCTCACTCTCACCCCTTGGCAAATCTACTCTTTCTTTCTCTACGCAGGCCCTTAACTCGCTGGTGACGGCTCCACCTTGGCAGGGAGAGCTATACTCAGTTGACTGATTCAAAGGCCCAAGAGACCTAGAGATGTCACTTTGCAAGCTACCTCTGCAATTTCGACTCAGTCAAATGACATATAAAATTAGTCACTGCTGTACATATGTGTATACATGAAAATTAACTTTCAAAGAAATTAAGGAACATATCAGTTAATGCAAGAAAAAAAATTCACCATAGCAACAGTGAAGACTTGACTATGTACATTTAGGATAACGTTGGCAGAGTACAGAGGGATGAGAGAGGGGATTACAATGGGCAAATCTTACTTTGAAATGAGATGCAAATTTCCTAATTATTTTTAAAAGGCAAATTAGATTAATAAGTACATTAGGGTACATTAGGTAGTGTTAAATGTTGTTAGGATTTATAATAAAAGAATGCATGTGGTTCAACACTAGAAAATCTTATTATAAAGCATTAAATTTAGAGAAAAGCCACAGGATATCAATACATATGGAAGTCATTTGATGTGGTAAAATTCAACATGCACAGCTTATATTAATAAAACACAGGGCATCAGAAATCCATAGAATGCATATATTTTGACAGTGGAAAATGTTTACTGCATACTTAAAAGTCAGATGCCCAGACATCGAGACAGGTATAATATAAAGATGTGGGCTAGCATGCTTGGCCTTTGTTACAAAGCTTCTAGCCAAGTGTAATACGGCAAGAAGAAAGACTGAGAAAGTGTTCAAACTGAAAAGATAAGTACTATAATTTTTGTGTAGTTTACTTAAAAACTCAGAACTAACTTCAGTTTTTCCTAATTCTCATAATTTGTTCAATTGCCAAGATGAGCGTAGACATTAACACCAGTGGTTGTAATCTTAAATGCCACAAGGAGCCAGCAGACACCAGACATGAATGAAGCTCATGGGGACAGTTAGAAGCTACTGTCACCAGCTTTGTGCGTTTGTCTGGAGTGATTGCGAGTCCGGCAACAACCACTGTATTGCCAGACAAGGTAGTTTCTTCCAGAGACGTTTGTAAAGCCGGATTTTGGAATAAAACTTCCTGGTTTTTACCTCTAGACAAGCAATTCAAAAACTACCTGGACCAAACTCTTCTGTAGGTTAGGAGCCTGAGAGGCGGCTCAGTCCGCAAAGTGCTCGCCACGGAAGCCTGAGGGCCCGAGTTTGCAAGGGTAAGGCTGTAACCGCAGTCCTTTGGAGACAGAGACAGGAGGCTCTCTGGGGCTTGCTGACTAGCAAGTCTAGCTAAACCTGCAAGTTCCACATTCAGCAAGAGACCCTGTCTCAAAAAACAAAGTAAATGATGACTGAGGTAGACATCTGACACTGACTAACCTCCACACGTGGACTGGCTAGTGTTGTGTGTCAAGGTCACTAGGGAAGAAGTAGCCTCGGTGGAGGAAGTGCCTCCATGAGATCCAACTGTAAGGCATTTTCTCAATTAGTAATCAGTGGAGGAAGGCCCAGCCCATGGAGGGTGGCGCCATCCCTGGGCTGGTGGTCCTGGGTTCTATAAGAAAGCAGGCTGAGCCAGCCATGGGAAGCAAGCCAGTAAGCAGCATCCCTCTATGGCCTCTGCATCAGCTCCTGCCTCCAGGATCCTGCCCTGTTTGAATTCCTGTCCTGACTTCTTCAAAGATGAATTGTGCTATGGAAGTATAAACCAAATAAATCCTTTCCTCCCTTATCTGCTTTTTGGTCACAGTGTTTTGTCATAGCAATCAAAACCCTAACTCAGGCAACACACATGTGCACAGGCATTCACGTCCACACAAGAACAAGTGCACATACATATACACAAAATACATACATCTTCACATATGTATGTATGAACATACATCCACACATATATTTCCATAGGTTAAATATGATCATGGGCCTCTAAGGTGCAATTTTTTTTTTGAGACAGGGTCTTACATGTAGTCCTAGCTGGCTTGGAATTTACTATGTAGACCAGGCTGGCATCAAACTCACAAAGATCTGCCTGCCTCTACCTCTGGGATTAAGGCGTGTGTCACCACGCCTTAGTAATGTGCAACTTTAAATTAAATGTGTTTTATTATGTAACTAATGTGTCAATATCTTAGGAGGAAGGGGAAATGAAGCAAAATTGATTTAATAGCGGACCATCTGAAATAAATATAATCAAGCATTTATTTTTTGTTTGTTTGGGTTTTTTTTTTTTTGTTTGTTTGTTTTTCGAGACAGAGTTTCTCTGCATAGCCCTGGCTGTCCTGGAACTCACTTTGTAGACCAGGCTGGCCTCAAACTCAGAAATCTGCCTGTCTCTGCCTCCCAAGTGCTGGGATTAAAGGCATGCGCCACCACCGCTCTGCTAATCAAGCATTTCTTATGTCACACCAAATAAAATTTGTAAGTTAAAGAAACTAAAACTAGGCCAGAAATAGTGGAGCATTGCCTATGATCCTAACACTTAGGAGGTAGAGTCAAGAGTTCAAGGCCAGTATTAGCTACATAGAAAATTTAAGGTTATCCTGGCTATGTGATATTAATCTCAGAAGAAAAAGAAGGACAAAGAGGGAGAGGGGGAGGAGGAGGAGAGGACAATAGCAAAAATATGTAGATAAACATATATACAATAGATGAAAAATGTTTCCTAAAAGTAGCCATAGATACAAAAAAATCATAAAAGGGAAAACAGACCTTGAATATACACTTAAAAAAAGATTTATTTATTTATTTTATGTATGTGAGTACACTGTCACTCTCTTCAGACACACCAGAAGAGGGCATCAGATCCCATGACAGATGGTTGTGAGCCACCATGTGGTTGCTGGGAATTGAACTCAGGACCTCTGGAAGCGCAATGAGTGTTCTTAAGCGCCGAATCTTCTCTCCCGCCCAAATATATACATTTCCCCCCAAAGCATTTCAGGTCAAAATATAAAAGAATTCATGTAACGAAAAATATTTAAACACAAAAGATCAATATTCCTTATACAATGAAGCTGGCCTTGGAAATCAATAACAGGTGTCTTCAGGGAATACTGAACACAGGCTGTGGTAAAGTGAATCATAAGAAGTGCCAAAGGCCAGTGAGTGTAACGTTCAACCCTCACTAGTAATCAAAGCAATCAAATCGAGTTTTCCCTACTGACTTCACAAAGATTTCTTAAAATTATGTTTTAGTTTCAGCGTCGACAAAGGCGTTTGTTGTTGGTAGTGGTCTACCTTAATACACCCTGTAGAGCAGTTTGACGATACATGTCAGAACACTTTGACTCAGGAAGCCCATTTCTAAAAGTTTAGTCTAAAGAAACAAAGCACACAAGAATGCCACTAGTTTAATACTAAAACGAAACAAGCCCACAAAACCAACCCAGATGGATGACGAAATGCTTAGCACGTAAGGTCTGAAGGAGGTCTTCAAGACTCTGTTATTGAGAGCCTTTGAGCCTGATGGCTTGAGTTTTGTTTGGAATTATAGTTAAATTATATACAATGATCTGGACCGAAGGTATTAGCAGCAGGTTTCAGTGGACTGTGGAGTTATGTTTCTGTGTTCTAAATGTTCATTTAAAATTTTTGTTCCTGGGAATGGAGAGATGGCTCAGCAGTTAAGAGCACTGACTGCTCTTCCAAAGGTCCTGAGTTCAATTCCCAGCAACCACATGGTGGCTCACAACCATCTGTAATGGAATTTGAATGCCCTATTCTGGTGTGTCTGAAGACAGCTACAGTGTGTGTGTGTGTATATATATATATATATATATATATATATATATATATATATGCACATATATATGTGTGTATGCATATATATGTGTGTATATATGCATGTATATATGTGTATATATGTATATATATAATTAAATAATTCTTGTAAGAAATTTTGTTTCTGTTTTTCATAGTGAACATATTGTTTTGATACCAAGAGGGACTTTTATTTTTATTTAAAAATAAAGCAAGCTGGAGTTATCACATGAACTAATTGATTGCTATGGTTACTTAGCTGTGTTAGAAAGAGCTAAATACCATTTATATAACTTTGTTCTCTCTATGTCTCTGTGTCTGTCTATCTGTCTGTCTCTGTCTGTCTGTGTGTGTGTGTGTGAGTGTGTGTGTTATTTCTACTAAATATATACACTATTTATAAGCAGCAGGCCCATCTTTCTACTTGTATTTTGCTTAGACCACTTCTAAAATAAACTCATATGCTGATTGTTAATAAAGAAAGCCTCCCCAGAAATATATGAAATACCCAAAGAGAGCTTAGACAGGCTTTAATTTAACACTATGAAAAAAATTAAATTTTATTGCAAATAATCCACAGAGTAGATTCTCTGCCCGTGGCTCACTAGAGTTGTGTATAAGTAAAATATGTGGTTTATCCATGGCCAGTTAGTACAGTTAATGGACTCCTGCAAATATGTAGGCCCAAAGAGACTTATTGACAGACTTAGCCTTCGTTCCAGTCACAGTGAACAGTGGATTTCTGTCAACTTTTCAAATATATGGAAAGAAAGCCAGAAAGATTTTGCCTTCCTTGGTTCAAGGAAGGAAAAGTCTGCCCTCCAAAGGCTGTGATGTTTACTACACTCATCTCAGAGTCCACTCGAAAATAAGAATGTTGATGTCAGACATAAACAAAGCATCAAATCAGTTTCCGCACATTAAGATGTCAAGGTAAGAGCCTACTCTTCTAAAATAGTATGGTATTTGTCTAACCAGCCACCCTCCTTTGCTCGTTGTTGGCCCAGAAAGCTGTGTGTGTGTGTGTGTGTGTGTGTGTGTGTGTGTGTGTGTGTGTGTGATGTGTGTGTGTGTGTGTGTGATGTATGTGTGTGTGATGTATGTGTGTGTGATGTGTGTGTGTGTGGTGTGTGTGTGTGTGATGTGATGTGATGTGTGTGTGTGTGATGTGTGTGTGTTTGTGGTGTGTGGTGTGTGTGTGTGTGTAATGTATGTGTGTGTGATGTGATGTGTGTGTGCTTAGGGACATGTGTGTCATGGCATAATCATAGAAGTAAGACAGTAAGACAACAACTTACTGGAGTCCTTCCACCATGTGAGTCCCAGGGATCAAACACAGGTTATAAGGCTTAGCAGTGGTTATAAAGCACCTTTACCCACTGAGCCATCCTGCTGACCCCATACTTAATATTTTGATACAAGATTTCTCACTGAGCCAATCTTACTGGACTGGCTAGAAAGGAATGGTTAAATCTCAATCTGTCTCCAGACCCACCCACACAGGCTCTGGAGTTATAGAGCTTTCACAAGGGGGCGGGGTGGGAGTGGGGGGCTGGAGATCTGAATTCAGGTTTTCATGCTTGCACCAAGCACTTTCCTAACTGAGCCATCTCCCCAGTCCCAACCCCCAAGAAAGACAGACTTCTTAACGTTAGAGTGCCCTGAGATCATTCATAAACACCCTCGCACACAAGTTCGGTCTGGCCCTTGTGTGTAAGTACATCTAGTCTGGTGGTTCCTGATGTCTATCTGACTGCCCCCTGACTTTAACCAAGATATCAACATCTCAAGCTTGGCGGGATCGATTCTAGACTCTGTCTTCCTCCCTAAATCTATCCCTTCCCAGCTCCAGTTCAGTGAAAGACATCACTAACCATCTCATTGATCAAACCAACAGCCTTTTTCCTTCTCTTTCGCCTGGGCACGAAATCCGTCAGCAAGTCCTGATGGTTCTCTCTCCAAAATACGCAAACGTGTGCTAAACCCAGCCGTTGCTTCTACTTGAGTTTAAGCCACTGTCTTGGGGACTCTATTGCTGGGATAAAACAACATGACCAAATGCAACTGAGGAAGAAAGCGTTTATTCCATTTTGCAGCTAATAAGTCCATCACTGAGGGAAGCCGGGATAGGAACCCAGGGCAAGAACTGGAGCAGAAGCCATGGAGCAATGCTGCTCCCCTGACTGGTTATCACTGCTTCCTTATATATCCCAGGGCCACCACCTCCCCACTCACAGTGGGCTGGTCCCTCCAACATCCATCACTAAGAAAATGCACTACAGATGGATTTTATGGAGACATTTTCTCGGTTGAGACCTCCACCCCCCCCATCCCCACCCCCCACGCTCTTCCCAAATAACTTCAACTTGAGTCAAGCAGACACTAAAGTAGCCAGGACAGCTACCATCATGGTCTCTTATCTGGGTATTGCAGTAATTTCCTGTGGGTCTTAGCAGGATCCACACTCTAGTAAGCATCTACAGTGATTCTGAACGCTGCCCTTTCTTTCCTATTTTTTGCAGGGCAAGGGATCCACCCTAAGGGCCTGCACATGCTAGCACGCTAGACAAGGGCTCCACAACTGAACCACACCCCATTTTTGTTGTTGTTTTTGTTGTCATCGTCGTGTTATCTGTTTGGTTGGTCTGGACAGTTCTGGTTTATTGAGACAAGATCTCATTATCTATCCCAGGGAATCATTTTGCCTCCACCTCCTAAGTATAGAGATTACAAGCATGCAACATTATACTCAGCTGCAGAGCGGTGTGTGTCTGGCGGGTGCTTGCAGGTGCATATGCGCATTCGAATTTCTATGTGTACACGTGTGTGGGTGTGAGTGTACAGGCGTGCGTGCACACTCGTGTGAAGGCCTGAAGCTGATGATAGGAGCCCTCCTTAACTGCTTTGCACTTTATTGAAGTTTCTCACAGAACCTGGGGCTCTCCGATTCCACCTGGTCTAGCGAACCAGCTTGTTTCAGGGCTTCCCAGTCACTGCCTCACAGTGGTGGGATTACAAGTGGCTGGCCACACTCTCCTGGCTTTTTCATGGGTGCTGGAGGTCTAAACTCTTTTTTTTTTTTTTCCGGCTTGTGCAGAAAAAACGTGATCCACTGAACTGCTCTCCCAGCCTCCATAGTATAAGACAACCTCCTGAGTCTGTTTAGTGCTGCTGTTCATACGCATGCTTCAGAGATGAGCACTTGGTATTGGATAGCCATGAGGAAGTGCATCCAAGGGAAAGACCAATTCTCCCTCTCTCTCAGCAGACATTAATTGCCTGCGGCTCGTTATCTAGGGGGCAGAGCCTTATGAAAAACAGAACTCTTTTCTATTTAAATCTCTCCAGTGGCTTTTTATTAGGCCTGAGAGGAAATAAAAAATAAACACACAAAACAAAAAACAAGCCTGAATTTCTCACGTTGGCCCACAGGCCACAGGGTGAAGCCAAGCCTTCCTTCCACCCCAGGGTTTTCTTCCATTTCCGGAATGCCAGCCAGGTTCGCCTTCCCTGAGAGCTGCTGCAGTTTCTAAAAGTCCAGCACACCTCTTCACATCTCTGCCGAAGGACTTCCTTAAAGAATGCTGGTTAGCTCCAGCGAAGGGAGTAAGCAAGAAGGGAACCTGAGGGCAGGTTTGTGACTCTCCACAGCAGGCGAACAGCTCCCATGACACCACCCTACCCCCAGCTCTCCCTTTCCATCTCTAGGTTTTATATTTCCAAGAACAGAGCTAACTATTGTACTGGTTTTCAGAAGAGCAACTCCAATTAATTTGAGGTTTTTTGTTTGTTTGTTTTGTTTTTTGATGCTCCCTGACAACTTAGCAGTTAGAATTCAGTCTCCCTTCCCTCCCTCCCTCCCTCCCTCCCTCCCTCCCTCCCTCCCTCCCTCCCTCCCTTCCCCCTTTCCTCCTCTCTGTCTCTCTGTCTCTGTCTCTCTGTCTCTGTCTCTCTGTCTCTGTCTCTGTCTCTCTGTCTCTCTCTCTCTCCCTCCTTCCCCTTTCCTCCCCCTTCTCTATATTAATTGGGGGCTTTTAAAGCAAAATATTAATTGCACAAAATTCAATATGACATTTCGAACATGCACCTAGTTGAGCTATGTGGTTCTTCTGTTTGTAGTGTTTCAAGGAACATCTATGGTTTCATAGTAGCTGGACGGATTTACGTTTCCACCAGCAGTATACAAGGCTTCTCTTGCCCTCCACGTATTCTCCTGCACTTCCTTCCGTCTTCTTTTTAGTTTTGATGGTGACAATGATGAGAGGCGAGTAGGGTGCACATTTGCTGCGCTGTGCAGAGGTTTGTGGAGTTGGTTCTCTCCTTCTACCTATACGAGGGTCCTGGGGGTCAAGCCCGGGTCATTGGGCTTGCTCAATTGGTGCTTTGACCCCTTCATTTGGGACTTTTGCCCACTGAGCCATCTGGCCAGCCCCTATTTTCCTTCTGATAGACAGTCTGACGAGAGTGAGACAGAATTTCAAGGCTGTTTTGATTTGATTTCCCCAATGGTTGCGGATGCTGAACATTCTTTCATGTATTTGTTAGCCGTTCACATTTTTTATATGAAGGATTAAAAAACAATTAGACACCAATAGAACAAATAGCCCAGTCAATAAATGGGCAAATGCATTGGATTCAGTTCTCAAGAGAGAAAGTATAAGTGGCTAACAATTAGGTGTTGAACTGTAGAAGTTAAGAAAGTGCATTGATGTTACCAGAAGAGAATAAACACCATCCATAAACCCTTTGATCTACAGTGGCGACCTGCCTACGTGATGTGCTGGTGCAACAGCGGCACAAAGGCTGTGGAAGTAACCAACCACTACCTGACGGGATCCAGGCAGAGACGAGGGAAGGGAAACTATAATCAGAATATATTTTATTAAAAAATATATTTTTTCAATTTAAAAAAAGAAAGAGAAAGTATATTGAAACCCCGCAATGTGAAGCCCATAATCTGAAGACTTGGGTGCCTGTGTACTAGTCTCCCATCAGTCTCCCATCATTTTCAAGACAGGATACCAGTAATGGTCATGAGTGTGGTGAATAGCTGGAGCCATTCCCTGGCCAAGGAGCTGATCTTTTCTGAGATCGGTGCCAATGGTGAACTCTGTTCTTGAAAATTTAAAGCCTAAAATAGAAATCTAGAAACTAGGGCTCTCTGGAGCTTGTCCCCTGATGTGGAAGTCTACAGACCGCTCAGTTTCTTCCTTCCCACGCTTGCTCATTCACGCCTTTCAAGTTTATTAACTGCCCTGTAGTGTTTAAATACATCCTTTAGCTAAGTTAGGTTCTGTAATTTATAATCTGCAAAGCCTTAGAGGGAACCTCGTCTTAATTCCTTTAATTATCTGTTACCTCGAGTTTAGTCTCATGAGCTCTTTTCTTAGTGATGACTGTTGGCTACCCCAGACTGTCTATGAAATCTAAACTCAGCATTAACTTAGCACATGTGGGACAGTTTAAGATGTACCTGTGTGCGCGTGTGCTTGCACACAAGCTTCCTCCCTTCAGCACCCTTTCGTCTTTTTCAGCCTTAATCCTGGATCCCTGCTCTCCCTTGCTGCGCACAATTCATTTCCCCACACACTCGAAGTTTTTTTGTGAGAGAATTGGGAACTCTCTCTGTATACACAACAGGGCCCTCCCTGTTCGTGCAAAGCCAATAAATCTGAGTTCTAAAAAGGCATCTTCTCTCTCCAAGGAGGATCTCATGTCTGTGTCTTTCCCTTGTCTCCTGTTTTATTGTTCCTTGTAACTCTAATCATCAAAGCAAGGGCTTAACCTCCGAGAGGTCAGGAATTCCTTTGATTAGAGCTACAGACATTTTCCTAAGGGGGAAAAAAAATAAAGACATGTGCATGTAAAATTATGCATAACAACCAGGATACTGGGATTCTAATTAATAACTACATTCCCAGCTGTATCAGTTCATTTTTGGTCATGACAAGAAAACACTCAAAGCAGGCTAACTGTACAAAGACAAGAGGTTTCTTTGGCTCAGCTTGGTGACCACCCTGGCTGTGTCAAGTCACACCAAGAATGTAGGTAAAGGTGAGAAGTCACACAGTAGGAGCCAAAGAGGAGGGTCCCACAGTCCTACCAAGTGGCTGGCCTATTCCTAAGACTTCCCCTATTCTCCATCTCTATGGTCTCTACCACACCCCACAGCCAGAGAAGCCTGAGGTTCGGACCCTGGAACCTTTATTACATGGGTGGAGGAAGCATCGGAACTATAATAGCATCTAACAGCCCTACTAATCCCTCTTTTCTCTAGCAATACCCCTGCTGATAAAACAAAACTAGTTTCTACCTCCTGGGGTTTATTACCCTGATAAGAAAGAACAACAGAAACTAAAGCCACATTTACAGACTGTCTGCAACGTTTACAGACAGTCACGCTTAGGCGTCACTAACCGGCTCCCCCATTAATAACCCCAGGACAAACACTTGTAATTTCCTAGATTACAGTTTACCTCACGCAAGCTGCATCTTAAATGCTTTCCTTGGTAGGGAGACATTCTTGGGCCCTAGCTGAGATTACAAAACAGCCAAATCCTACCAGCGACAGACTTAACAAGAATTTCTTAGGTGGTTATTTCCTGGGAAGATTATCATAGTGATTAATCTCATCGACTTCTCGTTGTCACTTTCGGAGGGTGACATTTTTTGGCCTTGTTCCCAGCTTCTAGAGACCTTGTCAGTCTGAAACCTGCAGCGTCTTACCGACCGCCTCTTCCTTTTAATTAGAAAAAGAGTTTTGAAAACATCGGTGCACTCTGGATTGCCTTCTCCAAGATAAATTAGAAAAGAAAGGGTAGGGAGAAGAAAGATGGAAAGAAAAAAGACTCGGTAGACTAGAAAGAAAAAGAATCATAAAACTGCATACAGGTCAGAAACTGGACAGTTTTGTGGGGTTTTTAAAATTTATTAAATTTATGTCTATGATTACACTATTATGATTCTGTTGTCCAGACACAACAGAAGAGGGCATCAGATCCCATAACAATAGCAGTTATCTTTTAAAAAATTATTTTGGCAGTTAAATTAAAGGAAACTATGAGATATACATAGGTTCACAAATGGTGCTCAGCAAACATCACACACACACACTCACACCCTTACACACCACACACACACTCCAGTCACACACACACACCACATACCACATATATACCATACACACACTCACACATATACCACACACACATACTACACACGTACACACACTCTACACACACACTCTCACACCCTCACACACCACCCACACACTCACACACACATCACATACCACATACATACCACACTCACTCACACATACACCACACACACACACACACACATACCACATACACCACACACACACTCACACACCACATACACCACACACACACACTCACACACCACATACACCACACACACACTCACACACCACATACACCACACACACATACCACATACCACATACATACCACACTCACTCACACATACACCACACACACATACATACCACACATACACTCACATACCACATACATACCACACTCACTCACACATACACCACATACACATACATACCACACACCATACACACACACACACACTCACACACCACATACACTACACACACACTCATACACACACTGTCACACACCACACACATACACACACTCATGCATGCACATACATACCAACACACATTGTCCTCAGGAGCTAATCTACCTGAAAGAAACAAAAAGCCCAATGAAATATAATAGTACGTCAAAAATATTAGCCTTACACCCACATTTTTCCTTACTAATTAACCTCTCCGGTTTTTATAACTGGAGTTTTTATCGCTCAAAAGAGGCTTGTGAGTTAGGCCTTGAAGAGTGGGTGGCACAAGGTCGGAAAGCCAGGAGACAGGCAAGCCCACTTGACAGAGAGACAGCACAAATGAGGGCTTCTTCGCACTGGGGTCATTCCCGAAAACTTCATTATCCGGTGAGCCAGAGTGAGGTGGAGGGAGGGAAAGTGGTGGGAGACAGAGAAGGCGCTGTGGCGGTGGTTGGACTTCTTGCAGGTCACGGAGCTTCCCCGGGTGCTTTCATCAGAATGGTGACAGGAACAGATGTGCCTTAGAAAGCAGACTGTGGCAGCGGAGGGGAGGATAGATGAGAGGTGGGATGAAGGGCAAGAGAGACGGAAAGCGAGACCAGTCAGAGCTATCGATTCTAGGTGCCGGATAATGAGGGCCTGCGCTGGAGAACTGGCAACGGGCGATGGCAAGATGCCAGCGGGCTCTGGGGACATTAAAGGGTAGAGCCGACAGGATTTAGTGACTGATTAGACGGGGGCAGGGTAGTAAGAGAAGGAATAGGAGGTGATTATAAACTCCTAACTTAGAAAACCAGGCAGCCCCTGATGGCATTTGGAAATGACAGGCAGTAAGAAAGTGCTTTCTTTCCCTTTGCACAGCTGTCACCATGGACACCCTGTGAAGAACTCAACTGTCCCCACCTCCCACTTGATGTACTCCTCCTGTATAACTCAATTCAACAAACCAGGGAGAGTAGGTGGAGCACCTCAGTCGCTCAATGACGTTGACTACTCTCGCCCATCTTTGCTTGGGTCTGTGAACCCCCTGGAAAATAAGCAAGTAAGAGAGAATGCCAGTCCTTATAGAACTCAAGGCATAGTCACGCACTGAAACTATAGGACAAGATGACCTGCACTGTAAAATAACAGTGCTGTACCAGAGGATGCTTTGCAAAGGTCACCCTGAAACAGGAACTGGCGAGAGAGACAAGAAGGGCATTTCACCACAGGAGCAGCAGATGTTTTCAAAGCGTGAAGAGACGGCAAGTTTGGGTAAGGTGGTTGGGATGAGGCAGATGAAACAGAACAGGGAAGAACCAATCATAAAGGCCGGGTGAGGAGCAATGGCTTAGTTGGTGGAGTGTTCCCCTAGCACGCACAAAGCCCTGGGTTCAGTCATCACTTTGTGTAAACCTGGCACGGAGCACATACCTACATGTAAGTCGAGGGTCAGGAGCCAAGATGACTCTTGGCAGGCTAGAGAGATGGCTCAGTGGGTAAGAGCACTGCCTGCTCTTGCAATGGTCCTGAGTTCAATTCCCAGCAACCACATGGTGACTCACAACCATCTGTAATGGGATCCAATGTCTTCTTCTGGTGTCTCTGAAGAGAAAAATACTGCACTCATACAAATACATATATATATATATAAAGATGATTCTTGGCGATACAGTGAGTTCAAGGTCAAGCTGGGCTTCATGAAGCTATCTCTCTCTTTTTTTTAAAGGGTGTGGTGGTTTGAATAGGCCTGGCCCCTATAGACTCATGTGTTTGAATGCTTGTCCCACAGGGAGTGATACTATTAGGAGGTGTGGCCTTGTTGGAGTAGGTGTGGCCTTATTGGAGGAAGTGAGTCACTGAGAGGACAGGCTTTGAGGGCTCAGAAACTCAAACCAGTTCTCTTCCTGCTGCCTGGGTGTAGAACTCTCAGCTCCTTCTCCAGCACCTTGTCTGCCTGCATGCCACCATGTTTCTTGCAATGATAATAATGGACTAAACCTCTGATCTGTAAGTTAGCCCCAGTTAAATATTTTCTTTTATAACGTTTTCTGTGGTCATGTTGTCTCTTCACACCAGTGAAACAAACCTTAACTAAGACAAAGAAGATCATGTTGATTTTGTAAAGGCCTGTTTAATCACCGACATCCCAGCCATGGCTTCCCCTCCATCCTCTCCTCCTAGGACCTCCCTCCCAACATCCCCCTTCCTGTCCCATCCACTCCCCTTATGTTTCTCTTCAGAATAGGGCTGGCCTGGATGGATATCAACCAGCCATGGCATATCAAGTTGCAGTCAAACTCGGCACCTCCTTTTCTATGAAGGCTAGACGAGACAACCCGGAAAGGGGAAGGGTCCTAAAAGCAGGTAACTGAGTCAGAGACGGCTCCTGCTCCTGCTGTTAGGAGTCCCACAAGAAGACCAAGCTACACAACTGTAACATATGTACAAAGGGTCCAGGTCCAGTCCATGCAGGCTCTCTGGTTGATGACTAAGTCTCTGTGGGCCTTACGGGCCTAGGTTAATTGATTCTGTGTGCTTTCTTGTGATTTCCTTGATCCCTCTGGCTCCTACAATCGGCACCCCCTCCATAGGGTTCCTCGAGCTCTGCCAGATGTTTAGCTGTAGGTCTCTACATCTGTTTCCACCCGTTGCTGGGTGAAGTCTCTCTGATGACAATTGGGCTAGACACCAGTCTATGAGTATAGCAGAATATCATCAGGAATCAGTTCATTGACTTTTCTTTCCCATTCGTGTTTGGTTCTCTGGTGGGTCTCTGGGCTATCTAGCCTCTGGCTCTTGACCCCTTGGGCAGTATCAGGGGTGGGTTCCCTCTCATGGCACGGGTCTCAAGCTGGACCAGTCACTAGTTGGCCACTTTCAAATTTCTGCACCACCTTTATCCCAGCACATCTTGTAGGCTGGACAAATTGTAGGTCAAAGGTTTTACGGCTGGGTTGGTGCCTCAGTCCCTCCACTAGAAGTCTTACCTGGTTACAGGAGATGGCTGGTTCAGGCACTGTATCTCCCGTTGCTAGGAGACTGATTTTAAGAAGGAAAGTTTTTAAAGCCACTGCTATTATCCAGTATTAAAGGAAAGCAGATAACATCTTAGTACCTACCTATCCCAGCTTCTACACTAGCTTTATCCAGACCGAGGGTGGGTTAGTTATGTGTACATTTATTTCAGCCATTGAATTGTGAGTTACAATCACTTTCCCATCAGTTGCCTGTATCAGACTATGAAATCCTTGAAGGGAGAACTGTTATTTTTATCGTCTTTATTCCAAGAGCCTGAGTATGTAACCAAAGTTGATACCTAGCACTATCCACTATGAATGAATAATCATTGAACTAATTTTCTTCCTGCACTTCCAGACTTCGAGAGCCCAGTGGATAATTTTCTATTCACCATAGCAAAATGTTCACCAGAGGAAGGAATGAGGAACATCCTGGAAGATCTGGGTTCCAGCCCTCCTAAATATACTATCTTGGACCTTGGACAAAGCATACATATTTTTAGTAATTTATTGATTTTTTGGGGGGGGCATATATACCACAGTGCATATGTGTAGGTCAGAGGACAGCTTTCCCAAGTCAGTTCTCTTTGTAGTGTGTGGGTCTTGAGGATCAAGAGGTCAACAGAATGACATCTGAAATTTCATACATGTGAAGTGCCTACATCATTCCCATGCAGGCTCTTTGGTTGGCAGCTCAGTCTCTGTCTGCCCCATGGGCTCAGGTTAGTTCTGTGGGTTTTCTTGTGGTGCCCTTGACCCCTCTGGCCCCTACAATCCTTCCTCCCCATCTTCCGAAGGATTCCCCAAGCTCTGCCTAATGTTTAGCTGTGGGTCTCTGCATCTGTTTCCATCAGTTGCTTGGTAAAGTTGAAGTGGAAATTTCTGGTTTCTTTGAAAATTTAGTTATGTCATATGATGTTTTGTTGGGCCAAATAGGTGAAAGGATGTTTTGCTGAAGCAGACATGTGAGAGGACACGTGATGCTTAGAAAGACTATAAATATGACTCCACAGACAGTGGAAGGTGGCTCTGGCATTGGTCAACCTTGTAGTGTGTCACTGATCTTGGCTTGAACTTCTCGTGATATTCCAGTGGCTTCTTGACATTTCTTCCAACTTGGGCCGATTGGCAGAGCCTCTCGGGCCGTGCTAATTCCTGAGTGGTGATTGCTGAGTGGACTGGACTGCAGCTGCTGATTCGTGTGGGTGTTTTGCTAAAGGACTGGAATTGCCCCAAAGAACTATTTCTGAACAACCCCTGTTTCCTATTAACCTTTCTTTTCCACAACCTCTGGTGGCTGGTGGGCTAGAAGGGAGGTTGAAGCATTTAAGAACCCTTATTGAAGGTTTTGAAAACTCTAAGCCTACGTGAATCATTTCTGGTGACAATTGGGCTAAACACCATTCTATGAGTGTAACAGAATATCATTAAGAGTCATTTCATTGACTTTTTTTCCAATCGTGTTTGGTTCTATTGTGGGTATCAGAGGAGGAGTGGATGGGGTGGAGGGGACATTGGGGGGAAGAGACTGGGAGGAGGGAGGGGAAACTTTGGTTGGGGTGTAAAATAAATGAAATTAAAATTTAAAAAATCAGTCAGTGATTAAACATACCTTTAAAAATAAACATGATCTTTGTCTCAGGGTTTCATTGCTGTGAAGAGACATGACATTTATTTCCTTATAAAGGAAAATATTTGACTGGGGCTGGCTTACAGTTCAAAAGTTTAGTCCATTCTACACAAATGAAATTTCCCTAGGAAATTAGCCATTTTCATGTAGCATTAAGAGAAACTTGCAAAATAATTAGAAAATAAAGAACTGGGATCAGCGGTGGCAGGGTCCAACTCTGGCCTTGCGTCAAGCAGCTCTTTAGTTCTGGAAAGCCACTAGTTTCTGAGTAGACTTTTTTTAAATCTGTAAAATAAACATAGGAACATCCTCCACCCAAGCCTTTACCCACCCTCGTCTTAAAAACCACAGTATATTTATGGAAGCTTAATGGGGTCTCACATAAGGTTTTACTAACAGAGTATGTTTCTAGTGTTGCTGCTATTCCTCAAAATCAGAACATTTATTTTATTTGACTCATCTATGACCATATTTGACACATGGCAAGGATCTATAAATAACTGCCCAAAGAATGGAGAGCAAAGCAGGTTAAAATGTTCCTTTGTGAAATGAACTGAACCTCAAATATTCATGCTCCAAATTATTTTAAATAGTCACTGTAACTGTCATTTCACTTTAGATAGCAGACGCTGCAATTAGCAGTGTGTCTGCACAGCTAGAAACATTGCCATTTAGTCTGGGTTTTATTCACCATAATGAATATGAATGCGTTTTGACTAAATGAATGATTCTGCTAGAGTGGTGCTGAATACAATGTGCTCCTGCTATTGTGATACTTCTGACCCAAGCAGAAGACATGTGCTTCCATCCACAGAGCACTAAGCTTTGAAACCTCCGCCCCCCCCCCCCCAGTACAACGCAATGGAGCCCAAGCCAAACCTCCACTGATTAGTGCCAGGCATTAGTGGTACAAGTCTTTAATCTCAGCACTTGGGAGACAGAGGCAGGTGGGTCTCTGAATTCGAGGCCAGCCTGGTCTACAGAGCTAGTTCCAGGACAGCCAGGGCTACACAGAGAGATCCTGTCTGGATCTCCTTTGGAACTCTAGAATAATTCCCTCCTCTCATTCCACATATCTAGTGTGTGTGTATGCATGCGTGCTTCTGTGTCCGCACACACACATCCATAATATATAATCCCAACTCACACACATATACATAATATATACATATAATTCCAATCGAATCCTTTGCTTTGAAAATGCCATAACTTTCATGGCTGAATAAAACTCTGGTGTGTAGACTTCACCTTTTCTTTATTCACTGGTTCTGCCTTTTAGATCACTGTAAATTGTGCAGCAATAAACAGAAATAAAACCTTATCTCTGTAGAATTAGATGTTGGACCTGGAGTGGGATAGTTGGTTCCTCTGGTAGCTGCATTTCTGTTTGAGACACCTGCATCCTGATGCCCACAGTGGCTGCCCCAGTTTACTGTCCCAGCAGTCTGCCTCCTCACCTGCGTTCTTTTTTTTTTTTTTTTTTTTTTTTGGACTTAAGCCATTCTGTCCGGGGTGAGGACAAGCCTCACTTTTAAGTTGCATTTCCCTTTCAGGGTTTATTGTCCATTTGCTTCTCCTTTCGAGAACTGCTGTTCAATTCATTAGCCCATTTACTGACCAGATTTGACTGTTTTTTGTTTTTTTTGCCTTCAATATTTAATGCCAACACAAGAATGTTAAGCATATTAACTCTTTTTTCAAGATAGGGTCTCATTATGTAGCTGTCCATCCTGGAGCTATGTAGACCAGGCTGGCTTTGAACTCAGATATCTGCCACCTATGCCTCCCAAGTGCTGAGACTAAAGGCATGTGCCACTATGCCTGACTTAATTTCTTTTCTTCTTTCTCCTTCTTCTTTTCTTCTTCTTTTCTTCTTTCTTCTTCTTCTTCTTCTTCCTCCTCCTCCTCCTCCTCCCTTTTTTTTTTTTTTTGGAGACAGGGTTTCTCTGTGTATCCTGGAACTCTGACCAGACTGGCCTTGAACTCAGAAATCTGCCTGCCTCTCTTAATTCTTACCAAGCAATTTTCTGATTATATGTTTGCCCCCATTTTACAAATGGAAAACAATATATCTAGATGTGGAGATCTTGCTCAAGATCTAACCTAAGCTCTTTAGGTTTAGATCCACGCTCTCTTAGGGTCTTAATCAGCTTAGAACACTCTTCTAACCACATGGATGCTTGTTATACAAATCAGCATTGCAGTGTATAATGTAATTTGTCTTCACCCTGGTCAGAATGGCAAAAGTCAAGAAAATGGATGCAGATGAGGTTGTAAACTGTTTTAACAGTAAACTGGGGGAGCTGCTGTGGCCATTAGGATGCTGGTGTCTCAAACGGAAATACAGCCACCTGAGGAATCAACTATATATTCCTAGGTCCAAAGTCAAACTAGGACTTTTAAATTCTTCCACAGAGATCCTTGTTCATTTTTGTTAATTGCTGCACAATTTACAATGATTTAAAAAGTGGAACTAGTGAATAAAGAAAATGTGATACACACACCGGAATTTTATTCAGCCACAAAAGAAAATGAATAAACGTAGGGAATTATAACCACATACTACCTGTAGCTTGGTTTACAATGAGCTAAGACCAGATCTAATTCACTGATTTGACTTCTTAGGCTGGGTGAATGGAGGGAAAGAACAGAAACAAAGATGTAACTAGGTGCAAGAGGATGTAGTGACAATCTGGGATTCTTTAAGATACAGAAACAGCATACCCATGTGCTTCTGTTTTAATCCCAGGTGTAACGATATGGGGCTGCTTCTGACTCCAGCAGCATGGTTTTGTCAACTGCAGATAGTTTCTGAGACTGTATGACATTTGGAATTCTGGGATCTTTTTCAGAGGGTGTATAAATTCTAGCACCCCAGAGGCAGGGTTGGTTGTGGTTCGTTAGTAGTAGTACTCAAAGAAGAAAGATTAAGTTATCATCTAATTAGGGAATTCAATTCAGGAATCTCACACACTCTCTCCCCTTCCTCTATCCTTTCTCTCCCATCTAGTGATGGGAGTGAAACCAGGGGCATAAAGGGTAGGAAAAAGAACCCACAAAGTAGCAAAGACCAGCTACAAGAGAATTTGCATGTGAGAAAAATTATTAAATATCTAGAAGTCACTAAGAGAAATGTTTAAGAACAATAGAAATGGGCTTGAAATTAAGAGCCCTTGCTGGTCTTCCAAAAGGCCTGGGTTCAGTTCCCAGTACCTTACACTTGTAATCCCATTGCCAGAGGAGCCAACCTCTTCTTTTGGCCTCTGAGAGCATCAAGCACACACAGGAACTTGGTAGAAGTGAAGAACTGACCCTTACAAGAACTGTCCCTTACACATCAGGAAGGTCAAATTGATTGGCAGGGCATCTGCCAGACTTAAGTGTTGAGTCCCATTTATTTTGCAGAAATCATCTGCTGGAGCTGGGCACTCTGGGAAAAAAACAAACGTCTAAAACAGTGAAAAGGGCATGTTAGTTTAGTCAGAAAATTTCACTTAAATTCTAGTTCTGCCTGGCTTTATCAGCCAGCCATTTAATCTTTAAACCACTAAGCTTGTCTATAAAAGTAAGTCCAAACACCAAATCTGAAGTGTTGTCATAAAAATTAACTTGTGTCAGAGTAAAGAAATTGATTAACAATGAAAAAAACCATCACCATGATACAAAATCAGTTAAGCAATTATTGTCACCGAGAAAAGGATGGAGATGGATATTTCCTCTCATCTTGAAGTTTGCCATAAAACACAAGGATGATAAATTGGTTTTCTTAGGAGGGAGACAGAATTGTCCACAAGTTATGTGTTCGACTCTGGTGAAGGGGAAGGTTACTTAGCTGCCAATTCTGCTTAGACTGAGGAAAGTAATGGCTATATGGCTAATGTTTAAAGAAAAAGCAAAAGCCAGGTATGGAGATAAATACTTAGAATCCCAGTGCAAAGACAGGCAGATCCTTAGGGCTTGCTGGCCAGTCAACCTAGCCAATCTGGCCAGCTCAAAGGTGCGCACATGCGCGCGCGCACGCGCGCACACACAAACACACACACACACACAAATAATAAAGCATGAGGGAAATGGCAAGAGATTGGATCTAAAGACCACCACAGGTAGAATTTTTCAGGTTTTTCTTTTCTACTGATAACTTACATCACAGATGGCAAGAGAGTGTAGGTAGGAATATAAAATAACTGATGTTAAGAGAAAAAAAAAAAACAATATATTCAGCCATAAATTAAAGATCAAGTTTTATACAACTTATGAAACATCATTATACAACTTATAAAATCCAGATGGCGAGATGTCAGTAACTGAGATCTACAGTTTTAAGAATCCTTTTGCTGAGTTGCCCAGTAGTGTACATTTCTCACAGCTTTTCCAAAGAACCTAATCCACACTAGGCATGGTCCAGCACACCTGTTAATTCTAGTACTTGGGAGGTAGACTCAAGAGGCTGAGTTCAAGGCCAGCCTCTGTTACATAACAAGTTTGAGACCAGCCTGAGCTATATAAGACCCTATCTCCTACAACTAAAAAACAAAACAGACGATAATGATCCCAATCCAGGGAACTTGAGACCTTTAATGACATTTTGGGGGGGATCAGAAAAGCAGTTAACAGAAAAAAAAAAATTACAACCTGTGTGGAGAAACATTCTTCTTAATCTAATAATGACTGCTTGCCTGTCAATCAGTCTGTCCTACACAGTTAATGCTATAGCATGGATCTGAGCTCTCCCCACCAAGGCCCAGGTGTTAAAAGCTTGTTTCCTTGACTGCCGCACTACTGGAAACTGTGGAAACTTTAGGCCAGCCCAGTGTGAGGTTTTAAGGCATTAGGGGTGTGCCCTCAAAAGGATCTCAGAGACCCATGTCTCAGACTCTGTCTTCTGCGCCCACAATAACGTCAACAGTTTGTTTTATCGTGTCCTCATGCTACAGTGTGCTACCTCACCACAGGCCTGTGGCCACAAGGCCAACCAATCTCAAAGTTAAGCTTTTAATCAATGGCCCCAAATAAATCTTTTCTCTCTATAAATTGACTGTTGAGGGGGGCAGCTCTGGCAGGGGTTTTGTTCTTTCTTGTTGGTTCTTCTTGAGACAGCAGAGGGGAAAGCGCGTAGGTGGAGGGCTCTTGGTTCTTATATTTAGGGTTGCTATACACTAAAAAGTTTACTTGTCTAATTCTAAGTTACTATGCTATTGTAGCTGACCTGCCTTCTGTGATCCTCTGAGGCCAGAGACTGCAGTTTCTGGCACTTAGCACCTCTTCCTCAAACCACAAAGGATTAAGTTAATTAATAGCCTTTGTTCTATCTCAGCAGGAATTGCTGCTGGGCTGGAAATTGCAGGGAGAAAAAAAGGACACTTAGAAAAGTGGTTATAGAGTTTACTACTAAGTTGTAAAAAAGTTTCCTATGAAATCTATCTAAGCAAAAAGATCCTGAGTGGGGAACGGGAAAAAAAATTCTCTAAGTAGGGAAAGGGAAAAAATTCTCCTTTCTCTCCCCTCATCTCTCTGTCCTCAGTACTTATATATCTTTCAGAATACATGATCACATGTTACAAAGTTCATCACAAGTTCACACATAAAATCAAATCATAAACTGAAATAGAAGTTTACAACAGTGAATGTTTACATGAACGCTCCTAGCAGTTAGGAATAATTATCTGGCTAAACATCCATCACTTGTCTCAGCTCCACAGGTTCACTGAAGGTTTAAAACTATAACTAAGTTATAAGTGAAGTTTTGTATAGATAAGCCCAATAGATATTTTATCTTCTGTCCTAACACCTATAATAAATCCTTAGTTCCCTTTTTATGACCTTTGGTTAATTGTTTACAACTTCTTGGAATGTGCTCTGAGTAGGAGAAAGTCTGGTTACCATCTAAGAGCAATTAACTGAGGACACTTGGGCAGAGTTCTCATTGCAGCTTTGACTATCAGAAAAGGACCTAATAGCAGTCCCATTATAAAAGAGCTTAATAAACACAGATATAATTTTAGGAATTCTTATAGGATCATCATGAAGACTTAAGTCATCTATTTGTCTATATAGCAACACGACAAGATCTTCGTGGATCTGCAAAGATCTGCTCCAAAGGGGTGTGCTACTACTTAGTAATTGTTATATATATTTAATAGTAATAGGAAAAGCACATTAATAGCAGGCATCTTTCGTAAAATGAGTCCCTTACAGCCTTTCTTAATAAGATTGCACCTGTCACAGACTATATAATAATCCGGAACAGGCCACTTCAGGATGATCACCTACTAGTTATTAGCTTGTCCCATTATGGCTCCTGAGAGTTGACTTATGATAGGCATTTGCTACAGTGACATAAAGATAATGCAGGTAGTATAAAAACAAGAGAATTACACAGAAAAAACGTCAAAGAGCTACACAATTTTAACGTATTAGGTATTATTTAAGGGCTTATAAGGAAACAAAAGATATCATAAATGGAAAAAAGACAAAGCGACCAGACAGTGCAGTGTAAAAAGGTACAGCTGCCAAGACTGACGACCCAAATGTGATCCTAGGGCCAGCATAATGGAAAGAGGGAAATGGACTACCACAAGTCCTCTGCTGTCCACAAGTGCATCTGACCTCCATACACAGGACATGGTATGCGTACCTCTTCCCCAAATAAAACTTTAAAAGCTGCAAAACAGAAGTAAAAGCCAAAAGATCAAATCAAGTCATTTCTCCGCTTAATGTACTACATGTCTCTGCAGCATGCTGGGGCTGAAGAGTTGGCTCAGTGGTTAAGAGTGCTAGCTGCTCTTCCCGGAGATTTTCAGGTTGGATTCCTAGTACCCACCCACATGGTGGCTCAGAACCATCTATTCTAGGAAATCCAATGCCCTCTTCTGGCCACCTTGGGCACTAGGAATGCACATGGTGCACAGACATTTTGCAAAACACCTATACATATAAAGCAAATAAAAAAATAAAGGTTTGCAGCAGACTAACTGCAAAATATCTTCTGCATCCCTTAAGAAACACTTGCATTCCTTTGATAAAGAATTTCTGAGCCAAGCACAGTGTCACAGGACTGTAATCTCAGCTCTTAGGAGGTAGAGGCATGAAGATCAGTTCAAGTTTATCTTGGGCAAACAAAGTTTAAGGCCAGCCTGGACTAAGACTGTCTAAAAGAATAACAAAAGTCAGGCCTATACAAACACATGAATATACTTTCCTTGCTCAAATTTTCAATTTCAAATATTCACTTGGGGCTGGGTACATTACTCAGTGGCAGACTGCTTGCCTAGAATAGGGGTTTCAATCCCCATAATAATTTTAAAAAATTTATGTACCATAATTGGAAAGCCACTTCTTAAACTGTCTTAAGCAGTGTGCTGTTAGGAGCTAATAAGAAATATGGATCTTGCCATTTTAGGAAAGGTCACTGTTTTCTACAACTGACCACTTTTCTTACATACAGTAAGCAACAGAAAAGCCATCTATTCTTCTTTCTAAGGCCAATCCCAAAAGGAATCCAAAAAGAAATGCTGCCCCTAAGAGAATTTTTAATTATGACCAGCCCATAAAGATTTTATCCTCAAAGGCTTTCTAGGCTTGCCTTGACAGGGGAAAAAAATACTACTTTTCTGGAGTAGTGCTTATTTTTCAGGAGTTTTTTGTTGTTGTTGACTCTGGAAAAGAATCCAATTTAAAAACAAAAACATCATGATCACAAAAATTATATTCATGGAGAGTTTGCTTCTCAAGTTTTACCATCATAAGCACCTGGAGATGGAGCACAACCCGAAGGGTCATTGAATCTTTTCAGGAGCGCCTTAGGAAAGGACACTCTGATGCTCTGCTCTAAGAGGAAATGACTTCCGAGAAGAATGTCTTTAAGGAAGAGCTAAAGCTTGCCCTGGCTGAGTTGGATTCGGTCCAGCAGAAGGCGGAGCAGAGTGAAAGGCTGGTTAAGCAGCTGGAAGAGGAATGGAAGTCAAAGGTAGAATAACAGAAGTGGCTAGACGACCTACTGAGAAAGTCTGTATTAACGCCATCTGCGCTTATGCAGGCTGGAGACAGAATTATTTGCTAGCTTGTTTTTTTTTAGAATTCTCATGTCATCCAGGTACATGCATGGAAGCTGGAACTTTACAAAGAGAAAAACATGGTAAGGATATGCATACACTCACACACATATCCACTCATGTAATACGTAAACAAGTATGGCAGTCAAAGTAAAAACTGGCCTGGTACATTTTTAATCCCAGGACCCAAGAGGCTAGAGCAGGAGGAGAATGTGTTGGAGGTTGGTCTGGATTGCACACTGAGTTTGAGGCACCGAGGCTACCACAGTGAGACTTTAGCTCCAAAAAAAAAGTCCTTTTCCTAAAGCCAAAAACATATTTATGTGATTGTTTACTACCACATTTTCTAAAAGTCGTTAGACATCAGCATTAACACAACTTATTTTATATCTGAAAACATCTAGACCTTTTCATGTTTTAAATAGCTTTCTTGAGAGAATACACTCATTAGTTTGTGTGTGTGCACCCATGTACAAGCACAGGCACACATCACTGCGTGCTCATGGAAGTTAGAGGACAACTTTCAGCAATTGTTCTCTTAGCCAATCTTGCTTTAGAAGTAACAATCAGAAAGCCAGTTAGAGTGGCTCAGACATGTAGACCTAGTACTTCAGATCTGGGCTGAGGCAAGAAGAGTGCAGTGAGCTTGAGGCCAGTCTGTGCTGTAGAATGGAGTGCTATCTCAAAGAAAAATAAAAGCAGAAATAGAACAATCAGAACTAGCTGATAAACATTCAAAATCAACATTCTTATTAAAAGTAAAAAAAAAAAAAAATAAAAATAAAAAAAAAAAATAAAGCCTGTTAAAACTTTCTTCTTGCTGAGTGTGGTTATACACTCCTTTAGTCCCAGCACTCAGGAGACAGAGGCAGGCAGATCTTTGAGTTCAAGGTCAACCTTGCCTACAGAGTGAGTTCCAGGAAAGTCAGGGCTGCACAGAGAAACCCTGGGTCAAAAAAAAAAAAAAAAAAAAAAAAAACAGACAAAGGAAAAACCAACCCCTACTAAACCAAAACCAAACCAAAATAAAACCCTATCTTCTCTTGAACTTGCATTTAAAGATGACAATTTTATTCTTTTAAAAAAAATTATACTCATCTATTGCTACTGCATCTTTGAATGTTAGAAAACCCTCAACACAGACAGGCTCTATGTTTTCTAAAAATATTTTAGAATGTTTATTCATACAGTTGAGAAAGTTTACTCATACAGTTTCACTGTGTTTACTTCAAGTGATAAGTAGAAAGACCTGCCCCTCACAGCCTCATTTCTGTAATTCCTCAAATCCCTTACCACCTCTTGATTGTGCAAACAATGACAGCAAGCAGTCTTCCTTTCTAGCCTGGGATTTTCAGAGTGTAGGATTTATGCCTTATAAACAATGTTCTCCTTTGTAACAATTTAGATGATAAAACCAGAAGAGAGCAAGTGAAGTTATACTCAAAACTTAAGCTTTAGCATCTAAATTTTACCACTTTAACAATAGACAGCTCTCAGCTTAAACTCTAGAGGAAAAGTCTTTCTAGCAGTTAGAAAAAGGATAAGCATATACATGTTAATAATGCTCCATTTCGTTTTCTTAAACTCAGGTCTAAATTGGATGAGTTTAAATTTAATCTTTTTATATAAAATGAATACCACTGGTACTAATACTGAAAAACTCAATTACAAAACAAATACATGATCACAATTTAAATTCTTTGGATTAGTTCTTTTCTAAGCCCCCACACTTAATACAAAAATTTCAGACTTTCCCAACCGAGCATGGAACTGTTAATACTTAATATGTAAAAATGTTGTACTTTAGGAATTTTGTCAATTTCCATCGCTGTCAGAACTGCAGGAAAAAAAAAAAAAAAGGCAGGGGCTTAAGGTACAACAGTAGCACCGTGTGACAGGAACAAACACCGCTAGAGACCTTATTCCTCTACTGTTCAAAAATATTTCAGCATCTTCTAGCTTCACCGGCTTCTCAACTGTGAAACAGGAATGATTTTCTTCTCATCAAGCAAATGAGCCCTAAGACTTCTAAAGGATGGACCTCAGTTCTTGGGCCCCCTTTATATATAAGGCCAACACTGGTTTTAATTTCTGTTGGAACAAAGGAACTTTCACTAGAGTGCTTAGAATGTTCAGGGAGGAGAAAAATTCCAGTCCATACGGAAAGATCAGAATGTTGCAGAAGATCCTGAACACATTAGTCGCATTTGATTCTCTCCGTTAGGCGGTCCTCCTTGTAATGGGAAATAATCTGAATCAGTATGGAACAGTTGATCAGAAGGAAGAACAAACTGGCTAACCAAATAAACAGGAAGGTGTTCTTTCCTTGAAACTCTAGAACATATGCAGGAGCCAGCCATAAGGCCTGTCCTATGAACCAGAACAGTAAGAGGCCTACGGCTCTTTTCCAAGGCATCCTCACCAGTGGCATCACCAGAGGCAGAAGGCAGAGGTACCAAAGAAAGTACTGAGATGTGCAGACTTTGTTAAAAGTCACAAAAATGGACGTATGAAGGAAACAGCAGAAGACAAGGTCTCTGTAATAGGCAAAAGATGCGGCTGACAGCAAGATGAACTGTGGCAGGAACGCCGCAATCCCCAGAGTAAAACTCCACTTGCTCTCGGCAGTCAAATACAGCATATAGAAGTACGGAGAGAAATTATGGCGGATATCCCTCCTAGTTAGGTGATAAAAGTAGGTGTGCTCCAAAAACTCCCAACCGTACTTATAGTAAAAACCGAAGCTCAGGGCAACAAACGTGAGCCCTGCAACTGCTACGAAAAGCAGCACAGCCCAGCTACACAGCCTCCTCAGGAAGTCGTACAAACGAGCCTGGAAAGAGAACCGGGCTGGCTGGAGACGCTCGTCATCGTCGCGCTCGGGACGCAAATGGAGCGCTATGGGGAGGATGTAGGTCACCGGGTACATCTTCATGTGCACCGCGAAGCCATAGAACACCGCGGCGCACGCGATGAGCCGTTTCTCTATGAAGTACAGGGTCGAGAGAACCAGGGAGGCGACGATGGAGTCCGCGTTGCCCCGGCTGGACACCGCCATGGGCAAGGGGTTGAGCAGCCAGAAGACGCAGTAGCCACAGGCTTGGCGGCGCCCCAGCCCCTTGAGCAGCAGCAGGCGGTACAGGAGGAAGGCGGTGAGGAGATCGCAGCTGATGAAGAGAAACTTGCCGAAGAGTTCGCTGAGGTAGACGTTGGGGGTGAGGAGCCAGCTCAGGAGCGGGGTGTAGCGGTAGGTCGCCCGCAGGTACGGGGAGCGCCCTTCCGTGACGAAGCGCGCGGCGTCCGTGAACACGTGGTAGTCTATGTCGGTGTACCTCACCAGCAGAGTCCGGTCCTGGAAGACACCGTAGAAGACCAGGGCGACCCGGGCCAGGAAGGCCACGCCGAACACCCCGGCGGGCGGCACCCGAAAGTTCAGGATCCATTCCCCCCAGTGCTTGGGGTAGCTCATGGTCCGAATGCGGGCCACCCGCCCGGCCCGGCCCCGGGTGCACACTGCGCCCCTCTTGCTAACCGTCCTCGGGCTGACGCCTCTCAGCCGCCGGGAGCATCTCCTCCGCCACAGCACCGACTGGAAGAACCGAGGAATGATCACTTCCGGCACCCCAAGTCCCGCCCCCACGGTACTTCCGGCCTTCAGCCCCGCGCGGGCTCTCAGCTGTCTCCGCGGAACGATTACCTTCCTCGGGATTGGCTGTCTAGCGTCCGCAGCTTCCTCCGGCGAAGGCGGGATTTCCGGTCCCTTATTGGCGACGCTTCCGCTGTCCGGAAATCCCGGAGTGGCTGAGATGTCGTGGACCTGGGACCTGGGTGAACTTTGTTTTTAGTAACCAGAACTTCCGCGTTCCCAGCTCTGATCAACAAAGGAATCTTGACACAGTGAGCTGCGACCTGCTGCTACTTACATCCCGCCCAACTGGCTTGGAGGCCTGAGAGTGGGAAATACAGATGGAAAGAATAAACCTAAAATAAAATAGTTCTCGTCTTTTTACCCTGATAAAAAGGTTCCTCCTACCGAAGTACGTCTAGATTGTCTCCCCTGGAGTACTGTCAACTCCGTTCTTTTCAAGAACTCTTCAACTAAGTCAAAATCGGCCCTCAACTCACTCCGTTCACCCTACCACTATTAGTTTCTTGCCAAAGACTCCAACTCTTTCATTCTTTTTCTGATTTCTTACTGCACTTATAATTGACTTTTTAAAACTTCATACTCTTTTTTGGGGGGTTTTGTTTTGTTTTGTTTTGTTTTCAAGACAGGGTTTCTCTGTATAGTCCTGGCTGTCCTGGAACTCACTCTGTAGACCAGGCTGGCCTCAAACTCAGAAATTCGCCTGCCTCTGCCTCCCAAGTGGTGGGATTAAAGGCGTGTGCCACCACGCCGGGCCAAGAACTTCATACTTTATTTTACAATGTTTTCAGTTTCAACTAAATTGTTCGTGAGAGTAGAAAGTATATCTTTATTTCTTTGTACTTTCTTGTAATGTATTACAGTCTCAGACGCATGGTAACTGACGCAGACTGCCTTGATCTTACAAACTGAGTCTGCTCCTAGGGAGTGTCTTCTAGATTACCATAGAAGTGGCTCCATTCAGCCTAGACATCTCTCATCCTACACTTCACATTTATCCTTTGAGTGAGCCGTATTAACCTATAGTCATATTCTGGTATGTCTGTGCTTTGATGTAATTACATGGTGTAGATTAATAACTACCTCTATTGATTTTTTACTATGCCTTGCCCATAATATACTGTGATAACACATTACCATTCAAATAACCTTATAACTAAATTGTAGGGTTCTTGAGAGTAGAAAGTATGTATTTCTTTGTACTCCTTGCATTATAGTCGCAGGCACATGGTAACTGACACAGACTGTCTGGCTTGATCTTAGAAGTAGAGCCTGTCAAGAGTTATTTGAATGATACTGTGTTAACAACAGTATATGTGGCCTAAACTATCTTGATTCATAATTGTTATTTGTTAAAGACTTATTCCCAGTTGTCAGACATACTAACTACTTTTTAATGTAAAGTAGATATTCCTACCTGTATTAATGAGCAAAATCAGGATTTATGGAGAATAAATAAAACATAGCCAACTAGTAGCAGAACTGGAATTGAAAGTAGGCCTGTCTAGCCCAGGATAACAATGATTGTGCGACAAGCTTTCAAGTAAAATGCTGATATGGAATTCTAACTTCCATTTCTTTTTCTCAATCTCTTCTTTAAGTCTTTCTGATATTCTCTCTCATTGTTACTCTTTATATCCCTGGTTTGATATTTCTCTTCCTTTGTGAGTTATAGGTAAGTGACGCTCAGTCTCCATAAAGAATATAAGAGAGATGTCTGAATATAAGTAAAGGGTTCTTCTTGGTAGGTTTTATTGTTGTTGTTGTTGTTGTAGTATTCTGGCAGAAAAGCCTCAGCTAATTTTCCCTCTATGGCTGGCCTAATAAGTAGGAAAGACTAATTCAGGAAGGAAAGGAAACCACTAATCAAAAGAATTAGCCTCTCCCTGGAGTCATATGAGCGAGCTGCAGAAAGTGGCAGAGCTTTTGAACAGATACTATTTCCTGCCGTAGGGTCGGAACCTGTGAAGTGTTTCCCACTGTACTGGCTGGCTGTGTGTGCCAACTTGACACAGGATGGAGTTATCACAGAGAAAGGAGCTTCAGTTGGGGAAGTGCCTCCATGATTCCAGCTCTGGGGCATTTTCTCAATTAGTGATCAAGGGGAGCAGGCCCCTTGTGGGTGGCACTATCTCTGGGTTGGTAGTCTTGGGTTCTATAAGGAAGCAGGAGCTGATGCAGAGCTATGGAGGGATGTTCCTTACTGGCTTGCTTCCCCTGGCTTGCCTGAATTTGCAATGTATCTGTTAAGGGATCTTACCTTAACAAGGGAAGGAGCAAGAAAAGGACTGGGTGAAACCATTATTGAAATGTTCCAGTGTGAGGAAAAGTCAGCAGGAAGGGCTGGCCACAGGATGGGAAGTTTTTCCAACATAGCCTAGTTGAACCCTCCTCTCCCCAAACTCAACCTATGAGTTCAAACCTTGATAACAATATAGGTTTCCCTTTTAAAAGGAGACACAGTGAGAACAAGAGATGCATCCGGTTTATTTAGTAGTTTGTTCTGAACAGACAAAAATAAACCAAAAATGCCTCACACATCTTTTTTTTCTAAATACATTTGACCTGGTTTAGTCTTTAATGCAGCGTGTAGAGAAATCATCCCTAGATTCTTCTGTTTCAGTAGCACTGGCCAATACTGGGCCTGCAAGCCCAGCTAACTGTACAGCATAGGTAATGTGTTATTTTGCAAAGAAATTAGGTTAGCTAGCATGGGTAAAGGTTTGTGGTAGCAAGCCTTGGAGAATGTGCAATGTCCCTGGCTAATAGCCACATTATGACTGCTTTTCTTTTTCTGCTGACCTCAGGGAACTCCCTGCATAGTCATGCTAGCTGGTGTGGGTTTCAGAGAGTGGGAGGAACAGTAGGGAGCAGCCAGAATGAAGTGAAGCCCAGTTTAGGGATTTCAGAAGCTTTGCATAGAACTGCGTCAGCCTTTGGGGAAGAGGGAAGCAGAATTCTGCATTTCCATCAAGGAGCCTTGTAGCCATGGCATTCACCTGCCTCCACGCCAGGGCTGAGACTATGACAGATGAAGTACCCTCTTTAGGATTTCTGTATATAGGCTTGGGCCTCTGCCTTGAGAGTATCTTGAGCTCAACAGCTCATCAGTCCTAGGGCTTGCATTCTAGTGTCTTCATTTGCCCCCCCCCATACTAAAATTTCAGCTTCTCAATTTTTAATGATGGGGCCTAGACCTACAGCTCCCATCTTGGTGGAAGAAGAGAGGAAAATGAAAGGATGCTTTTGTTTGCTTGCTTGCTCGTTCGCTTACTTGCTCCCTTGCTTGCTTGTTTTAGAACTTGTTCAGCGGCAGGTTGTTGCCAGGGATAGTGTGAGTGGTTGAGTGGTAGATTTTCCTAGTCCTCCATGGGTGGAGCATCCCTGTGCCCCATTTCCTCCGAGGTTTTCTCTTCTCCTGCCAGCACAATTCATCAAACCTCAACGGATGCTCCTTTACTTATGAAAAGGGCAGGGTCTAGCCCTCCCTTTTCCATCAAGCAAACTTAAAACCACCAGCTACTGTCACTGTTCTTCGGACCATAACACAGAAGATCCAGCTATCCTACTCCCCCCAAACCAAGACAAAATATTTGTCCCTTTGTTAAAGTCTGAATACTTCCTTCTGTACAGTCCGTATATTTGGGTATACGTACATCTATATACATATCTCTGTATATATTATCTCTGTTTTTCTCCTTAGATAAACATATATATCCTATCTCAATCTCCCAAGTTTCCACCCACCTCCTGTGTGTCAGTCATAAGTAAGCCTCTGGGTTCCATCTCCCGAGGCCCCTTAGCCTCGTCGTTCACTTTTTTCCCCACTCTGGAGATTCTTCCCCACTGGTCGTTTTGCTCACCTGAAATCTCCCATCCCACTTAGAATCGGCGCACCTGTTACTCTCCTGACATTCCAAGTCTCTAGCTGGTACAGACAGGGAACCCATTTCTCATCTGCCGTGGCTGTTAGTAAAGCTCGCCCTACATCCTGAGAAAGGATTTCAGGTCAGAGAGTCGGGCTGGGATCTAAAGAACCACGTAGGGTTGTGTGTGGGAGTTGTTCCGCAGAGCATAAGGCTTGTTGGAGAAAGGTGCCGTTCTGAATTCTGAATTAACAGGACACGTGTTAATGATTTTAAATGATTTTAAAGTGCAACTTAGAGCAAAGCCTGGGATTGTAGAGGAAGTTCAAAAGGGGTTAAGGCAGGAAATGCGCTCTCACATTGTTATCCAAGAGTCTGAGGAGAGTTGGGCCTTGGCAAGGCTCTGGGACGAGGGTCATCCCCTCAGGAGGGAAGCAGCAATGTGAAGAAGAAACAGGACAGAGGATAAATTGCCACAGGATAAGAAGACACACACACACACGCACACACACACACAGCAGTACACTTGGTCCTTGCACACTGGACACATCAGGTAAGTGCAGCGTTGAATGTATTTGAAAGCACATAAGCTGGCTCTTGCCTTCTGCTCTTTGTTTCAGACATTCAGGTTCTTCTGGTTCTTGTTGTTGATGAGAGTTGGAGGATAACAGTGAGCTTTACAGTAAGGAGAGACCAAAGGCTCTTCGTTTTCAGGCTACAGTTAATTGAGTTCAAGGGAAGACCAACGTAAAAAGACTGTGCACAGTTGAGATCCATTTAGTCTTGGGATCTTCTGAGTTTCTCTGCAAAGCTTTGCCCAGAGATCCGGGCATACATTCTGTATAGATGTGTCACTTGTTATCTGTCAAGTTCACCTTACAGCTTACGTCATTCCTGCCAAACTACCTTGTGAGGTTTCCTGGGTACCCAAGTGGAGCCAAAGCTCACTAGGACAGGACCTGGTGCTTCAAATGCCCTCCAATGACCCCTGCCACAACCCTCACCAGAGAACTAGGAATGGCTTGGGTGTGATCTTAAGCTGTCTTTGTAATTTGCCTGGAACTGGCCCGTAGGCAGAAAAGAGGTTGAGATGGGGCTGGTTTTCATCATTTTATGCCAAGTGTCAGAATGGCAGAGATCAGAATGTAAGTTCCTCTCCTCTCAGCATTGCCTCATAAAATAGCTGGCACTTCTCAGAAGGGCACCAGGAGATGGAACAAAATAGTGGCTGTCAGCCAGAGTTCTGCCTCAGCCCAAACCATAACAAAACATCACAAATTCCCAGAGGCTCTGTACAGCAATCTGGAAATCTGAGAAGTGGGTTCAGCTTTCCTGGGGAATCTGTGCCCTGTGACTAGTTTTAATCGATCGATGTTAAGAAAGGCAAATGACCATGTTTCCCTCTCTTACTTCAAAAGGTTGAGTTAAGGGAAGGTCTGGGGTGGGAGAAAAGAAAGCAGTGGAACTGTTACAGTGTAATCTGGATGGCTTTAGATATTTTCGTGGGGTCTGTGCAGTGGACTTATTCAAGAGAACATTGGGGGCTTGGCATAGTGGTTCATGCCTTTAATCCCAGTATATGGGAGACGGAGGCAGGTAGGTATCTGTGAGTTCAAGGCCAGCCTAGTCTACATAGTAAATTCAAGGACAGCCAATGAAAAAAAGAGAGAGAGAGAACATTGGTTAAGGTCTTCCTATTCCCAGGAAACACTAAAACATCTTTCCAGGACAGAGCAGCCCGAAGGACAGGGCCAGAGTCTTAGACAATACTTCCAAAATTGAATTTCTCAGAATCCTGGATGGGTGCAGGAAAGGTGGCTGCTTGTGTTTCTCGTGTCAACCCCAGTTCTACAGAAACAGAAGCTGAGAGAGAACCGGCTTTGCTGAGAAGATCCACTTGAGAACTGGAGAGGGAAAATTAGGGGGTGACCAAGAGTCCAGGCTCTGTCAAGAGTTACCAGCTGAAATTAAAACACCATGACAAACTCAGGCTTCTTTCTTCAGGATTTGATAGAGAGCCCAGGGAAAACTGGTTTCAGATCCCAGTACTTCTGAGGGCAGAGTCCATAGAGTGACTCTCTGTGAGAGTTCTGCCTCAGGGAACTTTACTAGATGGAAGAGAGAAGGAGGAAGCTCCAGTCTCAAGCCATCAAATTTTCTAGTGGTGGGCATTTGGGGGGGGAGTCTATCCATCCAGTCACATGGTCCTCTGAATGTGAATCTCCAAGCATGGCTGCGGCCTTTCAAGCCATGTCAGCCTAATCTTCCCTCTCCTTCCCCCAAACTGGCTTAAGAGTCATGTACATTGGTGTAGTAGTAGAGGAAGGTACAAGGGGACAGTGGGAGGAAAAGGAAGGGCTCCAGCAGGCCCCGACTGCTCACAGGCCACTGGGCTAAGGGGAAGTAGAGGGTGGGTGCTTCCGGGCCTCTCCAGCGAACCCAGATTGTATCCTTTTCCCAGAGCACTGGAAGAGGAAAAGGCCAGAGGTCTGGGGAGGAGAGAACAGGATATCAGACGTTGCTGATGCGCACACTAAGGGCACTGCCTTCCTTTTCAGCTTGCTCTCTTAATGACTCCTCCAACTTGAGCTTCTCGGGGTCTCCATAGCGTACGGTGCTATCGCGGAGACCACTGGGAGATGCCACTTTCACAACCTGGTCGAAAAGGCTGAAGTCAGCTATGTATTTGCCACTGGCTGACAGTGAGATCGCAGGCGTGAACTCGTAACCCCAGAGGATCTCCTCGGGTAGGTAGGAAGTGCGAACTTGGCAGGTGGCACTGGTGGACTCCACCGTCCCACTCAGGATCAGCACCAGCTCAAAGTCCCCCTCCCCACTGCGGAGCGGGAGATCTTTTAAGGGGCTGGTCTCGTCTACCACATGGTAGAAAGTCAGGGGTAGGATGAGAAAGGGGCTGTCAGAGGCTGTGTCTACTTGGAAAGTCACGTTGACCTGGTTGAGCCGAATATTCTCACCCTCCTTTGTCTGGTGCGTTTGAAGCAGTTTGCCTGTCACCTGGCATCCGATGAGGAGACTCTTACGCATATTGGCAACCCGGATCATAAGGCAAGGCTTCCCGTTGTGGGAAGCCACAACGGCATGCTGGCTGAAGCGGATCGTCTCGGCCCTCTTCTTAGGCCGGGCAATCTTTGCAAGGAAGGTACCTGTGATGAAGATTTCCAGAATGGTGGTGAGCACCAGCTGCGCAATAAGAAGCACGATAGCCAGTGGGCATTCCTCACTGATGTAGCGGAAGCCATAGCCGATGGTAGTCTGGGATTCCAGGGAGAAGAGGAAGGCTCCGGTGAGCGTGTGCACCTGCACCACACAAGGCGTGTGGTTGGCAGGAGGTCCCAGCTCCAACAGGTCCCCATGGGCCACAGCTACCAGATACCACACCACACCAAAGAGAAACCACGTGCCTGCAAAAGTTGCAGAGAAGAGCAGAAGCTTGTAGCGCCATTGCATGTCAATGAAGGTCGTCCATAGATCCTTGAGGTAGAGGAACCGCTTGTCAGCAATGTGCTCCATTCTCACATTGCTCCGGCCGTCTTTCGTGAGGACCCTCCTCCGGCGTATTCCTGGGGCCACTAGGGGGCGGCTCTCTGTCTGAGTCGTCTGACTGTAATAGACCTTAGCGACCGACGTCATCTGCAGGAAGCAAGATGGCACATAGAAAGTTATTGCCAAAATCCAGCTAATTCCTAGACGCCACCCAGTGAGAAGAGAAACTAACTAACGTCCTTTTAAAAATGTGTTACATTCATGTTGGAGGTGGTGGGGTGCTTCAGTAACACTGCTGAGGGCAATCTGCAGGATTTTTGTTTTGTCCTGCCATGTGGGCCCTGGGAATTGAACACAGGTGGTCAAGCCTGGTGGCAAATGCCTTTCCTTGCTGCGTGAGTGTCATCTAGCCAGCCTCTAACCTTCCTTTTGATGGCATTGATCTTAGCAAATATTTGCAGAGCCCTTGTTAAATGCCAGCGACAGCGTGAGGTCCTATAAGTCAAACATGAAAACGACATCATTCCTGCTAAGAACCCCCAGGGCGGACCCATGTGAATTAGACACATAATTGCAATACATGCAACACAGTGAAATGACCTTTGTGATTTGGGGAAGAGGTGGAGCAGAGAAGAAAGAGTAAGAAGTTCACAGGTTGCTGAAAGGAGGAATGGGAGGGACGAGAGCTCTACTGATCTCCATTGAACACGTGTGTGTCCATGCACACGCACACCCACTCCCGCACCTCCACCCACCCACCCACACACCCACTCCCGTGGAGATACCTAACTTATAATAAAAACCTCTCCCTTCGAATGAACATTAAGGCAAAAAAATATATCCCACTGAAATCTTTCTAGGACAGTATTGCTTAAGATGTGGCTTCAATTTCACTACTATCTCTCTTAACCTCAAGTCAATGGCCATTGGGGAGAAAATGGCAGAAGGAATGCATCCTCCACCCTGCAGGCATCCAGGCTCCTTCCTTCACTGCCACCATTACAGTCATCGTTTGTTTGTACTACCAGGGAGATGTGGCACTTGGGTCAGGGTCTAGGCTGATGTTGGAGAGAGCACAGACAGGGTCTGAGCAAAAGCAGGAAGCAGGAAGCAGGAAGGAAGCACCAGACTGCTGCTTCCCGCCAGCCCCCAAGGCATCTCTCTATGGATTGGCAGTGACACCAGGTTGTAGGCAGCAAAACTGCCTTGAGTGAGTGAAGCGAGGGTGGACTCCATAGTCGTTAGTAGCTATGTCTTCACGGGCTCAAATTCAAGATGCCTATTTGTCCTGATAGTAGAAAGTGGGACAAGGGATTGAAATAGGAGACGATTCATGTAATACAAGGTGTCTGGCATTCCTGCCCCAAAAGTAACTTTGTACTTTTCCAGTAGAGAAAAACTTAGTCATTTAGACTCTGAGTCTGACATCTGGAACTCCTGAGAAGAATTCAGATGCTTTCTGGGACTTGGGGATCTTTGGGTATCGGAACAGCCCATCGCACCCCCCACCTCATATGTTTGAACCGTTGCATCTCATCATCATTCCGTTCTCCCACCACCTTGTCTCTGGAAGAGTCTAAGTCATATGAGCCTGTCCATAAACTCCTGCCCACGTAGGGAACCAAACCAAAGATCACCAATGAATGAGGGCCCTGGGAACCTCCAGAGCCAGCCTGCCCATTTTACCAGCCTGGAGACCATTTGAAGTGTTTATCCACAGAAGACTGCTACTCAGCCAGACCCCCAGTGCTCCTCACTGCCCTATGGCCTTGGTTCCTCTGAAGCAAGAAGGAAGCACTACAGCTCTGAATAATTTCAGTTTTGGAATTTAAATAAAGCCCTGCTCAATACTCAAAAGTGCTAATAATAACAACTTCCCACCACAACTCGTGTGTGTGTGTGTGTCTGTGTCTATGTGTGTGTGCATGTGTACACCATGGTAGAGTCTGCACAAAAGAATGTTTGCTCCTCAAACTTTTTTAGATTTATTTATTTTATTTATGTAAGTACACTGCAGCTGACTTCAGACACTCCAGAAGAGGGCATCGGATCCCATTACAGATGGTTGTGAGCCACCATGTGGTTGTTGGGAATTGAACTCAAGACCTCTGGAAGAGCAGTCAGGGCTCTTAACCGCTGAGCCATCTCTCCAGCCCTGATCCTCAAACTCTTAAGGATGTGGAACCTGTACATAAGACTTTTGACTGCACAGTTAGAGATGAGAGGATATAATTTCAATTTTCAAAAATAAAAATAAAATATACTTCATAAGATATAGACAAACAGGTGATAGCGATCCTAAGAAAAATTCTCAGATAAAATATGGAGATTATGTGTAACTAGACAGAACAAGAAGAAAAGAAGTTCTCGGTAAAACCCTCTGTGGGTTTACTAAGATTGAGTCATATCAAAGTAACTTAATTTCCTCTTATGATGAGGTTACTAAATTGACAAGCCAACAAAATACAGATAATGTGTAACTAAAGCTTCAGCAAGTTGTGGGACAAAAATCTATCATTATCTCTTTGGGGATAAGATAGAGAAGAATGGCTAGAGGGTAATATAATTAGGTGGTTTTTAAAATTCAGTGGTGCTGGTGAGTGGACCCCAGTAGGCCAGAATTCACTTTCTATTGATGTAGCAGAGAGATTTATTCTTTATTTTGCCCTACTCAATGCTCTTAACACTGATTCCATTCAAAACTAGAGAACACTGTGGCTATCAATCATGTGGATGACACAAACCCAGGACAGGCTGCAAGGGCTGGGCAGAACTGGGCTCCAAAAAGAACCAGATGAGCGAGCCAAATCTAACGAAAGGGATAAAAGCTGGAGTAGGTGCTTGAGTCCAAAAATTATCTGAGAAAGTTTAAGACTACAGAGATCTAAGTTAGTCACATTACCATGGGGAAAAGGAGAGACTTAAACATTTTAGAAAAAAAATCCAGTATGAGTTATTCACGTATTTTGGCTGCCGAAAAAGCAACACAATCTTAAGCCACTTTGGTTGAATGAAGTCCCTGAACTAAAGAGGTAACTGATTCCACTCTGCTCCGTTCATCTCAAGCAGCAATCGGGATACATAATAATAATAATATTAATAATAATTATAAAATCAGGTCCAGATCAGGTGGGAAGTGGATAAAGGAAACGGATGGATTTTGTCAAGAGGTGGTCTGACAGAAAGAACACATGTGTACAGAATACTTGGCTTGAAAATTTGTCACATGGATGAAGGTTCTGAGCTCCAAGAACAAACAGGAGCAGGGTGTTCAAACTCCAGGGAGAGAGATTCCAGGGTTATAGTGGAAAAAGAACACTACTGTACAGGATGGTACCGATGGGAAGAGTCCCTAGAAAGAACATACTGTCCCTGGATGCTCAAGGAGAAGTTATACAGTATTGTCAGAGGGTTCATCTCCATCTACGAAACAAGCTCTCAATGGATATAGAAAGATGAAGCTTCCAGCCACACCTATGGGCAGCATCAGGGCACCTGCTTCCTTCTCCCCAGCTCTATCCCTGAGCTTTCTGTGGTAACATTCAGGGATCTCTCACCTAAATTCTTACTTTGTATTAAAAGGGAGTTCTACCTATCAGGAAGAATGGAGGCTCTCAAAAACCTAGCTTATCCTTCCTAAATCAGTAGTCCATGATTAGTTACTACTTTATAAAATATGTAATCTGACCTCCCCCCCCCCCCACACACACACACACTATGAAGTAGACAGGAGAGAAGACAACGTTAGAAACTAAGGCTCAGAGTAAATCACTCAAAGCAAATTTAGTGGTCAAATGGGAAGCCAAACCCAGGTTTTCTGGCTTCTGATCCATAACTGGTTCCTTAAACAGAGGAGCTTCATCCACACAGAGAAGACAGCCTGGGGCTTTGAGAGAGCAGATTGAGGCTACAGGACTAGATTTTGGCTACTAGTTAAGTTTATTGTTGCCTCAGGCTGCTGTATTTACCGCCTCTGACTGTTGTGTCTACCATTGCCAGCCCTTGTATCTGCCACCTCCAGCTGTTATCCGAAGTTCCCAGCTGTTATGCCACCTCCTACAGCCAGGCCACTTTGTTCTCAGGGGTGGCCAGACTCAGAAACAGATAAACAATCAGCACACTCCACCCCCAAGCTGGCCTGGCCTCTGGGGAAAGAAAGCCAGCCAAAGTTCTGAAAGTGGTTTGTTGCTGCCCTACCAAAAGCCACACATCCTTTTTCCTCTAGAGGGCGCAATTTCTCCAAAACAGTGCCAGCCGCGCACTGGGGTCGGCGTTCTACTGAGCAGCTTGAATAGTGAGATTGGGCCAGGCTATCTACCACCTTTGCCCTCTAAGAAGTGAGCTAATTCGTTTCCAAAAGGATAGTGATGTTCATTTCTCCAGCAAGTTCCGTGCCTATCTTCTGTTTCACACTGTCAGCTTCCCCTAAAGCCGGGTTTCCTTACCTACAAGCACTTTTATTTTGTGCCAGTGACTTTTGCTTCCGAATGAATGGATTTATCAGAACCTTTCTCAAGTGCTTGATTGCTCATGAGACAAGACACAGTTCTTGTGACTGAAATTGGCCAAGGTCCCTCATTGTTTTGAGGATAAACTGCAAGCCTTTGGTATAGCATTCAAGATCCTCCATGATTTAGTCTCTGCCTGCTGCTACCGCCACCACCGCCACCGCTACTGCCGCCTCCTCCTCCCCCCTGCTCCCCCTCCTCCTACCCCCTCCTCCTACCCCCTCCTCCTTCTCCTCCTCCTCCTCTTCCTCTTCTGTTTTGTTTTCCAAGATAGGGTTTCTCTGTGTAGCCCTGGCTATCCCGGAACTCACTCTGTAGACCAGGTTGGACTTAAAGAGAATTTGTCCACCTCTACCTCCCAAGGGCTGGGACTAAGAGCATGTGCCATAAACCCTGGCTTCTACTTACTCCTCGTCCTTACCCTTGACAGTCTTCACACATCCTTAGACACCGGCTCTGCAGAAAAGCCTACTGTCTGATTCTTTCTACCTTTGGAGCTTCTTTTGTTTTGCTCACATCTCTGGCTGTCTGACGGCCTCCTGCCTACCTGACAAAGCTTGGACCAAGTGCTAGAGATGCCTTTGCATGCCTTCCTGGCCCTCAAAGAAGTAGCTTTTCTCTATACTCCTACTCCTTCTGACATGCACTTTCTAAGCATGGCCTGGCCCAGTTTCTACTTTCTAACACCATAGTGCTTTGCAGTGTTTATTTGCCGTTGTTTGCCATCTGTGAACTCTTAATTGAAGGCCAGGGAATGCGCTTACATCTGTTTCACCAGAAGCAAGTATGGTTTTTAAGACCGAGGAGGAGATGACTGAAGGCATCATCTGTCTGGACAGGTCTGAGTGAGGCTGCCGCTTTGATGTAGCCCTTCAGGAGGAGCCATGGCAGGGAAGAAGGGGATCCAGGTTCACTCAGGCATGACTGATGTTGCAGATGCTTGCAGATTTTTTTCAGAAAGTAGAGGAAAGACAGCTTAAAGACGTCAATGCCAGCCCTTGTATGGGTCTTCTGGGGTTTTTTGTTTTGTTTTGTTTTGTTTTGGGGGGTTTTTTGCAGGAGCATGGTAAGAGAGTGGGTTTTTTAGTTCACTGCAGATGGGAGCTGGGAGGGGAGTTAAATTAGCAGAGGGCTTGTATAGCATGCAGGAGGCCCTGGGCTTGATTCCCCAACACTGCATTAACCAGGAATGGTAGCACAGTTGTAATCACAGTGCTCAGGAAGATAGAGACAGGAGAATCAGAGGTTCAAGGTAATCATGGGCTACGAAGTAAATTTAAGGCCAGCCTGGGCTATGTGAAATCATGTCTCAAAATTTTAATTGAGTTGATTAATTAGCCCTGACATGTATTATGTTCTATTAGGTGACTAGAAAGGATGGTTCAACTCCACACCAGAGACAGCAGGTGGAAGGGCAGGGGATGAATGGTACCATTTCCTGAAACCTACCACGTGGGAAAAAAGTCCTTTCAACCCAAAGACAGAGCTTACTCTGTAGCAAGCAAAAGCAACCCAAGTGGAAGGAGCTTCCCATGTGAGCACTAAACTCACTCATTTCCAACCGCAGACAGTCTCTCACTGTTCCCTAAATCATTAAAGGTGCCTTGGCCCTCCCAGCTCCTCACACTCAAGTTCTAGACCCACTTCAGACTCTCCTTCCTCCTCAGCCCGGTGCTATGGATGTGTCCCTATGCTTCCTTCTCTCTACTTCATTCCTGTCCTCCGGGGCCTTAAGGAGCCACTGAGGCGCCTATGATTTGTCTCATATCTCCATTTTCCCCCCTGTAACTCATCCTACAACATTAGCATCATTACTCATTTTATGTATATGAGTGCACTGTAGCTGTACAGATGGTTGTGAGCCATCATGTGGTTGATGGGAACTGAACTCAGGACCTCTGTTTGCTCTGGCCCGCTCAGTCTGGCCCCACTTGCTCCAGCCCAAAAATTTATTTATTTATTATACGTAAGTACACTGTAGCTGTCTTTAGACACACCTTTAGAGGTGTGTCATTACAGATGGTTGTTTTTTTGTTTGTTTTGTTTTGCTTTGTTTTGTTTTTTTGTTGTTGTTGGGTTTTTTGTTTGTTTGGGGTTTTTTGGTTTTTTGTTTTGTTTTTTGAGACAGGGTTTCTCTGTATAGCCCTGGCTGTCCTAGTACTCACTTTGTAGACCAGGCTGTCCTCGAACTCTGCCTCCCAAGTGCTGAGATTAAAGGTGTGCACCACCACGCCTGGCTACTGATGGTTGTAAGCCACCATGTGGTTGCTGGGATTTGAACTCAGGACCTTCGGAAGAGCAGTCAGTGCTCTTAACCGCTGAGCCATCTCTCCAGCCCTACCATGTTACTCTTCATTACACTTCTGATGATGAACCAATGAACGCTGATCTGATATTTTCCAAAGAGCACACCTTTCCTGCTCATGGCATTCCTAGGAGAGGGTCAAATCAGGGTCCCAAGGCTGGGGAGGTGACAGAGTTGAAAGACTAAAGTGCCTGCCTCACATGGCTGAGGCTCTGGGTCTGACCCCAAGCACCGAAAGAAAAAAATCATCGTTCTTATTTTATAATCAAGGAAACTGAGGCTCAGCAAGATATGACTCGGTCAATCATGGAACTGGATTCACGATCAGGGTCTTCTGACTCCTGATGCACCACATTCTCTTCACACTGTATGTGTCCCAGTTCCTTCTCCAGTTCAAAGAAAGTATTTCACTGGTGACCAAAGAGAGACCAGACTCAGTCTCCACCTGATGAGTTATGTGATCACTGCCAACCCTCCTTCCAGGCCTTGTTTCCTACTCCCCTTTTCTTGGGGCATACTCAAGCAAACAGACGCCATGTAGTTGAAGCCTTTCTGTGCTCATACAGGCTTTCTTGCTTTCTTGCCTTCGCCTATCCTTCTTCTGTCTTCCACGCTACCTGAGTTCATGACCCCCGTTCCATGAAACCTCCCCTGAAAACCACAGCCTATTCCCGACTTGCCAGGTATATGTATCTATTGAGTAAAAACAAGTTTACTGAAGGAAGCACCTAGGTCTACCATATCTTGTTTCTAGTATCTTGTGATGGAGATACCAAATATTCTCCCAAGAAAAGGCATGTATTGAAGGCTCTGGTCCCCAGCACAGCAGTGTTCAGAGGTAGAGACTTGACATGTGAGAGATTGGATTCATCAGTGGATTGATTAACTGGCAGTTAAGAGGTGGGGCCTAGTTAGAAGCAGATCATTGGGGCATGACCATATCCTCTCCCCCAAACCTCCCTCTGTACTTCCCCCGTTTCCCTGAAGTGAGCAATTTTCTTCCTCCATAGGCTTCTACCATGATGCTTCTGCCACACCACTGGCCTAAGAGCAACCAGGACTGAAACAGCTCAAACTACACTTCGAACGTTTCATCCTGTAAAGTGTTTGTTTGTTTGTTTTTGTTTTTGTCAGAGCAACATAAAGTCAACAGATATGGCTAACAATTATGTGATGCATAGAGAGGGCCCAGGAAGCATTTTGAGAAGGAATTAATGAACAGAAGATGGCACAGCCCTTTCTAGGTGTAGAGGCCCACCTAAGAGGACGAGAAGATGCTGCCAGCGCTGTAGGGTGGAGGGACCATGGAACCTTTTGTTCTATGTACAAGGAATGGAACTCTGGCCCAGGGCCTGGTGGACCTTCTCCTCCTCCCTTCTTGTTAGTGTCTTCTCTTGATTTTCCCTGTGATTTTTTTTCCCCTCATACACATGGAAACTCCAGATAGTTCATTAGAATTACTAATAAGTATAAGAAAAAAAAACCCAAAGTATTTTTATCTGTAATGTTGCTGCTCACTGCGTGTGCAGTGTGCGTTTGGTCTTCATGCACTTGTATAATAAGTTTCTTTTCAGTATCTCCTGAGTACCAGATTCTAAACAAAGCACTGGAGTTATGGAGATGACAAAGATGTAAATTCCTTTCCTTGAAGACCTCAGAGCCTAACATGGGGATCAATGATAAAGCAGGCAGGACCAGGGATGCATAGCTCAGTATGTGTGAGGGAAGGGAAGGATGCACGCAGCCCAAGGGATGAGCATTAGGAGCTAACTAATACCGAGCACCGAGTGTGCAGTAGGTGAGGGACCGAGCACTATAATGTTAATTATGTTTTGGTTATTAATAATAATAAATACAACATTAATAAAAACTAATAATGACTAATGATTTCGTTAATATGATTTCCAAACCACCATATATAACCATAATGGTTCATTTGGACCAGGAAATGTAGAGAGCAGCCAGGATCAGAACTTTTCTGGCTATGCCCAAATGTCTCTTTGGGAGAAGAGAAGAGAGAGATGACTTGGGGTCTAAAGGATGGGCAAAATTCGATTAGGTTTTGTATGAAAAACCAAAAGAGAGTGCACCCAATGAGGGGGGAACAGTGAACAGGAACATACAGCACTGGCAATGTCAGAGATAGAGTAAATCAACCTCTCTCCTTCTAAGTTGCTTCTTGCCAGCTATTTGGTCACAGCAACAAGCTCTGTAACGAATACAAGCCCACCAACACAACCCGTGGGCAGGTCATCTTCAGATAACGTGCATTTTAAATCAATGTCCTAGGCATGTGTTCATGCAGCACGTTCTGGAGATGAAGTGAAATCGTTGGACACAGGATGAGTAAGGTTCAGCCTGGGAATCGACCCAGCTCTGCCTGCTGGGAAAATGCACTGCCCTGGGACGCAGACAACTGAATGCTGGTCTTCACTCTTCCAGACTCTGGGAACTTGGATAAGCTCTTAGCTCCCTGAGCCGCCATAGCTTTCATTGTGGAAGAAGGAGGTTGTAGCAAATCCTCAATGCCTCCGCTCTAGCACACACCTGTCTGCACCCAGAGACACCGGTAGCCTCAGGATTCACTCCAGCATATTCTCTGTGGATCTAGACTATAGAGATCTTAGGAAAATAATATTTAATATTATATAAGCAAAGAACAGTAGGATAACATGAAACCATTACATTACTTAGGACCAACACAGTCCAAAGCATGGCACCTGTAGCTCTTCATGGACACCTTCCTGTCCTCTGTCACTCAGAACAGACTGCTGGGTCAGTTTGGCTATGTTGCATTAGAAGAAAGGAAAGACACTTTCTCTTGTAAAACTCCCCATCTGGTGAGATGGTGGCACATGCCTGTGGTGCCAGCATTCCAGAGGCTGAGGCAGGAGGATGGTGAATTTGAGGCTATACTGGGCTATACAGAAGGAATCTATCTCAGAAACAAACAAACCAAAAGACCTTGCCATCCAGCTAATGAGGTCTGGTTCCATTCCTCCCACTGGGGAAAGGAAACAGAGACTCAGGCCCTTCTTACCACCGTATCATCTCTTCTTTGAATACCAAATCCCACTTAAATAGTGATCTTAGAGACCTCCTGGGGGGAAAGTGGCTAGGTCTAAAAAGAAGTATTTCTGGGCTTCCAAATGTTCTTAGTGAAAGAGAGGAAGAGAAGAGAAAGGAGAGGGTAGAAAAGGAAAGGGTAACGAGAAAAGCTCCCGGGGTTATGTAAGTCCTCGAGGTTAGAAGAATGGACTTGGATATGGGCTCTTTCAAAGCTCATTGTCGCTATTCATCAATCTCTCCTATCCTTTCCCCAGTGAAAACAGACAAATAGAAATGGAGCCAGATGCACACAAATCTGGAGGTGAGGGAAAAGGGGGCAGTGTCTGTGTCCGGGGACCTGCCTTCCCAGCTGAGTCACCGCTGCCTCTGTCCCCCACCCTGGAGCCTCCTTTCCCCTGGCCCTCCCATCCTCTAGCCTCAGCCTGACACCAATGTCCTGGCCCAGGGAAGAATAGGCTTTTCTTCCCTTGTGTCAACGTTTGGAAAGTTCTCATAGTTTGATCAGAAGGAAGGCTTAAAGCCTTCAAAGCACTTCCTGGGAGCCTGTGACCTCTCGCTGGCCCTCCTGACCCCCCCCCCCACCCCTGTGCTTTCCAGTCAAGAGTGGGAGGGACAAAGACATGAGGCCATGTCAGATGTTTTCCTGAGTTTAGACACCACCACTGTCTGTCAGTGTGGGCTGATCAGGACCCCTGGCTCTTCCTTCAGCTTTTTCCCCAGACAATGCCTTCTGACCCCCTTCAGGAAGGGAACCACATTCTCTGCAGGGGACTCCAGAGGGTGGCATCTCAGAGAATCCGCTGTCCCTGTCTGAAAAGGGAGGATGACCCCGTGGCACACACACTACCTCCTTGTGTACCTCTCAATCGCCTGCATCACCTTCAGCACACTTCCTCCCTGATTTGTGTGGTCCAGCCATGGTATCTGCTCTTAGCTGTTGTCTGCGTCTACAGAACTGCACATCCTGAGCTCTTCAGTAAACTAGTCCTTTGTGAGGACTTGGCACCGTGTAGAGTTCAACTGAGGACAGAGCTGTACCACTGCCTCCTCATTAGTCTCAGCTCCAATGGTCCGGAGAGTCTCCAAACCTGTCCCCGTGTGAGTCTTCACCTCAGGACATTTGCGTGGAGACCTTAACCCATCCTCCTTTGCCTCAATGGAAAAGTCAGAAAAGTCAACTAACAGTATGATTTAGCAGGAAACACTGGATAGGAAAAACTCCATTCCCCCTAAGACACCGCTGGAGAGAGGGAGAAGGGTCTTATGTAATTCAGGCTGTCCTTGAACTCATAAATGCGGCTAAAGATGACTCTTGCCTCTATCACCCAAATGCCAGGGTTGCAGTTGAGCAGAATCCACTAATGTGGTGTTTGGGGGATTTGTGTATGTTGGGCAAGCACTCCATCCACTAAGCAAGAGCCTGTCTTATATTTTCTATCAGTAAGATATGAGACACTGGAACCGTTCCCAGGGACACTGGGGGAAAGCTAAAGTCTAGGTTGAGTTAGGAAGAAACTGGATGCTAAGCAACATATCTGTTCTAGATCTCTCCTTTGTGGGTCGCCTCTGCCTTAGATCTCAAATCAGTCACAGCCTAATCTTGAACTCCATAGATTCTAGTCCAACTTCTGTCTAATGCTATTGATTAAAGTAATAAAACTTATTTATGTATCAGATAAACCCCCCATCTCAGAGATGGCAGAGAACTTCAAAACTACAAACTTCAAGTTTGGCCGTGACCTACCATTCTCCTATGCTGCAGGTTTAAGTCCTGGCCACCAGGGGGCAGGGCTCCCTAGTCTGGCAGGCTGCCCTCAGCGTCTCCTACCCTCTACCCACACACTAACCCGCTCCTTTTGCAGCTAGGTTGGACTACATGTAACTGCAAATTAAAAAGAAACAGATCACAGAGCATCTATATGAAATGGTTCAATAACACTAGCAATTCAAGTAATAGTAGCAACCGCCTCAGGAGAGCAGACAATTTGCCTTTGGGGAAGCACCTACACAAATTTAGAACGCTTCTGTTTGATCCATGCAGCCACTCTGGGCCAACGGGGAAGTTCTCTCCAAGGTCGGATGTGTTCCGTTTGTTAACTCTAAGGGCGTTTTCTCAGTTCTCAACCCCAGCATTGGAGACTGATGACAGGTGGTCCCTTCCTGGCACACTCTTTGGAATGTTGTTGTTGTTGTTGTTGGCTGTTTGTTTGCTTGCTTCAATTGCAGTGTGGTAGAAACCCTGACCTATAGCACTACTAGGCTTTAAGATTCTAGGCAAATCACTTGAGTTTCTGAGCTTCCTTGCCCCTTCATCTGCAAAAGGGGGGCTAATGACATGGAGGTCACAAACGTACAAGCTCTTCATGAGTTCCGGAGGGCTAGAGATGCAGTCTTGTTTCTCACTGACATCACACTTCCTAGGTTCCCTCTGCCTCTCTTTTTAAAAGCTTATTACGTTTATTTATCTGGGTGCTGTAGCACACATGTGGACATCAGAGAACAACTTGTAAGGGTCAGTTCTCTCTCTCTCTCCACCATGCAGTTCCCCAGGAATCCAACTCATATCGCCAGGCCTGGCTGCAGGCTCCGGCCCCCACTAAGCCAGCTCACCAGCCTTCGTGTGTTTTCCTCTTGTTCAGAGACTTGTCATCCGCCAGGCCTGGCTGCAGGCTCCGGCCCCCACTAAGCCAGCTCACCAGCCTTCGTGTGTTTTCCTCTTGTTCAGAGACTTGTCATCCGTTCATTCAGTGCCCAGGCTGGATATCTGGTCTCTCTTGCTCCCCAGCCCATTGGTCACCAGGTCTTATCAATTCTGCCTTTCTGTGAATCTCCCCATTTTCTGAGGTCCCCATCATCCAATCTTGTGTTCTCTTTCTCCTGAAATAGAATAGTGACTCCCCATTCCTCCTACCCAAACTCTCCCACCCCCACCCCCACCCCCACCCCCACCCCCACCCCCACCCCCACCCCCACCCCCACCCCACAGCTACCTCAGAGCTCCACAGCCCAGCCTGGCCCATCATTCAGCACAGGCTTGAGATTGTTCAATGAATTATTTGAACTTTCATGACAAAACTGCTTGACATGGTACTCGGAATCCTTCACCACCATCTGCCCCACCTCTCTCTGGAAGCCTCTCCTTCTCCCTCAGCTCCTGTTTCTGCCATGGAGACCACTGCCGACCCTCCCCAACTTTTCTCCTCACTTGTTTCTCTGCAGCTCTCTCCATGGAAAGCCACCTCTGCCCCAACTCTCTCCCACACCCCTCTTTGCTCTAAAATCTTTTCACCCTCAAGGCCCCGCCCTAGTCCTAGTGGTCTCTCTGCCCTGAGGCTGCTCCAGGCTCCCAGGCAAAAATATTTAGACTCCTACTGTGCTCCCACAGCTTTTCAAAGTCAGAGACTTTACCTGAGGCACATATTTAAGCTAGTACTTTTGAAATTCATCTAATTGTTCCAGGTGTATAAGGACTTAATTTTGATATGTAGGGATGGATTCTGGGCTATAGATGTCAATGATACAGGCTGTATGAGCCATTTTCACACACACACACACACACACACACACACACCAGATATCACTGATTCATAAAGGTACATTTTTTTTCCGTTTGAGCCTCAGAATCTAACACAGTGATATAGAAACCCATTTTCAAATGGAGTTAGGCTAAAAATTGGAGCCTAATTTTTTTTCTCCAGTGTTTCCAATGTCACAGCCAAAAAATCTTCTGCTCTCCATCGCCACTGTTTGTCATTCTGATCTTTGTCAGTCAGGAGTCATGGGAACCTCAGTCAATCTCTTAATCTCTCTAAGGCTCGGTTTCCTAATCTAAGGAGGCAATACACTTTGATTGTGTGCTCAGGATTACAAGAGATAAATGAAGTATGTGAAATCTGCTAGGCCCTTATGCAAATAAAGACATCATTATGATTGCACTTTGCAGCTGAAGAAAAAAAAAATTCCCCAGAATTAGAGGAGCTGAGAGTTGGAAAGGTGAGGTGGCTGGCTGACATTTATTTAATAGCAAGCCAGAAGCACTCTGCAAGTCTCACGGGACTTTTGCTCATATTGCCTCTCTGTACCCCAGAGGGCTTAGTGTCACTCAAGCTGAACCAAGACCTTATTACTGCTTTCTCTAGGGTAACTGTTATTGGCAGGGTAGGATTTACTACAGCCTCTGAATTAGGGGCTTCTAATCCACTGCTCTATCCCAGCCCCCCTCATTCCCAACATGGGGTTTCCTCCAGAAGCCCCTCAGCCTGCCGAGAGCCAGGGCAAGCATGCAGCAAGGGATGCTGGCCAGAGTTCCTGGATGTCTGCTTTCTGGCCCCTCCTCACCACCTAACCGACTTCCAACCTTAGAGGCTCCAGGGAACCAGCAGGCTCCCCCAGGCTTAGGATGCCCAGGCCCTCAGAAGACTATACTCTGGCACCTGAGGCACTAGACGGGCTCCAACAGAGCTGACAGGATTTACTCAAGAGTCCTGTGATCCCAGTCACAATCCTCACTCTAAAGAGAGAACAGGGTGAGATGGTGAAGGCCCTCAATCCCAGCACTTGGGAGGCAGAGGCAGGCGGATCTCTGTGGGTTCGAGGCCAGATTGGTCTACAGAGTTGAGTACCAGAACAGCCAGCACTACATAGTAAAATTCTGTCAGAGAGAGAGAGCAAGAGAGCGGGGGGGGGGGGGGGAGGGAGGGAGGGAGGGAGAGAGAGAGAGAGAGAGAGAGAGAGAGAGAGAGAGAGAGAGAGAGAGAGAGAGAGAATAGGACCCCTGCTAAAAGTCCCTTCTCTATGCATCCGCTAATCTGTCATCTTGAAGTTAGTTATACTGTCTAGTGATGAGGGAGGGCTTGACTTGGTTGATGAAGAGCCCAAGAGGCAAAAGCAGAGGCAGGAGAGCCACTCTCTGGTGTGGACGCACCATGCCAGGACAGCTCCTCATGGGATTCTATATTGTCTCTGTCCTTGCACTAAAGGCCACCTCTATCTTCTCCCAAACGAGAAGCTTGTCTGAATTGATTCTTATTTTTTTTTAATTTTCTAATGATTATTTTTAGTATATATGTTTTGTATGCATGAATGTGTGTGCCTCCAATCCCCTGGAACTGGAATAGAGACCGTTGGGATCGTCATGTGGAGAAACTGGGAATTGAATCCTGAACCTCTGGAAAAACAGACACTGATCTTAACTGCTGAGCCATTTCTCCTGTCCCTGAACTGATTCTTCACCCTTTTTTTTTGTGGCTTCCTCAGGGCCTGGTATTTATGGACTTAAAAGAGCCCCCATAAGTGGGCAATGAGACAGATCCGGGGGTGGAGGTGCTGAGTGTGGCCTGCATAGCAGAAGGAGAGAACCCGCTCCCACAGATTATCATCTGCCCTTCATGCACACATACCCATGCACAGCACACATGATTAGTTCTCCATACTTCTGCCTCCCTTAGGCCACCCCTGCAGAGTGGGTATCATGCTTTATTCTGGAAGACCCTCCTTCTTAGCCCCTTAGAATCTCTGGGCACTTGCAGGGGGGATGCTGACTCACTCCCCACCCCCACCCCAGCCTTTACTCTGGGCTGAGAGCTGTGCTCCAGCTAGTGCTCCGGACCATGCTGCAGGTCATTCTTAGCCTCGCCTCCTCAGAATCACCCTTGCTTTCAGAGTGAGGATGGGCGTACGGAGAAACTGAGGCTGTAGTCAGCACGCTCAATGCCAGCAATCCAGTTTCCACAGGAGGTAGATGATGCTTTCATGGTGTGAGAAGGAAAAGCGAATGCCAAGCCCTGACCTAAAAGTGTTGAAGCTTTATCCTAGATCAAGATGTCCTCCAGGCAGTGAGACCAGGGCAAGAAGAGAGAAAGGGAGCGAAACAAGTTTCGAGGAAAGTGTTGAGGAGCCGCTGGGAGACCTGTCTCTAAAGCAGACAGATAGGATGATGTCTCTTACAGCCTGACCTTCGCTCACCTCCCAAGCATCAATATTCTCTCTCCCTCTCCCTCTCCCTCTCCCTCTCCCCTTCCCCTTCCCCCTCCCCCTCCCTCCCTCTCTCTGTCCCACTCCTCACATACATCCTTTATCTGCTAGTCATACCAAACATCTCTTGCTTCAAGAACATCCTCCAACAAACAGTTCTTTGCAAAAAATGGGGCCTCTTCCAAGCCCACTTTGCTGTCTAAGTTCTTCTCTTCCATCAGGATTCATCTTGGATGTCTCTTTCTCTGGAAATCTTTTCAGAAGGCCTCCAGCCCCCTGTGCAGGCAGCACCTTCATCCGTTTTCCCATGGTCTCACCAACGGCCCTCTCTCAGCCTTTCCCACATGCTGGTATTTAGCTGATTGCTCCATGTGATATGGTGTGCCGCTCAGTCCTCCCCTGGAAGCTGGGAACAGCATCATTACCTTCTTGATAATGGCATGAAAACTAGACTAGAGAATTAACTGGCCTCCTCAGGAAAGCTTCTAAGGGACCCTGCAAGCTGAACCCGGTCTGTGCTGGTCATCTTGTCCTGAGTTACAGGATGTTGGTGCCAGGAGGCCCATTCCCATTGAGTCCCCTCAATGTATTGAAAAAAGGAGACTCGGCTTAGAGAAGATGTGCATCTTTCCCAAGCTCACGCCGCTTGACAGAGGGGCATCTTGCTTTACATTGGCATCAGAGAAGGACCCCTGGCCCACCTTCATCCCACCTTCTTTCTGCCTATCAGATCTGACCCTGGGGTCCTGAAGGGACAGGTAGTTTTGCACTTGGAATGTTATCCACGGAGCGTGTCCCCTATCCTCACCCAGCTTGGGATGCGTTTGCTCTGACTCTCTCATTCATCACTGCTCAGGGCTTTCTGTACCTCCTGTGGTAGCCAACCCAGAAACACACTGTAAGAAGTGAAACAGAAGCTAGCGAGGCTCCTAGAGAAGAGAGGGGACGCATAGCATGCTGCTGCTCTCTCTTCAGACTGTGAAAACAGCTCCTCTGAGACATTTAGAAACCCCACTGTGGGGTTCTGAAGTCCCTTGGACTATTGCTTAGGCCGCCCATCCTTTGTTGAGTTGGTGATTACAGGGAGATCTTCCTACCACAGGCTTCCCTTCTTTCCTTCCTAATACCTCAAACCCAGGAAATGTTTTAAGGCAAGTGCTAACCTCCAGTGGCTTAAGCAATTTCTATTTCTTCTTCTGCTTCTGTTTTTGCTGCTGCTTCTTCTTCTCCTTTTCCTCCTTCTTCTTTTTCTGATTTTTTTTTCTTTAATTTTAGACAGGGTTTCTCTACATAGCCCTGGCTTGTCCTGGAACTCACTCTGTAGACCAGGCTGGCCTCCGACTCAGAGATCTATCTGTCTCTGCCTCCCAAGTGCTGGGATAAAAGGTGCACTCCACCACTGCCTGGCAAGCAATTTCTTCTTCTTTGCCTTCTTGATGGCTACAAAGACCCTTAAGTACTCTACCTACGACTAATGCCCAGGGAATTGAGCGACTTCCTGGACAGGTCCTCTCAGCTCCATCTCCTCCTCAAGGCTACTGTTCCAAATATGGAAAGCAACTTCTGACTCATAGAAAAGTTCCAGGAGGTCAGCCTTCACCCCGGGAGGCAGTCTCTCTACTTCCGACTTTCCCCCCATACTCTAACCATATTCCACTTGACAAGGACGGGATAGGGTGAGGGTGGGTGGCATGCAGATTCTGAAAAAACACAGAACTGCTCTAGCACAGCAGAAGGGGTTGTGGGCAGGTTTCATTCACACAAAAGAGACAAGTAGAGGCCCAGGAACACGATGCAAAGGGACAGATGAGGCACAGAGACTGGTGTGTAAGGTGATTTAGGTTGACTCCAGTAGCCAGGGGGGAGCATCTAGAGCAGGGGCAGAAGGGGGAATAGAGGAGCCTGAAGTTCTTTCGAGCACTTCTTACATAAGGAAAGCATCACGGAGATCAGTGTGCAGCAACCACTTTTGGCTTACTCTCTGCTGAAGCTACTGCAGTGGTACCCTCCCAGGACCCAGCAAACCTCAGAAGTCAGCTCAGCCCTAAAGTCTTTAGTGCCAGAAGGCCTTCTTTTCTCCCCCTCCTTACGGCATCCACTCTAAGCTACTAGAGAGATGCCCCTGATCAGAATCCTAGCGGAGGCACAGACACTTGCTGTACAGACACTGTTCAGACAGGGATAGGAAAGGGCAGAGCTGAGCACCACAAAGGCTTGCAGAGAACAGTGGCCTTCCAGCTTTAAACCCAGCTCTGAAGCTTAGGGATTGCTCTCTCCAGCTCTCCAGAGTCACAGCAGGAGTAGGGCTGGTGACAGAGTAGGAAGTGGAAAGAGGTGGGTTCACCCTGCCCAAAGTGACCTTCTGAAACCCTTTCTGTACCCAGAAGCCGAGTGAAGGTCCCTTTACCTGCTGTTCTGTACTCCCAACTGTTACCACGCCCACAACTTCTTTCTGAAAAAGGATGAGTGAAAGACAGCTATGGAAAAATTCCATAGGAGCAGGGGACTGTCTGAGTAGAACCAGAAACAGCCAGTACAATGAATGAATGAATGAATGAATGAATGAATGAATGAATGACAAAACTAGAGGCAAGAGACAGTCCCAGGCTGGTCACCAGCTACCTCTAGCACTTCATCTCACCTTCTATTCAGTCTTGCTTGGAAAATGATTCTTGTCCTGTCTACCTCTCAGGCCCATGAGTGATTGGGATGTTCCGGAGTGCCCCAGGGAAATGCAAAAGATGGCCCCTCCAGGGTCTGCACCTGATCAGGCTATGTTAGCAACCCATGTATATACATATCTGTGTGCTTGAGCTCTTGTGAGGGTCCTGATCCACCAGCCTCACTCCAGGGCTGGGGTAGAGGTAAGAAAGTTGTACTCAAAGTTTGGCGGAGGCTGTGCCCATGGTTAACGTATAAGCAGGCACAGTCTGGGGCAGCAGGACATTCCCCGCCCCAGGGCCACATTCTTGAGGTCACAACAAGTGCAAACTTGTTAAAACCTGTGTCAGAGCAGCAGAGGGCAGCGAGGGGTAGGGAGGGGGATGGTACTGAGTCGCCAGCAGCTGCTGGAAGAGGGTGGAAGGGACAGGGGTGAGGCGGGGAGAGGAGGTATGCAGGTGCATATGCTGCGATATGGACATGTGGTCCCTTGAGCCTGGGTCTGCATGTTGTACGAGGGCACATCTGCTTGGCTGTGGGGTTGGAGCGGGTGTGGGGCTGCATAGATGAGTGCGTGCCTGTGTGTCTCTGCATATATGAGCCATGTGTCCAAGGGCTGGGATAAGAAAGGGGGCTGAGCAGTCACCAATTCAGGCTGGGATATAGAAGGAAGCATGGGCAGGCTGTGTGTACCCTCTTCTGTCATGGGCCTCACAGACTTGCATTCCATCTCCCTCCACAGACCGCCCCCACCCCTGTGGTACAGGCTTTGCCCTCCACAGTCAGCCCTGTCAAATGCCCATCTCACCAGCCCGTCCAAAGGGGGAGTGTTGTACTGCCTACATACTCGCCCCCCCCCCCAACCCTGGGTCCACTCCCCCACACTCTCTGGACATGGGGCGGGTGAGGGGTGGTGGGGGGAGGCTCTGAAAGCAGGTGACTGTTTGGGGGAACTTGGGGACAGAGCCCCATTGTGCCCTCCCCGGAGCCGCCTCAATGGAGCTCTCTGACACAAAGGGGCTTTGACAATGGGCAGGACATTAGTATGCAGAGCCAGCCCTTCAGCCCTCTCACTGTCCCACAGCCCAGGGGCGGGAGCTGGAGGGTTGCTGGCAGTGGGAGACAGGGTGGGGCAAGGCTCAGACTGGGGAGATTTTAGCCCCTAGCAGCTCCCCAGGGGGTCACTGACCAAGAGCCAGGGGAAGATTTGACCAGGGTCTCCAAACCTTCTGCTGACCGAAGAGGACAGTCTAAACAGGGAAGGCCTTAGGGACAGGTGTCAGGAGAGGGGCTGTGGGTGGGCAGTCTGAGTCCACCCACCCTACATCCCGTCTTGCCCTTAGTCAAGGGAACTGTGTGGGTAGGGTTGTGAACACTAGCATGAGAGGGTAAGGACCCAAGCCAGAGGCCAGAGCCACAGCTGGTGAAGGCTGTGTGCCAGAATGGTCAGGCTTCAGGAGTAGAGGGATTCGAACCTCTGAAGTTCAGGATGTTCAGATTTAGGAGGTGGCCTCTGGTCTGCCGTTTCCTGTGTGCTGCGCTTTTATTCTGCATGGATGGGTAGGTAGCTGGTGTGTGGAGGCCTACGGTTGACGCCAGGCTCTCTATGCTTGGAGAAAGAGTATCTCACTGAAGCTTGGAGCTTACTGTTTCTACTAGGCTGGTTGGCCAGCAAATTGTAGGGATCTACCTGTCACCACATCATGCCATGTTTTCCATGGGTGATAGAGATCCAAACTTGGGGTCCTCACACAGAGCGAGCACTTTCCCGCTGAGCAATCTCCCCAGTCTAGTGCTGCCCTCTTATAAGACTTCTATACTGCTGCTACTGCTGCTGCAGAGATAGAGAAAGCAGGTACAGTAACCAAGAACAAGCAACGACCACTGCCTTTTGTGCTCTTCCGGGGAGATCAGGCCGAACCCACAAAGTTAACATCACCTGCCCAGGTAAGGGGAATTAGCCACAGGACCAGCAAACCAGATACTAGTCCCAAAGCTGTGCACACCTATTTCCAATTCAAATTCACCTCAACACACGCCAGCTAGGTCCGGGGCAGGGTTCAGGGCAAGGGCTTTGAGGCCTGGGTTGATGGAGCTTTTAGGAAGAGGTTAAAAACCTGCAAGGGACTGCAGGCGACACGCAGAGGAGAAGGATGCCACCCCAAGCTGCTGTATACTTTAATCAGATTTCCTCTGGTCTGGACCAACAAGCCCTAAGAGAGAGAGTGGAGGGTCCTTTATAAAGATATACAAAATCGAGCTTAATATCGTTCCACTGGGAAATGATGGATCCAGTCAGCCTTTAATCCCAGCACTCCAGAGTCAGAGGCAGGCAGATCTGAGTTAGAGGCCAGCCTGGTTTACAGAGCTACGGAGCAAGTTCCAGGACAGCCAAGGCTACCCTGTCTCATAAAACAAAAACAAGACAAACAAAAAGGTCTTCCCAGCTTTCTTTGTAGTTGATACTTGAAAGTTCTTCCAGTAGGTTCTATCTCAGGGACTTCTAAGGGGAGGTAAAACCTGCTTCCTTCCTTCTCACTTTGAAAACTAACCCCCGCAGCTCATGGTGTGATAGAGAGAACACAAGGCTAGACCTAAATCAGACTCCTGGCTCAAGACCAAACAACCCAACTTTCCCTGGAACCTAGTATGGGTCACTTGCTCTCTGAGCCAAGAGATGTCCTCTGTGTCACCGGAAGACCGTCTGGGCCTTACCACTTCTTGTTTCACTAGGCGGTGAACTCAGGGACAAGACACTGGAATATAGCAGCTCACAGTACTAAGTACTGTCCTAAGCACCTTTCTAGCACTGGGTCAGGGGCACTCTAAACAATAGATGCCTACTTAATTATTCTCTGTCGGAGGAATTGAGCCTAGGGCTTCTGCCACTAAACCATATCCCAGTCTTTATTTCTCCTGTTTATTTTGAGTCTCACCAAGCTGATCAGACTGACCCTGAATGCACTGTGTTGCTCAGATAGGTCCTGAATTTGTGATCCTCCTGCCTCAGCTTCCTGAATGCTGGGATTAAAGGCACACACCACCACGGCTGGCAGCAGACGCATTTTAAAGGCTCCGTTTTATAGAGGAGAAAATAGAAAGGTGAGATGTTAAGGATTTGCCTGGGGTCACATAGCTAGTGGATAGAGGAGCTAAGGTTTGCCCTCAAAAAAGATAGCCCCCTCCAAAAGCACACATAAGCTAACCACTGCCCCCATCCCGTCAGCCTAGTGAAGACCCTGGTGAGAGGCATCAGCCACAACACCCAGATCTTGATAAATGTCCCCCGTAGTCGCTCAAACTGGCAGTTCTCGAGGGGCTTTTGGAGGCCTTCTGAGGTCAGACCCATCCCTATCATCATGCTAACGTGGCATTATTTATCCTTCCCACTTTGATTATTTCAAGGATGATCAGCTGAGCTTCCCAGGGGAGGTCACGTGGCACGCGATATTGCAACATAGTAAATGCAGAAGCAAATAGAAGGAACCAAGTGATTGTTTACTGAGCTAGACATCAAAAAGATTTGTGTGAATAAAAGCCAGCCAGCACTCCTACTAACCCTTAGCTTTATAAAGCGTAGCTGGTTTCACCTAAAACCTCACAGCAACAGGCAAGGGGGGTAGTCATTGCTTTTAAAGTTAGTTACGTCATTGTTTTTAAAGTTAGTTGCGAATGGTCTTCAGTTTCCTCAACATTCGTTTCTAACCTACTGCAGATCAACAGATACAAGCTGAAAATAATGCCCTTTGGAGCCCTCAGGAAAATTTAAAGGTAAAGGGATACTGAGATTTAAAAAAAAAAAAAAAAAAAATTGAGAGCCACCGCTCCAGACAGCCTCAGACACTTCGCCTGGCATATGCTGACCATGTATCTGTTTCAATCATAAGACGAGCCACGGTTTAGGCATGGGGTGAGATGTATACCTGGATCTCAGAGTTAAGACCCAGAAGAGAAGAACTGAGACAGCTACTCTAGGGAGAATGTGACCCTAAGAGGCCAGACCGACGTCCCTTTTGAGTGGTGTCTACACATCTCTCACTTTGTACACCCCCGCTCAGAAGTGTGGACAACAGGACAGTCCCAGACTGGACTCTGACCAGCTGACAAGCCTAGCTCCAGGCTGGAGTCCGACCTCTCTCTGAGGGACCAACCATGCTTAGAGGACAAGGAACTGGATGGTGTCCAAACATCTGCTGCTTTTGATCTTAGGGTGGCGCTGTCCCCACCGGACGACATGGTGGGTCCATGAGGAGTCACTTTGAAGCTCTCCTGAGAGTTAGGTAACGGGGTCTGTGGTGTGTGAAGAATGCCCACGTAAGTCTCTAAAATCAGAATACTCTTCCTAAATGAGCAAGCACAGAGCCTGCCTAGAGGTAAAGAAGACAGTGCCTCTTTACATTCCTGGAGCCCTCTGCTGGGTTTCCAAAAACCAAAGGTGCTTTGCTGCAGAAGGTGTTCAGTATGACAGGAACACAAGCGTGTCCTAGAGGAACTCATAAGCAGGTAAGAAGGACAGGATTGGTGACACCTCTGACATTTGCCATGTGTGAGATGTCCTGGGAAAGTCAAAGTTGGAAAGATAAAACAAGACACAGAAAGAGAAAGAGAAAGAGAAACAGAAAGAGAAACAAGAGTGTGGTAGCTTTCAGGCAACTGGACCTTGAAAAGGCTTGCAATGGTCAAGAGTTGGTAGAAGAGAGAACTCAGGGTCAAACTGCCCTTGCATGTGTCCTCAGGATCAGACCCAGGAAGAGATGGAGTTCAGGAGTGGAGGTGGAAAAGGCACTGGAAACCTCCATCTGATGCTAACAGGCATGGAAGGGGCAAGATAAAAACCACTGCTCCACGGTGACTGGGCCAAACATGGAGCAGTGAAGGGAAGGGATCAAGGAGAGAGGCTAGAGTCGGGAGACCTTCATGGAGGCCATCATTAGCAACTACTGAGGAGATGGACAGATTGATCAGAGAAGGGCATAGGAGCCAGCTGAAAAGGAAGGGATGTTACTTGAAGAGACCAAGAGACAGGTGGGCAGGCTAGGGGTGAAGCTCAGCTGTAGTGTGTGTTTGCCAAGCACCCTCAGCACCACATAAAACCAGGCCCTGAGGGAGATATGGCAACACCTCCGTGACTACAATTGCAGCACCCGAGAGGTAGAGATGAGAGGTTTGGAAGTTCAAAGTCATCCTTGCACACACAGCAAGCTTCATAAGACCTCTCCCCACCACACCCACACCCACACACATATACTCGCACACACACACATACACACATATATACACATACACACACGCGTGCGAGCACACACACGAACAGTGCTGCTGAGAAGGCTCATTAAGTGAAGTACTTGCTACACAAACATGAATGGATACTCAGCACCCACGTAAAATGCCAGGCACAGTGAGCCTACAACCCCAGTACTGGGGAGAACAGAAAGATTCCTGGGGCTTGCTGGCTAGTCGGTCTGGCTAAATTGGTGAACTCCAGATTCAATGAGAGATCCTGTCTTAAAATACAAGGTAGACAAAGATTGGGGTAGACACCCAACATCAACCTCTGCCCTCTCCATTCATACATATGTACATGCACACATGTCCACACATGAACACATACATACACCATACAAAAGAGAAGGGGAGACAGAGCCATGTTGGGGAACAGAAACACGGGATGATAGATACCCCCAGATGGAGGGATAGAAATTGTTATCATTGGCCAAGAAGCAGAGGTTGTAAAGAATGGGAGATTATCTAGGGGAGGGGGTGGTGTTCAACAGATCAGTTATTCAATCTGAAGCCAGGAAACTTGGCACAAATTTCATGGGAAGAAAGAGCTGTGGCATGAAGGCACAGCTTCTGGTAACAGCTGGTTTGTTGGCATGAAATGGGACCCCGTGTTTAACTTCTCAATCATTCTTCTGCCTTCCCAGATCGAGGGCGAAGTCTCAGAAAACCGCCACAGAGGACTGGGGACTAGTCCCAGGAGCCAGTAAAGATGACAGAGTGGAAAGACTTGGAAGGTCTAGAGAATGCCACCAGCCAACTCCACACCTTTATACGCACCACCCACCTCCTAAGTCCTTTACAAATATTGACTCTTTTAATCCTCACAAATGTTGTTAGCCCCGACGAAAGCGTGAGGGAAACTGTGTGGTTATTAACTAGTCAAACCAGACTTAAACCCACCAAACAGGGCTCCAAGGCTGTGCTCTGAACCGCTGTGTGTATCATCTCTCAGAGTGAGACCAGGGTGACAAGGGTTCCACCGCCATCCGTGAGAAGCCTCGTGTCATCACAGACAAGCTCTGCATTACACAGGAGTTCTGTGTAGCAGCTCCTCTCAGAAGCCTTTATGGTGGGCTATTTGGTTTGGGGCTATTTGTTTTATTTTATTTATCATGGAGGATAGGGTCCCATGTATACCTGAGAGCACACAACCCATGTGTACAGGCGGCCAGAAGAGGGCGTCGGATCCCTTGGCACTGGAGTTACAGATGGTTGTGAGCTGCCATGTGGGTTGAAGAAGTGAACCCAGGTCCTCCATAAAGAGTCATAAGAGTAGCAACTGCTCTTAACCACTGAGCCATCTCTCTGGACCCTGGAGCACACACACACACACACACACACACACACACACACACACACACAGAATCACCAGAAATAATGTGTCTCCTTTTCTTTCCCGGTTGTCATTTTTATGGGGTGTCTTTCCTACTATTGCCTAATCTCTTTCCCTGATTTTTTTGCTTGTTTGCTTGCTTGTTTTGTTTGTTCCTGGAAGACCTGCAGAAGTACCATGTATTAATCCAGTCTCCTGGAGCCCCCACTTCTCCAAGCTTCTCCTGCAGACCACACAGCTTAGCTCTGACCTCTCTCCCACATTCCAGAGACAGCCCCTCCCCTCCCCACCACCTCAAATCCTGGGCTCCAGGCTGGCAGACACCCACAGGAGGGTTGCTCCCACAATCCTTTTCTCTTTGCCCTTTCAAGGTTCCGATGGGGGAAGGGTGGAGAGGGGCCACCCAGGACGTACTCTCTCTATGAAGAATGGTACAACATGGGCACTAGTCTCCGATGAGGGAGAAAATATCCCTTGGCCTAGGACTGAGGTGGAGAGATGAATGCAAAAGTTCCCCATTCTCGGGAACGGATCTAGGCAACTGACCTTGATTCTGTGCTAAGATATTTGGAGTCCACAACTCCCCTTTCTGGCCAGTCTTCCTGCAGCTTCATCCCAATGGGGTGCCTCATGCTAGTCTTTCTCTTTGCCCCTTCCAGGGCCTCACTACCGTCCTGGACAGCTTGGCCCCAGCCCGGTCAGTAGCACCAGTCAGGCAAGGGAAGAATCTAGGCCAGAGAAGGGAGGAAGAATGAAGGTTTTTGTTTTTGTTTGGATTTTTTTTTGTTTTGTTTTGTTTTCCTCTCATCCCTAAAAAATATTTTTGCAGGAAAATTTAGGGACTCATATCACTTTCCCTCTTCATCAGTGCTTCGACCCTCAACCCATCTTTGCATCTTGTCTACACAAACCCAGCCTAGGATGCCCAAAAATCTCTCCTTCATGGAAATGGACCTTGCTACACAACCCACCTACCAAAACCTTTGAAACTTTTATCCCACCAGTCCCAGCACAAAGGAGAAGGACGTCATACAGGTCCCAGCCTCCCTGGTCCTCTCCCTGGGAGAGGAAGGTCCCTGGGTCTTCTGCCAGTCACTTTCCTTCCGGCCCAAGACAGCAACGCTGGAGTACAAATGAGCGCATGCAGATAAAGTACAGGGGGCCGTAGAGGGAATTTGGGAAATGTCACTCACGTAGCTCCCACATAAATATATGCTCCCTCCACCAAGGTATATGGGCACATGTTGGAGAGATGCTATCCATGCCCCCAAGACAAGGGAAAGCAGTTGGATCCTGATTTAGAGCTACACAAGGAATGGGACCATCCTCCCCCCACCCCGTCACCCCCGGCCAGTGGAGTCATTGCCATCTGATATCCACTGAGACAACTTGGCTGCACTGGGCTCTGGCTGGGGGCTGGGGGGATGGCTCAGAAAACAGCAGGTCCTTTCAGGACCCAGGTTGGCAAGGGCTTTGGGAGGCTGGACTGGCCCAGATCACCCCCTAACTCCCCCTCCTTTCTTTCCTCCCTTGCCACCACCACTAAAGACCGGGAGGGTGGTGAAGGGATTGGCACCGCCTGGGTCAAGCCTACTGCCTCTGCAGTCCAGCCCTGGACCCTCTCCCTGGCGCAGTGCCTTCCCTGCCCCCTCTTCCCCTTTTCCTCCTTCCTGAAGAACCAGCTAGGAGCCAGGACACCTGGTTCCTTCTAGACTTGGTCCCCATACTCAGTCTACCCCCCGGGGACCTGACAAACCCTGCGCTTTGGCAGAGGCTAGAATCTCCATCATTCCAGGAACATATTCAAAACTCCTTGGAGATCAGGGAAAAGTGTTCACTATGAAACTCAACTGAGCTCATGGTAACTGCCGGCTCATGGCGCCAGTCTCTCTATGCCCACTCTGTGCCTTCCATGTAACCCCAAACAGGAGGCTCCCAAGGCGTCTTTTACCATCTCCTGTCCTCTTGGACTACCTAAAGCCGCCTGTCCCATAGGGAGAAAAACATTTCAAACACCACAGCAAGGGATCTCTGGCCAGAAACCTCTCATCAGAATTTGTATCGATACGCAACCTAAGCAGGCTTTAAGCTTTGCCTTCTCTTGGATCCAAATCTGTATTCTGTGCACCCTCACCTTTCTCCGTCAGCCTCAGTCTGCCCAGGGCACTTCAGTTACTGAAATGAAATCCCGAGATACCAGAAGTCCTACCCCTACATTTTTTCTTTCCCAGGTTTGTCCTTCTGGCCATTCTGGGCCTCGGGTCTCCTCCCTAGAATCAGTTCCATCCTAACATGACTGCCCTTGGTCAGTCCCTGATGGGGCAAGACAGAGAGTGGGAGAGGGGATCCCTAAAGGATGAATTCATAGGCACTAATCTACCCTGCTCCAGAAGAAACATCTTCTCCTTCTGAGATTGTCCTTGGGAGGCAATTTCAAGGATTGAGGGATGTCGGTAGGGAGGGGTGTCTCAAAGTGGGAACCCAGAAGGAAATGAAGAGGGTCCCAGGCACATCAGGGTGACTGTGTCTTCTAGTCTAGTGCTTGTCTTTCTCCCCATGTGTAAACAAACTGGTGCTCAGAAGACCGTCAATGAGTGTCACTGTGTGAATGTCACTGCAAGGGGGAAGGGCTGGAATCAGGAGTAACCTATCTCTACTGGGAGCAAGGGGCAGTGTCTCTATTCCTGTGTGGGTGGGTGGGCGCAGGCTTATGTGTGGTAATTAATTACTCTAGTAACCGGATGAACCCCATGCAACTGCAGGTCTGCCAAGTGTCATGAGGAGGGGATATCATGGTAGCCCCTTTCTTAGATGGAAGACCTGAGGTGACTAGCCTGAGTAAAGTACTCTTGATGAGGGGCCCTTCCCAGGAAAGTCCACTTGGAACTGCCAAGACTGAAGGAGGGAGACCCGGATTGTACTGCTAGGGTCCAACCAGCTTCTGTAGGGACCAAAGGGTTAGGGGGACCCGATGAATAAGTGGATAGGACCCAGCACTCCTTATCAGGGTCAGAGTCTTACCTTGGCTCGAAGGTGGAGTGGCTGCTCAGATAAATCGCGGGGCAGCGGGACAGATGAACAGACGGGGCGGGCAGGAGCGGCGAGCGGAGCTGTGCGACAGGCAGGGCCAAGACTCTTAAACCCGGAGCTGGAATCAGATAAGGGTTTGTCCGGGGGCCGGGGCCGGGGTCGGGCCGGCCGGGGGCAGAGTTGGGCCGGGCCGGGCCGCCCCCTCCCTCTGCAGTGCCGAAGCCAAACTTTGTGTGAATGGAGGGGCCCGGCGGGGGTCGGGAGGGCGGAGGCAGAGGGGGGGGGAGCTTGGAGCCGGCCAATGGCAGATCGGAGCGCCAGATCAGCGCCTGGGGATTGGAGAGATTTGGGCAAGGCAAAAGGCGGGGTTTAGTGGATAGGAAGCGCAAACCCAGACGGACTAGAGTGCAGAAACACGCGAAGAACAGAGAAGCCAGACAGAGTCCCGGAGAAAGAGAGATGAAGAGACGATACGCGTAGCGATAGAAGCCGAGCTGGCAAGATGACAGGGGGAAAGAGAAAGGAGAAAAGTGAGGCGGCCGTGTCAGAATGGAGGAACCAGGACGAGGGCCGCGGGGGCGGGACTGGGCCCCAGTTAATGAGGTGGAAATGAATTCAGGACGGGCTGCGACTGGGACCGAGACTGTGGCAGACTTGGCCTGGGTTCCTGGGGCTACAGGGCTCTGGCATCCCGTACAATTTCCAAGTTATTCGCTGTTCCCTGTGTAGAGAGTGCGGCGCGGGGTGCAAAAGAGGACCAAACATCATCTCCACCTGCAGCAACTTCTCCTGCAAGGAAAAATAAGCCGCAGTACGGTGCAAAGTGTGGGAGACATCCAAGCTGTGGAAGAAGAAGGAAGGGTCACTATTTAGGGGGTTCCCACATATGTTCGAGGAAAGAGATAACGTCTACGTAGGTTCTAGGAATGCAGGAGGTCTAGGTCCAAGGAGATGGCGGGAAGAATACGGATGGCAGAGGAATTGCCATTGTGAAGTCCTGAGGGAACACAGACACATCAGCTTAGGAAATAGAGTCAAACTCTTCCCATCCACTATGTACCCTCATTATCTGAATCTGTTTTGAGTGATTTGTACCCACTATCTGATGCATGGCATACACTAAAGAAGAAAATAAAGACGTCCCACTTTTATTCATAGCAGACATTGAACTACATGTCAATAGACTGCATTACTTACTGTGTTAATATAAATTCAGGATTGAAAGCAGGGAAACTATATATATTTTAGTTTAGCTTAAAACTCTCAAAATGCATAAGATGAAGAATACATGTGCCTTTTGAAAAGCCCTCTTTGGGGCTGAGGGTGTTGTAGCTGAGAGGTAGAATGCTCTTGGGTTCCATTCATCACCAGCACAGAAAGAGGAATGGGAGGGAGGGAAGGAGGGAGGGAGAAAGAGAGGGAGGGAGAGAAGAAGGGAGGAAGGAAAGGAAGGAAGGAAGGAAGGAAGGAAGGAAGGAAGGAAGGAAGGAAGGAAGGAAGGAAGGAAGGGAGGGAGGGAGGAAGGAAGGAAGGAAGGAAAGAAGGAGAGAGGGAGAAAGGGAAAAACAGAGAAGTAGGCAAGGAACTACTTGACCAAGGAGAGGGCTGGCCAAAGGTTAGTTCTTAGAATCCAGGCTTGTTCAAGAAGGATGGAAGACCCAGACTAAATATATGATTGGTTGGTTGGCACATGGAGAATAGCCCGAAATGACTATCGGTAATGGAAAGCGACTGTGAGTTTTTGGGCAGTGAAGATTAAAAAAAAAAAAAAAACATACAGAAGCTGGAGGGGATTAATATTGAAGTGAGCAAGATGGTTTGAGTCTGAGAGGAAACGGGAAGCAATTAGATTATATTGGGAGCAATAGCAATAGTGTGGGCATGAAGAGACCTGAACCAGGGTACCAAAAAACCAAAAGAAAAAAAAAAACTCCAAAGGACCAACTTGGCATGGTGAGCAAAGAGAAAGTCTTTGGAGACCACACTGGTTCCGGACCCTACAGCACACCAGGAGAACTAAGAGATCACTGAACCTCCGGGAGCACCCAGCCTGTTGAGGAAACAGGTAGCAGAGGCAACAATGGTGAATCAGGAGCCAAGAGGGGTGGGCAGAGGTCAGAGGGAAGAAAACTGTTGCTGCCAAAGCAGCTTTGAAGCCATGACAACCAGGTCGTTCTCAATGAGGACCATGCATGCATGCTGGAAAGATAAGACTGACCCAGAGCGAGGAAGACCTGCGCTTCAAGGACTACAAGAAGAACCCCTATGAAGTCATAGTGGATAGGCAAAAGAAAGTGGGATAAGAGAGCAGGCTGTCAATGAACCAAGGAAGGAAGGATGGACAAAGAGAGGAACTTAGGACAATGTCAGTTGATGCAGAAAGGGAAGAATTGGGTTTGATAATGAAAAAGTCATTGGTGGCATCTGAGAGCAGTTTCTTTTTCTTTTTCTTTTTCTTTTTCTTTTTCTTTTTCTTTTTCTTTTTCTTTTTCTTTTTCTTTTTCTTTTTCTTCTTCTTTCTTTTTTCTTTCTCTGCAGCCCTGGCTGTCCTGAAACTTACTCTGTAAACTGCACTGACCTCGAACTCAGAGAGATCTGCCTGCCTCTGCCTCATGAATGCTGAGACTAAAGGCGTGCATCACCCCTGCCCAATTTCAAAATAGTGACCCAAGGGAAGACCAGATTACAAGGTGCTACACTACAAAGTGAGAAAATGTTAACGGTTACCCTTTAAAAACTTTGCTTAGAGAGGAAAAAAAAAAACAATCATAACCAAAGCAATGGACCAGGAACTATTTTCCTGCCTGTTTTGTCTTTTCAAATTTCTGTCATCTTCTGCTCCTAGAGAGGAACGGCTACAGTAAGATGGCCTGAAGACCTGGCCATCTCAGTTTAAGCCTGCAATCTCAGCTGCTTGGGGAGGGGAAGCAGGAGGGTTGCAAGCTCAAAGCCTGAGCTACAGAATGAGTTCAAAGCCAGTGTGAATAACTTACCAGGGCTCACAGTCTTGACATTCAGAGATGGGGAAGATTATGGGGCTGAGCTCAGACCACAATATAAAATGAAGAAGGAACACAGAGGAGAGAACCCAAGTCAGGGTTTAGGAAATCATTACAGGACACAAGAATTTATTATTTTTTCCAGAACTGTTACCCAAGCATTTGGCATCCATCGCCACCTACATGTCAGTGACTCTAATCCACCTGGACAGAAATCTCAAACTTAGTCCAGCGTAGAACATCTTACCCACAGGAGTGCTCTTCATGGGACTGTGTCACCATCATCCAACTAGAAACACAGCAGTCATCTCAGCCTCCTTAGTCTTCCTTACAGCAGCAACTCCATCCTCTAACCAAAGCATCTCCCACTGAGCACGCCCTCCTGCCCCCCCTCCCTTTCTTGCTGCTGCAGTCTACAGCAGACGCACCTCTCAGCAGGGATCCTGGAGCAGCCATCTAGTGCCTTATCCCCTCCAGTCTTTCTATAGTGCTTCAGGTCATGAACTCCTTTATGTAAAAACAATTAAGGCCAGCAAGATGGCTCAGAGGGGTAAAGGCAACTTGCTGCCAAACTTGATGACCTGGGGTCAATCTCCAGTACTGATGTGGTAGGAGAGATTCAACTACCAAGAGTTATCCTCTGACCTCTACATGTGTGTTGTGGTACACCCACAAACACACACACAGAGAGAGAGAGAGAGAGAGAGAGACAGACAGACAGACAGACAGACAGACAGACAGACAGACAGACTGAGACACACAGAGAAATGTAACTTTTAGAGAAGAATTCATCCATATTCTTTAGCACAGAACAGAAGGCACATTATAACCCGGGCATTCTGCCCTGTCTTCCTCACATCCAACTCTATAGCTGCTTCCTCCTCTAACACCCAAGGTTGTTAAGTCTTGTGTTCTCTTTCTGTATCTTGCTCCTTGTCCTTTGGTCACGCAGTGACCAAAGTCACTGAGTGTTGTGCAAACCTCTTCTTCTTGACTCCTGTATCTCTCTGGAGCTCTACTTAGGCTCCAGTACCTGCAAGGGATTAACGCCCTCACATGACAGGCCCCAGACAGAACCCATCCTCTTTCCCCCCTCACCAAGGTTGGGAATGCTCACAGCCCCCTGATTTTTGTGTAACTCCTGTGAAGCAGATTGAAACACCGACATTACATCTTGCTCTTTAAGCTTGCCTATGTCCCATTCTGTGTCACGACAATTCAGCCACCAAGTTCGGTTAACTCTCCCTTGGTTATATCTCTCTAGGACACCCATTTTCATTTCTATGGCCAGCATCATAAAATTACCCCCAGCCCAGGACCTGACCCATCCCTCACCCTTCTTTCCAGTATCAAAGGGAGACAAACTGTTTTCTTTAAAGATGTACTGTATTAAATATTAAAAAAAAAACCTAGAATCAAAACTTTGAACAAAGTGGGGTGTGATGGTACTCACTTTTAATCCCAGCACTTGGGAGGCAGAGGCAGGTGGATTTCTGAGTTCAAGGCCAGCCTGGTCTACAGAGTGAGTTCCAGGACAGCCAGGGCTACACAGAGAAATCCTGTCTTGAAAAAACCAACCAACCAAATAAATAAATAAATAAAATACAAGGTCTCTGGATAAACTCCTTCCAAATAGAAATGAGAAGCCATCTGGTGAAGCTCAGTGTGAGGGTGACATGGCAGGAGATGGAACTGGGCAATTGGAAAGAGTTAGGTATTGTAGAGCCACAGGAGAGCAGGACTGTGGTGACTTCTGTGGCCCTGTGATGTTCTCACTCAAGAGTGACTTACATCAGGATTCCATTCTTAAATAAGCACGCTTTATTAGCAGCTATACTCTCCGTATACATTGTGTTTGCTTTTAATATTTAACTTTTTGTTTTCCAAAAAGAATTCCTGAAACATACTACAAGCAGAGCATTGCCATTGCTGATGGATGCTTAGCATGCTCGTGTTTCTGAGTGTTTACTAGGCATGATAAATTTGACTTTTCTTGTCTGATGCTCCTGCCCCGGTTTCCTAAATGCAGGGATTATAGGTGTGCACCGCCACACCTAACTGTGTACAATAGATCATAAGATGGGAAATCCCAGAGTCAGGGACCTTAGGTGGCTGACCTATACACAGTGACATGCCCAGGAAGTGTTAAATCTGGCATTTGAATCCACCTGTTTGACCCCAGAGTTTGTCAAAGGGTAATAGTACAGCGCCCTTGCATGACTTAAAGAGACGCTCATTTTCCCAAGAGAACCAAGAGGCTCTGGTGGCCAAATGTCAGTATGAATAAATCTGCTGAGGTGGGCTGTGCAGCATCCGTCGACCTTACAGGAGGACAGAGCAATCCTTTTCCTTTTTGATTCATCGCTCCTTTCGGACTTGATCCTCTCACCACAGATCTCTTTCCTTCCACTTCCTCATTCAAAACGGGGTCAGTTCCCCCTCAGAACAAAAGAGGAACATGAGGAGAAGACCCTTTGTAGAGGGAAAATCCACAGCTGGGCGTAGGCCGAGAGAGCTTTCGCTGGGAGAAGTAGGTGAGTTCGGATGAAGGGAAGCAACTGAGAGAGGCAAGGCAGATCCTCAGAACGGGGCGGGTTGGTGGGGGTGGGGGCAGGGGGGGGCTCGGAGAGGGAGTTTTCGGGGAGTCATCAGAGCTGGCCAGGAAGAAAGAGACATGAACATGAGTCCCAGGGACTCTGAGGGACACATTTCTGCTTAGGTCCCACAGTATTAACATGGTCCACTAAAAGCAGATATGCTCAGCAGGATGACCAGCCGCAGAGGAGAGCCTATCAGTACTCGGGTGAGTCATTACCTTTTAATACACATGATTTATATAAGCCTGTGTGTGTGTATAAGACTTAAGTTATAAATGGCTAATTACATTACAGAAGGATTACAGAAGGCAGAGAGAGGGAGGGAGGGAAGGGGAGGAGTGGGGAGGGGAGGGGAGGGGAAGGAAGATGCTCTTTACCTATAAGGTTTATCTAGTATCTTTCTAATTGGTCCTTTTAGTGGCAATTCTGTTAACATTCAAATACACCGTGGAGAGGGAAGAACAGAAACGCCCAGATGCCTGGAACTGGGGGAGCTGTCTTAACCCTGACCTCTCTTGGGATGCTCTTCTCATCTATAAACTAATGACAACTTTAGATCACTTCTGAATGCTCATGGTTAAGTCCTGGTCTAACTCTACCCAGCCCCGTAGACCAGTAGACAAGATAGACCGGTGCGTAATTCTTCTAGGGCTGATTCCACATGGAATTTCCCTACTTTTATTTAGAGATGAGGTCTCACTGCGTCCCTCTGGGTGAACTGGAACTTACCACACACACCAGGGTGGCCTCAGACTCACAGAGATGTACTTGCCAGTGCTTCTCAAGTGTTGGGGTGAAAAGCGTGAGCCACCACCCACAGACCCCATGAATTCATATCAATTGTTATTTGGACTAACTTGACCTTCCTACTCCCCTAAGCTCACATCCTCAACCGTCCCCTGCCTTCCCCTCCAGACTTCCTCCTCCATTTCCACGCTTTTGCTCAAGAGGTCTCATGATCTTGTTCAAGGAAGCTCTCCCAGGTTGGCTGACCCCATAGCTGGCAACAAAGGCAACTGCTGCTAGGGGTGAACACAAGGCTACAGTGCACTCATCCTGCACCCAAACTCAGAACTGTTGGGGGGGGGGGAGAAAAGGAATGTCCCTCCCCTCCCCTCAAACCAGCACCAACAAGATGCAAACCTATAAGAACTGGCTATAAGAACTGAGATGTTTGAAAAGAGCTGGGTTTTTTTCTAGTTTGCACCAAAGTGTGTGTGTGTGTGTGTGTGTGTGTGTGTGTGTGTGTGTGTGTGTCTATGTCTGTGTTTGCTTTCACTGTGTATCCATATGTGGAGACCAGAGACCAATGAGGAGATCATAGACATACACTCTCACACCCAGCTTTTCTGTGGATGCCGGGGATCAAAACTCAGGTCCCCAGATTTGTGCAGCAAGTCCTTTGCCCACTAGGCTGTCTCCCCAGCTCCGCACCTAGGCTCTTTATAGGACCAGCAGTATGGCCTCACTGTCCTCTATTTCCAATCTGTGTTTATTACAACTCCACTGACACATTGGGGTTGATTTCTTGGAGGGCTGCTTTTATTCTCTTGATGAAATATTTTTCTGTGCACTGATGGTTTGTGAAATTTTCTTTTCTGTTGCCTCAGTTCAAGCCAGACAAACAAGGAGCTGAGATTAAGCTTAGTAAATAAAGCCCAGGACCTGGAGGATCTGGAAACTGGGTGAAAGAGTTGTCCTCTGTTAGCTAGGTTAGGTTCAGGGCAGCCAGGATGGAGTCAGAGGGGTGGCTGACAACACCCAGGGGCCACTGTCAGCTCTGTGACTCTCCCTCCAGAAAAAGGGGCCAGTTCTGTGCAAACATGTTCTTGTCCAGGAGTTTGGTTTCTTCTCTCTGAGCACCTGGCACAGTGGCACCAATGTGAGCAGTCACTTGGCAGGGCAGAGAAAAGCAAGCTAGCAGTCCCCAGGCTCAGGTGACAGGGCCAGGCCCAGGAGACAGGGATATTGACTGGGGCTTTAACAGCACTATTGATGCCAATCTCGGGCAAAAACCTGATATTTCCACTTGGAATAACAAGAAACAGCCAAGATGATTGGAGAGAAGTCAGTGTTCAAGGAGAGCCCTCTGCAGGTCGTGCTGGGTGATGCCAGAACAGAAGAGGGCAGCCCCTGCTGGACAGGGTCTCCTGAGATGATGGTGATGGTGATGGTAACAGTGACGGTGACGGTGACGGTGATGTGATGGTGACATTGACAATGGCAGTGGTAGTGGAAAGGAGAAGGAAAAGGAAGAAAGAAAAACACATTGTCAGGCTTTAAATAAATAATCCTCATGAAGTAGATAGTATTCATTGTGGTTTTGATATGAAACACCCCTCCCCCAAGGGTATTAGAGATTTGAGGCCCAGCGTGGGGTGCTACTGAGAGGTGACTTTGTTGATGGGCGACTTTGTTTGATGAGGAGATAAGCGGTGGACTGTAAGGAGGTGAAAGCTGTCTGAGGAAGTAGTCACCAGTGGTGTGCTCTCAACCTTCCCAATGCTGTGACCCTTCATTCAACACAGTTCCTTATGTTGTGGTGACCCCCCCCCCCCATCATAAAATTATTTTTGTTGCTGCTTCATAACTGTAATTTTACTACTGTTATGAATCATAATGCAAGTATTTTTGGAGCTTAGAGGCTTGCCAAAGGAGTCACGACCCACAGGTTGAGAACCACTGCTCTAGAAGGAAGTCACCTCCTCTTCTCTCCTTGTCATTCTCTTTTCTTCCTCTCCCTTGCACTTCCCTTCTTCTCTTCTCTCTCCCTACTCCTCACCTCTCCACTCTCCATGAAATCTGGTTTCCCCTGCTATCTACCACAATGCCGGATCTCATATTCCCAAGAAGAATGGAGACAAACAACCCTGGACTGGATTCCTCCTCTTTTAAGTGTGACTTGGGTGTTCTGTTACAGCAATGAAAAGCTAGCAATATAACATGGCTAGTCTCATCTCTTAGATTTAAAAAACTAACATTTTCCAAACATAGTGGCTCATGTCTGTAAACACAGAACCAGGGAGGCAGAGGCAGAAGGATCCACTGCAGGTCCAAGGCTGGCCTGGACTATGTACTGAACTCCTGGCCCATTAGGGAGTCATAACAAGACTCTGGAGAGAGAGAGAGAGAGAGAGAGAGAGAGAGAGAGAGAGAGAGAGAGAGAGAGAGAGAGAGAGGAGAGAGAGGAGAGATTGAAGGAAAGAAAGATTGAAGGAAAGAAAGAAAAGAAACGAGAGAGAGAAAGAAAGATTGAAAGAAAGAAAGATGAAAGAAAGAAAAGGGAAGAAAGATTGAAGGAAAGAAAAGAATGAAAGGAAGGAAGGAAAGAGTGCAGGGGGAGGAGGGAAGGAAAGAGTGGAGGGGGAGGGGGGAGAAAAGAAAGAAAAGGAGACTATATGAAGCTATTTGCTCAAAGCCATGCTTATGCTATCAGATAGAGTAGGATTTGAACTCAAGTCATCGCCTCTGAAGCTTGTATTACCCCACACACCTGTCATAGCTCGTGAGCACATTTCAGAAACTTCTAGTCTTCTATTGTGCTGTTGTTTCTTCCCGTTCTTTCTAGTTATGTATCCTTGCAGTGTTAAGGCTTAGGGGATTGGATATAAAATATCTTGTGCATAACAATATTGGCAATAGTAATAACACCAGCTTGAATTTATTTTTTTATAGCTTTAGTAATTTAATTTATGTATATGAGTTCATGGTAGCTCTCTTCAGACACACCAGGAGAGGGCATCAGATCCCACTACAGATGGTTGTGAGCCACCATGTGGTTGCTGGGATTTGAACTCAGGACCTCTGGAAGAACAGCCAGTGCTCTTAACTGCTGAGCCATCTCTCCAGCCCCCTTGTACAGATGTTTTATGTCTTGATTTCCTTTCTTCTTCCTTCCTTCTTTCCTTCCTCCCTTCCTCCCCCCTCTCTCCCTCTTTCCCTTCTCTCGTTCCTTTCCAAGACAACTTTCTCATGTGACCGCATCTGGCTTTGGACTTGATGTGTCCCTCAGCCCAGGCTGGTCTTGAAACTCTGGCTTTTGTTCCTCTTTTTACGTAGCAGCACTACATACATTCACACTCCCATACATAACATAGCAATGGCAATGGCTTCACAGTAACCTATTATACTGAATGCTACAGATACCACATTCCTGCGGCAATGCAAAGCTCTTGGAGCTGACAGTACCAAATGCTGGCAAGGATGCCAAGCAACAGGAACTCAAATGTGTTGCCAGTGAGACTGCAAAATGGTACAGTCGTTCTGGAAGACAGCTTGGCAGTCACCTGAAAAACTAAACATACCCTTCCCATATGATATTGCAACCATACTCCTTAGTATTTACCGCATCCCCCAAAGCTGAAAACTTGTCCAAATAAAATCCCTGCACACAGATGTTTGTAGCAACTTTATTTGGAATTGGCAAAAACTGGAAACGAAATGACTTTCAGTGGCTCAATGGACAAATGAATTGTGGTACTTCCTGGCTGTGGACCGTCATTCAGTACCAAAATGAGATGAGCTGTGGAGCTAAAAAAGACATGAAGCAACCTTAAATGCACAAGTGAAAGAAGCCAATCCAAGGAGCTGCATACTGTATAATTCCAACCCCATGGCATCCTGGAAAAGGCAGAACCACGGAAACAGGTTTTTAAAAAATCAGAGATTGCCAAAAGCTAAGGGGAGAGTGGATGGCTGAGGGGAGCAGAGAGGAAAGCACCCCACACCATCATGGCGGATACACATCCTCGTGACCTGTTCCAGGTTTACAGCAAGAGAAACCACACCAAGAGAAAGTCCTAATGTGAACCAGAAACCGGTGATCATGCTGTGCCAAGTTAGATTTGTAAGTTGTAAACAAGCTACTATTCTCACTGGAGATGTCTAGAGTAGAGGAGGCTGTGTATGCCAGGCAGAAGGCATTTGGAAACTCTTAATGCCTTCTCTCAGTTTATCTATGTGTGTATGTATACATCTTTGTGTGTATGTGTGTGCATGTACACGTGCGTACACACAGAAGTCTGAAGTCAATGTTTTCCTATATCACTCTCCACCTTAGTTTTTCAGACAGGGTCCCTCATGAAACCTGGAATTCACCAGTTTGGTGGGGCTAACTGGCCAGTGAGCTCTGGGCATCCTCATGTCTCTGCCTTCTCCGATGGGATTCCACGTGTTTGCCACCACATCCTGCATTTTACACGGGTGCTAAGAACCCAAGCTCAGGTCCTCATCGGTAGGGCAAGCACTTAACTGACCGGGCCATCTCCCCAGGCTCTTCTCTTGCTGTACAATTAAAAGTACTCTTTGAAAAAGTCTTTTATATATGCATGCCTATATTTCCAGCACTGAGGAAGTGGAGCCAACCTGGGCTAGACAGTAAGACCTGGTCTTGGGGGTGGGGAACACCTAACAACAACAACAACAAAACATTAAATGAAGAGCCAGGGCAGTGACAAGACACGTGACTCCCCAATCTCTGTCCAACTCTGGAATTCAATAGGCTACTTTTTCTGTTTTCCTCATCTGTAAATAGAAAAAGGGATAACTGTCTCACAGGATTGTCACAGAAATTAAATGAGATGCTGCTGGATGGATTAGCAGTAGTAGCATGTAGCAGCAGACCTGTGTCTTTCCACTGATGGCATCATAAGCTGCTTCTGGGCAAGGACCTATTCATTTCACAATCGCCTCTACCTAGCACAGTCTGTGGTGTTTGAGCCCCCTACGTCTGCTGGGTTGATGTTAAGAGCTAGCCTAGACTTCTCTCTCTCTCTCTCTCTCTCTCTCTCTCTCTCTCTCTCTCTCTCTCTCTCTCTCTCTGTTGGACATTTGAGGGTTTTCTCAACTTTTTGCTATGAGCAAATTACATCTCAAAACCCTTTTATTTACATTGCTTAATTTGATCTGCATCCCAGGTGAAGCCAGCAGAAGAGGGCTGTTTGCCCATGCCCACACTCTGAGACAGACAGAATCACTATGGCTCAGAGAAGTGAAGGGACATCTTCAGGTCACAGGTATATCGGTGATGGTGACGACAATGGTGGAGCCTCTGGCCCTGCTTCTCTAGCCCCTACCTCTGCAGACCTTTTTCTCTCTGCTCTGCCTGCTGCCTTCTGCATCAGAGGTCTCTTCAAAAAAAAAAAAAAAATGCAGCCTTGTCATGCTGGGCCTGGTCCTTCCGTCCGCTGTCTGGAGGGCAGCACCTTTGCCCAGTGGTCCCTGCTGGGGATTGTGAACTGCAAACTCCCAGATGGCCCCTGAATTCAAATATTTTATTTCCAACGCCTCTATTTTCCCAGAATGAGGAGCACACCAGGGTTTTTTTCCCCCACTTGCTTTCGTCTCTATAAAGAGGTGAGGAGATGACTCTCCGTGTCCAGGAGGAAGGACTTTGGCTAAAAATAGCTGTGGCGTGTGGATTAGCCAGAGTGGTACCCAGGACTGGGAAAGGGAGGGGGACGCTGTGGAGCTGTAGCCAGACTGGTTACCATAGAAACGAGAGAGGAGCAGGGGAACCTGGGAAGTGGGGATGACACAGATACCAAGTCCTAGTCTGAGCTGCCGTTACATTCAGGAGAAACAGCAGTGTCTGCGGCTCCCAATCTCAGAGGGAACCTAGGGTACTGGGGGAGATGGTGGCAGGGACATGGACGCCAACCCCCAAGGGTCTCTGCTGCTGGCTACTCATCTCTCCAGGCTCTGTGAGTTGAGTTGTGGGACTTGGGGTTTGGGCCCCTATTTCTGAGCCAAGAGGGGTTTGGGTGGAGCTGCTCCTTGAGGGACTTCTCACCAGACAGACCCCTTTCCAAAAGATAAGCCCCTATACTGGCCAGCGCTCTCTAGAGGGAGGTAGAGTACTCCAAGATAATGTGGTGCTGGGATCTTACTGAAAGGGGTCACAGCATGCCCAAGAACTGTGGTCGGAAGAACTAGAGTTATTTGGAGGGAAGAGGAAGAAATGAAGACGTTGCTCTTCAGGTGGTGGACACTGCACACCTTTCCTGTCCCATGAAGAAGAGAGCTTTTCTCGGGATGGCAATGGCTAGGATGTCATCAGTAGGTTCCCTGGGCAGTCGTGTTCTGGGGATGATCAGACACTGGGAATCCTTCCCCATTCCTGGCCGTAGATGGAGGTCAGATCACCTTAGACCCTAAGAAGAATGTCTAGAAGCCCACCTGAAGTTAATACTAGGATGAAAGAGCCCTGGGGTCTCAAGGCACTGAAAACTTACAGATGAGGTGCAGAGGACACCCTGGACTGCAGAGAGGGAAAAGCAAGCCTGCTTGCTGTTGGGGGAGGGGAAGATCTTAATCTGCCATTGCCGAAGTGTTCCCAGGTCATCTCTCCTGACTCCCATGGAAAATAAGTGTGTGGGGTTACAAACCATCTTTTGGGGGTTTCTCCTTGTGCCTTTCTTTAACATACACACACCCTCCAAAGGTCTGCTGGCTACAGAACACTTGGCTCCAAAATTTAAAAATGGAATGTGGGGTTTGTGGGTACATATTCATGCAGTTTCTCCCTAGGATCTGGTCAAACATCCAAACCATCTGAGATCCTTATGTCCCATTTCTGCCCCCACAGGGCCACCTGCTCTCCCCACTTCCCCAGCCCTCCTGTCCCACCCCTCACCCTGAATGGGAGATGACGACAAATCCCAGGAAAGAGAAAGGGAGGTTGATGAGTCTTAATCCTTGTTCTACAGACTTCTGCTCATACGGTCCATATCTCCTAGGGGACCCTGAGAGCCTAGGAACCGACTCTGGCCATCCATCTCTCCGGGAAGATTATAACCCAGAGTGCTTCTCAGGGGGAAGAATTTAAAGCAAAACCAGGTGGGTTTTGCTTGGAATCTGGGCTTTGTGTGGAATGTGGGCTTTGGGACATATGGCAGGAGTGGGTGGGGTTGCTGGTAGGGTAGTAAATGCAAATCAGGAAATTGGGAGGGGGGGTCGATGTGGGTGTTTGGTGTTTCGATTGGTCTGATTTCTTATCTCTTACAAGAAAACGAATCTGAGAGATACTAGACTAGCGTAACTCTGGATGGCCTGGCGCCTCCTTCATCCTTGCCGTGGGCAGTTGACCTCACGCGTGGCCCCCAATCTCCTATTGCCAACCCTTTTCAGTGTGTCTCCTGGGGGAAAGAGCCCCTGCGGGAAATGGACTGGTATCAGAGCATCAGTGACCACGGGGAAGCAGTTAGAAGTTCCTAATGCTGAGGGCATCCAACCTTTGCACACTGGAGGTTTTTGTGCACAGTCTGCATTTCTTTCTCCTGGGAAGTCTGGGGTGGGGGGAAATGTAGCAGGAGAAAGAGTGAGGCCAGGGAGAAAACTGAGGGAACAGTCTTGGTGTGACTTCAGAACAGCCTTCAGGTGGGTCTTCTAGCAGGATGCTGAAGAGTTCTGGGGGAAGGGATAATTGCCAGGGAAAGGGTTGTGGAAGTCCTCGTGGCAGGGAGGGCTTTGCATGGAGAAGGAACTGCCAAGAAGTCTACCTCTTCAGAACCCTAAATGTCTGATCCGGGGTGCCTGTGAGTTGCTACATACACTGGCTTGAGGTAGTGACGCTGAGATCTGTGACATTGAGATGGCTAATGCCTCTTTTCTTATTGAACTGCGACACCCAGTCTGTGCCCTTTACCCTGTGTAATCTGTACAACTTTCTCTCTCTCTCTCTCTCTCTCTCTCTCTCTCTCTCTCTCTCTCTCTCTCTCTCTCTCTCTCTTATAATTCTTTATTCTTTTTTTTAAAGATTTATTTACTTAATGTATATGATTACACTGCCGCTGTCTTCAGACACATCAGAAGAGGGCATAAGATCCCATTACAGATTGTTGTAAGCCACCATATGGGTGCTGGGAATCGAACTCAGAACCTCTGGAGGTGCAGTCAGCGCTCTTAACCGCTGAGCCACCTCTCCAGCCATACAACTTTATCTTAACCTTTGTTTTATTTTATGTAATAGTTGGCCCTCATGTACGTCTGTGCATTACCCTCGGAGGCCAGCAGAGTGCGAGAGACTGGAGTTACAGCCGGTTGTGAGCCGACTTGTGGGTGCTGGGAATCGAAATCAGATCCGCTGGAAGAGCAACCAGTGAACCAATTGAGCCATCTCCCCAGCCCCTGTCCCCCAACTTTCTGAGATTTATGGGATGTTAGGAATTATCGTTCCCAATCCACCAGTGGGGAAAAACTAAGGCTAAAGAGACAGGAAGGGAGATTGTCTCACAGCATTGGCCCTGAGTTCGGGGCAGATCCATCAACTTGGCACACCTTTATTAAGACCCCGCAGGATCCCCGCTGCGGTCGCCATGGCACAGGAGAACGCCGCTTTCTCTCCCGGGTCGGAGGAGCCGCCACGCCGCCGCGGTCGCCAGCGCTACGTGGAGAAGGACGGTCGCTGTAACGTGCAGCAGGGCAACGTCCGCGAGACCTACCGCTACCTGACCGACCTGTTCACCACGCTGGTGGACCTGCAGTGGCGCCTCAGTCTGCTCTTCTTCGTGCTCGCCTACGCGCTCACTTGGCTCTTCTTCGGCGCCATCTGGTGGCTCATCGCCTACGGCCGCGGCGACCTGGAGCACCTGGAGGACACCGCGTGGACCCCGTGCGTCAACAACCTCAACGGCTTCGTGGCCGCCTTCCTCTTCTCCATAGAGACGGAGACCACCATCGGCTATGGGCACCGCGTCATCACCGACCAGTGTCCCGAAGGCATCGTGCTGCTGCTGCTGCAGGCTATCCTGGGCTCCATGGTGAACGCTTTCATGGTAGGCTGCATGTTCGTCAAGATCTCGCAGCCCAACAAGCGCGCCGCCACTCTCGTCTTCTCCTCGCACGCCGTGGTATCTCTGCGCGACGGGCGCCTCTGTCTCATGTTTCGCGTGGGCGACCTGCGATCCTCGCACATCGTCGAGGCCTCCATCCGCGCCAAGCTCATCCGCTCCCGTCAGACGCTCGAGGGCGAGTTCATCCCTTTGCACCAGACCGACCTCAGCGTGGGCTTTGACACGGGGGACGACCGCCTCTTCCTCGTCTCACCTCTCGTCATCAGCCACGAGATCGATGCCGCCAGCCCCTTCTGGGAGGCATCTCGCCGCGCCCTCGAGAGGGACGACTTCGAGATCGTAGTCATTCTCGAGGGCATGGTGGAGGCCACGGGTGCGGACAGGCTGGAGGATGGGAGCAGGGATACAGGGCAAGGGCAAGAAAAGCAGCCAGGGGAGGCGCAGAAAGATGGACAGAGAGCGGAGTGTAGGGTGACAGGCGTGAGGGGTAGCGGGGGCCGGGGGGAGGACGGGAGATGACAGGGATGGACAGGGTGACTTTGCAGAGTCAAGAAAAGCTTGAAAGAGTTCTATGAAATGGCACTAGCTTGAGGCCCTGGCCTGACAGCTATGTCACTTTGAACTACATTTTACATCTCTGAATTCATTTAAGTCCAGCAAAGCTCCCCTGGAGGTTACTTTCGACTGTGCTCGGGTTTTCAGAGAATGAGTAGCCCCAAAGAAAGGTCCCATAAATAGCCTGCTGTCACAAGCCAATAAATAGCACAGCCTGGGTTGAACACAGAACATCTATCTTCAGTGTTTCCTGGTACGGTGTTGGGATGAAGGATAAGTGCAGGGTTCTTGAAGCCCAGAGGTCCACAGCTCTGGAATTTAACTGACCTAAGTTATTCCCAAGGACACAAACTTAGGGGTAAGGAGGGGATAACTGGTCTCCCTTCTGTCCCCGTTACCGTTACCCCGTCTGCCACTCTTAACTTCCCCTGGTGTTGCCATTTCTAGACCCTTTCGGGAAGGAACGGTGACGTCAGTACTTTCACTCAGGCCTACACTGTCAAGAGCTTGGGAGCAGGTAGGAAAAAGACTAGTACTGGAGCAAAAACAGGTCCTTGAAGAGGTCCTAACCGGCAGGGAGCATAAGGAAGACGCAGGTGAACCAAGAGGCCACTAGGAGGAGCTGCGGAGCTGCTACGGACAGGCTAGCTCCCTGCTGCTAGCCTTGAAACCTGGCTCCTGGGCCTAGACAAAAACAGCATCTTCTCCATGGCCACCTCAGGTCTTCCCACTCCCCTCTCCTCCTTCCCTCCAACTAGGCTGGTTCTAGCCCGTGCCCATTCCGCACTGGTCCCTCTGTCTCTGCGCTGTCCCTCCCTCTGACACAATCTCAGACAGGTTTCTATCAGGGACTTTTTCATCTGCCTTCTCTTCCCCCTCTGCCTCTGCCTCCACTTTGCACCTATCCCTACTTCCCCAAGCCCTACCTCTGCTTCTCAGGCCTTCTCCCTGCAGAGGACCCGGTGGCCTCTCTTTTACCACCCTCCCTGATACATCTTATTCCAGCTTTGCCAAAGAATACCAATGACCCCCAAGATGTCTCAGGGCCAGACTTCCAATGTCAGAGTCAGTCTCTGATTAGTGAATGCTTACTCCTCTGTTTCTGAGATGGATTCTGGTTTGGGAAGATTCTGAGGTAGGAACAAAATGATCTGCCCCGAGGGGAGGGTGCAAAAACCCAACAGAGAAGACAGGACACAGGCCCAGGGCAAGAATTGGGAAGGGGCAGTGTAAAGGACATGGGGTTGGGAGCTTGCTTGACTTTTCTAGAGATAAAGCTGGGAAGGATGGTAGTATTTTGGGATTCAAACTGCTTTTGAAAAGCAAGAATAATGAGCCAAAACCCAACATGATGACATTTAAGGGGAATAAATATAAAATTCTACATTTAGGCTTTAAAAAAATCACTTATGTAAGCACAGCATGGAAAGGCTCCGGTGGAGAAAGAACTGGGGGGTTTTAGTTGGCCACTGGCTTTGCTGCAGCAACGTGATGCAGCTTCCAAAGGCTTTTATGTAATGTAATCACGGGCCCGCTTCACCAAAGCATCTAGGCGAGAAGCAAGAGATAGTAAGCCTTCTTTCATGCATAGATAAGGCCACAGTTGAAAAAGCACTTCAGAATAACCCTTACCTGGGCCGGGTGGCCATTCTGATTTGCAATGAAGATTGTAAGCTTTGGGGGAGTCAGATGAAGTAAGAAATGGCCATGAGTGTTCAATCTGAGGAAGAGAAGATGTGAGGGAACCCCGTATTTACACTCAAGGGGCTGTCAGGTGGTAAGGGAATAGAACCAGGGGCCACAGGTCCTAGGAGACAGATTTTAGTTTATGTTAGAGAAAACCCAGAGCCAAAGAGATGTCTCAGCTTGCCACCACGCCTGACTACTGACCTGAGTTGAATTACCAGGTCTCACATTGAGGAGTCAACTGTCTCCCCAAGTTGTCCTCTGACCTCCACATACATACACATGCACGCATATAGACACATAAATGTAAAACACATTTGTAAAGACTATTGGCACCATCGCACAAAGGACTGGACTTTTAATGAGATGGTGAGCTTTCAATCCTGGGGTGTAATCAGTTCAGCCAATTGTCTGGGAATGCTTGGGGGTGGGTGGAGGCGGCTCTGTGGGAAACAGGAAGGTTAGGTTTAAGGTTAAGCTTTTCAATGGAGAGTAGGGGAAAACCTAGGCTGGCAGATGGAGAAGAGGGCTAACTAAAAAGAGAGGTGGGACTCTCAGAGAGAGAAGAGGGTTGTGGGATGACAGACAGGAGAAGGAATCCTCTAGCAGGGTCCCCTTTGACTGATGCCGCTTCTCCTACCTCCCCCCCCCAGGAATGACGTGCCAAGCTCGAAGCTCGTACCTGGTGGATGAAGTGTTGTGGGGCCACCGGTTCACATCCGTGCTCACCCTGGAGGATGGGTTCTATGAGGTGGACTACGCCAGCTTCCACGAAACCTTTGAGGTGCCCACACCCTCGTGCAGTGCTCGGGAACTGGCAGAAGCCGCAGCCCGCCTCGATGCCCATCTCTACTGGTCCATCCCCAGCAGGCTGGATGAGAAGGTGGAGGAAGAAGGGGCTGGGGAGGGGGCAGATGCGGGAGATGGAGCTGACAAGGAGCACAATGGCTGCCTGCCGCCCCCAGAGAGTGAGTCCAAGGTGTGACTGGTTTTCTCCAACCCCCTGTGGCAGACCAGGGGGCCGGACTCAGGTACATGGAAGCTGCAGAGTGGAGATGGAAGAAGAGGAGGCAGGCAGTGTCCCGAGGAACGGCTAAAGTTGGGAGAGGCCCGCTGAGTCCAGGATCCAGTAGGGAAGGCTGAGGTCCTGGTTTGAAGAGAAGAGGGTTGTGGGGCAGGGTGAGAGAACGTGTCAGTCTGTCTGTGTTTGACCTTCACATCGGTTCATGGGTGGATGGATGGACAGAAGGATGGGCTCATGGGGGTTGATCGGGAAGGTGGGGCAGATAGAGACAGCCTATCAGGTGGTAAGTGGCTTGACAGTCGATGAACGTCACCTGCAGCATACCTTTGTGAGAAATCCATGGGCACCCTTTTCTTCCAGATATAGGTAGCCTCAAACCAGGGAGCGTGGCTTAGGGAGCAGGCTGTCAGGTGGACTGCCATCCCCACTCACCTCCCCTCAACTGGCCTCCCTATGTGTGACACGCCTGCCTAACTAGACAAAGTGGCCACAGAGAAGAGAGCACTGGGTAGAGGTGGGCACAGGTGTGGGTGCCCTCCCCAGCGTCACTGTCCCACGGCGATAGGTCAGAAAGGCCTTAATCCTCGGGTTATAGGCAAACAAGCAATGGGGGTAGATGAGCAGGGAGGGGCCCCGAAGCAGTACTTGGGGACACCCAAGGACAACTATTTTGTGAGAGAGGAATGAAACCTTGCAGGTCCTGCCACAGACGCAAGAAGCAGAGGAAAGGCCATGGGAAGACTTAATAAGGGGTTTTACAAGGGTACCTGGACCCCAGGGGGAAGTAGTTTATCCTTGGGGCACAGTGGCAGGGCTCATTCAGAACAGTGAGTAAGTGTCAGGTGTGATATTCAAAGACCTGGTTCCTAACACCAGAGCACAGCGCAGGTGGAGGTCAGAAATAACCCCCAGCCACTGAAGGAAGTATGGCTCACACTAGGAGCCCACACAAGCAGTTATAGCCACAAGCGAGAGGGCATTAAGCGACAGGAAGCTAAGGATTGAGTAAGGCAGTGGGGAATGGTGGGAGTCAGCAGTTACAGAGCTTTACTCACCTGGATGGGCTTGTTAAAACACAGATTACCGGCCCCACTCCCTACATTCTGACTCAGTAGGTCCGGGACAGAAACCAAAAAAAAAAAAAAAAAAAAAAAAAAAAAAAATCTGCATGTCTAACTAGTTCCCAGACCTAACAGGTTCCCAGATCACGGTGACACTGAATGTCTGGGGACTACACTTGGGTGAAGCGTCTAAGCGGAAGAGAAGCTGGAGGAACTGAAAAACACCCCAGGTTCCTCAAGGAACAGAAAAACAAGAAGGGAAATGTTGGGGAGAGGGGACCCAGGTCCAGACTCGAAGGGCTTAACTCTGGGTCCAAGAAACATCATTGGTAACTGGCCAGTGGCACCCGAGAGGGCAACAGAGGCAGGAGAAGGCCGTTTGGGGACCCCCAAAGAGGCAGTGGGGAGCTGTGACTGAATCGGCTTTACCACAAAAGACCAACTCTCTTAAGAGACTCACAAGGCAAGACTGACTAGGGGAGAAAATGGAGCCTGTACCTGCAGGTGTCTGCTGTCTGCCACCTGTCCTCCCAGGACAGGGCACCCTGGAGACACATTCCACCTTTACAGCATCCTTGTCTTGCCCCAGTCATCTTGGGATGGTTGAGGGGACAGCAACAGCATGGCAATGGACCTGAGGCTGGCCCCCTGGAGCTAAGTGTAGCCCAAGTGAGCAGGTGACCTGATAGGACTGGCTCAGACTCTGGCCCTGGCTATACCCATCCCTGCCCTCGAATAAAAGTCTGCTGCTCTGTCCCAGGCTAAGAAGCCAGCATCCAATGGGGCGCCGGGCCTCCCTCCCAGTGCCCAGCTCAGAGTGGGTCCACGCAGAGAGGACTCAAGCTGCCTGTTGCCTCTCCCCTTCCATCTAACAATGGACACAGGTTTCGGGACCAGCTGGGTCACTCTCAAAGATGAGGTCCATGCACATGAATCTGCTGGGATCCCACAAACACATATTGGACCTGAGCACAGGGAGTGAGCAGGGTTTGAATTCAGAGAAAATCGTGGAGTCTAGACAAGAGGGGTGGGGTGCTTGCTATCCGCACAGGAAGCACTGGAATGGAGACATTGAAGCTGTTCCTGGAGGTCACTCAGGGCACCGCTGTCCAGGGCACAGCCAGGAGACCTGTGTTCTAGCACCAATGCTGATTGTCACTAATTACCTCTATGACTCTCAGCAAGACCTATTACTTCTCTGGGCCTCAGCTTCCTTATCTGTTTAAAAAAAATGATATGTGGCAAACTCAATAATGCTCAATAAACTTTCAACTACTGAATGAAAAAGGTAGACTGGATGCCGCTCAAAGTATTAGGACAGCTGAGGCTCTTAGGACTGGAGAACCCTTTAGGCGTGGAGTTGCGGCTAGCCAGCAGGCAAGTCCTGGCATCAGATGTAAGCAGATGAGGCGGCTTTTGTGTACACAGAGGACACAGGCTCTCCCAACTGCTGCTGTCCTTAAGTAGGCAGCCGTGTTCTGAAGCTCCTATTCGGCTGCTGTCAGAGAATAATTAAGGTCAGGAGGAAAAAGACTGAGGCCCCAGGGCCTGTTGGGAGGAGTCTGGTCCAAGACTAGTTCAACCAGGAGAAATCGACCAGAGGAGGGTGTGCCCCAGTCTGGAGAGCTCAGAAAAGACCTTGGAGCTCTGTGAAAGGGGCAAAGCTCAGCTGGAACTCACCCTTCCTTTCCCTAGGTCCCCCTTCCCAAATAAAAGCCCCATTAGGACTTGGCTCAGCACAGACATTTTGGACAACAGATGGGACCACGGCATCCCCTCATGCAGTTGGTGGGTAACAAGGCCCACGAAGGACAGATGGTGTTTATGGTGGGAAGAGAGGCCCGGGTTGTCCAGCAACCACCCTACTACCACCCCCCTCCCCTGATGCTGCCTTTTATAGCTTCACCGCAAGAGAAGACACAACAGGCCTCGATTTTACAAAACCAGTTTATTCACATTTTAGAAAAACTAGTTTGAGGACAGGAACTGGCCTTCCTACAACATGAGTGTGTGGGACTAAGAATGGCAGCCAGGAAACGAGGGAAGGTGGGAACAGGGGAGCCATGTCTCCCACTCTAGGTGATGGCTGGTCAAATAAATTAAAGGTGGGCTGGATGGAGGGAGAGGGTATCCGGGCAACCAGAGGAGGGGTGGCACTGGCTGGAAGACGGTCGACACCTGCAAGAACTGGAAAGAGCATATGGAGTTGGCTGAGGAACAGGCTCCCTTTGACCCTTACCCTGCTACACGATCCTGCAGGACTGTGCTGGCTGCTTCTCCACCAGACGGAGCCCAGGTACAGCTCAGCACAGGAAGCCCGAGGTAGGCAAGTTCCTTTCCCTCACCTGGGGAGCTACAGATCACCGCTTCCGCATCCTCTTCATAAAACAGCAGGTGATGGTAGCCAGGACGCTGGCGCCGGTAACTAGGGCGACTCCTGTACCCACCAACAGGGGCACAAATAGGGTATCCACAGCTGGCAGAAATAAAGACAGGCTCTGCTCAGAGAGTGCCATGGTCTCTGACACTCTCCCCTGCAGATTTTCTAGACTCAGCCCACCCCAAGTGAGAGCTGAGCGCCAGTCCTGCCTACCTACACTTCACACACAAACACAACCATCCCTCCCTCCCTGCCCCCGCACCTCCTCCTGTCTCAGCACTCAGGCCGGCTTGGAGCCCTTCATGCAAAGGGATGTAGAAAAAGGATTGCAAGGGAAGACAGGAAGATGGAAAGGGGCAAACAGAGCAGGAACAGGTGGTTAGATGGTGGCTGTCACTCACCATGCGTGTAGGGGTAGACTGTGACAGGCCCGGAGCGCGCACTGCCTGCCTGGTACCAGCTGTAGTCCGCATGCTGCACCCAGGCACTTGGGGCACAGTGGTATATGCCTTCGTCCTCGGGCCCCAAGCCGTGCAGTCTTAGCCGATGACTTCTGGGTCCCACCAACTCCACACTGACAGGACCCCCTCCAGGCCGGACTCCCAGCTCTGCCACACCGTCCTGACCCACTCCACCCACAAGCTGAGCAGGGCCAGAGCTCAGCTCACCCTCCTCTGGCCTCTCCACCCACCAGCTGGCTGCTAGTCGCAGCCCTGGGGGGCCGCCCCGCACAGAGATGTTGCATAGCAGGGAGGCCGTCTCTCCCCGGTACACAGTGCCCCCTGCTAGCCACGCCACGGCCTCTAGCACCACGCCTGCAGAGCAAAGAACACGGGGGTTACAGGGTGAAGGCCCAGGGGCTAAGAGGTTAGGAAATAAATTCTATAAGTTCTGAACCCCGTCAAGGGCTCAACATCCTCTTACCTTCTTCTCTCACATGCACAGGGAGAGGCCGGGAACGAGCACTGGCTGCTTCACGAAGCCGGGTCCCAGACCCTCGAACATAGGCTTTGGCGAGGCAGCGGTAGGTGCCTGCATCAGCGGGCCTGGCAGCCTCCAGCCGCAGTCGGTAGGTTCTGGATGCTACTTTCTCCATGGCAATGTGCCGGTCCTCATAGCCAGGGCCCAGGCTGCCTATACCTTCCGTGTCCAGCTGGGCCACCAGGCGGCCGGGTCCAGGAGCCCCTGCAGGGGCCATCTCCCAGCCCACAGAGTACGCAGCATGACGGCCTGCTGGGGGCAGTGCACCGGACACATTGCACAGCAGTTCTAAGGGTTCGCCTGGGCCAATCCGACGTTCACCGGGTCCCACAGTCACCGCCAGCTGGCTGGCTGAAACACAGCAGGAGATGGGAGGAGTCACAGAGATGCCTGGGTCGCCCACCTGTAATTCTTCTTTGCATAAATTTAGAGGCCTCTTATATCTCCCTCACCCCAGGACCCGAATTTCACCCTTCCCCCCATAGCCTTTGTATCTCCACGCTCATGTGGCACTCCCGATGCCCAACTGAGAGACACCCCCCCCCCCTCAGTGGGCTATGCGGCACTCACACAGAGTCTGCACATCGACATGAGCCAGGACTGCCCTCTTCTCTGCGACCTGGACCCAGGAGCCGTCAGGATCCTGAATCCACTCAGCGGCCGTACAGTGGTAGGTGCCCGAGTCTCCAGCCTGGGCACCCCCAACCACCATGCGGTACCGATCAGTCCCTTCCTTGCTCAGCCGAAGCTCCCCAGAAGCTAGCCTCTCGGCGTAGGGAGCTCCAGCCTCCACCGCCATGTCAGAGCGCAGTCCCACTACTTCCTGTAGAGTGGCTCGCCCCACTGGCGCCTCCGGAATGGCTCTCCCAAAGGACACCGACAGGTGTGTGTGTTTCTTTGTTTTGGTCTGAGCCAGGCAGCCCAACGCAAGCTCCTGCCCCTCATGCACTGTGAGACGTGAGGGGGAGGTGGCAGCCTGGCGCCCTCGGGGCCCTGGAGGGGCAGCAGATACCTGCAGCTCATCTGGAAGAACTGGAGAGAAAGGCTTTAGTGAGAGAGGGCTTGGAGCCAGCATCCCTCCTGTTTCCTGTGTGTATCCTATTTCACTACACACTCTATAGGCTTCTAGAATGTAAGAACTGTGCTCTGTAGCTTTCTTCTATACTGCAGAGATGCCAAGCCTGGTCTGGGCACATCAAGATATTTATTCAATAACTACTTGCTGAACGTCACAGAACAAGCCTACTGACCCCTACTCTGATGTCTAAGACTGACCCATTTTAAACACTCAGAAAAGTAATCCTGTCTTCCTTCTCTAAAGATAAAGAGGCTGGACCTGATGGTGCCGGCCTATAATCGCAGCTACCCAGGAAGCTAAGGCAGAAGAGTCAAGTTCAAGGGCCGTCTGGGCTACAGAACAAGTTCAGTGCTGGTCTGGTCAACTTGGAAGGTTTCTGATTCAGACCATCTTCCTCTCCCCCCCCCACCCACCCCCCCCCCCAAAAAAAAGTCTGGAAAGACTGGCTTGATGGCACTGGAGCTGACACAATACTGCCTGAGTTACACAGTGAATTGTGGAAGTTTTGCCACCAGTTTCAGGCCAACCTAGGCTAGTTGTAAGCTAGCCTGGGCTACAAGAGTGAGCCCTCAAAAAACAACACAGGGAATATAGCTTAGTAGAGTGTTCCCTTGGTATGTTCCATGCCGTAGGTTCAATTTCCAGTACTGAGAAGATGGGGGTGGGGGGAGAAGAGGAGAAGGAAGCAGAAGACAGAGAAGGAGGAAGACGAAACAAAAATAAATCTGAGCATGCTGGCTTATACCTATAACCCCAGTGCTTGTGAGGCTCTCTCACCACCTAGCTCAGAGCCCAGTACCTCTCAGCTCCACCTTGGCACTGTAGTTGCCCAGGTACTGCGTATCCGTGGAGGGGGTGTAGCACTCATAAAAGCCAGAGTCCTGGGCCTGCAGACGAGCAATCTTGAGCACCACCGAATCTCCCTTCAGGCGCTGCACCTGCAGGTCACCAGATGCCACACGAGGCCCAAAGACAGCATAGGAGAACTGGCTATCCTTGGTGCTGACAATGCCCAGGGACGTAGCCGGGGCCTCTGGTCTGTACATGAACCACTCGAAGTCTTGCTGGGCAGGGCCCTCATAGTCACTCACGTTGCAGGAGATAGAGACAGCGGTGCCAGCCACCCGGTAAAGAGGTCCCCTGGGGACATGCACCTGCCGGGCGTAGCACCTGGTTCCTGTGGGGTAAAAGCAGAAAGAACTGGAATCTTTTTAGAAAGAACGGGTCCCCACTTGATGGCCAGTATCATCAGCACCATTCTTGACTGCTGCCTGTGAAGGAAAGGGAAACCTAGGGATGGTTAGAACATAGCTGGGTGAAGACACAGATGGGAACACAAGATGGGACACGAGACACCAGCATCTCAGCACATCACGTAGGTTCAGATCCACCTGAACAGAGGAATACTCTATCTCTAGCTAACTAGAGGCAGAGCACCTACATCAACAGAGGAGTCCATCTGGAGTCTGGGGTATAGACAGCCCGGTAAGTAAAATGCTTTCCGAGCAAGCATCAGGACCTGAGTTCAATTCCCGGCAACTATGGAAAAAGCTTGGCACAGTGGCTGGTGAGTAGCCACATAAGCTTGACAACCTGGGTTTGAGCCCCAGAATACACAAGGGAAGGAAGGAACTGAATCCTGAAAGTTGTCTCCTCTCTCTCTCTCTCTCTCTCTCTCTCTCTCTCTCTCTCTCTCTCTCTCTCTCTCTCACACACACACACACACACACACACACACACACGAATAAATGCAGTGGACGGTTCCTGAGCCATGACCCCTGAGGTTGACCTCTGACCTTTACACAAACACTCACATATATGCACCTGCACCCATGCATACATGTGGACCCTCATATGCATGCAATTGGAAATAATAAATAAAAGAAGCATGCCTGATTCCCAACTCTCCAGCTCATGGCTGGATCTTTATCGCTCCTACCCTTCCACGCGTGGCGTCTCTCCGGGCTCAGAAAGAACTTCTAGCTAAGGGATTCTGAGCCTTTTGCTGGAGGGGAGCTGACAACATCTTACAGAAAGGCTGCTTGGCTTAGCTCTGTCACCTGGGCTAGACAATGGAGCCAGTGGCCCAGGCTGGCTGGGGTACTGCACTGGACGGGGCACCATGCTGGACAGGGCACGGACCTAGTCAGTCCTCACTACACAATACCCTCCCCACTACAGCTGTGCCATGAGCTCACTGCTTCTCCCAGCCCACAAGGCTACACAGGCAGCTGTGGCTTCTCGGGCAAGAACCAGGCTCTGCCCAGGCCTGGGGCAGAAGATCCCTTCCCCGCCCCCAGAATCTGTCAACCTTCTGGCTAACCCAGATGATGCACTAAGCACAGCCCCCCAAACAAAAGCTTTCATTTACATATAATTTGCCTATCTGCGCAGCATTTGCATAGACCTCCTTTCAATAAGGAGACCCCAAACACCTGCTGCCCCTTCCCCCTTCTCTCTTTCTCTGTCCCTCCCTCCACCCATTTTACCCCACCCCTGTTCCAACAGACAGCCGGTTCCAAAACCTTGGACTGTTCTGCTTCTTTCTCCTGTCCACTACTTCTAGGTAAGACCGCAGAACCCTAGAATGCAAGAAGGGCTGTCAATCATTCCGCAGATGAGAGAAATGAAGAAACTCCCAGAGAGCACCTCTAGGGAGCACTGCCGCTAGGTTCTAACCACAGACGTGAGTCTAGAGCTCTCTCCCAGCCAACACGGAAGGCCTGGCCGTGAGAACCATTTCTCTTCTAGATGAGAAAAGTAAAGTGAAATGTGACATTGTGGCCAAGTCCCTGCCCTCTCTGGAGGGCCGCTACACACCCCTGAAGAGGGACAAAACCAAGAAGGCGGAGACGCTTCCAAGAAGAGCCCTGGTTTACAAAACTGTAATTTCCCGGATTCCCAGGGGTAAGTCCACAGCTTGCTACTGGCCCTGGAGGAAACCACCCAAGAGCCTGAGAGCCTGCTCTACAGTTCTCGCTCCTTTACTTCTTCTGGCTACGTCACGCAGAGAACACATGACCACCGCCTGAAGCAGAGGCTAGAGTCAGAAAGCCAACATGGGACCAACCCTTTCCTCTCCTGGGTCTCAGTTTCTATCTCTCAGAACTAAGAGCTCCCAGTTCTGATGTTGAACCCGTGAGTATATGTGTGTGACTCAGGCACATATTGCTCCAGGCACATTTCATAATCAGGAGGATGGTTAAGGCAGCCAAGCTGACACCATCCTGGCTGCCCATGGGTAAACTCTGCTGAGAAGGTCCCCTCCCACCTTCCTGGCTCCACACAAGCTGATGCTTGGAGATCCCCATGGGAAAGTTGTCCCCACAGCCTCAGGACATAGGCTGCTACAAGGTTCTCAATGGCCGGGCTGCCTCCTTTCTAACAGCCAAAGGTCTGCTTTGGAGTCAGATCTGAGTTCAAATCCACCCCCCACCCTCACTGGATACACAGTGGTATTTCATGTCCTTCATCTGTGAAGTGAATGCCAATGCTGGCTGCAGTGGGCTAAGATGACATTCGGCTCCTCTCCCGCCCCTGAATAACACTCACTCCTCCCAAACACCCCTGGGCTCATCCCTGCTAGGGTTAAGCCCAAAGGAAAAGAAGCAATCGCTAGGCAACCAAGCCCCACAGATCCTTCAACTCCCTACATCACTCTGGCTCCCGCCTTGTTCCCAAAGGAGTTTTCATCCTGGACCCAGAAGCCCAAGGAACCATTATGTACAACACTACGCAGTTCTGGTATAAACCAGAGAAGGTGGTTGGGGTGCCCCACTATAGTATCTTCTCCATATGCATATCACTAACACATACACACACACACACACACACACACACACACGTTCCTTTCAAGGGCTTCAGTCTCCTGGCAACTGCTCCATGCCATATCTTTCCCAGACCACCTCATACAGGGAGCCCTCCAAGTCAGACCCCAAACATGGTAATGTTAGCAACCTCCACTGGCCTCAACACACACACACTCACACACACACACACACCAGACATGACGCAAGGTTGGCCCAGAAAACACACCATCATAAACTCCCACCAGGACAGACACTGGGTGCTTAGAGATCCCAGGTTCAGTTTCCATGGAGCCTGGTTTCTCCTGAGGCAGGGATGTTGGGACCAACTGAGTCTGACAACCAGGCAAATATCTGGGAGCATGGAAGAAGGGCAAAGAGGGAACTGGCCCAGGGTGGAGACACGTGAGGGAAGAAGCCTCAGATGGTGACATATTATATTGGGAGGTGGGGGTGTAGGGGAGACTTTTTTCAGAGATCGTGGTTAGAATCAGCCCCTGGGCCTCCAGCCAACTCTGGGCAATTATGAAGACCGCCAGGCATTGCCCACGCAGAGCAAACACCCAAAACCAGGCCTTGAGCCGAGAGTGGGGCAGAAGGTTGTCACGGTATTTGGGAGCAACGACCCCAGCGCTGGGTGTAACCGATGAAAAGTGGTGCCTGCCTCCGGAGGCCCGATGGTGTCTCAGGGGATACCTCAGTAGGTCGCCCATATGCCCCAGCTAGGAACCTAGAGCGAGGGCACCACCACCCTCCCCATAACTGATTGGGCAGACAGGCGCAAAAGGAAGCGAGACGCCGAGCCCAGAGACAGTGGAGGCACGTCTGTTGGAGAAGTAGGGATGCAACCAGCTCTGAAATGCTAGGAAGGTGGGCTAGTGGGCTGCACGGTGTTAGGCACCTACCCGGCCGGGACAGGGACGCGGCGACCACCACCTGGCTTACCAAGTATTAGCAGCAGCAGCAGGAGCGAACTCAGCGGCGTGGGGCTAGGGACGCCCATTCTGCGTAGGCGGCTCTGGGGAGACTCCTGGGGGCGGCGTGGGCTCTGGGGGGCCAGGGCCGCGGGGGGCGCATGCCCGGGTGGGGGGCAGAAAGCGGAGCAGTGAAGCGTGGGTGCGCAGAGCTCAGCCGAGCGGGAGCCGCCAACTCCCCGCCCTCCTCCCTTCTTCCCCTCCTCCCGCCGCTCTTCCCGCCCTCCGCAGCTCGGGAGACCAGTCCCAGCCGCGCCCCGCTGCCCGGCCCCGCCCCCGCCTCGCCCCGCCCCAGGCCGTCGCCTCGGCCAGACTTCGACCCTGATGGTGGCTCCGCCTCTGGCCTCAGGCTGGGCGAACTGGCGGCACCTGGGCTCCTCTACCCCCATTTCCACGCTCAGAGGGCACCCCGCCCTGCACCTGCCAGCCTTCCAGGGAGAATGGGGTGCTTGCAGGGCCTCTGGGGATGCATGATGGGGTGACTGTGGTTACGCACTCAGAATCCAATTGGGTGATGTGGGCCACTGAGTCTTGGCAGCAAACCCTGCTGATTTATGTAGGCATGGCCTGACCCACGGTTTCCTGGACGTGAAGTGGACCCAAAGGGGCTTCAGAGTCCTGGAAGATCGCTGGAAATCTGTTCTAATACCCGGTCAGAATGCAAAGCGAAAGGGAAGTGGGTTAGCGGTCCAGACTTCCTAGCTGGAAGATCCTTGTTCAGCTCAATGCTTTTAACCTCACTTTTTCCCCCCGCCACATACAGAACAGAGATTGTAAACACTCAAGGAGTTACGGCGATTATTAACTGAGATCATGCACACGGTAACTATGGGGGTGTTTTGTTTTTGCGTTAAACTGCTTTCTACCAATTGGAGTCTCCAACGAGAGGACGTAACACACCTCTTTGCTGGGGAAGGTGGAGCTAGCCTGGAGGTAGGAAAAAGGAAGAGAAGCCTCTTCCCAAAGCTGTGTCTCCAACTGTGAAAAAGGCGGAGAGTAGGGTGGGGCCAGGATGGGAAGAAGGGGCGACTCAGCCTGCAAAACCAAGGCCGCTGAAGTGACCATTAGGGGGAAGTGGCCTAGAACACGTCTAGATCCTTCACCTCCATCCCCTACTTGCCCCCTTCACCCCTGCTGCCTCGCTTACTGCTTCCTATTGAGGCACAGACAGGAAAAGAGATCCGGGCCAGCGGTGACTTCCTCTTCTCAGAGGACGTATTCTTGGGGCTGCCAGTGGAAGCCACATTCAGCAACCACAGAGAAACACTGATAGGGAATCTATAGGGAAGTCAGAACTCCAACCCTGGTCGCCCAAGACTGCCTAGCAAGAGGCTAAGGGACCTGCTCCTTGTCACCTGGATATATCCCAAGCCTGGTTTCTTCACACTGTTTCTCTAGAAGCCATGTTGAGCCATGTGAAAACTGCAAGCTACAGGGAGACTTTGGGAGAAAGCATTCTCCCTTTAGCTGGAAGTTGAGTGGAATGAATGACTTTCTGGTACCAGTTTGAAAGTCGGTCATCATCATCATCACCACCACCATCACCATCACCACATCATCGTTATCATCATCATAGCCATTTATGGGATGGTTTCACAATAACACCGCCACCACCTGAAGATATCCTTTCTAAACTTTACAGATTATTTTACAAGCAAAGTCATTTAACACAAGAGAGACCTGGCCTTTTAAAATAGTTATGTGTCTTGCCCAAGGCCACACAGATTTTAAGGTAACTAACGTGTTACTTTAAAGCTCACGTCTGGTGTGCACACCCTAGCACGCAGGAGGCAGAGGCAGATGGATCTCTGTGACTTCTAGGCCAGCCAAAACCACATAGATCCTGTCTCAAAACAAACAAAAGAGAAAAACAAAACAAATCCACAAAACCTCAAGTCTGACGGTTCCCATCTTTTCTTGTACTCCACTGTTCACTCTGTTCAGGGCGAAAACTCATTCATGTTGCAGGGTACTGAGCGGGCCAGACCTTGTGCTGGATTTTAGTAGTGCCCTAGTCAGCAAGGCTTTCAAGGTCCCCAACTCTCAGGGATATCCTGCGTGTGTTGAATAAACAAGTTAACAGTCAGCACTCGGTATAAGCATTATGGGATGGAGTAGGAGGAGCTCTCTTCCAGGAGATTACCTTATAGCTTGGGACAAAGGGACTCCCGTGCCAGTACACAGAGGTTAGGGGCTGGGCTAGGAGAACGCTTACACACCCCTCCCAAAAGTGTGCAGTCCAGCAGTGGCCAGCAGAGGGAGCCCAAAGTCCAGGACTGACTCACTCCTAAGATGCTTATGTAACTTGGAAAGTTGGGGGAGGGGAGTAAACGCCAGGCACGAGGCTCACCACATGCAGGCACATGGCCCCCCACTGAAACCAAGGGGCTTCACACAGAAAGGTGTTGCGCACACACCCAGCGGGGCAATGCTCAAACACACGCACATGCGGCAAAGGAGGGCCAGATCAATGTCAAAGACTGGAGGACACCCCACACTCAGCACAGACTTATGCAGTATGGAAACTGGCATCCTGGGGTGGAGTGAGCCAAAAAGGAAGAGACCTTTCCAGGCAGATTTAAGACTAGACTAAAGCATAGATTGAGAGGAAGCCTGAGACTGTAGAGACGTGGACACTGTAGTGACCATCACACCAGATCCCCACCCACAGTTCCATGTACTGCCACATGTGGGCAGACTTCAGTCACCAGTCACGTTCCATGTGGTTATTTAACAACATTCGGCCTCCAGATGGCATGTGTATGAAGCATCTAGATGACAGTAAGGTGTCATGAGTATCGTTAGAGGTAATTAAGACCCAAGGCCTGCCCTGAAACAGTTATAATCTGGCTGAAATGTCATATGCTATAGTCACAGCAAGAGAACAGTGTCCCTCAGAGAGAAGCATGTTCAAAGACAAGACTGTTGATGTGACGTGTTCTGCCCTGTGCAAGCTGTGTAACATGAGCTGATTTCGTTCTCCCAGAACCTGTGAGGTTAGCACTTTATCATCTCTATAGAAACCGAGGCATGGAGGACCTAAGGCGTGTTAGACTCGCTGTCCAGTGTTGGATTTCTTGGAGTCCAAATTCAGATTTGAGCTAGGATCCTCTAGCCTGTTGCGTGGTGAAAGCAAATATCACAGAAAGAAAGAGAAAAGAAATATAAGCCCAGCACACACGCACATGCGCGCGCACACACACACACACACACACACACACACACACACAGCTATAGAGACAAACTGACAAGCACACCAGCCACTAAGCTAATAAGAAAATGACACAAACACACACATAATGGTATGGTATCCCCTGCCTCCTTAGTATGTGTAAACTCCAGCTCGGAGGGAGCCTAAGATCCCACACAAGAATATCTTGTGTCTGTGTGTGTTTACAAAGCCTTCACCTAGATGAAGTGATGAACCGAAGGGGAAGTTCTCTCTGCTGAATTGTTGAGAGGTTACAGAAAGGGTCAGAGTCAAAGGAAGAGAAAAACCCTACCCGTCACCTGGACCACAACTTCACGCAGGGGATGAAGCAGGTGCATAAGCAAGCACAAACGTGCAAGCATCAAACACACCCAGACACAGCCCCACAAAGTGGCCCCCCAAGCACACTCCACCACCTCTTTCTCCCCTGAGTAAGTTGTGTGAAGTCTTATACTGCTCTCTCTCTCTCTCTCTCTCTCTCTCTCTCTCTCTCTCTCTCTGTGTGTGTGTGTGTGTGTGTGTGTGTGTCCCCTGGTCCCTCCTCTTGCCCTGACAGAGCTCACACTTCTAGTTCTCAAGCCCAGTGCCAAGCAGGCAGCACAGTTGTTCAAGAATAGAGGAGCCACTATGCTACTTGGGCCTTGGTGTGACCTGGTTCTGACCCACTGAGTGGGCCTAGCCATTGCTTCTCCCAGAGTGAGTGCCAGCTGCTGCCCACTTTGGAATGCTACTCATGGAGCCCTCTGAGCTGGAATCCCCCTCAGCTTTCTACCCTGCCAAGGCCTGTGTTCATTAGCCCTATGGTGTAGGTATCTGGGCTCCACCCACCATCCCCACCGCCCCACCCCCACCCCCAGGCTCCCTGGACTTGTGCTCTGTCCCCAGCCAGCTGAGAGGGACCCGCTGGTTCAGAATCCCATCTGGAGGGTGTCAAAGAGCAAAAGCAGGCCTCACTCTCACTCTCTGTGAGATCCTGAGCAGAGTAGGCCGCAATAAAGTCAGGAAATAGCAGTCAAGTAGACAGCTCTGCGGACTGGGTGTTAGTTGAGCCTCGGGGGCAAGAGGTGGTTAGCACCAGGTGACTGCTTCTGAGTCACTAGGTTGAGCAAGAGGCAAATTTGAAGAACAGGTCATTTACGGGTTTGTCTGCCTCCAGCTGAGTGAGGTGAGGAACAAACGCTGGGCTGACTGAAAGGCTGCTTTGTGTTGGGCGCTGTGTACACACTAGGCTTGCTCATTCAGTCCTCGCCACAGCCTTGGAAGCTAAGAGCTGTGCTTACCTCCCTCCATGTTACAGCCAGGAAACAGGAGCAGAGACCTTGTGCAATTTACCCAAGTTTGCATAGCAAATAAACAGGAACGCTCTCAGGCAAATGAGCTTAAATGTCCTGAACATATGTCTCCTCTCCTGTATGGTGACCTGCATACATTCAGTGTGTGTGAATGTGTGTGCGGTGTGTGTGTGTGTATAGTGTAATGTGGTGGTGTGTGTGTGTGTGTGTGATATATGTATGGTTGTGGTGTGGTGTGGTATATGTATGTGTGTGTGTGAGATGTATGTGCGGTGTGTAATGCGGTGTCTGTGTGTGTGTGGTATATGTGGTATATGTGGTATGGTGTATGTAGCACACAGTAGGTGTTCTATAAATATTTCTTGAATAAGCCAGTGCAGTGCTAGAGGTCCCGGATAAGAGGAAACAATGAGAGCTGTGTGCTGGGACTTTGAAGGAAAGAAAGAAGAACAGGTTTCATGTACACACGCCAAAGACTTCTGACTCTGGGGTCTTAGCTCCTCACAGCCTCCCAGATGAGGAAAGAGTTTTGAGACCCAGCTCCAAAGCACCCCAGCATGGAAGGGCTTCCCTGTTCTCCCCTCTAACCAGAACAGAAGGCAGGGAGGTGTAAGGGGTGGTGTGGGATGCACAGCCTGCCCAGCCAGCTCACCCAAGCTCTGATGCTCCTGCTTAGACCTCCCTGGTCTCAGCTGAGCGTCTTCCTCAGCTTCTTTCCCATCATTCCTTGCCTGTCCACTTGTCCACCTGGACTCTGGAGGAGGCCAGTACCCCTTGGCTATTCTGGCTGAAGAGTGGACAATTCCCTTTTTGCTTGGTCCAACTGAAACAAGGATGGAATTTTTCCAAAGGCTCTCTATTAGGAAAGTAACGGAAAAACAAAGCCAGAAATAAAAACTGCAAAAACAAAGAAACAGATGGAGCAGTGGGGGTGAGAGTGCTGGCCATGGGAGCGAGTGGGAGCTGGGTCCCGATGGTAAGACAATCCTCAATACCCAGACACACACACACACACACACACACGCGCACGCGCGCACACACACACACGTATACACACACGCATTTGTATACGCACTCACAACATCTGCCGTTGGCCCTCGGATGGCATTTTCCACATTGAACTGTATATACAGAGCTTGTTTCAATCTGCCTCCTTATTTTGACTGAGCTTCTCAAGGCCACTGCCAATTCTAATTATTCCTCCTCCTCCTCTTCTTCCTCCTCCTCCTTTTCTTCCTCCTCCTCCTCTTCCTCTTCCTCCTTTTCTTCCTCCTCCTCCTCCTCCGTGTGTGTGTGTGTGTGTGTGTGTGTGTGTGAGTGTGTGTGTATGTCAGGGCAGGGAATGACTAGAGGAAATCAGTCTTTTCTCTCTGGTTACCCCATGGCCTCCATGGTGGACACTTCTGTTTCCTCTGATCTCTGATTCTATCTCGCCCTGACCACTTCCACCCACACATGAAAGTTTCCTATTTCAGAACTCAAACATCTGTCGCTCAAAAATCAAGCCACACAGCTTCCTGGGCAACCTAGCAAGGGCAGGCTCTGTGCTCCAAAGAGGGAAGGTGCTGGAGACCACATCCAGTGAAAGAGAAATTGCACCCCAAAAGACTAGGGCCTCAGAGGTCGAGGGCAGAAAGTAATAACCTATGTGCCTTAAGCGTTTTTGCCCTGCACGCCCAGTTAGTGACTGGGTAAATGAGTTCAGGAAACCTTCTGTCCAATTAGTGGACAGTCTGAGATTTACTCTCTAGGCATTCTGACTCCATTTGTGGACACGAAACTGGTGTCTGGAGCATGACATGGGTATGGAGGTGTGACCAGCTGCCAGCCATGGTGACAGGCAACAGCAAGAAGGAGAACCAGCCACTCTACATTGGCACTGTGTGTTGGCACAGAGGACCCTACCTCTTGATGTTCTTGGGATGAAGGGGCCAACCAAAACAAACATAAAATGTATAGTCTGAGTAGGTGGGGCTGGTATGTCGGGGCTAGACAGTAAGGCTTTGGGCAGACCTGGTTCTCACAGCCAGGGGGCACTGTCCCTAACTTCAGTTCCATTATTTCTATAATGGGAGCCATGGCTGCACTGACCTCACTGTTTCCTGGTCATTGTCAGAAAGATAAGTTATGGTGAGCGCTGTGGCACATGGGCAGTGGGATAGGCCCAGCGGACAGGAGAAGGGAGTCCTCCACACAGGACCCGTAACCCTCACACCCCCTCCTCAGTTACCCACTGTCTTCTTTCCTTTCTATTTCCTAAAGCAATCTTCTTGAAAGAAGGTGGCCTGCTTCAGCCTCCAGCTTCCTCACCACATGCCCTGTCAGTGTGGGATGGGGGGGAGGGGACTTTGGAGGGGGGGTGGAGAAGGGGGGAGGGGGGATTGTTGTTTCCAGGTTTGACCTGCCATGAAGATGGCTTCCTTAGAGGTCACACCAGTCACCTCAGAGGTGTCTGAGGTGGAAAAAAAGAAGTAACCAGCCTCAATTCCCTTTGTCAACTGGAACTTGGCTTTTAGAGTTCTTTCTTATGCTCTTATAACGGTTCCTCTCTTGACTCTAGGTCCTTAGCTTGGTCTAGCTCTCTCAATCTTTCTGGCTTCTCTACCTCACCATCTTCTAGACCAGTGGTTCTCAACCTTCCTAATGCTGCAACCCTTTAATACAGTTCCTCATGCTGTGGTGACCCCCAACCATAAAATTATGCCCCTTGCTACTTCGCAACTGTAAAGTTGCTAGTGTCACGAGTCAGAATGTAAGTCTCTCATATGCAGGATAGCTGATGTGCGGCTTCCATGAAAAGGTCTTTCTAGCCACACAGGGGTCATGACCCACAGGTTGAGAGCTGCTGGTCTAGGCTCATCTTTGGCTTAAGTATTGAACACATTTCTTCCTAAGACTCTTGCCATTTGTCCTCCAGATTCCCCCACCTTGGTGACCTCTGCCTCCATGGTCATCTCTATGCAGGTGACTTCCATAGTCCGTGCTCCCTGCGGAGCTCCAGTCCTGTCTCATCCACTGAAGAAGCCCCTCCTGCAGCCTGACCACACCACCTCAGCCTCGCAACCCACCACAGCGATGTGATAGCTTGTTTCCCAACTTCATAACAGTCATAGCTGCGCAACACCCCCACTCCACAAGTCCTTCCTCCCCTGCCCTGGCAAGCAACCAGCTACGAAGTCCTGAATGCTCACCTCTGCTGTTCCCCTCCACCTCCTCTCCTGCCACACCCTCTCTCTGATAGCTCCTATCTCTTCCTTCCAGCCCCACACCTCACACCCATGCCCTTGCGCGTGCACACACACACCCTTCAATCAAAGGAGTCTTACCCAGGGTACAATTTGAATGAGATGATTTCTCTCCTCAGAAACTTTAAATGTCTCCATATTGTTTATAGCAATATTTCTCAAACCTTCTCGGTGGTAAAAATACAGACTCCCACTCCCCACCCCCGCCCTCATGAATCAGAATCTTTGAGCCTGGCCCCACTGTTCTGTATTTTTAACACGCATCCAGGTGACTTTTAGCATCACAGGTTTTTATTTTCCTTCTTCTTCTTCTTCTTTTTTTTTTTTTTTTTTTTTTTTTTTGGTTTTTCGAGACAGGGTTTCTCTGTATAGCCCTGGCTGTCCTGGAACTCACTTTGTAGACCAGGCTGGCCTCGAACTCAGAAATCCGCCTGCCTCTGCCTCCCGAGTGCTGGGATTAAAGGCGTGCGCCACCACGCCCGGCTCTTCTTCTTTTTTTTAATGGAATGCTGGCATTTAGGATAACACTTAGTCTGACATTCGAGGCTCTCTGTATCCACTTCCCCGATTGACTTCACATTCTCCTCTATACTCTGGATGCTACTGCAGCCCCTGATGTCCCGAACCTACAGGGTTCCGTCTCACGGAGCCAGACCTCTCCTATCTATCAAGACTCAACTAAAAGGCCACCTCCTCCATGAAGACCTCCCTGATTCTTCCGGCTGAGCATCATCTCTCTCATCTTGGAGCTGATACCACCTTCTAGTCTAACCATGTGCAATCAGCAGGCATCAGAACCTAGCTCACAGAGCGCTGTTGTTCCTTTTTCCTCCCCTTTATCATCTGTGCTCTTTCTTGTTACCATTGCAGCCCCTAGAACCAAATAGACTAGGTCTGAGTCCCAGATCCCCCACTTGATTGGGTGCCTCAGTTTCCCTTATCTGTAAAGCAGAGTTGGTACGAGAACTAAATTAACATGCATCGTCTTTAGTTTTTGGAGTCTAGAGGATCCAATGTCAGGGTACGGACAGATGCCACGTCTAGTGTGAACCTTGGGGTAAGGTCCAGGCCTGGCACCTAAACTTAAAGCTAGGATGAGAATCCTTCCCTTAGCCAGTCAGTGAAGTTGCAGGACGATTAAGGAAATGGAGAAATCTCAAAGGCTCAGTACCCACTCTGAGGAAGTAGGGTCAAAGAATGGGGTGGAGGGGTTTGGAGGCTGGGGTGTGAAGCAAAAGGACTGTAAGTGTGGGAACCGTGACTCGGGGTTATGGTGGTCTTTCCAGTATTGGCCCAGAATGGGGCATACAGTAAGGTCTCAAACAAGTGCAGACTGAATGTCCCAGTGGCTCGGTAGCATCAGAAGGAGCACACACTGTTGATTACGCCACATTCCTCTAGGGATAAGATCCTGGACTCTAAGAGAAACTGAGGCAAAGAGGAGGCCAACCTCCCTGGAACTCTGGAAGTGTGTTACATAGGAGAGAGGCCATGGCTCGGCGTGCCAGATGTTTACAGGGCGCCCTGTCCTTGTTGGGCATACAGAATGCCAAAGGGGACAAGCAGAAAAACGGAACTCGATGCTGGCTGAGGAGGAAGGGCATGGTAAGGGAAGAAGGAGGCAGGCAGGAAGGAGGAGGCTAGGGGCCAGGCCAGGCTGCCCCTTGATAGGAGGAATGGGAGGGTGGGGAAGCTCTGGGCCAGCGGCTGGGTCAGATCCTCAGCCAAAGCAAACCTACCTCAGGGGGCTGGGGGACCATTCCTTCCCCACACAGATGGAATCAAAGGCAAACAGGAACCCTGCAGGGCCCAGCTGTGACCCCTGCCCCCAAACTCAGCAAGCCCCATTAACCCTCTCCTCTCTGACACCTTTCATATTGCCAGAGTCCAAAAGATCTCTGAAGACAGGCTCACCTGTTATATGTTCCCTGAATACCACCCAAGAGATGCCAGGTTCCCTAGTCCAAAAGGATACCCAGACCCTGCCCACCTCCATGGTGGCTCTGTGTAAAATATAGAGGTCATCTTTGCTAATAAAACAAAACCAAAACCAAACAGGCCTTCCTTTGTTTCTATGCCAAGAGCTAAAGGGTCCAGACTCATTTCCTATACTCACACTAATTGAAGTAGACACACCTGTACCTACTAACAAGGCTGGGCAGGAACAACTGCCCCCTCGTCTCCTCTCAGCCCAGGGGAACTGCAGGCTACTGCTCCCCTGAGCTAGGCATGAGTAAGAGGAAGTAGCCCAGAGTTTGGGGAGTGCCAGAGGTGAAAGGAGATCTCACAGGCTTTCTGGCACCCCTTGTCACCCAGGAGACAAAATAGGTGACAGCCTGCCCAAGGTCATCCAAGTGGCCAGTGGCACCACTGGGACCTGACTTTTAGGCAAGTGTGCACTGCACCAGTCCAGGACTCAGGCCCCAGGAAAAGCAGGTACACCACTGAGCCCGAGACAGCAGACACGAAAATCTTTTCTTTTTCAATATCCTTAACACCTCGACCTGTGTGTCCCATTGGATGGGAATCCAATGCAGACCTTTCTGGATCCAGAGAAGCAAGGAAAGCAATGAGATAATGGGTTAGGATGCAGGAGACCAGGAGGCTGCTTCTCAGTGCCTTTATCTTTCTCTTTTCCCAATTCTAAACAATGTATTTTGAATAATCAAAAAAGGACAAGAACACCATGGGGGGGGATCAAAGATGGCAGACAGCAGGAGAGTCCAAGGAAAAGAACTTTTAGAAGCTACACCAAGTACACTGAAAAGAGAGACCCATGAGGAAGCCAGGAGAACCAATATCGAGGAAAAGAGAAGAAAACACACACAGTCCCTGTACTTTAGTGGGGAAACTGAGGTAGTAGCGGACCTGGGACAGCTACATCTGTGACCTGGAGCCAGGCCACTACAGTCTGAGGGAATGTGAGCGGAGAGCTAGGAAGAAAGGAGACATTAATTAAGGCCATCCTGGGCCTTCTAGTCTCCCAACTAACTTTTCACCCCATGGTGGTCTTTATTTGAAAGAAAAGAAAAAAAAATGTCACCCACACTCCAGAAGGCTCCAGAAGTCTGGCAGCTGAGACGAGACTACATTAGAAAGGAAGATGAGAGGTTCAGGGACCAGAAGAGACAGGACAGCCCAGGGGGCTGGCAGCAGGAGAGGCAAGCAAGAGGGATGGAGGAGAAGAGGAGTGGGGTGAGGGGGCGGGGGCAGGAGAGGAACTGGGGTGGGGGTGGGGAGTGATGGAGTCTCTCCCAGCTCTTCCTTCCCACCCTCTGTCCCTCCCACTCTCTCTTTCATGATCTTGAAACAACCTTCAAGTCTGGGCTGGAGGCCCCAGGAGGCCAGTCACTTAGGAAACAAAACTGTTTCGTTTACAAGTCCATCTGCAGCTGAGCGCCCACCCTCCCTCCCCCTTACACACTCTCCCATGGACTCTCACGTACACCCACAGTAATGCACAGCTTTCCCTGTAGCCCACGTGAATGCCTGCACACGGACACGTGCACACCACACGCTCCTAGGCGGACAACTCATTCGTAATAGATGGAGTGCACACATCCGAGCAAGCACTGCCCTGTCCCCATCATTTTAAAGGGGGGAGGGGACAGGCTCTCTTATCTTGTCTGAGTTGGCTTCTCAGACTTGCTATGTAGCTTGGGGTGACCTTGACATTCTGATCCTCCTGCCTCTACCTCCCAGGCACTGGGATTGTAAGCATGTTCTACAACCCTCACCTTAGGGGTATTTGGGATAGAACCCAGGTTTCCATGCTTCCTAGGAAGTCACCCAACTGAGCCACTTGCCCAGACTGAAGCTCCTTCGGAGTTAGTACTTGGTACATTCCTACCCACAGAATCACAGACACGAGTGTCCCCTTCGGTCGGTCCTAACTAGCATCCCACCTCCACACTAGTACATGTTCCTATCTCTCTCAGCTCCCTACCCTGTGTATACACATCCTTACTTCCTAGATCTCTGCCGACCAAAAGGCTCGGGCTTTTCCCATTTTGTCCCTCGTGACCTCGTCCTACTCTGAGTTTTCTCTCAAGACCATTCCCGCCATCCCTCCCCACCTCCTGTTCTCAGGTCTTTCTGGTTTCCCTCCTTTGTTCCTCTCTTGACTCAAATGAGTCCCCCTGTCTGGATCCCCAGTTAGCCAGCTTTAGAGATTAAAGGGCCAGATGTCTACCTCCACTGTGATCTGGAGTCTGAGACAGACTCCCATAGGTCCATGAAGGGAGTGGTCAGGAAGGCGTGGGTGAGAAGCAGGTTGTAGGTGCTCCGCCTGCTGTCACTTGTTGCCTCTCGAGTACACAGCAGAGCAGAGTGCCCTTGGGGCTCTGGTCACTCAAATGCAGGACATGGCAGGGAGCCCTAGCAGGCTTTGCAAGCAGAGGAAGGGCACAGCCCTTTCCGTTACTGAGACAGCAGAACCAGGCTGTGGGAAGGCCTGGGCAGTACTGGAAGGTGCCAGCAGGGGTGGGAGGAGGTTGGGGGAGCACACAGACGCTCAGAGCCTTTCTCTTCAGTCTTACCTTATATCTTGAAGAGGCTAGGGCGATTACTCAGGAACTCTGGCTCAGGCCTATAGATGCTACTTATACCCCCCAAAAGGATCATCTATTCACCCCTAAACCCACACTCCACTAGCTTTCAGGTAAATCTTCTAGAGCCTTCGTCCCCAGCTTTACATCTTCAGCTGCTCTCTGTGTCCTTGACACATAGGGACTGTGTTTAATTTCCTCTCATGATTTTCCAGTTTCATCTACTCCAGACCTAGACCGTGAGAATGGACCACAGACCATGAAAAGTCCATGTGTGCTTATAGGGCCCATCCTTCCTGCCTAGGCCCAGGAGGAAACAGTAGGGGCAGGTAGGAGCTGACCCTCCGATGTCTGTAATGGAAAAATCTCAGCTGCAGAGCCGGAGGTGGCCAGCTATTTAGGGAATTCAGATGTGAGCCCTGTGCTCTGAGAGTAGATTTCCTGGACAAGAGGTCCATAATCGCTCTACAGGGAGCTCCCTCCAGGGCCAGAGGGGGCTCAACCCAGCCAGCCCAGCCAGTGGGTACCTTAGGCCTCCTGCCAAAGCCCCACTGCCTCCCTCCTCCTTCCCAGCCAGGGTTCTCAGACCTGCCCCTGCTCAGTGGGCGTCCACTCACTTACTACATGTCGGTGCCCAGAGAAATGGGGACACTGCAGGAGAACTTTATCCCTCTAACTGTTCCTAGTCGGTGGGGGCAGAAAATCTTCTTCTCTCTACCCCCAGCCTCCATTCTTCAACAAATGAACGATGCCAGCACCCCCAGAGTGGCTGGGCTGGTCATGAGTTAGCTGCTCTGTTCCTGTTTCTATTGAGAGTAATGTTGAAGACATCTTCTCAGCTGGAGGTGAAGCCCCTTCCCTCCCCCCAGACCCAACTTCCAGGATTTCCCATGTCATTAAATAGGACTCTCACAGTGGAGTCTGCCTGACCCCTTCCTCCCAGAAGCAACCAAGGAAGTCCTTGCTCTTTCTAGTCCCACAGAGCTGGTATTTGAGGTGATAATGACTTCCATGCCCTCCTGCTACACCTTCCAGATTTGACTTCTCATACTATTCACTCACTGACCTCCCACTCAGACTCACTCAAAGCTCCCCTGTAGCAGTGAAGGGGAGGCTCATCTGCTTCACACACAGAATGGCAGAGATGCTTCCACGTGCCTGCTGTGCCCGGACTTGGGCGGCCTTCCTGGATCTTTCATATCTTCTGTCCTTCACCTTCCCAACTGCTTCTAAGTGTGGAGACTCTTGCTTGTCTTGAACACTGGGTTACAGGTGTGTCCACCATTAAAAATCATGTCACAATGTTGTAATCAACAACATTCACGTCATCTACAAACCACACTGGACAACTATGCAATCACCTTATCCAGAGAGAGAGAGAGAGAGAGAGAGAGAGAGAGAGAGAGAGAGAGAGAGAGAGAGAGAGAGAGAGAGAGAACACACTGGTTGGTGGTGGCGCATTCTCTTAATCCCAGCAGAGGCAGGGGGATCTCTGAATTTAAGGATTAGCCAGATCTGTAGAGCGATTCCAGAACAGCCAAAGCAACACAGAGAAAACTTGTGTCAAAAAACAAACAACAAACAAACAAACAATCGCTATACGGATCTCAATGTTTGAAGCAAGTTTAGGATGGATTGGGCCAAATTCCTAGCTACGGTGGTGGTGGGGTGGCGTATGGAGCCCAAGAGCAACAAGTGGGACATGCCTGGTGCAGCATTTCCAGGCTCTGGTTCTGCAAGGAGCTTCAAATGCAAGAGTCGTCTGATTCTAGTTCTAATTCTTTCTTGGTCACAACGTCCTTGCAGCCTCTTACAGCAGATGGAGCAGGCTGTTGCTTTCTCTGGGAACTTGGATGTGAGCTCAGGGAGATTCTGTCTTATCCAGTAAGATTGCTGAATTCTTATAGCCTTGCTTCCCCACCTGGAAATATAGGCAGGAAATATTCCCAGGACCATGAGCTGGATGCTCTCGAGGGGCCACCTCTCCTTTTTCCAGCTACCCTCTCCCCATTCCTTTCCCCTTGCTTCTCTCTTGTTTGTAGCTGCCCATGGGATGGGGAAATGCTAAGAGGAGCTGAGGGGGACAGACCAGGGACAAAACAGGACCATCAGCTGGGCCAGTTGCTAAAGGGGCGGGAGGGGAGGGGAGGAGTCCTCAGGGATCCAGTTTCAACAAACGTTTCTTTCCCCAGAAGGGGAAGGCGGGAGTGAGGGGGAGAGGGACCTATTTAAAGCTACCCTGTTGCTCAGACTGTCTCTGTCTGTCTGCCAGGGTCTCCAGCTGCCCCAGACAGGCGGTGTGGTCTTGGGATCCTCCTGGTGACCTTTCCAGCCTAGGTCCCCTCAGCCACTCTGCCCCAAGATGGGTCGTGGGGTGAGTATTCCTCCGAGATCAGGGGCCACTCTCTGGAGGGTGGAGTAGAAATGGGACATGGAGAGAGGGTGAGAGACACTGACGGACTGCGTGGGATGGTTTGAACTTGGAACTAGTCTCCCGACTGCACATGCATGTGGATTCGTTCCACGGAGCTCATGAGCCTAGGGACTGGCAGGTCCTGCAGCTACCCTGCTCTCTGCCTCTCCCACAACTAGCCTAAGAAACTACCCAAGTGCCCTTCTAGATCTCCCTGCTCTCTGCCCACTCATCCTTACTCCACAAATCCCTCCTCTCGCTCCACAATCCCTAGCTTCCCAGCTGAAGAGATCTTTGGCACTGTTAGTTCTCTGCCGTCCTTGTTACCCACTGAAAATATCTATTGCTCTGAGGTCCTTAGCCCAAGAGTACAGGGGCCAGCCTGGGGCTGGAAAGGTGTTATGGAGCAACCCCAGAGCCACCTAGCAGTTGATTACACCAGTTCTCAGAGTTCTTCATGCCAGAGTCAGCTGGGGCAGAGAGAGCAAAGATGTATCCCCAGCCCTCACCCCAGCACCCCTCCGGATGTCCCCATAAGCACTGTCCTGGGCTCCAGGCCATAGGCTTTGGGGACCTTTCCAAAGGCTGCTGAGAACTGCGCCTGCCTATGGCATTCTGAAGCAATGGATTTGCCAGTGAAAAGATTAACAGCCATATCTGGGCGAGCAAGGACAAGGCTTCCAATTCTTGGGAATGAAATCCCCATATGAAGAAAAAGGACCCAATCCCTTTCCATTCTGTGCTTGGAAGTTTTCCTCATGTGGAATCGTGGCAAAAGAGGGCACAGAGGGAAAGGGCTTGACAAGGCCATTGCAAAATGTGAGGGAGACAGTGCCACAGGGTGCTGTGCGCCAATTTCTGGATCCAAGGAGGAGTCAGGCAAGGACATGTTATTGCACTAAGCTGAACAGCTGGAAAAACTCGAATCCTGGATACCAGGGATCCAGAGCTTGGGTGGGAACTGGAAATAGAAGAGCATCTCGCATGTGTGCATACATGCATCTGTGTGTGTGTGTGTGTGTGTGTGTGTGTACACGTGTCCACAGCCTTACAATAGCGTGTTCCTAGGATAGTGCTGCAGGCTTCCATGGGTGAACCTGCACTATGTTTCAGCAGGAGAATTTGCAAATGAAGGGCCTCTGGGCATACAGGGTGATGGGTGGTGAGTGTAAGGTGAGGGCTGTAAGCCCGCCCTTAGGAACTATCCATGGGCAATGGGTTTCCCCAAGGAAGAGTCATGATTAAAAGAAGGCACACTGTCCTGGGACCTTCAGCAATATCGTTCCTGCTCCCCATAGAAAGGGCAGATCCAGCTGAGGGGCAGAACCTCTAAGAGTCCAGGGCCAACCAGGTCAGGCAAGCCCAACCTCCATCTAAGTAGAAAGAAAGAGCAGACACCCCTCCACTCTGCTCTACCCCAGAGTAAGGTAGCCCCACCTCATAGAGCTCTTTTGACTTGGAAAGTAACTTGACCTTGGCCTCCCCATTCAGAACTTCTCCCCTAGTACCCTTGCTGGGTCCATAACCTGTGGCACCCCTAACCTAGTGGCTGCGCGTGACTTTGCTGGTCTGGTCTGTTTAGCGGAAAAAGCTGGGTTAAGTCTGGGAGCTCAGAGTCCTACCTATAAGGAAAGCCCTGCAGAATACAATCCCACTCCCCACACTCAACTCTGAGGTCTGCTTCACCTCCATTCCAGTCCACGCCTGTGTGGCTGTGAAGGGCAGCGTGGGAGCTGGGGGGAGGGATCACACTGGTGGGAGGGAGCCAAGCCTCCTCCAGAGGCTGAGGTGGGGGTGGGGGGAAGCGTTGGCTGCTTTCCAGCTACCCCCACTTTGTCCCAGTCTCTGGCTTTCTGAAAAAAGAACTCTCTGTTCTCCTACAACATTGAAGAACCAAAGAGAGGGACTTGTGTTAGGGGAGGGAGGGGAGACCAGAGGGGGAGAGAGGGGTCCCCACTTCCTCTTTCTTTCTTCCCTGGGCAGCCACTGGCCCCAAATCTCCTCAGGCTCCTGGCCATGGAGCCTGAGATCCTTGCCAGGACAGAAGAAGGGGGAAGGGCAGCCAAGCTCTGCACTTATGGGAGAGCAGGGTGGGAGCTGGGAAGAGAAATCGCCACATGGAGTTATTTAGCTCAGCCACAATCCAACACTTAAGAGCCAGTGCATTTCTCAGAGCCACCTATCTGTTTGTTTGTGACAGGATCTCGCTATGTAGCCCAGGCTGGACTCAAACTTCCAATCTTCCTGCCTCCGCCTCCCAAATTATGGGCATACAGATATGCACACCACCAGTCCCAGCTCCATAAGTGGGCATTTGATTCTCATTTTCATGTCTGTTGTTTGATATCAAATGTGCAGAGATTTTCCTGGACTCTGCTGCTCAGACCTCTAGCCCAAGCCTCCCACCCCTCAAGCCCCCAAGGGCCACACTGACGTCTGTCCAGATGCTTTCTCGAATTCAATCCCACTGTGGCCTCCTATCCTCCACTCAGCCCTGCCTCACCAAGCATGCTAGATGACAGAACACTTCAATTCACCTGACTTAATGAAGCCTCTTGCATCGCCCGGGGAAGGGAGAGGCAGAAACATTTCTGAGTTGTTCTTAGCTTCTTTGGATGACTGCCTCAGTTTCCCCATGATGCTTGGCCTTCAGATGCTCAGAACCAGATTGCTTTTGTGGGTAGTTCAGATACAGATGAAAGCATGACGGGTCAGTTTCCTTTTCTAAACGGAGTGTGTCTGAGCAACAGTCTGAGAGCACATCTTCTAGGTCATTGCATCCTGAAACAAGTGTCCACCTTGTAGTGTACCTCCCACGCCCAGCATTGCTTCTGATTTTACTGGACAGAATTCTATTATCCAAGGCGCTAAGCTTACGATTCCTTAGGATCACAGCAGCTGCCGTATCCCCCAGACGGTTGACTCCGATAGGTGAAAATACATTCTTCTCAGTACCCGGGACTCAGAGGACCACAGCCACAAGCTGGTGGAATGGCAGGATACTGCTCTGCATTTGCCCGGATCTGTAGAACATGCACTCATTACAAGAGTGTCAGCCCCGGCCATGGGGAGATAGTGATGAAACAATGTACCACTCTAACGATGTGGGATGCTGATGAGGAGGGAGGCTGTCTATGAGTAGAAGATTCACGAGAACTTCCTCTCCTTTCCACTCACCTTTGTGGTCAGCCAAAATGCTGCTTAAAAAAAACACCTGACTAAAATACATAATAAGCCCCCCCCCCAAAAAAAATACATAATCTTGAAAAACAAAATAAGCAAGCAGCCTCCCCTTCCACTGATGCGCCTGCCTACCAGGTATTCATTCGTTCTTTATGGAAAACACAAATCATAACCACAGCATCAAAAAAACCGACTCCTGAAAGCTCAGCATAGCCTTGAGGGTCCATAGAAGAGCAGGAGGAACCAGGCATAAACAGCTACCCCCTGTATCCTGAGGGAAGTGGAGAGACATGGAGGGAGAGACAGACACGGAGGGAGTTGACAGCATTTTGCACACTATCAATAACCCCAGGTCCTTCCTAGCCCTCCCCCCAGTCCCTTGCCCCAAGGCTGCCTCCATTTGAATGAAGAATCCTCACCATCTCCCCAAAGAAGCTCCCAGGTGGCCCTGAAAACCTGCAGTGGCCCTGAAGAGGAGGGCAGACAGGGGTCCCTAAAGATCACTATTAAAAAAACATGGCGCTGATCTGGACAGAGGGCCCAAGACTGACCCTGACTTCCATGGCTTCAGTTCTCTATTTACTCTCATATATATTTCTTGACAAAGGGAACTCATTTATGCTTTGGAGTTTCAAGTCCTATGAGTTGCCTGTGTCCAGTCCCAGGCACACCTGCCCAAGCAGGCTGGGGAGGGTTCCCAGCATGCCCTGGGCTCCCATTTTATAGCCGTACTTGAACCCATCCCTTCTAGCTTCTCTCAGCCCATCATCTCTACCCATTCCATTTCTACCATCGAGTCTGCTTCTCCCCTTCCCTCCTGGGACTTCTACTCTATCCAGTGTTCCTCTCTAAATTAGGCAGACATTCCTACGGGGTACCCTACCCATCAATGCAATCCCTGCCCACCCCCAGAGTCCCTTCCAATAATATAGGATGATCCTTTTCAAGACGTGTCCTGATTCTAATGGCAGGACATCCTTGGTGTCTGGTGTGAACAGGCACCATCCAGTCTCCCTGATGATCTGAGCCATCCCTTCCTTTTTCAGGCAGGGCGTGAGTACTCGCCTGCTGCCACCACTGCGGAGAATGGGGGAGGCAAGAAGAAACAGAAAGAGAAGGAGCTCGATGAGCTGAAGAAGGAGGTTGCCATGGTAAGGACCACAGAGCTTTCAGGGGGGCTGTGGAGCAGCAGCTCTGCTCGGGCACTCACACGCCAGCAGCCATGAACACCCAGATGAGCTTGGTACCCAGTCTCATGCTCCCCACTTAACCCAGTGCCCCGAAGTGTGCCTAGCCTCCTTTCCCAAAGTGTCTCCATTTCCCCTTCCCCAGGATGACCACAAGCTGTCCTTGGATGAGCTGGGCCGAAAATACCAAGTGGATCTGTCTAAGGTGAGTGGAGCCATGAGGTGAGAGAGGCAGGCAGCTTCAGGAGTGAGAACCCCAAAACTAGAACACAACGCTCCTTGCAAGTGAGGGAAGCAGCCCAGAGATGAGAGACTTACATACATATGGTCGGTCATGGGATTAGTTGGTGGCAAAGCCAGAAGTAGACTTTGGACCCCTGCTTCTCCCTCTTTCCCTGTGTATCTAGAATTCCTTGGAACCCAGACCTTGGCAAGGCTCTGTGCTCCTCCTCACACAGCCACTTTCAGAGACGACAGGCATGGACCAGCAAGGTGACTCATCCCTGTTGTTATAGTACTTGCCGGCTCCTGCTACATCAGTGGCTCTGTAATAAGATGCAGTGCAGACATTTCTTTAATCCTCACCATAGCTGTGTCAGGCATTGTCATCCTGTTTATTAAAGCAAGGAGACTCAGAAAGGGAGACTGACTTGCTGGATCTGTATCCGGGCCCATGCTCCCCACTTAACCCTGTGCTTCCAAGCATACTCAGCTTCCTTTCCCAAAGTGTCTCCATTGCCCCTTCCCTGGGATGGCCAGAAGCTGTCCCCGGATGAGTTGAATTACATAAACAAATACAGGCTGATTGCTGAACTCGCCATTAAAATATATTTTAAATTGTTCCTCAAAGCTAGGTGGTCTTTCACACATCTATTGCCCCAGATACTTGGGGAATAAGGCAGAAAAGATTGCACGTTCAAGAGTGGGGTGGACAATGTAGAGTTCCTGTCACAAAATCAAATCGAAGAGGGCTTTGGATGTAGTTCAGTGCTAGAGTGCTGTGTAGCTTGTGTGATGCCCTAAATTCAATCCTTAGTTTTAAAAAAATCCTCCAAGCGCTGCTGTGGTCAACTGCAGTCTTAGGTACTTAGGAGGCTAGAACAGAGAGAATGCTTGAGCCCAAGAGCTGAAGACAAACTATTGCTAGCTTGGCTCAAACAAATAAAAACATTGTTGACGCTAGCCACAAGTCCAAGGCCAGCTTGGGCTTATAAAGTAACTTCCAAGCTAGAACAATCCCCTGTCTCAAAAGAAAGATACAAAATGTTGTGGTCGGTATCCTTGACCCACTCCTTTCTGTCTCTTCTTAAACTGCTAAGCTCCCATTCTTTAACCTTACTTTATTTTCTAGGACGAGCTTTCTACTCTCTGGCATCATTGTATATTTATTATTGTGGTTTCCTCTTTAGATTGTGGGTGGGTACTTTGTTGATCTCGCCCATCTCTCCATCCTTCCCAGTGCCGGGCTTGCAGTTGGAGCTCAAGGTTCACACATAAAGTGGGTGAACACAGGACATAAAGATCAGTAACAAGTGGTTCCTACTCAAAGGCAGTAACAAAAATTTCAAAAACAAAAACCACACAAACAGAAGGCCAGTGCAATATAGTAAGCCCCACTCTAGATCAAGCATGGGGGATTACCTGGATCCAGAAAGAGGCCTTTGATCTAGCCTGGCTGGTGAGATCAAAGAGAAGTGAGCCTGGCTAGGCTTTCTTTGGAAAGTAATAGGTGATTGCCAAAACTGCGTGACACCCAAGGTCAAAGCTGTGGGGTTTTCCCTGGAGCCCTGGAGAAAGGCAGGATCTGCAGGAAGAACGGAGGGTGGTCAGACAAGGAATTTTTCCGGACAAGGAATCATGCTTATGCATGCTGTCCCAACAAAAACATCTTTCAACCCAAGAATAACCCAGGTGGAGCCACAGTGAGTCCATATTAGCCTTCAAGACCCAAGTCTCATTATAGACACCATTTCCTCTGTGTGGTCCCTCATGATGGTCCCACCCCTTCCAAGCAAAGGAGAATTTTCTCCCTCTAGCTGAACATGATTCTCTAAGATCCTGAAAGATGTGGTAAGGGTTGGGTTTGTTCCCTGTGCCACACCCACACTTTTCCTCACTCTCCAGGGCCTCACCAATCAGCGAGCTCAGGACATTCTGGCTAGAGATGGACCCAACGCCCTCACTCCGCCCCCCACAACTCCTGAGTGGGTCAAGTTCTGTCGTCAGCTTTTTGGGGGCTTCTCTATCCTGCTGTGGATTGGGGCACTCCTCTGCTTCTTAGCCTATGGCATCCTGGCTGCCATGGAGGACGAACCATCCAACGATAATGTGAGCCATGCACCTGACCCCTGGACCTGCTTATAGCCCTGCCCTCCAACTCACAACCTCAAATAAGGTGATGGGAGGGCTCAGGGAACAAGATCACAGACCCAGTCAGGACCTCAGACTGAAGAGAAGTGAGGCTTCTATACATACCTGTGACGCACCCTCCAACACATGTGGGCAGTGAGACATACTCCATACTCCTTCCACTAATAAGCTGTCTTTATCCCTGCGTCTTCACTCCTAGAAAAGCCAGAGCCATGGGGACTCCCTTCTTTGCCCCTTCCATGCTAGGAGTGTGGGTTAGGAGACTGGGGGAGGTTGTGGAGAACGACTACTCAGTACCATTCTCAAGATTGAGTTCAGGTGAAGGATGGGATCCCACATAGAGTGACTCTGGGTGCTCATCCCAGGTGTCACCCAGCCCTGGAGGTGACAAATGACAGGTCCCTCACACTCTCTTTCTCTCTCCTTACCAGTTATATCTAGGTATCGTGCTAGCGGCTGTAGTTATTGTCACCGGCTGCTTCTCCTACTACCAGGAAGCCAAGAGCTCCAAGATCATGGACTCCTTCAAGAACATGGTGCCTCAGGTAGATGGCAGGGACTAGCTGCATCCAAGTCGGGGCATAAGGTTTCTGAGACGGTCTGCCCCTTTCTGTCTTGTGGTCTGAGGTGGAAGGAAGATGGGCAGAAAAGAAACCTTGTGGGCTCTCCACGTCATTTCGCGGCTAATGGTGTAGGGGGTTCTTCTTGGAGAGCAAAGGTAGAAATGAACAACTCACGACGGGCTCTTGGCCTTTCTGCAGCAAGCTCTGGTCATCCGAGAGGGAGAAAAGATGCAGATCAATGCAGAGGAGGTGGTAGTGGGAGACCTGGTGGAAGTGAAGGGTGGAGACCGTGTCCCTGCTGACCTCCGGATCATCTCTTCCCACGGTTGCAAGGTGAGGAGGTCACGGTTGAATCTGTACAGTTAAGAGAGGCCCACATGAAAGTTTAAAAGTTAAAAAAAAATGCAAACATTAAGGTCTCCCCTGTACCTGGTATACCTCCTTCCAGCATATGATGGCTACATGCTACCTCTGCGGATCTATGTGTTAGGAATGCTCTGTGCCCTGGGATTTCTTTGATCTAGTCATTTTATAGCCACTGTATATTGAATACTATTTCCATGATAGAAGTCTTTACATACACCATCTAATTTCACTCTGAAAGATTCCAGGCCAGCCTGGGCTACAGGGATCCCTGCCTACTAAATTAAAGTTTAAGGAAAGAAAGTTGAAGAAGCTGGGTGTGGTGGGTCACACCTATAATCTTAACCTCCCCACAGGCGGAGGGTGGAAGCAGGAAGACGGAGAGAGTTCAAGGTCCACCCAGCCTGCCTACCTAGAGAGGGTGTCTGGAAAAAAGATGATGTAATTATCTGTCGCAGCCTGATAACCCTGGGAGTTAGCATTTTTATAGACAGCCTTGGTGGTGTCTCTGGAGTTGTGCAACACAATGACCCTGCTAACATTCCCACTTTACAGGTGCACAAACAAAGGCCGTGTGAGTTACATAAATAACCCAAAGACATAAAAAAGTCAGGAAGACTCAGTCATGCAAACCAAAGCCAGGGTGATAGCTGAGTAAGGCCATAAATATGTGATGAGGGCAAGTGTAATTTCGTCCTTCCTGTCATGAAGATTGAGGGGGGTTGAATCTGGCTCAGGAGACAGCTGTGTGCCCACAGAGCTGCTGCTGCTGCTGCCAGTTTAATGACGGCTCCCCTTCCTCCTCAGGTGGATAACTCATCCCTAACAGGGGAGTCAGAGCCCCAGACCCGTTCCCCTGAGTTCACCCATGAGAACCCCTTGGAGACGCGCAATATCTGTTTCTTCTCTACCAACTGCGTGGAAGGTGAGACGCTAGCCTCCCAAGAAAGCTCCTCACCCCAGCACAGTGCAGGGAAGGGGCTGACTCCTGAAACTGTACTTATTTGGCTAAAGCTCCGCATATAAAAGGCATTGAGGGAACTGAACTGCGGTAGTAGTCATCTCTGGAGAACAGGGCCAAGGGCACTGGCCAAGGGCAGACTGACTCTGCTGGAAATCACCTCTCTACAGGAAGCTCTCAGTTCTGTTGATCCCCAGGCTGAAAGCCTTCCACAAAACACTCAGAGTCAGGATGCCCCTCCCCCAACTGTTAGGAGTATGGAAGTCAAGTGAGGTCTTCTAGGCGATAGTTCTGGACTAGGCAGTGAGCTGAGTCAGGACTGACTCTGGGAAGACAACCAGGGGCAAGAGATGGTAGGAGAGAGCAGTGTGCAAGGACCATAGACCTCTCACAAGGTGATATCGAATACCTCCCTGCATCCCTGCTCCATGACTTTCCTTCTCCTCAATGCATTGGTTCTTTGGGCTTGTTTCCTTCCTTCAGAGAATTGGAATTACAATAAAAATCACTACACATTAAATTTCCTAAATGTTTAATGTATTGGGATTCTGATTTGCCATAGCGTTCCCACAACTGAATGCATTTGAAAGGTCAGATAAGGTATGCTTACTGCTTATGCATCGACTAGCTCTGAAGCGAGGTCAGGGAAAGAATGCAAGTCATATTCGTTGCATGCTTGCCTTGTGACAGATGACAGTCATAGTTAGTCCATTTAACCACTGACTCCTAGGTAGGAGTTCTAATGTCATTTGAACCCAGATTTGGCTGACTTCAACATGAATGCCCAGAGTACCACACATTCTTTCCCAAAGACCCCTGCAATGTCACATATTTTAGATAATCACAATCTTATTTTACAGATTATAAATAAATAGAATAAATACATAGATATAAATATGTAGAATAAAAGATTATTTTATTCTACATTGAGATCTTGTTTTTTTAATTAAAAATATTTCATAATTGTGTCTGTGTGAATGTGTGTGCGTGTGTGTGTGTAAGTGAGCACACTCATGCCACAGTGCACTTGTGGAGGACCTGCAGACCTTGGTTTTCTGTCCACCACGTGGGTTTTAGGAACCCAACTCAGGTCAACAGGATTGGCAGGTAGGAGCCCTTACACACTGAACCATCTTGCTGGCTCAAGAAAATCGTAAGACTAAACCAACCAGCCAACAAAAACCAATAAGTAATTTACTCCAGCTTATCATACGCTTTTGAAAAATATCTAGAGTAAGATTGATTTGCTGAAATGTCGTGATCAATTTTTATTTCATTTATTGAACCTCTTCAATTTGAACGTCTGTAGTACTTGCCAGATGTCTTCTCAGGCCCAAATGGAAAAGAAAATAATTTGCTATTGTATTAAATCTAAGATTGGTGGTTTATGCAGGGAGGGGAAGCCCTGTGTACTAAAAGTGGCCTCTAGGATCTGAGTCTTCAGCTTATGCACTTTGTGATGGTTTTATCTCCTTAGAAAATATGACGAGGGGGCTGAAGCGATGGCTCAGTGGTTAAGAGCACTGACTGCTCTTCCAGAGGTCCTGAATTCAATTCCCAGCAACCACATAGTGGCTCACATCCATCTGTAATAGGATCTGACGCCCTCTTCTAGTGTGTCTGAAGACAGAGACAGTATGCTCATGCATAAAATAAATAAATAAATCATTTTTTTAAAGCATTAAAAAAAATATGATGAGACGTCAGTCATTGGCAAGCCCAGGGAATTTACCCTCTGTTTTTTCCTTCATGGCAGGCACTGCCAGGGGCATTGTGATTGCCACAGGTGACCGGACAGTGATGGGCCGCATAGCCACTCTTGCCTCTGGCCTAGAGGTGGGACAGACACCCATAGCCATGGAGATCGAGCATTTCATCCAGCTGATCACAGGGGTGGCTGTGTTCCTGGGGGTCTCCTTCTTCGTTCTGTCCCTCATCCTGGGCTACAGCTGGCTGGAGGCAGTCATCTTCCTCATCGGCATCATCGTAGCCAATGTGCCCGAAGGGCTTTTGGCCACCGTGACTGTGAGTGGCAGAGGCTGAATCGCCACCAGGGCCTTCTCCCTGTTTGACACAGACAGTTGCTTACTGCTTCCCAGCAATGTTCTTCCCTTCAGGTCCCTGCAGTCACATAGCAGATGCCATATGCAGAAATTGTTCAGGGCATGCCTGGGAGTTTGAAGTTGAAAATTTGGGGGGGGGGTGAGCTGTATCTGAGCATTCAATTTCTCCTTGGTGGCTTGTTGTGGCCGTGTTCCTCACCATCTGTGTGCTTGTCTCCCGACTCAGTCTGGGGTTCATCCTGTCTTGTGTGCTATAAAGACTCTTTCAAAGGTCACCAGTGACTAACTAGCAAATCCATTGACATTTCTCAGCTCTCATCCTTAATGCTGCTGCTGAAATGAATATTTCTGTCCATCCCCCTGTCCTTCATCAGCCACTGTGATGTGTCACTATCCTGGTTCTCCTGTCCTCACAGCAGCTCAGTGACTGTCAAGCCCCAGCCCCAACTTTCCTCCTTGCTGCCCTCAGAGGAACCCATTTTCGTCCACAATTTCTGTTGTCCCTTTCATGTGGGTGGTTGTCACATCTTTGTACCTGCTCTGGAGTCAGATATCTTCAACTTTCTTCCGAGCATTTACCACAGATATGGCCTAAGAACCTATTTAAGATGCCTAAAGTTGAACTGTCGCTATTTCCTGCTAGGTCCCACCCAGTCTTTTGTGAGTGGGATTAATAGAAAAGGATTAGAGCTTCCGAATGGGGAAGAATCATAGACATCTGTCACTCTCGACTTGGCCCTTTTAATTCTCCTCTCTGTCTGCCAGGTGTGCCTGACGCTGACAGCCAAGCGCATGGCTCGCAAGAACTGCCTGGTGAAGAACCTGGAGGCCGTGGAGACGCTGGGCTCCACATCCACCATCTGCTCAGACAAGACGGGCACCCTCACCCAGAACCGCATGACAGTGGCTCACATGTGGTTTGACAACCAGATCCATGAGGCTGACACCACAGAAGACCAGTCTGGTGATTGGGTGCTCCGGAAAGGGTGACGGGAAATGGATCCTGCCGAGGGACCACGCAGAAGAGGGAGCCTGGGGTATGAAATGCTCTAAGGGAGAGCCAATCTTCTCCCTCCTTTCTTCCCAGGGGCCACTTTTGACAAACGGTCCCCCACATGGACAGCCCTGTCTCGGATTGCTGGTCTCTGCAATCGTGCTGTCTTCAAGGCTGGACAAGAGAACATCTCCGTGTCTAAGGTAGGGGGCCAGCCAGTGAGTGCAGACACAGATGTATTGGGGGGGGGGCTCCTTGAAGGCAGCCAGCTTTCCCTCTCTCACCCTGTAGCTGCTTTGGTGACCTCAGCTGATGCTCTGTCTCCTCCATCCTCCATCTCCTCCCTCCCCCCCCCCCCCCACCGTGACACTGAATTCTCTTTTCTTCTGGCAGCGGGACACAGCTGGGGATGCTTCTGAGTCAGCTCTGCTCAAGTGCATTGAGCTGTCCTGTGGCTCAGTGAGGAAGATGAGGGACAGGAACCCTAAGGTGGCAGAAATCCCCTTCAACTCCACCAACAAATATCAGGTCTGGCTGGATGGCGGGGACACAGAGAGAAAAAAAGAGGGACACGAATGGGGAGAGTGGGTGAACAGAGACTCAGTAGAAGAAAGTGAGTCAACAGAGACTCAGCAGAAAGAAAGGATGGGTTACATCCGAGGAACATGTGTTCCCAGGTCAATCCCGGGACAACTGGCCTGGCTGCATCACCCTCGAACAGGCAAACCTAACCACACGCAGCTTATCCCATTCTCTCCTCTTCTGAGAGACTCCCATCCTCTGGCAATGGTCCTCCAACACTGCCGTCCGAATAACTAACGCACACTTCCATAGTTCCCATACTGTATCCCTCAGCCTTGAGATACCTGTTCCTGCCAAGAATAGCCTCAGGTCTATTCTGCATGCACCATGGAGGGAAAATCCCCAGGACATTGAGGACTAGGGGATGCTAATGAAAGCCGTCCAACCCCTACCTAGCACAACACCTATCCCGACTGATCTTAATACCTATTTGTTGAACAAGTCACTGTTCTATGGAAGCGACTCCATAGAACTCCATGGGTTTTAAGACTCAGGATTATAAACAAACACCCTCCACACATAGTTTCTCCTTGTTCACAGTCTTTGATGGATAAGATTTACGTTGTTAAGGAAGGTTTTCCTTCTAAACAGCTGCTATCAGACCCTGAGCTAAGCAACAGAGCCACCAAGATTCTATGGCTCCCTCTGTAACCGCCTTTCCCTTCCCAGCTCTCCATCCACGAGAGGGAAGACAGTCCCCAGAGTCATGTGCTGGTGATGAAAGGCGCCCCAGAGCGCATCCTGGACCGATGCTCCACCATCTTGGTACAGGGCAAGGAGATCCCTCTTGACAAGGAGATGCAAGATGCCTTTCAAAACGCCTACATGGAGCTGGGAGGACTTGGGGAACGAGTGCTGGGTGAGGAGGCAGAAAGAGGAGCAAGGCTGAGAAGGCGGGGCCTTGGTAGTGTCTACTCTTCCGCTCTTACTCCTCCCGCTTACTCCTCCTCAGGCTTCTGTCAGCTGAACCTGCCTTCTGGAAAGTTTCCTCGGGGCTTCAAATTTGACACAGATGAGCTGAACTTTCCCACAGAGAAGCTCTGTTTTGTGGGGCTCATGTCTATGATTGATCCCCCCAGAGCAGCCGTGCCGGATGCCGTGGGCAAGTGCCGAAGCGCGGGCATCAAGGTACTGGCCTCCTTCCTACCCACCCCACCCGTATCCTTGTATGCCTGGTGCCAGAGGTCAGGGGACTGCAGCAGCTGCTGTCCTGAGGTGACGCAGGCTCCTGTTGGCCTCCTTCCCACTGACCCAGAGGAGTTATCCATCCGTAGGGAAAGGCGCATGCCTGATAAGATCGCTCAATTCTGCCTTTCGCTTAGGCCTATCCTCTAGCCCAGCTCACTGCCCCGTCTGCGTGTGCCGTGCCTCCTTCCCATCTCAGTCTCATTCGAAGCACCAGTCGGCACTCCTGGCATGGAGACCTAGTTATTTGACTGTCCCACTGATGCTCAGTCTATCCATTTGGAAAAGGACTAGTAAGCTCTTGACTACCCCAATGGGCTCCTCTTATGACTCCATATTCTCCTCTCTCATTCACGATCCTCTCCCCTACCCCCCCCCCCCACTGAATTCTTGTCCAAGTGCGGCTGGTCATTTCTCACTGACTTCTCTCTTTTATTTGTTTGGTTTGTTCTTCATCCAGAAAATATTTATTGCTTATCAGAATGCATCGGGCACTTGGTCCCCGACATCTTCTTTTTCCAGTCACCAATTCTGGTGCCATCACTGTCACGATTTTTTAAAAAACAAAGCAACTCAGCCTGTCCCCTGAAAGCCACGTCTTTGTATCCCACTGAGGATACAAAGATGTGTAGAAACTGAGCTCCACCTCAAGATCTCTCTGGATTGGCGGGTAGAGGGGAAGATGCTTCTAAACACATCACAGAACAGTCACAAGAGTTGGGGGTCACTGAGGACCTATTGGTCAGATGCCCTAATAAGTTATTTTAATTTTTCATACTCATCAGACACTACTCTAAACACTGTGCATGGCTGCCTTCTGAGTCAGTGCCAGCATCTCCCTGTTACATAGACAGAGAAACTGAGGCACCGAGTAGCAAGGCCAAGACCACAGAGCTAGTAAGTTGCTAGGTCAGAATTTGAAACCAGGCAGTCTGTTTCTTAACCATCACACCAGAAGACTAGGTGCTATGTGTGTGTGTGTGTGTTTTAACCACAATAAGAACTCAGTATGGAAAATAGGCATTATTAACCCCCACTGAAAAACAAACACAGGGAAACTCAGAGTAGGTAAATAGCTTCCCCAAAATAGAAATGTTGTAAGAGGCCAGCTGGGAATGGGAAGCCCAGTTGGCTTGTCTGGGAGTCATGGTCCTTCTGCCCAGTCAGGTGCCTCTCGGCATGATGAGAAATGGCACAGCGGCTGGGCAAGGGCTCTGTGGAAAACCAGCGGGGAACTGTTAATTCCACCTCAGAGAACTAGACAGGGTTTAGCAGAGGGGATGATATTTGACCTGGGCCTTAAAGGCTGATGAGGATTCAGTAGGCTCTAAAGGAAGGGGAGCCATAGCAAGAACAGTCCGTACCCAGATGTGCCTATAGTATCAGGAGATGTGAGGGTCAGCAGAGGAGAGATGGGGGACTACTGGGAACTAGGACTGAGACATTGGGTCAGGGCCAGTTGGAAGGATTTCCTTTAAATGCCAGACTTGTGTGCCATGGAAGGCCACAGATGTCACAAAGAAAGCTTTAAGGCTACCTAATGGAGGATGGACTAGATGTGGACAAGAGCTGAAGTCAGGGAACCAAAGAGACAGATTCAAACAGATTAAAGGTGCACAATAGCCCAGGCCAGGACGAGGATCTCAATGGGACAGCAACACAGGGAACGGAGACACATAGTTGCATTTGAGAAGCAGTTTGAGAACTCGGTGAGCAAGCTGGGCGTGGGGTACAAAGATATGGGAGAGAACAGGACAGAATGGTCAGAACAGATGGTATCTAAGAGAGGGAGAGGAGCTGCAGGGTGCTGGGAGGACTGATAGGATCTCAGCCTGGACCATAAGTTTGAAGCATTTATAAGGGGCTGGGTGGATGAACATCTAGAGACAGTTGGAGTATAGAGTTCAAGGTCAGGACTGGAGATTTAAATATCTCATTAGCACATGAGTATAAACTAAAGGTTTATTAGAGCATTTTATGACACCGTTCAGAAAGCAAACAGGAGTCAAGGAAAAAGTACAGAAGGAGACCCTAGGTTCACCAACATCTCTGAGGAAGGGGAGAAAGGGAAGAGAGGAAGACGGATGGTAGGACATAGCTAACATTTCTTGTCTACATAAAGCCAGCCTGGGATGGTGTGGATTCCCCCCCACCCCCACCCCCAGCCCCACTGTTCTGAAACAGAAAAAGGACTTGTCTAAGTTCCAACAGCTGGTAAATGGTCCCATCCAAAGCCAGGACTTGCTCCATTCTGCCACCCCGAGGAAGCTTGAACAAGCATGCAGTGGAGTAAGGGTACAAGTGGGGCAGAGACGAAGGAGGTGCAGAAACCAAGTGAGTGAAGGGTTTCCATACATTAGAGAGTCAAGACAGCAAGGTTTGATGAGACTCTTGTTTTTCAGTAGGAAGGAACTTTGGGGGTAGGTTCAGGTTGGTAATAGGAGCAGGAGAGAAGGCAGTGGGGCCTGAAGAGGTGTGTCTTGCTTCAGATCTGTGGGACTTCTTCTCCAAGCCCACATATGCAAATCTGTCCTTTCTAGCTTTATGCTGATAATAGCCTCTCTCTAGGCATACGCCCTTCTCATCCCACTCCATGTATTGTGCAACAGTAAAAAACATTAATTATCCTGGCGAAGGCAAGCCTAGCCTCCCCCCCCCCCGCGCCCCCCCCCGCCTCCCCGTACTATGCAGGACAGTTGGAAGCAGACAAACCTGTCAGCAGATGAACAGTGTCTCCACCTTAGCCCTGCTGCAGTGGCCACTGGAGATACTTGGGAAACCAAACCTTTGTTCTGGGTTCCTGGAACCCTGAAGAAGCTGCGAGTGCTCACTAAACTTTGGTCTTCTTAACTGTATTCAGGGGAGCTGCTAAAGGCTGGCGAGATGGCTTAGCCATGAAGAGCGTTCACCCACAGCTCTTTCAGAGGACCCACAAGGCAACTCAGGGTTGGCCCTCTTCTGGCTTCCAAGGGCATCAGGCACATGTGTAGTACACAGACAGACAGACAGACCGACAGACAAAACACCTATACACATAAAATAATAGAAGGAAGAGGAAAGAGGAAGCTGTTCAGCTTTGACTCTCCCATTTCCACATATCCAAACTCCTAAAGCAATCTCCCAGACAACTCAGCCATGATAAAGTACACACATAGTCCCAGCACTTGACAGACACAGGCAAAAGGATCCTGGAAGTCTGAGGCTGGCTTGGACTGCATACCTCAAGACCTTGTCCTAGAGAGATTAGAGGGCAGGGAGGAAGGAGGCAGGGAGGAAGAGAGAGAGAGGAGGGAGAGAGCAAGCAAGTAAGATATTGACAGACAGACAGAAAGACTGGACTGGGGAAGAACACAGACTCTCCTCCTCTGCCAACGGACCCTCATCAACCTGTTAATCTGCTATAGATGTTTTTTGGCTATTTAATCATGCCCCCTCTAAAGCCTGAACCCAGTTTGTTTGTTCTCTTGCCCTTACTGCCACACACACACACACACACACACACACACACACACACACACCTAGTAGTTTAACCTTACATAATCTAGGGAAAGGAATGGGGAGGGGAAACCAACACTGCTTTTTCTTTCTGCCTTCTCCTTCCTGTCAGGTGATCATGGTGACCGGGGATCACCCTATCACAGCTAAGGCCATTGCCAAAGGTGTGGGCATTATATCAGAGGGTAATGAGACTGTGGAAGACATTGCAGCCAGGCTCAACATTCCTGTGAGTCAAGTCAATCCCAGGTGAGGCCATTACAAAGATCACATTGCTGGCCAACACATCATCTCCCAGAGAGGCCCTGAGTGTCCCTTGGGAATATCTGGACAGCATACCTGGGATCCTTAGACTAAAGTTTTTCCTTTGACAGCCCAATGGCTGGTCCCTCAGACAAGCTTGTGTTCAGGCTGTGCCACCGATGAGCTGTGTCACCTTGGAAACATCTTGCAGCCCTGATCTTTCATTTTCTCAGTTATGAAATTCAGATGCTGTCCACACTGCAGTTGCTATAGGGATAGAATCTGCCTAGCAAATGGTACTTCTGCTTGCATGGGAAGGATGTTATGTCTCCTCTGAGAGAAATAGCAGGACTCGGCTTCACAAAAGAGAGCACAGAAGCAATAGTAGAGTCCCACCTCCCAGAGGAACTAAGGCACACAGTGGGTGGGGTGGGCGGGGAAGGGCAGCAGGACCTGCATGAGCATAGATGCTGTCTCTGCCCCTACCCTCCAGAGAAGCCAAGGCGTGTGTAGTGCACGGCTCAGACCTGAAGGACATGACGTCAGAGCAGCTGGATGAGATCCTCAGGGACCACACGGAGATTGTCTTTGCCCGGACCTCCCCTCAGCAGAAGCTTATCATTGTGGAGGGGTGTCAGAGGCAGGTGAGCAAGACAGTGAGAGGCAGAGACAGGGCCAAGTCAGGAGCCAGAAGGGCAAGGACTCGCTTCTCAAGCACCTTTGGTGTCCTTCCCCCATCCCAGGGAGCCATTGTGGCAGTGACTGGTGACGGGGTGAACGACTCCCCTGCGCTGAAGAAGGCTGACATCGGCATTGCCATGGGCATCTCCGGCTCCGATGTCTCTAAGCAGGCGGCTGACATGATCCTTCTCGACGACAACTTTGCCTCCATTGTGACAGGCGTGGAGGAGGGTGAGGAGGCTGTGTGGGCTACATGACATCCAGGATGTCTGAAGGCAGACCTTCTCTTTCCTCTGACTTTCACTCTAAGATTCCACGATGCTACAGCTTTAAACCTTCCTCTTAGAAAAATAAGCAGCCGGCCACAGCTCAGGGGCTAGGGTGGGGAGGGTTCCTCGGATCTCCCTGATGCCCTCAGAACCTCTCCACAGGCCGCCTGATCTTTGACAACTTGAAGAAGTCCATCGCGTACACCCTGACCAGCAACATCCCTGAGATCACCCCCTTCCTGCTGTTCATCATTGCCAACATCCCCCTTCCACTGGGCACTGTGACCATCCTCTGCATCGACCTGGGGACAGATATGGTGAGGCCAGAGGGCAGAGTCGAGCCAGACTAGGCAGTCCCACGGAATAGGGGTGGGGTGAGCTGCACCCAGGCATCTGACTAGATCCTCACCAGTAGACAGCAGATCAGCACAAGCCCGGAGGAATATAGGAATTCTCCCTCCACCACACTCTAGTACTGGGGATTGAACCCAAAACTCACTCGTGTTAGGCAAACACTCCACCCTTAAGCTATGTCCCTAGTGATAACAGGAGCTTATATACCAATGTGCTGAATTCTGTTGATGCTTCACTGAGCAGTTTCACAGACCTCTTCAGATACCTTCTCCTCCCTGTGTCCTGTGTGTACAGGTTCCTGCGATCTCATTAGCATACGAAGCAGCTGAGAGTGACATCATGAAGAGGCAGCCACGAAACTCCCAGACAGACAAGCTGGTGAACGAGAGGCTTATCAGCATGGCTTACGGACAGATTGGTGCGCCCAGCCAGGGCTTGGGAGGGTATCCCCTAAAGGTTGCTTCTAGTTCCCGAGAGAGATGAGTGACGGTTCAGGAAAGAGTCCAGCTGCCAGAGAGCCAGAGACTTCCATCTCTGTCTCCAAGGGATGGCCCTTTCCCTCCCCTTTCTCTACTCAAGTCCCACCTTTTGCTTATAACTGCTTTCAGGCATGATCCAGGCTTTGGGTGGCTTCTTCACCTACTTTGTGATACTGGCAGAGAATGGGTTTCTACCATCGCGGCTGCTAGGGATCCGCCTGGACTGGGATGATCGGACTACCAACGACCTGGAAGACAGCTATGGACAAGAGTGGGTGAGTGGGTCTGTGGATGTGTGCCTCATACAAGAAGGGGTGGGACTGAGACTGAGGTCCTGGTTGGAATTGGCTAGGAGCAGCCAAGAGGCTGATGATAGGCTAAGTGCCAGGTTTAACAAGTGTCCCTTCCTCTCTTCTGCCCAGACCTACGAGCAGCGGAAGGTGGTGGAGTTCACATGCCACACGGCCTTCTTCGCCAGCATCGTGGTTGTGCAGTGGGCTGACCTCATCATCTGCAAGACCCGTCGCAACTCAGTGTTCCAGCAGGGCATGAAGTGAGCACCTACCACTACCGGTCCCTACCAGGCAGAGGCCTCTGTACATAGTCACCAACCCACATAGGCCAGGATTCCAACACCAGCTCACCTTAGCTCCCGGGGCTCAGGTTTGCTAAGGAACTATCTGGTTGTAATAACATACTTAACCTTGGCAGTGTTTGAAACAGATCAAAAGTGAGGACGGAATAGCAAGACTCTTTCTCCTGAGTTGTAAAATTGCTCTGAAAGTTACTTTGTTATCGTTTCCTCCCTTCATGTTCATCTTCCATGTTTTCTTCTCACCTTTCTTCCTCCTCCTTCCTTCCTCTTCCATTCCCTAGTTAAATGGCATCCTTTCCCCAGTTCTAAATCCTGGGTCAGGTCTCCTGTACTCCATACCAACACTTGGCAGGTAGCTGGGTTTATAGCATTGATCTTGTGTGCTGCATCTGCCTAGGGGCACATTCAGGCCTTCCTACAGTGTGGCACCATATGCCTCCCAGGGAATCAAGTGTCTCACTCTAATCTTAAAACGGCTCCTCCGGGTGGGTATCATTGGACACTGTGTGGGCAAGAAGTTCCATGAGGTTGAATAGCTAGGCTGCGCAGCTGCTCATGGTTGTCTGGGTTGGTCTCTTCACCCCATATTGTAGTATCTCACCTGTCATGCGTACATCTGTCACCTCATCCACATGTGATTTTAACACAGATAGGGACTGAGTACTGAAAGAGCCAGGCTCTTTTTTCCCCTACCATAAACAAAGGTCACAATTCCCCAAATGAGTTTTGTCCCAGGGAATCTAAGAAATTAGGCACAGACCTGTACAAGACACTTATAAGGAAGTATGTGGGTGACACAGGAAGTAGAGACAGAGCCAAACTGATTCAGTCAGTCCACAGAGAGGCAAATAAGAACGATACAACATGAGCAGGAAGCTAAGCTAAGCACAGGAAGAAGCATTGATACCCACAAACCACCTTGCCAGAGACAGCCTCAGAGTGCCTAGGCCTCTAGACCGTTAGTAGTCCTCAGAGATACTGTCAGCAACATTTCAAAAAGAGATATGAAACCAGGCTCTTACTTGCAAGAATCTGCCAGGTTTTCTAGTGGGTCATCCTTAGATAAGCCCCAAGGAGACAGTGACAGCATATTAATCCAGTTCTTCTTGGGACCCATGAATATTTATAATAAATTTTAATACATTCATCACTAACAAGTATAAATTGGGAGACAAAAATCAATTAAAATATGGGCTGTGTGGAAAAGGAACACTGAGACATCCCTGTGTCCTCTCCAGCCTTCGCCTCATGCGGTCTGTAACTGAAGGAAACTTGTCTTCTTTTCTCCTTATTATACGTAGAGAGCAAGCACACAGCTCCAAGAAATTAAGCTCTCATCAGTCACCCAAAGTCAGGCAATGGAGAAGCCAGCCATACTTGACAGATCTGACTCTAGGAACTGCCCTCAGCACTTTGCTCGGTACTACTTTTAAATTCTGATGCAGACAACAGAGGTTAACCATTTCCTGTGTGCTATCACAGGAGCAAGCCTTGGCTGGGATCAGTATCTCACAAGCATCCTCTTCGTTCAAGGTCTGTAATAAGCAACCACCCAGGTCGAAGGAGGAGACGCCGAGAAAGAGGGCTCGGTTCAGAGGAGCTTTTAAAGACATCTTGTTGGGAAGACAGCATCTTCCCAGCCCACGGGCCTAGCGCACAATAACAATATCATATGTTGCCTGTGGACAGGCCCCTGTTGACTACAACATCTCTGGCACAGAGTTACATAAGAAATAACTATTTAATGAGCACACACACACACACACACACACACACGACAGTATTCAGAGGTGAACAGAACAAGCAGAAGAAAACATTTGTTTCCTTTGGTTACATAAAACATGAGAGGGTGTTTGAAAGGGACTTGGATGAAGGACTTCCTCACATTCCTTCCGGCTCCTTTCCCTTCTGTCCCCAGGGGTGTCCCTGGAGTTCCCCCTCCCGCTATCCTCCCACAAAGCTACCTGCCTTCTTTCCTTTGTCTTTCTAGGAACAAGATCCTGATTTTTGGGCTGCTAGAAGAGACGGCTTTGGCTGCCTTTCTGTCTTACTGCCCGGGCATGGGGGTTGCCCTCCGGATGTACCCACTCAAGTGAGCGTCTCTCTAGGGCTGATGGAGAGGGAGCAAGATGGACTTTAATTCTACCTTTGTGGCACTGTTCCAGCCTCTGAAGCTCCTGACACTTCCCCCTGTTGCTTCCAGGGTCACGTGGTGGTTCTGTGCCTTTCCCTACAGTCTCCTCATCTTCATCTATGATGAAGTTCGGAAGCTCATCTTACGGCGGTATCCCGGGGGTAAGCATGTCTGCTCTGCAGAGAGGTCTGTCTGACCTAAGGTCCCAGGAGCCCTGAGCATGCCCACCCCGGCCCTTTTCCTCTATATCCTGTATCCCATCTACCTTAAGGTTCTCTAAGGCCTCCACTTTCCTCTAGAGCAGTGGTTCTCAACATTCTTGGTGCTGTGACCCTTTAATACAGTTCCCCATGTTTTGGTGATCCCCCCTCCCCACCCCAACCATAAAGTTATTTCGTTGCTACTTCATAACTGTAACTTTGTTACGGTTATGAACCGTAATGTAAATATCTGATATGCAGGATATCTGGCATGCCACCCCTTTGAGACAGTAGACCTTGGGAGGCCTTTGGGCCTGACCTAGTACTTGTCTTGACTTCAAGCGGTGGAGTTTTGCTTTGACCTGTGAAAGGATCATTTGACTCCCCAAAGAGGTCACTTCCCACAGGTTAAGAACTACTGCTCTAGAATTCCAGGTTCGAACGGTCAGGTTAGAAGGGCCCTTCAAGGTCATCCAATCCTCTACACGCTTGCTGATAAAAACGATGCACAGAGGTGGATGTATCTGTTTAGGATCACAAGGAAACCCGAACACAGGGCTCCCGATTCCCAGGCATCAACCAAGACCTGGTTTGTGTTCCCTAGACACATCTTTGATCATTTGCTGGGTTGAAATGGATGGCCTACAAACCACACGTGGGCTACGGACAGTGTTTGGTGTACAGTGGCCCAATATTTGTGTGTGTGTGTGTATGTGTGTGTGTGTGTGTGTGTGTGTTTTAATGGGCCCAATATCTAAAGCTTTGGCATTTTCACATGGAATCTAAAATCTGACTTCTGAAACAAACATTAAGACCGTCAGTCTCTGTAGCACCAGCGGGACAGCTGCCTCCTTAGATGCTTGCTACCTGGGAAGCCCAGCAGGCATTTTCAGCATCTACCACATGAAATACAAGTCTCCCCTGAAGACAGACTTGTCCCCTCCCTCCCAGTTAAGAGCATCCAGCCCACCCAGCAGGCCCAGGGCTGTCCTTTCCCTCTAGCCTACTCCCCTGGCTACTTCTCCTCTCTAAACTCAGCTATTCAAGCCCTGGTCAACCCTAAACTATTCATGCCCTGGGCAGGGTTGATCTTTTGCCTCCTTTGATGCTCCTGCTTCAACCTTTATCCTATCTCTCCAACAGGCTGGGTGGAGAAGGAGACGTACTACTGAGCTCAGCGGCAAAGGAAGAACGAGGGGCAGGGGGAGATGGGGTGCTCCGGAGGGGTTGCTGAGGGTTGTGGTGAAGGGAGGGACTGGGGAGTCAGAAGGAGGCACCTGAGGGAACTAAGATGGTAGCCTTGGGTAAATAAACTTGAGGAGACTGCTCCAGCTGCTCCACAGGTCCCGCTGTGAACCCTGGGACAGATCACCTCTTCAGATCCTTCCCATCCCACTCTGCTACATTTTCCGAACAACTAGGGGTCACCCCAGCCCTTCACCTTCACCTGTATTATTCAAACAGATCAACACCCAAAGGTTAATCCCAGCTAACCCAAGAGGAAAGCCTCTCGGGTCACCAAGTGTCAGTGACCCTTGGCTTCATTCCTCTTCCCATTCTCGCCTCCCTTCCCTTCCTACCCTGTTCCTTCCCCTCACACCTTGAGAACACAAAATTCTCCTTCTGTGAGCCTAGGGCCAAAAAAGGAAGCCAGGTGGAGAGATTAGGTCTGTCTCCCAGCCAAGGCTGGTCAGGAACCAGAGGGGAGCTGGGCTGGCAAGGAGAGGTTGGGGTGTGCTGGCTGAAGGAGAGAAAGGAAAGAAGGAAAGAAGAAAAGAAGGAAAGAAAGAAAGAAAGAAAGAAAGAAAGAAAGAAAGAAAGAAAGAAAGAAAGAAAGAAAGAAAGACCACAGGTTTGTCATCTTCAGCCTCCGGGTAGGTGGGGTAGGCTCTGGCTCTGTGTCCTGCCTTTAGAGACTAGCACACCAGCAAACCAAATTCCCATCTCATTAGAGTAGCAGTAAGGGCAAGCCCAGGGGGGGTAGTGTGCCACCCGTGACCCACTGATCCTTGGGTAATGGTCCTCTCATCCATAAGGCTTAGGTGTCACAGAAGGTCCAGCTATCTCAACCCCACACTCTTGGGAACACCTCCCCCCCCTTTTTTAGAACAATAAGTTCTCTGCGGCCTCACGCTGTTCTGAGAGCCCCGTTAGCTGCCACTTCTCCCTGTGCTCTCTCAATCCCTTCTGCTTCCCGCACATCTGCTGAACCCACGTCATTTCCGGTACTGCCTAGTTAGTCCTGGAAAAGGCTCTCTTGGCCATCGGCAGGAATCAGTGTAGAAAAGTTTCCAGGACATCCCCGGCTTTCCGGAGCATGCAGAATCAGCGTAGTTCATGACACTGTCAGACACTTTAGACACGAGAGAAATTCTTAAGAGACCTACGCCTTTGACCTCTCAGATGGCACGGCCACTGTACCCAGGGAAGTGCCCACTTTCCTTGAGACAGGAAGCTGGCTTCAGGTTCCCATGGAAGAGAGTTTCCTTTCCTTATTCCCTTCTCACCTAACAGTTTTGCTCTTCAGACAGCCGCCCATTCCCTAAGCCTCGCCTAGAAACCATAGCATAGATGTACCTAGATGAATGAGCCAAGCAACTGAGAAACAGCAAGGAAACTGGAAGGCTTGAGGTGGGAATATGAAGGTCAAGACAAGAATTAGGGAGCTGAAAAGATGGCTCATCAGTTGACTGCTCTTCCAGAGGTCCTGAGTTCAATTCCCAGCAACCACATGGTGGCTCGCAACCATCTATAATAGGATCCACACACTCTTCTGGTGTGTCTGAAGACAGCTACAATGTACTCATAATAAATAAAGTAAATAAATTTAAAAAAAAAAGACAAGCATTAGGCCAGGGCCAAGGGCCTCCCAAGGGCTACTGTCTCACCACAGTGGAGTTTTGCTTTACCCATAAATACCTTGAACTTTTTCAGTCATGTGTGGCCTTCAGTTGGAAGTCTAAATGGGACACCATATTTATTTGGGCCTAATTAATTTGAGATCATTGACTTTGAACAAAAGTTTACCTTCCGCACAATCAATAAAGTCATCTGGTCGGTAAATGAAGAGCATAAACGATATTGCTAGGAGCGGTATATTTAGTCTTAGAGTATGCTTCTCGAGCACTTTAGAAATCTCCCTCTAGCATCAGCAAGTTCATTGGCTAATAATTCTCAGCCCTGATCTATCTGTTAAAGGAACATCTACAAGGTCCTTACTGGCGACCTTCTGGGAGACATTAGTTTGAGGCAGTACATGTATACTTGAAAATAATAAAGTTGCATTTCTTTATGAAAAATTACAAGAGAAACTGCTCCCATGGTTGATTTCTATACTTCATATTGGCCTTCCCCTCAGTCTGTGGTACTGGATGTGTGCATGGAAGGACTTGGCTTGCCAAGGGAACTGAAAGAAGGCGCAAATATCCTGAGTGGCAGGGAAGTAATCCTGCCACAGACCATGGTCTAAAGGGGAGAAAGTTAAATTTATATATCCTCGTCCTCGTAGCCAGGCCCACCGGGATCCATAAGGGTTTGTCCAAGACAGGGAAGAGTGGCTAAGGGTCCATGACAGGCAAGGACATTTCAATTTTTTTTCCTGTTTCAGACAAAATCAGTCCACTCCCAATCTTAGGGGCATGGAATAGAGGTTTTGTTTTGGGGCCACAACAGCCAAGTCAGTGCCGACCAATAGCGTATACTGTACCCAGCGCCATCTTTAGGGAATGAGGTAAAATGCAGACATCCTTGAGGTCTCCCTGAGTAGGTGTCTGAGACCTTCTCGCAGAGCGTGCATGTGGTGGGCAGAAGGCGAGACACTGTGCACTGAGGTGAGGAACAAGATGGTGCACATTCCTGCAGGGGTCTGTGGGGATGGGAGACAGGGGGACGCTGGCTCTTACAACCCACTCTCAAACCTCAGCCTAACCATGAAAAACCTGCCTCAGCCCAAGATATGTATCGGCCCCTTTATTACCACTCTCACTGTAGTCATGGTGATGCTGCTTGTTCCAGAGGTTGTCAGGGTGACAGCCGCTCCCTCGGTGTCTTTAAAAACATCAGTTTTCTTTGTAATGGTTAAGAATGAACCCGGATTAAAGTTTACTTTGACCGCACCTCAGGGCCTTGGTTCTTGATGGATTCTCTACCAAGAACACTTTTCTTTTCCTTCCCTGGCTTTCCTGCCTCATACTGACATTAGACATTACATCTCCTTGGGAAGAACTCTCATGGCTGCCCTCAAAACGCTGGCATTCCTGGCATTTCTTTTCTATTCAATTTGTTCTTTATTCATAAACACTAACTCCTGATCAGCACGGGAGATTTGAGATTCGACCCACTCTGTGTCTGACTTAGGATGCTTCACCTTCCTTGGGCAACCTGGTGGTCCCCCGCTCCCAGAAGGTTACCATGTTGATGCTGAACTTAGTGTGGACATCTGGTTAGCATAGTGCACAACAGTCCAGAACTCCTGAACTCCAGTGATCCTTCAGTCTCAGCCTCCCTAATAGCTGGGACTACAGGCATGTGCCACCAAGCCAAACACTAACTCAAATTTAGGTTATGAAAAATGGATGCATGGATGGATGGATACATGGATGGATGCATGGATAGATGACTGGATGGATGCATGGATGCATGGATGCATGGGTGGATGGATATAATATGCTAAGTTATATGCACATAACAGTGGCTAGAGAGACAACTCACTGGTTAAGAGCACTGAGAGCTCTTCCAGAGAGGAACAGGGTTCAATTTGATTCACAGCATCCATGTGTTGACTCACAGCTTTCTGTAACTTCCGTCCCAGGTGACCCAACACATTTTTTTCCCTCTGTGAGCACTTCATGCACCTGGCACACAGACATGCATGCAGGCAAAGTACCCGTTGTCTTAGTCACTGTTCTATTGCTGTGAAGAGACACCATGACCAAGGAAACGTTTTCAAAAGGAAGCATTTAATTGGGACTTGCTTACAGTTTCAAAAGGACAGTCCATTGTCCTCATGGCAGGGAGGGTGGCAGCACAGAAGCAGGCGTGGTGCTGGAGAAGTTACAGAGCTACCCCTGCAGGGCCTAGCTTAGGCTTTTGAAACACCAAAGCTTATCCCCAGCCTCTTCCAACAAGTCTACACCTCCTAATCCCTCACAACAGTCTATCACTGGGAACCAAGCACGAAAACACATGAGCTTACAGGGGTCATTCTCATTGAGACCACCATGCCCATACACACAAGATGCATGATTAAGAAAAAAATATGGAGAGACGCAACTGCCTGCTGGAGGATCTTGGCCAACATATAAGAGATTCTGTTGGATGTGATGCTAGAAAGTAGTCCAGGCTTCCACCCAGCAGGAAGAATTCCACACATCATGACTCCTTTCCCAAGATAACTGGACATGTGATAATTCACCAGAAGAAGATGACAAGCTAAAGGATCAAAATACGAAGAACGCATCCCTAAATGGTGGAAAGTCAGTAGCTCAGTACCAATTGCAAAGGAAGATGTTGAACAAAAAGATTGTTTTTGTATTTTTTTTTCTCTGAAAGAAGGTCTCACTGTGTGGTTCTGACATGCCTGAAACTATAGATATAGACCACACTAGCTTCAAACTCAGATCTACCTGCCTCTGCCTCCAGAGTGCTGGGATTAAATTGGTGAACCCAGTCAAATGAGTCTTTAAAAAGCCTCCTTGAGCTAGGTAGGCCTAATGGCATATGTCAGTAATCTCTTCACATGAGAGGCTAAGATAGGAGGCATGTAAAACCAGCCTGGACCACAAAGCAATACTGCATCTCAACATCAAATGAGCTGAGGAGATGGCTCAGCAGGTAAGAACACTCGCTGCTCTCATACAGTCTTCACTTCCTAGCGCCCACATCCAGTGACTCACAAATACCTGTAACTCCAGATCAAGGAATAGCTGACACCCTCTTCTGGCCCCCGATGGCACCTGCAAACATACAGTGTATACACCTACACTTGAGCACACACATACCCATAATATAAAATAATCTTTTAAAACAAAAACAAAAACAAAAACAAACAAAAAAACCACCCTAGTTTCAAGATTCAAGTTTTTTTCCCTTGAATTCTTCTAAGAATATTCTTATATTATTTAAACCCTACTAGAATATAGAAAGAAATTGCCTGGCTTATTTTATGAGAGACAAGTGTCATTTTAATAACATTTTTATAATCTGATAATAACTCCATGGGAATCCAGGGAGGTGTATGAGAAGACAGCTGTGAGGAACAGTTCATCGGGACTGAGGCCACGTGATGAGACACTCATTTCAAATGGCTTTGAGAAGGGTATCCCTAAAACTCAGCATCTCCTCCTGCCTCAAACAGTGAGGAAAAAAAAACATACTGGGGAATGTAATTGTGTTCAGCAAAGAGAAGAAGGGGAGAAGTCCAGAATTTGATGTCAGCCTTTGAAACCCTGAGTTAGGAAATAACGTTTTAAAACATGGAAACGGTGGCTGGGGAGATGTGTTGAAGAGATGCCTGTCAGGAAAGTGCTTGCCACATGAACATGAAGGACCTGGGTTCAGAATCCACCCAAGCACACATGTGAAAGACCAGGTATGGCTGGATGCGTCTGTGGTCCTGACACAGGGAGATGCACACGGGACAATTCTATCGCTTGCTGGCCAGTGAGCCTTGCTGAATCAGGGAATTCTGAGTTCAGTGAGAGATTCTTTCTCAAAAATAAATAAATAAATAAATAAATAAATAAATAAATAAATAAATAAGATGGAGAAAGATTGAGAAAGACAACCAACTTCTAACTGCGTGTACTTAATTCTAGCTACACACACACACACTTTAAAAAAAATTAAGCTAAGCATAGTGACCCACATCTGCAAATCTCAGCATTTAGGAAGTTGAAGCAGAAGAACCACACATTTGAGGCCAGCCTGGGCTACATAGTGAGACTATCTTTAAACACACACACACACACACACACACACACACACACAAAGAAAGTAAAGAGACAAACAATAACAAATTAATTTTTTTTTTATGAAAGAGCACAACTGCCTATAACAGCAAGAAAGTCAGCTTGTGGTGGTTTGAATGAGAATAGTCCCATAGGCTTATCATATATCGGCATGCTTGGTCCCTGTTGGTAGAACTGTGTGGGAAGGATTAGGAGGCCTGGTCTTGTTGGCAGAGGTGGGCCACTGGGGATCTTGAGGTTTCAAACGTCTATGTTGTTTTCAGCTACCCCTGCCCCCATCTCTCTGCTTTGTGGTTGTTGTCTCAATATGCACACTTTCAGCTACCACTCCAGTACCATGCAGGCCTGCCTGCTGTCATGCTCCCATCATGATGATCACGGACTTTGGAACTATAAGCCCCAATAAACCCTTCTTTCATAGGTCGCTTTGGCCATAGTGCCTCTTCACAGCATCAGAAAAGTAAGGAAGACCCAACCCAAACAGAGGAAGAGCAGCAGCAGCAACGAGCCCCGGAAGCAGGATGCTCAAAGTCACAGGATTCAAAATTCAGTCAAACGCATCTTCTAACACTAAAGACAGAAGACTGAGAACAAACGACTTACCTCTGCAACAGACTCAAAGCAAACCAGGCTCGAGCCCTAGTGTGCTCAGCACATTGATTTAAAGCTAAATTAAAATAAGGAGGACAAAAATATAAATGGGCATACATGGAGAGCTACTGCTGGCTGCTGTTCAGGAAGACCGAAGGCACAAAGAGAAGCAAGTTGCTCTAAAGGAGTCAGTCCAGCTTCAGCCAAAGCCCTCGCTGTATTTTTAATGAAACATAACACAGTTTGTGACATTCAGCTGTAATGGTAGCCAGGAAGCATCAGACTTTTTTTTTTTATGGATGTGAGTACACACTCAGTCTTCAGACACACCAGAAGAGAGCTATCACACATCAGATCCTATCACAGATGGTTGTGAGCCACCTGTGGTTGCTGGAAATTGAACTTAGGACCTCTGGAAGAGCAGCCAGTGCTCTTAATCACTGAGCCACCTCTCCAACCACAGCATCTGAGTTTTTAAAGAGTAAATTAATAAAAGCTGATGCTTAGCCTATTTAATCACACAGATTTTTAAAACACTTCTGGCCTAAGTGGCTTCATTATCGAAAAATCTTAACAAAGATGAAATCTGAAAGCTTACCATTTGACTTTGATTCAGGAACTACTTGTGGATTGGCTGCTCTGAGCCAGGCCTGCTCCATAGGCCTGGATACAGCCAGCAAAGGCCCTGGGGAACAGGCAATTAGTGAGTCCACAGATAATGGGCAGGAGCGTCTCAGAGGGTGAGTGTCCTGTGAAGGGTGTCTAGGCTTGGCCTGGCCAGAGGCCCTGCTTAGTATTTCACCATTAGAGCTTTCTCTGGAAAGGTCAGCCTTTGGGCTAAGATCTGTGGATCACAATGAGCGTCCCGAAAACAATCTGAATGAATGATGTCCCCTCTGCCCTGCCTCTGCACAGTACCAAAAGAGAAACGTAAACACCCTCGTTTCTCAGACCCTATGATCTACAGTGCTCTCCTGCCTGCAAGATCTGCTAGGGCAACGGGGACACAAAGTTTGTGGGAGTAACCAACCAATCTCTGATCTGACATAATGCCCACTCCACGAGATGGGACCCATACCCAACACTGCTTGGGTGACCAGGAACCTAAGACTAGGACCAAATAAGACTGGTCTAAAGAATGAAGTGTGTGTGTGTGTAAGTGTGTGTGTGTGTGTGTGTGTGTGTGTGTGTAAGATGACTCCTAATGACATTCTGCTATACTCATAGAGCAGTGTTTTGCTCAGCCATCATCAGAGAAGCTTCCTCCTGCATCAGATGGTAACAGAGACAGAGACCCACAACCTTAAGTGGGATGTGTCCATCAAATTCCTCCCATCAGAGCTCAGGGGAGCCGTGTGGAAGAGAAGGCAGGAAGAATGTAAAAGCCAGAGGTGACAGTGGACAGCAAGAGAACAGGCCCTCTAAACCAACACGCGCAAAGCTCACATGAACTCACAGAGACTGAAGCAGCAAGCACGGGGCCTGCTCAGGACTGCATTGGGTCCTCTGTATTTACATTCTGGCTTTAAGTTTAGTGTTTTTATGGGATTCCTAAATATGTGAATGAGTGGGTCCCTGACTCTCCTGCCTTCTCCTGGGCTCTTTTCCTTCTGTTGGGTTTTCATGCCCAACTTTCATGTGATCACTTTTGTTTTCTCTTTTATATTTTATTTATTTATTTAAAAAAAGAATGAATGAATGAGTGAATGAATGAAAATCTAGCCACTAGGATAAAGGTGAACCACAGAACTGTCATTTATACCTGCTGAGAGCAGGAAAAAAATCAGTTTTCTCCAATGGAATGACACTGGGTATATCAACCACACCAGGGGGAGGTCACATGATCAGGAATAATTAACCAACAAATAACAGATTCCATAGGTTGTATGTGTGTGTGTGTGTGTATTTACTTTTATTTGGTTACAATTTGTGCTTTTTGCTTTGTTTTTTTGAGGGGTGTTGATGTATTTTCCTTTCTAACTTTTGGGGAGTTTGTTCTTTTTTTTGGTTTCTCGAGACAGTGTTTCTCTTTATAGCCCTGGCTGTCCTGGAACTCACTCTGTAGACCAGGCTGGCCTCGAACTCAGAAATCCGCCTGCCTCTGCCTCCCGAGTGCTGGGATTAAAGGCGTGCGCCACCACGCCCCGCTGGGGAGTTTGTTCTTATACTGAAGTTTTGTTTTTGTTTTTGTTTTTGTTTTTGTTTTTGAGAAAGAACTTAAAGTTAGGTGGGTATGGAGAAGGAGAAGATCTGAAAGAACTTGGGAGAGAAGAAGATGATTAAAAATAGATTTAAAATTGAATATGACCAGAAAATTTAAAAATGGTTTTATATAATAAAATATTTTTAAACAAACAAACAAACAAAACTCAGAGACTGTGAGAAGACATTTACAGTGTAAGTGGCAAGAAGTCTAACAACTCAATTTAAGAAAAAGAAAACAATGTAAAATTGAAAGAAAACAATGTAAAATTGAACGAATGATACTATAGCTCACAAAAAGAAAAATGCAACCCAGAAAATCCACCATTATATTGGAAAATACTTGCACAGACAATAAAGAAATGCAAATTAGCCAAGCCCCTCCCTCCCCAGAAGCCAAGGTCACCCCAGTGAACCTTAGACTTCCTTATCTTATTGCTGAGCTCCAGGGCAGTGCCCTTTTAATAGCAGCTGGCAGAATATCTTAAGATTTTAAGTGAGCTTACCTTATGATTCAGCAAAGGAAATCGATTCTACAGAAATAGGGGCCAAAGCCACCTCTAACCAGTTTGCCAGCGTGGCAGTGTTTTTCACGGTTAAGAAAACAAATGGAAAATAGTCTCTCTGTGTCTCAGCTGCAGGAACAACCACACACAAGCACGAACAATACAGACTACATACGGAAAGCCTACAGGAGCTGAGAGAGGGGCCTCAGCGCCTGCTGAGCTAAGAAATGAAAAGAGGGGTGAACAGTGGTCTGTCGGGTGAAGATTGAAAATGCAGCTCTCCTGGGGTTCTATTTGAATAGACATAGGAAAAACTGAGAAGCTGGTCAGCATATTAACTCCAGTTATGGGAAACTTTGGGAAGGGAAAAGGGACTTCTAGATTTTATTTTCTACTTTTTTTTTTTAATGCAAGATCTCACTATGTAGCCCAGGCTGGTTGCAAACTCAAGGTTCTCTTGGTTCATCTCCTGAGTGTTGGCTGAGATTATTTTATCCTATATATAGCAGAGATGTGTGTATGTGTGTGTGTGTGTGTGTGTGTGTGTGTGTGTATGTGTGTGTGTGTGTGTGTGTGTATGTGTGTGTGTGTGTGTGTGTGTGTGTGTGTGTGTGTGTGTGTGTAGGCCAGAGATTGATGCAGAGAATCTTCTATTGCCTTCCACCATATCTTTTGAGGCAAGGTCTCACTGAACGGGGATCTGGCCGATCCGGCTAGACTGGCTAGCCAACTAGCTCCAGGGATCCTCTTGTCTCCCAGGCCTGTGAGCACAGACATCACAGTCAGTGTTTAACCTCGGTGCTTGGGATCTGTACGGAGGTCCTCAGGCCTGCATGGCAAGCTCTTTGCAGATGAAGCCACCACCATAGCCCCATTTATTTTATTCTTTTTGCTAAAGAAGGAAGAAATTTTCTGAAAGGAAGAGACTAACCTCTGTTTGTTTGGGTTTTGTTTGTCTTTTTGGTTTGGGGGCGGGGGCATTTTGTTGTTATTGTTGTCTATCTGTTTTTCTATGGGGCTTTGGATGTCCTGAAACTCACTCTCTAGACCAACCTGGCCTTGAACTCAGAGAACCTCGACCTCTGCCTCCTTGGTACTAGGATTAAAGGAATGGGAGGTCCACCACCACTAACCTGGGTTCCATCTGGGAAGGGAATAGGTGCGAAGAACTCCATCAGTACAGTGATAGACGTTTTCAGGTACCCTTATAGTCACAACCACACCCACCCAGCCAAAATGCAATTAAACAAATACCAAATAACCGAAGTGTATGGGATACTATAACTGAAAAAAATATAATTGACAGAAATAGATAGCTGCTTCGGATCCTTTTGAATAAAGTATTTTAAAAAAATAATTATCACAATGCAGTAACAATTAGTGAGAAAAAAAAAGAGAGACCAAGAATTTGAAAGAGAGTGGGAGGGACAGATGGGGGCGTTTAAGGGGTAGAGAGGAAAGAGTATTAAACACAATTAGCACATAAAAGTCAAGGCGCTTAGTAAGAGCCTTGACTCTTACTAAGGCGGGTCAACAGAAGAGCTGAACGCATCATTTAATTGTGTATATATATATATATATTTTGTATGTAGGTGTTAGTATGAATGTGAAGGTCAGATGACAACTTGCAGAAGGAAATTGGTTCTCTCCTTCTACCCCGTGCGTGGGTCCTGGGGGTTGAACTTGGAGGTCGAACTTGTGTCGTCAAGCTTTTCAACCAGTGCTCTTGCCTACTGAGCTATCTTGCCAGCCAATATTGTACAGTAAGGGACGACTGTACATCACATGGGGCAGTTTTTATTTTAACTGAGAACTGCACATGTAGCTGCATGTGAAACCACTAACAGTGAATCCAAACTATTCATTGAACCCAGACCACGTACCACCAGAAGTTATTCTTTGTATGGGGCAAGGCTTCTTTAAGTCCCCCCCCCCTTTTCTCCTGAGATATCGTTATACAACTTTACATACTAATGAGACCGAAGAGCTCATTTATATAAAGAGCTAAACCTTGGCTAAATATTTGATATTACACAGCAATATTTTTCAGAGTTGATTGATCAATGTTTTTTTATTATCAATCACCAGTGCTAACAAAGTCATTTCTTGCCAATATGCAGTGCAAAATAGCAGAAGTATGTTTCAAAGATTGCTGTAAACATTATCCTAATCTCAAGCCAAAACTCACTCAGTTTTTTTATATACAATTTTAATGGAACCCAAGGCATCAAACATTCTTGCACAATGCAATCCAAAATTACAATACTTCCACACCAAGGAATCATGGGATGAGAATATTAGAGGTCATTTTCTTCACGTTTCTATAAGAACAGAAAAGTTTGTTTGTACAGTGAAAACACCAAATGAGGGAGCGGCAACTCAGCAGTAAAGGAACGCGCTGCCCAAGCCAGAGGGCCTGAGCTCTCAACCTCTGGGACTCCTGTGATAAAAGAGAAAGACTCTCACAGGTTGTCCTCTGACCTCCACACAGGCACTGTGCCATGTGCATGCATGCAACACACACATACACACAGATACACACACACACACACACAGACATGCACACCACAAACTGAGCTACAGTATTTCTGGCAACATTTGTTGCACCCATACAACAGTGCCAAGTGGGCATGGCGTTTGTTTAGAACCAAGGCTATAGAGAAGCTGCATGACAGAACAGGAGTGGGCACTGGCAGAACCCTGATTCATTACATGCTTGATTTCAAACAAATCTTTTGTTCTTTTACACTAAGAACCTTTTTATTGTTGCCCGTGCACTCGCACGCAAGTGCACACACATACGGCCTTTTGGCCACACGACCATTTATAGGGTGGCCACATACAGTTTGAAAAGCTAGGATGTAGAGCACCTCACTTTCATTCTGGCTCTTGCTACTTTACAAGGTAGAAGGCATTAAACAGAACAGGAAAGTACAGAAGGGGGCAGTGAATTTGTACAGTCACACAGATGTTAGATGAGGACTCAGTATTCACACACAGAGTTCATCTCTAGAAATAAAAAAATAAATTCAGTATTGGCCAGTAGCTGAGCCTCAGTAGAGCTGGAAATGTCAGCTCACGGCTCTCAGAGAATGCAGAGACAAGAGAATCAGCACACGTTATAGATCATACCAGTACAGAGCAAATTCTAAACCAGTAAGGGCTATGTAGCTAGGCTACATACACACATTACTGTTTCGATTTGATTGAGCCACCTAACTGGAGTGTCGTCCCTAGCCTCAAAGTCACAAGACCATGCATACAAAGACTTCGTTCTAACTTTGCTGTCTGATCTAAATTCTCTCTGTGAGCAAACCTGCTCCAGTCATCCTCACCCAGGTGGAGGGAGATTTGTGCGTTCTTGGTTAGATCTCTCATGAGCCCATTATGATGCCAGGCCTAGGCTGTCGCCATAGCACCCAGAGGACCCAGGGCTGGGAGCACCAGGCCTGCCCAGAAGCTCACTCTGACCTCGGCTCCCACTGCACTTCCCACCTGCTGAACCCCTGCATCTTCATCATTTAGGTACCTGGGTACCCTTTGTGCCAGTCCCTGCTCTTTACCTCACCCTCTCATTCAGAGTCTAGACTCACTCCACTTGGTGCTTCCTTCTCCAGCTTTACCACTCAGACTTGCTCCCTTCTTCACCTTTCCTTTCCCAAGCTTATAGATAGCCCTCTCTACCTTCCCACTCCTTGGCTGACCTTTGCTCTTTCCATCACACTGGCCTCACCACCACCACCCCCAACTCCTCAACTCCTCCCCCCACTCACTCCCATACCCCCTTAACCCTCTTTTGCTTTCTTCCCACCGGTTGAGCAGAGCCAGCTATACCTAGAGATCATATTATGGAGCCTGGAAAAGAAAAGGACTTAGAGGACCCTGGTGAGCAGAATCAGAAACCAAGACCCAGCACAAGGTCCTCAACGACAAATAGACAGCCGAAAATGAAAAGAAAGAAGAAAGATTTAGAAGAGCTGAAGAAGGAAGTGGTTATGGTGAGGATGCCCAAAGCAAACTGCCCTTGAAAGACCCTTCAGCCTTTGCCTGATGGCTTCCACATCCTACCTGAAGAAGAAGCAAAGCATGCTTCCAGGGCTGTCCCCTCCAACCCCCTCCTTCCTCCCTGCACAGGACCCGAGGTCATCGTCTCACCTTAATGAGTATTCTGTTCCCTCAGGATGATCACAAGCTAACGTTGGATGAGCTGAGCGCCAAGTACTCTGTGGACTTGACCAAGGTAAGATCTGCCTGAAGCAGGACAGAGGTCCTCAGTGACTTGAGGCCACTAACCAGGGCAGTGCAGAAGCTGAAAGTGACCCCCACTCTCAACTCCAGATCCAACTGTGTACCTCTTACCTTCAGCCCTGCAAAGCTCCACACAACTCTACTTGGAAAAAAAATGGTGGCGGTAACTATCCGAGAAAGTTGTGATGGTGTGAATGGTTGGGAATATGCCTTTTGTCTTGTCCTCTAGACCTGTTTATACTCTTAGGACTTATCAAGGGCTCCAAAGAGCTTAGGTAAAAATAATGTTATTGGTATTTGCCATGGTAAAAAATTAAATTGGCAAATTTTAAAAGTATTTCTGAGTTCCTTTATAAAGAGTAGTGGCTGGGAATGTGGCTCAGTGGCAGAGCATCTTCAGCCTGAGTTTGATCCCTAGAGTCATGAAAGAAGAGAAGGACAAAAAAGGTTTATTATAAACTAACAGCAATAATTTTTTTAACCAATTAACTATTTTTCCAAAAAAATTACTGTCATCTTACATTTTACAAATCTCTTTAATACCTAACTTTCTTTTATGTTTGTTTTCTTGAGACAAGGTCTTACTATGTAGCTCTGATTAGCCTGGAACCCACTATTATGTAGATCAGGCTGGCCTTGAACTCATAGAAATCCACCTGCCTCTGCTGGGATTTATGTATGCCACTACACCCAGCATTTAATTTCTAGTTTTCTAATAGAAAAATCTGAATTCTCATACCTTTTGATAGTAAATCTACTGGGATGTATCATGACATCTTTGGAAAACTTCAAGTGTTATCTTTCTATTAGTGTGACAAAATATCTGAATCTGTGGTGTTTGAACAAGAAGGGTCCCCATAGATTTGTATTTGACTACTTTGTCCTCAGTTGGTGGAACTTCTTGGGAAGAATTAGAGGGTGTGGCCTTGTTGGAGGAAATGTGTTACTGGGGCTCTAAAGTTTTAAAAGTCCAGCCATCCGTAGTAAGCTCTGTCTGTCTCTGTCTCTCTCTCTCTCTGTTTGTCTGTCTCTCTGTCTCCCTTTCTCTGTCTCTTTCTGTCTCTCTCTCTCTGCCTTGTATCTGTGGATCAGGGTGCAAGCTCACAGCTACAGCCTGCCTGCTGCCATAATCCCTGCCATGATGGTCATGGCTCTAACCGTCTGAGACTGTGAGCCCCAACAAACACTTTGCTGTGTACGTTGCCTTGGTCATGGTATCTCTTCGTAGCAATAGAACAAAGTAACTTAAGACAGAGACAAACAATGTAAAGGAGAAAGGAGTCACTCTAACTTGGAGCTAGGAGGATTCAGGCCAGGGTCTCTTGGCTCCACTGCTCACGCTTCATCTGTGGGGAGGAAGGAAGCCACGTGATGGAACACAGCTGCTGACTTCATGGCAAATAGGAAGATGAGGGGAGAATCCCAACATACCTTTCAAGGGCACCTCCCAGTAGTCTAGTTCCCCCCCCCCCCGAACTCTCCCGACAGCACCCTCACAACACCACCATCAGCTGGGCGTCAGGTAATTTGGGGAATATCTAAGAGTCAAACCATAACATTTACCATACACTTTTTTTTTTTTTTTTGAGGCAGGGCCTGACTATGTAGATCAGGCTGTCCTGAAATTTGGTGGCCAATCATCCATTCCTCAAGGATGAGTAAAGATGACAATGATTTAGTATTGTTACTAAAAGCTTTAGACTCTTGAGAGAATATTGAAGCCCCTTAGGTCTTTTTGAAGACAGGCTAAGGGAATGCCTGATAGGCTCTGGTAGATTCTATTATCACATAATATTAAGGAAAAATCGCAGAAACGCATGCATAAGGCCAGAATAAAATCCATACATTGGTGTCTTTAGTTTGATTTTTCCCTTGTTTCCAATTTGGAAAGCCAAAGTGTGAAGGCCAAGATGTTTCCAGCATCATGGATCATAGCCCCAGTTAATCTAGTACATTATAATCAACTCTATATGTTTGTTTCCCAACTTGAGCTCCCTAAAAATAAGGAACATTCTTGAATTTCATTCATTCAATTGATTGATTATTATGAGCACCTAAGTTTATGTGTGGAGGTATGATTGTGCCACTGCGTGCACACAGAGGTCAGAGGACAACTTGTGGAATTCAGTTCTCTCTACCATGTGAGTCCAAGAATTAGACTTAGGTTGTCATGCCTTGCTGCAACCACCCTTCCCTTGAGATGGCTGTCATGCCATCTCAGAGTCCCTTTGGGTGGAGACCATTCCTATTAATGATGATATTCTCAGCTCCTATCACATGACCAAGCCACAAGATAAAATACTCAAGTTCAAAAGGTTTGTAAACCAATCCACACACAAATGCGCAAACAAACGAAAAAGCTCTCTATGAGTAAGCATGCTAAATGAAACCCCTTCTACAATACAAATTCTTATAGGAAAGAATCTTCAGAAGGATCTTCCACAGCTGCTTTGGGGTAGACCTATCCTGAGGCTGTAACCAGTAGGTCCTCTCGCTGTAACTGGTTCTTTTTCACAGCTGCCTCTACATCCTTATTTCTTCTCCACACAGGGTCTTAGCGTCGTAGAAGCCCAGGAAATTCTGTTTCAAAATGGACCGAATGCACTAACTCCTCCTCCAACCACTCCAGAGTGGGTCAAATTCTGTAGACAACTGTTTGGTGGCTTCTCCCTCCTACTGTGGACTGGTGCCTGTCTCTGCTTCCTGGCCTATGGCATACATGTAAATTATTACAAAGAAAACGCCAACAAAGATAATGTGAGCTTGCTCCCTCCCCCCCAAACTCCCAAATTCTCCTCACCTGAATCCCCAATAGTTCAGAAGTTTCTGGGGAAGCTCTTGATCCATCTTGGTCTCCTGCAAACTCTATCTAGAAAGCTTCTAGTTTAGCTCCCTAAAAGGCGTTATTCTACCAGTCTACTCGCCAAGTGGCCATCACAGTGTTTCTGCAGTCCCTCCCTTCCCCTTTTGAAAGATTTATTTACTTATTTAATGTATATAAGTACACTGTAGCTCATCTTCAGACTCTAGCTGTCTTCAGATACATCAGGAGGAGGGTAAATGGTTATGATCCAACATGTAGTTGCTGGGGATTGAACTCAGGACCTCTAGAAGAGCAGTCAGTGCTTTTAACCGCTGAGCCATCTGTAGTCCCCCATTTCTTATTCAGAATGCCAACCTCTTCATCTCTTGCTTTCCTTGGCTCATTGTCCACCTCCTGCCGATAGAGGGAGAGGAAGATTCTCATTCTCTAGGAGTTTTCTGACCACTCAACATTAGGTTAGGTCTTCATTACCAAGGAGCCGAGGGGGCCAACCCTTCCCAGATCCTCCTCGACCCTCAGTCCCATGACTTCCTCCAGCCAGAGGAAGTTGTTCCCTTGGCAATCTATCTGAGGATGCAGAGGGAGAAAAGGATGTGCTAATGACACTTTCTCCATCTTCAGCTGTACCTGGGGATTGTACTATCTGCCGTGGTCGTCATTACTGGCTGCTTCTCATATTACCAGGAGGCCAAGAGCTCCAAGATCATGGAGTCTTTTAAGAACATGGTGCCTCAGGTAGGTAGGACTTGTGTGGGAAGAGCTAGTGAGAGGAAGTGCAGATTGTGATGAGTTATATAATCGCTCATTCACTGGGAGACTGTCACACACAGTGGGTGTGCTGAGTGAGGCTGGAGATGAGGAGCCTGGAAAGTACCAGGAAAAATGGAAATCAAGCTCCGATGACAATAGCCACAGACTGTGTCACTGAAAGTGACAAGGAAATGAAGAATGACCTTCCACAACTTAAATAAGGACATCTACTGAAAACGAAGCCACTGGGGAGGCTGACATTAAAGGCAATGTATTTGTGGAAATGTTCCAGTTTTTAAAAAGCTAAAAGGATATGGCGATATGAATATTCTGGTAAATATATGAGTCCTGGGCCTGATGCTATGTTGGGAAATAATGCCTTAAAGAAGCATTTTGGGTCAAGTGCCAAAAGCTGAAATGTATGCAGTAAATGTGAGCATTGCATTAAAATCAAACCACTTGAGACAATCACTGTGCTGTCATAGAAAAGAATAACCTAGGGGCCAAGAGATGGATCCGCAAATAACAGCACTTGCTGCTTATGTTGGCTAATTTTATGTCCATTCGACACACCCTAGCATCACTTGGGAAGAAGGGATTCAGTTAAGAAATATACCAGATTGACATGTAGACAAGCCTGTGGTATGATTGATGTGGGAGGCTCCAAATCACTGTGGACAATGCCACCCCTCAACTGTGTAGTCCTGGGTGTGACAAGAAAGTGGCTGAGCAAGCCTAGGGAGAGCAAGCCTGAAGCAGCACTCCATGGCCTCTGGATAATGGACTGTGATGTGGAATGTTTAAGTGACATAAATCCTTTCCTCCCAAAGTTGCTTTTGATTGTGGTGTTTATCCAAGCAATAGAAACGGTAAGAATCTGTTTTTGCAGATGGCCTGGGTTCTGTTCTCACATCCTGATGGTGGCTTACAACCACCTGAAACTCCAGTTTCAAAGGATTCTCACCTTCCTTCTCTTCTGCCCTCGCAGGCACCGGGCATGAACATGGTGCATATCTACATACATACATATGTATATATGTGCACACGTATATATGTGTATACATGCATATATATGTATGTATAGATATATATATATAATAAATATTTTTAAGAGAATGAAGATTACATAATTCTTTGAAAATGCACACACAAGTGTTTAGGATAAGCTACCATGACGCATCTAACTTTGAGACAGGAAAGGATGAAGTAACTGAGGTGGACAGTTAGTGGGTGAAGGCAGGTGGAAGTTTTATAGGTGTGCTCGTCACTATTCTTACTATTGAAGCTTTTCTGAAATTTAAATTTTATTTTTTTTAAATTGAATGTTTTTAAAGGTATCTGGAAATAGTATGACAGCAGATTGGAGTTCCTAAATACAGGACTAGAGGCTTAAAAAACAAACAAACAAAAACAACAACAAGTCTCCCAACTCATGCAACAATATCACCATGTTCCACCCTTGTACCCTAGGATGTTCTTCTCCTGCTAATGTCAACTTGATTTAAACCTTTCTTTGAGTAAGAGTTTTGACTGGGATCTTAGAGTTTATCAGGTGGCACTGGTTGCCTAATATACCACCCAAACATGACTTTTGTCACAGTTCTGTGTCTGTGCTGCTGCTCTGGTCTAAGCTGGCTTCAGCTTGCTCTAGGGAGAAATAGAAGATAACCTTATTCACTCCTCGGTTGAAAGGATTGAGATGTTCGCAGCTCTTGCTTGTTCATGGGAACAGAGGGGTTCCCAGGAACAGCAGGGCAAACCTTAACAGGAACAATTTTTTTAACTAATTTATTTATTTACTTTACATCCAGATCCAAAGTTTCCCATCCCTCCTCTCCTTCCGGTCTTTTCCCTCTTCCTTCCCCCATCGTCCGCTCCCCCCCCCCCTTTGTCTTCAGAAAAGGAGAGGCCTCCCTTGGGTATCAAACAGCCTTGGCACATCCAGTTGCAGTAAGACTAGGTGCATCTTCTCCAGTCGAGGTTAGATGAGGCAGCCACTCAAGGGGAAAGGTCCCAAAGGCAGGCAACAGAGTCAGGACAGCCCCTGCTCCCACTATTAGGAGTCCCACAGGAAGACCACAACTATAAGATATGTGTGGAAGGAAGGCCTAGGTCAGACTCCTGCAGGCTTCCTGGTGGTCGATTCTGGCCCCTTTGGGTCCAGGTTAGTTGATTCTGTGGGGTTTTTGGGGGTGTCCTTGACCTCTCTGGCCCCTAGATCCTTCCTCCCCCTCATCGGGATTCTCCAAGCTCCACCAAATGTCTGGCTGTGGGTCTCTGCATCTGTGCATCAAATAAATTTTTAAGCCTTTATTCTTATCATTTCTGCTAAAATCTTCTGGGCCAAAAATAAAAAATAGATTACATGGTCAATTCTACATTTAGGGACAAAGAGATAGATTCCACCTCTTAATGGAAAGGCCATCAAAGTCCCATTGCAGAGATTCTGCAGACAGCAATAGTAGACCTAACACAGAAGGACAGAGATGGAAGTGGGGAGGGTTGGAGCACAACCAGGAAGTGCAAGAGGCTATATAACATTATCTTCCTACAGCAAGCTCTGGTGATTCGAGATGGAGAGAAAATGCAAATCAATGTAAGAGATGTGGTTTTGGGAGACCTAGTAGAGGTGAAGGGAGGAGACCAAATCCCTGCTGATATCAGGGTTATCTCTGCGCAAGGATGCAAGGTGAGGAGATGAGGAAAGCTATAGGAGGGAGGCTACGGCAATGTGTGGCTCTAAGGCACGGTGAAGATCTGGGCTTGGTCTTAATCCAATCTTCTTATTCAGAACCTTGAGACAGTGATGAGAGTGGTTTGGGGGAAAGAAGAGGAGGTTCTAGGAGTACAGATATTTATCTCTGCATGTTAATGACATGATGGTTCTGACAGATAAAGTGGTGCTGCCTTCATACATGAATCTGACCTTTGTCCTATGACTGCCTTTTAACCTCTCCTTCCCATCCCAGGTAGACAATTCCTCCTTGACTGGGGAGTCAGAACCCCAGTCTCGCTGCCCTGATTGCACTCATGAGAACCCTCTGGAGACACGGAATATCATCTTCTTCTCCACTAACTGTGTAGAAGGTGAGTATAGTATATCATCTGCAGCCCAGGCTCAAAAAAAGAGGTGGAAACACATGGCTTTTAAAACCTTCTGTTTTCTAAAGGTTTCAGGGTAGGAAGACAGTATCAAGGTTGGCTTCTCCATCACTCAGGTGCTTAATGACCTCTGGGGGCGGGGATGGGGGGGGTCAAAGACATCATTTCCAAATTTGCATACTGTTGATACAAAAACTGCTACCCATCGATTGCTTATGGACTAAAATGACATAAATATAAAATGCTTAGCACAGGGCCTATTACACGGTAAGCATCCTGAAGTTGTTGACAATGGTTTGAACTGGTGGAGAAAATGGTTTATGTGTCAGAAATAGCACAGAATGGAGGGACGTTATCCATCTCTGCCAGGTCACTCTTCTACTTCCTTTTACCTTCCAGAGGAAGCTACCGACACTGCAAGCTTGAATTATCAGAGGTGTCCCTCAAACTCTGCCATTCAAACACTGGCTTTGTCCCTTGAATGAAAGAAAGGCACTCCTGAGCCAGCACTCACATCCTTCTTTCCTTTGCCCTTTGCCCTTAAGGAAACCCAAACATACTCCAGAGTCTACTTGCAAATCATCATTAATGCTTAAGATCAAATGTCTTAGTGTCTGAAGATGGGTGCTTTCTATGGAATATATAAATGTATATAACTGTAGTGTCAAGCACTATAAACATTTTTTTGTTCTGACTCTCACAATGTCACACACAAAACTCTATGAAGTTTCTATTACTATGAAGTCCATAGAAATTACACGCTCACCATAGTTTAGAGTAAGACCCAACAGAGAAGAGGGAGATTAGAGATTCTAATGAAAGTCTGTCTCCAAAGCCCACGCTCTTGCCTCCACTTCCCACGCTGCTCTACACGGAGTGCTAACGACCTCTCCTCATTAAATTGCTTCATTTGAAAATATCTTAATAAGAACAATAATGTTCAATATACCCTAAGGGAGAACCCAACCAGAAAGAAATTATATCATTTGATGTATACACAATTATAAAACATAATTATTGAATGTACAGAAAAATACAAATTAGCAAGATTCCTCTTTTTTAAAAAAAATGCTGTATTTTAGCTGTTATGTTTTAGGAGAAAATTTGCTCAGGTTTATCTTTCTGAAGTAGGTTTTTTTTTTTTTTTAAAGGGTGTTGATCGCATCAGCTCTTTTTTTTTTTTTTTTAAAGATTTATTTATTGATTATATAGTACACTGTAGCTGTCTTTAGACACTCCAGAAGAGGGAGTCAGATCTCGTTACGGATGGTTGTGAGCCACCATGTGGTTGCTGGGATTTGAACTCTGGACCTTTGGAAGAGCAGTCGGGTGCTCTTACACACTGAGCCATCTCACCAGCCCCTGAAGTAGGTTTTTCATCAGCTAAGTCTAGGCTGCTGACAAGCGGGTTAGGCAAGAGTTGGTGAAGGTACTCCAGCTGAGAAACAAGGGTCTATCTGAGAGAAAGGGGGATTTAATAGAAGACAAACAAAATCCTAATGTAGCCAAGAGGGTAGAACTAGCTAGATAGGCTAAGGGATTTTGTTTTGTTTGTTGAAATATCTCAGGTCTTGTTATGTAGCTCTGACTGTCCTGGAACTTGCTATGTAGACCAGGCTGGCCTTGAACTCACAGAGATCCCTATGCACCAGCTCCCGAGTGCTAAAGTTCAAGAAGTGTTCTACCATGCCTGCCAGGCTAAGTTTTGTACAAGTTGCTGCGTAACTTGTAGACACAAGCCTTTGCGTTAGACCAGTTTCCCCTTTAACCTTCAACCCAGACCAATTTACAAATTAGTCACACAAATACAGCTTTATCCTTGCCCCCAGCTGTTGTTACTGTGGTCCTTGATAGGCAGTGGCACAAACCCCTCTCTTTGTGTTCCCATTGCTTCCAGGGAACCTGACCTCTCTCTGATGACACATGCAAGGTGCACGAGGGAAGGAACAGTCTGTCCTGAGACACAGGATATTTGCCCTTATCAGTTTCTTCCGGTTTGATGCTAACCTGCTCCATCTCCAGACACACAGGGAGCATTTACTACATTTAATCATTTCTAGCTCGATATGTGAACGGAATGGATTTAAATGACACTGTAGCCACCTTGCCCATCTTATCAAAAATATAAAATCCTTTCATTAGCTTTCAGTCATTTTATTACTTTCCTAAAGGCTTAGAGAACCTGTCAACCAGTTCAAAGGTTGTCTGCAGTGTGTTTTACATTGTGACCCTTGCTAGAGTCTCCTTCCCCATAATACTGGCCTAATCCATCCAAGAACTCTACTCTTAGAGTCTTTTTTAAATAGTTTTGTGTGTGTGTGTGTCTGTCTGTGTCTACATATGTGTCCTACATATACTCAGGAGCCCAAGGAAATCAGAAGAGGCGATCCCTCAAACTACAGTGAGAGACGCCTGTGAGCCACCGTGTAGGTTCTCAGAACCAAGTCCAAGTTGCCTGCAAGAACAGTAAATACTCTTAACCACTGAGCCATCTCTTCAGCTCCATGTGCCTTGACTGTTGCTGCAGGCAATCTTAGAACTGGAGACCACCAGCTACCCCGCGCCCCTGTGTTTGCAGGATCTGCTCCTACTGAGTCACATGTATGATTTTACACTGACTCTCTAATCCTTTATTCACTGGAATAAAGTTGAGTGTCTACCATACATCCAACCTTGTTCTAGGCTTTTTCAGAAATATTTGATTTCACAGCTTTGTGGGTTCTTTGTTGTTTCTCCTCCTCCTCCTCCTCTCCCTCCTCCTCCTCTCCCTCCTCCTCCTCTTCTTCCCTTCCTTTTCCTCCCTCCTCCTTTTCAGCCTCTCAAATACTGTGTTTCTAGGTATAACTCACAGCATCTGCACTGTGCTTCATCCCATGTTTAATAAGAGGAAGCCATCGTCTTAGGAAGCATGGTACTTTATCTTGGGGTGGGGGGAACTACTTGTTTAAAAAAGTTGATGGTTCAGCCCTGTGCCCTTCTGCTTCTGAGATGAAAGTTCCTTCCATGGGTTTCTGTCCTTGGTCATTCTCTGACTTGAATGGTAGAAACAACAGGCTCTATGGGGCAGCAAAAAGAATGGTTTTAAACAATCTTGTTTCAAAGTTGTGGGTGAGTGTCCTGTACCATGTGTGAGTAAAGTCAACCACGGTGTCCTTCTACATAGGGTGCAGAGCTGGTGGGGGCAAAGGCCCTGGAAAGGCTCAGGGCACAGGTGTTATGGCTGGTGCCACCCAGCAGAGGTCAGACTAGCTCTAGTCAGAAAAGCAGGGAGGGGGCTCCTCAAATAGTGACACTGAGGACCGGAGAGGTCTTTGTTCTGAGGGAGCACTGTGGGGTGCTTAGCAGCGTGTGGCTTGCACCCTTCCTTTTCCTGTCTGCACAGAACCCTAGGTCTTACTGTAGAGATTCCCCATCAGTTCCCCATAACTCACTCAGTCAAAGTTTGACACGAACTACCTCAAAATAGCATCAGATGAGAGCTCAGTCCCATGAGGCTCTTCCTACTCCAGTCTCTAGTCCAAGTAATAGGCTGTCATCCATACTTCTGACAGGGTGGCTGTGAACTGCGATTCCCAGGACTTTTTCCTTAAGGCTCTCGGAAGTCAGGGAAGCACGTGGCCTACATTTTGCACTCATTGCAGATGATAGGAGACAACTGAACAGGCAGATAGGAGACACACACAGGGCCTGGGATGTGGGCAGAGATGTGGAGTTTCTGTATCCTGAGTATGCGATCCTCCAGACATCTCCATGTGTTTGCCAGGCTGGAAGCTCTCCAAACACAGTTGTCTTGGCTTTTAGTGGATGTTTTATTACATAGACGTGACTGGTTATATCATTTGCCATTGGTAATCAACTCAACCTTCAGCCTCTCTCTCCATCCTGGATGTTGGGTTGTAGAGCTGAAAGCCTACCCTGTAATCCCATAGCTGGTTCCCCTGGCAACCTCCTCATCCTGTGGCTACCCAAGAGCCCACCAAGAGTTGCCTCACTAAAGCAAAAGGTTCTCTTACTACCTAGGGAATCTATGGAATTTAGAAGCTCTCTGTCCGATATTTCTATCACGCCAGAAACTATAAAGTGTCAAGAACCTACCATGATAACAAAAGATTCTCCTAGCAAAACAACCAAAAGATTTTAGAAGTTCAATGTCAGTAACTGGGGTGGTGATACCAGCCCAAGCAATCCTTTTTCTACCACAGTATGGAGTTATAGCGTCTTCCTTCATTCACAGGAACAGCTCGGGGTATTGTGATTGCTACAGGAGACTACACAGTAATGGGCCGGATTGCTTCCCTGACATCAGGCTTGCAAATGGGCAAGACCCCGATTGCCACCGAAATTGAACACTTCATCCATTTGATCACAGCTGTCGCGGTCTTCCTCGGCATTTCATTTTTTTGGCTCTCGATTATCTTGGGTTACACCTGGCTGGATGCTGTCATTTTCCTTATTGGTATCATTGTGGCCAATGTGCCGGAAGGGTTGCTGGCCACTGTCACTGTGAGTAAACAAGAGTGGGGAGGGGTGACCTCTGGGCAGACAAATGACCCCAGGGAAAGGAAGTGTCCCTACTAACACTTGTTGTTAAGGAACATCTGAAGTGAGGGGTATCCCTGAGATACATAGAAACATCAGAAGCAATTTAGTTCCCACGAGCACTGCACTGCCTTCCTCTACCTGTGCCTCTGTGACTTCTCTGTCCCCTCCGTGAAAGAGGAAGCAAGATGCAACAGAGAAAGGATCGTGCTCCAGTCTCAGGTGCATTGGCTGTTAAACTTGGCCAAAGCACTTAAGATCATCGGGCCTTGTGCATTTGTTAGTTTCTAGAGCAAGATTAATTTAGGATTACAGAATTCTACCAGAATGGACTTCAAGGCCACTTAAAATCAACCTTTGAGCCAACACTGGAGTCCTCTATAAAAATCTATGGAAGATAACTGTGGTTTGTTTCTGAGGGTGGCTGACATAGCTCCTTTGTCTCAGCCCCATCTTGTTCTTAGCTCACTTTAGTTAAACTGAGCAGAAATATGATTCCCTGTTCCATCCTGGTTTTCCCAACCAGAGTAAGTTGGTTCTTTGTGTCCTAATGGCCTAAGCCCTCCACCCCCATGACTACCATCATGCCCCTCAGATTCTCCAAGTAATTCCTATTCCCTTAACCATTCTTCCTATGACACCGTCTTGGCTCTCTGTCTTACTGATAACTTGTTTGGGAAACTTGTTGCTCTAGTTTTGTTTTGTTTTTTTAAGATTTATTATTTTATGTATGTGAGTACATTGTAGTTCTCTTCAGACACACCAGAAGAGGGCACCAGATCCCATGACAGATGGTTGTGAGCCACCATGTGGTTGCTGGGAATTGAACTCAGGACCTCTAGAAGATCAGTCAGTGCTCTTAACCACTGAGCCATCGCCCCAGGCACCATATTCTGGTTTTTCTATAGTCATCTTAAAATAGAAATAAGGATAACATTTAGGGTGTGTTAGGACTAGTTTTAAAATGCTAGGAACTAAGGATATCGTGTAAATAAATTGTAATTCCATAATTGGGATTCTATACTTACCTATCCACAGCACAATAGTTTGTTAATTTTTAAAAACCACTTTGCTTCCATTTATGATTTTAAAACAAATGTTCTGGTTTATATGAATTCCCGGGGGCTTTTCAGTACTGTGACATCTTTTCCCAATGTCATTATCATTCCCTTCTGCCCAAACTTTTCTGACACTATTGGCAAGATGCCCTGTCCATACATAGCACTGTATACCACAGTAAAACGTGACCCAGCGATGTGGTCCTTGTAGAGAGCGGATCTGAAAGACAGGGAGGGGTCTGGGATGGAAAAGAGGCTCCTGAATGAAAGCTCTAAATGTGTCCCGGGGAAGGAGCCTGTGCTCTGTGAAGGAGTGAGGCGCACACTGAAAACTCTCGCCATAGACCATTTCCTCAGCATCCCTTACGGAGATCACAGGTGGGATTTCTAAAGACCGAGTTAGAGTAAAAGGGAAATAAAAATAATCAAATTTCCAAAGCAAAACAACCTGACCAGTCTCCACCTCGATCCATTCTTTCCCCTCTCGGTGGCCTTAGGTGTGCCTGACGCTGACAGCCAAGCGCATGGCTCGCAAGAACTGCCTGGTGAAGAACCTGGAGGCCGTGGAGACGCTGGGCTCCACATCCACCATCTGCTCAGACAAGACGGGCACCCTCACCCAGAACCGCATGACAGTGGCTCACTTGTGGTTTGATAAGACTGTATATGAGGCCGACACCAGTGAGGAGCAAACCACGGGTAACAAGTGGCCCTGGTTGCCAAGAGCAGAGGATTTGGGGTGGGAAGGTTAGGCGATAGATGATGCCAGATAAACAGGAGAGAGCAGGAACGTGGACAGAAGCGGGAGTGTGGGGGCCATAGGAAATATCACGCCGGGCGGTGGTGGCACACGCCTTTTTTTTTTCTTTTCGGAAAACCAAAACGAAAGAAAGAGAAGAGAAGAGATACCATCTCTGTGCAGTGTTTCGGTGCGAAGGAGAAAATGAATAACCCCTGCTTTGTTTGTTTGGCTGTCAGCGCCTTATGTAGCTGAGAATGAGCTTGACCGTCCCAGTCCCCTGACTGACCTCCCCCTCAACGTCTAACCCCTTGTTTTAAACTTCATGTGTTTATAGCTCTTCCTCTTCTTCTTCTTCTTCTTCCCTAGGGAAAACATTTCCCAAGTCCTCGGACACCTGGTTTTACCTGGCTCGAATCGCTGGCCTCTGTAACCGGGCCGACTTTAAACCCCATCAGGAGTCTGTTCCCATAGCTAAGGTATCAAGTTGAAGTGGAAAGAGGGCACCTCAGTGACTAGTATCACCTGTCTGTCCCCTTCCAGAAAAGTCTGCTTTTCAGTAGTTTTCTACACACACCCTTCCCTCCCCGTTCTGCCTCTCTGTTTGAGACCACAGGTAGATCCCTTGTCCGGATGGTATACCCCTGGGACTTATTGTACACTCCCTTCCTTGCAGCGGACAACAACGGGGGATGCTTCCGAGTCAGCTCTCCTCAAATTCATTGAGCAGTCTTACAACCCTGTGAGCGAAATGAGGCAGAAAAACCCCAAGGTGGCTGAGATTCCCTTTAACTCAACCAACAAGTATCAGGTACAGAACTGACAAAGGTGGCGGGAGAACGGTGGGGGCCATGGACTCGCCAGTGGGGGGAGCTATGCCTTTGCCTCCAGCTTTGGAACAGGGCACTCGTTCAGGAGCACCAGCATCCCAACTAGGAGGAAGGCTCACCACAAGGAAAGTGACAAAGGCTAAGGAGAGAGAAGTAGGTGATCAAGGGAGAGGGTCTGAGCAGAAGGCTCACTCATGTTGCCTGCAAAGAGAGCACGTCATAAAATGCTAAGATGGGCAGAGGCAGCTGAGGCTGGATGCTGGGAGTCTCACGCAGGTATTAGTCTAAACCAGTGTCTGCTATGAAATTTGCCAGTGTAGACAGCCTATACCCACTTCCCTCCACGAAGTCCCTAGGGCAGCCATCATGAGACAGTTAGGGGTCGAATGCACGTGTGTCATATTTTTCTCTTTTTGTTTGTTTTTTTGTTGTTTGTTCTGTTTTGGTTTTTTTCCGAGACTGGTTTCCTTTGCGTAGCCTTGGCTGTCCTGGAACTCACTTCCAGGGTTATATTTTTCACCTTAAAAACATTGATTCATTATCCAGGTAGGCAAGGGAGAGGGTTGAGTGATGGTCAGGGATACAAAGAAGGAAATCCAGAGAAGCTACGCATGGTGGTTCATATAACCTCGACCTATTACCTCAGCAGCCGGGAGAGGGCTGAGGCAGAAGGATTACTCTAAATTTCAGGTAAATCTGACTTATAGTATGAGAGACCCTGTCTTAAAAAGGAGGAGGAAGAAGAAAAGAGGAGGAGGAGGATGAAAAGGAGGAAGGAAGAAGAGGAAGGAGGAGGAAGAGGAGGAGAAGAAGGAATAGGAGGGAGATGAAGAAGAAGAGGAAGAGGAGGAGCAGTAATAGTCCATGCCTAGGGATGGGGGAGGGGATGAGAATCCAAGCTAACTTCAAAGAGGATTTCAGTAGAAAGTAGAGTCCCCTTGCTGAGGCTGGAGGCAGCCTAAGCCAGTTTGCTCAGGCAATAGTTCCTCCAACTCCTTGAATTTCCATGAAGACCAGACATTTGAGTGTAACAGGGTTACGAAATAAGACTCCTAAGTCAGTTTTGCCCTTCTGTCTTCAGGCATAAACAAAATAAGTCTATATGGATTTTTAAAACCTAATTACTTGTACTTTCTGATGGAACACTAAGGGCTAAGTAGATCCACACTTCCCATCGAAACTCGCCTTAGTCACTGTGATAAAATAGAGCTCCCAGAGCTGCAAATAAGCTGCAAACTTTATTCCTACTTTTTTTTCCTGACACTTGGTGGCCTCACTAACCAGACAGGAATTCTGTGGCTTGGCAGAGTGTGAGTAAGGCCTTTGGATGAATTAGGCACCTCTCCCTCCATGTGGTTAAAAATAAAAGTCGAACATATTCATGACATTGTTGGAATGTCTTAACAAGGAACCATGTTCCCCCCAAATTACCATATGAGTGCTTCTGAGCTACTGAATACCATTCAAGTGGCAGAACTGGTCTCTGTGGTACACGGTGTGTGACAAGCCAGCCCCACTGGACTCAGCTCCAGCAGGCACTAGCTCTGACAGGCTTTGAGTGAACTACTATAATTAGCTTGCTCCAAGGGCAGAGACTCCAGTCTTTGAAAGGAATGTGTCTTACTTAGCCTGTTAGTCTCTTACCATCTCTGAAATAGATTGTAGTCTGAGCATTTCTGATTTCTCTTTTTCTCTCTCCATCTTCTTTATATCTTCTCTATATAATCTTTTTTTGTGGGTGGGGTGGGGTTCACTGTGTAGCCCTGTATGTCCTGGAACTCACTTTGTAGAACAGGCTAGCCTCAAACTCAGAACCTACCTGCCTTTGCTTCCTGAGTACTGGGATTAAAGGCGTGCGCCACCACCACCCTGTTCTTTATGTATTTTTAACAACAACAACAACAGTTTTTTGGGCCAGGTATGGTGGTATATTCCTTTAATCCCAATACTCAGGAGGCAGAGCCATGAGGTTCTCTGTAAGTTTGAGGCCAGCCTGGTTTACAGAATAAATCCCAGGCCTGCCAGGGCTTCATGGTAAAACCCAGCCAAACAAACAAACAAAAACAACAACAATAACCCCCCCACACCTATTTCTCTTTCCTTTCTTTTCTCCTTTTCTTTTTGAAATGGTGCCTCTCTACATAGCCTGGAACTCATTATGCAAACCAGGCTGGCCTTGAACTCACAGAGATCCACTTGTTTCTGCCTCCTGAGTGCTAGAATTAAAATCATGTACCACCAGACCCAGCCAAAACCCGCCCTTTTTTGGGGGGGAGGGTATGTCATGGATTCCACACAGCTGACAGGGGACAATCTGTAAGACCAGTCAACTCCTTCCACTGTCAGTCCAGAGACCAACTTCAGGTGTTCAGGTTTGGCCTCAAACACCTTTATTTGCTGAGCCATCTTGTAAGCCCCATCTGTAATCTTTTTTTTTTTTAGATTTATTAATTTATTTTATGCATATGAGTACACTGTGGCTGTCTTCAGACACACCAGAAGAGAGTGTGGTTGAACTCAGGAACTCTGGAAGGGCAGTCAGTGCTTTTAACAGATGAGCCAGCTCCCCAGCTCTCCCTTCCCCCCATCTGTAACCTTGTATCAAGATTTTTATTCCCTGTGACCAGGTTAGTAGAGTGAGGAGCTCTTGTGCTCCCCTGAGCCTTTTTGATTCATTCAACAAATACTCACTGGTCACCGAGAATATTGAGCTTTGTTAATCTTAAACAGCTTCCTCCTTAAACAATGTTTTTCCCTTTTAACGACTTAAGCATATCTTGAACATAACTAGGCATCCTTTAACAAATCAGCTGGAACCACATTTTACGGGCCAGTAGCTCACCCCACTCAACATCCAGGAAATGCAGTCTGGTCTCCTCTGCGTTATCACAATTCCTTTCTGTTTGCTGATTCTGCCTCCAACAGGGGTCATAGCAGGCAGTTCCCATAAGTCAAAAAAAGAAGAGCTCTATGGGGTGCGAGATCCAAGGGAACGGCAAACCCAAGCCATCTGATTGCTCCCTCTGCTTGCTCCAGATTCTTCTCATGAACCTACCTTGCCTTGCCTTCTATCATCAGACATCTGACTAGCACACAGCCTCTCAGTGCCATCTCTTGCCTGTAGAAGAATGGCTACAGGGCTAAATTATTTAAAATTTGTGCTTCAGTTTCAAAGCTTGAGTTTTGTTCTTGTTTTGCAACTCTTGTAAAAACAAACAAACAAACAAATGGGACTGGAGAGATGATTCCGTGCAAAGAACACTGGCTGCTTTCCCAGGGGACCTGGGTTCAATTCCCAGCACTCAAATGACAGCTCACAAGAGTGTGCAATCCGAGTGACCTGACACCTTCACACAGACACCTGCAGGCAAGATACCAATGCACACAGTAAAAGTCAATAAATCATTAAAAACAAAAATAAAGTAGCCAAGATAAGATATTTTTACTCTATAGAATACTGTATAGGAACTAAGGTTTTGCAAGATCAGGTGGACTTAGCTGAGTTCACAGAGCAGATAAGACATGGATGCTGGCTCTAGAACAGAGGACCTTGAGTTCATGTGAGCCATCCAGTCAACAAGGAGGCAGGTAGAAAAAGTACCTGCTGTGCCCTCAGAGAACTTCTGAGAGGATAAGATATTCCTGTGCAAACGAAGGGACTGCCCCTCCCCTGCCCCCTTGAGTCTTCACTGGCTTGGTGGAGGGTGGGAGGTGGGTATGAAACCAGTTTCCAGTCTCTTAACCTTCAAACCCTCCCCAGGATTCTTGCCCCCTCCGTCCCATCTGGTTCTACCATTACATCTCTCCCCAGATGTCCATCCACCTTCTGGAAGATAACTCCGAAGCCCATGTGCTGCTAATGAAAGGTGCCCCAGAGAGGATCTTTGACTTTTGCTCCAGTTTCCTGCTGAATGGGCAAGAGTACCCTATGGATGAGGAAATGAAGATGGACTTCCAGAATGCCTACATAGAACTGGGAGGTCTGGGCGAACGCGTGCTGGGTGAGGAGCCAGGGAGAGGGCTTTGAAAGAACACCATTAGAATGGCTATTTGTGGGGTGAACAGCTCAGGGTGTTGGGGTTGTGCCGGGGGACACATTGGGTGACAGCTGGACCCTTCATCTCTCTGCAGGGTTCTGCTTCTTGAACTTGCCTAGCAATTTCTCTAAGGGGTTCCAGTTTAATACCGATGAGTTAAATTTTCCCATGGAAAATCTGTGTTTCGTGGGCCTCATCTCCATGATTGATCCTCCTCGGACCGCCGTGCCTGACGCTGTGAGCAAGTGTCGAAGCGCGGGGATCAAGGTAAATTCCTGCCCTCCCCCAAAGCCCTCCACTCCTCACAGCTTGAAGGAACAAGTAGAACTCTCAGTCTAGAGTAGGTGCCCAATACTCTTGGCCTAATTGATTGCTGCCTCCTTGAGCTTACGGTGTCCGCTCTTCGGAGATGTCAAACAGCCTATCTTGAATTGAGGGTTAAATCCCCAGGGAAGCTTGAAAAGTCACCTGTCTAAACTCTGCTCCAGACCTCGGGGTGACTCTTAGGCATCAGTACCTCAAAAGTTTCTGGAAACTCTGAGTTTGAAACCACTGTCAAACACAGCGCCTCGACCAATGTGTAAATGACCTTTCTGTTTCTGTCTGCCTGTTCCTGTCTCCCCCCTCCCCTCCCCCCTCCCCTCCCCTCCCCCCCTCCCCTCCCCTCCCCTCCCTCCTCTCCCCTCTCCTTCTCTCTCCTCTCTACCCTCTCCTCCCTCTCCTCATCTTGATTCCATAGCTATAGGGCACCAATAGCAATGGGATTTTTCCAGTTCTGAGATTCTGTGTATTCAGGTTTCTAGATCAAAGACTCATACCTTTTTTTAAAAATGTTGAATGATTTTGTGTGTGTGTGTGTGTGTGTGTGTGTGTGTGTGTGTGTGTGTGTGTGTAAGAGTGTGGATACAAACAGGCCACGATGCTCATGTGTAGTTCAGAGAATAACCTTTGAAAACCAATTCTTTCTTTCCACCTTGTGGGCTTCAGGATTTGAACTCTCGGGTTGTCAGGCTTGCTCAGCAAGTGCCTTTGCTGAGCCATCTCACTGGCCCAAGATTCACAACATAACAGATTAGATATTGATACTTTCTGCTCATACCTTATATTCTGGATCACCTGCATCTAAGACTTAGGAAGAGCTGGCTAGAGCAGGGGAGTTGGAGTCACTTAGGGGGAGTAGGTGCTCTCAGTGGGAGCTGTTCTTATATTAGACCTGTTACTGCTGGCAAGTTGTCCTGAATAGCACTTAGTTAAATGATGGTTCACGGGAGTGGAGACTGAAGAAGTGATATGGGAAATTACAACGTAGCAAATGTTTAATCACCACCTTAGAAAACCTCTGAGGCAGTGAGTTCTTTGTGGAGATGACATTGTTACAGAACATCTCCATAGAATAATGGATGCTGTTTCCCCAAAGTGCTGGAAGTTCCCATCCCATATCTTGGAAGAAGGCAGTCAGCCATCTGACTTCTCTGAGCTTTGAGGTAGACTATTGGGAGTGAGGAGTAACATTGTGAATATAGTCAGCTGCAGTAAAGCTTAAAATTCCAGCTAGCCCGTATAAAAGACACACAATCCAGGTATTTTATTTACAAGCTGTAAGCCAGGATTGGGCAATTTATCTCACCTGGGGATTTGTGGATCTCTTTGGCAAGAAGAGCCACAGTGCTCACCAGCAGGTAGGGAGGCCCAAAGATGTCAAATGAATCAGGATGCCACCACCGCCCAAGGCATAGCCAGCTCCTGATAGTTTGTGAGGACTCTGAGGGCTGGCTGTGAGCTAGGAGGCCTCGGTGCTTTCTGAGAAGGCCTTGTTCTGAGCCCGTTTATGGGTGTCCCTACAATGTGTACCTCCTCCTGGACGCTCGCTAACCTGATGGGAAAGCTGGCAGATTCCGCTGAGGGATCATGACTCATTCTGTCTCCCTGGAGGGAAGTATAAGACAGGTGAACAGCATCATTTTTCAAAATGTACAAAATGTAATTGACACAGAGGAGCTTGTTCTGAAGCAAAGCCTTCCAGAGGCAAGCCTCCTGCCCTGCCCCAAGTGGTGGTGACACACAGCTGATGACTGTCACAGACTACAGAATAAAAGAAGTCATATAATTGTTGTGTGGCCCCAAAGCCTTTTACAAGGGAATGATAACAGGACTGAGCAGGTAGCCCTATGCCCATGACTTTGAAACAAATGTGACTTTTTAAAAAATTAGAAAATACTCCTATCATATTTATCAGGAAGATTTCAGTAGAATGAAAATACGCGTCGCATTATAAGCCTGGTTCCCTCTACAAAGAAACCAAGCTTTGAAAGCTGTCCTAGCAGCGACATAGCTTTCTTACGGACATTTGAAAGTTTCAGATGGTCTGATCTGGGAGAAAAGGGTGGACGGGAACACAAGGCTAGTTGGTACCACTCTGTGAGAACATGAGAGGTATAGGTGGCTCCAACATATGGGAAATTAAATCCTTCCAGAACTTAATGAATTCCAAATGCAGCTGCATAGCCTTTACCTGAAAAGGAGATTTTTTTTGTAGAATTACATGTCTGTCATACGAGTGCATCTCTTACAGGAGTATCTGAGTATTTTGTAACATTGTGTCTAAGGAGCTCACTCTTGGGAGAGTTATCCTTGCATTGTTATTTCTCTGAGTGCATCTCATCCAGGAATATCTGAGTGTTTTGTAACATTGTGTCTACAGAGCTCACTCTTGGGAGAGTTAGCATTGTAATTTTGCTTCTCTGGCTTGGCATTGGGGTGGTATGGCTGAAGCCACTAGACAACAGTCCCTGTCGTGGTCAGTCATGGTGAGAGACTAGGAATGGCTGAGGAAGACACGCATGCCTTGAGAAGCAGGTCTTAGGTCACCATTGGTGAGCCCCTGGGGAGTTTGCATTGTGTTGTAACCCAGAATCTCCTCAGTAAAGACCCAGTCTCAGCCACAGGTAAAAAGTAGTCCTCTTACGGTTCCTCTCTAGTTGCCCACTATCAGGCAGCCCTAGCCTGAGCTCCTGGTGATCCACTGTCCTGCAACAAGGCTGAACGATCACCGTCAGTAGGTTGGGTACCAGCTCAGTGCAATTGCAGCTTAGTTAGCATGCTGTCTTTTTCCACCAAGTCAGGGGTGCTAGGGATGTGGAATGATGGGGTTTGTGAAACCCTATAGCCGAGTTCTTTGAGAAAGACCATTCCAGTGTGTATATTCACACCTTGAAAGCTAATAGGCCTCTTCTGGGTCTTTGACCCTGAATGCAGCGAAAGCTGTTGCCATCTTCAGGTGTCTCACTGATCCCTCCTATGAGAGCTTGAAAATCTGTATGGACGCCTGGAGGACATCTGGGAACCTTGAGAAAAGGGGTTCCCAGGTTGCCATCTTCCCTTCAGTCCTCATCCCTTAATTATTTGTGGATGGCTTATTAAGTGCAGGACCCTGTAGCGGGGCAAAGTGCAGCCCCCTCCCCTTCTCAACATTCTCATTCCAGTGGGGAAGAGATCACAACACAGACAAGTGCTAAGTGGTAGCATGTGGGAAGAACGGGATGCTAAGGAAGTTAAAAGCACAAGGACCTGATGTTTGGGTGGGAAGAGGATACAATGAGCTTCCAGATTGAAAGTGCAGGGCAAGGCAAGGGCAAGGGCAAGGGCCAAGGGCCAAGGGCCAAGGGGCAAGGGGCAAGGGGCAAGGGGCAAGGGGCAAGGGGCAAGGGGAAGGGCAAGGGCAAGGGCAAGGCAAAAGCAGAGTAGGGTTCTATATGCACTGGGCCCTGATGAAGTTTAGTTAGGTGACATATTATTCTAGGCATCCCTTCGTAATGTTTGATATGTGTTTGTGTTGTTACTTAAAAGTTGCAAACAGCTTCTGGAACAAAGTGTAATGGAATTCTGTTTTTTGTAATTCTTCCTGGGCAATCTAGAACCTGAAGCATCTGTGTCGCATCGTCTGACATCCCTGCCTCCAAGGATGTGGACGAGTTGTGCTTGGAATTGATCTACTAAATGAGGTACTTAGGTGTAAAGAATCCAGAGCTTATCTAAAACATTCTCCTTTTCCTTCCTCCTCCCAATTCAGGTGATCATGGTAACAGGGGATCATCCCATCACAGCCAAAGCTATTGCCAAAAGTGTGGGTATCATTTCAGAAGGTAATGACACGGCGGAGGACATTGCTGCTCAGCTGAATATCCCTGTCAGTCAAGTCAATAACAAGTGAGTCCCCGAAAGAACTCAGACCTGACAGTTGCACCTCCGTCCTCAGTCTGTCCTGCCAAAAATCACTTTGTGAAGTTCTTGGGGGTCTCCTGCAGCAAGAAGGATTGTGGGGTTTACACTCTACCAAGTTAAATATAACAGAAAAGTAACTAGGTAATTAGGTCACTGGGCTTTCAGAGGAAACAGGAAAAGATAGAGAGCCAAAGACAGGAGTGGCTGACAAAGAGGGTCAAGGATGGGACGAGTCAATCTGAGGACAGCACACACTGGGAACAAGGAGAGTGGGTAGGAAAGAAACCAGAAGAACTTAAGAGATCAGTAGAGACTGCTGGAACCTGAGGTGAGGCCTCAGCACTTTGATCTAGCCTTTGGAAACTCCTTCCCTTAGGTCTGTTAAAGCCATTGTAGTGCATGGCTCAGAACTAAAAGACATGGAATCCCAACAGCTGGACAATATCCTCAAGTCCTATAAGGAGATTGTCTTTGCCAGGACCTCTCCTCAGCAGAAACTCATCATTGTGGAGGGATGTCAGCGACTGGTAAGGGAGCTAAGGGGCCCTGGGGAGCCTGACTGAGTCCAGCCACAAAGCCAGCAAGGGAACACATGGAATGGGTAGGAAGGTACTGGAGGGAATCCCATCTTGAACCCCGTTGATCGCCTTCAGTTTGAAAGCTCTCCGAAGGCTTAAATAGCTCACAGGAACAGAAGACAGGGCCGAGCACAGTTAAACGCAAGATGCTGGAATGGAGTTGACCTTTGGGACTAATCCTGAATCTAACACACACTTTTTTTTTCACTCTTGTCTGAATTTCACTAGGGAGCCATTGTGGCAGTGACTGGTGATGGGGTGAACGACTCCCCTGCCCTGAAGAAGGCTGACATCGGCATTGCCATGGGCATCACAGGCTCTGATGTCTCTAAGCAGGCGGCTGACATGATCCTTCTGGACGACAACTTTGCCTCCATTGTGACAGGCGTGGAGGAGGGTGAGGAGGAGGGTACCTGATGGCTGGATTTGGTCCTTTGAGTGGGGCTTAGAGTACGTTACCTTCATTACCTATGGTTACTATCCAACCTCCCAATCCTGTATGGACTGCAAGAAATTAGAAGACAAAACCTTGAACATTCCATCAGCTTGGGCTGGAGTAACATGGTTTGTCGACTACTCATCCAGCAGGTGTAAAGCCCCAGGCTTAGGTCCCAACACCACATAGAATACTTACTACCCCAGTGCTCAGATGATGGAGGAGGGAAGATCATGGGCTAAAGGTCAGTCATCCTTAGCTACACAGCAATTTTGAGGCCTGCCTGTGTAAAATGAGAGACCTTATATTGAAGGAAGAAAGAAAGAAAGAAAGAAAGAAAGAAAGAAAGAAAGAAAGAAAGAAAGAAGAAAGAAAGAGAAAGAAAGAAAGAAAGAAAGAAAGAAAGAAAGAGAAAGAAAAGGAAAGAAAAGAAAGAAAGGAAAGAAAGAAAGAAAGAAAGAAAGAAAGAAAGAAAGAAAGAAAGAGAAAGAAAGAAAGAAAAAAAAAGATTCAGCTAATACTTAAGTGTTCTTTTTAAAGACGAAGTTGGAGCATTGTTCAGATTCAAAGAGAATGCTGATTGGAACAGAGCCCCGTGAGGCTCCCCATAAGGCTGCATGCTTCAGTCCCTTATTTCTGTCTGAAGCTATCTTACTAAAACATACCAATCCACTTTATTGTATTCTGGTATGAACCTGACAGTTTGCACATTATTTTAAATCTATTTAATTCAATAAATTTTTCTGAGCGCCATTTGCAAGATGACTATACCCAGGACAGGAGACAAAGACACAAAGTCCTGCCCATGAACACCTTTCTTTGTAGTGGGGAGAGACCGACAATGAGCAAGGCAGATTTCACAGGAAGTTAAAGCAATAGGGAGAGAGAGAGAGTGAGAGAGAGAGAGTGTTAAGGGGAAGAAATGACAGCCTGTGGAAGAGTAGCCAAGGCTAGACCCAGCTATCTTGCAAGGCATAAGTGTCACTCAGAGTAGCCAAGGCCAGACTCAGGTTCATACCTTGCTTGCAAGGCAGGAGAAGCGGCACTCAGAGGGATAAGCAAGGTCACAAGTTAAAGCAGAAAAATCAGATTCAAACCCAAGCTTGGGTTCTTTCCATTCCATCTTCATCTTGCAAAGACTTTAACACTGGTATTTTCAGCCACCTCCAGGATTAACTCTGCCCAACTCTGCCCAAATTTCAGAGATCAGGTAACACTAGCCATGGTGAATCCAAGAACAAAACGTACGAAGTCTGCCCATGGCTAATAAACCATGGCTTTACTTGACAGACACACAGTTTGCAGAGAAATCACAGGCCCCCACCCCCATGTCCCCACCTCCACCCCCACCTCCACCCCACCCCCACTCCCAAGGTCTACGACTTCCCAGCGTTTTCATGGACCACCCCTTTCTAGCGATTCCTCTTCCCAGGAGTCAGTTTGTCAGAGGTGTGTGTCCTCTGGCTGTTTCTCCTCTCCAGGCCGCCTCATCTTTGACAACCTGAAGAAGTCCATCGCGTACACCCTGACCAGCAACATCCCTGAGATCACCCCCTTCCTGCTGTTCATCATCTTAAGCATCCCCTTGCCTCTGGGCACCATAACCATTCTCTGCATCGACCTGGGCACTGACATGGTGAGCGCCAGGTTTCACTCTGGGGATTCCTACGATCTGATCCGTCGAGTGTAGGAAAAAAACCCATCCTGTGACAGGACAGCTCTAGAGTGTCTTCTGAACCCCGCATACCTGTCATTCCCACCATCCATCCTCCAGGTCCCTGCTATCTCCCTGGCTTATGAATCACCTGAAAGTGACATCATGAAAAGGCTTCCACGGAACCCCAAAACGGACAATCTTGTGAACAACCGTCTTATTGGCATGGCCTATGGGCAGATTGGTGAGCCTAGGGGAGTGCAGGGGTGAAGGGGTGATGGGAGGGTGACAGTGGCGGTGGCTGGCCGTTTAGACACCTCTGTTTAGAAGTCAGGGGAACAGTGTTTCAAAAAAGAAACGAGCTTGGCTCTGGGACCAGAGAACTGTTGATCTCTGAGCTGCCCTTACAGACCAGTAGTAAAGGGGAAAACCTACATAAAGCGATAGTGCCCCTTTCCATATGTGAAGCAAGGAGTAAAGAGATAACACTCTACAGTAGCTCTGAAGTCCTTCTGACAGCTGTAGGCTCTATGCTTATATACATACCTCACACAGACACATGATTAAAGTTAAAAATGTTTCTAAAAAGAGTCTATGATCCAAAGATGACCCTGGATGGACCAAAGCAAGACCAAAATCCAGTGGGGCCAACTCTAAATCCTATAGCTCTATGATTCGTGCCAGAGGGCTTAAATAGCTCTGCTCTGCAAGCTTAACATGGTTAGAAACAAATGTCAGGATTTTGGAAGCAAGTCTCAGAGATGGCAAGATCAGGTCACCAATGACAAGAATCTTCGTCACTATGCAGAGACACGCTAACCAGCTATGATCTGCCTTTTGGGGCCATTCTCTGAACAGACTCTCCTCCCTGACGACTCTGTCTCTCACAGGGATGATACAGGCTCTGGCTGGATTTTTCACCTATTTTGTGATCCTGGCGGAGAATGGTTTTAAGCCTCTTGATCTTCTGGGTATCCGTCTATACTGGGATGATACACAGTTAAATGACCTAGAGGACAGCTATGGGCAGCAGTGGGTAAGTGAAAAGGGTAGGATTTGGATCAGAACTAGTCAGACTGAGGGAGTCTCCCAAGTGTGGCAGTATAATCGCAGCACTTGGGAAGCTATGGTAGGAGTGCCACAAACTGAAGGCTCAGCTAGGCAACAATAGTAACTTCAAGGTTAGCCTAGGCTATATGCTATGAGACTTTGTCTCAAAAAAATGTGTGTTCAAATCTTAGGTGTTGAAAAAAGATACTTTTTATATACACTGTGGCTTCATCCAGTTGACCACCATGAAGCAGTCAGAAGAAATCCATGCTCCCATGCTCCAGGACTCAGCGATGCCTAGAGTTCTTACCACTCACAGTACCAACACCTCCCAAAAGCTCAACTCAAGCTCTTGTTAGTTTTACATTCTACATGTCTTCCCCACAGCCAAGGTGTGGCATGATTTTGATTTATAGTAGATGAATCTATTTAAAAATAATTTTAAGCCGGGCCATGGTGGCGCATGCCTTTAACTTAGGAGGCAGAGGCAGGCAGATTTCTGAGTTCGAGGAAGTCACTTTGTAGCCTGGTCTACAAAGTGAGTTCCAGGACAGCCACAGCTGTACAGAGAAATCTTGTCTCGAAAAACCAAAAAAAAAAAAATAAAATATAAATAAATAAATAAATAATTTTACACAACAAGAACTTCTCTTAGATACTGAAGACATATAAAGTATTATAAGAATGGGTTGACAACAGTTGTCTGGCATCTCCACCATGTTGGGGTCCTGTGCAAGTCGGGCTTCACTTTCATAGCTTCATATAATGTCCTCTCAGGGCTTTTCTGCATGGACTACCTTGACACATACCTGGCCTCAGGGGCTCTCTATATCCACAGAACATTCCACACACCTTTTTCTTTTCTTCATGGCTTTAAAGCCAACATCATGTGAATGACACTTGGGACAAACCCTGTCCCCCTTGAATGTCATTTGCAGCAGCTTCTGTTACTGCCTTTTAGAAGCAGGAAATTCCCTAGGCCTTTTCCTTCTGCAGGGTGGATGCTTGGCTTCCTTGCGAGGTCTCACCCTGAGGGCACCCCTGCCTCTGTCCAGATGTAGGTCAGGTCTCTCCTCAATCTCCTTATGCCTCTCAGCTCAAGCCTTGGAGGCCAACATTAAACTTCCTGGTGTTCCTTTTCTCCTCAAGCTGTACATTTTCTATTTCTCTTTTTTTCCCACTTGCTCTTTTTCATTGTTGACTTACATAAGAGTAATTACTAATAATTACTAATAAAGTCAATATTAGGCTATCTTGAAATCTCCCCTGCCTAAGGAATTGGTCTGTTACTTTTAAATTTAGTTCTTAGGATGAGGGCAGAAAACAGCCACCAAAATATCACAAGAACGAACTGTGGTCCAGTGGCCTTCTTCTCTCAGTCCCCTTGACCTGGGCATCCATGATCTACATAGGTTTTGACCCACTACTGTCTTCCAAACTTCTGCTCAATTGGCCCAATAAGCTCTGCTTGCAGCATTCAATCACGTTTCTAGTCCAAAGTGCCAAAATTTTTCTTTCCTTTTGCCTCCACGAAAACCACATGGTCAGGTCTAACACAGCAATATCAACTTCCGTTTCAGTCACATTTCTCTTCTTTTTCTTTTCTTTTTTTCTTTTATGTTTATTTTATGTGTGGTTTTGCTTGTGTGGCCCACAGAGGTCAGAAGAGGTCATTGTATCTCCTGGAACGGAGTTAAGCATGGTTGTGAACGGTCACATGGGTTCTGGGAACTGAACTGCAGGAGCAACAACTGCTCCTAACCACTGAGTCATCTATTCGGCCCCTCAGTCATTTTTCCATTGATGTGATAAAACACCATGACCAAGAAAACTTAAAAGAAAAGAAAAGAAAAGAAAAGAAAAGAAAAGAAAAGAAAAGAAAAGAAAAGAAAAGAAAAGAAAAAGAAAAGAAAAGAAAAGTTTATTCTAGGCTTACAGTTCTAGGGGGTTAGAGTTCATGATGGCAGAGCTGTGAGCTTCCCCACCCAGAAAGTGTACTACTTACAGTTTTAAAGTAATAGTTCCTTATCTTTAAAAAAAACTTTCATTAATCCTACTTATCACAACCTATATTAGAAACTGACCCAAGACCTTGGGATATGACAGGAAACCAAAATGATCAAGTCATGAGCTCCTTCCCATGTAGACCAAGGATGGCCTCTAAGTCGATACCTACCTCTTGCTTCTGCCTCTCAAAGGCTGATTAAAGGTGTGGTCCACCACACTCAGCCTATAAACCATGGGTCTTGTGGAGCTTACTCTAGTTATGGGAGGAAAGAGGGGTGTGTGTGTGTGTGTGTGTGTGTGTGTGTGTGTGTGTGTAACACATCAGGTTAACAGATTTTAAGTAAGTCCAAGGGAGACCTGAAAATATTGAAATTGAGATACTGGAGTGAGATAGAAGGATAAACATGGAAGACAAATATGCCTGAAATTTAAATTGCAGAAAATCTCTAGGTGTTGTTGGAAAGGGTGTAGGATAATATCTAATGCCTGGCTGTGCAGGCAAGCTGCCTACGTAGAGTTGTGGAGGAGAACAGAATTAGAGGGGATAAAAAACCTGGGGAGCCATGGCAATGGAAGATTATTCATAAATATAAAAAGTAGATCTCAAAAGAGAGAGAGAGAGAGAGGCCCAGAGAAGGAGTAAAGAAACGGCGAGCCAGACTCTAAAGTCTCTAAGCAATGGCAGGGACTGGCACAGACGGTGGTGCAGAGCTGGCGGGCACACAAATATGCTGGCTAGCCTTGGCCTTGGTTCTATGTTTGGCTCAACAAGTTTTCGTCTGTTTGTTTTGTTTGCTTGTTTGTCTGAGACAATGTTTTACTAGGCAGAGCAGACTAGTTTTGAATGCAGAGGTCTACCTGCCTCTGCCTCCCAGATGCTGGGATTTCAGGGGTACACCACCTTAACCTTCGTTTTCTAATCATTGAAGGCTTTTTCTATCCAAATACAACTTGAGATACATCCCAAGTGGTTTTATAGTTAGTAGCTTAATAGTGTGCAAACCTACCTACTAATTTCTTATTGTCTATATTTAGAAACATGTTGTTTTGTTTTAGATGTGGGGGTCTTTCCTCCAGCTTTTCCCCCAGGGTAATTTAGATGCACCTCTTCTGTGTTCCTACAGCATTCTTGGCTCCTCTGTTGTAACTTATCTATTGCATTGGCATTGTTAGCATAGTTAGGCCTCCTACCAGATTCTAAGTCCCTTACATATATACAATATAAAGGAGAGAACCAAGAGATGAATGAGAGAGTTCTACTGGGCCTTGAACGAGCTAGGCAAGCACTCTACAACTGAGCCGCAGCCTCGGGCTTCTGTCTACCATTCTTCTCCCCCCTCTGTATTCATATTGCCCTCTGGCTCTCCCTTCCTTTCTGACTTAAGATCTCTGGACTCTGCTGGCCTAAGTCCACTTTCTTTTAATCATATTCCTAATTTATTAAGAACTTACTGAGGTGTGCTACATAATACTTAATAGGCAAAGTATGGTGAAGGGATCCAGAGAACTTTGAGTCAGGTAGGGAAAATGCACAAACATTATAAGAAAGACAGCTATGTGCACAGCGCTAGAGGCATCCAGAGAATGCAAGGCTCAGACTCTGGGTCCTGAAAGACAAAAAAGACAAGGAACTCTTGGATAGATCTAAACTTCTTTCTGACCCAGATGCCACTTTTTTTCTCATCCTACCCCCAGACCTATGAGCAGCGGAAGGTGGTGGAATTCACATGCCAAACGGCCTTCTTCATCAGTATCGTGATTGTGCAGTGGGCTGACCTCATCATCTGCAAGACACGCAGAAATTCACTCTTCAAGCAGGGCATGAAGTGTGTGTCCACGAATAGCTACCAAATCCCTCCCCGATGCCCCCCCCCACATGCTTGAACACGCCCTTTCCTCGACTTCTCTTCCTGTGTCTATTACACTCATCACTCTGTCTTTCCAGAAACAAAATCCTAATATTTGGACTCCTTGAGGAGACAGTCCTGGCAGCTTTCCTGTCCTACGTTCCGGGCATGGATGTGTCCCTGCGGATGTACCCACTCAAGTGAGTAAGGGAAGGGGTGCCAGCTCAGGGAGGAAGGACATTTGGGAAGAAGTGGGAGAAAATATGTGTTTGAAAAGGACAATCGCCAGGTAGGGACTGCCAGATTAGTGGAGCTACCCTCAGGGACTTGCGAGGTCCTTTCACACTCAAATACACGGCCTTTATTTAGGGAGGTATCGGAGACTATGTCAGGAGATCACAAGCTGCTGGACTTGCATATTCAGCAGACTTAGCAGTGTTTAATTGAGTGGAATTTTATGACGGCATCTGACAGAGCTGGGCAAGGATACATGATTCTCGGTCCTAATATAATCATGGCAATAGTCTAATTTACCAGGTGGCACATACCTGTAATCCTAGGAGACAGAAACAGAGGCATCAGAAATTCAAGGATATTCTTGGTGACATTGTACATTTGAAGGCCAATCTGAGATAGAAACCCTGTTTCAAAACAAAGAGCCAAATTTATAGCTAGCTTAACTAATTCTTTTGCATATATATATATGCATGTATGTATGTGTGTATGTTTTAATGTGAAAATATTTTACTATATGAGATTTAATAATCTGTTTTGATATGTGAACGACCCCAGTAAAATTCTTAGTGTCTGGTTTCTCATTCAAGTCCCAGCTTTTTATTATGCTTTGCTTTAACATTAATACACACTTACGAAGTTTTTCGAGCAGGGTCTCACGCTCACAGACCCAGGCTGGCTTTGCTCTTGCTGGGTAGAGACAATGACCTTGAACTCCTCCCACCTCAGTTTCAGGATTATAGGTGTGTGCCACCACGGTCAGCTTTAGTTTGTAATCTTAAATTTTAAAGAGAGACTGAGGGTGTAGCTCAGTGACAAAGTGCTTGCCTAGCATGTGCAAGGCCCCGGATTCTATCCCCAGGTTTGGAAAAAAAATAAATCCAAGATTTACTAAGAAAAGAAGAAGTACCTGTCCTATGGCCACGATGTCACCTGCACCGGCAGCCTTTAGGATGATTTAGTATTTATTTCTTGCGTGTTCACATGCTTTGCTTACCTAAGGATCCCTTGTAGTGTTATACACACTGCTTCATACAATATAGGTGCTCAACTAATAGTTAATGATGGAAATAGCCTTAGACGGTAGCAATCCTAAGTTTGAAGCTCAGCTCTTTAAATTTTGTGACTTTAAAGAAATGTGCTACCATTCTGAGCCTCTGCCATCAGCACACATCTGGCAGGGCTGGGGGTAGAGTGTGGTGGCAGAGCACAGGCATGACACACGTATAACCATATGAGACATCTTGTATATGATTACATGCTTAGGCCAATAGCTTTGGCTCTTCTCCCCAACTAGTTCATATCTTAATTACCCATTTGTTTTATTCTAAGTCCTGTCATGTGGCTGGTTATCTGGTCCTCAGTTTCACGTGACTGTCTTCCTCTGTCTGGGGGGAATCTCCCACACCTGATTATTATTCCAGAATTCCTCTTTCTCTCTCTGCCCAACTCCTACCTCCTATTTCCTGCCTCAGCTCATTGGCCAAAGGCTTTTTTTCTTGACAGGTGAGTGCTTTTACACAGGACACAGGAGATTCTCTCTGCACATATGTGAGGCTCTGGGGTTGTGCTCCAGCACTGAAAAAATTTGGAATCTGGCAGTGTTGAGGATTACAGAGAGCTTGGTTTTAAGCACTGGGCATATCTGTCTATGGAGAATCTTTTACTGATAGCATCTATGCTTTCGTTGCTGAAGATGTCAATAACTACTGCACTCAGTAGGCATCTCGGACACAGCACTTGTACCCTAGTATTATTATTCTGTGTGCCCTTTCAGCTCGTCTTTCTGATCTCTCTGAACTCTTCAAGATAAAAGAGCAGCATATAACCATTTTTATTTCCCCTGTATCTTACACAGATCCAGGGTACACATATAACTGTTGTTCAATGAATGGAAAAGTATTTGTATGTTACTGGTGTGTATAGTACATTATATTTGTGGTGTGTGTAGCAAATGAACCCTGGCCTATGTCTGTGCTGTCCAATATGGTTGCCGCTCTCGATGTGTGACAACTGAGCTCTTGATTAGTATGACTAATGAGCATGAGATGCGTATTTGTAATTTTAATTTTAACTCAAAGTTAAAAAATAAAGCAACAACCAGGTAGTGGTGGTGCACACCTTTAATCCCAGCACTCGGGAGGCAAAGGCAGGCAGATCTCTGAGTCTGAGGCCATCCTGTTCTACAGACCCCATTTTAAAAAAATATTTCTTTTTAAAGAAATGAAAGGAAAGAAAGGATAAGATAATTTTACTCCTTTAGAGACGGTATTTCCTTTTAGCCATTTGAAAATCACATTATAAAATGTGGCGGGATGCATGCCTATGATCCCAGCACTTGAGAGATGGAGCCAGAAAGATCAGGAGCGTCTAGCCCTGCCTGACTACACAGCAATTCAGGGCCAGTCTGGATGCTGAGATCCTGCAGAGATGGGTGGGGAAACACTTGGTGACTGAGTTAAGACAGGTGAGCAGAACAGGACACCACCAGATTTCCAAGGTTTAGTATTAAAAGAAGAATTCAAACTATCTGAGTAGTCATTTTTATATTGATTAGCACTGGGAGTATATACCTGTATCTCAGCACTCAAAGGCTGAGGCAGGAGGATCTCAAGTTTGAGGACAGATTGGCTCATCTGGAAAGACTGTGTTTTAAAACCAAACAGAACAAAGTAGTGTTTATAGTGATTACACATGTTGAAGTGTAAGTTCAAGTGTAAGTGTATAATTGATATATTGATTTGAATAATAAATATATTTAATTATATTGATATATTAGATTTAATTATTAAAATTTATTTCTCATGTTCCACTTATCTTAATATGGGCATTAGAGAACTTAGATTTTACATGTGGTTTGCATTATATTTTTCTCTTTTTCCATTTTTTTCTATGTGTGTGGATGTCGGTGTGTACATATGATGTGTGTTCCCAAAGAAGGGCAGGTGCACATGTGCTACAACACACATGAGAAAGTCAGAGGACAAGGGCTAGCCTTAGCCTTTACCTTCCAGCTTGTTTGAGCCAAAAGTCTCTCTTGTTCACAGCTGTGTGTACTAGGTTAACTGGTCTACCTGACACTGGCACTTCTCCTGCCTCTGCCTCCCATCCCCCGTTGGGGGATTACAGAGGCTTGTGCTAGTGCTTCTAGCTTTTACACGAGTTCTAGGGACCCAAACACAGGTGATCAGGCTTGTGCAGCAAGCACCTTACCCACTGAACCATTATCTCCAGCCATCTCCCAGCCCTTGCATTGTATTTCCATTGAACTATTGAACAGTGCTATTGATTTATACCCTGCTCTCTATGACACTCAAGGGTATAAAACTCGTTAAATCCATCTTCCTGTACCCTCATTATAGAAGAGGCACAAAGAGGAAAAATTGAGTGTCTATTTTGCCATATGGAAGTACATATAAACACACGTGAGTAAATGTATCGATTGCCTTCTTCAGCCGTAAGACTTAGAGTATGCAGAGAAAAGCAACAGGAGGAAGAGGGGGCTCTCAGCAACTCACTGTCAGCTGGCAATAAACTACATAAACTCTGCACATGACGTTTATCATATGGCCACTGGCATTTTAGATATGTCTTGTGACTTTCCTCTCTGACCCCAATCGCTTAGCACTAGGGCTCTGACCTCCTCAAACAGAAAATCAACTGTATCTCAGTTTGCCTCCCCATCTTCACCACCCAGCTCAGTCTCCATGGTTTCTCCACACCGTTGCTGCTCACCCTTCTCTGGCTTGTGCCTCTTGAGCCACACTGACCGACTCTTGCTCTCTGCAGGATAAACTGGTGGTTCTGCGCACTTCCCTACAGTGTTCTCATCTTCGTCTATGATGAAATCAGAAAACTTATCATCCGGAGACGGCCTGGTGGTAAGGCTACCTACCCTGGATCCTGCCCTCGAGTGGTCACTGGCCCTCTCATGAGCTTTCCCATCCCATCGGCTCCCTCCACACCCACTGGCTTTCTCTACCTCACTGTCTGTCCTTTGCTCTTCCAGGACCCTGGTCCTCTACTCCTAACCTCACGTGTTCCTCCCAGTGCTTGGGGCCCTGCTGCACATGACAGCCTCTCCACCTGCTTCTTGTCTGCATAGCTCTCCTGCTGTCCTTCTCTCTGCTCACTTGGTCTCTTTTCCACAGGATGGCTGGAGAAGGAGACATACTACTAACTGCCTCAGAGAAAGATCTTCACATGACATTGGTCTCACGAGAGCCAGGACTGAGTATAACAATGACACCTGAGATAGAGCTGAGCAGGGGCCACCGTTGTATGGGTTGAATTGACTCTGGATAAGAGAGATACATTCCTGGGGCTGGAGGAAGAGTCTCTGGTAGGAGATGGAATAGGCTGAGAGAAGGAAAGCCCAGCTTGTTCTGCCTGGGGTTCAGCGAGTATGTGCAGTCTTGTTACATCCAGCAGCCTGTCTAGAGATAAATACTTGGAACAACCCTCAGGTTACTTGGTGTGCAGAAGTCTGTTTTGGAGGGAACAGAGTTCGGCGAAGCTCCATTCCTACACCTACATTGTAATTAGTCAAAAGGGGACCTCCAGGGACCTCAGAAGAGACTAAAAATGTACTAGAATCCAGCATCTGGGGCTAGGTGTGGGGGCCCACAGTCTTAATATACCAGCATTTGGAAGACAGGGACAGGTGAATCGCTGTGAATTTGAGGCTAGCCCGTCTACCTGGTGAGTTCCAAACCAGGCAGGGCTACATTGTGAGACCCTGGCTTTAAAAACAGAAAATCAGGCATATTTAACCCTGAGGGGTATTTCCTATTTTAAGATCGATCTCTGATGTCCTGTCAGTGTAAGGGACAAATAGCTGCCTTCAAAGTCTAGCTAGAAACAGATACTGCAAGGGAGACAAGAGCAGCTGAGCTACATATTGTTAGGGTTACCACGGCACTCATATCTGTACCCATGCTTGGGGCTTGTGGGCCTAAATAATCTAGATCCTGACTTGCATTTACTCAGACCAGACTGCAGGCCATAGCATTGTTCTAAAGGATACCTAATAGCATCAGGTCTAGCAAAGCTCACTGACTGGGGAATGGCAGGGTGGGGTAGGGTGGGAAGGTTCCCTCCTCTTCCTGTATATGGGGCAGACTATGATTCCTGCCCTTTAACCCTGTCATTGACATCTCTACACTAGCTATCCCTTCCTTTAGCCTTTTCTCTCTGGTACAGCCTCAAAGCAGGTTATGCGCATGCTAGGCAAATACTGTATCACTGAGCTACATCCTGAGCCTGGGACCTAAGCTCTTTATTGGTCTAGTCTTAGTAAAAAAGAACAAGAAGCCACCCACCCCCTTGCCCACCTTCCTCTCTAGATTCTTCCTCCCTTGTCTTGCCCCCTCTTCAACTCATTTCTGCTCAGTGAGCCTCTCTGCTTTGCCTGTGACTCTCGTTCACTTCAGGAACTTTTTAGAGATATCCGGCCCAATGATACAGAGGAATGCTGAGGAAAACCAGGGGAAACCGGGGAAAACCAGCAGCTGTTACCAAAATGCCACCTCCCTGCCCCCACCCTTCCCCCGGGGCAACTGCACACTTTCTGGCATTGGGCCAAGGACCAGACCCACCATCAGTTCTTGGGACCATATTCCCTCCATTGCACAGTAGTTCCTAGAGGAATCCAGGGGCCCCATCCCAGAATGTGTATCCTTAACCACTTTTCAAATTTGTCTTATAGTGGTAACTCAACACAGTTACAAACAAGGCTAAATAAAATAATAAATAAATGGAATACTGGTAGAGGACTGTGGCTGGCAGACACAACGAACAAAGAGGAAACAAAACAAGAAACCCTCCCACTGGAAGGTGTAGCCAGCCCCTCTTTCTCTATGTCAGGCCCCTTTCTCAGACGTTTCCTTCCACTCCTCCCTCTTCTAGTGCAAGGTCTCCTGGGGACAGAGCTAGATCAGTGTGGGGTCCACCTCGGCTGCTGACAGGGCTGAAACAGACCCTGGAAGATGGAAGCAGGGGTGGGGAGGTGTGTGAGTGAGATGGGGAGGGGGAGAGGGAGGGACCAGCTCCTCAAGTTTCAGTAGTGAGGAGCTTTGAGTGTCTGGTGGGTTAAAAATATAGACGCCCCAACTCAGGGTCATTTGATACGGGGAGCTGAGGCGTGTTAGATCCAGAGGCCTGCACTCAGGCAGCCTGGAAGGAAGGGGGCTGAGGAGAAAGAAGAAAGGAAAGCATTAGAGAGGAGGCCTAGAGTAGTAGTGTAGGAGCTGAAGAGAGTAAGGGTGGAAATGGGGCCATAAAGGGCCAGAAGAATGGAGTGGTGGCTGCACAGACAAGGAGGGGCTGAAGCAGTCAGGGTCACCACAGAGTCCTGTCTCGCTCCTGAGGTTCAGTTCACAGTGGAAGAGGTCTGGTGTGCCAGTGTCCGTTCAGATAGCTCCCTCTCCCCAGAACCCTGCAGAAATGAGACACCATGGCTGGATCATCTACTGAGCAGGCCTGCCCGTCACTCCTGGGTGGCCTCTGCAGCCACGGGTGTAAGCTCTGCCTGGCACATCAGTCACTCTCCTGGGAGATGAAGAGACAGGACTCTGAGATCTCCTCAGCTCCAGTGCCATGCTTGGGCTACCTCTGGCCTCTCCCACTACAGTGTCAGCTGTCCCTCTTGAATCCACTCCTGTCATGTTCTTAAGAATGCTAAATTAGCTATATAAGGTCTGCCCCATGGGAATGCAAGATGCTATTCTGCTAGCATAACTTTATACTTCTTCGTAGATGCGAATTAAACACCATCCTTCTAGAATGAGAAGTACGTTGCACTGTGGACATGGAAGTCTGACTATCGTGATCTCCCCCTTGAGTCTCAGTTTACCTAAATATAGTATGAGCCCTAGAAGGCCATGCAGGAGTCCTTGCTAAGTACTCAAAGCTTAATTCAACTCTTCACCTCCAAGCTAGGACCCCAAAATGACAGCCTTCGTACCTCCAGCTCAGCTGCGGGCCTCAGATGCACAGAATTAATCCACAGCATCCGGAAAGGGCACAGGGTCCACCTCTTCCTGTTTACCTCGAGTTAACTTTTTACCATACTTACACCGGATCATCTGTCCTTGTCAAAGACATAGGAATGAATAGTAGCTATTAGCTCTCTATAGACCCGTGCAGTCTGGGAAATACTCCCAGCCCCTTATGCCCTAGAGTCAGAGTCCCACAGGATCAGGCCAGAGCCCTCAGAGGAGGAAGCGCCACGAAGCAGTGGGCAGTACAGGCAGAGAAAGCCCAAGTCGCCATCACTACAGGATGGAACGCGGGCCAGCCCTGTCCTTCCCCCTGCATTTCTGAGTTGGGACTGTTGAGTGAAGCAAAGGAAACTGACTGGAGCTAAGCCAGGATTCTGGTCTTGGACTCCGCTCCATCTTTTATTCAGAGAATGATCTCATCCTTGGTCCACGGTCTTTAAAGGGAACTGCAGGGGGGTTTCTTTCCTGGAGCCTGGAATGCGCTTTTATTGCCCTCTTCTCGTCCATAAGATCAAAGAAATAGGCTTTACCTATAGAAGACTGCCGGATTTTAGGAGTTAGAAATACCACGTCTCTCCTGTATTATCAGTTTAGCCTCTGGCCCAAAAGGTGTCGTCCTCGCTACCTGTACTTCTTTCTGATAGGCCTTGTCCTACCCTGGGATCCCTGAACCCCTACATCTCCCCTCCTCCAGCCCCAGCCTCACTTACCCCTAACTCATCTGGTCTTATTTTTAGATCCGGCATCTCTCTCTCTCCCTTTCTTAATATGGCGATGAGCTCTTAGGCCTGCATGGGGCCAGGGGCTAAGGAGTCCTGGACACTGGGGGAGGGGGAAGGAACCAGCTGCTGGGAGCCTAGGGAAGAGGTATAGGAGGTGAGAGGATTCAGGCTCTCATGGAGCTGTCCTGGCCTCAGAAGGTTATCCATCCCTCCTGCCAACCACAGAGACATATTTAGACAGGGCCAGGTGGGGACGGAGGGGGTGCCAGTTTCAAGGGGCAGCTCCAGTTCCCTCCCCGCCCCTGCTCCTATTCCTCCTCCTGACCCTTTTTCTCTTGGCTCTGTCGGCAGTTTCTCCAGGACCCAGCAGTGTCCTCTGTCCACTGCTCTGGCCCACTCTCTACCCCACCCCCACCTGGAGCCCCTAACTCAGGATTCTGTATCCGAGGGGCACCTCTCCCTATTTCAGCTAACCTCCTCTGGACCAGGAGAGCAGGCCCAGATTGTACTACCTCCATGAGAGCTACCGACAGGATGGGGGCCAGAGCAGTGTCCGAGCTGCGGCTGGCACTGCTGTTTGTACTGGTGCTAGGGACGCCCAGGTTAGGGGTCCAGGGGGAAGATGGGTTGGACTTCCCTGAGTACGACGGTGTGGACCGTGTGATCAATGTGAACGCCAAGAACTACAAGAACGTGTTTAAGAAGTATGAGGTGCTGGCCCTCCTCTACCATGAGCCCCCCGAGGACGACAAGGCCTCACAGAGACAATTTGAGATGGAGGAGCTAATCCTGGAGGTGAGTGGAGGTTAGCAGGCCTGGAGAGCATGCTCAGTCCCCTCGGTGAGCCCCGTGGAGAGCATGCTCAGTCCCTTCGGTGAGCCCGGTGTCTGAGGGTGGGGGCTGGCTTAAGAGCAGCATGGCTGCTGGGCCTCTGTTTCCACTAAGTACATGACTGGAATGTGGCCTTGGCAAAAAGAAAAAGACTCAGGGACCAAGGTCCTACCCTTCTGTTGGTAAGTTTAGGGCAGGCGCTATAGGGGGCTGCCCTCTCTGTGCTGCAGGAGGCAGGGGCACTAGGTTTGGCTGGGAAAGGGGGTTTGGGGGGGAGCTTGCACAGTACCCTGCACTGTGCTTCATACTACTCTTGTGGCCAAAAGATCCCCCTCTCTTTACACACGTAGGGCCGTGCGCCAGGATGCAAACAGCAGAACCGTGAACACGATTGTTCTTTTATTTGCCTTCAACTGACTTAGTGACTGTACAGTTAAATGACTTCTAGAGGCTTCCCACAGACCCCACCCACCCACCCAGCCCAACCCGCCGCCTTTTGTCCCCTACTGGATATCCTCACTAGAAAACTCTCACGAAGGCTTCAGCACGCCTTCCCCATCATTTCAGCCAGAGAATCTGACTTTAGATCCAAAGCAGAGACAGTTAATACAAAAAAGAAATGAGCGGAGGCAGCCTTCCGATTGGAATACGTGGCCACATGCATCCCTAAGGGAGCTAGAATACGTTTGCCTTTCTTTGTCTGCACTTCCCCGGCTTGGTGATACAGAGAGGCCCCACCTTGTCCGAGCTTGGAATGTTTCAGTGTAAGACACCAGGCCCCCGTGTGCCCCATCGGGCTCTGCAAACCGCTATCTGATTAATGAGCCAAGTATTTTTATCCTCCGTGCTCAGTGGCCTCTGCCATCCACCTGCCACCCGCCCTCCCATTCTCCTAAGGATCACTGCAGTGCTGGGTGGGATACAGCTGCACACAGTATGCCCACAGCAGAAAGAATCCGCAGGTGGCTGGATGGGGAGGCTTGTGGGGTGACCAGCCTAAAGAAGGAGGAGGTGGGGCCTGGAAGAAGAGTGACTGTCCCTCCAGGGATGATGGCGACCTCTTGACCTCTGGCCTCTCCTACCCCTCACCCCACACCCCCTCCTCCACAGCTCTCACTTTGGGAGTTACTTGAGGATCCCAGGGTCCCACATTCCCCTCTGCTGAGTTTGGCCTTTGATCAGGATGGAAGGTAGGGCCCAGTCTTTCATGGAAGGTGAGACTCAGCGTCCCTCAGGAACGTTGCAGTGAGCAATAAATATACATCATCTTTTCAAAGGCTGAACCAAAGACAGGCTAGGGTTATGAGGTGCCCAGGCAGAGTCTGCTTCTAACAGATGGTGAAGGTCAATGCTTGGCTTTCTTGCACCTCAGACGACCCGATGGATGATGGGAACGTATCACACAGGGAAGGGGTTGATAAGAATTCTGGGGGTAATTTAATTCTGACTCCTTCTTCCAGTTAGCAGCCCAAGTCTTAGAAGACAAGGGTGTTGGCTTTGGCCTGGTGGACTCAGAGAAGGATGCAGCTGTGGCCAAGAAACTAGGTAAGGGAGGGCAAGGAGGGGCAAGAAGCAGGTTATGGAAGAGTGGAGAGGCCTAGGTGGGGGGGCTTGGGGGAGATTTGAGAGCTGCACATCTATTTAGAGTGGACCGGGGCATTTGAGATTAGGGGCTATTCTATTCTGTATAGAGTCCTGTGCCCACTCCCTGGATGAGGTGGGACAGTGGGGGGGGGGGGGAGGTAACCTTTCTGCTCATCTAGAAAATAAGACTGGGTAGGGGGGCATGGGCATGGTGGCTCATACTTGTGATACTTGTATTTGAGAGGATGAGGCAGGAGGATTATGGATTCAAAGCTTCCTGGGCTACATAGTAAAATTCTAAAAAAACAAAACAAAAGCCTGTATGCTAACCTTAAAAACAAAAATGTAGTTAAAAAAAAAAAACACAGCTAGGTGTTGGAAAGGAAGGTGAAACCAAGAAATACAGGCGTAGCCAGAGAGACCTTCTGCAAAGTGCTTTTTTGGCTCCTCTCCTCCCCCCTCCCTTCTCCCTTCCCCCTCGGCTTCCTCCCTTTCTCTTAGCAGAGCCCAGATATTACACCACCCAGCCACCAGGCGGCAGTACAGGCCGGACACCGGATGTGGATGGGGGAAGGGTAGTTAGCAACAAGTCATCTGGACAGCAATAGCAAAGAGTCAGCCACTAGATTCTTCAGAGACGCTGGCAGGAATATTTGTCCCTGGCTGTGTAGGCAGAGCAAGGGAGCTGTGTTGTTAGAATCTGAATCTTCCCGGTTTCCTCCCCTCAAACCCTACCGATCCCCGGCAGGCCCCAGCTTCTCCCTAGCTTTAGCTCTTCAACTAATTTGGGAATGAAGGGTTTAAGGGTTTGTTGAAGGTAGATGGGGCGGGGCAGGAGTAGGGGGAAGGGATGGAGAGGTGGAGGATGTCTGCAGGGATTAACAAGTGGGCTGTGACCAGGTTAGACTAGGGTTTCTGGGAAGGTTGTCTTCATCGCTCACCTTCCCACCATGCGTTTCCTAGGACTAACTGAAGAGGACAGCGTTTATGTGTTCAAAGGAGATGAAGTCATTGAGTATGACGGCGAGTTTTCTGCAGACACTCTGGTGGAGTTTCTGCTTGATGTGAGGGTTCCCCTGAGCCTCATAGCCTTGAAGTTTCCAATGCCCCTCGGTCCTTACTAATCAACCCTACACTCCTAAACACACACACACACCAGGCATACATACACTACACCAGTTGCCCACATACCACATGCAACATGTAACAGATATCACATACATATATCATATAGATCAGACACAATGTACACAAAACATATGCATATCCCATATATAGGCCCACATATTATATATATGTGTGTGTGTATAAAACACATCATATATATGTGCCTCATATACCAGATATAAAACATACATACAATGCATTCTCATGTAACACACATGACATACAGCATACATATAGCAATAAAACATGTAATATACAATTTATATGTGTGTATGTATATATGTGTGTATATATATATATATATAATACACATCAGAACCACAAATAAATCACACATACAACAACATATCACAAACCTATACCCCATGCCAAGCAGAAGATACAGAACATGCATATCACACACACTGCACAACACTCAGACTACACACATACACCATTAACAGGCCACATACCCACCCTCTACAAGCATCTCCTAGTCTAGTTCCCTGTCTTTCCCCTGTATCTTTCTCTGGGGCCTGTCAGGGACAAAAGGAATGGTGGTCTCAATATTCTTTTTCTCCCAGGTCCTAGAAGACCCTGTAGAGTTGATTGAAGGTGAACGAGAGCTGCAGGCATTTGAGAATATTGAAGATGAAATCAAACTCATTGGCTACTTCAAGAGCAAAGACTCAGAGCGTGGGTAACAGCTCTTTCTGACCCACCTATCCTCCTTGCCTCCCTACTTTGGCCAGTGGCCAAGCATCTCTGGTTCTGACCTCCTAGGCCCCCTTCTTCCTTCTGCACGGTCAGCTCCATCATCTGTTCTATGTCTCTGCACTCTGGGGCATTCCCAAACACCCCCAGCATTCCGCTGCTTCCTCTACAATTCTATTGTATTTTATTCTCAGAGAGCTAGAGTTAGAGAGCTAAAGGGGATGGGTCTCTTCCTGAGACCCACATGTCAAGGAAGACCTGCAGAGAAGATTCCCCTTGGGGGAGGGGGAGTGATTCTCTGGCAGACCCTGAACATGACTGTGACTGTCCCTTCCTCCCCCTCAGATTACAAAGCCTACGAGGACGCAGCTGAAGAGTTCCATCCTTACATCCCTTTCTTCGCTACCTTCGACAGCAAGGTTCTCTTCCCTGTGGCTACACTGGGTCTCCCTACACTCTTAAGCTTCCCTTAGCCTTCCTTACCAAAATTGATAGGATCTTGGTACCATTTTTCATGCTGGTATCCCCCACCCCAGACTCATGTTCCTTCTCCTATAGAATTGAAGGGAAGGTGGACCTTAGACTGTCTAACCCACCTTTATCGTGTTAAACGATGCCCAGAGAAGTGAAGACACTTACCCGGTGACCCAGAGCCACATTTTCTGACTCCTTTTCTGCAACTAGTTCCTTTACACTGTTTCTCACTCAGCTCCCACTTCTCCTGCTCCATAACTCTTGTCTACTTCCTCAAAGGTGGCAAAGAAGCTGACTCTGAAGTTGAATGAGATTGATTTCTACGAGGCCTTCATGGAAGAGCCGATGACCATCCCAGACAAGCCCAACAGTGAAGAGGAGATTGTCAGCTTCGTGGAGGAGCACAGGAGGTGGGGATTGGCCAAAGTTCCTCCCAGGGCTAGCTAGCACATCAGTTTGTGAAGTGGGCTGGGAAGCAAGCCACCCTGGAAGCTACACTGCCCTGGAGATGAGTATGCTTGCAGGCATTGGTGCTCAGTGATAACACCAGGAGGTTCTGTGTTGTATTTCATACCCCAGCACTTAGCTCTGAGCCCTACACAGAGAAAGTCCTCTGTAAATGTGTGTGGACCGAGGGGCTGCTTAGGACTTAGGGAGTGTCAGCCAATGAGTAGAGTGCCTGTGCTCTGACCAGGAACTGGGAGGTACCTTCTCTCTATGACTGAAGTTAATTTCTTTAGCATCCTCAGTGAAAGTGGCTCCGGGGGGGAAGAATCAGAACTGGGATTCAAGCTTGAACTCAGTCCCTTCTCCTTTGTCATTCTTGACACTAGCAGTTGTCAACGGAGGCATAGGGAGCAGCCTGCGGGGCAAGGGTTTTTGCCTTCCAGTGGCTGTTAGGCAAGGTTTCCAGGACATTTTTGGCTGTGAGGAGTGCGGCTGGTATACAGTAATTAGAGGCCAGAGATACTATTAACCATCCTCCAGTGCGCATGACGCCCCCTCCCTTGATGTCTGCAGTGCTGATGCGAAGAAACCCCGCCCTATACTCACACAAGTCCCTTCCTTCATGAGACTCCACAACTAGAAATACCCACTCATCAGTCTAAATACTACTTACTCTCTCCCACTAGATTTTGGCCTCTTTCATTGGGGCACAACATACTGACATGGTTTAACTCTAACCAATACCTAACTCAGTCCTCATCACTTATACCTGCCCCCCAAACCCCTTCCTGTACTGGGAAGGGAACCCAGGGCCTGGCATACACGAGGCATGGAATTTTATCTCGAGCCCAGGCTGTCAGCTTTACTAAATGAGTGAATGAAAAAGTAAATGACTCTGCTGATATCCAGTTCTTACCTTTGCCCCCAGCGTCTCTCTTCCAGCCATCCCCTTCCCACTAACCATTGTTTTGCAGCCGTGCCATGGTCTGGGCCTGATGCCCAGAGCTTAGATTTGCCAACTGGCTTTGTTCTGGGCTACAAGCTGTTTATGCCCTAGGCCTGACCCAGAGGTGGCTTCAGCTGTGGGGATCTTCTGGAGGGAGGTGTCCCCACCCACTGAATGGGGACCCTCTCTGTCTCTCCTAGATCCACGCTGAGGAAACTGAAGCCTGAGAGTATGTATGAGACTTGGGTGAGTGACTACCAGGCCCAGGCCCTGGGGGAGCAGGAGTGGGTAAAGACCCGGATCTTAGAAACGGCTGTCCCTGCTCCTCCCTGTGCCCTTAGCTAGGAAGAAAGCCGTGTCTCAGCCAAGGGGCATGTGGGTTGGTTTTTATTTGTTTTGTTTCTGTACCGAAGACCATGTCAGGTCTCAAGTGACAGGCATGACAATGAATATGACAAGGCTGACTCAAACTCTGGAGCTGACAGGATCCCTAGAGCAGAAAGGATGCCATTAGAAAAGTCACCACCGTGAAAACATAAGCTGCCATTCCAGGAGTCAGATTCAAGCACGGCAAGGGGCTGGACGGGAGGACAGTAAGGTCTCCCCCACCACCCCTACCAACCCCATCCCCAGCTCTAACCCTGCTCCCCTCCTCACCCTCCAACAGGAGGATGACCTGGATGGAATCCACATTGTCGCCTTTGCAGAGGAAGCAGATCCTGGTGAGGAGAGGACACTGGAGCGGCCGGGGGGAAGGGGGTGTATTTGTTGGATCGTAGGCCTCACATGGAAGGCATTCCTGGGAGTTTGCAAGCAGCCTAGGGCTTGAAAGGTGTTGGTGTCGTAGGAGGTAGGGAAATCGGTCTGGACTCGTTTCCTGTGTCCCTTTCCTGTCTGTTCCTCCTCACTTTTCTTACTTCTGCTCCCTCCAAGATGGTTATGAGTTCTTAGAGACTCTCAAGGCTGTGGCCCAAGACAACACTGAGAACCCCGACCTCAGTATCATCTGGATTGATCCTGATGACTTCCCGCTGGTAAGAGGCTCTGCTCAAACTGTGTGGTCCTAAGGTAGGGACTTGGGCTGGGGCTCCTTCTTTGTTTCAAAATTCCTATCCCCACTTCCTAGCTGGAGCTCCAGAAAGTTATGCCTGCTACATGCTCACGAGCACTGCAGACACAGAGCATGGGCATCCCGAGCAAGGGGGTAAGGGGATGGGAAGTGAATCGCATGGGGTATAAGATGTGATTCCCAGAGCAGAGGCAGACAGGTAATGTACCAAACCTGAAAAGCAGTGCTCTGGTGAGAGGCTGAGTACAACACTGCACATAAACGTACACTCAGAGAGTCAGCAGATTCCACGTTCCAAGAGACGGCTCTGTTTTCAGCTGAATCCCCAGTTTCTCAGGTTTATTGTTGAATGAGCAAACGGGAATGTGGCGAACCCTGATGAGTGCCAGGTATAAGTATTTATGTTAAGAGATGTAGGAACTGAGCTGGAGAAGTGGCTCAGAGATTAGCTGCTCTTCTAGAGGACTTGAGCTCAGTTCTTGGCACCCACATCTGGTGGCTGTTCAGCTACAGGGGAGCCATCACCCTCTTCTGGCCTCTGAAGGTGTATGCACACACATGCTAAATATTCATACATACATAAGTAAAAATAATAAAAATAATCTTATAGATAGATAGATATGCAGGAACTGAGGACTTTTTAGAGATGTGAATAGCTCAAAGGTACAAGGTCAATCATAATTAGACTCAGGAACAAAGGAAGGGGGGTCTGTGCTTCTCCTCAGAAGGGAGAGGCTGCCTTCCTCATTCTTTTCCACTGGGGTTTCTCTTTCACTGATTATCTTTACCTACAACCCAGAGTCTGGTTGCTGGCTGTCCCTCCATGCACTGCCAGCTCCTCTTGCCTCCTCTCATCCCTGGGCTGACTCTCATCCTCTTATGGACTCGTGTGCTCCTAACCTCTATTAAACTCATGCGTTTGGTTCTCTCTACAGCTGGTCCCGTACTGGGAGAAGACCTTTGACATTGACCTGTCGGCTCCACAAATAGGAGTTGTCAATGTGACAGACGTGAGTCTTGTTCCTCATTCACACCTAAGTATCAGATCATCTCCAACCCAAGTACTAACCAGATTGGACAGGACTGGGTGAGGTTAGGGTGCTGTGGCCTTGCCCTGAGCACCAGTGCTTCTCTGTACTTAGCTCTCTCAGTACAGTTAGTTCTCTGACTGTCAAGGAAACAAGCACTGTCCAGAAGCAGGAGACATCGGTCCAAGGCTAGACCTGTGGGGTGGGAATGCATGATCTGAGCACGGGCACCATCCACTCACAGGATCCACCTGCTCATTCTTCAGAGTCCAGTCCAACCTTATTGTCCTCCACTGCGTTTTCTTTCAAGTATTCCCCCTATGCCCCCACCCCTGAGAGCTCACTGGCATCGAGAACTTGCCTTGGAGCATCCTATCTCTTCTAGTAGATTTCGAACATTTTGAAGGCAGAAATCTTCTGGTGAGCACATAGTAGGTGCTTAGTTGTTGAGTTGAACTGAGTAGTGCAGCTTTTGATTTCATAGTATTCACAGGCTAATGGAGTAGGCAAGTATTTCATTAATTATAAGGTGGGCTTTGGTAAATTTTATAGTAAATAAAAACGGTAGCAAGGTAGCGCTTTCTGCTTGAGTAGCGTTACAATGGAGACCATGGAGTGTATGAGATTTCAATAAGGGACAAATACGAATCTCCAAACTGAGGAGGAAGGGTGATCATCAAAGGTCAGAGGCAAAGCCAGGCACCGTGGCACACACACTGGAAAGGCAGAGTCTAGACTACTGCTGTGAGTTCAAAGCCAGCCTGAGCTACATAGCAAATATGAGAGGTCAGCCAGCCAAGGCTATAAAGCAAGAGCACATGCTGGCCTTGAACTCAAAAGATCTCCCTACCTTTACCTCTGTCTCCAGAGTACTGGGATTAAAGGTGTGAGCCATCAAGAGCACACCCTAAAAATAAATAAATAAGTAAATAAGAACAAAGACAGCAAAAAAGTGAAATCAGGCTTGGGAACAGACAGGTTTTTTTGTTTTTTTTGTTTTTTTTAAATACACTTTCAGAGTTTAGAAATCACTAAAGCTGGTACTAGAAACTCATTTGATGAAAATCTGTGAATGTTAAAAGTTTCTGGCTTGGTTGTGTTGGCCATAAGGAGGTACCACTGCTTTTCCATCATGGAGGTGGGAGAGAGGGATGGCTGGTTTCAGGAGCTCAGTGCAGCAACAGTAAGGCAGACAGACAGGAAGCGGGGAGGGGGCTCTAGCCAACGCCTTTTCTTCCCACTCACACCTATCACCATTCTAACGCCGATCTTCACCAGGATAGTTTCTCTCACCCCTGAAGGATGCGAGGAAGGGACAGGGAATGTACAATAAGGGGGACTACAGGGAGGTGGGGTGGCGGGGGGTGTGTGGCAGGTCCAGCTCTGTAATATGTTCGCTTCAATCCCCTCCCTGTGCCGGGACCTAGGCGGACAGCGTATGGATGGAGATGGATAACGAGGAGGACCTGCCTTCTGCTGACGAGCTGGAGGACTGGCTGGAGGACGTGCTGGAGGGCGAGATCAACACAGAGGATGATGACGACGATGACGATGATGACGACGACGACGATGATGATGATGACGATGACTAGATGATGAGTGGCCGTGGCAGCCGCGTACCAGCCCCACTTGCTCCTTACCTGTACCTCTCTGCCATCTGTGCACTTCCCCGGGCTCCTTGGGACACTAGGTCATTCTCTACTACAGGGCCAACTGTGGTCTACATACAGGGTGCTTGAGGTCCTGGTCTCCCTCTCCGAGGAGAAAAGGAGCTGCTTTTTCTTAGATCCCAGCCCAGTTCTCTCATCTGACTTGCTTCTCCCCCCAGACCTTATCTGTTTCTCTTCCGCCACTCCCCCTACTTAACGGTTTGCTAACTCTTCTCTATCCCATTTCTCAAATCTTAAACCTCTCTGACTGTCCTGACCCTGGCCAGGAGGAAGGGGAGGTACTGTGTTAGGGGCTATAATCTTAGCCATCTCCTGTTAATGTATTTGGGTCAAATGCAAGGCCTTAATAAAGAAATCTGGGGCAGAATGAGCAAGTGTCTGTTGTTGATGAAGTCTCACCCTTATGGGAGGAGGGAGGTGACCGCTGAAGAGGAAATTTAACTGTGGGTGCTGTGCCTTGTTAGGAGTGAGTTAGAGGGCTGATGAGCGGGGTTGGGGCTCTCTCCCCAGGCAGTATCCACCCCGAGTCAACAAGCCTTTTGTGAACACATGGTATCTGTGCACTGATGCTGTTGGGCTCTGGAAGAACAGAGAGTGCCAGGCCTGTCCCTGCTCTTGAGCTGACTCGTCTGCCTGAAAAATCAAGACAAGCGAAGAATAACCTAGCAGTGTGTCATTGATTCCCAGCTGCTCTTTATTGGAGCATCAGGACTGAGTCCACTGTCCTTAGGTCTCCCCAGACTCTGATGGTCCTGCGGTCTCCTCCAGTGCTCCCACTGCCCGCCCTGAGGACCTCATTCTTGAACTTAGTACACTGTTACCGTTCTTTAGTTACACAGCTGCTGAACTGAGTCCTGAGGACAGGAACCCAGGCTTTCTATTTTCATAAGGCCTGGGACATAAAGAACTGTCCTATATTTGTTTAAGAAAGGATGAAAAAAAAAAACTAGAAGAGAGGGAGAACAGACTTGGGAGTCTGGATGAGGTGATGCACACCTTTAATCCCAACACTCTGGAGGCATAGGCAGGCAGATCTCTCTGAATTGAAAGCCAACCCTGTCTACAGATCAAGTTCCAGGACACCAGGGCTATACAGAGGAATCCTGTCTTAGAGAATAAGCAAACAACAAAAAACACATCAACAACAAAACAACAACAACAACAAGATGGGCTCGGTGACTTCCACAATGGAAACAAACCTTCTCCAGGCCTTCAATTGAAGAATGGGCTTTGAATATGAGGCAAAGGAATTAGGACAGGGACATCCCAGTCAAAGCAAACAAAAACAAACAAACAAACAAACAAACAAACAAACCTCAAAAGCATTAGCAGGGTGTGTTAGTCCCACCAGAGGTCTGAAAAGTAAAGAGAAATTCAAGTTGTGGCCATGAGGTTGGGTAAGCATCATGGGGTTGTTTTGTAGAGATGTCTGTACTGAATCCTATGAACTGGGGAAAGACAAAATTTCATCTGGTAGCAAAAGCCAGGATGAACTTAGGGAGGAGGGGTCATGTAAAAGCAGAGGCAAGGAGCCCCGTTTCTCATCAGAAACTGTTTTGATCAGAGTAAGTTTGGGAGGATCTGGCCCTGTGTGGTGGTCATCATAATGAGAAGGCATTGCTATTGGAACCAAGAGTATCCCCTAGACTTAGATCTGTTGGGCTTCTATAAAAAGGACTCGTGCGCAGCCGCACTCCGCAGGACAGGCTCAGGTGGGAGTAAACGTATACAAGATGGGAGCATGAAAGGACCAAACTCCCGAATAAGCTTCTAAATAAGGAAACACAGTTTTGTTGTTGTTTATGGATAGGGTATCACTATGTAGCCAAAGATGGGAATCCTCCTGCCTCAACATTCTAAGTCTTATGGTGGTATACCACCATATTATGCATGCTATTAGTTTTTGTTAAGGCAGAGCAAAGTTATTGGATATCTAAGTATAGAAAAGTGAGCCCTAAGATTAGAAAAGTTGTCACTCTCCACAGTCAAATCCAAGGAGTATTCTTAGGGAAAGCGACAGAAGTATATAAAGTAGAAACCAGATATTTAATCGACCTATTCACATGTAATGAATAACTAATAGGTAATTGGGTATTAGGTTACATCATAAAAATATTATGGGATTCACTTCATATAGATCAAAAGATACTAGACTACATGTCTTTGATTTTTTTTTTTTGCACCTATCTGGTACCAGTCCCTAAAAACTTTATTATTCCTGATTCTCAGAAGAACCCTATGAAGTGAGCAATGGTATCCTTAACTTTATGGACTTAATTTGTCTAAGGAAACAGAATAAGTATAAAGTCCACATTCTCTGTGTTTTGCTCTGCCTCATTTGTCTCATGTAAATGTGGTATGTCTATGCAAAAGTGTACAGTCACTCTGTGTCTCAAAGATGGCTCAACGCGATAGATTCCGACCCTACAGCGACTCAGAAACAAAAGCAACTTCTGAGGGTATATTAGTGGCCCTCAAAGGGGCAAAGGTCAGCCATGTGGGGGTGGGGTGGGGGGTGAGACCAGCAAAGAGAAGAACTACATATGAAACCTAAGGCACAGGACCAGGGCCTGCTCCTCCCAGAAGAAGGGCTCATCTGAGGCTTCTGGAAGGGTCTCTGATCAGCTGGAACTGAAGGCAAAATGGGGTGTTCCTGGTGGTGTGCAAACATTGAAGCCGTTCTCAGGGTCAGGCACTTGCAGAGCTGAGCTGAAGCCCCTCATGGAGGTAGGGTGAGAATCGGATGCTTCTCCAATACTCCCTTCCCTCTTTCAGCCTGGCCGAGTGAGACCCTGGAGGAGGAAAGTCCCTGAGGTGTAGGGGAAGTGAGAATTATCACACTGGGCCTAGGCAGAAGGACAGAGCTAGGAGACAGCTAAGTGTGGCTTTGTTGTCTATATTTGCATGCTGAGCTCATGGCTTTTTTTCCCCCAGAAAATAAAATTACATCATAGTGTGTGGGGGTGTGGGGGTGTGTGGGAGTGTGTGTGTGTGGGGTATATTTGGGAAAGGCAGGAGGTGCTCAGGGGTCCAGCTGCTATTATACACAAGAGCGCATGGCCCTGGGCCAAGTAAAAGAGATTCCCCTGTTGCTGCCTGCCCCTGCCCCATTTTTATTCCTAGCGTGGATAAACTTGACCGTTTCCTACTGAGTCTCTGATCTATAAGGCTAGGAAGTAGAATTTCTAAATACCAAAGCGAAGTAGCTAAGAGAACTCAGAGGCCATAGGCCTTCCAAATCCCCCAATCCAAATTGATCTGCCTTCCAGGGGTCCTGGCCATCGTGACCAACCAAAGGTCAGAGGGCAGGAAAGTGACCCATTAGGAAAAAACGAGGATCTTCTCACAGTTTAAGGGGAAGAGTCCATACTCCATCCCAGTCCTGTCCCCATCCTAGGAGCCTTCCAGAACCCTAGTCCCCAGTCCCTGGTCCCTCCTGCTTCCCCTCCCCCTTTCCTCCCCGCTCCCCGCCCCCCGCCCCTCCCCGGCTCTGACATCACCGGCCAGTCGGGTGGGGTGAGGCGGTGCTGGGCTCAGGCTCTGCTCCACGGGCGGAAGAGGCGGCGGCGGCGGCAGGATCGGCGGCAGCGGTGGCAGGAGCCAAGGAGCAGGCTCCAGACGCTGCTTAGGAACCGGGGACCCGGGAGTGCCCGCACCCTGAGCTCTCAGCTCCGGAGGCGGTGAGAGGGGCAGAGGGAAGATGTGTCGTGGGGAGGAGGTAGATTGGGGATCTGGGTTTGGAGGGTCACGATCCCGGACGCAGGGGACAAATAGGGGAGCTTGAGGATTCAGACAGGTCCACGGTGTCAGGCTCCGTGGGGTCCTTCTCTGTCCATGCATCCAGAGACTGGAGTGTGTCACAGGCAGCGTGGCTTCATCCGCCCATTCCGTGCTGAACAGCAGTTTGGGAGTCCGACGGGGCCTGGGAATTAGGATGTAGCCTGCTTCCCGCCCAGCCGGCCGAGCCAGGCCAGCTCCCGCCCCTCCCTCCTCGCCTTAGCTTCGGACTCGCCTCTGCAGGCGTCCAGGCTCAGCTCAGCCCTGCTTCAGTTCCTCCGGCAGCAGGCAACTGGTCTGGGTACTCTCACACCCAGTTTACTGCGTCTGAGGAGAGTGGGATTGGTGGAAGCTTGCTCAGAGGAAAGGGCTGGGGATACATAGGAATGATGTAGCCAATATAAAGACCCTAATTAATTTTTAAAATAATCCGTGTCAATACCGACAGGGACACAAACACACCTTTAAGAAAAAAGAGACAGCCAACCACACAGTGACACACACCCATGTGACTTACACACATCCTCTCATACAAACCAAATCACAACATCCCTGCGCTAGGCATCCACCCACCCACCACAACCCGTTTGTTACCTCCCATGTGGAGTCTCCTTGACCAGCATCAGTCTTAACACGAATGTTCAGTAGTGGGTGGAAAGGGCCACTGTCCACAAATACACCCAGATTTTACAGTTTTAGTGGGCAATACCTCAAGGACTGGTGAGTCTGTGCTCTTACCTGGGTGAGGGGCTTCTTGTGACCTTTGTTGCTGACTGCCAGTTTAGAGCATAGGGTACCTGGGAGTGGCTAGAGCCTGGACATCAATATGGCCAAAGGATGGAGGAAGGAGTAGAAGCCAGGGAGCGGGTGAAAAGAATGAGTCAGCCAAGGATGGAACCCAAGTCAGGGGGAGAGAGAATGAGAGGAATGTGTGAGAAGACAGGGAGAACTGACCAGAGAGCCACAGAGAAAAGGAAAGAGGTGGCCAGAGGCACAGGAAGAGTACTGGAGAGGACTAAAATCTCAAGTTAGGGAGCCTTGTTTCTCTAGGTTCGTGTGTTTGGCCCCCCAGGCTGTATATTGTTTCTCTAGGTTGTGTGTCTGGCCCCCCAGGCTGTAGGAGCGATTAGCGTTAATTGCTCTTCCCTTTGCGGTTAAACACTCTTGTGGGGAGACCGCCAGCAAGCTCTAGGCTGCCAGCTTCCCTGGCCGCCTACTACTTGTGTGACACCTGTGCTCGGCAGGTGTACATACGCTGTCATACATAAGGGCACAGAGCCACACTGTAAAACACACACACACACACACACACACACACACACACACCTTCATGTACACTGTCAAGATGGCCAACTCCGCCGGCTGGTCAGTAGCCACCCAGTATGCATCAGTTCCTCCCAACCCGCTGCTCTCTTACGGAAGGCTCATCCCTTCCTTATGGTAGTTCTGGGTACTTAGGTGGGGACACAGAGTCTTACCAAGTTCAAATGTATCCATGGCTACCGCCAAATGGAGTGAGTAGGAAGAGCTGGGAGGCCTCAGTGCCCAGTAAAAGAATAAAAGGGGGGGGGGACTAGTTCAATGTAGAGTGCTTGCCTGTCAAGCCCAAGGCCCTGGGTTTTGGTCCTCCCAGGTGGGAGAGGGGTGGGAGACAAAATTACAAAAAAGACACCCCCCCCCCAAAAAAAAGAGAGTAACTGAAAGAGGCAGAATAAACTAAAGATGACTAGGGAGAGAGAAACTAAACCAGGAAGGGGAAAGCTGGGAAAGCTAGCTAGTCACACAGGGCTCATCCCCGCTCACAACCAGCAAGCCCTGCTCTGCCCTGCCTAATCCCAGGCCAGTTAGCTCTGGCTGCCTCCATCTTGGGCATGGCCCTTCCCCTTCTCAGAGGCAACCCGTTTTTCCGTTTTTTTTAGATGTACATTTTGGAGCCCTGCTCCTAGGCTGACCTTGGAAACCGTAAAACCTTCTTCATTGTTACAGGAAGAAAGAAGAGTGTCTGCTGAGATACCCAAAGCTAGATTAAAAGGTTGGGGGAAGAAGTCGGTTAAGATACTGAAAGAAACATACTGCTGGGGCTTTGGATTTGAGGCCCTGGTAGCTCCAGCCCGCCCTTCCCACCTGTTTCCTTGATTACTTCCTCCAGTTCCCAACTTGAGACGAGGCTGACTGAAGTGAGTGCCTAGGAATTGGCCTCCTGCTCCTTAGAGGGACCCTCTAGTCTCTGCATCTGTAATAGGATCGCTCCTCCCCGCACTTTGGCAGCTGTAGATGTGGAGGAAGGGGTGACATCTAATCCTTGGGCTTCCCTTTTACATCTCCTATCTGGAACCAAATGCTCTGGAAAAGGGGATAATCTACCAGAGTTTGACACTACCATTAGTGTCAAAATGCTCAGAAATTATTCTGCTGCTACCACCTCCACCACAGGTGGTTGGTTCTCTTGCTAGGCTGCTCTGAGCACACGCAAGGCTAGCTAGCATCTGCAGGCTTCCTGACCCTCACCTAAAGCATTCTCGGTGGTCAAGGCTATGCCTAGAGCCGGCTTAGGAGAGGCAGGCAGGGAGGGAGGGAGGTGTGAGGAAGCAGTGAACACAACACAGAGTGAGATGGGAGGGAAGGGGACTAACTTCCTGGCAGCCTCAGCTCAGGCTCTCAGTTCCTGCCCTGATATCCTGTCCCAAGAATGGCCTCAGCCCAGTGCTCCAGAGATGGGAAGTTTTTAGAGCCAGGAGAGGAGACTTCTCCTTAGGCCCTTACAAATCCTAAATCTTTGGGGAGGGTGAGAAAGGCAAGCTCTGCCAAGCCCCACCATAACCAGACTGACCGGCCAGGGATCATAGCAGCTGATGAGTGAAACCTGAAAGTCATGCAGAAGAGATTCTGCGCCCTAAAAAGTGTTCCCTAACTTCTCTGCCCTTGCCTCTTTCATAGCTGGCTGTAGGCAAATGGTAGCTCCAACTCCTTCACTGCTCCCTCAAGAGCCCCCCCATCCCCATTCTTTCTGGCCCTTAGCACTTCTCACACTTCCCATGGCAGGGTCATTGTTCTGATGACTGGGGGGTGGGGCACCCTGAACTGAGGTTGCTATGGTAACAGCTGAGTGGAGCCTTCAGCCTTGTGGAATCTGTGCTTGGTCCCTTGGTCCCCCCCCCCCCCCCCATATACACACACACACACACACACACACACACACACACACACACACTGAATTCCTCATGTGCAGCCTTTCCCAAGGCCAACTCTCTTTTGTCATACTGGAGGCTCCCCTCACCCCTCTGGATGTGAGTCTATGTAAGCATACTCTTAACTGGCTCAAATACAAACATACAACTCACATAAGCTGGCAGCTAGTGCTGCACTGATCTCCACTACCAGAACATCCAAACACACCTACAGTATCTTCCACATCCCCCTTCTCACTCAGCAACATTCAAGCAAGTGCATCCCTGAGTGCACACACCATCTCTCCCGAGCCACTTTGTACACCCCCTGCCCACATTCCTCTCTAGGGCCTTCTTGTATGTTTTACTCTTGGAAAGCTCCTACCTACTGCCCCCAACCTTTGTGGGTGTGTGTGTTACACACATTAATCCCTTCCCGCCTACCACCCCAGTAGATCTGCGTTTTAGATCCAGAGCCCTAAATCTTAACTCCTCCCCAGAGATTCACACACGGCGCTACACACTTTCCTCCCACAGCAGCTCTGGTATTTACAAACTCCTCTTCCCTGTGACAGCAAGGCAGTGTGACCCCCCTTTCCAATGAGGGTTTGGCCCAAGTGCTTCATTTGAGGCAGGGTCTTCCTGTCTCCATCCTATGCTACTTTTCCAGCCCCCTCCAGCCCCTCCTCCAAGTCCCCTTTTCTGCCCTAGGATTATCAGTGGAGGCGGGGCTGGGCTCCGGAGCCTGCTGCTGTGACCTAGATTTCCAGGCAGAGATGGTTTCTGGTGCTGACAGTCAGAGAGCATTGTCCCTGGCCCTGCCTGGCAGGACCCCCGCTGGGCCCTTCTGTCTGGTGGCACCTGGGTGTGCAAGGAGAAATGTTTCCTGCCGATTCTTCTGGGGGTCGTGCTGGCCCCGCTGTCTGGCTTATTGTTTGTGTGTGTCACGGTGCCTGCCAACAAGGATGGCTTGTTTATTCTGGTCAAAGTAGGGGACTAGGAATAAGGACTTCTGGGTCCACACTTTACTGTGCAATGCCCATGGCTCTGCCTCAGTTCCTCTCCAACAGAGGCTAGAATCAAGGCAGACAGGTTTGACAAGCTGGCTCCTTTCATCTGCCAGCTTCAGCTCAGGGTTGGGTGGTCAGGTAGAAGGCCAGCCACTTCTTGCCCACCTTTTTGCCTAGTCACAGAACGTTCATGATGCTTACTGTTTTGGTGTTTTAATTTTCTGACTATAAAAAAATACATACTCATTGCAGAAAACTGGTCCTTATGTGAAACAAGGTTTTGCCTTGTAGTCCAGACTGACCTTAAACTTGCAGCAATCTTCCTGCCTCAGACTCCTGAGTACTGAAATTATAGGCTATGCTACTATGCTCAGATCCCTGATTTTAGCTTACCGCTGGAGTATTACATTTTATCAATCCACGTTCTAAAGGCTTAAAAAAACACACACTGGTGTTTTGCCTGCACATATATGTCTGTATGAAGGTGTCAAATCCTCTGGAACTGACAGGTGTGAACTGCCACGTGGGTGCTGGGCATTGAACCCAGGTCCTCTGGAAGAGTAGCCAGTGCTAACCTCTGAGCCATCTCTCCAGTCCCAGGTCTGAACTTTTTATTTTTGCCATAGTTCCTATCTTGGTGAAGGGTGTTGTTGGGTGTTTCCTCTCTCAACTAAGGATCACGAAGACATGGTGCAAAGGTCTAGGTCAGATCTAGCCATGCCTGTGGAGGCCAGACTCAAGGTAGCATCAAAGGCAGCCCTCCTTGCTGCCATATTCTGAAAGCTACATCTCAACTCCCCTCCCCCCATCACCCAGCCTGCCTGGGAACTGGGCAGGGGGCCAGAGCCAGCCGCTTGGTATTCTTGGGCGCGGGGGCTGCAGGCACAGCACAAAGGCTAGGAGCAAAGGCTGAGCTGGGCCCAGTAAATTATCAAGGGAGAAAATGGGCTCCACAAGGTGAGGGTAGCCCACTGCTCCATGCTCCCCTGAGACCTAGTAATCTAATGCATGAGTAAGCATGGAGGGGCCAGGGATCCTTCAGGCCAAGTAACAAGGCACACATGCAAAGGCATCAGTAGAGTGCTGGGAAGATGTAACGAGGGACCCCTGTGCTTCTGGGGAAGAATGGTGGGACACATGGGCTTGAACCAACCCTTCCAGATCCTTTTTAGCGCCTCACTGCTAGGCAAGCCTGTGACAGGGGGAGGAGTTGTAGGTAGGTGGGGCAATTGGGGAGGGGGTACTTAGGAGACTGTAAGAAAGTCTGGAGAATGTTGCCATGGTAACCGCCTCCTCAATCAGGGGAGCTGTTGCCAGGGTTACCGTTAAGGGAGGGAAAAAGACGAAAAAGATTGTGTATTGGTGAGTGTGTGTTATGACTTATCACTCTCGGCCCCACGCTAGCTCCTAGCTTTCCTAAGTTTCTTCTGTTATGCAGGGCTTTCCTTTTCTCCCTCCAGACCTGCTCATTCTCCCGGGCAGGACAAAGTGTGGGCGCATGTTGCTGGGGGTGGGAGTTAAGTCTCAGGTAAGTACTTGAAGTAAGTGACTCGGACCCCACAAGGTAAGCTCTGCTTGCTCTCTCTCCCTTTCTCCCTTTCCCCTCCAGTCATGGCAGAGTACGGAACTCTCCTTCAGGACCTGACCAACAACATCACCCTTGAAGATCTGGAACAGCTCAAGTCAGCCTGCAAGGAGGACATCCCCAGTGAGAAGAGTGACGAGATCACCACAGGCAGCGCCTGGTTTAGCTTCCTGGAGAGCCACAACAAGCTGGACAAAGGTTGTGGAGGGGGCACTGCCCATTCAGTAAACTGAAAGGAACACAAGGGGAAACCCCATGACAAGGCGGGATAAAGTGATTGGCCCTAGGACAGGAGTTGTCAGACAGGTTCTCCTACGGGCCTGAGCAGTACAATGTATGGTAGAACTCAAGACCACTGTTCTAATGTTCTCTTACCTATGTCTAGAGACTGCTGCCTTTTAGGGGTGAGAGGGAGACACTGGATTAGAGCAATGCCATGCAGCTGGGGCTCTCGGGGTCAACTGGCATTTAAGACGGCCCCAAATGCTAGCAGGATAGCAGGGAAAGGATTTGCCATGTATGCCTAACAGGAGGGCCCAGAGCTCACCTTGGAAGGGGAGAGCCAACCCCCCACCCCCAAGTTGCTGATGATAATAGACTGCCTCCAAAATCAAATGGTATGTCTGAGGTAGAACCCAGAGAACATGTTAAGCAAAAGAACACAGTCCACGTTAGCTGGGCTAAAAAATATTGGGTCTAAGGCAGCTGAGTTACAGGTGTGTGAAGCTGAAGTCACCCGAGCCCTTCCTATGAACGAGTCTGGCTAGTGTCTGACAGCAGGGAGGAAAGCCAAAGGACGAACTATTACAGTTAAGACTATTGCAACAATCAGAGGACAGGAGCCAGATGAAATGATGGCAATCTTAAGCCAGCCTGATGGTGTCAGTGCTTTCTGGCAGTTAGGTAACTTTCCTTACTGGCTCAGAATCTCTCTTTGATTGACCATAAATCTCACCTTCCTGTTGTGTGGTGTCTGGGACTTCTCCCCATACTCATCTGGAAGGAAAGTGGAAAGGACAGGGTGGGTGTGGGTAGTTTTGAAGGCAGTCTTTCTGTTGTCCCTTTCCCCAGGATGGGCTTGGTATCTAGCCCAAAGTCTGCATTTTCCATTTATACCCTAGAAGATCAAGGCTAAATACCTGTCCCTCTAAGGAGCAATGCTTTGAATTGTATTTGGCTGCCTCCAACTTTCTTTTCCTGGCTTGGTAGCCCCTTCTTTCACTGCTGTCCCCTCCCATAACCAATGTCAGCAACTCAGTTGTGGTTCAAGAATACCAGTTTGGACAGGGCAGAAGTTGACCTCTATAGCCTAGCTCTAACACAAGCTGCCTTCCTCCAGACAACCTCTCCTACATTGAGCACATCTTTGAGATATCCCGCCGTCCTGACCTCCTCACTATGGTGGTTGACTACAGAACCCGTGTGCTGAAGATCTCTGAGGAGGAGGAGCTGGATACCAAGCTAACTCGTATTCCCAGTGCCAAGAAGTACAAAGGTAAGAGGCCATACCGTTGGCGCAGCTCTACGTCTCCCTTCCCTGTCTGACTATATTATATATATAATATATATGTATGTATGCATGCATGTATATATATGTATGTATATACTATATATTATATATAGTATTTTACATGTATATACTATATATAATATTTATTTATTTACTTATTTATTTTGTTTTTTTGAGACAGGGTTTTTCTGTATAGCCCTGGCTGTCCTGGAACTCACCTTGTAGACCAGGCTGGCCTCGAACTCAGAAATCCGCCTGCCTCTGCCTCCCAAGTGCTGGGATTAAAGGCGTGCGCCACCACCGCCAGGCCTGACTGTATTTTTAAGAGTAGAAAGTCATTCTGGATTTGGGGAGAGGTTGATGCTTAATGGGCCTGCCTGCCTGGCAACCTCCATCCCTGGGCGCACCCCCTTTGTTTTTTTCAGACATTATCCGGCAGCCCTCTGAAGAAGAAATCATCAAATTGGCTCCCCCACCAAAGAAGGCCTGAACCAGGGGGAGGAAGAGGAGGAAGGCTGGATCTTCATCAGACCACTCCCTTCCCCATCCTCAATGGGAGGGGCTAGGGCAACCCCCTGCTCCGTACCCATTTACTAACTTGGTCCTAACCCTTACTATGCGCGTGTGTGTGCGTGTGCGCACGCTCTGGCTGTCTGTCTGTCTAGCTCATCTAGTTCCTCCTCCTCATGAGGGGATTGGAGGCAAGGGAGGGGGAGCTTAATTCCCCCCACTATAGGGGGAGGTGGACGCTTTTTCTATGTAAACAGAAATTGGCACATTCCTCCTCCTCTCCCCTTCCCTCCACTCTTCCCCCACATCTTTATGGAAGCAGAAAGGACCTGCATTTTCCTACACTGAGGAGCTATGGTGAAGATGAGGGATGGGAGAGATGGTTATATCTAAAGCAAACCAGTGGGGAAGGAAGGTAAAGAGGCCACTCAACCTCCACCTGGTAAGGGGAAAGAAAAGCCAGGATTCAGTGTTTGTATCTCTATGCTGGACTGGTTAGAAGCCAGCTTCCCGCTGTTCCCTTAGGCTGAGGTCCTGAGTGCAAATGGACCCTCCTTATGCCCTTGTTATGGGCCTGGGATGCGGATGAGCCAGAAATCTTAATGAGAAGACCACTCGATCCTTTCCTGGTCCCAAAGATCAAACCCCAATGGAGAAGCCAGCATTTACTGTCCCCCAACCTTCTGCTCTGGAGAGACGATCCTGGGACCATGCACTACTGAGCCTGAGCTAGGGACGTAGGCAGAGACAGGCCCACTTTCTGCTCCTCAGTTTCCAAATACAGACTGTTGGATAAACTGACCTGGAGCCTAGGGAGATTGGGGAATGAGATCCTTAGGTTTTAACCCCAACCTGCCCACAACCTACAGAGTATTGTAGGCAACCTTTCCACTCTCCAGTTTAGAATTCTCCAAGCAAGAAGTTAATTACAGTGTTTCCTTTGCACTGACCACCACCCTGATTCAATCCAGGAAGGACTGGTAACCTTTCTCATTTGGGTTTGTGGATGCCACACAGCCAAGTCACTAGAGTGCAGTGAGTGAACCCAGCCTCCTCCCTGTCCCAAGATGCCCTTCCCCATCTTGACCGTGCTAACTGTGTGTACATATATATTCTACATATATGTATATTAAACCCGCACTGCCATGTCTGCCCTTTTTTGTGGTTTTTAGCATTAACTTATTGTCTAGGCCAGAGCGGGAGTGGGAGGGGGATGCCACAGAAAGGAAGTGGCAGAGCCAAATTGTTAGAGTCCAAACAGAAAAGAACACATTTCAACAAACCACCACAAATGTTACTTTTACATGTGAGCTAAGAGACAATTTAGAGAAAGATGAAAGTAGGTGCTTTTAGGATGTGGGAGCAAAACTTCACAGGGAGGGGGAGGACTGGCTGTCAGAAGAGGGTTCTTGAAGCCAGACTGACTAGAGCACCCTCAGTTCCTAGCTGAGCCCAGTTTGCCCATCTCTGGCCACTGCTGCAGACACCTGCCTTAACACTCACACCTCGAAGACTCCAGTTTTGCCTTAAAGGTCCTTCCTAAGTCTCCCTAGTCTTGCCTGGCATCTCCTTTAAGACAAGAAATCCTTGTACAACTGGGAGAAAGGAACTCTGGGTAACATCCTTCCTTCTAGGGTGTTCCATGGGAGCAGGAGTGAGACGGTACTTTCCTTATGGAAGAGGGAGGAGACAGGGTGCTTCTCAGAAGCTTCTCTGTAAGGCAAAAACCAAACCTTAAACAGACTAACCTGCCCTAATATACTCACCCCCTCGTGCTGCTGTGAGGTTGCTCCTAGCCTGTGCTCCTCTGTCTGCAGCGTGCACAGCCTTGTTCTAACCCAGGAATAAAGGTGACTGACTCTACTGTACCTGACTGATTCTAGAATCTCTGTGGGTCATTAAGTTTGGGAAGCTCTGAATGACTGGGAGGGGGTGTGTAGCCATGTTTTCCCTAACACCACTCACTGCAGTATAGAACAAGGGACTAGAAAACACCCCCAAAGAAAGTGCCCCATCTCTTAAGTACCACTGACATTAACAGACCTATTTCCCTTACAACATTCTTCTATGGCTCAAGCACTAGAAACAGGAATATCCCAGACTTCACTTTTTAAGTCTGAGCAAAATCAAGTAATGTTATCTGGAAGGAATACACTATGTACTCTATCACAATAAATGGACCACACACCACACAAAGCAGCAGTCAGGGGAAAAGCTTTACTGAGAAAAAATACAACAAATTCCAGAGTGCATGGTTTTAAGCCCACCTCATCATCCCTCTAGCAGTGAGGACATAAGACTACTACTCAGTTACCACACAGTCCCTGCTCACGAGGGAAACCCAGGAGCTGGCGTCTGGCCTGCGCTGCTGAATGGGGTCAAGAGGAAAGAGTGTGTAGGATACCACCCTCCGCTCTCTCTCTCCCACTTCCAGCCCACGGTGCAGGCCTCCTGACTGGACCTTGTGAACACCGGGGGCACAGGAAGAGCAGCACAAGCATTTAGGGTAAGAATTCCACAGGGACTTTCATACTCAGTGGCCAGTGCTGAAGACAGGGCTCTAAGCCCCAGGCACCAGAATAAATCCTCCAATTACTGGCCTGTCCCTCGATTCCCAGGAAGCTCTCCCTTCATCCTTCCATTAGGAAGGGAGCTGGTGTGGAGTTGGATGCTTAAAGAATCAAGCAGCTAAAGGGAGGGGGCGAGTGTGCTTTCTGTTGTACACAGAGCCAGGAGACAGTCTGTAGCAGTGACGCCCCTTCCTGAAGTCACACTTCAGTCACGTTTTACAGACAGGCCAGCCTCTAATGAGAGGAGCAATCTTGGGAGCCCCCACAGACTTACAGAAATTAGGAGACCTGAGGCAAAGTTGAGAAGAATTTGTTTTTCTAAAGCTCAGCACTGAGGCAGAGAAGGGCACAGCTGACTGTGCTTCCACCCTTGAGCCTTGGGAAAGCTACAGGTAAGCCCTAGGCTCTGCGAGCAGCCACGAATCATCTGACCCACATCACCTCTTCAGCATCACTTGCTCGTTTGCTCTTCCTTTCAGCCCCTTTATTGCATTGGATTCATAGAGAATATATAGGTATTTAAACTTCTGACAATAATTTTAACTTGATACATCCAAGTTTAACTTGCTTTTTAATATATTTATAGATATAAAAGTAGGCCTCTAACAGTGATAGGGACAGGGAAATTGCCGCCACTGAACAGTTAAAAAAAAAACCAAGAGGTAACTTCTTCCTGTTCTTTCTCCTCTTGTCCCTCCCACGTCTCCTCAGCCCCATCCCAGCCCCCATTTAGAGGGCGCTGGATGACAAGAGAGTGAAGGAGACGGGCAGCAGTGCAGAGCACTGCGGTAAGGTCAGAGAGTAAGTGTTGTGGAAGGGAGAGCAGAGTGCTGGGGTGGCTGGGGGCTCTTAAGAATTTCCCAGAAAAACAGGATCCTGGGATGGGACGTGGTTGCTTGGGCAAAAAAACAACACAACTGTCAGACTTCTTAAAAAACAAAGGAAAAAAAAAGGTGAAACCCTAAGCCAAAGAGAACGGTATGCCCAGCCTTCTCTCTGGCCTATTGGTACTGTACCCCCCCACCCCCAAAAGAAACAAGGGAGGTCAAAGAAAAAGAAGCCCCACTTCCTATCCAAGCCCGCTGACAAAGGCTTCAGGGAGAGGCCCGTTTCTCTGAGTCCTTTGCACCTTCCATGGAAGCTCATTCAGGCTCCGTCTCATCTCTCACTTCTAGGGGCTCTCTGCTGGTTCCGTCTCCTGTGCTCTGTCCTCCTCAGGTATCTTTCTTTTATTTAAACAAAAAGTCCAAAGTGCATTTCTGTTGAATGTAGGGGCCTGGGACTGAAAAAGAGTTGCCCAGGCAGGATCGGGTTGGCAGCCCCAGCCCATCCCTCCTAGGTTTGGGGCCTCAGGATGGCATGCACTGCACCCGGTCAGGGCCCTCCTCCTCGTCGGATGTGTCTGAGGAGCTGGGAGACTCATCAGAGTCCGCATCTGTGGCCCCAACCCCAGGTTCTCGCCAGCGCTGTAGGATGGGAAATCCTTGTTAGTAACGTCCTTGGATCAAGGACAAGACTGTTAGATCTAGGTTGGGCCAGGAATCGGCAGCACTTCTTTTTTCTTCTAAATTAAATAACCTAGGGCGGCCTGTTGACTCTCAACCCCCCAGCCTCCCTGGTAGCTTACTACTGTACCTGGCTCAGAGTTTCCTTAAAAAGCCAGACAGCAAATGTTTTATGAGGCCATGTGGTCTCTGCTGGAACTGCTCAGCTGTCTTTGCACCATGAAAGCAGTCACAGATAAATAACACCGAGGAGTGTGGCTGCGCTCTCAATAACAATGTGTGGGTCTGTGGCTTGCTCTAGACCTCTTTTAGCACGGCAGTTAACACAGGTCACCTGAGCAAGTATTTCTTCTCTACTCTCCCCGACCCTCCAGCCACTGCAACTATAAAGCTACTCCTCTGCATATATGGTGACAGAGGACAAAAATCACACACCACCTCCTTTCTACTAGTTGCTCTAATGGGGATAAAGGCCAATGGACACCCAACCAAGATCACTCCATTCCTCTTTAAAGCAGTAAGAAGTGTGCCGTGAACCTTTTTAGCCTTCTTTAAAGGAGCACAGTCCTTGAGAGCCCACTTCCAACTGAAGCTTACCCGATGATGGCGTCTCTGTCTCAGATGATGCATAAGGAACCACAGCATGTGACTATCAAACAGATCAGTGTGGTGCAAGCTGTCTTCATCCCGCTCTCGTTTGTTCTTCTTGATCACCTGGAACCCGAAAGTGTTGGGAGAAGGGATATGAATATCAACTCTGAGTCATCAACAAGACTGGTGCTGCTGTTTGGATGACTGTAACCCAGCACTTGAAGGTAGAGTTAGAATTACAAATTCAGGGCCAGCCTGAGCTAAGCATTGAAAGTCTGTCTCTGAAAACCAAGGATATTCAAGGCGCGCGCGCACACACACACACTCGAGCACATTCTTCTGTCCCAATAAATCTTAGTGATAACAAGCTAATATAGAGCTAGATTAGATTAACAAAGGATGCCCAAGGTCGGCCACTGAGAAGGTTGGGTGCTTTAATGTAAAATATCTTCTCCTGAAGATGCTTTCTACCTTCTAAGCAGAAGCACTTCAGAGCTCAGGCCTGTCCCCAGAGATGAAGGGAGAAAGGCAGAAGACAGTGTTAGAGCAATGCCTTTAAAGAGCTGAGCAACAGTTATTCCTTCCTATGACAAGGAGGAACACAAACAGTTACATGTACAAATAGAAACAAATGTCTTCAGCTAGCCACTTACATCCTTTAACCCTGTCAGCTCAGTGGAAGCTTCAGCTGTCGGCGCCCAGATCTTCACATCATGGTCTAGGCCACTGGTTGCCAAAACAGGTAGATGAGGATGGGGCTCGAGACAGTTTACCTGGTTTAGGAGAAAAGCAAGCACAGGCTCAGGAGCATGAGGTAGTATAGTTTACTGGGTTGAAGCAGGTCCCCCCACCTGAGCCTGACCCAAATAGCCCTGGCAGTAGAGGAGATACAAACTGGATACAAAACCGGCCTGTCTAAAGCATTTCCAATATTTAGAGGAGGGGAGGCTGCATCCCTAGACACAGCCCCCAGCAGGTGGTGACGGGCCATACTTACTGCCGGCTTCATAAGGTAGTGAGGTACAGACCCATTCACTACACAATCTAAAGTTCCAACTTGCCCAAGGCTGGAGAAAACAAACAAACAACCCTCTTCAAGTGGCTTTCATCAAGTGACATTTTTTTTTTTTTTTCAAAATTAGGAAAGCAGCAGCTGCCACTGCACGTCCAGAGAAGATGCAAAGAACAATTATCTGCACAAAGCACTGTTCACTAACTGAAGGATGTCAAGGGCTGGGAGGAAGATGAACTGGGGCTGGAGATAGGAAGGGGGTTCCTGTCTGTTTAAGAACTCTGTATCATAGAAGGCAGGCAACACCTTGCTACCTACTCTAAGGGCACAGTAAAGCCCAGCTACAGAAAAGCACAAGGTAACAATGAGATTTTCCACTGAATCACTATCAGCCACCTTCACTCACTGAACAGTAGAGAAAAAAAAAAAAGAGTGGATGCAGACATTTGGTCTCAGACAGTTTTCTTTTGTCTGAAAGCACCATGCCCTCTGCTGTCTGACTTGAAGTCATGAACTTCCTAACAGCAGGGCAAGGCAGGGCAAGGCAGGGCAAGGCGGGGCAAGGCAGGGCAAGGCGGGGCAGAGTGGGATAGGGTAAAGCAGTTCCCATCCCCACAGGAAGAGCCAGTCCCAGATCTAGCTGCTAAAGCATTTTTGGGCTTTTAGTCAGATGAGGAACAGATAGGAAAGGCACCCGCCTTGCAGCTGCTCTATAGTCCAAGAAAATAAACCCTGGCAAAAAGCTGTGCTAGTTTCCTCTGGACCAACCTTAGCTGCTATGCCTGCACACTCAGAGTATAGCTAAGGAAAAGGTAAGGCAGGCATGGAGAATAAAGATGACTTCATTTTCCTTAATCATGAGTTCACAAATAAAACAGGCTAGAGAAGGCCAAATCTAAGTCGGAGTTTAAGAGTTACACAGAAAGCCCTGTTTTCTATTCCATTCCTATTTCACACAGGGGCTTACTGCAGTTCATTTTAGACTATGTACTTGGGAGCCGGAGGAAGCACTAGAGAACAAACTCCAGTACATGAATGGTATCAATAGATAATCTGATGACTTACACAGACAAACCTGACCTCATGCATCCATTCATTTGTTCATGAAATCTTACTAAAGACCTGTCCTCTTGAGTTACCTCTGCTTTATCAACAAGTCGATAAAGGAACGATTCTTGGGGCCTAAGCCTAAGGACAAAGCCAACGAACGGCAAGAGGATGAAAGAATAAACTTCATACAATACCTGAACTGGAGCCTGCAGGAGCAGACAGAGAACCTCTGGGCCAGGGGACCAAGGGGCCTGGTCACTTCACCAGACCTGTCTCAACGCCAGCACTTATTCTGTCAATAATGCTTGCACAGAGAAAAGAACTCTGGCCTTAGAAGACTGGGCGAGGGGTGTAGGGGGTGGGATAGAGCATCCAAATGCTCTTGGGAGAGTGAGGAGGTGTTCTTTGGCATCATCTCCCACTCTCGTTCCTGTGGAGATGAATGGGAACAAAGAAAGGATCCCAAAACAAGGATTAGGAGACCTGGGCAAGGTGTGCAATAATATCTTAAGATCCCTCTGATGCTAGCAATCTACTTTATGATATAGAATGCTTCATCATCTATGCCTAGACTAGAGCCCGGTAACCTCCACTGCTGGAAGGTTGTAACAAAACCAAATGATCTCAGAGAGAACTAGGTAAGAATCATAGGGGTCATTCTGCTCACACAAAAGCAAGAACAAGTAAAGAAACCCTCTTCAGGGGTCATCACTACATCTCTTAAAATCATAAAAACTCTGGCCTAGGACCTACCTAACCGTCCCAAGCAGATGCTCTTCCCCACCGAGCACTGGATGAACCTCTGAACCTGGTACCCGCGGAGCTGAAGTACGCTGGCCAGCGGAATGCTTTGCTTCTGGAGCAGAGCGCAAGACAACAGTTTAGCATCACCAGTCCTTCTGGACTTACTATGTGCGAACTGCAGAATTTTCATTAAGACTCCAATGTTTTGAACTTGTTACCTACAGGTGACAGAGGAGGGGCTCTGAAGGAATGGAAACTGAAGTAGAGAGCCTCTTACATTCAGGCTACAGAAGACAATCTATTTGTCCTAGGTCCAAACAATTTAAAGGAAACCAGAATAAAATATCAACTATCCTCAGAAGCAGACCAAGGAAACAAGAAGAAATGGGGTCCTGACCGCCAAGGAAGCACTTTCAGCTTTAATCCACTTCTGGTAAGCATCACCAAGTCAGAGCTGGACCTGAGGTTCCAACTTACAAGACTGAAAAGGATGAGAGGTCAAGCAACTCCGTCACTCCTGAGAGAATTTAGGTAAGCAAGCCATCTTGGATAATCAGTAAAGGAATCTTCCAAACTGTCTCTTCCCTTTCTTCAGTGACTAAAACCCTTGTTTAACTAGAAGGCTATTTAACTCTTTCCTAGTGCTAGAACGGGAAGATAATGGTAATCGAGATGCATCAGAAGAGTGCACCACCCCTCAGACCTTAACTTGATTTTCCCGATTCATTCTTTCTTTCTTTTTTTTTTTTTTTTTGAAACAGGGTTTCTGTGTATAGCCCTGGCTGTAGACAGGGTGCTTGTAAAACTCAAATGCCAGGCAGACAATAATGTGACAATATTACCTAGCAGGCTACTCAGCTGTTCTCTCCAAGAAAAACATGTATTATTCCATTTGCTTTCCTTTCTGCATCTACACAGGTGCATTGGGTGTGTTTGTACCCATTTAACAACAGGCATGGCACGTTATCCCTAAATACAGCACGCATCGGTTAAGTCCAAGGATATTCTCTTAAATAGTGCATTAAATGTTTAATATTGAATTCCATGTCATCTAACTTACAAACTTTACTCTTATTTCCCCAAAATGTTTACAACATTTCTTCTAAAATAAATAAAAATAAATGTGCATCTAGCTTTTCTCTGCTGACCCGGGAATAAGCCAAGGTCACCTTACCTTACTTAAAGAGACAAGGCACAGAGACATCTTGTTTTGACATTGTATAGGAAGGTTTGTCCCAAATTCATGGTTTCTTTTTTGGAAAAAGCCCATGCTTAAGAATTTTGCTCAGGCCGGGCGTGGTGGCGCACGCCTTTAATCCCAGCACTCGGGAGGCAGAGGCAGGCGGATTTCTGAGTTCGAGGCCAGCCTGGTCTACAAAGTGAGTGCCAGGACAGCCAGGGCTACACAGAGAAACCCTGTCTCGAAAAAACCAAAAAAAAAAAAAAAAAAAAAAAGAATTTTGCTCAGGGTATAAAATCCCCCTAAAATCCTTTAAAAGGGCAGAAGGAAGGAATAAATTATTCCTTCAAAATCTCAGCAGCCTCAAGGCATAACCCCTTTAGTGTAGCTATGTGGGCCTCTAAAACAAGTTACCATACAGCTGAAGTGACAATGTGGTGACCTACCTAAGACCTGCCTTACTGCCCAGAGACACTAGGGGGACAGCCAGTCCAGCATCGCATACTCACCACACCTCCCTTGTCCCCTTCCATGAACTGAATGATCTGGCAAGATGATTTCTCCCAGAGGAAGATGTGCCCGCAGTCACTACCGCTCACCACAAACTCACTCTTGGGGCCATAGAAATTGACGCCTTTTACTGAAATGATAAATGAGGGAAGAAACCACCTAAGCCTTGGCACTGGGCCTGTATTTATTTACCTCACTGAGAATTTAGTAATTCACTGTCTCTGAGTCAGCCAAATACCAAATACTTCTTTTCATTGCTATAAAACAAGAGAGTGTATGTGTGACAGACAATGACTAGAATCACACCAGTTACAGAATGCCTTCGCATTCTCTCAAAGTGCTCTATCAGCTGCAAGAGTCTGCTGTCCCTGGGCAACAGTCCTATTCATTTATACTTTACCAGGTATAGGCCTCAAAATAATAGCTTATCTGTAATTTCAGCTCTGCCCACCCTGAGCCCTAAGATTATTCTTGGTATGTATTTTTATTTATTTTTAATGTTTTAAAATAGTTTATTTTTATTTTATGTACACTGCTGTTCTGCCAGCATGTATGTCTCTGTGAGGGTGTCAGAGCCTCTGGAACTGGAATTACAGACAGTTGTGAGCGGCCCTGTGAGTGCTGGGAATTGAACCCGAGTCCTTTGGAAGGACAATCAGTGCTCTTAACTGCTGAGCCATCTCTTCAGCCTCCTTGGTATGGATTTTACTGGTACTCAGTCATCAGCTGATCTGAGACTGACAAATGTATGTGGTATAGTCACACGCACCAAAAGCACATGAACAAGAAGTCACCACTGCAGAACTAAGTAAAAGCACCTAAGTCACTGCAGAACTAAGTAAAAGCACCTAAGTCACTGCAGAACTAAGTAAGTCTTTAGACTCTGTCAATGACAGGAGTCCACCTATTAAAGCCAGTTCCACATACCAGCCACAACACCGACACTTTTCCTTTTGCTTGCCCACGTAATGAAATCCAAATACAGACCCCTGCCCCTCTTTCCTTCTTACCTGTTCAAGAGAGGTAGTAAAGGTTACTAGTGGTTCCAGATCAAATGGTGACACGCAGCTGAGAGGAGTGGTGCCAACAAAGTGCAGGAATTCTTTACCTTCTCTACGTTAGAACCAGTTAGGATACTTTAAAAAAATTCCAATGCTCCGGCTTCGTCCAGCACCAGTTAAATACAATGTGTGTGGGAGGAGGCAGGCATCAGTGCTCTTTTATTAAGACTGAAGTGAGTCTAGAGAGCCCCAATGTTTGAGAACCAGACACAGAACTCAAAAGCTAAACTTCACTGGAAACAGGCCAGATATTACCACTATTCCTCCTACTTTGCTTTATTCAAAAGAATCATTCCCTTCTCTCCTCTGAAGATGCACTCTTACCCACATTATATGTAATTCAGCACTGCAGCTTTCTGTGGCTTTTTTAAAGGACCTCTGTGCCTACTCTACAGTACTTGAAATTACAGAAAACAAGTCTAGCTTCATGCTTAAAGCAACTTTAGCAACATCACTGCAGTGCAGATGGTACTGAGCGCTCCTGAATCACACTGAACAAAAGAAAATCCCAGCCCAACTAGGGACAACTTCTCACTGCCCAAGGTGACACAGGCAGTCTACTTAGGAAGTTCCCACTTACACAATGGAGAAATCAGATAATGTGGGTTGTCACCGTGACTTGGGTCACAGAAACTTGGGAAGGCAGACTGACCTGTAGCATTATTTCTATGACCTTTATATCTCTTAATATACTGGGCCCCATCACTGTGAGAAGAGTTGAAAAGGTAAATGTCTTCATCATTGTAACTGGCCAGGAGCTCTGCCAAGAACAAGAACACAGCAATGAAGGCAAGGACTGAAAAGTGCAGGGACCAAGAGATTTGGGGGAATGGGAGATGGTCTGGGATGCGGTTTCTAGGTACCCAGATACGGCATCCATCTTAGTTTGGAGCAGCAGGCATGTAAGGTCTACAGTGAACACATTAGCAGCCCAGGGGCAGAGACACTGAGGAGATCACACCCTTTAACGCACTAGTGAATCCAAGGTGTAAGGACAAGCCTGGGAACTGCATTTCCAAGGGTCGTCTGCTATAGTCCCACGACATGCTCACCACCTGCAGCTATTCCCAGCTGTTCCACTGAGCTACAGTACAGTGGTGAGCACTGGAGGGCACATGCCTCACTGGCTCAGCAGCTCCCTAAGCAGAGGAAGCACGCCAGCCTAGGAGCTAGGCCCTGCACACGTACCTGTGCCGTCGTGGCTGTACACAAGACAGGTGATGTTTGCTTTGGACTCACTGTTCACCTGCAATAAGGAGCAGATACCGACTGATACCCCCACCCCCACCCCATGTTATACCACCTTTGGGAATAGGTTTTTCTAGAAAATCTCTTATATCTTTCCCCAGAGACAGACAGAGATAAATAGAAAGAAAGAGGTGGGGGGGGGGGGGGGCTGTGAGCGAGTGAGAGTGAGGTATATAACTGAGGAAACATATCCACCTTAATAGCAGAGTCTTACTGAGGCCCTGTCTTGGTTCTCTTCTGGGTGCTAGCCATTTCAGTTGCATTATCTCATTAGGCCACATGATGGTACAAATCTCCATTTTGTTGCTGAGAACATTAGACTAATAGAGGTCAACTGGCTGCCTAAGATCATACAACTTTTTAAGTGAGAAGCCAGGATTAAATCTGTCTGGTTAAAATCTCTTCACATTATGGCCAGTAAGTTTGAAAGCAGCTCAGGATAAGGTCAGGGGGGGGGGCCAGGAGCCATTGCCCTTCGTGAATCTTACCAAGTGGTGAGGACAGAATTTTTTCAGGACTCCGTTGTTCTCATTCTCATCAATTTTCCTCTGGTCATAAATCCTATAACGAAAGAAGCAATCACAGTGTCAAGACTTACAGCGTGACCCCCTGCAGAGTTGTAAGACAAAGGCTTTTCCCTACCCAGCCTTTGGTTTATTCTCTTTAGCAAAGGTGTCTCCTCTCCTATCCATTTTCTTTCTTTCTTTCTTTCTTTCTTTCTTTCTTTCTTTCTTTCTTTCTTTCAATATTTATTTATTTATTATATGTAAGTACACTGTAGCTGTCTTCAGACACTCCAGAAGAGGGCATCAGATTTCGTTACGGATGGTTGTGAGCCACCATGTGGTTGCTGGGATTTGAACTCAGGACCTTTGGAAGAGCAGTCGGCGCTCTTAACCACTGAGCCATCTCTCCAGCCCCCAATTCATTTTCAAACGCTACCTTATCTAGATATTTTCCACATCCTTTGCCATCAGGGTTTCTCAGTGCCCCGGAGCTCACCAGTTAGACTAGACTGGCTGGCAAGTAAGCCCCAGGGTCCTCCTGTGCCTCCCTCTCCAGCTCAATCTACAAGATCAGTCTCCACATGTTTAAGTGTGTTCTGGGGATCAAACTCAGGCTCCGTGTCAGAGTTAGGCATTGTATGGGTTGAACTATCTATCTCTTATGCCCCATTTAGAGTTCATTCTCACTGAAGCAACTAATATTATACTTTTTATATGTATGCTACTTATCCCAAAGCACATATGGACAGAGGCCATGCTTTATACAAGGCAATAGGTTTTTAAGATTTGTTTTTATTTTTGTGTGTGAGTGTTTTGCCTGCATGTGTATATATGTGCATCGCATGCATAGGTGTAGTGCTGCAAAGGTCAGAAGAGGGCACCAGATCTCCTGAAACTGGAGTAAAGATATGGTTATGAGCTGCCATGTGGGTATGACAAACTGGACCCAGGTCCTCGAGAAGAAATGTTCATAATGGCTGAGCCATTGCTCCTTCCCTCCTTCCTTTAACTTTTTTTGGATAATTTTCTCTCTCATAAGCCACAAAAACTATCACCAAACCGCCAATCTCCTGAAGTTATCTGTAGTCAACTACTGTCAAAACGTTGAATAAAAAGGTCCAGAAAAACAAAAAGCCAATATACTAGTTTTAAATAACTTTCATTATAGTGTTTCTCTAGCATTCTACTTTACTATTGGTCATTGGGCTAATCAACCACTGTGCCTAACTTCTAAACTTCCACAGGTTTATGTGACACACACACACACACACACACAACACAGAGTACCTTTTGGGTTCAGTATTATGCAGAGGTTTCAAAGCTAACTAGGGAATACATCCACTATAAATTAGGGAAAGTTGCTGTCCTTTCTTTTGATGATAAAATTCCATTACCATGCTTTAACTATTACATCTTCTGACATCTGGAAATCTACATTAAATCTGTGTCTCTTACTTTGTAGTTTAGACTTACATCTACTTAACAGACACTGTTTAGGCTGTCCAAAGCAAACTCATTTTCCTTCTGAAATGAAACCCTTTCTAAATCTATCCCTGTCCCTTCAGTCTCTGTCAATGACACTATCCCTAACACAAATGGCCAAACTAGATACCAGCTTGTTCATGCACAATCTCTTTCATTAAGATGCTTATTTTTATGAATTTTGATAATTTCATGTATGTATTCAATGTGTTTTCTATCATGTTTACCTCCCACCCCTCCTTGAGCATTTTCTGTCTTCTCTAACTAATTCACTTCTTGCCAGTTCCTCTCCTTGGGTATGCTGTTTTGGTTGTATCTGCTCTTCCCACTTCCCTTCATCATATTCTGTCTACACTACTATGATATTTCTTCTGATTTTTCTGCTCATGTTGCCATCAGAATTGTATCCAAAATGCAAACTGTCATGTAAGCTCCCTCCTTAAATCTCTTCACTAAATGTCTGAACACTTTACTGGAAAACCAAACCAAACTTCTTAGAACAGCTGCCTACAGCTTCCTTAACCCTATACATTACACACCTAACAAGCCAAAGGCAACAACAAATCTATGCTCAAGCTATGGTGGCCCACACTTCCAATCCTAGCACTGGGGACATAAAGGCAGGAGTAAGAGTTTATAGCCGGCATCAACTACACAGAGCACAAGGCTAGCCTATGCTACAGAAGATACTGTCTCAAATTTATGAAGAAGGAAAGCCTCTTCTACGCTTCCTGCAACACACATTGTTATCACATACTGCCTGCCATACCTCTCCCTATATTGTTCTTCTTATCTCAAATACTAATTACCCAACGGTCTTTAATACTTTCTGTAGACTAACAAAAGCTACAATACAACATAGTGAAATGTTTTCCAGTGTGTTTTAGTTTGGCTTTAGTTCAAATAATTAGTCACTTGAATAATACTGTGTAAGTTACATATACCTTATATATTTTCCTATACCATAGGTGCTAAAATAAATGAATCGATATATCAATATCTAAACATTCTGCATAAAAAGAATACCCAAGAAAATGGCTATATTACTCCTAAGTTTATCAACTGTCATTTTTTTCCCCTCTTAACTAAGTTTAAATCAACAGCTCTTTTTTTTTTTTTTTTTAAGGCAGAGTTTCTCTGTGTAGCCCTGGCTGTCCTGAAACTCACTTTGTAGACCAGGCTGGCCTCCAACTCAGAAATCTGCCTGCCTCCCAAGTGCTGGGATTAAAGGTGTGTGCCACCACCACCCGGAAAATCAACAGCTCTTAAAAAAAAAAAAAAAAAAAAAAAAAATGTAAAGCCAGTCATGGTGGCGCACAACTTTAATCCCAGCACTGAGTTCAAGGCCAGCCTGGTCTACCAAGTGAGTTCCAGGACAGCCAGGGCTACACAGAGAAACCCTGTCTCGAAAAATCAAAAACCAAAAACCATAAAAAAAAAAAAAAAGTAAATCAATAGAGCTCAAATGCCACTAACCCATTTAAAAAGTTCAGTAAATAGCCAGGCATGGCTGCACATGCCTTTAATGTCAGAACTCAGGAGGCAAAGACAGGAAGAGCCTTCCAGTCAAGACTCCAGTGAGACCCTGGGAAAACAAAATAAACCACCACCACCACCACGCCAAGTTCCTAAGTCAGCAAGGCGGTGAAAGGTACTCAGTACTCAAGGCCCACGGCGGTCTGTGCTGTAGGAACTACTTCTTGTTCCTTAGTATCTAATACTCTTTGTTCTTTGTTTTTTAAAGGATACTTATAGCTTCCTTTCTTTTTTTCCTCCAATCATAAAATAGGATGCCAGACTATGAGTTGGCACACTGTTCAACAGGACAGAGAAGCCTGGCAGGCCATCAGGCATCCGAGCTGACTGTCACTGGAGCGCTGACGTGACGTGATGCTGGTGAGTGAATATGTGAATGATTATCATTAGTCGTGGCTATGTTCCAATAAAACTGTATTTTTGAAACAGGATCTTTGATTCTGCATATGTGTAACCTGGATGTGGGATGAGCAAACCGGTGCAGGTATCCACAGCGGTGAGGGCACTGGATCCCAGAGCTGGAATTACAGGTACCCGTGAGCTACCCAACATGGGTGTGATCCTCTAAAAAGGTGGCATTTCAGGCAGTGGTGGCGCACGCCTTTAATCCCAGCACTTGGGAGGCAGAGGCAGGTGTAGACCTACTTGGTCTACAGAGTGAGTTCCAGGATAGCCAGGGCTACAGAGAAACCCTGTCTCAGAAAACAAACAAACAAACACCCCCCCCCCCAAAAAAAAGGGGGGAGTGGCATTTCATTCTAAGCACTAGGTTGTAAAACTTTGGGGATTTTTTTGGGTATTTATTTATTTATTTATTTATTTTGGGATTCAACTACATTGGACAACTGCTCTAACCTGTGCTCCCCCAAACTCTTAAGTCAACCTATACAGTTTCACCGTTGAAGCTCACACTCAAATTGCCTCCATTTGCTAATTTCTTTTTTTTTCCGTTTGCAAATTTCTTTTCTTTTTGTCTGCTTTGGCTTCAGATAAAAAAGTCTGTCTCCTTAAACCTGCCTTCAAATGCTTTTTCACAATCCTAAAATAAAATACAGCAAATAGTTATCTGAAGTCTTGAGGTTAAACAAGCTATTTCTCTGTATTCCTTGCTTCTTTCTTGAAAGAAAACTGTAGAAATTCTTTTAGGCCAGTATCAAAAGCAATGGTGTTATTATACCAAATGAGATATTTGGTATAAATGTTTTCAAATTTGTACCAGAAAATAAGATATTCCAACACCATTCAGTAAGCTAAACTGAAGAAGTGTCAGAGAAGCTGAGATGAATATAACATCAGAGATGATCTGGGTACCAAAAGGACTCTGCTCAGGCAGAATCAGTGTGGCGCAAAATGCATATGTACTCCTGTCAAGTAAACAGTCTGCTAAGATACTAGGAGTACACAAATGGACAGGGACGAAAAACATTGAAGTTAATAAAAGAAAAGATCTGAGTATTTTACTCCTTTGTGCATTGAAATGCTAAAAACAATTCTCAGCCTTACTTTTAGCCTTGGGAAATTATAAGCTGTGGAACAGGGCACTGGAACTTTATTAAGATCTTCAAGTAAGTCAATACAGCCAACTTATCCATTCCTCTTTATGTAGTCTGATCCCCATGGTTATATTCTTCATGACAGAGACTTTTCAAGCAATCTATTTCTTCACGGAAAAAAAAATCCAACTAGACGATCAGTGAATGTATGGAGCGTAACCCAGAAAGTTCTACAACAGCCTTTTTGATCAGTGGCATCGTATATAAAAAGAGTAAGGGGCTAAAGAATTGTGCTGGTGGCTAAGAGCTCCTAGGACTCACATGGTAGCTCACAAGCACCCACAGCTCCCTTTCCAGGAGATTCACCGCTCTCTTCTAGCCTCTGTGAGTGCCAGGCACACACCTTATGTACACATATGCATGCAGGCAAAAGACTCATACAATATAAACACATAAAATATTGCTATAGAAAGACTACTAAATAAAAGAAACAAATTGTCCAGAACTCTTGAACAAGGTAAGCCATATGTTTTCTGACAACTTATCTCATGATTCTAATGCAAGTAATTTCACAATAGTTAAAAAAAAAAAAAATGCTTTCATTACACAGGCAGAACTTATACTACTAGCACAACAGAAAAAGCAAACGTTTTTCTAATCATGCCATTCCTCCTTTTTCAAACTGACAATCCCAAAGAAATGTAGTTGAAATACAGCAGCTGGCGAGCTAGGGAATGCAGAATGCAGGTCAGAAGGAAAACAACTGGTGCAGTGGGGACTGAAAGGATGATGTCTGTTTTCCCTGAGGATGTCTCAATAGCCAGGGTTAAAAACAGATGTTCACAGTAACAAAGATATTACTACAGACAGAGCAGTGGTTCCGAACAACAGAAACAAATTTCCTCAGTTATAGAGCGTTCCCAAGGCAAAGTCCTTCTAAATCCAACACTGTTCAAACTTGCTAGTAAGGAGCTGTCAAGATGATTAACTGGGTAAACACACTTGCTGCTAATGAGTTTGATTCCTGTAACAAGTGTTAAGGTCAGAGCTGACTCCAGAGTTGTCTCCTGACTTCCACATGCACATGCTAAAATACCCTCATCTACTGTATCAGACCCACACAGATTAATACAAAATATAATTTAAAAATTATCTGAAAAGATTGCTAGTACAATGTTAATTTATATAGGAAAACAGTGGAAGGAACATATGGGTTTATGTCTTAGCCACTATTTGGGACAATTTTATCATTCTTTAAAATGTGATAATTACTTTAAAACATGATAATCCCAGGACTAAAGATGACAATAAAGATGACAATAGCCAGGCAGTGGTGGCGCACGTTTTTAATCCCAGCACTTGCAAGACAGTGGCAGGCAGATTTCTGAGTTCGAGGCCAGCCTGGTCTACAGAGTGAGTTCCAGGACAGCCAGGCTACACAGAGAAACCCTGTCTTGAAAAAAAAAACAATAAATAAATAAATAAATAAATAAATGAAAGATAGATGACAGACAATAGTCCCAATGCTCTCTTCTGGCTTCCTCAAACACCACTCATGAACATGGCACCCAGTTACACACACGCAAACAAAACATTCATGCACATAAAATAGATTAATTTTTGAAAACGATAATCTGTATACCATAAAACTCCTCAGGTCGTTGTAATAGGGAACAGAATGTCTCAGAAGGTGCTTAAGCATTCCCAAAAGGGTAAAAAGTTCAACACAGTAGTTAATGAATTCCTACAGTTTTCTAACTTAGCACTGGGGAGCATTGGGCAATATACAATGTATCTTAGTCTCAACCTCTCAAACATGCAAGAGAAGTGTTGAACTCACCTTACATACTGATCTCTTCCACCCACTGCAAACTGGTGGGTATTGGCAGGGTTCACGTAGATTGTATACAGCCCCACTTTCTTCTCCTTCTCTTTTGTCACCACTAGTTTCCTTTCAAAAGTAGAAAAAGCATATAGTTATTATATCCTCCAAAAGACCCAGATGGAGTTCAGCATGGCAGCTCAGAAGTGGAATCACAACACTCAAGAGATTCACTACCTGAATTCAGGGCCAGCATGGGCTATAGTGACTTCAAGGCCAGCCTGAGCTACAGAGAAATGTCTCAAAAACAAACACCAAAAAAAAAAAAAAAAAAAACCTTCAAAGATCCAAGATGGTCATGAAAAGTGGAAAACAAAAAAATCAACAGAGACAGTAGGAAATCAAATTCTAATCTTTACCCCCCCCCAAAAAAAAGGTGGTTTTGTTTTTGTTCTATTCTGAACTACAAAACAAGAAAATGCACTATGCTATTCTGAGGACTGGGAGAAAACATGAAGAAATGTTCTAGTGTTGTTTGAAGAGCATAGGCTGGTAAGTAATTGAGCCAGAGTCATAAAGGCATCCTGCATGCTTTCTTCCATGCAGGAATGGGGGAAGGGAAGTACAACAGGAAAGAGAAGAGGCTGCCACAGTGGCATGTCTGTAATTCTAGCACTTACTCTCACCCAAAGCATAGCCATGACTTCAGTCCTAGCACCACCTCCTGCACCGGTGGCACATGGCTGTGATCCAGGACTCAGAATACAGGCAGGAAGAACTGGAGCTGAAGTCGTCCTCCGCTGTCTAAACAACTAATGACCAGCCAAGGTTACATGAGACTTGTCTTTGTAAAAACAGAAGAAATAGAGGGCTGGAGAGATGGCTCAGGGGTTAAAAGCACTGACTACTCTTTCAGAGGCCCTGAGTTCAATTCCCAGCAACCACACGGTGGCTCAACCATCTGTAATGGGATCCAATGCCATCTTCTGATGTGTCTGAAGACAGCTACAGCACACTCACATATATAAAATAAATAAAATCTTAACAAACAAAAGGAAGCAGGGCAGTGGTGGCGCACGCCTTTAATCCCAGCACTTGGGAGGCAGAGGCAGGCGGATTTCTGAGTTCGAGGCCAGCCTGGTCTACAGAGTGAGTTCTAGGACAGCCAGGGCTACACAGAGAAACCCTGTCTCGAAAAAAACAAACAAAAGGAAGAAAGAAAGATGAGGAAGACTGTAAAGAAAAGGATGATGTATTAGGGGGCAAAAGAAGAATCTAGAGGTGACAATGAACAAACCACACTATATGCAATAAAAATCCATCATTTTGTACAATGTGTAAAAGCTGGAGCTGGAGGGCTCAGGGGTCAACAGCACTGGCTCTGCCAGAGGACCTGAGCTGGATTACCAGCAACAACAGTGGCTCACCACACTGTAACTTGAGTTCTGGGGAATCTAATGTCCTTTCTGGCCTCCCTGGGCACTGTACAGATGTGGTGCACAGACAGACATGCAGGCAAATATCCATACACATAATAAAGTAAAATTTAAAAATGTCCATGGGAGTGAGTGTTCTATGCCTTAGTAAACCAAGCACCTAGAGATGCAGGGAGTGAGTGGACTGTGCCTTAGTGCTGGAAGAAGACTCACAGCCATAGTGAGCTTGGAAAGCTCACTATATAGTCTAGGAGAGCGGAGGCTATCTTCCAATTTTTAGGGAAAAAAAAAATTAAAGGAAGTTGATGAAAGCCTGACTTTGGGGTTAATGAGATGGACGGGTTAGTGAAGTGTCTGCCTTTCTAAAATAAGCTCCTGAGTTAGAGCCACAGCTGCCACATAAAAGGCTTGACATGGAGATGTGCACCTCTAACCCTACTGCTGTGGAGGCAGGCAGAGGATCATCCCAAAAGCCTGCTGGCCAGTTAGTCTTGCCAATTTGGTTGAGTTCCAAATTCAGTGAAGCCATCTCAAAAACCTAAGCTGGCAAACAGCTCTGTGGTGAGTGGGCTCACTGCCGTGCTCACCAACCCAAGTTCAAGCCAAGGAAGGAGAGCAGACTCACTGTCCTGAGTTCACGTGCACACCTCAGCAAAAATGCTGTTCACATAAATAAGCAAACAAAGATAACTGTTCTTAAAAAATGGTTGCAGAACGATGACTTGGTTGGTAAAGGCAAGCCTGACGACCTGAGTTTGATCCTTGGGAGTCACAAGGTAGAAGAAAAGAACCAATTCCCTCAAACTAATGCACACACACAAATACATATAATTTAAAAACGAAAATGACATATACACATTGGAAATGAGCTACTGCTTTCTAGAACACAATTCTGAAGAAAATGGCATCCTTTTCTCCTTATGTGAGGCAAACTAGGAGAGGACGGACTAATCAGGATGGCTATGTGGGAATGGAGAGCGCTTCAACATGACTGGCTGTAACACAGAAGGACCGGCTTCTGACGACCTTCATGGCATGGCCTAAGAGAACCTAGGCAACCTCAAAACCTTGATGATGAGAATTTAGATAACCAGCCATAATTTAGCCCACAGTAAGAGTAATTTTATAAAACTTCTCCTAGATCTAAGTGTCAGTTTGTCATATATGATATCATGAAGATTAATAAGCTTATAGGAAAGACATCAAGAAATGATAAAGGGCCTGACTTCAACTTTTGTCTTTTAAGCTTTTATTCATTTTGGAATAATGAAAATGGAAACAAGAAAAAGACAAGCACCATAACAAACTTCTTGGTAAAGAAATAACGTTAGTATTTTCTCTACATGGCCACAGTCACTCCAGCCTACAACTGTTCTGGATATGAGATTCTGATTTTAAAATATATATAGCTTTCCATTAAAAGAATATAGATGGCGGGCATGGTGATACACATCTTTAATCCTAGCACATGGGAGGCAAACATAGGATCATCAGGAATTCAAGTCATCCTTGACTAAACTGTGAGAAAGCCTGGGCTACATGAGACCTTATCTTAAAAATAGAGACCACTGAAAAGCAGTCATTAGGAGGAAAAAGTCACACTCACACCCACACACTCACACACACACACTCTCACACACTCTCACACACACTCACACTCACACACACACTCACACACACTCTCACACACACACTCATACTCTCACACACACACACTCACACACACTCTCACACACACACTCACATACACACACTCACACACACACACTCTCACACACACTCACACACACACTCACACACACACACTCACACACACACACACACATATTCAAAAGTGACTGCAAAGGTATTGGGAGTTACTAACAATGGCTGTTAGTAGCTAGGAAACTGGGGACAGATACATGGGGAACATCTGTCTTGTCCATGTGTTTTCATTATTTGAGTTTCTTGAGATCTAGCTGTTGTCAAACCAACACAAATGAAAACAGACAATGTATATAGTTAAAGACTTCTAGAAAGAGAGGGAGCCATAGCCAAAGATGCTGAAATTCACATTACACAAGGTAACTTAACCAGTAATGGCTGGATTGAGACTTGACAGAGACATGCCTGGATCCACACAAGATTTTTGCTCTTCAGAGAGATGACTCAGTGGGTAAAGGAACTTGCTGTATAAGCCTGGTTCAATCCCCAGAACCCACAGAAAGGTGGAAAGAGAAAGCCAACTCTACAAAGCTCTGACCTCCATATGCACAAATGGTAAATAAAAAAGGTGGTTTTTTCTTCTATGGCATTACACAGTGAAAATGGAGCTTCCATGTACAAAAGATTTATAGTATAAAAAAAAAAAAAACCTACTGAAGTATCAATTTTATTTTTAAGATTTATCTTTACTTTTCTGTATGCGATTTAACGGATATATATTATATATCAGTTATATATATTTATAATATATATTAATATATATGTATTTATATATATATTAATTAAATGTAGCTTATTTAAAATATAAGGCCATATCTCTAAGCTAGATTGTAGAGAACTGTGCTTCTTCTGGTAAGCTGAATGGTATAGGTAACTAAGAGAATGAAGAACACAAGATCATCAAATTATTAAAGTCTACCTATAAAAATTGAGGTTTCTCTGAGAAATAAAGGTACATTAACATTTCACTGCCCCATAACAGACACAGGAAACAAGGACTCTCCAAAACCTTAAGCTATCTCTATCTTTTATAATACTTGGGTGACCCTAAGCGTTTGATATTACCATGCCTGTTTCCAAGTCAATGAATACAGTTCTGTAGAGAAAGCATGACTATGCATGCGCTAGAAAGATGGCACAGAGGTTAAGGGCACATACTCTTCTTGCAGAGAACTCTTCATGCTGAGTTTGGTTCTCAGCATTCACACTGAGTGGCTGGCTCTTAATCACCTGCAACTCTAGCTTCTAGAATCAGATGCCTCTGGCCTCTGTGAACACCTACATTCATGTGTACATATCCCCATACAGACACACATAAACACAAAATTTAATATAAATTAAGTCATCATTTTTAGGCCTTTTGGCTAAGATTAAATATATAAATAAAACAAACCTTAAACAAAAGTAGGTGTTATGGTTAAACTTACGAAGCTGGCCGGTCTTGTCTCAGGTCAATGGTGAAGACGACAGCATCTTCACCAGCTGACAGGAACGTGCAGGGGGAGTCTGGTTCTAGGGCCAACTGAAGGAAAGAAAGGGAAAGGATGTGGCTTCTAAAACTTAAGACAGAATCTAGTTCATTCACTTACTTCTAAGAAGGGAAGCAATTAAAATGCCTTTGTAGGCTGGGCAAGGTAGGCAACATACGTTTAATCTCAGCTTGGAAGATGAGGCAGGAGGATCTTTCTAAAGTCAAGAGCAGCCTAATCCACACAGTGAGAGTGTACCTCAGGAAACAGTCTGAGCAAGTGAAATGTCCAACTTTTCTACTTTGTTACAAAATCATAAGAAAAGTAATTTAAGCTTCACTCACTCTTACTATGTGAATTGAGAGCTCATTTATTCTATACAGGTCAAAGGACAGGTAATTTGCTATTTTAACCAAGTCCCAAAGAAATCTGTCCCAAACACAGCGAAGGAAAAACATCAACTATTGAGAAATCACTCTAAACTGGGCAGTGGTGATACACACCTTTAATCCCAGCACTCTAGAGGCAGGCGGATCTCTTTAAATTCAAGGCCAGCCTGGTCTTCAAAGTGAGTTCCAGGACAGCCAAGGACTATAGAAACCCTATCTTTAGAAACTAAAGAGTTCACTTTAGAATAAAATCCATGTCTTGAGGAGTGCAAACAATTAATATAGAAGTTTCTCTCTTTTCCAGTCCCTATATCTTAACTCTAAAAATGTGTTGCCTAGTAGGTCGGAACTAGACTTAAAAATCAAAGAAGTTAGGGAGAAAAAAAAAAAAAATCAAAGAGATGGGTATTTTTTATGTTTTTTAAGCCTTCCTTTGCATGCATGGAAATGATAATGTCTACACTGACATGGACAGCTCTTAGCACTTCATTGGCTGCTGTCTTGACTACCCACTCTACAGTCACAGCTCTAAATAAAACTTCTAATAACTTTACTATTTTTAGACTACTAGTTGAGGGCAGGCAGGAAAATCGGGGGTTTCCACATGCAAGGATCTAACCAGCAGCACCTTGGAACCACTAAAATGATCTAAAAACAATCAGAGTGAATTTCAGGGGTTTAAAAAAGACACAGGAACTCAAAGAACTCTGAACTAACCATGACTCTAGCTTGAGGCAAGGTATGTTTATTTTTATTCTGGGGTTTAAGGCAGTCTAGAAATCCTGCCTCAACTTTGCAAGTACTGGGATTACAGGTGTAAGGCAGCACACCCAGCCAGGGGCAGGGATAATCAACCAAGCATTGCATGCACAGGCGCTGAGGGCTCTTTAAACGTCTGTCTCTCTGCAACATTAGGGCAGCTGGATTCTTTGCAGTGCTTTTACTTTTACTCCCAGTGTTCTTAATAAACAAGGGCTGCCTTAAGGGAGGCAGGTGAGCACAACCAAGGGGACATGACAGGACGGGAAGGGAGGGAAAGCAGCGGCCGAGAGCCAGAGGACCTGGGCCCAGTGTCCTGGAGACAAAGCCTCCTTACCTTGTGAGATGCCCCCTTGTGCTGGGCCACACGCTTGGTGTTCTTGCAGCACTGTGTAGCAGACAACTCTGCGACTCGGACCTGCCCATCCCGGGCACACATAGCCAGGGTGGAGTCACCACTGTTAGGAAGGAACTTGGCCTGGAATATTAGGAATGAAGAGGGAAACACAAAAGAAATTAGAGGTGAGTCTAAGAGAAACTGTGTGACGACCCCGTGTCACCTTCTTCCCATGGATGTGCCTTGCCTGCTCTGTGCACAGATTCTTAAGCCCAAATTCTCCCACACATAGAAGGAAGAAAGGAAATCACTGTGACATAAAAGTGCTTTCCAGACGGCTCTGGAAGGATGAGCGCTACACTATTCAACACGATGATAAGCTACAACTATGCCTTACAGGGGGGAAAGCACAAAATAAACAAGGACAACTGTTATCTATCAGACAAATCTGAACCTGCCACAAAGGAGAGAAACCTGGGAAGGATGCTGAAAAAAGAAAAAAGATCATTCTTATGGATGAGTGCCTAGTTATCTGTGTGGAATATGGGACCGAGGCGTAGTAACGCCATAGGATAATCATTATTAGCCAAATCCTAACAAATGTAATTAAGTGCCAGGAATGAATCCATGGGCTTAGCTTCCTTTGTTTTCTTTTTCTTTTACAGTTCTGGGAAAGAACCCAAGAATCTCAGCATGTGCTGCACCACCGAGCTATCCTCCCAGTCCATGCACATGCTGACATGTTGTGCTACAAGCCCTATTTTACAGGAGCACAAATCACAGGGTCAGGCTCTGAGAACTGAGCAGCCGCTTCTGAAGCTTGTGCTCCCTCCTACTGTCTTATACTGACACACCTGCATGAGTCCAGATTCGACTTAATAAAAGGCCTTCCGTGCAAGGAAACAAAAGGCTGCCATGGTCCGTCTCTCAGTATGTTACTATGGAGTCAAAGCTGGAGCAAGCCCTGATACCTCATTCCAATCACAACTTGCTACTATCTTCTGTCTAGACAGCAACTCAGTTTTTTACCTCTTGTTTGACTTTCTCAGTTGCTATTATGTCTCTATGCCTTACCTGGAAGACATTACTTTTGTGGCCACTCTCAAAGTCCAGTACTGGCTGCCGCCGCACCCAATCCCACACCACCACCTTCAGGTCATCACTGCCACTGGCCAGCCAGGTGCCACGCTGGTTAAAGTGCAAGGTATTAACACAACCAGTATGGCCCTCAAGCCCGTGCTGCAGACGGAAACGCTGTACAAAGACTCTAGCTCCACAAGCCTCGTACACAAAGCGGGCACTGGAACCCAGTTCCCGCTCCCGAAGTGCAGGAAGGGCTTGCCAGCGAGGTCGGGGTAAGGCTGTTGTCTCTGAAGACACCCAGTCTTCCAGGGCTCGCTCATCATCTGATGAGTCCTGGTCACGGCTGGCCCGTTTGCGCTGTCCACGGTGCCGAGGTTGTTCCTCGTCCTCTTCGTCTGAGTGGCCATGACCTCGGCTTTCATCGTTGATGGAATAATGGCCCGTGTCCTCCATGCTGTCAGAGTCCTTTTCTTCCCCTGAGCTCTCTGTGTCTGTGCCACGACTTTCCGTGCTGGTGCGGTTGGGGCCACCGTCATCCCCAGTCAAGCTGAGACTCAGGTCTGACGCCTCCACTTCGATCCCTGAGGATGTTTCCCTCCCCTCTTCAGCTCCAGACATCTCCTCTGGGCTGCTGGACAGACTTCCTGAACATTAGAACAGATGCAGAAAAAATAAGGAAACTAATTAGGACAGTGGTCAGAAAGACTTTCCACCTTGGTCTAAAAAAGCTACACTAAAGACCAAGAAACAAATTCTAGAAAATGTGTTTCCTTTGCAAATGCTTATAAAGAGTGATTTCTAGCCAGGCAGGCTGATCCATGCCTATAACCCAAGCACTTGGCTGACAAGAGGCAGGAGGATGCAAGAGTTCAAAGTCATCTTCATCAAGTTCAAGGTCAGCCTGGAAAAAAAAGGAGACTGGGGGAAACTTCTAAGTGGAAATCTTGGTTTCTTTTAGATAAAAGATCAAAGCTACACAGGCACTAGGCATGGAGGTACACACTGGTAATTCCCATACTCAGAAGGCAGAGACAGGAAGGTTACCCCAAGTTCAAGGCCAGTCACATCTACACACACACACACACACACACACACACACACACACACGTGTCTCACAAAAACCAAAACTAAAAAAGATGCTAAGCACTGGAATACTATCTGAGAAGTGTGCCTGTGAGGTAACTTAGGCCTGAAAAGAAAACATCACATACACTCTCTCTTATATAGAACCTAGCTTCAAAATTTTAGATCTAGGAGTTTAGTTTGGAGTATCTGTAGAGATCAGGAAGCTAGAAAGGGTTTCTAAGGTGGGAAAGGCAGAGTCCCTAAGAGGTACAGGAGCGGAACCGTGCTATGAGAGCAGAGAGTGACAGTACTGAGCCTTAAAGAGTTAAGGAAGGATGGAACCTGGGCAGGGAAGATGAGGGAGGGGCGGGAGTAGAAGGTGTGTTAACTAACACTAAGAATATATGAGGAACCTTATAGAAACTATTTTGTAAGCTAGTTAAAATAAAATGTTTTCCCTGGAGATGCCCTGCTTGAGTAAAAGCTTCTCGTGGACACAGGTTATTAATGAAAATCTCAGTGCCGACCATGGTAGAACCTTAGAAGGTTATAGGCAAGGGATGATGACCCAAAATAACACTGGCTACTGCTGTTGGCTGTCCACCAAGACTAGATGGTAAAAGTCTATTGTTAAAGAAACCATACAGCTTCTTTATAGGACAGAAGAATCAGGCTGCAACTAGCCTGGCCATCCTCTCCCTGCTGGCTGGCTGGCTTCACAGTGCCAAGGAGGAGTGGGTGCTTGGTGAGAAGACAACCAATGGCCAAAGACGCCTCAGGGGCTAAGAGCACTGACTGCCCTTCCAGAGAACCTGGGTTTGATTCGCAGCATCTACACACACACTTGTATCTCAGTCCCAGAGGATCTAGCACCCTTTTCTTGCCTTTTCAGACACTGAATGCATATGGTGCACAGGCATACATGCAGGCAAAACACCCATATACATACAATAAATCCCCCTTCCCCCAATTTTAAAAATATACCAATGGATTTCTATGAGTTTAAAGCCAGCCTGGTCTACATATAGTAAACTCCAAGCCAGGCAAAGACACATAGTGAGACCTTGTCTCAAAGGAAAGGAAAGGAAAGGAAAGGAAAGGGGAGGAAAGGGGAGGGGAGAGGAGGAGAGGGGAGGGGAGGGGGCTTATAATTGGTCAAGGCACTAAGAATAAATGACTATCTAGTGCTTAATCATAAATAGATCATTTATATAAACTCCCTACCAAGGTTCAGAGAGTATGACAATAGGGGCAGCAGGAATACGAGCAGCTGTGGTGACACAAGGTCAAGCCAGTCAGGATTCCAGTACAAGTAGGGGAGTGCTTATGAGGCTCCATACTCAACAACTGTTAGCAGATGATGGCTGCTGGGGAAAGGGAGTCACCTTTCTTCAGGGGTGCGGCAACTCATAGATTGTCCCCGCTCCTGTGGATGGTCCCACACCCATGTGACTGCTAGAAGCACAAACTAAATCTAGCGGATTATTAAAAAAAAAAAGACAATATGAAGCTTGGAGGAAGACATGTAAAGAGGGGTCAGAGGAAATGGGGAAATAGGGGTGGATATGATCAAGATATATTTTATGCATGCATGAAATTATGAAAAGAATAAATTTCTACAATATTTTAAAGTGTCCGATGCAACTCCCTTAGATTCTGCCCTGTTTGAGACAGGGTGTCCAATATACCCCTGGCTAGCCTGGAACTCCTTATGGAGACCAGGCTGAGCTCCCTCCATTTGTGGCGCTCTATCGTTTTCATTTCCTGAGTGCTGGGATCACAGGTATACACCAAACACCACACCTGGCTTCAGGCTATATTCTGTTTGATCAATGTAGGGATAATCTCTTGTTCAACATGTAAAGGCATGAGAGGATAGATAGGACATCCTCCCGGAGAGGAACTCTGGGAAAAAGAGGCGCACAGGAGAATCGCCACCAAGCCCAGCCACATGGCAGACCTTAAGTTTAGTATAAATGGGTTAATATAAGAGCTAACTGGAAAGCAAGCCTGGCTTCAGGCCATAAGCACTGTAAATAAATCTAAGCCTCTGGATCACTATTCAGAGCTAGGACTGAACAGTTACAGAAAATCACAGAAAAAAAATTCTCAGCAAGGACTGCCATGCCATCCTTTTGTTTGAAAGACAGTAAGTAAATAACAGTAAGTAAATGACAAGAGAGCATACTGGTCTCTACCACTTCCCATGTCAGGAACGCACTGACTTCCTGCCGCTTAACTGCTTTCTTCCAGAAGATTTTTTTTTAATTACCATGGCATTTATTTATTGGGTGTACATGTGCCACAGTGAACATGTGGCCATAAAAGAACTTGAATGAGTTCTCTCTTCTACCATGTGGGTTTCCAGGATCAATCTCAGTCATCAACCAGGTGGCACACAACCTTCCTCACTGAGCTGCGTTACTAGCCAGTCTACCAGTTCTTAAAACGCAGGGAAAGACGACTTGAAGGAGTTTAAGCTGGTCATTATGATCACTTACACAGGTTCTCAGCCCCTTTCTGGCAAATACATATTTTAACTTAACTTCAATTTGCTTGTTTTAGATAGGGTCTCATTATAATGGCCCACACTAGCCTCAAATTCACAAAAATTCTCCTGTTCTAGCTTCTCAACTGTTAGGATTACAAGCACGAATCACTAAACGTAGTTTACTAAAAATAATCTTTTTCTTTTCTTCCATGATGTCAGGGATCAAACCTAATGCCTTGTACTTGCCTGGAAGAGCTCAACACTGAAACTACACACCCAACCCTAATCTAAAATCTTCACACAATTTAGACACATATTTTCAGTCTCTATTGAACAATCAAACGGTCCTATTGAGAAACACACATGAAGCTGATAAAAAGCAGGGCTACTCTAAGTGGTTCATAAGAAGCTCGGTAGTCTGGGACTGCTATCTTGGCAGTTACGTAACTGGGTGACTTTCAATGCTTACAATTAAATGCTGCACTGTCATCTAGCAAAAAAATCATGCAATGAGCACTTGAGCAATGTTTATACCTCTTACAAGCACAATTTCCAACCTACGGTCAAGGTTTTGGAAAAAGGAAGGGAAGAAAGGGTTTTAAACCACTCCTGCTTACTGCTGTCTCCTTGGCTCAGCTGAGTACAAATCTGCCCTGCTACAAGGAGACTCACTAGAGGAAGGCAAAGCAAGGTGTCACTCTGGTGTAAGCTCCTTGGGTCCAGGTCTAATGTTTAAGGATCCAAAGCTAGAGTGCCTCAGACTGTCTTGTTGTCTGGTGTCAGCAGTCATCTGGGAAGTCCGCTGAAGAAATAAAACCTCTTTTCAATGAACTCTGAGGCAAAGTTCAATACAGAAAACAGATAGAAGTGTTTTGTTTGAAGTAATAAGAGAAGGCTGAACAACACAAAAGACCCACCAAGAGCATAATAGTATAAAAACTGGGCTAGAATGTAGAAAAGTACGGGCGTGGGGAAGACCCACAGAAATCTGAATTTAAGAAGCAGATATGCTGAGAAAGTATAATAGATGTGTTTAAGTGCAATGGGGCCTAAGTTTCGGGTAGTTAAGAGGGGATAAAAACACCACATGAGGATACAGCTTAACGGTAGAGCCCCTTTACTGTGCAAACGGTTCCGGGTTAAACGCCCCAGCACACAGCATGTAACAGAGCCCTCGATACAAGCTAAAGTAAAACCTCCAAACTCCTGGAACTGACTGTTAAAATTATGATCAACGAGGGCCAGCAAGATGGCCCAGCAGGTAAAGGCACTTGTCACTAAGCCTGACAACACAAATTTTGAGCTTCCAGACCCACAGGATAAAAGACAGAGCCTGATTCTACTAAAGTACCACAGTAGAATGACACTGAGTATGTAAGTGTAATATAGAATTTAAAAACCTGTGACTAACAAATGCAGACTTTAATATAAGTATATTATATATAAATATAAGAGTGTACTACCAACTTGAAAGGGGGCCCAGGAGTCACTGACCAAGATCTAGCTCAAAATCTGGCATTTTTTTCTGTACTAGCCCAGAGGGTAAAAATTTTAAGTGTAGAAAATCATTTAGCACTGTCATAATTACTGACTCTCACTTGCACACAAGTAACTCAAAGACATTCATTAATGGCTGTGATTATGTTTTAGTGAATCTTTTTTTACATACATGTGTGTGGTGTGTACATCTGAGTATATGCCAGAGGGTCACAAACGTGTGACCATGTTGACATCAGGAGTCTTACCCAATCACTTTCCACCTAACTGAAGCAGAGCTTGTTGATCCAGTTAATGTAGCAAGCTTGCTGACTAGGATTCTCTGCATCATGCCCACCTGGTCTCTACACAGATTCTAATCTCCAGTCCTCAGGCTTAGGTAAGTGCCCCAATAAATTTTTTTACAAAACCAAGGGGCAAACAGGTTAGGGTTTGAAAACTAGTTTGCCAACCTCAATGTAGCTAACAGACAAGCTGCAGTTCAAAAATATACCTGTGAGCTAGAGACACAGACCTGTAGCTGAGTAGTTGCCTTGCATGTCCAAAGTTTGATCATCAGAATGTGTGAGTGTATGTTTGTGCATTGCACACGTACACTCACGCATGCGCGCACACACATATACACATACATACACACACATACACACACAAACACATACACTCCTCTAAAATTTCTTTAGAATCCTGTCCCTTTTAACTAAGCCCAGATAGAGGGATGGAAGAAGACCCGATTCTAGATAGTTTGGGTTTAACCCTTTTCTTCGTGCCTCTGCCTGCCTTTTTGGCACTAGAGGCTGCACTTCCAGACAGTAACTTCATTTCTTATCATTCTCTGGAACTATTATCTAACATAGAAACAGACCTCTCAATTAACAGAGGAACCTCAACTTCCCCCAAACTCCCTCCACCTTACTTTTCTTCTTAGTATTTTGTAAGTCTGCCTGTCTTAAACAGACTTTCAAAAATCCAAACCACTTGACCTTTTAGAAATGTATCTCTGGGACTCAAGAGATGGCCCAGCAGTCAAGAGCATGGGCCGTCTTTCAGAGGACCCAGATTCAATTCCCAGCACCACATGGTGGTTCACGGCTGTCTGTAACTCCAGTACCAAGGAATCTAATGTCCTATTCTGGCCTCTGCAGGCACCAGGCATGAAAGTGATACACAGACATACATGAAGGCAAAATAACCACACGCATTAGAAAAAAAAAAAATTTAAGAAAAGAAATTTATCTCTGTATTGATTTTCTGAAAATAATCAGATAAAATTTGAAGTAGCAAAAGTGGTAGGCAATCCAAGATGATTCCTGTGTACTTTCCCATACTCCAACAACACACAAAGAGCTCCTTTGCCCCACTAAAATTCAGGTCTCCACTCTCCCTCAGGGAAGGTGAGAGACTTCAGCTAATAGTAAAGAGAGTTCTACCTGTTTTCAGCCCCTTACCATTAGCTAAATCTGTTCTCCCATCTGTCGTGTTGGGACGTTTATTGGACATCTTAAATATGGTCGCCAGCCTGGATTTGGGAAGAAGAAAAAAATAAATTAATTAGAAAAGCCCCTGGGAAAGTCAATAAAATAGACAGGAGATTTAACAGTTCATAGACTTTATCATTTCATAAGAACGAATCTTTTTGTGTACACTTAACAAGACTATTCAGCCAGTAAAGCCCACGCCCTGGCTTCCCTGGATGTAACTCCATAAAGCAGCATACTTGTCGGAAGGGCAACCGCCATCTCTTTACTTTCTGTACCGAGGAGAGAAAGGAAGAACTAAAGCTTCAAACAGCAGGCATACATCTAATAACATGCTGCCAGCTAAGAACCTCAAATGAACACAGAGCTAGTTATCACAGCCCTAGGAATAAGAACCCAATTTAGGGAAGAGATGTGTGTCCACACACTCGGTGAAGCATTTGTTTTCACAAAATGAACACATGAGTCAAGATTCTGATCTCATTTCACATACAGATCAATAGATAGGAGAAGAATCAAGCTATTGGAAAAAATCCTGATCTTTGGTCGCTCAGATACATAGTGTCAAGCAAATATTATAAGCAGAGCCAAGTGGTAGTGGTTCACATCTCTGGTATCAGCACTCAGGGGAAGCAGAATCAGGTAGATCTCTGTGAGCTCAAGGCCAGCCCGGTCTACAGAGAGAGTTCTAGGACAGGCTGGGGAGGGCTACACAAAGAAACCCTGCTTCAAAAAAAAAAACAAGGAAAAAATTATAAGCAAAGATGGAATTTGAACCCAGGAGTATCTTACCATTAAGAAATAACCTTAAGTCCCGACTTAGGAGACACAGGCAGGCAGATTTTTGTGTGCCAGTGGCCATACAAGGTGCATAAAAGAGAATTCACATTAAACCATCTCAGCTCATCTTACACAGTAGCAAACATCACTTCAATGAACTCTACTTATTTTCACCAGACTTACACCTCTGTAGCGAAGCCCTAACTAGAACTAGGGAACATGTTCTATTTCTTTAATGCTATTATAACTCTCCTACCCTCTCCAAGGCCTTATTGTCACCTCCAGCAAACTCCAAAGAGCAAAGAATGATATGATTCAGGCCAGAGTTTTGTTTAGCCCTTTCAGTGTCTTGAACAAAAGGCAGTGGTAGAAGACAAAGTATGATTATGACCCAAGACTAAGTGCCCAGGCACCGTTCTCCAATCTTTCAACAGCCCTTTCATTCCCCTAACAATTACCATAGGATCCCATCCTTATCTGCTCTCTATTTCTCTCCTTCACTGAAACCTATGCTGTTTCATTTTAAAAAAAGAAAAATTGTTCTCTGCAGAGACAACTGCCCAAAACTACTGAAGCAGGCCACCATGGGGAAGCAGAAATACTGCAAAAACAAAACCACCACCACCACCACCAAGAAAACAAAAAGAAATCCCAGCCCTGAATCTGAGCCAGCAGCTGAGGAGCAATGAGGAAGCGCAGCACAACACAAGGTGTGAACGGTGGGCAGGAACAGGAGCTATGTCTGGAGAGACTATCTTCTCCCTTTCGCTTGTCTGAGTCAGGGTCTCACTCTGTACCTCAGGCTGGACTCAAAATCACAGGGGACTCTTCTGCCTCAGATTCCCCAGGGCTTGGCTAACAGCTGTGAGCCACCATAAATTACTTCTTTTCTCTTTGATATGTCATTTTAAATAAAGACTAAGGTATGAGTTTTTTGCCTGTATGTATGAATGTATGTATGTATGCATATGTATGTGCCTGGTGCCTGAGAAGGTCAGATGCTGCTGCTGATTCCCCTGGAGATGGAGTTATGGATAATTTGTGAGCCACCATGTGGATGCTGACAAATGAACCAAGGTCCTCTGTAAGTTGTGTTTAACCTAAGTCATCTCTCCCACCCCATGTAGATGTATTCTGATAAGTATTTCCCATACATCTCTTGGCTTTGTCTCTCAATAGTCACTATATTCTTTAGCATCTCAGTAATTTCCCCACTCTGAAGCTACAGTTTAAAAACTAGACTATGTAAAAGTCCTCAGAAATAAGGAAAGTTATTCCATTACTGGTCATAAAGCAAGCCACTGTTATCATGGTAAAGTAAGAGTAGATGACATATTTTTCCACTTCTAGAATTAAACTGTCTACCACATCACATTCTCACTTCACTATTATCCATTTCCAGAGGATAAAACAGCAGCTCCCCAAAACCATTCTCATAACTAAACAGCATCAGGAGGTCCAGAATGTGTGGACTTGTTATATTCAAGCTACCTGCTTTCCTATTCTCTATGATGACCTGGCTCTGAGAAGTGGGGAAAATGAGCCATAATGTCCAACTATATCCACAGTGGACAGTATAGTCTTTTAGAAGAGAAAATGGCTTATGGGTCTTTAAATAAAGAATCTTTTTGAAGTAAAGTTGACAGACCTCATTACTAAACTCAGAACCAGAAAACCCTGTGGATGCTTATGTAAAGCACAGCAGATATTTTACGTTGTGATATCCAATAAAAGTTAAATTTTAGCAAAATCAGTCTCAGACTAAAAGGAAGACCGAAGACAGTGGTGGTCCACACCTTTAATCCCTGCACTCGGGAGGTGGATCTCTGTGAGTTCAAGCGCAACCTGGCCTGGTCTACAAATCAAGTCCAGACAGCCAGGTCTATACAGTAAAATCCTGTCTCGAAAAACCAAAACACAACAACAAAAAAGGGAGAAGTTCAAGAACTCAGCAGTTAATTTTAAAAAGGTGTGTTAATTTTTCTAGAGTGAAGCCAGCAGTCCACTGTACCCTGACAAGCTCGTGACCACCACTGGACCTTGCTTTCTTCATCTGTAAAATAACAGACTGAAAGCTGGACATGGTAGCACATGCCTGTAAACCCAGTGCTTAGGAGGTAAAGGCAGGCCTATGAATTCAAGGTTATCCTCAGACACGTAACAAATTCAAAGGCTACACGAGACCCTGTTCTCAAAAATAAAGACAGAGTGTATCTAACTTTAAGTATCCAGATGGCCCAAACTGTAAAGCATTCTGAGAATTACCATGACCCTCAGTTTCACATTAGAGCACTTCAGATGTTCACATGATTTCTATGAAAACACTGGGAATCTAGGCTGGAAGTGCTGATGGTCAGCACAGTGCTCGGCCAGCAACTATGAGGCCTGAGCTCAACACCCAATGCTGCAATAACCAACCATCTAAAATCCCAGCACTCGGGAGGCAGAGGCAGGCGGATTTCTGAGTTCGAGGCCAGCCTGGTCTACAAAGTGAGTTCCAGGACAGCCAGGGCTACACAGAGAAACCCTGTCTCGAAAAAACCAAAAAAAAAAAAAAAAAAAAAAAGCCGAAACAGAGAATGCTTCTAGTCCTGACCATTTTAGGCAAGGGATATTCCATCTCTACCTATTCCAGAGATATTATACCTTAGAATTTTATGCTAAAATGTAGCAGAAAGGTGCAGTGAACAAAATTTTATTAATGAACTTCAGTGTAAATTTTGAGCCATTTACCCCCAATATGTATACATGTTTAATCAGACTGCATAAAATATTAAGATTCAACAAACATGGAAGCACACATTGGTAATCCCAGCATTTGAGAAGCTGAGGCAAGAGAGTTTCAAGAGTTAAGAGGCAAACCTGGGTTACACAGAGTAAAGGCAGCCAAAGCTACATAATACAACCCTATCTCCAAAGTGCAAAACAGGAGGGCTGGAGCAATGGGTCACAGCTTCAGAGCACCTGCTGCTCTCTCAGAGGATCCAGGTTCGATTCCCCACCAACACGAGACATGACAGCTCACAATTGTCTGTAACTCTAATTCTAAGGAACAGGATGCCCTCTTCTGGCCTCCACAGGTAACAGTCATGCATGTAATGCACAGGCAGAAAAAACACCCACATACACAATAATAAAAATACATTTTAAAAATGTAACACAGGCCAGGAAGATAGCAATGTTCCTGACCCCGCACCAAGCTTGCAAGTCTGAGTTTGATCCCTGGAATGCATACGGTGGACAACTCCCATAAATTGTCCTCACACTTCCACAATTTCACCATAGCACATACAAAAAAATAAGGAAAATTTAATAATAATTTTTAAAAGGTGTGTTAATTTTTCTAGAATATATACCAAACAAATATTTCAGCATTCTTTTTCTATACACTACTGGATCATCTTATATATCCTTTAATGAGTGTATAAATTCTCATTTTGGAAACTATTTCTCTAGAAAACCAAGAAACTATGGGCTGAGGAGAGGTTTAGCTTGCCGCATAAGTGTTAAAAATGTGTTCAAATTCTCAGGCCCCACAGCAAAAGCAAGCTACGGTAGCTCACATCTGTCACGCCAGTGTTCCTAGGAGAATGGGAGTTAGAGACTACGAGAACTCCCAGTAGCTTGAAGCCTAGTTAGCCCAGTGTACACAGTTGCAAACAACATAGACCCTACACAGACAAGGTGGAAGGCGAGGAAGCCACCTGAGGTTGCTTGCCTCTGCCCACAACGCATGATGTGGTATATGTGTGTGTTCTCTCTCTCTCTCTCTCTCTCTCTCTCACACACACACACACACACTCACACACTCTCTCACACACACACAAATTATGACAATAATACAACTACTTTTGAGAGAAGCTATGATTCTCCTAAGTTTCAGTCAAAATGAAACATAACCAACTCAATTCTAGTGTAGAAGCTACAGTGACTGCCTGCAATTCTTATATTGAAAACATCATTTCTGATGTGACAGCATTTAGAGATGGAATCTTTAGAATACAATCAGTTTTAGATGCGGTCATAAAAATGGCTATCCTCGTGATGGGATCTGTGACACTGTAAGTGACAGGTTTTTTTATTTCTCCCTTCTCTCTGGCATGTGAGGGCACGATGAGGAGGCAGACACATATAAGCAAGAGGACAGCCATGACCAGAAACTATGCACAATGGTGCTATTAGACTTTATCCTTTAGAATTGTAAGAAATAAAGTTCTGTTGTTTAAGCCAGCAGGCATTAATATTCTGGTATAGCAGCCTGAGCCACTTTAAGACACTGTCTAAACTAGAGCAGGCAGAGATGCTACAACTGTGCCCTACAACTTAAACACCATAACCACTGCAGAATCTCCTCCATTCACCACAAAATAAATACCATTGAGTCAGGCCCAAACCATCATTTTCATTTTTCAATGTTTTTCATAACCCAAAACTCCACTGTTTCCACTGTGATCAATTAACATGTCAAATCTGGTCCAGAACAAACCATTCTGAGCTGAGAGGGCTGATGAGGTCACTGTCTCAGGTAGCTGGAGGAGTTTAGATTAGCTCTACTGCCTATACTCTAAAAATAACCACGACTCCTGCCAAAGTGAGGGTAAAGAGTAAACTGAGCATGAGGGTGGGTGCGGGTGGGGGTGGGGTAGTATTTCAAGTTCATTAGTAAATTCCAGTCATCTAGTTTGTTTTAATAATAAAAACACCTTAAATTTTTAGCTAACTATGACAGAATAATAACTAAAAATCATGCAAAAAAAAAAAAATCCCTGAGAATCTCTTATTTAAAAACTGTTGGGGGCACACACACCTTTAGCCCCAGCACTCAAGAAGCAGAGGCAGGTAGACCCTCTATAAATTTGAGGTCACCCTGGTCTATAGAGTGAGTTCCAGGACAGCTAGGGCTACACAGAGAAACTCTGGTTCAAGAAAATCAAACAAGGGCTGGTGAGATGGCTCAGTGGATAAGAGCACCCGACTGCTCTTCTGAAGGTCCAGAGTTCAAATCCCAGCAACCACATGGTGGCTCACAACCATCCGTAACGAGATCTGACGCCCTCTTCTGGAGTGTCTGAAGACAGCTACAGTGTACTTACATATAATAAATAAATCTTTAAAAATAAAAGAAAATCAAACAAACAAAACAAAAGAATAAAAAAATAAAAAGGAAAAGAAAGAAAAGAAAAAAAAAAGTCAGGGCCTCCCTGATGATAAAGGATCTGTGTAACAAATTGCACGTGCTAGAATAATGGGATATCATAATGTAAACAACCTCAAGCCCTAAGCTGTGTAGTACTCATAAGCTGAAAATGAGGGGTAGCATGCAGATGAATGGTAGGCCACATGCTTAGCAACAAAAAGCTGTAGGTCTATCCCTACCGTCCCTAAAAGTAAATAAATCAAAGGATTTACACAACTTCACAAAGAAAACACTGGAGATAATCTTTATAAACTTTATGATTAGGTAACTATTTTTTAGGATAGGAAACAACCACAAAGTTTTAAAATAAATAGTTGGGAGTTATCACCAAAATTGAAAGTGTCTCCAAAAGACTAGACAATGAAAAGATAAGCTATAGACTGTTAAAGAGCTACTTATGAAACAAACAGACGACAAAGGACAGCAACCTAAATGTATTCAACAGCCTGCAAAAGCCCGGCAGATGGGCCATACCTTTATCACCAAGAAGGTAGACCTCAGGAAGTCAACGCTAGCCTGGCCTACATAGCAGGTTCCAGGCTAGCCATTGCCTCGGAGTGGCAACAAACAAAAAATTCCACACAAAATAACTTATTACTACATATAATGATCATTTGTGGAAAGATTCTCAACATGATCAGTAATTGGGGAAATAAACTAAAACCACTATCAGACTACTGTATCTGCAGAATGGTTAAAAAACTTGAATAAGAAAATTTTACTTAGCCGGGCGTGGTGGCGCACGCCTTTAATCCCAGCACTCGGGAGGCAGAGGCAGGCGGATTTCTGAGTTCGAGGCCAGCCTGGTCTACAAAGTGAGTGCCAGGACAGCCAGGGCTACACAGAGAAACCCTGTCTCGAAAAACCAAAAAAAAAAAAAAAAAAAAAAAAAAAATTTTACTTTATATCAAATACAGACAAGACAAATTAACTAGAAGTTTCATATACTGTTAGTTGAAATATCAAATAGTATGTCTATTTGTAAAAAACATTTTGGCAATTTCTTAAATAAAATATAAATTTATCACATAATCCAAGAGTCTTATCATCTAGGCATTAACCCTACCTCCAAAACTAAAAATGTCTGTCCACAGAATAGCAAACCCTACAGCTGTCTGCTTCAGTATCATCTAGATGCATTTAAAACACTAAAAATAATTAAATGTTCCTCCCCTGCGTCAGAGATGAACATACTGAAGTATGTCCACACAGGCAGACTACTAAGACACAAGAAGCAGGAATGAGCTAACTGTGACAAACTGCAACGGGGATGGAGCTCGGTGTGTCATGCTACGGGTAAGAAACTCAACTCAAAATATCATAGGTTATCATAGGATCCCATCTGTGGTACTTTCTATAAAAGATGAAACTGTCAGACAGACTCAGTGTTCGACAGCAGCAGTGAAAGAGAATGTAACTGATCACAAAGCACAGAGAAGCTTCAAAAATGATGGTAACACAATGTTCTATGTCTCAAATGCAATGCTGTTCTAGAAATGCCTGTGTTTGTCAGAATAGGTAACCTAAAAACATATTTTACTATATGTAAATTACACTTCAATAAATATAGTATATAAAAAGTAGGTAAAGGAGTGAAGAAAACAAGGCATGGAAATTGCTGCACAACAGAGAACCCGTAACGATTAAGCACCTTCGATTGGAAGCTGGTAAGGTATCACCGTGGTTAAAAGAACACAAGGAATGCTCTTGCGGATCCCAGCTTAGTTCCCAGAATCCACACTGGGAGGCTGACAACCACCTATGACTCCAACTACTGTGGGATCCAAGGTCTCTGGCCTTTATGGACACCTACATTATCCATATACAGATACATGCATACATATAATTTTTTAAAATAAAATGTTTTGGCTGGGCAGTGGTGGCGCATGCCTGTAATCCCAGCACTTGGAAGGCAGAGGCAGACGGATTTTTGAGTTCAAGGCCAGCCTGGTCTACAGAGTGAGTTCCAGGATAGCCAGGACTGCACAGAGAAACCCTGTCTCGAAACCCAGACCCCCCCCCCAAAAAAAAGGAAAAAAAATTTCAGCGAAAAAAATCCTGTGTTATTATCCCTATTATTACTCTAGTGGATTTTTCTTTTGGGGGGGGTGGAGAGGGGAGATCTATTTGTTTTGTTTCTGAGACAAGTTATTACCCAAGTTGGTCTCACACTTGCACTCACTCATCTGCTGTACTGGTGTTACCCACAAATGAACCACCATGCTGGATGTAACTATCACTACCATCAATTTATGAAAGTGGTCAGTGCATCACAGCAAGTGAGGAAAATGTCACACCTCCTAACCCAAGAATCGAGGTACCAGAAGGATTTTTTACTACAATTAAAGCACGTATCCACAACCAACATAAATGGCATGATGAATCCAACATAAAGAACTACCTTTACTGTTTTGGTGAGTATTAATACTAAGCTTAAAAATAATTCAAAGTATTTTTAGTAAGAGAGCTGTTAATTTGAACTTTATATTTACTGATGCTGAAGACAGAACTCAGGGGGGCTCATACAGGCATTATAAACATACACCAACATCAAGCTACCTCCATTGCCTTAATAGTGACATCCTGTTTTGTTTTCTTTGTTGTTGTTGTTTTCACTTCCCTTGGATTCGGTGTAAACCCGTTGGTGTCTGGGGCCTATAGAAACTGGTATGGTAACTGCACTTTTCCTTGGGCTTGACACTAACATCAACATCTAAGTTATATCATGGTAGCTAATGTCCTTCCATCCTTTTACTGAGAACTCAGTTTTCTTACGACTTACATTGTCCCAGCGTTCTCTCAAGCCAATCCATGTCTCGTTCTGCTACGCAGCCAACAGCTCTCCTATATAAACTTCTGTTTAAATGAGGTACAGTTCTAGAATTTCTTCTGAAATTAAAAGGTGATTTTCCAACAGTTCCATTATTAGTGAGACAGGTATTTGTGAGGCGAAGGATGTCCCCACACTGCTCACACCTTCACAGCTGCTCAAGGCTAATCTCCACCCGCAGGCCATATCTGCTCTTCTACAGACCATCATCATTCGGAATTAGCCCTCTTTTCCTATTCTCAATTCTTGTTCTCAAACAAAACCAGCTCACTTAAAATTCATTTTCCAGGCTGGAGAGATGGCTCAGTGGTTAAGAGAACTAGCTGCTCTTCCAGAGGTCCTGAATTCAATTCCCAGCAACCACATGATGGCTTACAACCATCTGTAATGGGATCTGATGCCATCTTCTGGAGTGTCTGGAGACAGCTACAGTGTACTTACATATAATAAATAAATAAATCTTTAAAAAAAAAAACAAAAAACAAAAAAGCAAAAACAATTTAATAAAAGAGGCCGTGAATTTGAGGGAGGAGTACAGAGAGATAGATGTTGGCAGCAGAAAAGGGAAAATTATATAATTACATTTTCTAAAAAAAAAAAAAAAAAAAAAAAGCCAGGCGTGGTCGCACACACCTTTAATCCCAGCACTCGGGAGGCAGAGGCAGGCAGATTTCTGAGTTCCAGGCCAGCCTGGTCTACAAAGTGAGTTCCAGGACAGCCGGGGCTATACAGAGAAACCCTGTCTCAAAAAACCCCAACCTCCCCAACCCCCCCCCCAAAAAAAACTGGGCATAGTGGCACATGTCTTTAATCCCAGCACTGAAGGCTGAGGCAGGCAGAATTTGAGGCCAGCCTGGTCTACAGATTTTTGAGTTCCTGGACAGAGAAACCCTGTCTTGAAAAACCAAAATAAATAAATAAAAAAAAATAAACTTAATTATTTAATAAGGGGAAATGTTCATTTTCTTACTCACTTTAATAGTCTAATATTAAATTAATATTAAGTAATTTCATCTTCATAATAAATAACTCTCCAAGCTAATTTTCTACTAATACTGCCAGACACATTCTAATTTACTATCCAGAGAACCTAACAGCACTGAAAGCAAGAGATTCATATTGCATGAGATGGGGCTAGGTGTAATGGTATACACCTTTGATCCTAGCACTTGAGAGGCAGAGGCAGGTGAATCTCTGTGAGTTCTAGAATAGCCAAAGCTATACAGTGAGGTTCTAACTCAACAGACAGACAGACAGACAGACAGACAGACAGACTGACTGACTGACTTTGGGCTACTTTCTATTATTAAATATTTAAATGGGATGAATGACAACACCCTCTCCTTTGGTAGACGGGATGCAGGAACAGAAGGAAAACTGGGTATTTCAGGATCAGGGAAATTAACCTATTTCCTATTTTCCAAAAATCTAACAGCATGAGGCATCCCTACTGTACAGAAATGCTGGGTGCTGGGCAGTGGTGGCGCACACCTTTAATCCCAGCACTTGGGAGGCAGAGGCAGGTGGATTTCTGAGTTTGAGGCCAGCCTGGTCTACAGAGTGAGTTCCAGGACAGCCAGGACTACACAGAGAAACCCTGTCTCAAAACAAAAACAACAACCCCCCACCCCCAAAGATACAAACATCAAGATCATTAAAAATAAATACAAGAGACTGAAGCCTACAATCATTAAGTCACAAGTTTGAGACCAGCCTGGGCTATACAGAGAGACCCTGTCTCAAAAAGAAAATAAAAACAAATAAAATGTTACCATTAAAGAAAGTACAGTGTTATTTCACTTTTGAGAAGAAAGGAAAAGCTTTCATGAAAAACAAGTTTTTAAGGTACTTTGAAGGCAGAATAACATTTCAAAGAGGAGGAAGACAAAGTTGAAGCACAGAAAGATGTCGATGACTGACAGTCTGACAGCCCACAAGGAAAAATAAAATGGAAGTTACAAACCTGATAAATTGAGAAAAATGTGTAATATGCTTTAGCTAAATGTATGAAGAGCTGGTTAAGCAGGAGGCTAACAAAGAAGAGCATAGGTCTGGGAAGTGTGTGGGAGTGTGTGTGTGTGTGTGTGTGTGCATGCGCACGTGAGTGTGAGATAGATATATCAGGGAGGTTATTGTATCAAAAGCAAGGCGGTCTTGAAATGAAAGGAGAAACACGTTTAAAGCCACTGTACTCGCTGAGAGCCTGTCTTGGACTGGTGGCATGTGGAAATACAAAGGAAGAGCCGTGACAAACACTATAGGACAGACAATATTCGGCTTCATAAACAGTTAGAAAACAAAGTGACAAGAGACAAGCTGGTCCCCAGAATACTAAACCCAGTTGACAGATGACAAAGGTAATGAAAACCAGTGCAGTAGATGTGGAACTTATAAACTAGAGGCTGGCAAGATGGATGCCAAAGACCCACATGGTGGAATGAGATAATCAGTCCCTGGCGTCCACATAGCATCATGGCAAGTGTCTACCCACACACACACATACACACACCACACAGAGTAAGTAAAAACAGAGTTTAATGTTGGGAAGAAATAAATTAGAGCTAGATATACAGACTTATACATTATTTAAATAGAAAGTTCAAGCCCAAATACCTTGAGAACTGAACCTTACAAAAACCCACCCAATCAGTACCAGGGAGTCTATGCTAAGAGAGGAAATCTGAGGCAAGAATCTTAGGATCCTTCTAGAAAGCAAGAGTGAACATAAAGGGTGAGGGAAGTCAAGGACAGAAGACTTCTAATGATTCATGTTTCCTCTTACTTCCACCATTTCAAAGAAACACAAAGACATATTCTATGAAACGATCTTAAGAGTGAAATTAGGCCAGACGCTGGTGGAAACGACCAGCACTTGAGAGGCAGAGCCAGGCGGATCTCTGGGTTCGAGGCCAACATAAGTCAACAAAGTGTGTTCCAGGACAGCCAGGGCTATACAGAAGAAACCCTGTCTTGGATCTCACCCTCCCCCGAAAAAAAAGAGTGAAAAGCTATTCTCATGGAATTACCTAGGAGCCATTTTGAGGGGGGACATTGGGGGGGGGGATGCTGAGACAAGGCCTTATTATGTAGCATATACTGACCTCAACTTCCTGTCTGCCTTGGCCTCCAGAGTGCGGATTTAGGATAACAGGTGTGTGCCACTGTGCCCAGCTAAGTGACTCACTCTTATTCAAGGATCCAGCCTTTCTCTTCCCCATCCAAAGATCATAAAACACCAGGATTCAGTTAACTCAGTCAAGTCTGTACTGGTGGTTCATGCCAGTAACTCCAGCACTTAGAAGGTTCGAGTTCAAGATTACTCTCAAGTAGTTTGAGGCAAGACTGGGCTCCCCTAGCTGGTGTGCCTGAGTAAGACCTATGCTATTTCTTCCCAGGAAAACATTGTTGCACAACACACATGAACATAGCAAAAACTATTTTCTTATTTTCTCGAGACAGGGTTTCTCCATTTAACCCTAGCTGTCCTGGCTCACTCTGTAGACCAAGATGGCCTCAAACTCAGAGATCTGCATGCCCCTGACTCCCAAGTGCTGGAAATAAAGAGGAATGCCACCACTGCCCGGCTACAAATAAATCTTTAAAAAAAATTATACCAATGTAAGTTCTCTGAGAATACTTTATTGCACATCTTGGAAACTACAGCATAAGATTCTTGTTCTTTTCTTTGGGGGAAGAGAGAATTGAGGGACAATGGCCTTTAACTCAAAATTCTCTTGCCTTGGGCTTCTGAGTCTCTGGTACCACAGGCATATACCTACCTTTCCCTTACTGGGAATTTTTGTCTTTTCACTTAAAGGAGGCCTTCACAGCTGCTCTTGTAGCTGGAGTTGCTGGCATTACTATCCTTGCACTGAGTGCCATCTACTTATCATGCACACTAACGTGCGTAGTACAGGTGCCCTAACAACGGGGAAAGTGACTAAGAGATGGCTAGTGAGGACAGCTTAGACACAGCACCCAAAAAGATGGTTCAGGTCCCAGAAAGGCTGGGGTAAATCCCATCTTTCAGCTCAGAAAAGCACACAATTTAAAGCTTACGAATTGCTTAATTCTGTACTTTAACAATTAATATCTTCATTCCATGGTTGACAAGAAAAAAAAAAATCCAAATTCCAAATAACAGAAGCCTACTGCACGAACGGTTAGAAGACCTGCAGGCTACGGATCTGATCCACTCGGGTACCTGAGTTCTAAATGGGAAGAATGAATAACAGATTATCCCTGCTTACTGATAATCTACTTAAAAAAAAAAAAAAAAAGACAAAGATTCAATCTCAAAGACTAAAAAGCCAACTCCATAAATAAACAAATTTAAACACATTTCTATGCCAATGTTATATAATAAGAGCTTCAGTTTGGATCCCTTTTCAGACAGGGTCTCTCTTCATAGCTCTGACTAGCCATACAACTCTCCTGCCTCAGCCTCCAGAGTGCTGGGATTAAAGATGTGTGCCACAACACCCAGTACCTGGACACTTGTGGCTTCGTCATAGTCTAGCTATTTCCTGGACATGGTAAGAATAACTTTTATACAGCAAAACCAGTACAGTAGGAAGTCTTCTGAAAGCATGGTTTAGCTAGTCACTTGATTTTAAAGACCAGGAACGTAGCCAGGCGTGGTCATCTGTGCCTATAATCCTAGCACTCAAGAGACTGAGTCAGAATATGCAGGGTGAGGTCTCCAGTCTGAGTTACACAGTGAGCTCAGGATGAGGCTGAGTTAGTGTGAGACCCTGTCTCACGTAAATAAAACCAGGATGGCAGTACATGCTTATGATGATATGAGGAAGGTAGAGACAGGAAGAGCAGAAGTTCAAGGCCATCCTCAGCTATATATTGAACTTGAGATCAATTTGGGCTACATGGGACTCTTAAAAAGAGAGAGAGAAAAAAAAAACAATAAAAACTCCTTGTTCTTTGGCAATAATTATAACTCTGAAATAGCCTTAGAGAGACAAGAATTTCACAGTTGTAATACACAGACTAAGAATGGTTCAATGCAGCCGGATGCACGCCTTTAATCCCAGCACTTGGGAGGCAGAGGCAGGCGGATTTCTGAGTTCGAGGCCAGCCTGGTCTACAGAGTGAGTTCCAGGACAGCCAGGGCTACACAGAGAAACCCTGTCTCAAAAAAAACAACAAAAACAAAAAATGGTTCAATGCATATAAAGATGTCACCTGAAATCTTTCCCGAAAGTCTGGGGATTGATTGGTGGGGTGTCCTTATCCAGTACAGAAGGCCATAAGGAATAATCAAGTTATTCTTTCAACATATTTCCTTTTCTCCTCCACCCTCTTCATGAAACAGATCTCATAAAATACAGTGCCTAGTTTATGAGCATTGCCGAGAGCCTTGACATCACAACAGGGAATCTGGCCCCTGGATGACGGACGGGGACACAAGCTAATCAGCCCTCCCCTCACTGATCTGAATGACACGGCCTTTACACTGTCCTGTCATCAAAACTTCAAGTCTTATGAGCCCTCAACTCTTCCAAAACAGATATAAAAGAAAAACAAAACAAAAAGATTTCAAATTCTTTACCTCTGTCTTAAGATGGTATAACCATGAGAAGAAGAGACAAGTGTTTATTCCTAGCCCTGATTCATGTTAAAAAACAACAGAGCATTTCCTTCTCACTTTTTGTTTTGTTTTGTTTGTTTTTCGAGACAGGGTTTCTCTGTGTAGCCCTGGCTCTCCTGGAACTCACTCTGAAATACCAGACCAGGCTAGCCTCGATTCAGAAATCTGCCTGCCTCTGCCCCCTAAGTGCTGGGATTAAAGATGTGCACCACCACTGCCCAGCCCTTGTCACATTCTTAATAATCTGTTGGTGAGGCTCACCTCCGAGCTCATAATCTTGGAAAAAAAATCTCTCTCTTGGTAGCACAAGTTAAGCACTCAGTGGCTAGCTGCAGCACCAGTGGCCATTACAGCAGAAGGGAAAGAAAGAGACCATACTCTGTAAGGCCAAGAGGAAGAAACCAACCAACAAAGAAATAATTGACATTTAGTTTAAGATTACATTTAGAGACCGGCAGTGGTGGCGCACGCCTTTAATCCCAGCACTTGGGAGGCAGAGGCACGTGGATTTCTGAGTTCGAGGCCAGCCTGGTCTACAGAGTGAGTTCCAGGACAGCCAGGGCTACACAGAGAAACCCTGTCTCAGGGAAGAAAAAAAAAAAGAACCCAACAAAACAACAACAAAAAAAGCATTTAGAAATACACATATGTAAACATTTCCTATTCTGACACTCAGAAATCAGGTTTAGAAGGCACCCTACAAGACAGTCACAAAACACACAAACAATATGAACAATAAAACTGAATTTGAGGGGACAGCAATTAAAGTGCTTACTGCTCTCGAAGAGGCTCTGGGTTTAGTTTCTGGAACCCACACAACAGTTCACAACCATTAACTCCAGCCCCAAAGGATCTGGCCCCTTCTTCTGTTCTAGCCTCCACAGGCACTACCCTCACATACATCAATTCCCACACAGACACAGGCACATGAATCTTAAACATGAATCTGAGGGACAGAGGCTGTGGCCCAGTAGCAGAGAGTTTGCTTAGTTTCCTGAAAACCCCAAGTTTTGTTTCTTTGTTTGAGACAGGGTCTCACTATGTAGCTCTGGCTGTCCTGGAACTCACTTTGTAGACAATGCTGGCCTAAAAATCAGAGATCCACCTGCATCTGTTTCCAAGTGCTGGGATCATGGGCATGGACTAATGGACTAACACCATCAGCCTCCGCCCCAGTTCTTTTTTTTTTTTTTCCAAGACAGGGTTTCTCTGTATAGCCCTGGCTGTCCTGGAACTCACTTTGTAGACCAGGCTGGCCTCAAACTAAGAAATCCACCTGCCTCTGCCTCCCGAGTGCTGGGATTAAAGGCGTGGGCCACCACAGCCGGCTCTTAGGCCCTAGTTCTTAAAAGAAAACAAACTAGGAAGATGGGTACAAAGCAAACACCTGTTATGTATTACCTATGATTGGTGCCTCACACCAGTACTCTAGGAGGCTAGGTGAGACAAGTTTGCAAGACCAGCCTGGTCTGCATTATAAATTTCAGGTCAGCCTGGGATAAAGTGAGTTCCTGTCTCAAAAGTCAAATAAGCAAGCTGAAGAAATGGTTCACTGGGGCTGAAGAGGTGGCTCAGCCATGAAGAGCACTGGCTGCTTGCTCTTCCAGAGGTCCTGAGTTCAATTCCCAGCAACCACATGGTGGCTCACAGCCATCTGTAATGGGATCCAGTGCCCTCTTCTGGTGTGTGAAGACAGCGACAGTGTACTCATATAAATGAAATAAATAAATCTTTAAAAAAAAAAAAAAGAAAGAAATGGTTCACTGTTTAAGAGTACTGGCTGTTCTTGCAGAGGACCCAGATTCAGTTCACAGCACCCACATGGCAGCTCACAGCTACCTATACCTTCAGTTCCAGAGATCTGAGACCCTCTTCTGATTGTCTCCAGCATGAGTCATGCAAGCATTGCACAGACAGCCATGCAGGTAAAACACCCAGACATAAAACCAAATTAAAATGTAAAAGCTTACTCTTACATCTTACATACATGCATCACATTCAAAGTTTTTACGTTACTTCATAATGAGCATTTTCTAGTTTGAGCACCACGGGGAACAAAACTTAGCATAGCCACTCTCAAACTTTTCCCAGTACAAATCCCGAAGGTATTGGATTGGTCAAACCTACCTTAAAGAGTCAGGGGGCTTCTCTACTAAGTCTTGCCAGTCTCAAACACAGTCCTACCTTCTGCTACCAGCAATCTACAAGCCTTGTAGGAACCATACTGACAACTGTGTTCGGACTCCTCCTCCTTGTTGCTGAAAGCACATGATTCTTCTACTGACCAATATTCTGCAAGTTAGCTACAAAAGGAACTGAAAGAAAGAAAGAAAGAAAGAAAGAAAGAAAGAAAGAAAGAGAGAAGAAAGGGAGAAAGAAAGAAAAGAAAAGAAAAGAAAAGAAAAGAAAAGAAAAGAAAAGAAAAGAAAAGAAAAGAGAGAAGAAAGGGAGAAAGAAAAGAAAAGAAAAGAAAAGAAACCCCACTACTTTTTGAAAAGTTGTGCCTCTGAGGCTAACTGGACTTACTAAATGGAGGCTCACTCTTCCATCCTAGCTTTTAGTCAGGAGTGGTTAATTACTCTCCAGATGGCATGGATGATAAGTTCTGGGTTTGGGAGAACAGATCTGACTTGACAAAAGGCTAAACAGAATTCAGGCAAACCAGTTCTCAATGTTTAACAGTCTAAGACAAGATCCAAGCGAAGACAAAACACAATGCAAATAAATAAAGGGGGAATAAAAAACGAGGTGCAGACTGCTCACTCGATGCTTAAACCATTTGAAGACACACAACAACAGTGCCAGGCAGCAGGTCAAAATACAGCCAATTAAATTTGTAAGTAATATAACCAAAATTGTAGCAAAGCTGCTAACAATATCCAAACTTGCGGAAACAGGGGTAACAATTGTTGAGTTTAGCGGTCTGCACTTTCGCCTGAGGAAAGGGTCTTGAATTGAGGAATTAAACGCCTTCAATGCCACTCACCTTCCTGCTTTTATCGCCGACCGAAGTCAGGCCCAAGATCCTGAGAAAACTGGTCTGGAGGTTCGCTGAAGAACTGAGAAAAGTGAAAGTTTACATGGCAAAGGCGTCTCTTCTGAAAGTAGCCAAAATATTTATGACCACACTTTAGTGTTTTTTTTTTTTAAGTCTCCTCACAACTATTTAAAACCAAAACAACTTACCTAATTCAATTCTGACTACTGAACAAAACCCGTGCCCGTAATGGAAATACAAAGGATTAACACAAGATTTAAACGCCAGGCAAGTTATCTCCCAGCTCCACCAAGGTTAAAGAGTCACTTATGAGGAAAACCTATATCTTTTCAACTCTTAAACCAAACCACCCGTCTCAAGCAAACTCCGGAGCAGGGGGGGGAGGGGAGAATCCGCGGGAGAATGTGATCGCTCTAGTGCGGGTTTGTTTACAGACTACACCAACAATCATGAGTCAGAAATTCAAGCCGCCAGATGCTTTCCAACTAATAAGGACCAAGCGGGACCGTTCGAAGGTGTCCTAAAAGATTTCGGGACACGGGGAGGGGAAGTACATTAAGAGAACTAGATCACAAAGCATTCAAGAACAGACTGCCAGTTTCTTGGACCTCGGCCTTCCGTACGAGGTGCTGGGCCTGAGAACTTGGGGTGGGGGAAGGGGGCACCCTGCGCGGTGGCCCTGAAGTGACTAGGAGACGCCGACAGAGCCGGGTCCCCAAATTATAAAGGGAGAAGAAATGAGAGTTTACGAATGGGTCACCGGACAAACGAGAAGTCCCTGTGAGTCATGGGGTTGGCCCTAGGGGGCAACCCCGTGGACCGACCCGGGCAGAGGACGAGTCCTCCCAGCACCAACTCGGAGGAGGGGAGTAAGACTTAAAGTCCGGGAGTTTTAGAAAAGGGATCGGGCCTGTCCTGCGGGGAAGCGATCAGGGAGAGGGGGAAACAGGCCGAGCCGGACGAAACACGGACCCGGTAGGTCAAGGGGAGGGCGTCCGGCTGGGGCAGTTACAAGCACGGGAGCTGGCGAGGCCCGGCAGCCCGCTTCCCATCTAGGGTCATCCTTCTGCCAGCGGATGCTCCGACTGTTCCAGGCCCAGCCGCCCCGTCCACTGCCGCCACCAACGCCGCCGCCATCTTACACTGGCCAGCGGCAGCCACCACCACCGTCTCGGGTCTCCGCGCCTGCGCCTGCGCCGTCACGCTTTCCGGCGGGGTTTGCGACGCTGTGCTGGAGGAGACTGAGCGAGAGCGGTCCCGCGAGCTCTGGGCTCCCAACCCTCCCGGTGGCCGCACAAGGGGCGGAGCCTCGGGCCAACCGAAGCCGCGAGGGGCGCGTGCGCGGGGCGGAGGAGTCAAGTTGTTTTCGTACTTTGAGAGATGGCTTGTCTCCTGGTATTCAAAACACATGCGATCTAGGGGCTCCTTGGAGTTGTGCCGGGAAATGAACCTCATTCCAAAGGCTCTGGCAGGCAAACTTCTAGGTGTCCTCCAGACCTGAGGTTCTAATTCTTGCCATATATATATATATTTTGTTTCCTTGTTTAAAGAAAAACCCCTTTCTCCTTTCAGGCTCAAAGCTGCATTTCCTTCAATGGCTTCTTAAGAGGCCTTCTGCCAGCACCCATTTGTCCATTTGTTTAAAAGAGTCACTAAGGTTTGGGGATGTTGGAATGCTTCCTAAGGGTCTAAAAGTTTGAAAAGTTTGATCCCCACATCTGGGGGTGGGAGTGACACGGCTTAGAAACAGGATTTATTTATTCATTTGAAACAGGATCTTTCTACCCGGGCTGTCCTGGAACTGTAGAGCTCATAGAGATCACCCACCTGCCTCTGCCTCTCAGGCGCTGGGATTAGGATTAAAGGCGCTCATCACCGCAGAGTTTAATTTTTTAAATGAGCATACAAACTAACAGGTTACAAACTAGCACTCAGGAGGCTGAGGCAGGATATACACAAGTTGGAGGTCAACCTAGAACAACGGATAGTAAGTTCCGGGCTAGAATAAGTCCTTCCCCCGATCCCCAACACACACACACACAAATAGGTTTCCGTGTGGCATTTTCATACGTATGTGTCATGCCTGGTTCTTCGTGGCTCCCTTCCCACTCATTTCCCCCTTCTTGGTTACCTTCCTCCAATAACTACCATTAGGTTTTGTGACTAGTGTATGCTCCATTCTCTTTTCTTATCATTCCTTCAACTCTCTTTATATCTCTTCCTTGCCTCTCAGTCTCCTGTCCACTTTGTTATTAAATATGAATACGCGTGTGTAATTAATAGACATATGTATACATGAATTTAAATCCAGATTCTGCATATGGGAGAGGACATGCCATATTTGTCTTTCTGAGTCTAACTTACATTGCTTATAATTTGAAAATATTATTTTATTCTTCATAGTTGATGGATCCCATTGTGTATATATTCTATATTTTCTTTATTCATCTGTTGATAAATATCTAGGTTTATTCATAATTTAGCTGTTGTGAAAATACAGCTAAAACATGGATACGCCACATAACTCTGCAGGTTGCTGGTCTCAGGTAACCTCTGTACACCACTTTCTGCTGACACCTAAAGGAAACCTAACCAGGATTCTAGGATTCCAGATGACTCCTAGCTAGCAGGCTGCAGCATTCTTATTTGTAGCAGAACAACCTAGTAGAATCATTAGATGCAGGGTAGGCAGTAGAATAAAATCGTTGTTTTTCATTGCTTAGGGTAGACATCAGAATGAAGAGCTTTTTCCTGGAAGTAATTGTTTTGTTTTGTTTTGTTTTTGTTTTTCCAGACAGGGTTTCCTTGTGTAGCCCTGGCTGTCCTGGAACTCACTTTGTAGACCAGGCTGGCCTTGAACTCAAAAATCTACCTGCCTCTGCCTCCCAAGTGCTGGGACTAAAGGCGTGCGCCACCACTTCCCGGCATTTCTGGAAGTAATTTGACCTTGAAAAAAATCCTTATAGAAAACCGAGGTGCTTCCTCTCATCCGTGGGGTTGTTATACTGAAGGAGCCTTACAGTCTTTCAGTGACTTCTGGGCCACAAGATGGTCCTGGCACACCTGGAATACCTTGCATTATTGAGGACTGCAAACAGTACACAGTAAGGACTAGAGTTGCAGGGTGGTTTTCTTCAGGAAACATAGAGCTGCTTAGGGTCTTTAGTATAAAGGAATTTATTCCCCCCTGCCCCGGAAAAAAAGAACAACTTGTGTGTAACAATCAGTAAACATACTTCCTGCAAGGCCAAATTTCATCCTGCACTGTTTCTCTTTGGTGTGACTCAGAACACCAACAGTTGTTGAAGATGTTTTAGGTAGGGTCTCCTGCATCCCAGGCTGTATCCCACCTCTACCTCCAGAGCTAGGATTTCAGGGAAGCATCGCCACTGCTGGTTTATGCAGTGCTGGAGGTGGAGCCACAGGGCTTTTGGGCATGTTGAACAAGCACCCTAACAACCAAACTACATCTTCAGCCTCTTTTTCTTTTAACCAGAAGGTTAAGGTACTAAGTTCAGACTCCTCAACTCTACCCTATACCAGTACCATTCCCCTCCTCCCAGTTGTTTTGAGACAGGAACGAGAGTAGCTCAGAATAGCTTCAAATTCACTTCTGAAACTGCTGCCTCCATCTCCTGAGGGTTGGGCATGTGCCACTATGTCTGATTTTATTCATTGTTGGGAATCAAACTGAGGCCTTCATGGATACTAGGCAAGCACTCTATAAACTGAGCTCCATTGCCAGATACATTCTATCTCAAGCTGTCTCTTGTTGACTACTTGCTGAAGTAGACATGTGGTAATTAATACTGTTAACTCGACAAGATCTATAATTAGTTAGCAGGCAAGCCTGTAGGCATGCCTGTGAGGGATTACCTAGATTAGGCTAATTGAGGTGGGAAGACCCACCTAATTGTGGGTGACATCATTCCATAAGCTGAGGGGCTTGGCTGAATATACAGAAAGTAAATCGAGTACCAGCATTTATTACTGTTTGTGAACACAATGTGTCCAGCAAGCCTCCAGCTGCCGCATTTTCCCCGTCAGGATGAATGATGTCCCCTCAAACTCTAAGCTGAAATCATTGCTTCACTCACATAATTTGTCCAGCCATTTGGAGAGTAACTACTCCAGCTAGTTTGTCTATCTCCATTAGTGCCCTGATACGAGCAAACGTCAGGCAGCAGAGTGACTTTTAAGATGGAAGTCAGGTCATAGTCTCCTACCCAAAACATCCATTACTTTCTCATCACATAACGAAAGTCAAAATTATCTAGACTGATGGCTCAGCAGTTAAGAGCACTAACTGCTCTTCAAGAGGCTTCGGTTTCAAGTCCCAACACCCAACATACTAGCTAACACACTCCAGTTCCAGGAGATCTGATGCCCTCTTCTGGCTTTGTAGGCATTGCACACAAATGGCACACAGACATAGATGGAGGGAGGCAAAACACCACGCATTAAATCTTTTTTTTTTTTAAACCAAAATTAGCCCCCAAGGTTCTACATTATCTGGTTCCTATCTTATTTCTGATTTTATCTCTTCCCATGCTGCCTGGAGCTGCTCTAGCCCCATTACCCTTCTTGCTATCAGGAGTACCATATTATGTTCCAGCTTGTTGTTTTACCTTGGAATGTTCAGCTATGTTTATTACACTGCATCTCTCCTAAGTCAGGTCTCTATACAAATGGCACTTTGGTATAACACATAGTTATTTACGGATACCAACTCTGCTTTTATTTCTTTATCTATTTATGAGGTGGGGTCTCACTGTGTAGTTCCACCTGGCCTTGGAGTCTCAGAGACCCATCTGCCTACCTCTGCCTCCACCACACTGTGAGTCACAGCATGTGCCACCACACCTGGTTCTGCTTTCATTTTCACAAGAAGAGGTCTCACAGGCTGAGTGTAGTGGCCCACACCTGTAATTCCAGCCCTTGAGAGGTGGAGGCAGGAGGATCAGTAGTTCAAGAACATTGTGAGCTATACAGGAAAACAGAGAGACAGGGAGGGAACAGGCCTCCAACTGTTGGACTCAAGTGACCCTCCAGCTTTAGCCACAATATTGGCGTACAGATGCACACGACTGCACTCAGTCTGTATCATTTTTCATAAGATGTTTTACTGTATAGCACTTAATCTATAATTATATATTTAATTTAATTTCATATGTATGGGCAGTTTGCCAGAGTGGCCATCAGATCCCCCAAAACTGGAGTTACAATCATGAACTGCCATGTATGTGCTGGGTCCTCTGGAAGAGTAGTCAATGCACTTAACCACTAAGCCATCTATCTATCTAGGCTTCCATTATATATTTTAAATCTAACTATATTATTAGAGTGTAAATTACTGAAGGCAGGAACTATCCCTCTTTCATCTTTGTAATGTAATCTTCACCTAGAAGGCTAATGAGCAGAGTAGTTAAAGTCCTGTCTTCCAACCTCATTCTTTCAGTCAGTCAGCAACTATTTATTGTACCGTTACAGGAGAGGCCTTGATCTTGGAACTACAGCATTGAATGAATAAAACAAACCAAGATTCTTTTGTTTACAGAGCTTTTTAGTGCATGGTTGGGAGCACAGGGAAAGAGAGATACTCAGAAATTATCATAGGGGCTGGAGAGATGGCTCAGCGGTTAAGAGCACTGACTCTTCCAAAGGTCCTAAGTTCAACTCCCAGCAACCACATTGTGGCTTACAACCATCTGTAATGGGATCTTATGCCCTCCTCTGGTGTGTCTGAAGACAGCTACTTGTATGAGTACATGTGTGTACTCATATACATAATTCTTTAAAAAAAAAAAGAAAATAGCTAGCCAGTGGTGGCACTTGGGAGGCAGAGGCAGGCAGATTTCTGAGTTCGAGGCCAGCCTGGTCTACAGAGTGAGTTCCAGGACAGCCAGGGCTACACAGAGAAACCCTGCCCCCCCCTGGGGGGGCGCAAAGAAAAAAAAGAAAATAATATAAAGCCATGAAAACTGTTGTGAAGGGAATAATGTTAAAATAGGTTCCCAGAGTTACGTAGTATAGGGTGGATGTGGTCTTTTCCCACAGGGGTTTGGAGAGCCCCCTTTCTGAGGTGTCCTCTGAATAAGGACTTCAGAAGGTGAGAATGTGAGTCATACTCAGCTGGGAAAAGGTGTTCCAGCCAGAGGGATCAGCAAAGACCCCAAGGGTCCAGTGTGCTTCAGAGAAAGCCAGAAAGTTCGAGAAAAGGTGGTTCAAATCGATTACAAATTTATGGACCAAGAACAGAATTGATTTTCTTCTAGGTGTGTGCTAGGGAGTCATAAAAGATCTTGAATAAAAATGGCACGATTTGACTTATAACTGAAGAACTTCACTATAGCTGATTTCTTTAACTGCCCTCAGGGAGGTAAAACAGAAGCTGACAGACTGGTTAGGAAGGTATTGTATAAAAGACCTGCAGAACTTGTATTGCAGGGCAAGGTACAGAGGTGGCTGCACTGAGGTGCTTTCAGGTCGCATGGAGGTGAGCTTGCTAACAGACTGAACACAGAGTGCAATACATGGAGAAAGCAAGGATGTGTTGGGGTGTCCTAATTAAATATGCAGTCATTCCTTCTACTGAGGTACAGTGGGAAAAAAGGCACAGGGTTTGTGAAGGAAACACTCAGGTCTGTTTGTCAAATCCAAAAGTAGAGCTGTTGTTGTTGTTGGGTTTTTTTGTTTTTTTGTTTGTTTGTTTGTTTTTGTTTTTTTGAGACAGGGTTTCTCTGTGTAGCCCTGGCTGTCCTGGAACTCACTCTGTAGCCCAGGCTGGCCCCTGCCTTCCCAGTGCTGGGACTAAAGGCGCGCACCACCACGCCCGGCAAAGCGCAGAGTTCTATGCTACAGAAATAAACAACCATTTCTTATTGGCGAAGGCATGTTGGTTGTAATGGTTCCTACTTTGGTTAATGTGTTTGAGCCTTTAGCGATTTAAAATTCACAGCCCAAACCCACAATTTCTTTTGCATCAACCTAATAAAACAGACCACACTTGTATCAACTGAACCTAATAACTTGGCTGGTGTGACAACAGCCAGCTGGTTAAATGGAGATTTGGTTACAGTTAGAAGGAAAGACTTATTTTGGCTTAGGATTTCACAGGATTTGGTCCACTGGTTGCATGGCTCCTTGGGCTTAGGCAGAGCAGTACAGCAGCAGGTGGGTGGGGTGGAGGCTGTTCTTGGCTAACAAGCAGCAGAGAAATGGGGTAATACAGGGAGAAGCCAAGTAGATATATACATGTAAGGATAGGTAGTGACCTACTACTTCCTCCAGCTAAGCCCCATTCCCTCCAACCTTTTGTCATCTCCTAATACCTTCATATTATGAATATATTAAGTGAAAATTCCATTGATTACATCATATCCTTAAGATCTGTTTCTGGGAAGCCATGGTATTTCACTAACCCCTAAGGTGTTAATTTTTTTATATATCTTAATCATGTTTTCCCTTTTCAACTCCTCCCAGATCCTCCCCACTTGCCTACCCACCCAACTTTATACCCCCATCACTAAAACAAAAAGAGCAAGAAACAAAAAACTCACAAACCCCATAAAAATTAAAATCAAAACAATCTAAAGAAGCCAAAACAAAGTCCACAAAAATACCATTGAGATAATTTTGTACTGGCCAACTGTCCCTGGGCTTGGGTCTGTGTAGTGATGATTTGGCATTTTGATTTCTTTAAAAATAAAGATATTCTAAGAATGTGTTTTAATTTTAATTCAGTTTTAATGTGTGGAGATGTGGGGCTGCTGTGGACTGACTGCAGCAGCTGGGTATGATTTGCCTCATGCTCTAGCAGAGGTGTGGTTCTGCCAGCTGCAGAGTTTCTGGGACTGTGGGACATTTGGAATCTTGGCAACTATTCAGAGGGTGTATAAATGCTACAGCCCCAGAGGAACGGTCAGATGATGACCATTCATGAGCTTGTTTGCAGTTTGTTAGTAATCGTGCTCAAAGAAGAAACAGAAAGAAATTAGATTTAGGGATTCCCTCTCTCTCTCTGCCACTGATCTTCAGTAGAAATTCATTACCTAACTATAAGATATCTATCCTCCCTCCCTCTATCATCCCTTTTCTATGATAGGGAGTTGAACAGGCGGGAGGGGGTGCGGGGGAGAAAACCCACAAAGTAGAAAGACCAGCTACAGGTCTGCCCTGTGTGTGCCAAGAGTGGTTGATACACCCAGAGTCATCTAATTATCTTACAGTTAGGTACTGAATTTCTACTGAAGCTCAGCGGCATTTCGGGATGCTATTCAAATCGTACGTTTCTTTCCTGAACACATAGCCTCACTCCAAAATCATGGCTGTTCACATTCTATAAGGACACCTCTTATACCGTATTTTTCAGGCCACATGTCTCACGTCCACCCCAAAGAACTTGCTACAAAACTCTGACTACCTTTAAGTGCAGACTAAATCGTCTCCAAGGCTTGCCATCACTGCCTTTCACTGTAAAGGAAGGAGGCATGTTCCTGTTCCAGCATGCTTCAGACCATCACCTCCTAAGTTTCACCAATGTGGCAGGGTCTGAGAAGTTTTGCAGGCTGCATCTCCATCTCCAGTCTCCCCAAAGAATGGAAAGGTAGCTGTACTGCTAGGCCAGCATCTGCCTAACATAGCCTGAAGACCTAATTAGCATAATCCTACTAAAGCCAACCATTATGACTTTCTTCAGAATGTCCTGGTCCCTTTGGATTATACTCTAGCCTAGAGAATGTACCTGTTCAAGGTTAAGACTGTGAACACAGGCTCTCTGAGAGAGCATACACACTAAAGAGGTTTGTAAACTTCAGTTACTAAATCCTAAATATTTTAGACTTTGCCAGCCATACTGTCTATCACTACTTTACCTGGCCAAGGTAGCCAAAAAGCATTCAAAAAGCCAGTGTGTAAATGATTAGGATGTCATAAGCCTTACAAGGTCCATGAGGATTCAGTGGGCAGACAATGACTAATGAAGTGGAAGGAGAGAACTGACTCCGAAGTGGTCCTCTTGATTTCAACCTGTTCATGACCCCCGCCCCCACAACACACACACACTTTTTTTTTAAATTAGGCAACTGGCCACATTTGAGTTATAGGCTGTAATTTGCTGACCCCCTATGCACCCATCACATAACCTAAACCAGATGCTGTGCTGTTCAATAACAGAACATCTGACAGAGCGGTGCTCTGGGAACTACTACTTGCTTTACCTTGCAAGCATGACTGTATTCGTCCACCAGCCCGTTTCTACAAAATCCAGAAAGAGGAAACTAAATGAGGATGCAATACACCCTTTAAGGGTGAACTAATCCCTGACACTTCCCTCACAAGCAGCATTATCTTTATCTTGACAGAGGTGGGGTGTAGTTCTTTCTACTAAATCTGGGCATCTTCCTTGGTAGGTCGTACAGAGAGACACACATTTGGAGAAGATGGAATCTGTAGATCCACTGTAAAGCAGATTTGGTCCAGCATTTCCTTGATTATGCATCCCATATTTCCCACAGTGAGGAATGTTTGAAGAGGAGACACTGCTGTGGTTCTTTTGATCTACATACATCAATGTCTGTGTGTGATGAGTGTTTGATCTAAATGTAAGGGCACCACATGTATGTGATGTTCAGAGGCTAGAAAAGGGCATCAGATGCCTTGGAACTGGAGTTTTATACTCAACCCTTTGGGTGCTAGGGCCCATATTCAAGGTCTTCTGCAAGAGTAGCAAGTATGCTTGGCCACTGAGCTACCTCTCTATCACCGTTATCTTATCAACCAAGAGACACACTGTGGGCAGATCTCAAGGGCATTTCTGCAAAGGACTAATTGAGAGAGGAAGGCCCTCCCCAGAGTCAGAAGCCCCTTCCACACTAGCTAGCAGTTATTACCTGCCTGTCTTGATCCTTGTAGATTAGTCAATTCATTATTGTTGCTGCCATCAGAACCCAGCTCTTTTAGTGTCCCAACATGCACTAAAGACCAAGGCTCTCTAGAAATCTCAGTAGGTCTTCAACACCAGATTGGTGCTAAGGCATCTGGACTCCTCACCTCAACAAGCTCCCTAGTTCTCCCTAGTCCATCAGGTTAACTGCCACCATGTAAAGGCACCTGATGAATCCCGGTTGTAATATATTCATTCTAGGGGGTTTGTTGCTCTAGAAAATCCTAAGACTGTGTTTCAACTCCTTTGAATGACTTTTCCTGAGTGTAAATGGCCCTCTGAATTGATAGTTTGTCAATCTTAGAACTCTTTGTGACTCAGATGCTGACCAAACTTACGACTTTCCTTTGACTTCAGTTTTGAAAGCTCTATTTATAGATCTTGGCTGCCTATCGGTCCTGCTCCTAGGAACACCTGTGTGCTACTAGCAATCTCTACTCAAGCAGTTAACCTGTGGCAAAGCTACCAATCTGCTTCTGACAGTTAAGTACTACTTTGGCTTTCTAAGGAATATGGTGAGTTTTCCGGTTAGACAGGAAACACTGCATGTCCACTTCCTGAATCCTTCTTGTACAATTCTGTGTAGTATCTACCATGTCTACTAATGTGATACCAGGCTGGAGGGAGGCTCAATGGTTAGGAGCTATCTGCTCTTTCAGAGAACCAGAGTTCAGTTCCCAACATCCACATCTGGTGGCTCACAACCACCTTTTTAACTCCAGTCCAGGGAATCAGATGCCCGGTACACACATACAGTCATATATACAAAATGATTAGTAATAAATAAATAATTATTAATTAAAAATAAATAATAAATTTTGTCAGTTTTTTTTTAAAAATGTGGGCCATTTTCCCCCAAAGTTTTCAAAGCCATCCCAATGGCCTAGTTTTAGCCTATGGGGTCTTGAGAGGATGGTCTGAGGTCAGTGAAAACATACATCTTATATGGGTTTGATTGTTTTATGAAACCTTCTATCCAGAACACACAGAATTTTGGAAGGGTAGCTCTTGCAATCTTTGAGGACAGCTTAAATACTTCACCAAAGTTAAGCTATGTAATTTATTTTTAGTTATTAAGAAAGAGAGGCAAGGGGCTGGTGAGATGGCTCAGTGGGTAAGAGCACCTGACTGCTCTTCCGAAGGTCCGAGGTTCAAATCCCAGCAACCACATGGTGGCTCACAACCATCCGTTACGAGATCTGGCGCCCTGTTCTGGAGTGTCTGAAGACAGCTGCAGTGTACTTACATATAATAAAAATAAATAAAAAAAAAAAAAAAGAAAGAGAAGCAAACTAGAAAAAGTGCTAGATAACCATATACACTTTTTTTTTTTTGGTAAAGACCATGTTCTCCACAGGTGACACACAGGAGAGGACTTCAAGGGCCTAAGTATACATTTGCCTAGGCCCTGTGTAGAGACTAAGGAAAACCCAGAGCAGCATTATCACATAAAGGTGTTTGGTTTTAACCACTGTATCAACTTGTGACATTAGGAATCAGAAATATACTGTCTAAAAACTTTAGTATTTGATATAGCTGTGAAATTCAATTATGTGACCAGTGGGCTTAACCTGTAACAGAGTCTAGACAGTTTAGGTGTTTTCAAATTTGTATACAGGTTGTATATAGTCTCAATTACGTATCTGCCACGGGCAACAGATCCACGTACTGATGCAGAGGCACTAAACTCTGGTCCTTTACCACACGTACCTTGAGGAGGACCGCCCTAGGGCACCAGGTTTTATTCAGCTATAAGTCCCAGAGTAATTCAAATGGTATTTAGGAAAAAAGTCCAACCCAAGGTCGACTTGCTCATGTTCAACCAAATTAAAATGGGGAAAAAAAAAAAAAAAAGAGTCTTGAAAATAAAACCATGGTCGACCACAGCATCACCAGCAGAAATGAGAATAAAGTTTGGCCAGCATGGCACTGAGAAAGAACAGTTCCAAGGGCCGATCATTCCTGTTCCTGTCTCCTCACCTGTCCTTGTCAAGCTTTTGTCAGGAGCATCAATAAAATATTGGCAATTCATCCCCCACTCATCACCACAGATCAGCTGGTACATTCATTTTCCCTTCCTCAGCGCATGGCGGAGTCTCAAATTCAGACCCCGAGTCTTCCGTTTGATAAGCTGTGCTGGCTGGGTAGTTCCCAGACCGAGGCCGCAAGCACATTTCCATAGAATATGTGGCATCCTTAAATGTGGTTTTAACCCAGGGGAAACGAGGTTACAAACTCGAAGTGACTCAAATGATAAATGTGAATTTCTTCTTGCCAAAGTTATTTTCCAGCGGGTGGGGTGGGAGGGTGGATATGATCAGAATACATTGTATACATGTATAAAATTCCAAAGAATAAATAAAAAATATATTTTTAAAACGTTATTTTCCAAGTGAACTAGCTAGGTGGTCTAAAAGAATGTCCATAAAATATATGGCAACCATGGTGCTTAGAACCACTGAGAAAAAGCAGGTCAATTCAAAGTTAGATAATTTAGAAAACATGTTAACAATATATCATTAACATCAACCAAAACGTAAAAAGTTAAGACTGAAGTACCAAGGAGATGAAGACAGTCTTCTTTTGCTGAGCTGGAGGGCTGGGCCATGGTAGAGCCTAACAACATTATACACAACTATCTATCTCCTAACACATCTCACTCTGCAGCTTATAGAAACTAGGGAAGATTAGAAATAGACCTGGATGAAAAATAACCCACACACTTGCTCAGAATATTTATTAGATACTGCCCCATAGGGCTTGCAGGAAAAAAAATATTCTGGCTACATCCCTTTCCCAAGCACCTTCCTGAACCAAGGATTCCAGGGAATCTGATGTCCTATATAAGCCAAAACCTATCTGGGTAGAATGGCCATTCATGTACCAGACCTGACACTACAAGTATGTGTTGGCCAGGGAGGAAGGCAAGGGTCTAGGGAGAATGGTCCAGGTACTAGATGAAAGGAAACAAGATTGGCCTTCATCCATCACAGCACTGGTTAAAAGGGCAGAATAAATAAGACTCTAAACAGAGAGGAGATAAGGACAGTCAGGGAGGAAAGGAAGGCCAAGAGTTGGCTTCCCCTAAGTCCCGGAGCTGTAGAAAGAACCAGGGTAGCAACGTGAGTTCTCAGGAGGAAAGGGGGATTGGGGCTCAGCACCTAGGGACAGGAAAAGCCCAAGGCTCTGCTTCCAACCCGACCATGGCTAAGTGCAAAATTCCTTTCCCTTAAGAGAATTCCAAAGGAAGGCAAGGATATGCGGTGACAAGCCTCCAGCCCCAGCTCAGGCTACGTTTCTCGTTTCTCCTCGATCCCAGAGGCCCTGCCTAACAGAAGCACAGAGTCTTAGGGCTCAGCTCCTCCTCCCCAGACACAAGAGAGGGAGGAGAGACAAGGCACGATGTCCCTGGGAATCAAGGGGACATGAGTACTGCCATGTGTAACATTATTTGGGGAGTGGGAAGAAGTGAAATGCCCCGCAAGGGATGCCTTCCTTCACCTGGCAAATAATTGGCCTGTTTCTAACAGCAGAAACCCTGATGAAGTAGGACTCATAGAAAAGGCCTACAGATCAGCTGGTATGGCACAGTCTTGAGTGGGATGGAGAGTGTGGGTGGGGCAGCCAGCTCCCACAGATGAACTCCTGCCTCAGTTCCCAGTGACTCTGTTGACTCCAGATGTTCCCCACGGCTGGGGCTCAGGGAGGAAACCGTGCTGTGTTTCACATGATCAGACACTGTTCGCCATTAGCACCTGGGGGGCCCGACAGATTGAGAGCATCCAGGTCAAAGTTGAGGCCAGGAGGCTGGAGAAGAGACAAAGGGACTGAGACAATCACTCATATTTCAAGTCAGAGCTTCTGAAGGTCTGTCCCTAGCAGCCAAAGTGATCACCCTATATGGATTACCTAAGGATTACTGACGTCTGCCAACTGAAAACTGGGTTAAAATATAGAAGACAAACTCACCATCTCCCCAGCCAGCTCTTTTGGAGGATGGCCCAAGGCCTGTAACTAGAAAATAGAAAGAATAAGAGATTTTTTAAAAAAGGAAAAGGAAAAGTCCCAAAAAAAACAAAAGCAACAAAGGAATCAGGTTAGCGATCTGATTCCTGCTAGCCACGGTATGTAGTCTTTGTAGTGACATTCTTGAGAACTCTGGAATTTTTGTTTAAAAAAACTCAGAAATATTGTAGGAATGTGCTTTCGCTTTAATCCCAGGTGTGGGAACGTGGGCTGCTTCAGACTGACTGCAGCAGCTGACCAGTCTGCCACATGCTCTAGCAGAGGCGTGGCTTTGCCAGCTGCAGATCGTGTCTGTGATCGTGTGAGGTTTAGAATTCCAGGAACTTTCCTGAGGGTACATAAACTCAAGGGCCCCAAGCGGGGTGAGGGGTTGTTGGTCGTTTAGAGATGTTGGTTGCTGTTAGCAGCCATGATCAAAGAAACATAGAAAAGAAATTAGATTCAGGGATTTCTTTCCCCTTTCTGTTTCCCTCCTATCTAGTGTTAGTGGGTGAATCCAGGGGTTGGGGGGTGTGAAGGGTGGAAAGAAGAACCCACAAAGTAGCAAAGACCAGTTACAAGTCTTCTTGTACTCTGTCCTCCACTCAGGTTAGGTGTAGCAGCAGCCTGTGCAGACATCTCCCTGAGGAGTGCAGCAGCAGGAAGGCAGTGTGAGGAGAGCAGGCCTTACCTGCTGCATGAGATCTAGCATGGCCTCAAAGCGAGCCCTCTGAGTAGCCTCGCTGTCTGTGGGCGTCTCGGCCTCAAACTGCTCACAGATTTTGCCCATGACGCTGTGCTGCTGCTGGTACTTCTCAAACTGCTCTGGAGGAGTGGAATCCTGGTGACTCTGGAGCCATTCTGGATACTAAAGAGAGGAGATGGGTGAGAGAGAGTGACGCCAAGCAGGAGGGAAGGGACCAAGAAGGAAACAAGGCTAGATGAGCAAGTTCATCATGAAGAGCACAGAGCACTGTCTGGATACACTGGGGTATATGGCAACTGCAGATTAGTAAACTAAAGCAAGAGTGTAAACATTTTGGGCTCTGAGGGTTGTTCTAGTTTCATTCCTGATGCTATGATAAAACATCAAAAATAACTTGGGAGACCAAAGGGTTTATTTCATCTGACATTCCGGGGAACAGTCCATCACTGAGGGCAGGAACTCAAGTCACCATAGACGAATACGGCACACTGCCTTACTTTGTTGATTTTTAGCTTTTTTTTTTTTTTTTTTTTGGTTTTTCTGTGTAGCCCTGACTGTCCTGGAACTCACTCTGTAGACCAGGCTGGCCTCGAACTCAGAAATTCGCCTGCCTCTGCCTCTGCCTCCCGAGTGCTGGGATTAAAGGCGTACACCACCAGCCCGGCTTGACTTTTAGCTTTCTTATATAGTCCAAGGTCATCTGCCTAGGGTTGGTGCCACCCACGGTGGGCTATGCCCTCCCACACCAACCATCAATCAAGATAATTCCTCACACACATGGCCCTGGTCCAATCTAATCTGGGCAATTCCCCAACTGAGGTTCCCTGAGATGACTCTGGGCTGTGTAAAGTTGACAGCTGCAGCTAACTAGGACAAGGGTCACATATGGTCTCTGTTGAAACACTGTAGGTCTGTTGTTGTATTTAAGATTTATTTACTTTTATTATGTATTCATTAGTGTTTTGCCGGCATGTATGTATTTGTACCATGTGCATAGCTGGTGTACTTGGAGAGAGTGTCAGATTTCCTAGAACTGGAGCTATGGATGGCTATAAGCTACTATGTTGCGCCTGGGAAGTGAATCTAGGTGACCCTCTGCAAAAACAGCAAGTGCTCTTTAACCAGCCCCCTCTGTTGTTGTCATCATTTGTAATTTTGAAAAACTCTATTTTATTTGTACAAATGTTTGTCTGTATGTATGTCTGTATGCCACGTGTGTCTCAGGTGCTCTCAGAAGATAGAAGAGGGCTTCAAATCTTCTGGAACTGGGGCCATGGACTATTGTGAACTCCTATGTGGGTACTTGGAATTGAACCCAGGTCCTCTGGAAGAGCAGCCAGTATTCTTAACTGCTGAATTATCTCTTCCCTAGCCCTGGTGTTTTTAAACCTAAAAATATAAAACCGAGGGCTGGAGAGATGGCTTGAGTGGTCAAGAGTACATACTGCTCTTGCAGAGGACCCGAATTAGTTCAAGTTCCATTCCCAACACCCTTACCAGGTGGCTCACTGGCAGCTGTAACTCCAGCTCAAAGGTTGTTTGATGTCTGTGGCCTCCATAGGCACCTGAACTTGTGTGCCTGTGAGTGTGTGTGTGTATACCTAATTTAAAAATAGTAATAAAAGTAAATCTTTTAAAAACAAAGTAAAAACTACTCTTAGCTTGAGAGTCGGACTGAGGCTGCACAAACACTGGGCTGCAGACTCCTGGTCTTGCTCTTCAGTCACATGTTGCCAGTGATGCTGAAGAACTTGTATTTCTCTACTTCATTTCTCTGGTCAAACTATAAGCTCTTTTAAGCATGAACCACCACTTAAAGCACTCTCAAACGGTTCATAACACCACCACAAAATCCTGTGAATCCCTACTGGAGAAATTAGTAAAGTTAAGAATATAAGGAGGGCTAGAGAGATGGCTCAGCGGTTAAGAGCACTGACTTTTGTTCCAGAGGTCCTGAGTTCAAATCCCAGCAACCACATGATGGCTCACAACCATCTGTAATGGGATCAGATGCCCTCTTCTGGTGTCTGAAGACAGCTACAGTGTACTTACATATAATAAATAAATAAAGCTTAAAAAAAATAAGAAAGAATGAATCAGTCAAACTCAAAGTCTTGAACTAATTTATAGAAAACTAGAGTGCAAATTTCCCCTTTTAGCTCAGACATTCCCAGCATGGACAGATGGTCCGCTTAATACTCTCAATAACAACTGTGACCAACAAGGCATTTTAAAAAACTGTACTTGTCCATTCAAATTACCCCTTTACTATGCATCGTCTCAGCAAAGTGGCCTTCGAGCTGATACACTGAAGTGAGGAGAAAAGCCAGCAATGGAAATTCACGAACCTTTTCTGTGATCTCCTTCAGGGATGGGTACAGCACATCCTTGGACAGGAGGTTCTGCATGATGCTCTGCATGATGGGGAGAATGCTCGCTTCGCCATCCCCGTCATCCATGCCCAGCCCTTCCATGGCTTTCATCAGCTCCTCTTCAGACATGCCTGAGTTCTAGACAGGACAAAGAGAGGTGAACAGGCGCTCTGCCTCCCTGCAATGCTTACCACTCTTTCCGGTGGAAAGAGCTATCTAAATCTGCCTGTAACCAAAACCAAAGGGGGCCAGATTTGGGAGAGATATCAGAGAGCTTTTTGTTGTTGTTGTTTGTTTTTTTCGAGATAGGGTTTCTCTATGTAGCCCTGGCTGTCCTGGATCTCACTCTGTAGACCAGGCTGGCCTTGAACCCAGAAATCTACCTGTCTCTGCCTCCCAAGTACTGGGATTAAAGGCGTGTGCTGCCACCACCACCCGGCAGAGCTTTTTTTAGAAACTTTTTTTTTTTTTTTTTTGGTTTTTCGAGACAGGGTTTCTCTGTGTAGCCCTGGCTGTCCTGGCACTCACTTTGTAGACCAGGCTGGCCTCGAACTCAGAAATCCGCCTGCCTCTGCCTCCCGAGTGCTGGGATTAAAGGCGTGCGCCACCACGCCCGGCTCTAGAAACTTTAAAAAGTAAACTTTTTAAAGTTTGATCTTATTTATGCTATTTTTTTTTTCTTTTTTGACTGCGTGTACATTTGTGTGAAAATGTCAGAAGCCCTGGAACTGGAGTGATAAGACAGGCGTGAGCTGCCATATGGTTGCTGGGAATTGAACCCTAGTCCTCTGGAAGATCAGCCAATGCTCTTAACTGCTGAGCCATCGCTCCAGGCCCCCTCCCCACCCAGCATCTGTTTTGTGAGACCGCTTAGGAAGCATTGAGAGCGGCCTCCCCTCACTCCTTCCCCCTTACCTGCAGCTCAGTGGCGTTTTTGGCCAGGCCACTTAACGTCTCCTTTAGGCAAGAAGTAAACTCTTGCTGAGAACTTGCATCACTGCCTAGGAGAGGAAAGACCCAGGGTTAGCTAGGATCCTAACTGTCAGCTTGTCTACACCCATCTAGTTACCAGCCTGGATGGAAAGCATTTACTAGCAAGCTACTACCACTTCCAAATCTTAGTTATTCTGTAGTTACCTTCACGGGCATGCCATAAATCTATATTGATACTGTGTTAGCTGTTCTCCACAGTAACACTCCTTTAAAAGGGTTGGTATGGGAGAATCGTATTGATTTGTGAGGTAGGGTCTCACTCTGTAGTTCCAGATGTTGTAAAACTCACCATGTAGATCATGTGGGCCTCGGGAGAAGAGGCAGAGATTTGTCTACCTCTGCTTCTGATGTGCTGGGATTGAATAAGCCACTACACCTGGCTGGAATAATCTTTTTTCATTACTTTCCAAAATATCTTACCTTTTTCCTTTTAGTAAGCTAAATTCCCACAGCTCTTTCTCTTGCCTTACCCACCACCACCACCCCTCCCCTATGGCTGTGACATCATGACGGTCATCAATTTTACAATCCTGGTACTTTCAAGCAGTTAAGAGGCCTGTCCAGTATTATGTTTGGGGTTTCCTCACCCACTCTCCCAGCTGCCTCTGAGAGCTTCTGAAACTGCTCCACCAGATGGGGCTCTTCCTCAGCCAGCTCCTTCATTGCCTTCTCAAACTCTGCAGTAGCTTGGGAAGCCAGCTCACTGTCAAACAGTTCCTGGAAAAATTTCTCTTGGGAGGCGAAGAGAGCATCCTGCAAGGGGGGAATAGGGGGATTGGAAGGGAGACAACATTTGCCTCCTACAGCATCACCCTGGGGCTAGCCACTTACACGAGCTCAGTACATATTGGGAAATGAGACATCTCCCCTCCCACAAGCACCTCCACTGAACATTCCATCTGCCTCTTCTCCCGAGGGCAGCAAAGACTGGCCACTGAAGGAACAATATGAGGTAGCATACAAATCCAACCACTTAAAACTGCTCTTTACTCTTTCCTCGTTAGCCCTCCGTAAAACCACAGGTCCTTGTTTCATAGGAACTGAGGCCTGGAAGAACACTCAGCAGTGTGAGGCAAAGGCACCCTCTCAGCCACCCCTCTGGCCCACAAGGCCCCCATCCCTGCTCTGAGCTGCATGGCCATCCTCCCCTCCCCTTAAGTGGGGGGGGGGGGGGAATTTATACTTTGGCAGTATCTCCTGGCGATCTCTTCTGGGGTCCTGAAGCATCGGGAGCCGAGATGGTAGGAGCATGTTCTGGAGAGGGTTTGGCTTTATCGAAATCATCAAGAGCACCTTCGGAGGCAAGAGACATGGTGGGGATATTGAGGGTGGAAAAGGCTAGACAGCTGGGTGATTTGAAACAAACTCTTAGGAAAATAATGATACAAAGTGCTGACTTTCCTGAACTTCTCTTTTTCTGGTGTCTCTCCTGCCTGGACTACTGGCCAATAGGCTTCCCACCTTCCTTGAGAACCATCTAGTTTGTTCTGACCAGTTGGGAAGGAAACCCTTTTACACAGAACCAGTGTTCATCTCAGAACTAGGAGGAGAGAATTAAATAAAAGCTGTGCAGAGAAATCTCTACATGCACACTATAAAATTCCCTTTTTAAAAAACCCTGCCGGGCTGTGGTGGCACACGCCTTTAATCCCAGCACTTGGGGGGCAGAGGCAGGCAGATTTCTGAGTTCGAGGCCAGTCTGGTCTACAGAGTGAGTTCCAGGACAGCCAAGGCTACAGAGAGAAACCCAGTCTCAAAAAAAAAAAAAAAAAAAAAACCAAACCAAAACAAACCTACACATTTCATCTAACATGAAGAGGGGAGAGAGAGCCTTATTTCTTAGAATTCACTCTGAGGTCTTAGCTGGTATCTTCTATGAAGGAAGCACAGAATATACCACCCGGCTTTCCACCGGTCTGACTAGTAGTATACATTCGACAAGAAGGTATTAACTTTTAAATAATGCTCCAATTTAGTTCTCCCTCAACAGGCACCTATAGCCTCCTTGGCCTCATACGCAGTAAGCCTGGCCAGGCCAGTCACTGGGCACTCCTCACTTCATCTGTTCATTTTCTACCTGCTTACATCGCTGTGACTGAGCAAGAGATAAAAGGTTCACCTCTGCCCTGAAAAGCCCGTGTTGTCACCACCACTCTGCCTGCCAGGACTAGGGAAAGGGCACTGGCCTCACTCGCACAGGAAACGGGAGTGGAGTGCAAGGCCAAGAAAGAGATGAAGGTTCACCATCTTTTCAGGAAGAGGAGACCTTTTCCCCTGGGGCTGGCTCACTTTGTTTTCTCCAAAGGATAAATAAGGGATGTCAGGCATTGTGGTGCCATGCTAGAATGCGGAGGAAGGGACTGGAAAAATCACAAGTTCAAGGCCACTCTACAGTCCTCAGTGAATGTGAGGTCAGCCTAGACTACACGAGGCAGTCTCTCAACACCACACTAATTTTAAAAGGAGACTTCTTTGACTACTTGCACGAAAGAACTAAGGGTCTGGTAAAAGAATGAGGAAAGACTGTGCGGTAAAAAGGCGTTTCGGGTTAAGAAAGATACTACCATGGACATATGGACCTTTGGAGCTTAAAGATTATTTTGTTCTGTGAATCCTGCTACTGAAAGGAGAGGCGATTTTAATAATTTACTGAAGGCGATCCTGGTGGGTCCATCCTGTGATCTCAGTACTCCCAGAGGCGGAGGCAGAAAGACTGCCGCGAGTTCCAGATCAGCCTGGGATACCGAGTGAGAGAGCCCTGCCTCAACAACAATCCGACAATCGAAAGCAAGAGAAGTTTGTAAGGGGCTCGTGAAACAACTCATTACGGTCAGTGTTCCCCTTCGCAGGGAGATGTGTGGTTTGGACAGAGCCAGCTAATAAAGAGGGCCGGGGTCGAACTCAGACCACCTCCCCCGCCGACCACTGGAGAGACTCTCCCGCCCCGCCCAGAAACCTCAAGTTCCTCTAACCCCCACGATGGGTCCTCTCCCCGATACTTCTGGTCTTTCCCATCGTGCACTCTTACTTTCCAGAAGCTCCTCCAGTTCCCGGTCGGCTTCGACCCCAACACCGCAACCTTCCTCAGCAGCCGCCATCTTACTGCCTCCGACTTGCCGTAGGAGGTGGAACCACTGGCGCCACCACATGCCCCGCCCCAACCCCGCCCCCATGACTTGAGCAGCCAATAATATCGTTCTACCGTGCAGGACCGCCATTTTTAAAGGGACAGGAGACTGGGTTTGTTTTTGTTTTCGTTTTTTTTCTTGGGTTGGGACTCAAACCTAGGTTCTTGCACGTACTAAGCAAGCACTCCGCTACTGGAGCTACACAGCCACAGCGGTTTGCCTTGAACTAGATAGATTGAAGCTGGTTCAGAAATCGGGGTCTCCCTTCCCCGTCTCCACTTCCAAACTACTTGACCCATGAGGCCCAGTTGTATTGTGTGGGCGGGGCAGAAGGGGTGGGAGGGTTTATTGCGTTTTGTTTGTCCGATCTTTAACCTGGAATCGTTAATCTGGAGAGGTTTTGTTTTCAGGCAGGGTTTTCTAATCCTACTGTCTCCACCTCCCAAGGACAGAGATTACAGCACAGGGCTCAGCTAAAATATGGAGCTATTAAACGAGCAATTTTTCGCTTGAGACAGGATTGCCAAATTGAAGCAATCTTGGTTTCATCCTCAAAGCACACATGGTAGGAGAGATGTCTATCATGTGCTGGCTCTGACCTCCGAATATGCTCCTTGACATATACACAAAACAGATAAACAAAGATTATCCAATTTATTTTTAGCGTGTAATGAGCAGCTACTGTTGTATACAATCGTGCTGAGCACAGTGAAATCTACAAGTGGATCAGGCGTGGTGGCGCACGCCTTTAATCCCAGCACTTGGGAGGCAGAGGCAGGCGGATTTCTGAGTTCGAGGCCAGCCTGGTCTACAAAGTGAGTTCCAGGACAGCCAGAGCTATACAGAGAAACCCTGTCTCGAAAAACCAAAAAAAAAAAAAAAAAAAAAAAAAAAATACTGTCTTTTCAGTATTCACTATATAATAGGAAGGTAGAAAGATCCACTGGGGGCAAATAAGCATTGAAGTAGGATTCTAGAAATACAGAAATATAAAATAGAAAAGAGAGACAGGTAGGGGTTGACTGGAGATAGAATTGGAAACACAGATGTTACTTAAGCAGACTAAAAAACAAGCATTCTTTCTTTGAATTATTTCTTTCAGTTTTCTTTGTATGTGTGTGGGATTGTTTTGTTTTTGTTTTATCGAGAATGTTCTCTATGTAGCCTTGGCTTTCCTGGAACTCTGTAGACCAGGCTGGCCTTGAACTAAAAAAATACTCTTTACTCTGCCTCAAGGGTGGTGGCATTAAATGGGTGTACCACCACACCTGTCTTTCTTTTCTATTTTATATTTCTGTATTTCTAGAATCCTACTTCAATGCTTATTTGCCCCCAGTGGATCTTTCTACCTTCCTATTATATAGTGAATACTGAAAAGACAGTTTTTTTTTTTTTTTTTTTTTTTTTTTTTTTTTTTTTTTTTTGGTTTTTCGAGACAGGGTTTCTCTGTATAGCTCTGGCTGTCCTGGAACTCACTTTGTAGACCAGGCTGGCCTCGAACTCAGAAATCCGCCTGCCTCTGCCTCCCAAGTGCTGGGATTAAAGGCGTGCGCCACCACGCCCGGCTTGAAAAGACAGTATTTTATAGCATCCTCCTCCCCTTTCTTGCTTGTTTCAATTGGGGGCTCATTTAGCTCAGGCTGGCTTAGAACCACTCATCCTGTTGGCTATACCTTTCAATAGTAGGATTACAGATATGCACCACCAAGCCTTAACCTGCTCACAGAATTTTTCCATTCTTGTTTAAGGACTTAATGGCTCGCCACTGCTTATTGATTAATTTCAGATTCTTGACTGATATTCACAATTATTTCACATCTATCCATTCTTTCCCCCAGCTAGATAAACTTCAAGAAGCAGAGATCGTCAACTTTGTTTACAAAACTCACATTAGAGTGTTTGTGTACAATGCTAATTTGTATTGTTTTTTGTTTGTTTGTTTGTTTTTTGTTTTTTGAGATAGGGTTTCTCTGTGTAGCCCTGGCTGTCCTGGCACTCACTTTGTAGACCAGGCTGGCCTCGAACTCAGAAATCCGCCTGCCTCTGCCTCCCAAGTGCTGGGATTAAAGGCGTGCGCCACCACGCCCGGCTAATGCTAATTTGTAAACGTATAAGAAGACTTTTTCTTTTTTTTTTTTTTTTTGAAACAAGATCTCACTACGTAGCACTGGTTGGCCTGGAACTCACAGAGATCTGTCTGCCAATATTTAAAAAAAAATTTAATTATTTAAAATTGTGTGTGTATCACACATGCATTTGAGGCTATGTATATGTGACTAAACTTGCTCTCAGGGGCAAGAAGTGGCAAATCCCTTTGGAGTTAGAGCAATAGGTGGTTGGCAGCCACCAGATGTGGGTGCTAGGAACTAACCTGAGTCCTCTACAAGAACAGTCTTTGCTCTAAACAGCTAAGCTATCTCTCTAACCACCATGATATCTTTTTTTTTTTTTTTTTTTTGAGACAGCATCTTGCTCTTTAGCTAATTGTTCTGCTTTAACCTTCCAAGAATCCAAATTATGGGTGTGAATTGCTGTGCCAGATTCTTGCCTGAACTTGAAGGAAGAATGTATAAAACTTAAGAAAATATTCTCATAATATACACATTTTTGAGAAAGCAGTCTTAGTTTGAGGATTATATTTAAGAAAACAACTCTTAAGTCTGAAAGCACTAAAGTCCTGTGCTCTTTGGAGCAGCTTTTCCTCCTCAGTCAGGCACATTCCCCACCCCCACCCCATACACACAACACACACACACACAATGCATGTTCCAGTTTATTCATTGCAGCGATGCTGATAATTGCAAAAGGTTACAAATAACCCAGATACTATGAGAAAAACCTAAACACACAACACACATATGAAACTTTAAAATGTCTTGAATAAAAAAAAAAAGATTATGGTGGCCGCGACAAAAAAAAAATTATGTTCCTGTCATGTATAAAAGGAAGGTGGGGAAGAACACAGTTATGTACTCATAAATATATACTTTTTGAAGGCCATAAGGAAACTGTTAAGTAGTTACCTGTTTGGGGGAAACTAATAGGAACTGAGTGGCTCAGGAAAAAGATACACAAGGCACATAGTTTTTTGGTTTTGTTTTGATTTTTTTCCCTCTGAGACAGGGTTTCTCTGTGTAGCCCTGGTTGTCCTGGAACTCATTCTGTAGACCAGGCTGTCTCATACTCAGACATCAGTTGGCCTCTGCCTCCCTAGCGCTGGAATTAAAGGCATGTGCCACCACCACTGGGCAGTAATTGTGAGTGTATAGGAGGAATGGTGCCTACACACCATGATGCTTGTGTGGAGGTCATGTGCTGCCTTGCCGAGCAAGTTCTCTCCTCCCACCATGTGGATCTCCAGGATCAAACTCAGGTTGTCAGTCTTGAACCTCCAAGTGCCCTTACTTCCTATGCCATGTCACTGGCCTGACAGCATAGGTCTAAAGACTGGTGTCTGAACTTCACGGATACATTATCAGTTGAAAAAAGAAAGGGGTTGGTGAGATGGCTCAGTGTTAAGAGCACCAACTGACTGTTCTTCCAAAGGTCCTGAGTTCAAATCCCAGCAACCACATGGTGGCTCACAACCATCCGGAACGAGATCTAACTCCCTCTTCTTGAGTGTCTGAAGACAGCTACAGTGTACTTACATATTATAAATAAATAAATAAATACATAAATCTTAAAAAAAAGAAAAAAAAGAAAGAAAAAGAAAAGAAAAAAGGAAAGGATTTAAAATGGATTAAAATGAAAAATTCAAGGAATTTCAGCACTAAGGAGCTGGGAGACTGGAAGATTAAAAATTCAAGGTCAGTTCAAGGCCAGTTGAGGCTGTAGGAGAAGCTGACTAAAGAAACACAAAGAAACCAATACATATTTTGAACATCTTTTTCCTGTGGCTATAGAGAGCTCAATAGTAGAATACTTGCCTATCATGTGCAAAACCCCAGGTTCAATCCCCAGTAACTAAATAAAATGTCTGCATTTATCTATTTTTAGGAAAGGGGTGGAATGCCATGTGTAGTATTGGGAACTAAATCCAGAACCCTGCACATACTAGGCCAACACCCTCCCAATGGAGCTGTCTCCAGCTGTGCATTTATGTGCAGTTGTATTTATGTGCAGTTGTAGGTGCATTTGTGGACATAAGTGCAGGCGCCCATGAAAGCCAGCAGAAAACATCAGATCCCCTGAAGCTGGCATTACAGGTGGTTGTGAGCCACCTTGCCTGGGTGATGGGAACTGAACCCAGGCCCTCTGGAAGAACAATAATTGCTCTTAACTGCTGAGCCACCTCACTAGCGTGTTTTTTGTTTGTTTGTTTGGTTGGTTTTTTGAGATAAGGTCATTCAGGCTAGCCCTGAAACTAGCTGAAGTTATCCTAGGCTTAGAAAGTGGTATTTTTGTGTATGAATGTTTTGACTGTTACTGTATGTAGATCTGTGTACCATGTGCATGCAGTACCTGCGTTCACCAGAAAAGTGAGTGAGATCTCATGGAACTGAAGTTATGAATTGTTATGAGTAACCATGTGGGTGCTGGGGAATTGAACTCTGGAAGAACAGCCAGTGTTCTTTTTTTTTTTTTTTTTCAAATCAAGCCCTTTTCTTTTTTTTTTTTTTAATATTTTTTATTAAGTATTTTCCTCGTTTACATTTCCAATGCTATCCCAAAAGTCCCCCATACCCTACCCCCCACTCCCCTACCCACCCACTCCCACTTCTTGGCCCTGGCGTTCCCCTGTACTGAGGCATATAAAGTTTGCACGACCAATGGGCCTCTTTCCACTGATGGCCGACTAGGCCATCTTTTGATATACATGCAGCTAGAGTCAAGAGCTCTGGGGTACTGGTTAGTTCATAATGTTGTTCCACCTATAGGGTTGCAGATCCCTTTAGCTCCTTGGGTACTTTCTCTAGCTCCTCCATTGGGGGCCCTGTGATCCCTCCAATAGCTGACTGTGAGCGTCCACTTCTGTGTTTGCTAGGCCCTGGCATAGTCTCACAAGAGACAGCTATATCTGGGTCCTTTCAGCAAAATCTTGATAGTGTACAGCCAGTGTTCTTAACTGTTGCTGAGCCACCTCGCCAGTCCCTTGTCTTGAGCTTTTCGTTTTTGAGACTGAGTCTCACTTTGTAGCCATTGGACCACTATGTAGACAGGACCAGGTTGGTCTTGAATTCTCTGTCATCCAACTGCTGGGATTAAAGGCATGTGCCACCATGCATGGCTGGTCTCGAACCTCCATCTTGTAAGTGCTAGAACAGATGGAGCTACCAGGCTGGGCCTGTATTATGTATTTTAAATCAAAGGAATAATAAATACATCATTTATGCAATTATTCTTAGGAGCACAACACTCTGACAATTGAGATAGTTCCATCAATTTGACACCATCTAGAATCCCCTGGAGGAAGGACCTCAGACAATGTCTATGAAGAATGGTTTTGTTAACTGATATAGAAAGACCTGCCCACTGTGGGCAGCAGTATTTGCTAGGCCTGAGGTCCTGAATTTAAAGGAGAAAGCTACCTGGCTCTGCCTGTCTCCAGAATGCTGTTACTAAAAGGAGGTAGACTTCTCCTTTTTCTCCAGTCCTATCAGTCCTGGGCCAGCCAGGTCTACATTATTAAGTTCCACAGCAGTCAAGGGAGACTGTCTCACAAAGACAGACAACTCTGGCTGAGGATTGGCAGGAAGGCTTGAAGTCCTGCCCACTCTTGACCATGGGTATCATGTGACTAGCTGCTTTAGGTTCAGCCACCTTCCCTTCCCTGCAATGACGTACTGCCACGTGGCATTGAGTCAAATGAACCCCGTCTCCCTTAACGTGCTCTTGTCTGGGTGTTTTATCACCCCAATGGGAACAGAAGCTAAGACAACTATAAGCTTATAGTAAATATGTAATTTATTATGGCCTCATTCTCTTTTATGTGCACATAATATGTAAAACACATAGAACAGTGATGGACACTGATAGGAGCCCAGCAAATTCTGGCTGTAATTTGAAATGAATAGAGAGTTGCAGTAAACATGGTACAGGGAACTCTTTACACCAGTCCCCAACAATGTAGATGTTTCATATGTCTCTAAGAAAAACAGTGTCATTTTTCCCTTGTCGAGGGTATTAGTTTAAAATGAATATAATGCATCTAATGATTAAAAAGTGATCCTGAGGCAGAGAATCTGCTCTGGTGAGACAGCTACATGGATGTGACAGGGTAATGAAAGTGAGTGTCAAACAAGGAAATGGCAAGCAGGAGGCTCTCAGAAATTTACTTTATTTAATGAGGGCAACAGAACATAACGACGATGGTATGTTATAAAGGATAGAAACAAATCAATGAAAAATGGTACACATTTTGCAAAACCAATGGCTTCTTCTCAGCCTGAAGTGTGTAGGCCACATAACGAAGGAACCTATTAATGCCCAAGAAAAAGATGGGATAGTTAACAACTCGAGTGGCTGGGGAAAATGGCGTTTATTGACTCCTTCTGTTTCGTACTGGAATTGAAACGAAGGTGGTAGGTAAGGGAGGAGTAAATACTAAGAATTTGATAAACAAATGGCCAGCACAGAGTTTTCATTTGTTCCTTGGAAGGCCTAAGCTGAAAGGCAAAGTCATCTATGATCACAAGCACAGTAACCGTCAAGACAGAGGTCTGCAAGAACCAGAAAGAGGACATGACGTTTTAGGGAGAACCAACATCAACAAGCTGAATGTGGCTGTAAGGGGAGACTCTGAAGAACAGTATGGGATTAACCATGCTCTCGAAGGAAGGGCCTTAGCGAAACTGAAGAGGACTGATCCTCAGCCCAATCACATCTTTGCCAATCTCTGTCACCTGTGGAAGTGGAAACAGCATCAGGTTAGAGAACTCCAGAAGGCTTACTCCCTAGACCGCGGATGGGCAGTCAGATGGAAGCTTGATGCTGGGAAGCAAACAGTGGGGAAAGTGCTGGCTTTCCCAGTGTCCCTGCCTCAGGAGTGGGGCAATGAAGGGTGAGAGAACCAGCACCGCGCTTCCTTCTCCTGTCCTTTCCCTCAACATCCCACATACGTCCTGTCCTTTTTTTTATTGGATCCCAACCCTGCTAGACACATTCTTGAGGACAGTACTTACTGTAGTGACCCTGCAGATTTGCCCCTTGAACTCAGGGGAATAGCAGGCCCCACTGAGTGGACACTTCTCCACTGGTTTTCCACGGTAGATGGGCCGGTAAGATGCAGCACAAATGTCAAAGGGGTTGTGCATGTCATAATTGAGCTGGCAGGCATCTGTGGGGTTTTTCTCACAGGCAGATAAGATTTTTCTTGTCTAAAGGAAGGAAGGAAGGAACGTTTTATTTTAAGAGTACAGAAAGCAACACAATCTCTGATACAAGGTGTAACTATATGCTGGGCATGATGGCCTATTTCTATAATCCCAGCAGACAGGAACAGGAGGATCTCAAGTTCTAGGACAGCCTGAGTTTATACTGAGACACAGTCTCAAAAACCAGGACACGAAAACGCAAGTAACTATGCTGTGAGAATACAGGTCCCATCCTCTGCACAGGACGTATGTGAAAAATATGACAACGCCACTGTGCTGGGTGTACTGCTACACCCCAGAGCTCAGAAGGCAGATGCAGGAGGTTCAGGAGTTTGAGGGCCAGTTTGGGATACACAGTGAAATCTTTCTCTTTCTCCAACATGGTTCCACTGCTCTAAAGCCACAATTCTGTCCACATCTGGGGATTAGATTATCAGGATTGGACCCCAGAAAGAGTTGAAACAGGTTTCTAGTGCCCAAGGAGAATGTTTTTGGGTGGAATAGATACTGGAATAAGAGTGAAAAGTATAAGAGGTCAAGATGGGTCACCCGAAGCTTGAGGATAGGTGCATCACCTGCAAGGACACTGGAGCTACTCTAGGTTGTAGTGCCACAGTAGAAGGGCCAGCAAGCCCAACACAAATGTCAAATTAAAAATTAAATCAAGCTGGATGTGGTGGTGCACACTGTTAATCCCAGCACTTGGGAGACAGACAGAGGCAGGCAAATTTCTGTGAGTTCAAGGACAGCCTAGTCTACATAGTGAGTTCCAGGACAGCCAGGGCCACAGGGGGGAAAAATAATGAAATCATAACTTGGACAATGTATTTTTCTTCTCTGTGTTGCTCTCTCAGTACTAAAATATAGTCAGGTCAACTATAGGATCTACTCCATTTAAACATCTATATCGAGTATTTTAGAATGCCATATCTGAACAAATTATTACTTTGGTTTCAAGGGAAAAAAGATGCCCCAAGGTCAGTAAGTAACCAGATGGCAGAATACTCTATTAGTTTTCTTGGGTTCAGTGCTGTATATACATTGTTTCAGGGAGAAAGATATTGGCTTCTGCTTCTTCCATTTAAGATCTGGTTCCCCTAAAGTCACTGATGGAATTCCCCTGTACCTGTTGGGCTACTTCAGGCTTGGGCCCAAGTTCCAGCAGGCGTCGGGCAAAGGTGGCGGCTGTCTTGAAGTTCTTGAGCTTGAAGAAAAGGTTGAGGGCTGTCCGCAGCACCAGGATCATATGCACAGGCTGCAGATTTGAGTGTGTGAAGTAGGCTGCCATCTAGTGGACAGAAAGGAACACAAAGCAGGCTGAAGTTCAGCTGTTGTTTTTTTGTTTTGTTTTGTTTTGTTTTTTTTTAAAGATTTATTTATTTTTATTATATATAAGTACACTGTAGCTGTCTTCAGACACTCCAGAAGAGGGTGCCAGATCTCGTTACGGATGGTTGTGAGCCACCATGTGGTTGCTGGGATTTGAACTTTGGACCTTCGGAAGAGCAGTCGGGTGCTCTTACCCACTGAGCCATCTCACCAGCCCCTCAGCTGTTGTTTATTAACAGCCACACAATTATAAAAAAACCAAAACAATACACAGCCAACACAACTATCTATAAGACAGATTAGTTCTACCTCATGAGTGAGGAACGATAGTGGAGAAATGGAATACCTCGTCACGGAGATGACCTCCAATTTCTCTTCCTCCCCAAAGCTAAGAAACTTCCAAACCAAACCATTTTAGTCGGAATTGAAGGTTATGGGGATGTGCCCACCTGGTGCTGGTCTCCCCCATCTTACCTCACAGATGCGCTTTTGCTGGTCTAGGGTCTCCTTAGGTAGTTTCTTCCTTTCGATCTCCATGCACAAACCCACAATGTATTCACGGCAAATGGTGATGAGCTGCTGGGCCTGAAGAGGTTGCAGAGGACAGTCATGACATAGACAGACTACGGAGGTGGCCAGGATCGAGTAAGGGGCTAGACTCCTCCTACCTCTGCAATCTCCTGTTTATTATCCACGACAAGAAGAGGCACACTGAGTAGGATGGAACGGAATTTTTCCACAGCTTCCTCAAACTTGCCAACTGTGGTGAGCTGATAGCATAGCTGCAATCGTTGGATCAGGTCATTAAGCTTTAGGCCCACAGCTGGTACTCCATTCTTTAGCCCTGCATCCTTCCTGGAAAGGGAAAATTATGAAGAAAGAAGAATAGTCAATAGCAAACTAGGATTCCCGCTCTGTTCCTATCAAACACAGTCACCAACCCACTAGTGTGGGAATAACTGGAAATAGGATGGCAGCTGGTATAAACCAAACCCCATGTCACTGTGGCTATCATCTGAAATATCCACTCTACTGAAACACACAGCAGAGAGCAAGGGGACTTACCAATTGCGATTAGGGTAACTATACATGGAGGGCAAGCAGGGCAGCGCTTGATAGGTGGTGCGGCCTCGGGCATATGTCTGCAGGAACAGTTGCTTATAGGGGCCAAACTGGATTACTCCCACCTGATCATGGAGAAGCTAGAACACAAGAGAGAAAGAAACATAGGGATTTGTTTTCTACCAAGTAAAAATTAAATCAAACTTGGACAAGGTATTTTACTTCTCTGTATTGCTTTCTCAGTACTAAAATATAGTCAACTACAGGATCTACTCCATTTAAACACCTATAGAGAGTATTTTAGAGTAACCAACAGAGTGAGTGACAGCAAGTGTTCATGGCTGTTGCGGCTGTTATGTCACCATAACACTTGGTACAATGTCCATAATAAACACCCATTCAGGAAGAGGTGCTGATTTTACTAATGTAAGCAGCAGAAATGGCTGACTGCAAACATGACCATAGACCAGGTGGGGAGCAGATAAAAGGCCTTTATGAAACAAGTCTCTTTAACAAGGCCAACCACTGCCACAAATACACACCGTGGTCCTGTGGGTCACATCATCCCCATGTGGTTGAAAAGATGAGTCAACCATGCTCCTTAGAACTCTGGAATACACACTCAAAAGGAAGGGCCAAGGTTTTTAGGGAAGACTTACCCGCATGGCCGTTTCAAAAGAACCTGCCAAGATGTGATCAACTGGAAGCTGGGAGTTATTGCACCAGATCTAGTAAAAAATATAAAACATAAGGCAAATGAAAAATCTCCTTTTTCTTTCCAATTCTCCTCCATATCTGTTAAAAGCAGTCAATATTTTTACACAGTAAACAAATACTAAGCAGCCCAGAAGCACTTATCTCTATAGAATTGTGTTTTCCTGCTTACTTGCGTTGGGCTTGTTCCCTTGGTTGGGGGCACAAAGAACCCATCCTCAGCACTACCAGGCGCCCCGGAGGGGACATCCTAGAAGGAAAAAAGAAAAAACATTAGGGCTTTATTTATTTGTTTAAACAGAATCTGACAGAACCTCAAACTCACTCTGTAGCAAGGATTGAATCCTCCTGCCTCTACCTAGAGTGCTAGGACTATAATCTTATGTTGCCACGCCTGATTTACATAGAGTGGGGATCAAATCAAGAGCTTTGTGCATGCTCGGAAAGCATAATACCAATTGGGCTACGTTCCCAGGTGATTTTAGCCATCCAAGTACTGTGTTCTGGTGAAATCAGAGCACTACATTTAGATGCTAACCTCTGCTCGAGAAAAGACGTGATGGTTATGGAAAGTCAGAATGGGAGCCACCTCACCAAGACCAAAATGACCTATCATAAGCTGCAGTTCAGATATTAAACACTTCCCTCTTTCAAATGAAAGATAAGCATCAGATTAGAGGGAGGCTGAACATCTCCTCCTCTTTTGCTACACATGAACTGAAACAACAAGGCAACAAACGCTGGCTCTCCCATCTCAAGTGGAGCTATGCATCAGAATAGGAGGATTTTCTGGAACCTCTCCTTTGCGGATACTTCAGACTTCAGGATAGGCACATTACAAGGGGTGTGTATGTGTGAGTGTGTGCATGTGTGGGGAGAGACAGAGAGAGAGAGAGAGAGAGAGAGACCAACTTTTTATAGGGTGAAATCGAGAGAAACTCCAGAGCAGGAACCTCACATACCAGTTCAGGTGGGAGCTCCAAATCTTCTTCTACATCCCAGCCACCTCCTTCTTCTTGTCCCTTTCCAAGAACATCCTCTCCCAAACCTTCTGGAGCCTCCACAAACCCATCTGTAAGGATAATCCATGATCAAAATAGACTTGCATGGGAATCCCGCCCCAAAGGCAAAGTATGAGGATTCTATTGGCTCCATGACCTAGAAGCTTGTAGACTGCTCCACAAATCCCTTCTGCACATGGAGCCCGACAGCTCAGCAGTCAGTCCTAAGGCAGCGTTCTTACCTTCATCCAGCTGCAGCTCTGCATCCTCTCCCCAGCCTTCAGTGCCTACAGTGTCGATGTCAATGTCAGCGGCCAATGCTCCTCCCTTCCCTACCATGGCAAGGGCAGAGGGAACTGGTTAGAACCTAGCAAGCCTCAACTGCAATTGATCTCCTCTACAGGCAAGGTGCATGCTTTCAAAAGTTGCTCAGAACTGTGTCCTCAGAAATATGTGCTGTCCATTTAGAAACTGGTAACTGTGAATGTCAGTAAACATATTTGATTGTACTGTTAAATCTTAAAACAAACCCCAAACAAAAGCCAAAAATAATTGCCAAGGTTCTGTCTTGTTCTGTGCTGTGCATCTGTGTGCATGTGTGTATGTGAGGGACTCCACTTGCAGTGCTGGGGATCCAAACTCAGACCCTCAGGGTTGCATGGAAGTCATTCTACTGACTGAGCCATCTCCAAAGTTCCCATCCATAGACTATGAGTTATTGGTTTTGTCATATATAAGTTATGCTAACTTGATACAGTTTCCACAAAAAGAGGAAATAGAAGAAAGATAGCCAGAGGTATTTTTGGTGTTTTGTTTTGGTGGTGGTGGTAGCGGTGGCAGCAGTGGCAGAGAGCTTGTCGAGTATGCATGAGCCTCAGGCTTCCATCCCCGTTGAAGTTGGAGAGAACAAACTCCCTGCCACCAAAACCCAGCTGCCTCTGGCTGCTTACTCTTAGAATTTCTCTCTGAAATCTTTCCTAAGTGACTATTACTATAGTCTGCAGAGAAAGAGACATAGTGGGTGCAGGAGGTGAGCAAAGAAGGGGCCAGACTCAGACTCAGAAGGTCTGAACTCTGCTTAGACTCAGAATGCCTGACCTCTCCTTAGACTCAGAATGCCTGACCTCTGCTTAGACACAGAATGCCTGACCTCTGCTTAGGCTCAGAATGCCTGACCTCTGCTTCGGCTCTCGCTCAGATGTAAACTAGGATAAGTGTGTAAGCAGACAGTAGGGCTTGGCTTGGATGCTGGGGAGAAGCACCTGATGGACAGGAAAACACTACGTGGAGATGCCATGATCATGTGTGGTGGAACTAGAGAAACACTCCAAGTGCATGCTCCAGATGTTAGTGGCAGTGCAGGCAGCCGTTTACCATCATTTTCTACATTTCTTCCTTTCTTTTTTTCTTTTCTTTTCTTTTTTTGGCAAGGGCTAGAGAGCTGAGGAAGGGTTTCACATTGGCCAGCCTGACCTTAAACTAGTTTCTGTGATGGCTGGCTTTGAATTCTTGTTCCTTTTGCTTCAACTTTCTAATTGCTAAGAATACAGGTATGTGCTAAACTAGGCTCAAGTTCCCTTTAAAAAGGTCTCAAAAAGCTTTCCTCAGTTTGGAGACATCCTAGCCCTGGCTAGGATTTCAGTGCTCTGTGAAACTTCACACAGAAAGAGCAGGCAAAGCTGGTAGAGGGGCTTTCTAAGCAGTGTTTTTGTTTTTTGTTTGAAATATTCAATTGTTGCTCAGTCCCCGGCATGGCGGCATCACACCCCTGGAACTGGAACTACAGACAGTTGTGATGAGTTGCTATGTGGCTGCTGGGAGCTGAACCCTGGTCCTCTGGAAGAGCAGCCAGTTCTCTTAACCGCTGAGCCAGCTCTCCAGTCCCCCTTTTTCTTTGTTTTTAAGAAATGGTCCGGGTTGGCGAGATGGCTCAGTGATTAGGAGCGCTGACTGCTCTTCCAGAGGTCCCGAGTTCAAGTCCCAGCAACCATATGGTGGCTCACAACCATCTGCAACGAAATCTGATGCCCTCTTCTGGAGTGTCTGAGGACAGCTACAGTGTACTTACATGTAATAAATAAATAAATCATATAAAAAAAAGATTAAAAAAAAAAAAAAAAGAAATGGTCCTATGTAGTCCAGGCTGCCCAAAACCTGACTATGAATCCAAGGCTGACCACCATCTCTTTCTGGTATCAAGGTGCCCTGACTGTGAATCCAAGGCTGACCACCATCTCTTTCTGGTACCACAGGTGCCCTGACTGTGAATCCAAGGCTGACCACCATCTCTTTCTGGTACCACAGGTGCTGATCAGTTATGTGCATGGTCTGAATCCGGAGTTTTGAACATGCTGGGTAAGCAATCTGCTAACTGAGTACAACTCAGACCCACTTAAGATAGTTCTCTATAAAAACAATATTTTTTTATAAAAAGTGCTAAGAGGAATGGGCGCTTACCCTTGCTTGCAATGGAGCCTTCAAAGAACCCTTTGGACACGGTCAGTAAGGGCCAGTTTGTATCCAATGGCATGATAGGTGCAGGTGGCTGGAGCAGCTTGGCATTAGGATCAATGTCTGGGATCTGAGAGGTGGAGTAAGAAAGACGTTAAATGCAAAATGCTCTCATGAATTATACACAAAGAGTTAAAATGCTTCCTCTCGACTTATCTCCCCTTCATACCCCCACCCTGGTAATTACGTGGTAGAGTAAAATTTATGATTTTAAATTATCCCAAGATGGGACTGAATCCTGTTATCAGAGACATCCGTGTAAACACTCACTGTCTCCTTCTCAGGGTCAAATGTTTCCTTCAGGCTCTCGGCTTCTTCATCTAAGCCATGGGTAGCAGCTGTGAGATAGGCTAGGGATTCTACAGAAAAAAAAAAAAATAGGGTTTGTGGTATAGGTACATTTCCAAAAGAATGCTAGTTTGGTAGGGGTGACCGCTATCTCCTAGTATTCAAATGTTTGCATAATACCCAAACATAAGTGTAGGCTGAAGTTGTTGAGCAGCTTCTAATGGACAGAATATGTCAGAAGTGATGCAATGTCACACCCAAGATTGGCTTATAATAACTGTGGACTGTTTTTTGTGTCATCTTGTTAACCTGTTCTGAAAGAAACCAAGTGCCATGTTGTGAACTTTGTGATGGAGAAGGTAACATGGCCAGCTGATAGATACTGTTTCTCAGACAAAGGGGAACAAAGATCCAAGAAATGCCCACACCCATGCACGTGAGTACGGAAATGAATTCTTTTCCTGTTGGGTCTCTTTATGTCTGTAGGCCTGACAAACTTTGACTGCAGGTTTACACACACTAAACAAAAGCTAAATCACACTCTACCTGTGAGGGATGTATATTTTATCTGTTACAACCTTTGCATATTTCTGGTGTGTGTGTATGTCTGTGTGAGTCTCACAGCACGTGGAGGCCAGAGGACAATCTGTTGGGAGTTGGCTCCCTTAGTTGTTTTAACTTGGAAAGGAGCAATAGACACCAGAAGTGTGGCAATCCTTTGAAACAGCCCAAGAAGTATGCCAGCAAGATAGATAAAAAGGTAAAGGAGAAGAAACTTGAGGAGCTAAAAGAAAAATCTAAAGAGGGAAGTAAGCAAAGCTGGTCTATGCAGTAGGTTCCTGGCCAAGGGACCCTTGGCTGTATAATGGGACCCTGTCTGTAAAAAGAACCCTGTTTGTTTGCTGTGCCTGATGACAGCAATCCTTCATTCCACACTATTAACATCTGAGTTCGCTGTCACAATAATCTGAAAAGATCTGAGTTTATTTGCCACTTATTACTAGAAGTGTTATGATATAGTCTATTACACATTAAATGTTTGTTTAAAATAATTTTAAAAAGAACTATAATTTAAATATTCTTTGGAAACTATGTCAGGTTTTAGAGATTTTCAGATTTTGTAACATTTGCATAGAAATTACAGTCTGAGTATCCTCATCTAGAAATAGGAAATCTGGACCCTCAAGAAGGCTCAATAGATAAAGACTTGCCACCAAGCCTGGCAGTCTGAGTTCTCTCCCAGAAATACAGTAAAAGAAAAGAAAACCAGCTCCTACAGGTTGTCCTTTAACTTACACACACGGACACATGCACATACTGTACAATCCAGGGCAACTCCCAGAAAAAATCCTTGCAAAGGTCTCAAAGGAGCAGGAAGTCCTGGACAAATACTTACTCTGCCCACAGTTCTTCAGGATTCGTACTCTCTCTGACACATCACCCAGGTACAGGGCATTCTGATAATGGCCACTCATGTCCTTTCGGATCTCAGCTGCAGCAAGTCAATGAGAACCCAATTTAAGCCTTCTCTCTAAAGATCTCTCTCCTCTATTTACCTTCCTCCTTCCCCACGAGTCCCACCCTTCCAAACCACAGCTCAGAGAGCTCACCGATCTTCATCATCTTTCGAAGTTTCTCCAGGTTGCCAGTAATAAGGTACAGGAAGGAAAGTTTGTCAAAGTTTTTGGTGCGCTGATAGCACATCTCTACAATTTGGTGATTGCCCTGTAGCAGGGCCACTTCTCCCAGCTTCTCCCAGCAGTTCTTGTCATCCAGGGCTTTGGCTGCCTCTAGAGCAATCTAAAGAATTCCCAAGGTCAGTGTTTAGTGTAGGCACTATGACTCAAAACCAGTGGAGTCTAAGAAAACATTTGTCTCTAAAATTTCCCAAGGAATTCTCTATACTTGCAATCACCACTTTCATGCTATTTTTCTGGAGAATTCTATCTGCAAGTGTGGTTTGAATTCACAGATGAGAAGTCACACCATAGTGTTCTCACTCACCCTCCAAAGTTCACTAGTACAGTACAATCACCTATCTGCTGTGTATGCCACAGAGCCAGTGCTCTCCTAGCCTAGTGCCTTAGCTTAGAAGCTCCACTTTAGGGCAGAGGAAATAATAAAAGAAGGAATGAAATACGGGACTGGAAAAGCAGCTTTCATAAGCTCCTTTATCCTTGAAACAATGTCTGGGCCTCAACATTTCATAAGTACTTCATCCAGCAAGACCAAGTGTCAAGGAAAATGAGCAGATTCTTCAAATTTCTTGCTATCTAGCTTCTATCCTAGAAATTCTTAAATTCAGTTTGAATGGTAACAAGAGCGGAAATACTGTGCAGAAGAGGAGACAGGAAGATGCAGAAACAGAAATAGCAACAGAAAAACAGCTCAATTTAACTAAAAACATCCAAAATTCTACTCTGGCTAGAATGTAAGCAAGGATAACACCTTCTGGAGTCCAGCCTCTAGCACATTAAGTTACACTGGTCCCGAGCCTCCCCTTTCTCTACAGCTATCTGGGACTGATGACATAGTCCTCTCACCTCAATATTTCCACACTCCAGGGCCAGGCTGAAACGAGTTTTCTCATCCTTTACAAAATGCAGAGCCACTTCAGGATAGCCCTTCTTCTGGAGATAAGCGATGATTGACTGGCCTACTAGCTTAGCGTTCCTCACCATGTGGAGTACCTAGACATTCGGTGTGATAGGCAGGAAACAGATTACTCATGAGGAAAGAGCAGCACCGCCTCCTTCAACACCTCGTTAGGTTGCTTTGCTTCCTACCTCATCATACTTCCTGTTGATCAGGGCCAGTTTGAATTTGAACTCCGTGGGATCAATGGTAAGCACCCGAGGACGACACTCTCTGTCTAGGCAGTATACATTATTGCCCTTCACTCTTGTGACATAGATGGGTAAATCCAGAGTTCGGATAATCCCATGGTCCCTAGGAGCAGGGGATAAAAGGCACACTTTTTAGAAGGGAGAAAATCCACCTTGTAAAAACCGAACAGAGTTAAGACAGCCTTTCCTCGCTATCCTTTCATCAAATGCTACCTAAACACTGATACAAACAGGAAGTGTTTCAAAAGGATTTTACTCTTTTCTATGACAGAACAGGTGCTACAAACTTTTTTTTTTTTTTGCAGTTTGAGGAATTGAGCCTTGGGCACTCTAGGAAAGCAAACTACCAATGAGCAGTCTTCCTTTGGAAATAAAAATCACTATTATATATGCATGCATGGATTATGTAGTGTAGACATACATGCTGTAGTGCATTTGTGGAGGTCAGAGGAAAGCTCTGTGCAGTCAATTCTCTCCTTCCACCTATACAAGGGTTCTGGGGTCAAACTCCGCTCGCCAGGCTCACACATTTTTTTTTTTTAAACCTGCTGAGCTATCTTACTGGTCCCTCCCCAGTTCTTTATAATTTTTTCCCTAAATTTTGAAATTTTTTATTTTATGTGTGTGTTTGCACACAATGCAGATATGTGTGTAGGCTGGAGGAAAACTCTTAGGACCTGGTTCTCCCCTGCCACTCTGAGGAATCTAGGGATTGAACTTGGGTTGTCTGACCTTTGAGAAACTGCCTCTACCCACTGAGTCAACACAGACACAGACAGACAGACAGGTAGAGACAATGACACACACACATACACACACACACCCCTTTAGCATATATATGCCCAGTTAGCTTTTTCATGAAGAAAGTTAGCAGAGAACTGCAGTTATGTCTCTTGAGTTAGTACAGTGACTGCAAGAAGGCACCTTCTCCCAGACTTATTCTCAGATAATTAACTTACCCAGTGGTGACAGCATATTTGATGTGGTTGCTTGTGGTATAGATAAACACCCCACTTTCATCCCAGGCCCCACTCTTGACACGAATGTTCTCATGAATGTTACACAGAGCATCCAGCTTGCGGTTACAGATCACAATGGCTGTAAGAGGCAAAGGGCATGAGTGCTCTGTTGGACAGGGTGAGTGCAGTAAACTGGCAGGAGGAGGTGGCCTCTAAGACGGTGGATATGATGAAGCCTTACCATGCTTGGCCAGTAACGCTACATGAGACATGTCTGCCGACCAGATAACATATTTCACCTTGGAAATCTTCACTGATGCCAGAGTTCTGGAATAGCAAGAGAAAGGTAATCATGAATGGGCCTAATTCCCTCGTCTCAAGCTATGACCTATGCCTTTTCCATCTTTAATTAATGAAGAATTCAACTTCTCAATGTAACACCAAGGAAACACTGCCTACACTGTAGTCAGTGAGCTAAAGTGTTTTGGCTCACACTCTGCACTGCCCCTTCCTCATTCTCTGCCTTCGCATCCCCTCCTCTTACTAGGCCTTTATCTCTATCAATTTTTACCACTAGACTTATTAAGTTCTTTAAGAACAGGATCTGTGCTATTCAACTTTGTGTTCTTCTCATCCCAAGACCTGTACTCATTCCTTGTTCAGGCATGTACTATAAAGACACCTGAACACACAGGCCTGGCTACACTGCTGGAATGCATGCACACAGTGGTGGAATAGCCATGGAAAGGGAAAAAGGAACACAAACAGTCTTGTAGATGAGTGTACAAGAAGCAGCAAGGCCATGTGGCAAGCTTAGAACAAAGCCCCTATTAAAGCTCCCCACTCTCCCTCATTACAAGTCTGTCTATCAGGAGCATCTGTCATGTTACCGCTTCTGCTGGACGTCAAAGAGTGTGATGGAATCTGCATCCCGAAGCAGGAGGTTGCCTGTACCAGCATAGAAGATTTCATCACAGTTTGGCACCTGGATTTTCTTGGTGATCTCATTTTTCAGGTTTTTAATCAGAAGCTGAAACGAGAATGGGTGGAGTTACGAGAAGTGAATAAATAAGGCAAGAGCTAAAGATGCCCCCCAGCAACTGCTCCTTTAATAAAGAAGTTTTTCCCCTGTCCAAGTCATTTATACATCAGGTTGATTACTAAGACTCTCTCCAGGGCCTATCAATATTTGTTTATTTATTTGTTTGTTTGTTTGTGTGCATTCACGTGCACACAAATGCTTGCAAGAACATGTGGTACATATACTTCATGGTGTCCAAGTGGGGGGGGGTGGTGGTCAGAGGACAAATTGAAGTACTCAGTTCTCTCCTCCTACACATGGGTCCCAGGGACTGAATTTAGGTCATCTACTTTGGTGATAAGCGTTCTTACCCACTAAGACATCTCACTGGCCTCTAACCTCTTTCCCTAAAAAAAAAAAAAAAAAAAAAGAGCGAGAGAAAGAGAGAGCGCGCTGGAGAAATGGTTCAGGGGTTAAGAGCTCTGGCTGCTCTTCCAGAGGTCTGAGGTCAATTCCCAGCACCCACATGGTGGCTCACAACCATCTGTAGTGAGATCTGATGCCCTCTTCTGGTGTGTCTGAAGAGAGCTACAGTGTACTCATATAAATAAATAAATCTTTAAGAAAGAAAGAGAGAAGAGAAGAGAAGAGAAGAGAAGAGAAGAGAAGAGAAGAGAAGAGAAGAGATCCTAAGAGGCTGGGCCTCAGAGTGCAGGCCTGTAATCTCAGCCACTTGGGAGGATTATAAATTCAATCCCTGTCTTGGCTGTAGAGTAAGTTCATTCCTAGTCTAGGCAGATCTTTACCAGTCTCAGTGAGACCCTCAAAATCACACAACAAACACAAAATTACACAAATGAACACGTTAAAATGAAAGCTGGGGATATAGCTCAGTGGTAGAATGCTCAAATGAACAAGGCCCTAAATTCAATTCCCTGTACTTAAAAATAAACAAACAAACAAAAAATCAAATAAAAGATATTCACGTAAATCTGAGTTTCTCAACCTACTATAAAGAAAAGAGCCAAGGTTTAAACTTTCATTGAGTATTTTATTGGAAGACCCTTGCTTATCTTATCTTGCACTGAGCCTATCACATTTTATTAATGTCTGTCTGTCTGTCCATATGTACGCATTTCTCTTCCCAGGTACTGGGACTAAAGATGTCCATCACCATCTGGCTCTCTAATCTATTACCAATTAGGGGAGCGGGACAAGGAGGAGAACATGCCTCTCATCTAATCCATGTACTTAAAATCTCATGGTTTTAGCTTTTCCAGATTGAGAAGCCAGAGGTCTAGTAACACCAACCTAATCAAATCGACTTTCCCTCCCCAAGGGGTTAGTCTATGACTAGGGCTGATGGGAGACCAGGGAAATATGGGCCACCATTACTGTACTCCCTAAATTGGTTTCCACTTACTGAATGCATGCGATCTAGGACAGCAAACCGATTCCGAGCAACCCAAACCGCTGTCAGGCCTGAGGATCGTTTCCCTTCAGGGGCTGAGGAGAACAAAACCAGAGTGTGGGAGCATGTGGTGAGCCACTAGCAGGTGACAGAGTCAGGTGCCATGGAGCTGCCATTTTGGCTTTGCCAGTTCAGCTGCTTCCTAACTAATTCAGCCATAACCTCGGGCTATTGTCAGTGACTTTCCCCCATCCTTTCCCTCCAAACTCCAGCCCCCCACCCCTGCCAAGCCTCTTATCTCTAGGCCAAGTGGCTGCATTTCAGCCAGCACCACAGACTGGCAGAGATGCTGCCCATCTTGGGAGACAGCATACTCCATCAAGCTAACGAGCAGAGGTTTCCTAGCCAAGCGGAGGCACAGCAAGCAGCCTGTCAAAGTCTAAGACCTCCTATCCACGTGCTGGAGAAGTGACAGAACCCAACCCCAGGACTCAGCTGTGCTGCTGCTTTTAACATGCTAATGTAGGCCTCCAGCTCAGGCAGGGTAGGACACAGCACTTCCAGCTAAATCTTGACAGGCTCAGTGCTGGGCAACACAGCATCAAGCTGTTGCTCGGTGAATGTCAATTCACTATTATCGCCCAGAGGAGAGCTATAAAATGTTCCTCAGTTTGCAACTGATTAGAATTTTGAAATGGATACTCTACTCTCTGAGAAACTTGAAAGTATAAATTCAAATAGTCTTATCTGTTTTAGCAGTGGAAAACAGATCAGAAAACATGCTGGCCAGCCTGGTTTTGTACTTCTCTGGTACCTGGAGTGCCAAAGAAATTACAAAACAAAATTTTACCACAACCCATACTACTCCAGCGTCTGCTTTCTCCTCTTTGAAGTCCATCACTAGACGACACCTTTATAATTATTATCTCTCCCAAAGGATGGAGAACAGAAGGTCTAGTAATTGTTAACAGATATGGAAAAACAACACCAAAACCCAAACTGGAGGTGGGTGGCATCAAACTGACTAGGAAGGCTTAACTGACTACTTTGTGGGGGAGACTTTGCTTTATGGATCCCCAATATACACAGATTTCCTGCTTCTCTCCTCATCTCACTCCAAGAACACTTAAAAGGCTGAAACGAGTTGGCATAATGTGTAACTCCATTACCAAGGGGAACCATGAGTTCTAGGCTAACTTGGTCATACAGTGAGACCTTGTCTCATACATATACATATACATAGCCTCTCCAAAAAAAAAAAAGGTAAGCAAAAGAGTATTATAGTAATAATGACCTGTTGACACTCACAAAAGGAACAGAACTAGCAAAATATTTCGCAGAACTTTGGAGGGTATAAATATCAAAATGTACTAGAAAACAGAAGGGCTTGTGGAATAAACTTCAGACGGGGTAAGGCCTGCAAACCCACTAGAAGAACTGCATTGAAAAGAACATAAATGCCAGGCGTGGTGGCGCACACCTTTAATCCCAGCACTTGGGAGGCAGAGGCAGGCGGATTTCTGAGTTCAAGGCCAGCCTGGTCTACAGAATGAGTTCCAGGACAGCCAGGGCTACACAGAGAAACCCTGTCTGGAAAAACTAACCAAAAAAAAAAAAAAAAAAGAAAAGAACATAAATGAGATTCCCATCCATCCACAGAATGTTCTGTAAGCAAGTTCTAATAGTAAGGACGTCAACAAGAGATGGTGGTGATAAAAGAGGCAGGCAGGGGTCTCAGCTGGATCCTGGGATCCCAGGTGGGTCATGGGGCTGTGAGCAGCCTCATCTTTTTGACAAGCAAAAGGAAGCAAGTCGGATCTGGATGTAGATAGGAGAGTGTAAATCCCCACTCCCAGGATGAGACAGTGCAAGACTGGAGCCACATTTTTAAATAAATGAAACTACCAGGGTGAAAGTCATATCAGCTGACAATAATCTAGGGTAACATGCTGTGCTGAAAGGGAAAATGGAGAGTTTCTAATAACCAAATTATAAAATATATATATCTAGCTGGGGTAATAAAATGGAGGCAGAACATGAATATTTCACACTACAATTGCCTCTGGTGCAACTGTCAGCAGCACCTGCCAACAGACAAGAATGATGTAGCCATGGCCTGGGGATGGGATGTGCAAAACTTGAAAAGAAGTGATGCTACCGTGGAGAGCTGGAAGCAAACGGCACCTACCATCAGGGTTCTGGGAGTCTGCGTCTTTGGGGATGGTGTATAGGTCGTAGGTACTGTTCTCTAGATTGCTTGCTCTCTGGAGGGGAAAAGGGGAAACATGTTTAGTGAGGGAGGCACTGAAGACCCTGGCTTTTCCTGACAGAAAAGACATTTCTCCTACTTGTGTTACCTGCACCCAGAGGGTGTCCTTTTCCTATGTAAGAACTGCAGTCTCTTAGCCAAACAACTAAGCACTGATGGCACTGCTTTCTTTATTCTCTAATTATGCAATGTTACCTGAAGGAAACCCAAGATTTCTCTATTCCACAAATTAAAAGATGATGAACCTGAGGTCTCATTTGATTACACTTGTCACATTAAAGAAAGAAAACAAAACAAAACAGATCGAAGGAGACGTTCAAGAATATGGTGGTGTTAGATATTAAAGGAGATTCCATATGCAAAGTTACCCAGGGGACACTTTTCATCTAGCCACCTGGGTCCTAAAGTTAGAATGACATTGCTTCATTTTTTTTGCAACTTGTGTGGCAGGGAAAAGGGAGAGCTCTGATAACTCTGTTAACTTCAGTGAAAGAACCAGCTTTCCAGCACAGGTCTCCCATGTTCACCTAAGCAGAAGGACAGAAAAGGCACTCTTCTAAACAGCAAACAAGTGCCAACAACCCTGATCACCTCACAACCCTTAATAGGTTATGACAACTGAAACCATCTAGTTTGAGCCTACGAGTGTCTACTGTGTTAGCTCTTACAATAGCTCTATCAGGAAAGGAGACAACTTGCTTAGCAGGTACCCACATGTTTAATTTTCAGTACTGAAAAGAATATTTTAAGAGGCCATTAGAGGGCAGTAAAATAGTAACAAAAACTAAGGAGAACCTGCAAAGACTCCATAATTACTTACGGTGCACAGCAGCACTGCGTTTTCTGCTGGATTGTATGACATATTGAATACTGGAAACTTAGAACCACTACATAAAGAGGAGGAAACAGAATAGGGGTAAGAATAGACAAGAGAATTTATCCCTTCAACGTCTACATACTCAGGATACGTATGCTTACCACTTCTGTACTGAGGAAATACAGATACTGTATTTTTTCTCTTTCCATTAAAACTTGACTACTCTCCCAGCACTTGGGAGGCAGAGGCAGGCGGATTTCTGAGTTCGAGGCCAGCCTGGTCTACAAAGTGAGTGCCAGGACAGCCAGGGCTACACAGAAAAACCCTGTTTCGAAAAACCAAAAAAAAACCCAAAAAAACAAAAACAAAACAAAACAAAAAAAAAAAAACTTGACTACTCAATAGTGCAAATAGCAAAGCACAGTAGAAGTTACACCATCATCAGAGGTGGCAAGCAGTGATGGTTCTGCCTGGTACAAACTGCTATACATAATTGCAGTGGACACCACAGAGTAGCATGATATGATTTCTCTGCCTGTTTTCTATCCCTGGGACTGTTTGCATAAACCCATCTTTCTGTTGCAGTGAAGCTAGCGGGTGGTTATCAACCCCGAATGCCAGTGTTTACTACCATGAATGTTTCAGAATGCTGCAGCTGGCATTCCAAAGCTCCTTTGGCCAGGCATCCCAGAGGTTATCATAGCTCGAGTTAACAGTTCCGGAGACACAGTTCTGCTGTTTAGGCTTGTAGTCTTTTGTAAAGGTAGAATTAAGATAAACTGCAACTCTTCTAAAAAAATCCTCATTTTTTTTTTTATTATTCTGTACTGTAGTCATTTAGGTCTATCACCCCTCTCTGCCACAAGGTTCCTCAAGGCATAAATGGCAAAGGCAAAAAGTTATATACCAAATTGGGCTACTCTCTACCAAGAACTTTCTGTAATCTGCAAGGGATTTGCAGGCATCTATAGTAGAATATCTTCACCACAGGGTCACTGGCAGTCTCAAGAGGAGACCTCTCAATTCTCCTCATAGACACCTCTGAATCTATCATAAAGGAATTTAAATTAAGGAGGGTTATTCAATGGGCAGTCCATATCTGATAGTTGAGGTCCACAAGGTTGGTTTAAAGAGCCCTGCTTGAGGACAGTGCATTATGACAAAGATGAGAGGGTTTGGAAAGGAGAAATAAGTCAGACTTGCCTCCGCAACTGCATCACAGCTACATCTTTGGAGCTGTTGAAATCCAGCTGACGGAGGAATCGGTCCTTTACATAATGCAGCATGTTACCATGAACAGCATAGGCTGGACGCTCACGTTCCAGCTTAAATACAATCATCCCACCATCATGGCCTAGAGAACAGAGGAAACAATCAGCTGTTGGCAAAAAGGATTGCTAGAAATAGAAGCGACGCACGAGGATGATTATATTCACATGTCAAAAGAGTAAGGGGCATCTACTACAGCTTGGAGATGGGCTGTGCCTAGGGTTCACATGGAGAAGCTTGCTGTATGATACTGAGGTGGCAGCATCTTTAAGAGATGAAATGTCAGTAGGCCATTAGAGGAGCACTCTGGGATTAATGTCCTCTTAGGATATGCGTCATCAGTAACCTGGGGAGAATGTTGATATACAAAGAATATCCTGAATTCTCTCTGGATTCCTGCCTGGCCATGTGATCTCTCTCTCTTGACCACTCCTTTCATGATGCTCTGTGTCACACTGTGACTGAGCCAAAGGAGCCTTTACCAAAGGACAAACGTTGGGGCTGCTTCACCTTGGATTTACAACATCCAAAATAGTGAATAAAATACCCCCCTTTTCAGATTCATTTATTTTTATTTTATATCTACATGTGAGTGCCTGCATTCACGTTGGAGCATACTGTCTATGCTTGGTGCCTGGGAAAGCCAAAAGAGGGCATCAGATCGCCTGAAACTAGAGTTATAGCTGTAAGACACCACGTGGGTGCTGAAAACACTTTTAGTCCTCTGTTAGTGCTCTTGACCACTGAGCCATCTCTCGAGCCCCCTACTTCCCACCCCCTTTTGGTTTTTCAAGACAGTTGTTTCTCTGTGTAGCCTTGGCTGTCCTGGAAGTTGCTCTATAGACCAGGCTGTCCTCAACCAGACACTACCGCATGGCTCAAATCCCTTTTTGAAAAGTACACAGTGGCCGGGCGGTGGTGGCGCACACCTTTAATCCCAGCACTCGGGAGGCAGAGGCAGGTGGATTTCTGAGTTCGAGGCCAGCCTGGTCTACAAAAGTGAGTTTCAGGACAGCCAGGGCTGTACAGAGAAACCCTGTCTCGAAAAAAACAAAAAACCAAAAGAAGTGCAGAATGGGAAGCACTTTTGCTGTAACTATAGAAAACCGAATGCAATGGCTAATGCGTCCCTAACCTCACAGGGTAAAGCCTTTTCCAAACAGTTTTCTGTCGCTCACCTCCCTGCTCTTCCTGCTCTTTCTCAAACCCAGGACCTCATACAAAGTAGGAAAGCAGCCTGTGACAGCATAGTCTCCCTTTTCTCACACATCTTCTCGTTCCTGAATACTCACTATAAGCCTGTAGGCCACCACTGTCACCGTCCTCCTTCCCTTGACTTTTTATTCAAGGCATCTTCAAACACACATCACTTTCTATACTCAGAGTTTACAGACTATCTCCCTTAAAGCTCCACTAAGGCAGGCAGTATTTAGGCACTGCTCTGACACCAGCATAGAGCATGGGCTGATATTTTATTATGTACTTGACAAATGAGTGAAGTAGACTTGGCTTCTACTTTCTCACTCTGAGAACTCTAAATGCTCACTATTAGTCTCCTATGAGCTCCTAAAAGCACATCACAGAGAATGAGCTTAAGGTCAAACAGCTTCATGGTGAAGATCTCTAAAGAGCTCCATCTCCCAAAAGTAAGAGATGAAAATGAGAAAAGTTTCCGGTAGGTGGCTCTGAAAACTCTTGCTTCTCTTTGTTTTCCTATTACCACTTATAAGAGACAAAGCTAACGAAGAATCACTTTAAAATCTACAAACTTTCAACTAACTCCCAGGAGCGAGAAGAAGAAGCGGTCCTTACCTGCTGCAAAGAGGTTAAGGTTGGGATGGGCAGCCAGGACCCAGAAGCGATCATGATCCCTACGGAAAGTCTGAACCCCAGTCCTAGGAAACCAAAAGGTACAGAGAAAACATTAAGACTCTTCAGTACAGCATACACAGGAAAAATGAGTAGCAGGCCTGGAAGATGACTTTACAAGTGCACTGGAGACAGCGAATGGTGTGCACTCAGCTATGGATCAGGACCACACCTACACGGAACACAGTGGGAAGGCCTGGGCAGGCCAGTTTCTCCTTTGTCTCTCCTGATGTACTTCCAGTTCACATTCCTACCTCTTTAGCTGAATAATGAAGGGAAGAAAAATATATACTCAAATTTAGAGGAGAAAAAGAATACAGGGAGATTTGTACCTAAAAATATTGTTGATATTTTAGTCTCTAAGGGTTTTTGTTGTTGTTGTTTGCTTATTTATTTATTTATTTATTGCTTTACAGCAGTGCGGATTACATTTATGGCCTCATGAATGACAGGCAAGCACTTTAACCACTAAACAATACACCCTTAAAACTTCAGAACACAGGACTTTGTTTTTCATCATGCTGAAGAAATATTCTAATTTTTTCCTTTGCTTTTATAGATATTAATATTGCATAAGGAGAGAGAGTGTGCGTGTGTGTGCGTGTGTGTGTGTGCACGCACGCGTACATGTGTGGAAGACAGAGGGTAACTTTTTGGGAGTTGTCCCTCTTCTACTATAGGTCAGGAATTAAAGCAGGGCACTGGGCCTGTGTGGAAAGTGAGTTTTCATTTTTTTGCCTGCTGAGCCATCTCACTAGCCTTTTTTTTTTTTTTGAGACAGGGTCTCAAGTAGCCAAGGCTGGCCTCCAACTCACTTTGCAGCAGAAAATGACTCTGACCTGATCTTCCTGCCAACACCCCCATGCTGACACTACAGGTGCGTGCTGCTGTGATTGGTTTCTAATCTAATTGTCAAAGACAAAGGATAAGACAAAGAAAGGGTCCTTCTCTTGGGTTTGGTCACATGCATAAATAATTCCCTTACCGCTTAGACATATCCCAGACTCGAATACTCTTGTCCTCAGAATTGCTGAGGATCAACTCTTGGCGAGGGTGAAAAACAGCACAAGACACATTGTTGTAATGGCCCCGGCAGGTGTCAACCTCCCATGCCTTTGATTCTGAAGAACAAAAGGAATTGTTATCACAATACTTTGTAATAGCTCTGGGATCTATAAATCCAACATCTATTTAAAAAAAAAAAGATTTTAGTTGTGTTTTTAGTTTTGTGTGTATTTATCTGTATGTGGTTTTTTGCATCTGAGTGTAGTATCTGTGGAGGCCAGAAGGCAGCCCTTGGGGCCCTGGAGCTGAAGTAACAGATGCCTGTGAGCTGCCTGACATAGGTGCTAGGAACCAAACTCGGCCCTCTGTGGGTCCACTGAGCCATCTCTAGCCCAGCTTTTTGAGGCAACAAGGTTTTGCTATATGGCTCAGGACAGCCTTGTACTTGTGATCCTCCTGCCTCAGCCATGCATGCGGATACTACAAGGCTATACCGTCATGCTGATAGACATTGCAAGGCTATATATACCGTCATGGACAGCTGTGATGATGCTCTTTAAATGCGAGTGCTAAGTACTACTGCAAAATGCTAAATCAATTTTCCCCAAATGGGACAATGTTTTTCATGTAAGTTTCTTCCTCTTTATTTTATGTTTTTTTTTTTTTTGGGGGGGGGGGGAAGACAAGACAAGATTTTGCTGTTGCTCAGGCTAGCTTTGACCTCCTAGGAATGAATAATTGTTCTACCTCAGCCTCTTGAGTAGCCAGAGCTACCTCAGCTCCAAAATTCCTGTTTTTCTGTACATCTCTGTTCTTTTATTATGTACCTCTACTGACTGTAACAGCTATATTAAATAATTCTTTATGCTTCTACTCTATTTTATCCACATAGTATATGTATTACTTGCTGATTCTGAGAACAAATATAAACTCTATATCATGGAAGTTTTGAGTCACAATAATATAAATATGGCCCTGAACACAGTCTAAAACAAAGCAGCTACTCACAATTTGTCACATGAACTTTTACTCTTGACTATGCTCATATCTCTCAAAATCAAGACACTGCCATGAGGGGTGTGGAGGGAGGAAGAGACAATGGCCATGCACTTAGGAAGAGCAGTAAATAATCAACTAAGGCCTAAGGCAGAAAAATAGGCCGAAGTCCAGAAAACCTGGCTACTTCCCCTTGCTGGCTGGCTGCCACTTTCTTGGCTATGGCAACATCGCCAGTACCTTACTCACCATTCATACGCCAGATCTTCACTTGCCGGTCATCTGCCCCAGATACAATAAGGGGCATAGTCGGGTGGAAAGCAGCCCAGTTGACTCCACGGTCATGACCCTGTTAAAAAGAGAAAAAGTGGGTCTTCTACAATATCTGTAAAAACACAATTCAAAGAAAACCATGCTAGTGTTTATAACAAAATTTGTCTGTTTCTTTTTCTGTGATACGGGCAACCAAAGTCAGGGCCTTACAGGTGCTAAAGTCAGTACTCTACCACTGATCTATTTCCCCAGCCTCTGAAATACTCAAGGAAAAAGACTTAAGGGATTGTGCCACTGTAGAGTTCATTTGTTGTTGTTTTATTTTCATTTGATTTTTTTGGTAACAAACATTTGAGTTTTTTTGTTTGTTTTGGCTTACTATAAAGCTTTGAACATTAGAATAACCATATCAACATGTCCAATATTAATTCAAATTCTCATGGGATGTTGCACACATTTCCACAAGGAAATTCAGCTTTGTTTATAGTTAGGTTTTCCTTACTTTTTACTTGTCTATATATGTTTTATTTCTACAAGTAATTACAACATCATAAGGATAAAGATTTATAAGTTAACGCCTAAATTCTCAAACTATGATCTGGAATCCCTTGAAAGAGTCCTAAGATCCCACTGGAAAATCTACAAGTTCAAAGCTATTTTTCAAATCCTCCTAAGATTTTATTTGCCTTTATTGTTATTATCCATGACTACATAGTGGTGTTTTACATAGGATGCATTATAAGTGATGACATCATTGTTCTGACAGCTAATAAAATGTATGCTGACAAAATCCACATTTTAAAGGTTCTTAGGTTTAGGCTGGGGGTGTCATTCAGTAGAAGGGCATGTGCACAAAAAACCAAAGGGGGCTACAGAGATGGCTAATCGATTAGGAGCATTGATTGCTCTTACAAATGACCCAGGTTGGGTTCCAAGCACCCAGATATAACTGTTTCTAACTTCAGTTCCAAGGGATATGGTGCCCTCTTATGGCCTCTGAAGGCGGCAAACAGACAGTAACATGGTACACAGATACACATGCAAGTAAAATACTCCTCTACATAAAAATAAACTAGTTAAATTAAATTCTTATGAAGCTTTAAGAATCTAAAGGCCATAAAGTTAAGGACGCTAACTTCACGACAGTCTCTATGCTATTTACACGACCGTACTTCACTTCTTTGGCAGAACGATGCACATGGCAGTGTTGAGTGAGAAGTGTTAAGGGTATTTTGTATTTGTAAAAACATGTGGGTTTTGAAGTTGGAGCCCAGGATTCGATGCATACATCTGGACTTTGGGGAACTGTAATTTTTCTAAATCTCATTTTTTTTTCATCTGTGGGATTAAACAGTTCGCATTTCAGTGAGTAGTTTTATAGTAAGACTTTAATTTTAGAAAACCTAGTTTTTTTTCTTAGGTTTTTTTATTTCCCACCATGAACAAGTTTCTTACATCTTACACATAACTGGCTCTTGGTACTTCTGATTTTCTTTGGGATCCATCCTTCTACAAGGTCTAAGAGTGGCTTTGCTTCATGACAGTAATGGAACACACGTCCAGCTTTTTTCCTACTGGATTTACAAGATGCTATAACTCTCTCTCTGAGGTGACATGTAATCTTCCTTTCTTTGTTGGCTTACTTACAATTCTATTCCTCAAATCTCAGATGGTCTCTGACACTTAAATATTTGCTGAAAGAATTGAAAAATAAATGTGGGCCAGTGAGATGGCTCAGTGATAAACTGCTTGCTACTCAAGGCACAGTTCAAATCCTGGGACCCACAGAACTGACCCACAGAGAGAATTGATTGCACAGAACTGTCACTTTGGACTCCTCACGGGTGCTGCAGCACACCTGCCCACACACATCACACACTCATTTCCAGATGAAAATTAAATCAACAGCATACTGAGATTGTGTCTAGAGGGTAGCATACCCTCACCCACAGTGAGCGACAGAGATAAATACCTCTAGCACATGCTTCACCACGGCATCTGTGGTTCCAAACAGATCAACGCCAGTTATTCCTCTCACATCCGACTCCACCGCACCAGGAGACAAGTTTTTCTTCCTTAGACCTTTGGAGGGTTAAGGAGTGGGATGAAAGATGCAAATATAATGTTATCAGTAAGAGCATAGTAGCAGAATCACAGAAAGGCACAGTGAAAGACTAAGATAAAATGAAATGGGAAAATACAAGTAGAGGGAAGGAAGAAACACACTCACAAGCTCCTACTTATTCCTCACTAGCTCCTTCCCTAACACTTAGACGATCCCTTATTGGGAGGCCAATCCAAATTCTGACACAACTAAGTTCATCAAATCTCACCTCCAAGAGCTGTCTATTTTAGATTAGTAACACGTCCCATTCTTTTTTTTTTTTTTTTTTTTTTAAAGATTTATTTATTTGTTATATGTAAGTACACTGTAGCTGTCTTCAGACACTCCAGAAGAGGGAGTCAGATCTCGTTACAGATGGTTGTGAGCCACCATGTGGTTGCTGGGATTTGAACTCTGGACCTTTGGAAGAGCAGCCCCACGTCCCATTCTTTAATCTTCCCAAAATGTGGCCTCAAATGGTAATCATTCAATGTTCACATTCAGGTTCATAAAATCTATACCTTTTTCTATCACCTTAAAATTTTATTTTTTTTTATTTTATTTTTACCTTAAAATTTTTAAATGTATTTTATTAATAGATATGTATGGATGTTTGTCTGCATGTACATCTGTATAACACATGTACGCTTGGTGCCTGTAGAACCCAGAAGAGAGCTACAACACCCCTGGATTTACAGGTGGTTGAAAGCTGCCAAAAAGGTGCTGGGAATTGAAACCAGGTCCTTCAGAAGATTGGTCAGTGCTCTTAACTGCTGAGCCATACCTCTAATCCTCATAATAAAAAAATATAAAGAAATGCTCTGGGGGAAGATCTCACTTCAGTGTTTTCCAAGCTGGAAGCCATTTACAGGAAAGTTTCAGATGCACGGCTGAAGTAGACATGACAAACAAAACAGCTGTCTAGCTTGGAAGAACTATTACAAATACTATGAGAAGATATAGCAAAGGGTCCTCACACTTCCTACTTACCTCCTGAAAAGGACATCAAATAATTAAAGCCATCAGAATTCTTCATGTTTTTGCATAAAATGCTGATTATAGATATGAACATAACGTATTTTTCCATTAAAACCTACAGAAGCTATTTTTCACTGGGAGGAATTATTAGCCCATAATTTTTAATGATAGGAAACAAAGACATCAGGATAAGTGTCTGTTCTGTGGCGACCCATGCTTATGACCCATCTACACACCTTTGAAGCCTGACCACTTGCATTAAGGTGTGGTGGCTCATACGTGCGATGTCTATACTCAGGAGGCAGAAACAGGAGTACTGTTTTAAGTTGAGCCTGGCCTACAGAGAAAAGTCCTACTCTAAAAAGCAGGGAGAGGTAGGGGAAAGCTGACTAACTGTATTAAAACCAGAACCAAAATTATAGTACAAATACCAGTATCATCAGATTTGTTTCTGATAACCTTTAAAGATAGGTAATAATCATATAGAACTATACCAAATTACATAAAACAAAATTAAGACTAAATTCCTACCTTTTAAAATATTTGGGAAAGAAAATACCTGACATTTGTTGAAACTTTCTAAAAAGACAGTATTTTAAAGCAAAGACTAAATAAAACATATCATTGAAAATAAACCCTGGGTTGAAGGCTCAGTGGTTAGGAGTACTGACTGCTCTTCCAAAGGTCCTGAGTTCAAATCCCAGCAACCACATGGTGGCTCACGACCATCCATAATGAGATCTGAAGCCCTCTTCTGGTGTGTCTGAAGATGCCTACTGTGTACTTACATATAATAATAAATAAATAAATCTTTGGACCAGAGCGAGCAGGCTGGAGCAGAGGTCCTGAGTTTAATTCCCAGCAACCACATGATGGCTCACTATCATCTGTACAACTACAGTATACTCATATACATAAAATAAATAAATAAATAAATCTTGAAAGGAAGGAAGAAAGAAAGAAAGAAAGAAAATAAACCCTAAGAAGCTTCACACTAAAATGTGTAGAGAAAGAAAAGAAGTTCAAATGACTCATCTTGCAAGTGTTGTAAACTATTTTGTACTTCTGCTAGGGTAGTGCCTAATGGCAGCACTGCATAAACAGTTTTAATTACTTTATGCCCAATTTAAGAGATGCCTTAGCCATAGGCATAGAGACATAAACCGGATGAAAAACAGGAAGTGTTTTCCTCATGCTTCCTAAATACATGATCACAAGGATGCCTTACACTTATTTCATTTGTCCCTTTAATAGGATCTGTCAACTTTATCTATTGAGTGAAGTGTATAAAACAGGTTCAAAGAGATACAACAGCAGACAGCTGGGAGGCACTTCACCTCCAATAAGCGTCAACAGACACACTAAAGGAAAGCTGTGTGGCAGAACCGAGCCTTTGTTGCACTTGCCTGCAGTGATCCAGGAAGGGGAAGGGCGAGACAGATGAACAGTGACAGGCAATGAAAAGATACTTAGAGATAAAGTGTTTGAGCCTTCGACAAGGCACTCACTAGGACTGAGCGACAGATGGAAAATTTCTACAGCAGCTACCCAAATCCAGAGGGAGAAGAGCACACTCTCAGAATGGACCAGTTATGTATGCCTCCCAGTAGGGACCAGGGGACGCAGAAGAAAGAGAGGGATGAGGAAAGGATTTGGCAGCATATTAATATATTTTAGTGGATATTTAAAAGAGTGAGCCTGAATTACATGGGCTTGACATGCAAAGATGTAAGCATATTAAAATAATTTAACTGACAGTTTACTTGGAAGCACAAGCTGAAACAGTAGCCCATCTTCCACAGTTAGTTTTAAAAACTCTTCCCCTTTAAACAGATGATTTTAGGCAGGCTAACAGAATATTCAGGGTACAGTGAGCTCCAGAGACCAGATCCACATGGGAGAACTGTTAAGGGACGGCTCTGCCTTAAAGAGGCCTCTCTACTTTCTCTTGGTGTTACCCACTAGCTCAGAGTGTTCTTTTCAAAAGAGAGAGCCAAAATAATCAGAACTTCACCAGTCCCCTAAATTTGGGAGTATTCATCCCCTTATTTTAAATATACTTTCTTGAAAATGTTAATGTCAGTCCCTAAGAGACCAGGAAAGCTGGTTTCTCTTCCTGTGTTCAGATGTATTGGAAATAAAACAAAATGAAATCCTGAAGCACATGCTAATTTTGAGGAAAGGACAATAGAAGTGTAAAAGTCGAACCCCAAAGCACTTCCACTTAAATACCAAAGCATCCCCCCTTCCACTCTGGTTAAAGGATTTAAAGTCAACAGAGTCAGCAGAGAAACAATAAAGAACATTCACATTAGTGTAGCAAGTTAGCACAACGTTCCCCCTGGACCATCTACTATTTATAGCAGTTGCAGTACCACATAGCAATCCATGCAATTCACACATTCAAGAGCAGCACAAACCCCATAAGGTCATATTCTCCTTCACACCTCTAATCTAAGACCATTAATTTTGATGTAAACATGTTTTCTTTCTGCAAATGATGATGAAGGGTACTTCTTGCCTTGAGCATTTTCATGGTCACAAATGAGAACCTGGGCACCTTACTTGCCCAAATTGCTTTCTTATTTTAATTAACAGATTTAAAAAAAAAATGTTATTTCTCCAATCACATTAGCTAGTGGTCACAAGGAACATGCTGTGCTGGCAGCAGATGGCACAAACTGTCACTTTAACGTGGGGCAGGACAAGGGTCTTCTCAATCCAATGTTCTGGGGATGAACCCCTGGAACCTACAATCAGCAGTTTAGGCATAAAATTAACCCAAGGAATTAGATGTACACCATTCCTGGGAAAACTGAGAAAAGTCACTCAAGGTACTTCCTATTGCAACTTTTTCACAGAACTCAGACTATTTTACAGATCTGCCCGATTAGCTGGGACAGCAGGAGCTGGGAACCAACCTCATTAGGGGTGTCTCTCCCGAGACAGAGAGGGTGTCTTGAATGTGTGCATGTGAAACCCCACAGAAAGCCACAGCTAGGTTATGGAGAGAGTGAATGCTAACCTCCCCAGTACTGGCAGAGAGGAGAGGGCACAAGCTCACGATGCCTGTACCAAGCTCCTCCTGTTGGCATGGCTGGTCACATCTGGGTGTACTGCAAATAGCCTAGTCGGTCTGACGGAAAACTGCAATGGCAAAGCCCTAGAGAATGAACAACCTATCTCCATAACAATCTTGTTTACAGCACCGTCTTGTGACTTGAGACTTTTGGAAACTGCATGGGACAGTGCTTCCACTCTCTAACTGCCCTCCTCTTTGTTTGGTTTGGTTTTGTTCGGTTCTTTGAGTCGGAGTCTCGTGTAGCCCAAGCTGGCCTTGAACTCATTGTGAAGTCGCGCACGACTGTGAATTCCTGATCCTCCTGCTTCTACCGCCCAAGTGCTAAGATGATAGCATGCAAGACCATGCCTATCCCCTTGGTTTATTTCTACAATATATAATGTCATCACATCCCAAATAGTGTATTCAGGAATTCAATTGTTTTACTTGCTGTTCACTAATGGCTTATAAAAATAGCAAACACTAAGCTGTCGTAGCCCAACAGTGTTACAGGGAAGTTGGGTAGTCACCACCATAGCAGTACAATGGTGGAAGTTAACTCTTGATTTCCACAAAGAAGCAGGCAAGGGCCTAGAAGGGAAAGAAATGCTGACTTGTCTATCACCACTGACATTCCAGAGAGCTCAATCTCTAAGGATTTCTGAAGTGGCAAATAAAAATGACTCAGTGAGTGATTTTTTAAAATAATGTAATTGGGTAGAGAAGCACAGCATTTAGAGTCTCAGCATAGTCCTGATCTCAGCACAAACCCCTCCACACGCCACAGATCTCTCTCAGTATTTAAGTTCTCTGTGTAGCACCATTTTAGATCTCTGTATGACATTCAAATTTCAACCCTTATATCAAAATCACTATTTGTAAACTATGACAGGGAGAATTAGCCTAGTTATCCAAAGTCTATAATAAAGTCTTAGAAAGCTTATTAAAAGTTTTCTGGGGCTGGTTAGATGGCTCAGTGGTTAAGAGCGCCGACTGCTCTTCTGAAGGTCCCGAGTTCAAATTCCAGCAACCACATGGTGGCTCACAACCATCTGTAACGAAATCTAATGCCCTCTTCTGGAGTATCTGAGGACAGCTACAGTGTATTTACATATAATAAATAAATAAATCTTTAAAAAAAATTAAAAAAAAAAGTTTTCTGAATAAAAACAGTTGTAACTTCTTCCCACTCTATGTTTCTTACTATAGAAAAAAATCTAATAGGTAGACTTTTCCATTTATAAATAAGGCAACAGAGTTCATGAATCCTGTTTACCTGCAAAGTCTCAATTTTTATTTTTTATTTTTGTAAAATACGTGAATGGAATAAATTTTGCAAAATATTTGAATGGAAAGATTGGTTCTTAACCAAATAACTCAGATGTACATATTTTAATGAAAATCTGAGGTAACGAAAGAAGTTAAAAGTTATTTAAATCAAATTAGCTTCCTAGAGTAAGCCACTTTCACAGAAAATACTAACATGAACAACTTTCAAAGCAGATCTGACACCTTCAAAAATAGGAATGGAATATTCTAATTTTTGTTGTTCTAAGCCAAATATGCTTGCTATTTTAAGCAATTGCAGTTTTGCGCCAGACATGACCAGATTGTCCCCTGAACTTGGGTAGCTCACCAGAAATATCCCAAACGCGGACAGTCTGGTCCAGGCTAGCTGATACCACCAGGTCTTCAGAGGGGTGGAACTGAGCACACATTACATAATGGTTGTGCCCCGTTAACACACTGCAAAGAAAAAAAAACATATTAAATTAAAGGCAGAAATCAATAGCCCCCCTAAGTTAAATAAATGCCTTTCCTTCATAGTCAATAAATGCTTATCTAATTGTATTTTTTGTGGAGGCAAGGTAACAACTTTGAACTAGCAATAAGCAATGCCACAGCTTCTTTTAAAAACATGTATTTCTTTTTTGTCCAGGCTGTGCTGGTGCATGCCTTTAATCTCAGAACCCAGGAAGCAGAAGCAGGGGGATCTCTGAGTTCAAGGCCAGCCTGGTCTACAGACAGACAGACCTCCAGGATAGCTACGGCCACACAGAGAAGCCCTGTCTTAAAAAATAAAACAAACAAAAGGTGTTTTTTAGTATTATTTTCTTATTGGGGGAGCAGCAGCAGTGGGAACCATGCAGTCAGTTCTCTCCTTCCACCTTTGCATGGGTCAGACTCAGGGTGCCAGGCTTACATGGCACCTTTCTCCATGAGCCAGCCATCTTTGCCTGCTCCAGGAAGTCTCTTCCTGACACTAAATGTTTAAAATTCAAATATCATTAATTTCTTGGAACAGAGATTATACAATTCTCTCAGATTAAGGACATAAAAATATGAAATAATTCTTATAAGAAATATACTTTATAGACTTTAGTAGGATACCTTTAAAGGCTGTGGCTCTACACAGTCCCTACCTCTTATGTGAATTCTAGAGGACCAGTTCAAACATGAAGACCTACTGCCCAGATCCCAATTCAAGTTTTATAGGACTAGAACTGAAAAGCAGCTTAACATTCTATTCTAAAAGCCTACTTACATGCCTTTCTCCCTGTTAAGATATTACAAATCCAGATTGATGATATTATACTGAAAAGGATCCTAAAAGATGATCAGCAATCAATCAGCAGACATGGCCCACAAAGGAAGGAAGATGAGTGATCTGAAAAGCAGCTGACTATATATAAAAATCTAGAAAGAATTAAACCTCTTTTGAGGCTACTGCCTCTTGGTTTACCAGACACAGGTTCTAGACTGCCAGTTCCACACCCGAATGGTCTGATCATCTGAGGCGCTCAGAATCCAAGGATATTCCTGAAAGACATTTCAGACAAGACTCTGAACAATCTTGTGCTGTCAGGCCAGAGCCTTGTACATGTTTGACAAGTGTTCCATCATCCCCAGGCCTTGGTTTTTTAGACAGGGTCTCACTGTTTAGGCCAACAGCTACTTACATGATGAAAAAATGTTGTACGGATATAATCCAAATGCCCAAGCAATGTAAACAGGCAGCGCCGAAGTTTGTAATTCCAAACCTGCAAAGACAGAGAGTCAACAAAAGAGGATGTAGATGTCTTGGGCTTCTGAAAGGTTTACCAGGTTTCTTTTTGTTTGCTTGTTTGAGACAGGGGTTTCACATAGCCCAGGTGGTCTTTGCACTTGCTACATAGCCAACAATGACCTTCAATTGCTAATTCTCCCGCCTCCAAGTCCTGAGCGCTAAGAATTACAGGTATACATGCCCAGTTTTATATGCTGCCGAACTTCATGAACACTAGATAAGTGTTCCACGTAAATGAGCTATACCCTCAGCCCCTTCATCTGTTTTTAGAAGTCTGATGTTGCTGCCCTGCCTTTTACTTTTATTACAGTGAGTCTTCACAGAACTGCCTCCATGCTATTTAATATCTCACCTGAGAGTAAGGCACTAGGATTATTAACGAGCTCCTAACTTGGCAATCTAAAGGTTTCTTCTTAGTCTGGATCTCATTCTTTATCTTTCCCGAATTTCCTTCCTCCTTGGCATCTTAGAAGGTTTGCTTTTCCTTGGTTTATCTCCAAACTATAAAATTACTCTTTCCTATACCAATGCTTCTTTTCCCCTTTAGGGTGGTGTTTAATAAAGATATCCCTTTTTCTTTTTTCTTCCCCCCCTCCCCCCCACCCCCCGAGACAGGGTTTCTCTGTGTAGCCCTGGCTGTCCTGGAACTCACTCTGAAGACTAGCCTGGCCTCGAACTCAGAAATCCGCCTGCCTCTGCCTCCCAAGTGCTGGGATTAAAGGCGGGCGCCATCATTGCCCAGCAATAAAGATATCTTAAAGCAGACTTAAGCACAAGGGTTGAGAGAAAGAGAGGTACTCCGAAGAAAGGAAGACACTTCCAAGAACTTTTCAAAGAGAAGTCACAGAATGTAAGACACACCCACCTGTGGGCATGGGCTCAAGGGAAAGTCGCCTCTGTCTTTTAAGATGATCATTTGCCCGTTATTCAAACTGTTCCCTATGCAGCATCTTCCTTCTACACTAGGACCTTAGCTCCCTCTTTGACAAATCCCAAATATCTCTCTTCAGTGAGTCTGAGGTAGCGCAAGGACATCAGAGCCAATGTGGAACTATGCATTCCCCCAAACTCCAGAAAACTGTACCCACTCCAGCTTTGTCTTTCCAAGTTAATGACATCCTCTTAGGGCTGGGGGTGTAACTGAGTAGTAAAGTACTCGCCGAGCACACGGGGCCCTAAGATCAACCCCCAGCACTGAGGGGAAAACACAGCAATGGTGTCTCATCCACTTTTCTCCCTATCCCTCCAGCAGTCTTCACAAGTACCCACTCTTGCTTAAGCTTTCCTCTTTACTCAGATGGTGTTGCCTAAGTTCAGGCTCTGCTCACTTGCCAACGCATTTATAAGATAATTTTCTTATGGGTATCTATCTCTCTAGACCTTCCCAACTCATCCAATACCAACTGGAGATTCTCAAACACACCCAGCTATGCCACGTCCATCTCTGTACCTGGACTGTTCTTTGAGTATTTATTATTATATCAGTCACCAAACTACACATATTATGTGAGTGTACATTTATCCCTGTGTTAAAGTCTCTTTGAGAGCAGAAGTCACTTTGTATCCATCTTTCAATACCCACACAGTAAGCTTCTGGGATACAATAAGTGTTCAGTAAGCACTTGCTGGGTAAGTGCTCTGGATAATGTTACAAGTCGAAGTTTGTACACATGAATTCTCCTGTCTTTCAGTTCTTTCCGTAATTCTCAAACCTTACCACCACATTCTCCTAGTTATTACTCCCAGCCACGACAGATCCCCTGTACCTTAATCTTATAGTCATCGCCTCCAGAGACGAACAGTGGCTGCTGCTTATGGAAGTCAATGCCACGCACTGGACCTAGGGAAGGAGACAGGCAATGTCCAGTAAGGAAAGTTATCCTCTAACGTCTTTGTCAAAGGCATTTTAAAAAATGATTTATTTGTGAACACGTGATTGGGTGCACATGTGCAGGTCAGGAGACAAGCTGCAGTCAGTTCTCGCCATCTACCACGTGGGTCCTGGGGATGGAACTGAGGTATTCAGACTTGACAGCACTGCTTTATTCTGAGCCACCTCACCAGTTCCTACTACGGTTCTTTTTCTTTTAAACAAAAGCACAAATCCACTTCATCTATTTAATTTTCTTTAGTTTAAACCCGGGTTGGGTACAGCATCACCCATTGGACAAATTCTCTGTCCATTGGCCTTCGCAGGAAGGTTGCTTCAGAACGTGGCACAAACCATGCCTCTGTTTCTCTGGCCAGAGTTACTTTCCCTGGGTCACTCTGGTCCTGTTTGGTTTGCCTCCAGGAGTCACTGCACTATTTTTGCTTTATACACATATGCACACCTCTTGCCCAAGTAGAATTCAGTTTCATCTCAGGCATAAACACCTTCAACTTCAAGAAGAGCTGTGTGCTCTCTTTGGTTTCAGAGACCTCACTCCTAGCTAGCAAAAATGGCCTTGCACCACAGCCTTCCAAATATTTTTGCTCACAGATGCACTAATATTATTTTTCTCCCTCTCCTCCTCCTTCTTTTTCCTCCTCTTCTTCTTTTTCTCCTCCTCCTCCTTTTTTTTTTTTTTGAGACAAGATTTCTCTGTGTAGCCCTGGCTGTCCTGGAACTTACCATGTAGACCAGGCTGGCCTCAAACTCAAAGAGATGTGCCTGCCTCTGCCTCCTGAGTGCTGGAATTAAAGGTGTGTGCCACCAACACTTGGCCCTAGTAAAACTCTTATTTGTAGTTTTTGTCTGTTTCTATCCCCTTTTACTTCCACATTCTTTACTTTTAGGGGAAATTCTTATCAAACTAGGATTCTTATGGGGGGGGGTGATAAATATTTGCCCTTTAAAAAATTCGCTTTTATTTTGTATATGTACATGTGCACATGTGTTTAAGTGTCAGTGGAGGCCAAAAGAGAGTATCACGTGCCATGAGCTATAGTTCCAAGTGATTATGAGCTTTGGATTGATAGAGATATTTGAGTTCAGGGAAGTGTATTCAAGTCTTCTGAAAAGAACAGCTAGCACTTTTCACTACTGAGCCATCTCTTTTAATTTTTCCCTAGAAATTGACTTACCATCATGTTCATCAAATTTGTCAATTAGGGTGCACATCCGATAGTCCCATAACTGGATGACCCCATTGTGTAAACTGGTCAGGATCCAGGGTCTTTTAGGATGAAAACTAAGGCCTGGGGAAGGGGAAAAAAGCAGAAAGGTATACAATGAGGTAAGGTCCCTGATATCTTCTTTTGTCATGTATGAAAAAAAAAAAAAAAGGAACAACTAGATTTAACCAGAGGCTATCTATCTATCCCTTCAATATACCTGATAACTTTTCCCCTAATTTTTAAAGATGCATCTCTGTGTAGCCCTGGCTGTCTTGGAATTTGCTCTGTAGACCATACTGCCCTTGAACTCACAGAGATCCACCTGCCTCTGCCTCCCTGAGTACTGAGATTAAAGGTGCACAGCATCACCACCTGGCTGATAACTGCCTTTTTATTGGATACCAAATACAGTATTTTTTTTGTTAGGTATTTTGTTAAATATTGTTAGGCTTTGTTCTGAGGTGCAACTTAGTTGGAATCAACAGATCTAACTTGGTTTTGTAACTGGGGGTCTACAGCTACCAGTACAGTCTAGGTCTAACTTGGAACCACTGCTAAGGGAAGACCCACCAGAGGGTCTATAGGATGCTCAATACTATCAAGAAATCTGCTGTTCTTATAGAAGCAGAGACTATTTCTAGCCTTATGTGAACTCCAAGAAAAGTTGCTTTCTCTTTTTATTTAAAAATTACTATTAAGATTTTTTTAATTATGTTTTTAACTATGTGCAGATTTGTGCTTATGTACAGGTATGTACATATGAGTGCAGGTATCTATGAAGGCCAGAGGTGTTGAGTACCCTGGAACTGGAGTTACAGGTGGTTGAGAACCACATGGCATGACTTCTGGAAACTCAATTTGGGTCCTCTGGAAGAGCCACAAGTGCTCTTAACCACTAAGCCATCTCTCTAGCCCTCAATTATTAATTTTTCTTTCTAAGAAAAGACAGACCTCACTCTTCTGTCTAGGCTGGCCTCAGAATCATAATCTTGCCACCTTAGTCTCCCAGTCCTAGGATTTTAGGTATGTACAATTACCATAACTACCTCTTAAGTTTTTAAATGTAATTTTTATGCGTATGGTATTTTGCCTGGATGTGTCCATGTGTACCACATGCATGCCTGGTGTTTGCAGGAGACAGAAGAGAGGGTCAGATCCTTTGGAAGTGGAGTTACCAACGGTTATGAGCTACCATGTGGATGCTGAGAACTGAACCTGGGCCCTCTGCAAAACAGCAAGTGTTCTTAACCACTGAGCCATCTCTCCAGGCCCACAACTACCTTTTGATGTTTTTTTTCTTCCTAAATTTTGGATATTTTTCATGTATGCATGTACCTATCAATACTCTGACAAAGGCTCAAGGGAATCCATACAGACCTCTGGCGCACTCCCTTTTCTGGGCTTTTCCAAGCATACTTTAACATCTTTGTTGCCTCAAATGCTGAGCTCTGCTCCTCGGCTGGACCACAGGGTTCCTCCCTCCCTCGTCCTTCACTGCAGCCTGGCGTTTCTCTCTAAGCACTAACGTAAACAAACATAGGATCTGTCCTGTTTATATTCCTTCCCTCAAAAAATAATTCCCAGTACTCTTTACCGAACAATGTCTGAAACCATTGTAATTTTGTTTAGATGTTTAGCAATTTAAGGCAGGAAAACAAATCTAGTCCTTGTTACTCCATCAGGATGACAAAAGGAAACACTACAAGAAAGGACTGTTAACAGTCTGAAGTGTGCCCTTCAGGTTTTTAGTTCAGATACATATACATTTTGTGAACATGGAATTATACCCCTTTCTCACTTAAATATATGACATAAACCTTTTTTACACTTCATTTAACAGAAACTCATTCTTTTTTATAGCTGTAAGGAACAACGACACTACACTTAAAAATTTTAATGACACTTATTTACTATGTGTGCACGGTGAGTTTTCACATGGGCACACATGAGCCATAGTGCATATGTGCAGGTCTGCGGACAACTTGCAGGTGTTAATTTCCTCCTCCTACCATATGATATGGGCCCTAGAGACTGAGCTCGGGGCATTAGGCTTGGTGGTAAGCACTAACCACTGAGTCACCTCACTAGTCTATCACATTTTAGGCTGTTTTGGAGATGGACATTTACTTCAGTGGAAGAAGACTGGCTTGTCTAGCTCTGCGTATGATCACTAGCACGCGCGCGCACACACACACACACACACACACACACACACACCTGTAATGCTACATCTGGGAGGTTGAAACAGAAACACTGAGTTTGAGGCCCAGGTGGGCTATTTAGTGAGACACTGTCTTTAAAAAACAAAACAATACAACCACCACCACCAACAACAAAACCCTTACTCTTAGAAAACATTAAATTTTACTTTTAGTTCCTGACTATATAAAAGATCTACTGAATGCAGGTGGTGGTAACACATACCTTTATTTCCTTGGGAGGCAAAGGTAGGCAGATCTCTGAGTACAAGGGCAGCCTGATCTACACAGTAAGTTTTGGGCAAGCCAGGGCTACATAGAGAAATCCTGTCTCGGAAAACAAACAAACTAACCCACCAAACCAAACCTACAAATAAAAAGGTCTATTGAAGATACTTCTATAGATAATCTTGGCCAATTGCTTTAGGCTAAAGACTTGAGAAATGAATGGTTACAAGACAGAACATGTACACTGGAAATTCTCTGTTACATCTACTTGTGAGGGTCTATATATGTTTGTGTGTAAATGCAATGGCACACATGTATGAAAAGCAGCTTTCTCATTCCATCGTGTGGTCATGGGGAATCAAGCCTTGGTGACAGGCACCTTTACCCACTGAGCCCTTACTGGCTTAGAACATGTACATTTAATGTTTTGGTAAATTTTTTTTCAAGTTTTTTCAGAGCTAAGGTTTCTCTGTGTAGTCCTAGCTGTTTAGTGCAGGCTGGTCTCAAACTCAGACATCTGCCTGCCTCTGTGCCACCACACCAGGAATGTTTGGGCTTTTCACAACATGGCCTCACTTTGTTGTCTAGGCTGGTCTCAAACTTGTAGCAACCATCTTGCCTTAGTCTCCCATGTGCTGGGATTACAGGAGTGAGTCACCACATCCAACCCTGGTAGCTAGTCCTTAGTTGTAAAAACATTATATGAATATACTCTCATAGCAAGTGAATGAAGGCACTATTTTGCGTGATGTTTCTTTTATTTTTACAGTAGACTCTTAACACCGTCCCGTGGAGCGCAGTTGTGAACCACATGTCATGAGTGATGAGAACAAAACTTTGTGCGGACAGTATGCCCTCTTAACTGATTCAGCGCTCTTAATGAACTCTCAAATACTGATTTCCCTAACGCTTTTCTAGTGCGCAAGAAGAAATCTGAAAAGAGCTCATAGAAAATGAAGCTCATTTCAACTACTCAAATACCAGAGACTCGTTTGTGTTTGTTCTTTTTATTAAGTACATGCACAGGTGAGTTCAGGTACCCACAGAGCCCAGAAGAGGGGTCAGGTCACCTGGAGCTGGAATTACAGGTGGATGTGAGCTGCTGAATGGGGAACCAAACTCATGTCCTCTGAACGAACAGCAAATCTTGTTAACTGGGCCAACTCTGCAGCCCTAAAACCTTTTTTTTTTTTAGAATAGGATCTCAGTGTGTCTCAGTGTAGCTTTGATTGGCCTGCGGCTCGATACGTTGACCAGGCTGGCCTCTAACTCACAGAGATCCACCTGCATCTGGCTCCTGAGTGTTGCAATTAAAGCCACCATGACTGGCACCAGAAGTGATAATTCTTTTCTCTTCTTCTTTTTTTTTTTTGCCATTTTGAGATAAGGTCTCTCTATGTAACCCTGGTGGTACTAAGAATTCTTACTGGCACCCTTTATAATCAAATTTCTCATGACACTTAGAAACTGCCCAGAATATAGCCTCACATTAAAGGACCTCCAGTTTCTGAATTACTAAGTCTGGCCGGGCACTATTATAAACACAGTTAATATACTTTCTCATTTTAATTCTCTTTATAAGGAAGTGTTAACTATCCTTATTTTTAAAGATAAGAATATAGAGATTTAGAGATAGTAAGCAAGCCACCTAAGGCAGCTTGTTAGTAGATATTTCAGAATTCCTAAGCCAGTCTGATTGACTCCAATAAACAAATTCTAAACCACTTCACTATAACACATATCATGAAGTAGTCCAGATATATATTTTTATCAGATTTCCATAGACTTAATTTTTCTAATATCGACATTTTCAAAGAGTGTGATCTCAGGCCTTTGTCTTTCAAGACTTATGACCAAAAATTTAGCTGTTTACCTGGTATTCAAATCTAACACAAAGCATCTTGTATTTCACCGGACAATCTTACCTAGGCTTGGGACCTGATGGGGCAGTGGGCCTCCATCCTCTCACTCCAAATAAACCAAAAATAAAGAAAGAAAGAAAATAAGTCCAGCGGAAGCTCTGGACATCGAAATGGTGCAGACGGGCTACTGGAGTAGCCCGTGACAGAAGCGGAGACTCAAACCCCAGAAATACTCCATACAACCTGGTCATCAGAAAGCATCCAAGTCTTAAGAACAGAAAGGGCTGGCACACACACACACACACACACACACACACACACACCCAGAGGAGGTGGCTGGAAGGAGTAGGGAGCGGGCCTAAGGTTAAACTCTCCTACCACGCAGAAAGGAACCAGGACACGAGATGTCCCAGGACATACGAAGCAGCGCGGACTGCAGACTCCACTAACCCTAAGCCGTTCCCTCGGTTATTCCTCCGGGTTCTTCCAGGAGGCTCGACGCGGTCAGCGAGTCCTGCCATTCTCTCTTCCTTGGTGACAGCACCACCACCCCCAACACCCAACCTCCGCTGTTCCCCGTTTCTTCTCCACTACCTTTGACCCGTGCGCTCTTCGTCTCGAATTTGGTTAGCATCCTTCAGGCCTCGGGCTCCCAGGTCAGGTTAGCGGGCCCCGCCGCTCCCGGTGGCACTCCCAAGGCTTCCACGTCAGCTACCCCCGGGTCGCGGCTCCCGGAAGTTCCTCGGACAAGGACTTCCGGTCTCTGGAGCGCTGGGCCACAGAGACGATGCTAGCGGAAGCCTAGAGAGGCCGCTACGAGCCTGGAAGGGACCTGAGGCTTCCGCCCAGCGGAGAGGCAAGATGGCTACGACTAGGGGCGGCTCTGGGCCTGACCCAGGAAGTCGGGGTCTTCTTCTTCTGTCTTTTTCCGTGGTACTGGCAGGTGAGGTTACCCCACCCCGGAGCTCTGGTCTTTAAGAAGAGCCGTCCGGAACGGCCCATCGCTAGTGCAGGCCATGTCCTTCTGGTTCCGATTGCCCCTCTGTCCCCCGCCCTGGAAATCCTTCTTGTCTTTCGTTCCCATGACATAAGTTCCTCCTTTGCCTGGACCTGCATTTCCTTAGTTCTCTCCAGCCCTTTTCTGGGTTTTCAGCCTGATTCTCTTCAACCTTTCTCGCATGCCTCGTTCTCTGTTTAAAGCCCAGCCACCCCACCAGCCATCAAAAGGGACAGGTGTGAAAAGCTCAGCCCCCTTCCTCCGGTTTAGTATGTTTGAGATCAAAACAGTCTCGTTTCGTGGTCTTTGTGCAACATTGAAAAAATGAGAGCCCCCGTTTCCTCCTGTTGGTTCTAGCCTAAATTTGTGTTCCTTGTTTTCTTAGCTTACTAAAGTGAGGCTAACGTTAGCTTAGCTGCTTTAAACTGTTAAGAGGGAAGTAATGATTCAAGGACTCTTAGACGTTTAATGTATATGAATATTTTCTTTTTTTTCCAATCTAATGTCTATTTAGTGATCTTTCAAATATGAAGTACAATCAGTAACACCCTGTAATTATTTATAGTGTGTTCAACTAAGAGTTAAGCAAATATATATATATATATATATATATATATATATATATATATATGTAATCTTTCTAGGTAAGCCCTGAAATGCAGCCATTTCCTTGTATAGCCATGACTCCGTCTTTCTCAACATTCACATTGCTTTTGATTAGCTTCAAGGGAGGAACTGTAGCTGTTCCATAATCTAGGTGCGTGGGCAAATGGTCTGATATTTCATTAACTGAACAGGTGTGTGGCATAAGGTTTCTCCTCCTAGGTCTGTTCAGATTCTTAGGTGGTTTTTGTTGTTAATGCTTTTCTTTGTTTGGTTTTGGCAATCTATATTCTTAGAACAGAGCTCTTTTGATAACTAATTAGTAATGTACATGCAAGCTAAAAAAAAAAGCAGACTTGTTTAGCCCTGAAACTTGACGCCGGCACATCTGAAGTCAAAGACTTTTGACAATTACCTTTTAGCTTTATAGTTAATCGATCATCATGGAGTCTAATAACTTTCTAAAATACACAGCTACAACACTTACGTTCCAATAATGTGGCCAAGAAGTGAAAAGAATGATCTAATTAATCTTGTATTAGACAGTATGATCATGAATGCTTTACCGAAACCATGAATCAAGCTGATGATGATAGAGGCTAATACCAAATTATCTTTCACTTTTTCCTAATACTGTTTATCTTCTGATCAGGATTGTGTGGGGGAAACTCAGTGGAGAGGAAAATCTACATTCCCTTAAATAAAACAGCTCCTTGTGTCCGCCTGCTCAACGCCACTCATCAGATTGGCTGCCAGTGTAAGTTGGAATTGGAATTTGTATTTGTGGTCATTAATAATTCAGTTTGTATCCTAGATACTCAGAAATACTCATATCCTGCTTAGGAGTCTTGGCATTCAAATTATAATGTATGTATAGAAAGTGATTATCATCCGTCAAACCAGGCAAGATAATTAATAAGAGCTAAAACTTAGTAAATGCTCTTTTAAAGTGTGCATTTTATTTTATTTATTTATTTATTTTTTTCGAGACAGGGTTTCTCTGTGTAGCCCTGGCTGTCCTGGCACTCACTTTGTAGACCAGGCTGGCTCGAACTCAGAAATCCGCCTGCCTCTACCTCCCGAGTGCTGGGATTAAAGGCGTGCGCCACCACGCCCGGCTTGTGCATTTTATTTTTGCCTCTGCAACAATCCTTGTTATTAACATTGTACAAATGATGAAACTAAAACTTGAGAAAAATGGATTAACTTTCCCAGCAGGATCATGCTAGTAAGAAATCAAGCTAGGATCTTGTCTTAGTCAGGGTTTCTATTCCTGGACAAAACATCATGACCAAGAAGCAAGTTGGGGAGGAAAGGGTTTATTCAGCTTACACTTTCCACATTGCTGTTCATCACCAAAGGAAGTCAGGACTGGAACTCAAGCAGGGCAGGGAGCAGGAGCTGATGTAGAGTCCATGGAGGGATATTACTTACTGGATTGCTTCCCCTGGCTTGCTCAGCCTGCTCTCTTATAGAACCCAAGACTGCCAGCCCAGAGATGGTCCCACCCACAAGGGGCCTTTCCCCCTTGATCACTAATTGAGAAAATGCCTTACAGTTGGATCTCATGGAGGCATCTCCCCAACTGAAGCTCCTTTCTGTGTGATAACTCCAGCCTGTGTCAAGTTGACACATTAAAAACCAGCCAGTACAGATCTGAACCTGGTGGGATTCTCAGCTATCTTACCATAGAGTTCTCTAAGGTAAAAGAAGTCTCATAGTCGATGAGGTCAAGTCATCACTCTGTCCTCTGAGTGATCTCTTTTGAACCAAAATGACCCTTTTCCCCCCTTTGAGACACAGACTTGCTAGGTAACCCAGGCTGGCTTTGGCCCTCTGCTGAGTTCTGGGACTACAAGCATGTGCTGTTTGCTGAGTTTTGTGCCACACATGGGCCACTGTTTGCTATTGTTGTTATTTTGTGATGCTGTTGATTGAAACCCAACCATCAAGCTAGTACCCCAAACCCCCAAGTCAGCCTCTTCAAGAGCGATAAACTAGTTGAAGCAAAGGCAGGCTAAGTAAGGCTGGAGAGAGGGCACAGTGGTTGAGAGCGCTTGCTGCTCTTGGAAAGGGCTGAATTTTGGTTCCCAGCACTCACATGGTAGCTCTCCTCCATCTATCACTCCAGTTCCAGATCTGATGTTTCTAATCTCCACTGATACAGGCACCAGTGTGCACATTATATACATGCAGGCAAAACACTCATACACAAAAATATTCTTTAAATTGTTTTTTATTTTTATTTTCTTAAACCAACTGAGGGCTGGGGGAATGACCCAATAGGTAAAAGCTCTTGGGCACGCATGACAGTCTGAATTTGAATCTTTCTAACTCACATTTTTAAAAAAGCTATAGGCATAACATGACTTATAATTCTAGCGCTTCTGTGGAGAGATGGGAGGTAGAGACAGAAGAATCCCTGTTTACTTATAGGCCAGGTAGTCTGTTGTCTAGAACAGAAAAACAAAGAGATCCTGTCTCAGATAAGGTAGAAGACAAGGCAAGAATATGTATCTGAGATTGTCTTCTGGCAGGCATTCGCATATAGGAATGTCCACACACATACACACAAGCGCCAAATAAGGGCTGGGGATGTAGCTAATTGGTAGCGTGCATTACTAGCAAATACACAGTCCTGGTTTCAGTCCCCAGCACCATATAAATTGTATACAGTGGCACTGTCATAATCATAACACTCAGAGGTAGGTTGCTAAAGCCAGCCTGAGCTAGAGCCCTATTGCTCTTCCCATCTGCCAGATAGTTGCAAGGAAAAAAATGAATGAAGTATTTGGAGTTATCCTTGTGCTTTGTGAATGTGTTGCAGAACAGAATACCACAACAACACTACCGTCCTCAGCACTGTATACATTGCTGGAACTGTAGCTCGGTGGTAGAGCACTCGCCTAATATGCGCAAGGCCCTGAACTCAGCCTCCGGGTACTATACATATTAAGGAAATAAAATAAAAATCACAGCTTGTTTTCTGCTTAAGCTATCATCAGGCTTTAGTCTTTTACAGATAGCAGCTCTGTGAGGATATAATTTTGCAGATAAGCAAGGTCTGATCTTGGAGGTCTGATCTTGGCTTTACCATCAGATTGATCACTTCTGAGTCTTAGGATCGTTTTAATTATAGCTGTAATAGTGATGCACAAAGCTAAGCATCAAAGGGGCGCTTTTTCTCTTTTCTTTTCTTTTTTTTTCTTTTTGTCTTTTTTCTGTTCTTAAGACAGGATCTCAGCTAGGCGTGGTGGTGCATGCCTTTAATCCCAGCACTCAGGAGGCAGAGGCAGGTGGATTTCTGAATTCGAGGTTAGCCTGGTCTACAGAGTGAGTTCCAGGACAGCCAGGGCTACACAGAGAAACCCTGTCTCGAAAAAAAAAAAAAAAAAACAAAAAAAAGAAAAAGAAAAAGACAGGATCTCATTATATAGCCCAGGCATGGTCCTCCATTCCCTGATTCAAACACTTTTTAAGTAAATGTTTGTTATTGCTGTGGAATAAAATGTCCAACAGTATTGTGTGATTGCCAGGAGCCTTCCACCTTGGTAAAAAGAAACCCAGTTCCAGAAAAGTAGGGAATTTGCTCGGGGAGTTGGGTATTACTTTCCACCTATACTTCTGAGAGCTATAATACAAGCTAATTGTTCCATTATCCCTGTACAGGAAGCACTGCAAGTAGATTCACTGGTTTCATAAAGCCTCAAGGTTTTTGTTGGGTTTAGTTACTTATATCTGAGCTGTGGATGAAGGAGAAGCAGGTCTAGGACAGGCTGAGATCAGACTTGACTAAGGACCCCATCATCCTGAAGCTGGGCTCTAAAGACTCCCGGAGAAGAGGAATTTCGCTGCAGGTTCTTTAAGCAGCCCTTGGGAAGCAAAGCTGTAGCCTCGAGAGATAAAGCCAAGGCCAGTGCAGAGAGGAAAGGGGATTGGAGGGGCGGGGCTGGACTCTGGCCATTTCCTCATGAGGATCTTGTTTCTTTCTCAACCTACTTACTTCTGAGTCTTGCTTCATCTTATCTGTCCATTCCTTCACAGGCAACACCCTTTTTAATTAGGGTTGGGAACCTAATGAAACTTAAAAAAAAACAAAAACCAAAACAAAACAGAATGGAACTCTGGATTTGACTTTCGGATTATAATGACCTACTTGTATAGATCCTTAAAGTGCTCAAAGAGAGCTATGTAACTTTGTTTTCCCTCCCTCCATCCCTGCTGTCTAAGGTGATAGGGATAAGAAAGCTGTTTCTTGCTGTAGGTCCAGAGAAAGCAAACACTTTACTTAAAACTATGCAGTCACCTGTAGGGATGCAGGTGGAAATCTGGGCTTTTCTAGTCCAGGGTGACAGTTTGTTTCCTCCCTGTCCTCCCTGGTTACTGTTACTGATTTTTAACTCGCCACACTAGCTTTTCTTTTTCTCACATCTTAAGAGCTTTAGGAAGTATTGTTTTCCTCTTTTTATTGTTGTTTTTCTTAAAACCTTTGTTAGTATCCTCATCTTAACTAAAACTGTCCCAGGCCCTCTATTTCTTCCATATTTTATCATTGCCACAGACATTAAGTTAAGTATTTACTGTGCCTATACCGTAGACAGATGTTCTAGACCCTTCTGCTATATTTACTTTTTATTAGATCGCCTGGGAGAAGAATTCTATTTGGTTAATAATTGTGAAGTAGGGGGCTGGTGAGATGGCTCAGTGGGTAAGAGCACCCGACTGCTCTTCCAAAGGTCCAGAGTTCAAATCCCAGCAACCACATGGTGGCTCACAACCATCCGTAACAAGATCTGGCGTCCTCTTCTGGAGTGTCTGAAGACAGCTACAGTGTACTTACATATAATAAATAAATAAATCTTTTAAAAAAAAAATAATTGTGAAGTACATGATTTTTTAAAAAAGATTTATTTATTTATTTTATGTAAATGACTACATTGTAGCTATACAGATGGTTGTGAGCCATTGTGTGGTTGCTGAGAATTGAACTCAGGACCTCTGCTCGCTCCAGCCCATTTATCTATTATTTATCTATTATTATATTTAGATTTATCTATTATTATATGTAAGTACACTGTAGCTGTCTTTAGACACACCAGAAGTGGGCATCAGATCTCATTACGGATGGTTGTGAGCCACCATGTGGTTGCTGGGATTTGAACTCAGGACCAGAGCAGTCAGTGCTCTCTTTCCCGCTGAGCCATCTTACCAGCCCTAATTGATGGTTTTTAATCTTCTGTGAGTTACAAGTATTTTAATGCTGTGGTCTAGAAGCCTCGTTCTCAAGTCTGATTGTGTATATTGAAGAATTACATTTGGTAATTTTAGAAAATACACGTATCAGCTAGGCGTGGTGGCACATGCCTTTAATCTCAGCACTCCGGAGGCAGAGGCAGGCAGATTTCTGAGTTTGAGGCCAGGCTGGTCTACAGAGTGAGTTCCAGGACAGCCAGGGCTACACAGAGAAACCCTGTCTCGAAAAACAAAAGAAAAAAGAAAAAGGAGAAAATGCATGTATCCAGGCCCCATCAAGAAAAGCCAAGCGTTTATGTTTTCCTAAAGGTGTGGCTAGAGTACAGCTCTCTGGCAATGGATTATTGTACACCAGGCCTTTGACTGGGTCCTTAGCACCAAAATAGTGGAGCAAAGAAGATCTTCCATTGTGGTTCTGTCCCACAGTCTGTGTTGAGGACTAGTATCTAAAATACATCTTGAATAGCTCATCACAGTCTTCAGTGAGGAGAAAATTCTCAGGGAGATCCTAGGACATCTCTACATGTTTCCCTAGAGTCTCAGGATAGTATGGTAAATTCCAGAAACACTGGACTGTGGCTTGTCAGTCTTCTAAGACAATATTTCCCAGTCTTGGCCACATCATGAGATGTGTAGAATGATATAATTTAGCATCCTAACATGTATAAAAATTACTTATAGACTCTCCTGTGTAAATAAAGCCTGTGCTCATTTGGACAACTCAGGGTCTTTGAAATATTAGGTCAAGAAAGACCTCAGTGGCCGGGCGTGGTGGCGCACGCCTTTAATCCCAGCACTTGGGAGGCAGAGGCAGGCGGATTTCTGAGTTCGAGGCCAGCCTGGTCTACAAAGTGAGTGCCAGGACAGCCAAGGCTACACAGAGAAACCCTGTCTCGAAAAACCAAAAAAAAAAAAAGAAAGACCTCAGTGGTCCAGGCCTACAGCGGGGACTCCGCTCTAGAGAACTCAAGAGTTCTAGATTAAACCACCTAAAACCGACCAGGAGCAAATAGAGGTATTCCCAGATGAGGCTGGAAAATGGTGAACCAAGAAAGATTAAGGCCATGGAATTTATGGCTTTTCAAAGGAAGATCAAAGCTGTAACTCTGAACGGGAAATGTAGAGTCTGACATTTTCTAGAGGAAAATGCAGATTTTGAAACTTGAGTGTCTAATGTTGTAGAATCTTGTGTATATAGGTAAGTGTTAGAATTGGGCAGAAAAGGTGAAAATTGCAGAGCCGTTCCAGCTCTAGTAAAAGGCCATCAGGTCAGCAAGGTGATTGCGAGTGGAAAGTGCTGGCTATAAAGACCTGATGACCCAAGTTCAAACTTAACCATTTTCCAGAAGGACCTCTAGTGAATCCACTTGGACTTCTGTTCTCCTTTTCCTCCTATGATGGAGCTGGGGTAGTGCAGCTCTTCACGTCTAGAAGTGGCGGTGTTTACCCTAATATTCTATGACATCCTTAGAGATAAAAGATCTGCTGAAGCTGGATGTGGTGGCCTTGAATCGCAGGACTTGGAAAGCAGAGGCAGGAGGATCACTGCAAATTCAAGGCCAGCCTGGTCTACACAGTCAGTTCAGGTCAGCCAGGGTTACATAGTGAGACAATTTAAAAAAAAAAAAAAGTCTGCAGACTTGTCAATTGTGGGAGCTTTAATATGACCCATTCTGTCCTGGCAGCTTCAATTAGTGGGGATACAGGTGTTATCCATGTAGTGGAGAAAGAAGAAGACCTGAAGTGGGTGTTGACCGATGGCCCCAACCCCCCTTACATGGTTCTGCTGGAGGGCAAGCTCTTCACCAGGTAAGAACTGGGTGTGTCTTCCCGGGATTGTGTGGAAAGAAAGAAAGAGTTGGTCCTTGTACCGAGTGGCACCTTCTGATGCTTTAGTCTCATAGGGGACAGGAGGCAGGGTTTGTATTCAGAAAAAAGGAGATGCCATCAAAAAGAATCCTCTTATATCAAAATCAGACCTTCAGGGAAGGACTGTCCAAAACCCCTCGGGTCGATGAAATACTGAACTCAGGTTGGACTGTAGTCCAGACTCAGAAGTTAAGCCCCAACAAGAGAAAACGTGGTAGTGCTGAGTCGCTAATCCTCCAGTTGTTTCCATCCTGAATATTAATCTGTCTGATACCTTCCTGTCTTCTTTCATGTCCTTCTCTCCATCCTAGAGATGTAATGGAGAAGCTGAAGGGGACAACCAGTAGAATCGCTGGTCTTGCCGTGACTCTAGCCAAGCCCAACTCAACTTCAAGCTTCTCTCCTAGTGTGCAATGCCCAAATGATGGGTTTGGTAAGAACCTCAAAAGATCCTGAGACCCTTCTGCTGCTCAAGAGTAATCGTTACTCCAGGGGCAGGGCAGTTCACACGCGTCTGTGTGGACTGTGAACAACTGTTATATCTCTGCTCCCACACCCCACCCTCACCCTTTGTCGACACATGCTTAGATACTGAATCTGCCAGCCTAGACTTCGCTAGTACCAGATTCTCTGTTTTGGCAGGGTTGGTGGTAGATTCATGACTGCTTCTTAGAGTTGCTGCCTCCTCTTGTACTCTTAGCTTCAGGCCAGTGATATCCTAATCTTCTCACCTCTCCTGGTCTCTTAAGTACTTGGTACTCAGTAAACCTCTCCTTACACTGCTCCTGCCTCCCACCTCTCCTGGTCTCTAAGTACTTGGTACTCAGTAAACCGCTCCCTACACTGCTCCTGCCTCCCACCTCTCCTGGTCTCTAAGTACTTGGTACTCAGTAAACCGCTCCCTACACTGCTCCTGCCTCCTTTTCTCCAGGTATTTACTCCAACTCCTACGGGCCAGAGTTTGCTCACTGCAAGAAAACACTGTGGAATGAACTGGGCAATGGCTTGGCTTATGAAGACTTTAGTTTCCCCATCTTTCTTCTTGAAGATGAGAACGAAACCAAGGTCATCAAGCAGGTACTGCCTCTGCCAGCTCAGGCAGTTCCTGTGAGAAAGAGGAGTATTTTCATGTTCTCGTGTCGTGTGGAGGGAGGCTTGTTCTGCTCCTACACACCTTGAAAAATGGCTCCTCAAAACAGCCAAGGAGCTTGGTCAAGTGTGGTGGTGCATGCTGCAGTACTCAGGTGGTAGAGACATGAAGTGTCAAGCCAACCATGCTGCATAGCAAGGCCCTGTCTCACAAACCAACACGAACTTGGAAGTTCATTATCTACTACTGTCCTGACGTTTCCCTCGATCTTGTCTTTCTTGTCTGGTATTATAGTAACGAAAGCTTTAGACTGGTCAGAAGTATGTGGAAGGAGAATATGAAACAAGATGTTCAGCCCTGGCTAAGTACCAGATAAAAAGAACATTGGATCAGGCATAGGCAGGCACATTGCCGAAAGTCCAAGGCCATTGTTCTAGGCCAGCCTGGGCAACAGAGTGAGAACAAAGCAAAGCTAGACGGGGAGAATTAGACTAGGAGCTGAGTTTAGTAAATCCCTGAGGTTCTGTGTGTGAGTATGGTGGTGTGTGTGAGGGGGTGTGTATATATGTGCACCTGTGTATACATGTGCGTGCGTGGGAACACAGTGTCATGACCAGAGGAGCACCTCAGATGTCATGCTCTCTCACTCTCCACCTTACACCCTGAGACTCCCTGGACCTCGGCTGGCAGCCAGCAGGCACCTACACTCAATCCTCTCGTCTCCCATCGTTGCTGGGGTTGCAGGTGCATGCTCGGCTTTCCCGGGGCTCGGATTGGAACATGTTTCACGTTTGCTCAGCAAACGCTCTTACCCACTGAGCCATCTCTCCAGCCCCCTAGGATCAGTTGTTGACAGCTCTAACTGGTCCTGCTTGTGTCTAGTCTAGCTTCTTCATGTTAAGATCAGTTAAAAGATCTGTCTTTAGAGTGACAAGATGAGTTGCTGGACGAGCTGTTGTGAGTTGTGATTTCTTATTTCTAGCCAGTGCTCCTTATATCAAGACACACTAAAGGCAGTGGCCAAACCCAGGCATGGTAGTGCACACCTACTGTCACTGCTCAGGAGACCGAAACAGGATTATGAGTTGGGGCCATTGTAAACTGTTAGGCTTGAGTTTATCTGCTCCAACCGATCTCTTGAGTCCATGCCATTTGTACTGATTGAGGAATTTTTCTCTTTGACCTTATATGGTTATCCCAGGACACCTGTAGCTTGGGGACTTATGTCTCCCAAAAGGGAGTGGCTTAAGAATGGAGCTGGGCCTTCCTGTCCCTGGAAAGCCAGAGAGGGCCTCCACAGCCAGCGGTCGAGGGCCTCCACAGCTAGCGGTCTCAGTGGGGTCCATCTCCTTCCAGTGCTATCAAGATCACAACCTGGGTCAGAATGGCTCTGCACCAAGCTTCCCATTGTGTGCTATGCAGCTCTTCTCACACATGCACGCCGTCATCAGCACTGCCACCTGCATGCGGCGCAGCTTCATCCAGAGCACCTTCAGCATCAACCCAGGTAGGTGGCTCCAAGCCGTGCAGGTGGACCCAGGCAGCAGGCACTGGGTGGGAGAGTTGTGAAGAGAGCCGGAGCTAGACCAGTTGAAGGTAGAGAAATGGCCCTTGGGGTATATGAGGACTAGTCTGAGGTATCTTGAAGGCCTTCTCCATAACTACTCTCTCCCTTAGCCCTATTGATCTCTGTTTGTGTCCCACTCAGAAATCGTCTGTGACCCCTTATCCGACTACAACGTATGGAGCATGCTTAAGCCTATAAATACATCTGGGGGATTAGAGCCTGACGTCAGGGTTGTGGTTGCGGCCACACGGGTGAGTTCTGTCCCTCTGCAGCATACCTTTAGGTATCTGATTTCAGGAAGCCGGGAAAGGAGCGGGAGCTGGGCTGTTGGACTCCTCAGCCCAACACATGTGCATTCTCTTGAAGCAGGAGAAGGGGCTTGGGCTTGGCTCTGATGGTCTGGTTTTAAAGTGTACCACCCTTTCCTATCTTCTGATGTTCCAGCTGGATAGCCGGTCCTTTTTCTGGAATGTGGCCCCAGGGGCTGAAAGTGCTGTAGCCTCCTTTGTCACTCAGCTGGCTGCAGCTGAAGCTTTGCACAAGGCACCTGATGTGACCACCCTATCCCGAAATGTGATGTTTGTCTTCTTCCAGGGGGTAAGGGCTTTCTGCCTAGGGCATGATGACAAAGAAGAAGGGGATGGTAATGGTGGGAGAGGAATTATTGATCTGAGCTGTTAATCAGAGTTTCTGCATGGGTCTCTCTGTTTTGCTTTGAAACACCCCCCCCCCCCCTTTTTTAGGAAACTATTTCCTGAAATTATGTCTCCTTTCTTCCCTATGTTGATAAGATTTATTTGAGGCTTCTTTTCATGTTTATTGCCCCAGTCCCTGTGGTGTGACAGCCTGGCTGTAGTATAAGTTAATAGCAGCCAGAACTGTGGAGAGTAGAAGAGTCTAGAAGCAAGTCTGTGACAGCTGGTGTTTGCTTTGAGCCTTCACAAAGGCTGCTTTCCCCATGTCTAGGCCCAAGAAATCCCATGGTGCATACATTCGAGAGACAGCTGGTTAAGTTGTTGGTGGGGGATGGTAGAGCCCATGGCTGTAAGACGACTGGCGGCTGAGATGACCCAAGAAAGCAGCCAGCTCTGTTGACCTCAGACTGCACTAGTCCTTGGGAATCTCTCCTGTCTCCACCCCTCAGGAAACTTTTGACTACATTGGCAGTTCACGGATGGTCTATGATATGGAGAACGGCAAGTTTCCTGTGCGGCTCGAGAATATCGACTCGTTCGTGGAGCTGGGACAGGTGTGTGTCTTTCTCCACCCTGTCCTTCCGTCGGCTTAGGCTCTCTGTTGGAGGACTTGGCTGCAAGTACTACCCATCCCTCCCCTGTGTCCTAGACAGACCATACATGTTGTTCTTCATCTTCCCAGGTGGCCTTAAGAACTTCACTAGATCTCTGGATGCACACAGATCCCATGTCTCAGAAAAATGAGTCTGTGAAAAACCAGGTAAGCCACAGATGAGAGAGTGCAGTGGTATCCCATTGGTTCCCTGGAGTAGGCAGTTCTCTGTGCTCATTCAGTACTGAGTACTAGTACTCATGAAGGACAGGTGGGTGAGTACTTGCTCCTTTTTCTCTTTCTTTTTCTTTTCTTTTTGTTCTTTCTTTTTCTTTCTTTCCTTTTGGCTTTTAAGACAGGATTTCTCTGCGTAGCTCTGGCTGTACTGGAACTGGCTCTGTAGTCCAGGCTGGCTAGAACTCAGAGATCAACCTTCCTCTGCCTCCTGAGTGCTAGGATTAAAGGTGTATGCCACCACTACCCAGTGTGACTTGTTCCTTCTATTCTTGCTGTCCCATGGGCCCAAATTGTCAAGGCTGCCTACTGGAGTCCTGCCTGCCTTAGGCTCTTGTCCAAATTGCCCTGTACTTTATTGGTGGGGCACTGGCATAAATGTATTTCATTTTATATGTATGAACATGTGCCCACATGTATGTGCACCACATGCATGTCTGGTGCCCACAGAGGTCAGAAGAGGGCAGATCGCTTGGAAGTGGAACTACTGATGCTTATGAACCACCATGTGGTACTGAGGCTCAAACCTGGGTCCTCTAAAAGAGCAGCAAGTGCTCTTAACTGCTGAGCCACCTCTCCAGCCAGTGCCTTCTCTTTCCTCAGGCGTAGTCAAGGCTCGTACTACCTACCTTCCAATGCAGCTGCAAGCCTGCCTTTCTCCTTGGAGCACTCCTGTTGCCGCTCAGCCTTAGCTGTCTGTCATCCCTGCTCTGGATTCTTGTAGCACTTAGAGAGTTCCTTACATATTTGGCATTCCATTGTTGATTGCCCCCCTTCAGTTCAGTTCCGAACAACAAATGATACCTGGAAGACCCACTGAGGATAAGGCTGAGTTCTGAGGACAGAACTTGCCCATAGATGTGGAAAACCCAGGCCTCTTCGTGCCTTAATCTCCTAACTTGGGAACTATAGGAAGTTCAGAGGATCTTGTCTAAACTGTTTGAAGACTGTCTAGGAGAGCGCAGGGCTACTGAGAACCCTCCTGCCCTTGCACCCCACATCCCAGCAGTCTGCTTCTATGACGTCCTCAGGTGGAGGATCTTCTGGCCACTCTGGAGAAGAGCGGTGCTGGTGTCCCTGAAGTTGTCCTGAAGAGACTGGCCCAGTCCCAGGCCCTTCCACCTTCGTCTCTACAACGATTTCTTCGGGCTCGAAACATCTCTGGCGTGGTCTTGGCTGACCACTCTGGCTCCTTCCACAATCGGTGAGTCACCTGGCCCTGTATCCTCTTTGTTTTCAGAGGAAGTCTATTCTGTAGTGTGGAGGAAGAATGCTGTCTTCTTCCACCTCATACACTGCCTCCAAGAACTCCCAGGAAGTTTGGATTCTTTCTGTAATAGCCGATTCTCAGAAGGCCTGGAACCCTGGTCCTTAACCTCCAGCACCTCCTGGTACAGTCACCCTCGGTGATGGTCCCCCTTCTCCCAGGTTCTCCTGGCACCTGAGTTCCCAAGGACTCCACAGAGGGCACCATCTCAGGCCACGGCATGGGAGATGGAGGGTAGTGTCTTGGCTGGAGGACAAGAGTGGTCCCTCTCTGGGGACCACGAGCAGTGTTCTTACTTTGTAAAATGTGACATGTTGTCACCCTGTGGTAGGTACATGTGGCTGAAGATAAGAAGGCACTGCTAATTAACTCTTCTCTGGTACTAGATTCTCTCACGATGCTCCTAACTTGAGGCCAGGGAAAACTGGGGACTTGCCACTCAGGCTAGATGGCTCCAGCCTCCTTGGAGCCAAATGAGCTTTTAGGCAAAAATGTTGACACTGATTCTCTGACCCTACCAAAGATCCTTCCTCACTGTGTGAAGGGAGTGACAGTTCTAGATTACTGTCTGTTTTCTAAATCTTGTATGGTACTTTGAGGGAAGAGATAATTGGTTGTGTAGTTGACTCGGCTCTGTGTGGGTCAGGGATTTATCCCTACATAAGGGGCATTTAAGTAGGAAAGCTAGGGGTGCTGTTTTCAAATCTGTCACGGTGATTTGATCCAGTGTATGTGTATGTGGCTATAAGCATGCCTGATCGCTGTTAGCATTCATTAGAACGTTCATACAGGGTGCCATTTCTCTGGAAAGCCAGCCAGCCCAGACAATTAGAGTCCCCTAGTGCTTAGGGGCTGCTTACCTTTTATACTTTGTCCATTTGCAGGGGCTTCAAATTCCTTTACCCCACCCACAGTCCTGCTTCCCCATTTCCATACCTCTTTAATAATGGACCCTAATTTTCTTTCTCCTTTCCCACTGGACAATGAAGAGTAAGATAGCGAGTTCCCACGTGAAGGGCGTTGAGATAGTCACGCTGACTTCCCCGACAGGTATTACCAGAGCATTTATGACACGGCTGAGAACATTAATGTGACCTATCCTGAGTGGCAGAGCCCAGAAGAGGCCCTCAACTTTGTGACAGACACTGCCAAGGTAGCACTGACCTGGGCTGGGTGGGAGCATGGGAAATACAACAGAAGTTCCGGGAGAGGCTGAGCATCCGGCCCTTCTCCTCCTCTGCTGCAGGCACTGGCGAATGTGGCCACAGTGCTGGCACGTGCACTGTATGAGCTTGCAGGAGGAACCAACTTCAGCAGCTCCATCCAGGCTGATCCCCAGACAGTAAGAAAAGATGGGCCCCGGTCCTTTCTGTCTCTATTAACCCAGGCTGCCCCCGTCCCCTATGGTCCGTGCCAACTTCCCAAACTTTGGGATTTAGCATGCCCCTTCATGCCTGCGAGGATGATACCTCTGAGAGTTCTTGAGTGGGCTTTATCTACATCCTTTCGACCAGCCACCATCTCCCAGCCCCAGGAGTAGAGTTCCTGTCTTGTAACTGGGCTCTGCTCATTGTTTGCTTGGTCTTGTGGCAAGTTGGAGCATTTTCTTTTTTCTATGTCCCGATCCTAGGTTACACGTCTGCTCTATGGGTTCCTGGTTAGAGCTAACAACTCATGGTTTCAGTCGATCTTGAAACATGACCTAAGGTCCTATTTGGGTAAGCATCTGCTGTGAGAAGGGTGATCCCCACCTGATAAACTATGCAGAGAAAAGGGCATCATTTTGCTTTTTTCTTCTTTCCTCTCTACTTTCTTTCTGCCTGTCTTCCTTCCTTTTTCTTGATGTTGTTTGGACCCTCTTCTCCTAACGTGCTCCCTTCTGGCCAACACTGGGCTCTTTCTGTTCCTGCCCCACTTGTCCTCACCTTTCAACTCCTCCTTCCCCTTTGGCCTGCAATCAGATGACAGGCCTCTTCAACACTACATCGCCGTCTCCAGCCCTACCAACACGACTTACGTTGTGCAGTATGCCTTGGCAAACCTGACTGGCAAGGCGACCAACCTCACCCGAGAGCAGTGCCAGGATCCAAGTAAAGTCCCAAATGAGAGCAAGGATGTGAGTGGCGGTGGGTGTCGGAGGTGTCCTGGGGCCTCTTTCCCTCGGAGAAGTTGGGACTCTCTTGGGCAGATGCGGGATTGGCACGGAAAGGCAGAGGGGCAGTGCCAGGAACTGCGGTGTTGTGGGATGAAGGGTTGCCAGCCAGTTGGTGGAGGTGGTTGGAAAATGGTGCCAGAGGGGCATGGGGAGCAAGAAGAAGAGTGTCAGCTCAGCCCTTGTGCCGTGACCTGTCTTCCTGTGCAGTTATATGAATACTCATGGGTACAAGGCCCTTGGAATTCCAACAAGACAGAGAGGCTCCCACAGTGTGTGCGCTCCACAGTGCGACTGGCCAGGGCCTTGTCCCCTGCCTTTGAACTGAGTCAGTGGAGCTCCACAGAATACTCTACATGGGCCGAGAGCCGCTGGAAAGACATCCAAGCTCGGATATTCCTAATTGCCAGCAAAGAGCTTGAGGTAAGACCGGCCTGAAGGGAGGCGGTGTGGCCCCATGGCTTCTCTCCTGACCCTGCCTGTGGTCTGTCAGGCTCCTTGCTGCTGTTGCTCATTTGTCCCAGATTGGTAGCAGAACCAGTGCAGTCTGTGCCGGCTCTGCCTGTGCCTCCCACTAAAAGTCTCCTCTACACCAATAGCTTGAGTGCATACTTAGGAGAGCCCTGTTGGACCTAAGAAGGTCTTCTAGTCTCTCACTCCTGCCCAGCCTCTACTGTCTGGCACAGCTGGGATGAGTCAGTCAAATAGTTATTGAGCCCCTGTTATAAGTAAGTCACAAACATAAGTGATAAGTACAGTTCAATGCCAGACAACCAAAGCCATGGGTCCTACAAAGAGCAGAGGAGAGCCCGGTCTGCTAACTGGGAAGGTGCTGCCTGTGGTTGGTGCTTGTTCGACTTTAGTGCCAGAATTGTGATGGTGTTTCTTCCCGAGTTACCTAAGGCTGTGGCCTTCTGAGAATGCTTTTCTTCCCTGCCCACATCTTCACCCTTACAGTTCATCACACTGATTGTGGGCTTCAGCATCCTTGTCTTCTCTCTCATCGTCACCTACTGCATCAATGCCAAAGCCGACGTCCTTTTCGTTGCTCCCCGAGAGCCAGGAGCTGTGTCTTACTGAAGAGGACTCTAGCTCTCCCTGCCTGCTCTGAACTTTACTTCCCAGACCAGGTGTCCGGCTGGGAACAAACCACTAGTTTGTCACTGGACTGTCTCTGGGCCTGCTTAGACGGGGATTGACACACAGAATGGAACTGTGAGTGGAGAGATGAATAAGTTGCCCTCCCCAGCCCCCCTTTCCCATTTGTTTCTCCTTCTCTAATCCCAGGGACTATGGTGAGGCTTGCTGCTCCTGTCTAACTCCCCAGTTACCCACCCTCCTCTGCCCTTTCTCGGGATACCTTCTGTCCTTCCATCCTGCCCTGTACTGCCCTCTGACTCCACTGTCACCCGACCCTCCCCTCCTCCCCATATTCAGCCACCTGCTGCACCAGGAAAAGGGTGTGAAAGATTGTGCATCTGCATTCAACTACCCTGAACCCTTAGGGAAGAAATGGGTTCCCTGGCTGAGCCAGTGTCTCTTTCCCACTGTCCTTTCTCCAGGTATGCAGATGGCATGCTAGTGTGGGCATACTGTTAAGTGGGTATCCCACCTCCAGCCCACAGTGCTCAGTTGTACTTTTTATTATTAAACTATAATTATCTATTTTTGTTGGGGTTTTTTCCTTTTTTTTTTGTAAATATATAAATAGCAAGTTTCATTAAAATTATGCAATACAATTTGTACTTGTTGTTTGGTGTTCTTCCCAGGCCACCGTGTCCAGTGACCCTGGACCAGAATGCAGTGTGTGCTGCTTTGCTGTTCAGAAGGAATATAGCGTTAAAGTACAGGCGAAGCGAAGAAGGGCTCTGACAGCCCCAGACCCCTCTTAGGAGAACAGCGTTAGCGTTAGCATAGTTCCTGCGTATTCCTTCACTCTGAGCAGGTACAGAGATGAAGCTCATGCAGCCCTTCAGCCTTGGGTTGCTCAGGGCTGGAGCGAGAGACAAGGGGGGGTTTACGAGTAGATGTAACATTTAGGGTAATAGATGGAAGCTTTGTGATGTGCTCCTTCTGGGACTCAGGGCACTGGAGTCAGGATTTACAGCTCCCTGCATGCAGAAGCACAGTGAGCAATGGCTCATGTCTGGGAAATGGTAAGTTACCCGGTGTGCTTGAACCGCAAGGATGAGCATGAGAGGATGAGGCGGGGGCCACACCCAAAGGTGCTTGGATGGCATGCTAAGGAGTTTGAGCCATCCGTTAAAGAGCTCACGTTTTGTAGGTGACTATGGGAGTGGTTTGGGACTGCTTCAGAAAGAGCCTCAGCTCTAGAATAAAGACGCCCTGTGTTTTCATGGAGGCAATGTTGTAGAGTAGAACTGAGCTGCAAGTGAACATGGGCGGAGGCCGAGTCAGTTGAGGGCAGGAGACGAGAGCCAGCAGGAGTGGAATCCTAAGCAGGGCCTTCTCTCTTTGTTGCTGGCCGGGAGGCTGTTGCTCACACATGCCTAGAGACCAGCAGAGATGGAAAGCCGGCTGTTTGCACAGTTCAAACACTCCTTGTTCCTTGGTTTAGCCGTTCACCTTCTTGAGAGTCCTGCTGAGAGGAAATGGTTTTTCTCCCGGGTTTCTCTCCAGGCTCCCTGGAGGAGGCATGTTTGGGGTTCTGAGATAGGAAACGTACCCTGCTGCTTCCCCCGCAAGCCCCCAGTTGGAGCTGAGAAAGCTGTGTGTTGTGCTGGCACTGGTGGGAGCCGAGCACAGCTGCTGCCATAGACTGGGCCAGCTCCATGCCTCCCTCGGCCAACGGGTCTCCCAGTGGACTGAACAGTAAACTCCCTCATCCTGCTGGCAGCTTCAGGAAGCGCGGACGGACGTGGCTGGGTACCAGAGATGGGGCTCAACAGAAAAACAGAGGCTTGGGCAGAGTCAAGGGATCTGGGTGGGTAAGAAAAAAGAACACAGAATATGAGCTTGTCTTCTCTCTTCCGTGCTCCCTAACTCTGTACTGCACCACTGCCTCCTACACACCAACCCTCCCCACAACAGCTCCTGCCAACAGCAGCAGAACCCAGTTCATGGGTTTTTCAGAAGTCAGGCTCCATAGAAGGAGCACAGCCACCGAGACTCCCACGCCTCCTCTCAGAGCAGTGTGCTAGCCCCTCATGGCCTGCAGCATCTTAGGGGCCACAGACTTTGTAATGCCCTGGCTTTCCTTTGTCCCCTAGACAGGCCTCATCACCCCGTGCCTTCTGAAATGTTTCATTTCTAGCCCCTTTCTGTTCCCTAAGGGCTTCCCTCCTGCCCTGCTCTTGCTGGGTCATATTGGTCCTTCTCTCCCAACCCAGGCAGAAAGTGGAATGAATGCCCACTGAAGTGTCAGTACCAGCCTTACTACCCACTGGGGCCCCTCCTCCCTCCAGTATAACTGGAAGGCTTTTCTCCAGCCAGTTTTGCTCCAGTTTATTTGAATAAAGGGATGTCTCTTCTTTTTCTAACTTCTTGGTTGCTGTCCAGACGTGTACCATAGGAGGGGGTATTTACTATTTGTGTGTGTGCACTCGTGTATCACAGCATGAGTATGGTCAGAGGACAACTTTGGGGTATCTATTCTCTCCTGTCATGGGACCCCAGAGTCCTGGGTGGCCAGGCTTGCATGGCAGGCACTTTTACTGACTGAGCCATCTAGTTTAAAAATCTACATTCTGTTGCTCTGTACTAAAATCCCACTTTAGTCAATAGAACTTTGTGCCGTTGAGGGGATTGATTGATTGGTTGGTTGATTGATTGATTTGAGACAGGGTTTCACTATGTAGCCCTGGCTAGCCTGGAACTTGCTATGTAGAATAGTCTGACTTCAAACTCAAAGAGAGCCACCTGCCTCTGCCGCTCCCCTCCATGTCTGCTTAGCAGGATGGGGGGGTGGGGGGGGGTGGAATGCAGGACCTTGGTCAGCAGTGAGTGCGTGAGCCAGGAGAGAACGCACACAAAGCTGGGAACAGCTTCAGAGAACTGGTTCAGTTTAAGGGGAAGGTGGTATTTATGCCCCTGGGGAGATGAGCAGAGTTTGTGTAACTGTGTACAACTGGCTAGGACCAGGGTGTTGGAAGATACTTTATCTCCATATTCAGGGGCTGGGGGGGGTGGGTCTATGGAGGAAAAAATCCTATAAAGTCAAACAAGGAATGAGGCCTGATAACTCTCAGGGTAATAAATTCTTACTAGGGTTGATAGTGGGGACTCTCTGGCGCCAGGTTGGGGGAGGGGAGGGAGCCAGTGCCTGCTGTCCTCATATGAGGTATCTGGGGTTGAAACTCTCCTCGACCCTTCCCCCATTTATTCTGGGCCATTAAGACCCAGACCTCTGCTTTCTGAGTGGTACATTTTAAGGAATGTGCCATAGCCAACTTTTTTTTTTTTTAAGTTAGCATTCAAAGAAACTTTGTTTGGCATTTTCATACACATACAAACACACACACACATCATCATCATCATCATCATCTCCCTCACTCCCTGTATCCAAGGACTTGGGGGTTTTTGTTCTTTCTTTCTTTCTTTCTTCCTTTCTTCCTTTCTTTCTTTCTTTCTTTCTTTCTTTCTTTCTTTCTTTCTTTCTTTCTTTCTCTCTCTCTCTCTCTCTCTCTCTCTCTCTCTCTCTCTCTCTTTCTTTCTTTCTTAGACAAGGAAGGTCTTTCTTGGTAGCCCAGGTTAGCCTCAAACTTAATCATTCCTGCCTCAGTACCTTAAATACTGGGGCTACAGGTAGGCGCCACTATGTCCAGAAAATCAACTCATTTGACTTGATAAATGGGGAAAACTATCACAGAGGAATGAGGCCACTTGCCCAGGGACAATAAGGGAGAGACTGAGTTGAGACTAGACCATGTCTTAGATTAGTGCTAGCAGCCATAGCAGTAGTAAATACCTGCTGAGCCTGGCCATAGAAGAAGCACTTTGCCCATCTATTGTTAAAGCATAAGAGAGCTATGACATCTTTTCTTTAAGACTCTGAGGTTTGGATGCAGGGAAGAGATGTGACCCATGCTAACTCAGCAAGGCTGTGTATGTTCCATACCAGATCAGTGAGAGACAGGTTCTACCCAAGTTCAGAGGACAATGGATCTGCTTCAGGCCAAGGCCACTGGTCAGGACCAGAGGTTTTACTCTGCTGCTTGTGTGATGTTGGGAGGGGCGTTGCCCCTCTCTGGGCCCCAGCGATCTCTGTGGAGTGTAGACTTTGACAAGGAACTGGTCTCTAGTCCACACGGGCTCTGTCTGGTTCTATGGGGTTTTAGCCTCCTCTTTCTTCTCCCTGAGGCCCTCAGAGAAGGGAGCCATTTGAAAAGATGATCGGGGGCTGGTGAGATGGCTCAGTGGGTAAGAGCACCCAACTGCTCTTCCAAAGGTCCAGAGTTCAAATCCCAGCAACCACATGGTGGCTCACAACCATCCGTAACAAGATCTCTTCTGGAGTGTCTGAAGACAACTACAGTGTACTTACATATAATAAATAAATAAATCTTAAAAAAAAAAAAAAGAAAAGATGATCAATTCACAAACTCTCAGAGACAATACAAGGATCAATGCAAAAAAGGGGCACCATTGTCCCCTAGCCCAGGAGCAGTAGAAATTTGGAGAGTATGATATCATTTCCTCAAAAGAAATAAAGAGGGAGGGGAGGGGAAGAAAGAAGAGAAGAAAAAGACGAATAAAACAGAAGAAATAAAAGAGAAGGCTGGATTATCTGGAGCCCTTGGAAGGCCAGGGGTCCAATGCACGCCTGGATAAATTCTTATTCTCCATGAACTTAAATTCAGGAGGTAGAGGAGCCTCTCTCAGTCCTGGGTAGCAAAGGGCAGTGGAAGCTGTGGGGCCAAACCCAGAAACAGAGAGCAAGAGTGAAGGGTCATCTCAGGGGGCCTAAGGAGCCTTTCACCTGAGCTGATGCAACTGTGAGCCAACATTACCATCCTCTGTCCCAACTAAGTGGTTGCTCAGGGGTTAGGGGCTGGGACCCTGGAGTCCACACTCCTCCCTAACTCATAAGTGAGGGATAGTCAGAGAGAGTAGAGGGCTGGGGTTCCAAACTGAAGTGAGGGAAACATCCTGAGAAAGCAGCTTATGAGAGGAGGCAGGAAGTAGGGTTCCTGCTAGGCCTGAAGGAGGAAGGGGGACAGAGAACTGAGCCCAAGGGGAGAAAGGCCAGGCGGGTGTGGCCCGGAGGGGAGTAGGGCCCAGTGCTGGTGGTGACAGATGGGAGGACACAAAGAGGAGAGCTTCAGGGAAGACAGATGGATGGGGGAGGGAAGAGGAGAGGCCGGGGAGTGGGGGTGACACAGTGGTTGGAGGCCGAGGCTGTAATGAGATTGGAGATGGGCTCTGAGCTGGGGAGAGGTGAGTGAACAGGAGGAAGAAAGGGGAGGCTGCCTTAGGAGACAAAGGCGTGAAGGCCTAGGGGGCCAGGGGCAGAGGGCTCGGGCTGGGTGCTGAGAGGGGGGGACTTCCAGCTGGGCTGGCAGCACAGAGAGTGACAGATTGTGTAGTTAGCCAGGGTGGAGACCCCGCTGTCACCTTCTAGAGGCACAGAGAGGTAGAGAAAGAGAGAAAGACAGACGGACAGAAACCATGTGGAAACCACTCGAAGGTGAAGACACACTAAAGCATGGCTGCCTTTTCCAAGTAGTGGTAACTCCTGCTCAGGCTTCCCTTGCCTGCATTGCCTCCTGTGTCCCAACACATCTCCAGTCACTGGACAAACTAACACCTCAACCACAGCAGCTCTCAGAGAAGGGTCAGGTGGCATGGCACAGCAAGAGTTAACACTGTCTGCTCTCCCTGCCAGCCAGTTTGCCTGGTTGGGTCCCCAGGGCTCCCCACATATGTCATCCCCTCTCCTGCCAAGCCCACTGCTTCCTGGCTTCTCCAGGCCCTCCCCTTACCCTCAAGGACTAGCCCCAGCCCCTATGTCTAACCTACCCTCTGACGTCCCTCCCCCCAGAACCTCACAGGATGGGGAGAAAGAAATTTGTGAACCACAATCTGAAAAAGTGAATAGCTATAAAATGCAAAATAACAACCACAAAGGTATAATCATTTTCTCTGTCCCCAAGGCCTGCTCCTGCTCCACTTGTCTTCCCTTGCAGGTAAGATCACACACACACACACACACACACACACACACACACACACACACACACACACACACACACAGAGAGAGAGAGAGAGAGAGAGAGAGAGAGAGAGAGAGAGAGAGAGAAAGAGAGAGAGAGAGAGAGAGAGCTCCCAACGTGGAAAGCTCTCCTCAGTTTCCCTCAGTCATTATTTTCTTACATATATATGGGTGACACTTTCTGGACCACCATGTGGGTGTAGGGAGTTGGGATGAACACAGTCTCCAGTGAACTGTTTCACTGGGTGTCACAAGAGCCCTATGGCAAAGGTGACAGTTTGCCCACGTGACAAGTGGTGAAAAGAATCCAGAGGAAATCCACGACTTTCCAAGGTCACAAGGACCTGGACCCAGGTCCTGCAGACTTGGAGCTCAGTAGACACGGGTGCTTTCTATAGTATGATGCTATTGACTCCTCTTTGTTACCCTTCAGCAACTGCCCTCAGAGTTCCTGAGTGAGGCTTGGGACTGGGAGTCCCCAGAGCCTAAGATCTTGGGATGACAGATGCAGAGGAGGAAGAAATAGTCCCCTGAGTACATGGGACAGCTAGGGCTGGGTGCTTCAGGGACCCAGGTTGTGGGGCTGAAAGTATCTGGGCTACACAGCACACGAGGGGGGAGGCACAGCACTCACGCGCTGGGGGAGGCTGGCACCAGGAGTTTGGCTCCTGCCTCTGCCACCTCTGCCATTACTTTCTGCCTGTGGTCTCTCAAGGTTCTTCTGTGTCCTTTACCCTTTGGGATCTCTGTCCCCCATTTGGATGACACCTTAACACTTGATTATGGTGTCTCCCTACCTTATAACCCATCATTTTCTCTCTTTTTGACAACTGTTTGCTCTCTACTTCCTCCATGTCTGCATCTCCTTTCTGCTTCACAGCTTCTCTGTCTTGTTTACATCTCGCCTTTCCTGAATATGTTCCTCCATCTGAATCTCCATTAGTAGTCTCCTCTTTTCTACTTTCTCCCCAAGTCTGTCATCTGTTCATCTGTCTGTCTGTCTGTCTGTCTGTCTGTCTGTCTGTCTCCCTATCTACCTGTCTCTCTGTCTCTCTGTCTCTCTGTCTTTCTGTGTCTCTGTGTCTCTGTTTCTGTCTCTTTCTCTCTCTCTCTCTCTCTCTCTCTCTCTCTCTCTCTCTCTCTCACACACACACACACACACACACACACACACACTTCTTACTCCTCTACCTTCTGTAAAGAATTGACAAACTGGCCCCATCCCCCTTCCCTACCTCTCTGTCTCCCCTATGTCTCTGTCACCCTGTGACCACATCTGCCCACTTCTCTGTATCTCCTTCATATCTTAGCATCTCCTCGTGTCTCCATCATTTTCCTTGGCTTCTCCCCATCATCTCCCCCATGGCACTTTCTCCCACTTTCTTGGATGGGTTGGAGGGCAGGAGGGTGGGGAAGTAGGCTTGTTGTTGCTGGGGGCTCATTAGGTGGAGATCGGTTTTTAATCAGCACCATGGCAATGATGATGCAAGAACCAAGCTGCCACCTGATCCCCTGCCCCCCACCCCCTCCTCAGGCCTTCGTTCCCCTCCAGCTCAGCCCATCTGCTGGCGCCTGGGCACCTGTCTGGGCCTGCCCAGGTGGGAGTTGGCACCTCCCAGGCCTGGGGGTGGGGAGAGGAGGGTGAGCTTGGGGAGGAATTATAGGGCTCCCTGTAGGGAAGGCCTCACCCTGGAGAAAGCCCAGAAAAGGTTGAGAAGACACAGGGAAGAGGCAAATCCTTTGCACCGCCTGGGCTCCTACTAGGGTCCACACTACTACAAGCATTATCTCACTTGATCTCCATGGCAACCTACACAGTTATAATTTACCCTATTTAAAAGTAAAAGGATATTGAGGCTCAAAGGTCATTACTTGTCCAGGGTCATACAGCCCCCTATACTGTAGCTCACTGTGCCTGAACCTCTGTCTCTGATACGGAGGCTCAATGAAGATGTCCTACCGCTGAATCCACGGGAGAATTTCCACGCTGAAACCCAGCCCACTGCTTCTCTGTGCCTCCCTTAGCCCCAGAAACTGGCTCCCCTCTCAGGCCACCCTGCAACACACCCACTCAGACACAGAGCCACACATATGCACAGGCAACAGACCCTGGAGGCGGTTGAGCTATCGATGTGAACGTAATCAGTGCTGATTTGCACATGATTGTCTTTCTACTTTTCTTGTTGCTCATTTGGTGGCCTGCACACCAGGGCAGGCAGCCTGGACTGCCCTCCCCTCCTCTCTTAGAGCCCTTCCAATCTTTGCCCTGCCTTTCTTGGATCTTCCACCTCCCTTTCCTATTATCTCTTTCCTCCCCAGCCCCTGATGATCTGTAGATCCCTAGAAAAACTCCTTGTGGGGGTCTCCACCCAGACTCGGACTCCACTGCTCGCCTGGTAAAGGGGGCAGGTAGGAGGATAGGGCCTGAAAGAGAGACGAGCAGGTGGCTGAAGTCCTAGGATAAGGAGGACTAGGACCTGACCAGCAGCAAGAGGCAGCCAGTTAAGCTGCGGGTGCTATCTTTTTAAGAACTTTCTTCGGGGGAGGGAGGATGTTCAGTTTACTGGTTACATAGTTTCTCTCCTAGTACTTTGGAAAGCCTTCTTCCCAGGAAAAGGGAGATAGAGAAGGGGCAGTCAGAGCCATGCTGGGACTCAGAATGAAACCATGACATTTAAAACCAGTTTCTTTGGAGTCTCTCTGTCCTGCTACCTCTAGTGTGGGAGGCTGAGGGGGTTCATCTGTGGCCCTGCCCTGGCTCTTGCCTCAGCCCCACCCCTTCCCCAGCTCTCTATTTCTTGCTTATGAAATATGCATGGAGAACAGATGTCCCTGCTCCCCCACTCCCCGCCCCCCCTCAGGGCCAGCCCCCGCCCCCAGCTCCCAAGGGGTTCCCAGATCCCTCTGCCAATGGCTGCCTGGCCTGGATGTTTAATATTGATGAGGGGGGTGCCTGGGCCAGCCAATAGAGAGCTGGGGGTGTGTGTGTATCTCCATATATATACACACAGAGAAGGCTGGGCCAGCTCAGGTGTGTGTATATGTGTCTGTGAGTGTGTGAATGTGTGGGTGTGTGGGTGTGTGTATGTATGTGTGAGTGTGAGTGATTCCAGTTCTGGACTAAGTAAGAGCACCCCTTTTGCCTAGGCCTTACAAATCTTCATCATGTGCACCCTTCTCATCTGTGCTGGATCCTGTTCAGCCACAAGCTGCCCCTAAGAGCTCTAGAAACTGCTCACTAACTTTGCAGACAGATGACCCTTGAGCAGCGAGAAGAGACTGGGGCTCTCTACGCTGTCCCTCTCACTTGCCAGCTTGGATCCCTTGGCAGAGTCCTTCTAGGTAAGGGGGAACCATGGGCTGGGGAAGGGTGGTGTGCCCCTCCTAATCTCTGACTGGAGTCCCTTCCCAGAACCTTCCTCCAGGAAGGGTTTCTCTTTCCATCTCTGCCTCTTTTCTACCTTCTTATCTTGGATTCTTTGGGCAGCATCTGTGAGGGGCAGTTGGAGATAGCAGGGTGGGAATTCCTCCTATCAGATACTTGGAATTCTTGCTTCCCTGCTTCTTGGAGCCAGACACTTTGAGAGCTGAGGGAGGAAAGATTTGAGAGGAATATGGAAGCTGCTGCCTGCCGGGAGTGAGGTGGGGAGAAGGGAGGGGCAGGCAGAGACGGGTTGTGACAGATGGGGAGCAGGAGAGAGAAAGGGAGGACACCAGAGAGTGATGGAGGACTCGGGGACATGGGGACTGGGCAGAGGTGGGATCTGGTTGTGATAGATGTCCTGGGAACCCCAAGGTTGAACTCTTGGTTCCAGTCCACTTTGAGAGTGGGGCATTAGGAACACTGAACATGGATGGGAAATGCTCCCCCATCATCCTACACTCTTGGTGTTCTCTTCTCTTCCTTTGGACCCTACAATATGGAGGGTGTTCATAATTTCAGCATTAATTAGGTTGTTTTATGTTACAGTCGGTGTGTAGGTGTCAGATGCTGGTGGTCTTGTGTACGTCCCCTTAAGCGCTTAGTAACCGCTCTGGTCTTGAACCTATCTTCTGTGACAGTAGGGTGGGGCAAGCCTAGGAGAAAGGGTGGCTCCTGAGAGCGTGTCAGCTGCCAGCTGTCGAGCCAGGGTTGGGGGTGGTGACTGGGAAGGATCCCAAGTGTTTCTACTCTTTCTGTCTCTGTCAAGGCTGAAGTCACTGGGAAAGGCCCAGTGGTTCTGATATAAGCAAACTTAGCTGAGCTCTGTAAGGGTGGCTCCAAGGAGTTGCCTATGCCCTCTTCTGCAGGCCACAGCACAGGCTGCAGGTGAGTTTCTGAAGTCTTCCTTACAGAATCGCCAAGAGGGCCAGGGGATGGCAAGGGCTAAATGTGCTAAGGACAGAGCTGGGGGATCTGGTAGTCCTGAGCAGGTAGGTGCACGTGCTGAGAAGAAATACCCTTTCTTTGGTTCTAATGGGCAGAATGGTAGGGCCTAATGTCTACTACAGTGGTGATGTAGAGGAGGCTGAGGGATTGTGAAGGACTGAACCAGGTGCCTATGCCAAGGTCTGCCTTATATCCCATTCCTCCCCACAACAGCCATCTCTAAGTTTGCCCTTCCCTCCCTCAGCGAGAAACAAGGGTGCAGAAGGTTCCAAAGCCATCACTTGCAGCCCCCTGCCCCCCCCCCCAGTTGTTGCTCTACCTTCTACCTTTCACTTTATTATAATGTGTGCAGAAGGTTCCAAAGCCATCGCTTGCAGACCCCTGCCCCCCCCAGTTGTTGCTCTACCTTCTACCTTTCACTTTATTATTATGTAAGAAACCCCACATAACACAATTTGCTATCACAAGTGAGTGTAGATAGAATCGGAGCAATATTAAGCATATTCTCATTACATGAAACTCATCTCCAGAACTTTTTCATCTTGGCAATGTGAAATTCTATACTGTCTAAAGAATGGCTAGCTCCCCTCTGCCTCCCCCTCCAGTCCCTGACCACTGTTGGGCCACTTGGTTTCTGTGAATTGGACTACTTTAGAAACGCAACAGAGTGGAGTCACAGAATTTGTCTGACTGCTGACATCCCATGGTATAATGTCCTCGAGGGTTAGTCTCCCTTGCAGTGTGACAGGAATCTGCATTCAAGGCTCACAGTTTATTATTATGAATACATTGTTTCTACATTGTATTTGTGCAGTTGTCTAGTAGTGGATGGTTTGAGTCGCTTCTGCCACTGCTCTGAGTGAGCATTCAGGTACCAACCTCTCCCGAGTGCTTTCTGAGGAGCATCCAGGCGATAGCCAGTAGCAGGTGAACCACTTTCAGACAAGGGTTCTCATTTCTTCATACTCTTGCCAACACTGGTTTAGTTTTAAGGATTTTGTTTGTTTGTTTGTTTGTTTGTTTCTGTTTTTGTTTTTTAAATACATTCTCTGTCTCTGGTGGATCTGGGGTGAGCTTTTACTCTGGTTTACTTCACATTTTTAGTGGTCAGTGATGTGCCATGTATTCGCATATGTATGTTGGCCATTTTTGTGCATCATCTTTGGAGAAATGTCTGTGTGAGTCCTTTTCTCATTTTAAAATTAGGTTATTCGATATTTTGGTTACTCCAGACTTTTCCTTTTTTGAGACTGACTATCCGGAATAGTCTCAAATTCACAATCCTCCTGCCCCAGCCTTCTGAGAGCTGGGGTTACACGGGAGTGAGCTGCCACGCCTACGTAGGAACTGCTTCATTCATATGCTTTGCATATTAACCTATGACCAGAATCCTGGTTTGGGACCGTTCCCTGATTCCATAGGTTGAATTTTCACTGTGACAATTGTCTAGCGCTCTACAGTTAAGTTTGGCGTCGACTTCTTTTTTTTCTTTCTTCTTATGCTTCTGTTCTCATATTCAGGAAATGACAACCCAGTCCAATGTCTCAAGTGTCTCGAAGGACTTCCTCTCTGTTTACTTCTAGGAACTCAGCAGTTTTAGCTTTCAGTCCTCGGTCCTCTCGTTTGATATTTTCTTGCTTGCTCTGTCCTTCCCGGGACTTTTCTCTTTCCTCTGTTATTCCTCCTGCTCCTTTCCAACCTGCTGGTCTCTCTAGCGTTGGATACCTATGAAGCCAAGTTCGGCTCTCCTTTACCACAACTCCCAACTCACACCTCAGCTCCCCCCCACCCCCCGCCCCAGCCACACCTTCAGCCGCCAATTCTCAATTCGTCTTTCTCTATTTCAGGCTCCAGGCTGGAATCTTGACCATGGAACTTTGAAGTAACTGCTTTCCAGAGCTCAGTGGCAGACCCCGGCACCCAGGCCCTTGCTGCCTTCCTCCTAACCCTCTTTGAAGCTCCTAAAGGGCGGGGTGGGGAGAGGATCCGCATTTCCCTAGGTGGGGGGTTTTCCACCATGATGCTCAACTCCGATACCATGGAGCTGGACCTGCCTCCCACCCACTCGGAGACCGAGTCGGGCTTTAGCGACTGTGGGGGCGGACCGGGCCCGGATGGTGCTGGATCCGGGGATCCGGGAGTGGTCCAGGTCCGGAGCTCAGAGCTTGGAGAGTCCGGCCGCAAAGACCTGCAGCACTTGAGTCGTGAGGAGCGCAGGCGCCGGCGCCGCGCCACAGCCAAGTACCGCACGGCACACGCCACGCGGGAGCGCATCCGCGTGGAAGCCTTCAACCTAGCCTTCGCCGAGCTGCGCAAGCTGCTGCCCACTCTGCCCCCGGACAAGAAGCTCTCCAAGATTGAGATCCTACGCCTGGCTATCTGCTATATCTCCTACCTGAACCATGTGCTGGACGTCTGAACTCAACCCGCATCCCACCCTGGATTCTCCCCATTTCCCTGGGCCTCTCCAGAGCCCCCTGTCACCATACATTACTTAGAATGGCCGGCCCCCTCCCATCCCAGAGGATCAGGATCACATCGCTAGTCCTGAAGGCCATTTCTTTTCATTGGCCCAGGAATGTGAAGGATGTTTTTAGGGGTTCCTTCAGAGAGTTGTTCCGGCCTAGCTTGGTCAGAGTTGCTTGCCAGAGTGGTCAGAATGGAGTCCGTGCTGGGTTTACTAAGCCTAGCCTCTCTGCACAGCTGCTGCCTCATCTATCCTATGCCCAAGTTTTCAGAGACCCCAGACCCTAACTCTCTTTCTGGCAATGGTGGGACTCAAAATCGGAATGGGAACTGACTAGCGGCAGAGGTTGAAGGAGCGGGTCCCCAACTCCCAGACTTGTCGGTCCATGGGGCGGGGGGGGGGCAGTGGCGGGGGGGGGGAGAAATGGGCTCTTGGGATGGCAGAGAGATGAGGGAGGTGAATCCTGGGTAGCCAGGGATTATAGGAAAATTCTGCCTTTCTTTTGTCTCTCTCGGTCCTGAGGCTTAGGCTATACAGACCTCAGATCTAACTTGGTAGTGAGTGCCTTGCCTTCTTGGAGCTGTCCGGCCACTCCCGGTCCCCTCCCACCCCTGCCACCCCAGAATTCTCCCTTTCCCTGTGCCGGCTAGAAAAAGGAAAACCTTAGTCCTGGGATAAGGATGACACCTCCAAACAGCCCAGGGCACCTTGCAGAAGGCTCAGGCCCTGGGTGGGGCCGCTCCACAGCAGCTCCTTCCATCCCAGGGGACCCTTGAAAACGTGCAAACCCCATCAGCTCCTCCCTCAGATGCAAGGGCATGCCTGCTACTGCCCTCTACGAATGCTCTAGGGCCTTCTTAATACATTTTCCCCCTTCCTTTCTTAAACCGCCGTGGGAAGGAAGGTGCCCCGCCCATGCTGCTGAGCCCCACCCACCTGCCCATTGTAGCCTTGAGACCCAGAGTCTATGGGCCTTAAACTCCCTGTAGAAGAACTCACTGCTTTTCTCTGCTCCATCCATCCTTACACCAAACTCCTAGCTCTACAAGGATATTTATTTATGTATTTATTTATTCACTTATTTATTTATGTATTTATTTATTTATAAATATTACTATTTATTACCGAGTTATGCACTTTGGGGTAGGGTGAGGGGGGCTCCTTGCAGCTTGCTTTAGCTGGGGTCCTCTTGCTCTCTCCCGGATCACTTCTTCTCTTCTTCTTTCTCTAGTGCAAGTATGTGTGGGGATCCCTTCACCCACCATACTGGTACCCCTTCTTCAGCTCCATCTGTCCCTATCCCCTTTCCTCTGGAATAGTGTCCCTTCTCAGCCTCCCAGCTTCTAGGGGGTCCTTTCTCAATCTCTCCCTGCTGCCCCCGCCCCGACAATCCCCCTCCAGTCCTGTGTACTCCATTCCTCTTACCAGTCCTGCTTTTCCCCAAACCACCAAGAGCAGACCCTGGGATCTGTGTCTGGTGTCCTGTGTGTCTTTGTCTGGTTGCATTCCTAATTTCTTACAAAAAGAAAAATTAAAGTGACCTCGATCTAGTACCAGATATGGCTGTGACTCCTTTGTGTTGGAAAGCTGGCCTGAAGGTTATGTAGGGCAGCTATCAACAGTTCTGGCCATGGAAACCTCTTGCTAGCGTCTGTATCATGAGAGCTTCAAGTTGTAAGTAAATGAAGACACAGAAGAGGGGCTACAGAGAAAAAGAAGTTATGTATTGTTTTAGCATTCTCAGAGTGGTTCTGCTTTTCAGATCCTTCTCCCCCTGGTCTTGAGAGAAGGCAGCTGAATGTCCTAATAGAACCTAAGTTAAACCTGTGTCCATGGGTCCCTGCTGCTGGAGAAAGCCAGGGCATAAAAATCAAAGCATTTCCTTTTTGTTTACCATCTACATCAAAGTTGCTTGGAACTTCAACTCCTGGTGTGCTCCGTGCTCCCCAGGTGTGCTCCGTGCTCCCCAGCATTAGATACAGGAGAATTGTGATGGAGAGAGTGTTACTGAGAGAATGAGGATGGGGGCAGTGCTGAGTGGCTGGGCTTGTAAGACTGAAGCAGGTAGTCATGGATTCAAGTCTAGCCCCAACTAGAATCTAATCTATCCCCAAATCCTGCCCCAAAACACCAAAGGGGGGAAGGCGCTGAGCTGGCATCAGAGGGATTCTAGAAAGCCCCTAAAATCATTTTGGAAAGACATTTAAGCCCAGAGAACACCTTGCCCAATGTCACACAGCTATTAAGGACACACCTAAAACTCAGACCCCAGAGGTAGCTTCTTTTGGGGGGATGGGTGGATCGATTGAAGACAGGATCTCATGGAGCTCAGGCTGACCTTAAACTTGACAGATAGCGAAGGGAGATCTTAAACTTGAGCTCTTGCCTGTTAAACCTCCCAAGTGCTGGGATTACAGGTGTTTACTGCTATAGCTGGCCTCCCTAAAGTGACCCAGCCTGACGGGTGGTACTCTTTTGGACCCCCTGTTTTAACAGGAGAGATAAACAGAGAGGACCCGTGCATGATTAAGAAGGCAAAGGCCTGGAGACCATGCTACAAAGGAAGCAGAAGATATATTTGGGGAAGGGACCAAAGGCCTCACACACTTATCTGTTTTGATAGGAATATATTTAGGGGCTAGAATATATATATATATATATATATATATATATATATATATGTATATATATATATATACATATATATATATATATGTATATATATATATACATATATATAATTTATAGTATATATTAAGGGCAGTTAAGTTGGTAAAGTATATGACTAGCATGCCTGAAAACCTGGATTTGTTCCCTGGAGTTGCATAAAAGGGGTTGTACTGACACCTCTGATCCTGGCACACTAAGGTGGAGGCAGTTGGATCAAAGTTATTCTCACCTACTGTTGAGGATCTGCGAGACTCCATCTCAAACACAAAGCAAGCAAAGAGCAGATGTGGAGGTAAAAGCCATCCTCATCCCTGATTACTAAATGAAGAAAATGGACGTCCTGCGTGCGGCCGGCCCCACACACGTCATTGTCACGGTCACCGAAATGGAGCTCTAGGATAATAGATTTTTAATTCCAAGAATAACTTTGCGGTTGTTGTAGTACCCGGAACTGTTCAGCCTCAGAAACACCCAGTCTAACAAAAAGGAATTCAAGTAGAGGGGCTGGGAAAATCCAGTCTGTAGAGAGACACTTAGAGCACATTCCCACTTCAGGGGAAACACTCTGGCTGGAGACCCTGGAAGAGCCTCTCCTAACCTCCGGCCTTGTAAAATGGCTGAAGGTAAAGGCTGTGGGGAGAAGATGCAGAGATGTCCTCCGGTGCTTCAGATATGACTACTGCATGCCATTAGCAAGAGGGGTTTAGATCAGAGCTGGGAAGGAACTCCCAAGATTCCATGTCTGTTCCCTTGTGTGTGAGTTAAATGAAATATTTTATGCCCAGAGCCTGGTGAGAGTGTGGGCTGAACTGAGACCAGGGAAATCTGAGAACTCCAAGAGACTAATGTCCGAAGGACCCTGGAAGATCACCAGGTCCAGCTTTTTCCTCCCTGCCTCCTTACCTTTCTTCCTGCCTGCCTTCCTTTTTTAACTTATAAAAAAACTCAAGGCCAGGTATCTCTATGTAGCTCGGGTTAGCCTCTGACTGGCCAGCCTTCTGCCTCAGTCTCCCCAGTGCTAGAATTACAAGGGTACACGACTGTATCTGCCCAACAACTTCAACTGTTTATTTATTTACTTATTTTGAGACAAAGTCACATTAACTAGCCCAGGCTGGCCTTTAGCCTGCCATCCACCTGTTTCTGCCTCCCGAAAGCTTGGATGACAGGTGTGTGTCACCATGTCTGCTAACATCCTTTGTTTCAAAGACAAGTGCCTATATCGAGAAAGGTATGGTGACTTCCTAGGATGATAGTCTGGGATTATAACCCAAGCCCCAGGGGCTGGGGTGTGATTCCAAGTATGAGCACTATGCCTTGTGCTCGGGGAGCACCTCGTGGTCCCTCCCAGGCTGGAGAGCGGAAGGGTCAGGGGCCCCTCCCTTCCCAGGTCCCTCAGGGCCTGAGGATGGCGAGAGGGGACCCGCTGCAGCTGTTCTGCTGCTAACTCCAAATTTCTTCAGATAATCAATTGGCCTCGGCTGCCGGCTGCCGCTCTGCTCTGCGTGGCAGGACAGGGAAGGAGAAAGAGAGGGAGGAGAGCATAGGAGATTGGAGGAGGGGCACGTGTGGGGGGGTGCGACATACAAAGTGGAGTGGTGAGGGAGATGGCAGTCTCTGGGCTGAGGGAAGGAGAGAAAAGTGGGGGGTGCAGATCTACCAGGCAGGGAGAAAGGGAAGGGACAGAATACCACGGTTCATCTCACACTGTTCCAGAAACAGCTCCTGGGCTCGAAAGTAGGGTGTGGTGACTCACGCCTGGATTCCCAGCACCAGGGAGGCGGAGACAAGAGAAGCCCCCTAAATCTGGAGCCCAGGCTTGGTTATATAGAGAGTTCTGGGCCAACCAGGGTTACATAGCAAGATCCTCTCTCAAAAACCCAAAGAAGAAACAAAATGAAAGAAGACAGAAACAGGAAAATAAAACCCAGATCCAGAGGCAGTGGGTTATGAGCTGAGGTGTGTGTGTGTGTGTGTGTGTGTGGTGCCGTGGGAGGGTAGGTTACGGAGGACCCAGGTTGGGGACAATCTGACTCGGCACCCCTCTTTCCTCTTCTAGCTCCCATGCACAGCATGCCCTCTTTCGGCTGTTCATGCCCCGGTGACCACAGGCCCCTGATTTTCTAAGTCCTGTGTCTGCTATAATAATTGCTCCCCTGCCCTCTGTCTCAGAAAGCCCTTAAGTCAGTGACAGCAGAAGGCAAGACCCCAAGGGCTTCATAATGGGGTCTCTAAGCCAGCCAGCCCTTCCTCCTCTCTCTCTCTCTCTCTCTCTCTCTCTCTCTCTCTCTCTCTCTCACACACACACACACACACACACACACACACACACACTCACATACATTCTCTCTCTCTCTCACACACACACACACACTCACATACATTCTCTCTCTCTCTCTCACACACACACACTCACATACATTCTCTCTCTTTCTCTCTCTCTCTCTCTCACACACACACACACACACACACACAGTGCTGTAGACTGGCAGACATATGGCTCCTTTGTGCCCACACAATGAGGGTCCTGTTTGTGCCCCTTTACAGCCTGGGCATAGAATGCGGGTGCTTCTCTCTCAGCCACCCCCACCCCTTCCTTCTCAATGCCCCGAGGAGGGTTTGCCTCCCCTGCCTCCTCCTCTTCCTCTTCCCGGAAAGCCCATCCTTTATCTTCCTGCTTCTTTCTAAAGACCTTGTCTGTGCTCTCAAGTTAGATGGGGTGGAAGGCGAGCTAACATGAGAGTCACCTCTACAGATCATTAACACAGAAGAACACAGAAACCCATGGGCCTGTAAGACTGGGAGGTGTGGAGTAGGAGAAGCAGACCAGGCTGCGGCAGCAGTGCTGTGCTAGAGGGGAAAGCCCAGCCCATACGTGGTAGCCAAAGGACTGGTGGTGATCCAGTTCCCTTCCCTCCTCCCTCTACTCCTCCCTCGAACCCTCCCTCTCTCCCCCTTCTTCCCTCCATCCCTCCCTTGGTCCCTCTCTCCCCCTCCCACCTTCTCTTCCTATTAGTATTTTTGAAACAGAGCCTCTCACTATTCAGCCCAGGCTGACCTTGAATTTGCTGCAATCCTCCTGCCTCAGCTTTCTGAGTGCTGGGATTAGGGGGTGTGGGGGGGGTGGGCCACCACACCTGGTTTATCTTTACCCTTCACACAACAATAAACAGACTGCCTGCTCGCCTGCCAGCTTCTTCACCTGGGAAGTGGGAAGACAATCAAGGCCCGTCAGAGGGCTACTCCAGAGCTGGGGGGTGGGGATGGGGGAAATCTCTGAGTTTGAGGCCAGCATGGTCTAGGACAGCCAGGGCTACACAGAGAAACTCTGAATCAATAAGAGACAGAGAGACAGAGAGGCAGAGAGGCAGAGAGGCAGAGAGAGAGACACACAGAGCGAAAGAGAAAGAGAGACACACACAGAGAGACAGACACACAGATCTATTTATACAATACATATCAAATGATACCTCGGGGAGCACTAAGGGCCAACCTGTACTTCTGCATAGTTTGTTCACTGTGCAAAGCAATAGAGGCGAAAGGGTCTGATTTTCAGCTCTTCCACCAGATGGTGTGTGTGTGTGTGTGTGTGTGTGTGTGTGTGTGTGTGTGTGTGTGTCTGCTTTAGGGAGAATGCATACATCCTCAGAGAAGAGGCGCTGAGTTCAAGCCTCTCACATGGGTTCCTGAAAATTGGGCAGGAGTTAATCTTCTTTGGAGAGTTGGGAGTAAGAAGTCTGTGAGTTATACTAAGCTAGGACTGGAGAAATGATAGCCAAGGAGGGGGTGGGTTTGAAAAAGCCGAAAAGGGTGTCAGAGGCAGCTGTAAGGGGGCTTTTCCTCTTCCTTCCCCAGGCCGCTGTAAATCTCAATCATTGCTTGTTGAACACTGCCCCCTGCTGGCCACTAGCAGCGATGGTCTCCCCCACGCCCCAGCCTTCGTTTTCCTGGTAGAGAGGGGCTAAGAAACGGAAAATGGGGACAAAGAGCAGAGAAACTGCTGGTGGGGCTGCAACTCAGGACTCTGTTCCTGGAAGGTGAGGGAAGGTGATACTGACTAGGTACATCGACTAGACTTTGTGTTTTATGCATTCATTGACTAGAATCTCAAATCCTTTAAGTCTGTGGTCGTTTCATTTGGTGTGTGTATGCACCTACACCTTGATGCTTGTTTCTTGTGCCCTTCCCCCTCGCCCCCTCCCAATTATTTTTAGTTGTGCGTGTGCACTTACACACATGCACACACACACACACACGCACCTGCACACAACAGCGTAGGTACCAGTGGAAGCCAGAAGTGCTGGATGCTCCAGGACTGGCGTTATAATTGATGGCGAGGCACTCGATGTGGGTGCTGGGGACTGTACTCCTCTGCGAAAGCAGTGCCCACTCATAACCGCTGAGCCGCTGTCCAGTCCTTTCCTACCCTTCCTTATGTAAGAACCTGGGTGGCAGCTGTCCAATAGGCAGCGAGAACAGGGAGCTGTTTCCCCTCTTCCCTTGAGGCGTCTGCTTTCCCTCTGACTTTTACTTCTTTCTTTCAGCTCCATCAGCCACATGGCTGTTTGCATGTTCCAGTTTTTGGTCCCCACCCCCCTCTGGTTTCTGACCCACTTCATTCTCAGTTCAAATTCCAGCTTTTGCCTAGCATGGATCACTTGATCTTCCAAGAGAAGCAAGGGGAGAGATAAGGGTCTGAGGTCACAGCCTGTCTGCCATCTACCCTTTTCTTTTCTTTTCTTTTCTTTTCTTTTCTTTTCTTTTCTTTTCTTTTCTTTTCTTTTCTTTTCTTTTCTTTTCTTTTCTTTTCTTTTCTTTTCTTTTCTTTTCTTTTCTTTCTTTCTTTCTTTCTTTCTTTCTTTCTTTCTTTCTTTCTTTCTTTCTTTTATTCTCCATGGCATTCACATCCAGCCTTCCCTTTTATAATCTTAGAGAGGATTGTATTTCCTCCAGTGCAACGTGTATCTGCTGCAAAGTCATGTGTAGCCAGCATTGCTGCAGGTTCTACTACAGGCTCCGTGCCACTCCCCTCAAATCTACTTAGGATGGGAAGTGGGGGGCTGTACTGGCTGGTTTTGTGTGTCAACTTGACACAGCTGGAGTTATCACAGAGAAAGGAGCTTCAGTTGAGGAAATACCTCCATGAGATCCAACTGTAAGGCATTTTCTCAATTAGTGATCAAGGGGGAAAGGCCCCTTGTGGGTGGGACCATCCCTGGGCTGGTAGTCTTGGGTTCTATAAGAGAGTAGGCTGAGCAAGCCAAGGGAGGTAAGCCAGTAAAAGAACATCCCTCCATGGCCTCTGCATCAGCTCCTGCTTTCTGACCTGCTTCAGTTCCAGTCCTGACTTCCTTTGGTGATGAACAGCAGTATGGAAGTGTAAGCCGAATAAACCCTTTCCTCCCCAACTTGCTTCTTGGTCATGATGTTTGTGCAGGAATAGAAACCCTGACTAAGACAAATTGGTACCAGCAGAGTGGAGTATTCCTGTGACAACCTGACCATGTTTTGGGGAGGACTGTGGAAGGACTTTGGAACTTTGGACTTGAAGATCCATTCGTTGTTAAGAGCTCTGTCAGATGTTGTGTAGGAGCTTGGAAGATAATGCTGAGAACAGTGCAGAAGATGGAGGCCTGGTTTGTGAAATTTCAGGGGGAAAATTAAAGACTCTCTTCAGGGCCATTGCTGTTTTTATTGTGAAGATTTTGTAGTTCTGGTTAGCTGGGGCTGAAGAATCAGCTGTGATTAACAAGATACCAGAACTACTAAAGCAAAAACTTTGCATTACTGGGACTATTGATGTTGGTTAGCTGGAGCTAAGAAATTAGCGGTGATTAAGAAGAGACCAGCATCGTTGAGGTGACATCTTCTGGGAAGTGTTTTCTGAAAGCACAAAGAGGCTGTGTTCCAGAGATAGGCAAGGTTGTACTCCTTCTGCAGTGGGACTTGGTAATGTGTAAAAGGGTCACCCAGGTGGTACTGGTTTTGAAGGCATGAAGGGATCATGCAGAGCAGCTCAGGCTCGGCACTGTGAGAGGCCATGGAAGGCCATTGGTAAAGGTGCAGCCTCAGTTGTAATTGAAGGCCCAGAACTGAAGGGGTCATGCAGTGTTTTGGAGATGCCAGTACCACGAGATGACCACCAAGAGCAGCAGCAGCAGTGGAGTACAGGCATCTGGAGCCCAGAGGACGACGTGTGTGCTACAAAGGGCATGGCTGGAGAAGTGACCCAAGCCCTTGGAGGAGCCCAGAAGATCGTGAGTTGGATCCCAGACGTTGGACGGTTGGAGATTGATTTTTGCTTTGATTGTGACTATGCCCTGATATTTTCCCTCTTGAAGGAAGAAACTGTTTTAGTGGAGCCCACAGTTAAGAGACTTTTAATTGTAAAAAGACTTTGGATTTTAAAAGAGATGGATATTTTAAAGAGATTGAAATTTTAAGAATATGTAAAGACTGTGGGACTTTTAAAGTTATTTAGATTTTGGGGATGAATAAGAATGTAAGGGTTGAGGCTTACTAGTGATGTGTTTGTGTGTCAAGTTGACAAGGGGTCAATTGTACTGGCTGGTTTTGTGTGTCAACTTGACACAGCTGGAGTTATCACAGAGAAAGGAGCTTCAGTTGAGGAAATGCCTCCATGAGATCCAACTGTAAGGCATTTTCTCAATTAGTGATCAAGGGGGAAAGGCCCCTTGTGGGTGGGACCATCCCTGGGCTGGTAGTCTTGGGTTCTATAAGAGAGTAGGCTGGGGCTGGTGAGATGGCTCAGTGGGTAAGAGCACCCGACTGCTCTTCCGAAGGTCCAGAGTTCAAATCCCAGCAACCACATGGTGGCTCACAACCATCTGCAACGAGATCTGGTGCCCTCTTCTGGAATGTCTGAAGACAGCTACAGTGTACTTACATATAATAATAAATAAATAAATCTTTAAAAAAAAAAAAAAGAGAGTAGGCTGAGCAAGCCAGGGGAATCAAGCCAGTAAAGAACATCCCTCCATGGCTCTGCATCAGCTCCTGCTTCCTGACCTGCTTGAGTTCCAGTCCTGACCACCTTTGGTGATGAACAGCATTGTGGAAGTGTAAGCCGAATAAACCCTTTCCTTCCCAACTTGCTTCTTGGTCATGATGTTTGTGCAGGAATAGAAACCCTGACTAAGGCAGGGGCATAGACTTGGAAATGCATGAGTTATGTGTAAGGAATAGAAGTGGTACAAGGAAGGCTGATGGGGGCGGGAACAGGTAAGGTCCAAGCTGGATTCTGACGGCAAATGGGCTCCCGAAGGTTAGCAAGGTGATTATAATGAGCGCTATTGCATGCTGCCAAGAACTCCATCACAGATTCCCTTCTCTGGACACAGGCACTCTCTTCCCATGTGTAGGAGTGCTGACTGGAAGATGATTCTCTCTCCAGGACTTGCCTTGGGAGGGATGAAGCTCTCTCCCTGGGGCGTCTGCATGCAACGACCGGTTCTTGTGGGCTATCCCAGCCTGAGAATTCTTGTGGGATCATCGGAGACCTTTGTAGCAATCCTATGATTACCTCACACCTGGGAGCACTTGCCTGCGTCCAGTGTCAGAATCAAGGAACCCAGTTCCCACTGTGGATGCGGTTTAGCAGTAGCATGCTGCTCGCTTACCGCGCCTGTGTGAGGCTCTGGGTTCAGTCTCCAGTAATGAAAATAACAAACAGAACACATAGGACAAAACAAAGCAGGATTCTAGCAGGGCATGGACAATCCCAATGCTTTTGCAGCTAAGGGAAAAACAAGCCACATCTATTTCCCAGGGAATGATCCCTGGGACAGGAATATTCCAGGTAGAAGGCAGCATTGATGTGAGGGGTGTGGATCCCTGAGAATGTTTTTGTTCTTGTTTTTTTTGTTTTTTTTTTGTTTGTTTGTTTGTTTTTTTTTAATTTATATGTAAGTACACTGTAGCTGTCTTCAGACACTCCAGAAGAGGTCATCAGATCTCGTTATGGATTGTTGTGAGCCACTATGTGGTTGCTGGGATTTGAACTCGGGACCTCCAGAAGAGCAGTCAGTGCTCTTACCTGCTGAGCCATCTCATCAGCCCTGTTTTTTTTTTTTTTTTTTCCTAACCAGTTTGCTATTACTGGAACCAAACCACCAGGTGGGAGAGGGATGGATAGTGGTCAGGTAAGGCAGATAGTGTTCAGTCCTTGCTACACACTGACAGGAAATCAGTAATAGGGTATAGGTGTCACCATCATTTTTTTATGTTAAAAATGTCACTTTAAGGGTCTGGAAAGACAGTCCAGCAGTTAATACTGTACACGGCTCTTGCAGAGGACCCAAAGTCTGTTCCCAGCATCTAGGCTCACAGCTGCCCAGGGGATTTGACGCCCTATTCTGGCCTCTAAAGGCACTACATTTATGTGTACATACACACATAATTAAAAATAAATTAAAATCTTTTTTTAAATGTCACTTTGAGGGTGGGAGAGATGACTCTGCAGTTCAAGGCACTGACTGCTCTTCCAGAGGCCCTGAGTTCAATTTCTACCAACCACATGGTGGCTCACAACCATCTGTAATGGGATCTGATGCCCTCTTCTAGTGTGTCTGAAGAGAGTGACAGTGTACTTGTATACATAAAACAAATAAATCTTTTTTTTAAAAGTGTCACTTTGGGGGCAAGCATACGGATACACTCCTATAGGCCAGGTACTCAAAAGGATCTTGGGTTTGAGTTTAAGGCCAGCCTGTGATACACAGCAAGTATGATGGTTTAAATGAGAGCAGTCCCCATAAGCTCATATGTTTGAATGCTTGGTCCCTAGTTGGTGAAACTGTTTGGGAAGGATTAGGGGATGTGACCTTGCTGGAGAATGTGTGACCTTGTTGGAGATGTGCACTGGGGGTGGGCTTTGAGGTGTCAAAAAGCTTATGCCATTCCAGTTGGCTTTCTCAGCTCAGCCTTTGTTTGTGGATCAGATGTAATCTCTCAGCGCCATGACTGCCTGCCTACTGCCGTGCACTGCCATGCTGGTCATGGACTCTACTGTCTGAAACTGTAAGCAAGCCCGCAATTAAATATGTTCTTTTATAAGTTATTTGGTCGTGGTGTCTCTTCCAGCAATAGAAAAGTAACTAAGCCAACCAACCAGATCTCGCTTCCAACCCCATATCTATATGTGTGTGTGTATATGTGTATATACGTATATATATAATATATATGATATATCATATATATCATGCACACAGAGCTTGTATATAGTTAAATATAGAGATACATTGTGATATGTAACACACACACAGACACACACACACACCATAGGGGTTAGACCTAGGTAGGGTGCAGTTTTAGGCAGCTGCTGCAAAGCTAATTGCATAAAGTTTTGTATTTGGCCTGCAGCAATGGGGAAAGGAAAACAGGTTTAGGAAAGCTCTTTAAATGGTAAATCGATAGGTTGTGGTAACTTTGTGCACAGGTATGGCGGGAGAGGTCAGATGGGGGTTGTGATGGGCGTGGTGGCAGTAGAGACAGCAGCAAGAGGACAGACAAGCAATGTCTGAGGCTCCTTCTATGGAGCAGTCTAGGACATTTGCTTCTTGGGTTTGTAGCTGAAAAGCTGGGGCTCTTTACTGGAGCTCATTCCAGAGACCTCCAACATACCCTAAAGAGGCTATCTTATCTTCTGCTCCCCACACCTCTCCTGACATGGCCCAGCGGGGCTGACAGTGGGCAACCACCATTCCATTGCCCTGGCTATCACCCCTTCCTTCTCTTTCCTCCCCCCTGAAGCCTGTCGTCGGCTTGCCATCAGAGGCTACCATTTTATCTCCTAAATGAGGCTGAACACTCCCGCATGACCATCAGTACCTCTGTTTTCTTTTCAAGGAGTTCTGCAGTTGCTTAGATGCCCCGCTTACCTCCCGGATCTCTCTTCTCCAGTCCACCGTGTAGTCTGATATCAGATTTACCCAATCACAATGCAAATCTAACCAGGACACTTCTGTATCCAGGTCTTTTTCATGGCTCCCCATTATTTCTAGAATAAAACTCACATTCTTTAACAAGGAATGAAGTTTTTTTTGTTTTTGGTTTTTTTTTTGTTTTGTTTTTTGTCTTTTGTCTTTTCGAGACAGGGTTTCTCTGTGTAGCCCTGGTTATCCTGGAACTCACTTTGTAGACCAGGCTGGCCTCGAACTCAGAAGTCCTCCTGCCTCTGCCTCCTGAGTGCTGGGATTAAAGGCGTGCACCACCACTGCTTGGCCCATTCCTGTATTTTATGGTCTGGCAGTTCTCCTAAGCTCAGCACTCTCCAACATGTGCCTCCGTGTGGTGGTTTGAATACGAATGTCCCCCTCCCCCACCCCATAGACCTACGAGGTGTGTGAATGCTTGGCCCACAGGGAGTGGCGCTATTAGGAGGCGAGGCCTTATTGGAGTCGGTGTGGTCCTGTTAGAGGAAGTTTATCTTGTGCAGGTGGAGCTTCTAACCAGGGTGGAATTCCAGTCTCCTCTTTCTTCTGCTTCCTGAAGATCTAGACGTACACCCCTCATCTCCTCCAGCATCATGTCTGCCTGCAGGCGGCCGTGCTTTCCACATGTATGCTTTCTGTATAAGAGTTGCCTTGGTCATGGTGTCTCTTCACAGCAGTGGAAACCGTCACTAAGACACAGCATATGTCCTACTTCAGTGTGTACGCTAGCCTGGTTCCTTCATCAGTCCTTACCCGGTAGCATCTGTGCTCTGACCTTCATCTGTGTAAGTCTTACTCATCCTTCATCTCCACAACCTTCTGAGATGCAGCGTGTTCTTCCAATAGCACCAAGGCAGACCCCACTCCACTGTGGTCCTTCTCTGTGTAAGCGTCTCTCTGTGGTTGCCCTGTCCACATGGAGATTTATTACTCTCTCATGTGGATGTCTATGTGACCTGGGATAGATGTTTTAAAGTCTCTGAGCAGTTCTTTCCTTACCAGGGATAGCATATATGTCCCCATGCTGGTGCACGACAGTGTTCAACAAAACGGCATCTGTAGCAGGGTCATTAATGCTCTTATGGCCCAGTGCTTACCACTGTTGAGTTGGCTCAGCATCTGCTTGCTGCTACCCACCTGGAGAGGATGGGTTTGTTTCTTTCTTCAGATGGGGCTTTCACAAGTTATTTCCTCCTGAGCTGTGTCTTGTTTTTTTTTTTCCACTTCACTGGGATCTACAAGCTACTTGCTTGTTTGTTTGTTTGTTTTTAAATCATTTTTAAAAATTGACAAAGTCACACATGTCTATTCCACACCATTCAAAGAGTGCTTAAGTATGTGGAGTTTCAACAAACTTCCAAATCAAACAGTCCACCCCTGAACTGCATGCATGTGTGTGCATGCTTGTGTAAACATGCACATGCCATTGTGTGTGTTTGTGTGTGTTTTTGTGTTTGTGTGTGTTTGTGTGTGTTTTTGTGTTTGTGTGTGTTTGTGTGTGTGTTCTTGTGTTTGTGTGTGTGAGTGTGTGTGTGTTTGTGTGTGTGTGTTTGTGTGTGCATGTATGTGTTTGTATGTGTGTGTGTGTGTGTATGTGTGTGTTTGTGTGTGTGTGTATGAGGAGACATTTGTGGAGTGGGTTCTCACCTTCCACCACATAAGTTCTGGGGATCAAACTCAGGTTTTCAGGCTTGGCAATAAGTTCCTTACCTCGTGAGCCATCTTGTTGCCTCCCCAAAGTAATTCTCTCTCTCTTCTCTCTCCTGTTTTTTTGAAAGAGAGTCTCTCTCTGTAGCTCTGGACATCCTGGAACTCATTGTGTAGACCAGGCTGGCCTTGAACTCACAGAGATCTGCCCGCCTCTGCCTCCTAAGTGCTTGCATTAAAGGCATAGGCCACCAGGCCTGTCCCCTAAAGTAACTCTTGTTAGCCATTTTGAGATGGTTCTTTCAGACTGTATTTTACAAGTATTTGTAAACCTTGGAGCACTAATTTAATATTATAAAATAAATTTATCTTTATGGCCTGGAGAGATGGCTCAGCAGTTAAAAACACTGTTCTTCCAGATGACCCAGGTTTGATTGCCGGTACCCACATGACAGCTCACAATTATTTACAACTTCAGTTTCAGGAGAGACCACCATTATACCATAGGGATACCAGTTGTTTCTCCGTGTTTTCTGACTTTTAGACAGTGTGGTCAGCCTCCTCATCCTCCCACAGGATTGCATCCTTTCTTAAACCCTGGCTTAAAACCTGTTGCTCCTGTCAGTCAGAGCAATAAGAAAAGAAACTAACAGACACACGCCACTGTTTAGTTTTCTTCTAGGGATATATTATAAACACATTCTATAACACCTTACACAGAGACTAACACCACTTTTACAGCCCATACATGGGGCATGTATTGTAATCCCTTAAACTATTTCCTGCTGAGGAGCAGATTATCCATGCACACAGTTAAGCAATTGTATGCATTTTTTATTTTTTGTTTTTTTCAAGATAAGGTTTCTCTGTGTAGCCCTGGCCATCGTGGAACTTGCCTGTAGACCAGGCTGACTTCAAACTCAGAGATCCGTCTGCCTCTGCCTCTCAAGTGCTGGGACTAAAGGTGTGCGCCACCACAACGGACTCTGCACATTTTCGAAAGTAGATTCCTAGAAAGCAATGTAACGAGCATGTATATTTGAGGTCTTTAAATCTGTTGTTGAAGTGTGTGTGCATGTGTGCAGGTCTGCACATGCCACGGCACATTTGTGGGGTCAGAGGACACCTTGGCTGCTACCTTTGCTGAGGCAGACTCTGTCTTATTTCTGCCGCTTTGTGCACACTGCATGTTACCTGGCCTGGGAGCTTCCAGGCTGTTCTTTGTCTCTGCCTCCTCTTGCTGCAGAGTTCTGGGATGACAGATTTAGGCCACCACATCCAGCTTTTTACATGGTTTCTGGGGACTGAACTCAAAGTATTGGGCTCATCTTACAACTGGCAATTTTACCCACTGAACCTCCTTCCTGAACCCACATTTAATAGTTTGATAGGTACTGACAATTGTTCCTCAAAAAGTACAGTATTTTATTTTATTTTATTTTATTTTATTTCTGAGTCAGGGTCACGCTAGGAAGCACTGGACAGCTTCAAATGTTCAGTGTTGCTTCTTGCCTCTGCCTCCCAGGTGCTAGGATCATAGGCCCGAGCTGTCAGCCAGCTTATCTGTCTTCTATTTTGAACCATGGGTGAAAGTTCATATTCCTCTACATGCTCATCCTACAGATACAGTCATCCTTTTCTTATATTGCCAATTTGCAAGAAAAAAAAACCCAGGAAATTTGTTTTTAATTCAAAATTTTCTTGTGATTTGAAGTTGATGCATTTATGGATATTGCTATTTCTTCTATGTGTCCTAGGCTTGCTGAAAGTTTTGTTTCAGTCATTTAGAAGAAGTTTAGCATCTTTTTAGTCCTAGTACTTAAGAGGCAGGGTCAGGGTCATGTCAGGGTCAGGATCAGGGTCAGGGTCAGGGTCAGAGGCAGAGGCAGAGGCAGAGGCAGAGGCAGAGGCAGAGGCAGAGGCAGAGGCAGAGGCAGAGGCAGAGGCAGAGGCAGAGGCAGAGGCAGAGGCAGAGGCAGAGGCAGAGGCAGAGACAGAATCTCTATGCCTATGAAGCCAGCCTGGTCTACACAGGAAGTTCCAGGCTGGCCTAATGGCATAGGTCTAGTTCTAGCTACGCAGATGGCTGAGGCAAGAGGAGTACAAATTTAATGCCTGCCTGAGTTGCAGAGTAAGTTCAAGGCAGCTTGCTCAATTTAACAAGACCCTATCTCAAAATCCACATTTACAAAAGGAAAGGCTGGAGAGGTTGTTCAGTGGCCCAGAGCCCTTACTGCACTGTCATGAGGACTGAAGTCTGGATCCCATCACCCACATCAGGTTGTACATCACCAACACCTGTAATCCAGCTCTGAGGGAGCCAATGTTCCATTCTGGCCTTCACAGGCGAGTGCGAGCGCGCACACACACACACACACACTCACTCACACACCCCCCCAAAGATACACTCACTGACATACACATAAGGACTAAAATAAACATTTAAAAAAATAGTTGGGATGTAGCTCAATGGTAGCATGAAGTAGAAACTTAAGGGTTTTTTTTGTTTTTTGTTTTTTTTTAGAAAGTTGGTTAGATGGTGTTGGGGGCAAACGGGTGAAGAAATGTCTAGCTAAAGTGGATACAGATGAAAGAATAAGACAGATTTATAAAAGAACGTATAGTTAAAATAGATATAGGTGGAAGGATATTTTGTTAAAACAAATATGTGAAAGGACACATGATAAAAGATTTTTTTTTAACAGCACATATATATTGGTCTGCCTTATATTGTGTAGTTGAGTTACACTTCTTGGGACTCCATAGAGACAAATATATCAAAAAATCTTTTGGTGGTGTGTTACACTTTTTTGTTGCTTCTGTGGACTCGGCTGATTGGCAGAGTGATGTCAACTGAGACAGACATACATGCTGAGACAAGACACGCAGCAGACAGTGACGGAGGCTGAGTTTGGCTCGTTGGTACAGCTAGCTGTGCAACACTTGTGGGTCTCGAGTATTCCCTGATCTTTACTTCCTTGAGAGAGGCACAGCTGAGAACTTCTGGTGTTCCTGTTGGTCCCTGATGCCGACTCAAGCTGAGGCTGAGGCCTGGCTGTCTCTGCTAGGCAGTGCCACTGCTGCTGACTCATGTTTGCTATCCTGACTCTACTGAACTGGACTGCTGGTGTATCCGTGAAGTGTTTACGAGCTGCTGCTGCTGACCTGTGAACTGAATTGCTGATTTCCAGACAACACAGACAAGAGTTGCTCCAAAGAACCTTTCTAAACAGATCCTCTCCTTCCCTCCCTCCCTCCTCCCTGCAACCCCCCAACCCCACCCCGCCCATATCCTTTCTTTTCCACTACCTCTGGTGGGTAGTGGGCTAAAAGAGAGGTTAAAACATTTAAAAATCATCATTAAAAATGGGTTTTTATATAGTTACATTCTTCCCTCCCTTAACTTTCTTCCTCTAACCCTCCCACGAGCACTCTCCGCTCGTGGCCTCTGTTTCTTTAATTGTTGATACACACATACATCTTACTCAGTTCATATAATGTTACCTTATGTATATTATTTCATGGCTGACCACTTGGTATTGCTTAACAAATTGGTGTGCTCTTCCCTGGGAAGACCATGTCTCTTGCTCTCAGCATTTCTTAGTTGCCTGTAGTTCTTTGTCTAGAGGGAAGTCTCTTGAGCATCCCCTTGCTTGTTAGCACATCTATGGATATCATTGTTCAGATCTTGTTTAGGCAGCCATGTTGATGAGATTTCAGGGATGCAACCTCTTTAGCATTTCTAGGTGGCATAACCTTAGCAAACTTTCTGTTCCTTTGCCTCTTACAATCTTTCTTCCCTTCTCTTGCAATGATCACTAAGTCTTAGATGCATTATTGTGTTGAAGGTGTGTCAGCTGGGACTGGGCACCACACGGTCTCTTCTTTGCATTTTGATCAGTTGCGATTTTTGTAATGCTCTCCCTCTGTTGTAAACAGAAGTTTATTTGATGAGGGGTGAAAACTACATTTATCTGTGGGCATAAGGGGAAATATTTAGGATACAGTTGGGGATTATGTTGGTTTGATAGAGTGGCTTTTAGGTTCTCTTTCAAGGTCTGTGATTTCTCTTGTTCTGGATGGTTGGCTATATTTACAATACCAGACATGTTCTTCCTCTTGTTGATCAGGACCTAAATCCAATTAGAGGGCTGTTGATTTCCTCCAAGGTATGTGTGCCACTATTGCACCCTTATGTTATTGGGGCACGTTGGTCATTATTGTGGTTCATAGGGATCTTGGCTGGGTAGGTCTGTTGATTTCTTCCCTCTCTTGGACGCTTGCATGACATCTTCCTGTACATAAAAGCTATTCCTCAGGGAGGAGATTTCAGGTCGACCCAGCTCAGGTCCTCTGAGTCCTGCGTCTTCAGCAATAGGAATTTAGTTTCACCTCTGAGGGACATATGAGGGCAACAGCAAATAGCCAATAATGTTTTGGAAGTCTTTTGAATTGACCAACAGTTCAAAGGGGCCTTCTCATGCCTGCTGTTGGGGTTTTTGTTAGATCCATACTCTATGGATCTTGAGGAGAGCATTCTGGCACAACGGCCCTATTTTTGTACAGTGGATGGAATTTCAAATGCAATGTATGATATACAGTTCATCTTTTATGTGTACATATATTCTGTACATGCTCTGCAATCTATCATATAAGATTTCCCCCTGTTTCTGCAATAAACATCCTTGATTGTGCTATTTTGTGTATCACAGGATTAGTTAATAAAATGTGGTGGTTTGAATCTGCTTGGCCCATGGGAAATGGCACTATTAGCAGGTGTGGCCTTATTTGAATACATGTAGCCTTCTTAGAAAAGTGTGTCACTGTGTAGGTGGGCTTTGAGGATGCCCAGTGGGCAAGCTCTGCCCAGGGTGGAAAAGAGCCTCCTTCTGACTGCCTGTGGAAGACAGTTTCCTTCTGGCTTCCTTTGGAACAAGATGTAGATTCTCCAACACCACATCTGCCTATGGGCTGCCATGCTTCCTGACATGATGATAATGGACTGAACCTCTGAAAGTGTAAGGCAGCCTCAATTAATAAATTGTTTCCTTTATAAAGGTTGACTTGGTCATGGTGTTTCTTGACAGCAATAAAACCATAACTAAGGCATACTGTATTCCTAAAAATGGAATTGGAGGGGCTGGAGAGATAGCTCAGTGGTTAAGAGCACTGGCTGCTTTTCTAGAAATCCTGAGTTCAGTTCCCAGTTCCACATGGTGGTGGCTCAAAACCAGCTACAATTGGATCTAGTGCCCTCTTCTGTTATTCAGGCACACATGCAAATAGAGCATATACATAAATCAATTAGTCTTTAAACAATGCACCTTGTCATATAAAACATGCAGATCTATATCCACACTAAGCTCATGTCCCATTTCCTTGATAGGAAGACTTTATTAATATTTGATATTATCCAACTATTAAATTGTACTTCTTAGGTAAAGTGATAGAATGTGAAAGATATTATTTCTCTGCTTGATTGTTTGGAATTTTCTAACTCATTCTAAGGTCTTTAGAATTACAAAGTTGCAGGAGCCACAGGATTATAGATAGTAACTTTTTGCCATGCCGAATTTAGTTAGTTCATTTTGTGTTGTTAGGAATTAAACCAAGGAAAGACAAGTGCTCTGTCACTGGACTAGATATCCAGTACTATTTTTACTTCTTATTTTGAGACAAGCTCTTACCAAGTTGTCTAGATGGGACTTTGTAACCTAGGTAAGCTTTGTACTTAAGATCTCCCTGCCTCAGCCTCCTGAGCAGCTGGTTTACGGGCGAGAGTTACCAGTCCCAGTTTATGAAGAAAATGTTTGCATTTTGGGTCTTAGTCTTTTCTGCTCTAAAATTATAACAGGAAGAAAGAAACATTACGTATCCTAATGATCATTACTGTTTTATTGTTTCTTGTCCTTTAGTACTGGAGGCCAAACTCAGAGCCTTACGCATACTAAGTATGAGTTCTACCAGTGAGCTTATCTGCAGCCCTACTATCTGTATTTCATTAGATGTTAAAATTTAGGTAGCAATCCAACTTTATTTTCTCCACAGGTCACTCTATTATCCCATATATTTAATAAAACATCAATTAAAAATATTATTACTTTGCAATATTTTTTATAGATTTCTTTCTCTTCTCTTCTCTTCTCTTCTCTTCTCTTCTCTTCTCTTCTCTTCTCTTCTCTTCTCTTCTCTTCTCTTCTCTTCTCTTCTCTTCTCTCCTCTCCTCTCCTCTCCTCTCCTCTCCTCTCCTCTCCTCTCCTCTCCTCTCCTCTCCTCTCCTCTCCTCTCCTCTCCTCTCTTTTCTTTTCTCTTCTTTTCTTTTTGAGACAGGGTCTCATGTAGCCTAGATTGGTCTCTAACTTCTTATGTAGTCAAAGATGTCATTGAACTTTTGATTCTCCTATCTCCTCTTCTTCCTCCTCTTCCTTCTTCTCCTCCTGTATCTCCCCCTCCTCTTTCTCCTCAGTCCTGAGATTATAGGTGTACAGAACCATGCCCAGTGTTTTCGGTATCAAGGACAGAACCCAGGGTCAACTCATGCTAAACTCTTCACTCGTACTGTACCAACTGAACTGCATTCCTGTTTTGAGAATTTTGAGTTTTGAGACATTAAAAATGTGTAAAGCTTTAAACATTTATTTTAGTATGTAGGTATATACACATGTCTATGTTTGCACATGCACATGTGTTAGGTGAACATGTGGTCAGACAACTTGCAGTTCGTTTTCTCCTTCCCTCATGTGGGTTCCATAAATCAAACTCAGGCATCAGGCTTTGCAGTAAGTTCCTGTGCTGGATGGTTTTATGTCAACTTGACATAAGCTAAAGTCACTCGAGGGGAGGGAATCTCAATTAAGAAAATGCTTCACTAAGATGGGACTTCTAAGATAGGGCATTTTCTTAATAAGTGATTGATGGGGTAAGGCCCAGCCCATTGTGGGTGGTGCCAACTCTGTCTGGTGGTCCTGGGTTCTTTAAGAAAGCAGGCTGAGCAAGCCGTGGGGGGCAAGCCAGTAAGCAGCATTCCTCCATGGCCTGTGCATCGGCTCCTGCCTCCAGGTTCCTGCCCTGTCTGAGTTCCTACCCTGAGTTCTTTTGATGATGAACAGTGATGTGGAAGTGTAATAAATTTTTTCCTCCCCAAGATACATTAGTCACGGTGTTTTATCGCAGAAATAGAAACACTAACTGCCCTTACTTGCTGAGCCATTTCATTGGTCTTTAAGAGTTATTTTTAGTAACACAGTTACAAGGTCTTTATCAAATATATGATTTTCACTCATTTTCTCCCTAGTCTTCAGTTGGTCATAACTCAAAGTGTCTCAATTCCAGCATTCAGGAGGCAAAGACAGACGGATCTCTAAGAGTTTGAGGACAACTTGGTCCACAAGGGGAGTTTTAGGTCAGTTAAGAAGACATAATAAGGGCTGGAGAAATGGCTCAGTGGTTAAGAGCACTGACTGCTCTTCCAAAGGTCCTGAGTTCAAATCTCAGCAACCACATGGCAGCTCACAATCATCTGTAATGAGAGCTGATGTCTGGGTGTCTAGGGTGTCTGAGACAGTTACAGTGTACTTGCATATAATAAATAAATCTTTTAAAAAAAAACATAATAAGAGGGTTGGAGAGATGGCTCAGAGGTTGAGAGCACTGATTCTTCTTTCAGAGTTCCTGAGTTAAATTCCAGCAACCACATGGTGGCTTACAACCATCTATAATGCAATGTGGCACCCTTTTCTGGTGTGCAGGCATATATGCAGACAGAACACTGTGTTGGTAATAGATAAATCTTTTTAAAAAAATACATGGTGATATTCTGCTTCAAAAGAACGAAACAGGTGTCTTGAGAATAGTTTTGTTGTTGTTTTTCAAGACAGGGTTTCTCTGTGAAGCCCTGGCTGCCCTGGAACTCGATCTGTAGACCAGGCTGGCTTGGAACTCAGAGATCTGCCTGCCTCTGCCTCCTTAGTGCTAGGATTAAAGGTGGGTTGCCCCCATTGAGCAGCTTGAAAATGGAAACTCTTAATTCTAATTTATCATTTTCTTTCATGCACCTTGTTCGTGGCATCCCACCTGTGATGGTTTGTATATTCTTGGACCAGTAAATGGCACCATTTGGAGGTGTGGCCTTGTTGGAATAGGCGTGACCTGGTTAGAGTAGGTGTGTCACTGTGGGTGTGGGCTTAAGACCCTCACCCTAGTTGCCTGAGAGTCAGTCTAACACTAGCAGCCTTTGGATGAAGACATAGAACTTTCAGCTCTGCCTGCGCCATGCCTGCCTGGTTACTGCCATGCTCCCACCTTGATGATAATGGACTGAACCTCTGAACTTGTAAGCCAGCCCCAAGTAAATGTTTTTTATAAGACTTGGCTTGGCCATGGTGTCTGTTCACAGCAGTAAAACCCTAACTAAGACACCACCTAAGAAATTTTTGCTTATCTCAAAGTCACAAAGATTTTTATTCCTACTTCGATGTTGCTGTTTTGAGACAGGGTTTTGCTATGTAGGCCTGGCTGATGCAGAACTTTACATGATCCTCTGCCTCTGCCTTTAGAGTGCGAAGATAAGAGGCATGGTCTATCACACCTTTTATGTCATGTTTTCTTCTAGAAATTTCTCTGTGCGTGCATACATATGCACTTGTGTATCTGGTGCTGGGGGCCAAGCCCAGAGCCTCATGCATGCTGGTCTATCACCAAGTTATACTCCAGCTGTATTTGGGACTTCCTATTGTGTTCCATTCAACGTGTCTGTCTTTGTACTTACGTCCCTATTGCCCTAATTAAATGTTATTAGTCCACTTTATTCTTTTTCAACATTGTGTTGGTCCTTTGCATTTCTATGTAGTGTTTAGAATCACTTTGTCAATTTTTTCCTTTCCCCCTCCCCCTGCTTTATTTATACTTTTTCTCTTTTTTTCCTTTTTTGTTTTTTCGAGACATGGTTTCTCTGTATAGCCCGGGGATGTCCTGGAGCTCACTTTGTAGACCAGGCTGGCCTCAAACTCAGAAATCCACCTACCTCTGCCTCCCAAGTGCTGGGATTAAAGGCGTGCGCCACCACTGTCCGGCATTTATACTTATTTTTTTTTTTAAATATTTGCCAGCTATGTATACAATTTATTTTTAGTTTTAAGTTATTTGTGTGTGTCTGCATGGTTCTGTACATGTATGTAGGTGTTTTTAGATTCCCTGGAACTGGAATTGTAGGCAGTTGTGAGCCTCCATGTGGGGACTGGGAATGGAACTCAGGCATTGAACTTAATCTATAGATCTGTGTTGGGGAGAATGAGAAAGTCTTTCCTTCTTTCATCTCTCTCTAATATTTTTTTAAAAAGATTTGTTTATTTTATGAGTATAATGTAGCTGTCTTCAGACATACCAAAAGAGGGCAGGATCCCATTCCAGATGGTTGTGAGCCACAATGCGGTTGGTAGGAATAGAACTCGGGACCTCTGGAAGGGCTGTCAGTGCTCTAAACCGCTGAGCCATCTCTCCAGGCCTTTCTTCAGGCCTCTCACTAAAATTTTGAGATGAATCCCTGGCTGGCTTTGACCTGCTGTGATCCTCCTGCCTTGGCCTCCTACATGCTGGGGTTTCAAGTGTGTACCATCACACTCAGCTGAAAATTAAAATCTTAATATTGCGTTGTCTTGCAATCCGTGAAAGCATGCACTGCTTCAATGATTTAGACCCTCCTTGATTGCTCTACTTAGTGTTCAGTAGCTTTCAGTGAACTTGACTTGAACATTTTTTGTTAGATGTAACCTTAAACATTTCATTATATTCACATTGTGTATGTTTTATGCTCTTATAAATAATATTTTTAAAGTAGTTTTATGACCTAGTCCAAGGCCTCATGACCTCTGCCATGGGGCTACATCTTCAAGCCCCACTAACCTCTCTGCTTTTGAGACAGGGTCTTTCTATGGCCTATAGACTGGTCTTGCATTCCTAGACTTTATCCATCCTTTTGACACACTGTCCCAAGTGGTCGGGAGCGTAGGCTTGCAATAGTGTCCCCAGCTAAACTGTTTCATTGTGTGTGTATTCATTTCTAATGTTAAGGGTTGTGTTGTATTCCTTTAACACTACACTTGAGGGTTGAAGAGATGACTCAGGTTTGGAGCACTGGATGCTTTTCTAGAGGACCTGGATTTGATTCTAGCATTCACGTGGTGGTTGGCAACCATTTGTAACTCCAGTTCTCGGGTATTTGATGGGATGGGTTCTTCTGACTTCTTCAAATACTGGCCACAAATGAGGTGTACAGACGTATACGCAGGCAAAACACTCACATACATAAACATTTTTAGGACAGCTCTCAGCCACTAAGACAACGAGTGTATATAGACATAATCGATCCCTCCTCACCTTTGGAATTTTAATTAAGGGCTTTGCACGCGTTATGCAAGTACTCTGCCACTGATCTATATCCCCAGCCCCACTTTGTCATTGTGTGTGATGTCTGAACATGTGTGCCCTGCTCCTTCTTATTTTTTATTTTGAGGCAAGCTTTCACTAAGTTGCTCATCCTGGCTTTGAAAGCACTCTGTAGCCTAGGCAGGTCTTGAACACAGGATCCTTCTGTCCAGCCTCCAGAATAGCTAAGATAATGAATGGGCTTGCACCAACTAGCCTGGTCAGATTTGGTTTTCTTTATTGTCTTCATAAAAATGGGCTAGGAACTATTTCTCCCACTTCGTTTTATAGAGAGGGTCTAGAGAGCTGGCTCCTGGTTTAAGAGCACTTGCTGCTCTTCCAGAACACCACAGTTTGGTTCCCAGCATCCACATTGGGCAGCTTACAACTGCACGTGTTTGAACACTTGGTCCATCATAAGGAGTAGCACTATTAAGAGGTGTGGCTTTGTTGGGATAGCTGTGGATTTGTTGAAAGAAGTGTGTCACGAAGAGGTGGGCTTTGAGGTCTCAAAAATCTCAAACTAGTTCTTTGTCTGCTGCCTTTGGATCCAGAAGTAGAGCTCTCAGCTCCTTCTCCAACATCATGTCTGCCTACCAAGACGATAATGGACGATACTTTTCCTGTATGAGAGCTGCCGTAGTCAAGCTGGCTCTTCACAGTCAAAAAAAAAAAAAAGAAAACAAAACAAAACAAAAGAAAAAACCCGCAAAAAACCAAAACAAACAAACAAACAAACAAACAAAACTAGACAAGAAACTACTCTCACTTCTAGAGCTTGTTAAGTCTTCTCTGATAGACACAGTCTGTGGGGAACCTCTGGGATGTCTGCCTGGTCCATCCTTGCTGTCCAAGTCCATGAACTGGTGAGGAGTTAAACAAACCTTTACTGAAGGCCTTGATACTAGGAGTCTCCCTCCCCGAACAAGATTCCCGAAAAAACAAAACAAAACACCAAAAAAAAACCAAAAAAACTAAAAAACAAAAACCAAAAAACAAAAACCAACCAACCAAACAAAAAAACCCCAGAGGTGCTGAGGCATGGAACAGGGAGGGGCAGGAAGCTTGACTAGAAATTTACTGGGGCACTGTGTTTCTATGGAGGGATTTCTGTTACCTCATTACTAACTTTTTTTTCCCGTATTTTTTTTTATTGGGTATTTATTTCAATTACATTTCCAAATGCTATCTCAAAAGTCCCCCACACGCTCCCCCACCCACTCCCCTACCCACCCACTCCCCCTTCTTGGCCCTGGCATTCCCCTGTACTGAGCATATATAGTTTGCATGACCAATGGGCCTCTCTTTCCACTGATGGCCGACTAGGCCATCTTCTGATTCATATGCAGCTAGAGAAACTCATTACTAACTTTTATGTGAATAGAATTGAGGTTTGAAGAAATAGGTGTCTATGCATTCAACATCCAAGAATGGTAAGCCAGACACGGTGGTATTTGGGAAGCTAAGACAGGAGGCTTTTACTTTTTTCTTTTCTTTTTTTTTTAAAAAAAAGATTTATTTACTTGATGCATGTGAGTACATTGTTGCTCTCCTCAGACACACCAGAAGAGGGCATCAGATCCCATTCCAGATGGATGTGAGTCACCATGTAGTTGTTGGGAATTGGAACTCAGGATCTCTGGAAGAACAGTCGGTGCTCTTAATTGCTGAGCCATCTCTCCAGTCTAGGGTTTTACTTTAAAAAAAATATTTTTTATTGTACTTATTCAATTTACATCCCACTCACTGCCCCTCCCACAATCCTTCCCATACCTCACCCTCCCCTTTTCCTCTCAGCAGGTGAGGGTCCTCCTGGTATTCCCCTACCCTGGCACTTCAAGTCTCTGTGAGGCTAGGTGCATCCTTTCCCACTGAGTCCAGACAAGGCAGCCCAGCTGGAAAAACATATCCCAAGTATAGGCAACAGCTTTTGGGATAGCCCCATTCTGGTTGTTCAGGACTCACATGAAGAACAAGCTGCACATCTATTACATATGTGCAGGGAGGCCTAGGCCCAGCCTGTGTATGCTCTTATGTTGGTAGTTCAGTTTCTGAGAGCTCCAGTGGTCCAGCTTAGTTGACTGTTGGTCTTCCTGTGGAGTTTCCATCCTCTCTGGGGCCTGAAATCCTTCCTCCTATTCTTCCATAAGAGTCCCTAAGCTCCATCCACTGTTTGGCTGTGGTTGTCTGCATCTGTCTGAGTCAGCAGCTGGGTGGAGTCTCTCAGGGACAACCATGGTAAACTCCTGTCTGCAAACATAACAGAGTCTCACTAATAGTATCAGGGATTGGTGCTTGCCCATGGGATGGGTCTCTGGTTGGGCCGGTTATTGGTTGGCCATTCCCTCAGTTTCTGCTCCATGCCCTGTCCCTGCATTTCTTGTAGACAGGATAAATTTTGGGTCAAAAGTTTTGTGGGTGGGTTGGTGTCTGTATTCTTCTACTAGGGTTCCTGCCTGGCTACGGGAGGTGGCCTCTTCATGTCCCATATCCCCAGTGCTGTGACTCATAACTAAGGACACCTCCACTGATTCTTGGGTGCCTCCCTTATCCCAGATCTCTGTCTCCTCCTGGAGATGCCCCCTACCTCCTCACCCCCATCAGTTGCAGATTTCCATTCATTCTCATGGCCATCTGGCCATCCCTGACAGGAGGGTTTTAAATTATAAAGTAGCCTTACTACCAGAAGAGATCTTGACTATGGAATGAAACAAATAAACCCCCAAAGTTCAATTTGTTCCCCCTATGTATTCCTTCAGGTTCCTGGCCTCCCTGGTTTCCAATCTCCCTCTGATTCTGCAGGTTATCCTCCTAGGGAAAATTGTGGTTAGATGCCACCTACCTGGGTGCTCTTCTTCTTCCTAAAGAATTAGGTAGGCTAAGTCCTTCAGATCCTGAATGCCTGACCCTTGTCTTTGGGTCTTGGCTTCACTACTCTCTGAGATTTGAAGATGTGTGAAATTCATTCTAAGGCTGAGAGTGGAGGCTTGTTCAGAGAGTTGTTGGATAGGAAGCACTAGAATGATTACATTTAATGTCAGATACCTGTATAAGGTAGTACTCTCCTTGCAGATATAACTTCCCAATTACATCCGGTTCTCGGAGAAGAGGAAGAACTGAGTGTATTCCCGTCTCACACCTAACAGACATCAATCCTGAAGTCTCCCATACGTACGTACATACGTGACATCTTGACTTACATCTCAAGCTTCAGCTGGGGCCTGCTCTACAAAGTCATTTGTAATTCTGACGTCAGAAACTCATTTCCAATTCTTTGGGGCCCCGTCTCCGGGTCTGGGAAACAAGCTGGCAGAATGTGAATATAATTTACACTAAACATTAAAGAGATCCTGCCCGTAACGTAACGTGGCAGTTCTAACCCTGTCAAGTTATAGACTAGTGCTCAACACTGGACGTGTGCTTTGGACCGATAAGGGGACTCTGAGGTCTTTCTGTCTCCTTTTACTGTCTTCCACTGTTCTGCCCTTTCCTTGCATTCCTGGTGTGGTTACAGGACCCCCAGAGCAGTCCAGTGCCTGGCACATGACAGATGTAGGTGAAGGAAGGTCATTGTGTTTGCAGACTGTGGTACTTGAAACTATGACTGTATTTCATTCACGTCGTCTTAACGCTAAGTTCTTTGCTAAAATGCGGGAACAGTGGCTGAAGAGAAACAAGGGTTTGGGCAGAGCTGAAGGGAAGCAGCGTTTGTTTAGATTCTTCACCTTTGAACAGCCATATGCGGACAAAGACAATCTGTCCTCATTTGGGGACTGGTTAGAATGTATAACAGAGATGTGCCTGAGTTTTAGGGAAGACTCCATTAGAGAAAGGAACAGAGACTGGGAGTCGCCTTCTCTGGGATTTCTTAATCACAGGGTTGGGAGGGGCAGGTATCAGAATTGAAAGGTGGAGATGGTGGGGGTGTGGAAACGTGTTCGAAGATGCTTTTGAAGCGGCACTGTTCTAGGTAAGTGGCAGGTTACAAGGTAAACAGTACTAGCAGTAATGTAATAATGTAATAATACTTTTGCTTTCATTCACTCCAAGGGCGACCTGGCCTTCCCACAGCTACTTTATGGTGGGCTCGTCCCTGTTGGGTTCCTAGGCACTTTAGCAACTCTAACTGGTTTGTATCTTAGTGTGCTCTGAAGTGGAAATGCCCTAAATGTGCCAGATAGTTTATTCTAGCCTACATTCCCTGGGTCCTACCTGCAAAGCTAAATTAGCCAAAAGTTCTAGGGTGGAGAGCTTGGAGTTCCGCATCGACCCGTTTTTTTTTTTTTTGTTTTGTTTTGTTTTTTTTTTTTTTCTCTAGGCTTGCTGGGAGAAGGCCCCCCTCTCCTCTGGTGCCCCAAGTCGCGGGCCCTCGTCTTCTCCCCCTCCCCCTCTCCCCTAGGGCAGGATTCCCTTTGTAATTAATCCCAACACTCAAACCAGAGGGGAGGAAAACGTGTTAATGAGTGAGCGTCCCAGTCTGACTAGGCGGTCTTCGCTCACAGCTAGAACACCGAGTAATTAAATTATTTTTGGAAGAAGGAGGGGTATGGTGTCAGGGAAATACCGTATACATGGGAGAGGGGCCTGTCTCTTGTCACTAATTAATATCAGGGATGACCCTTTCGCAGTTCTAGGCCGGAGGGGACCAATCTTCCCACGTCTCAGATTCCACTGGAGTTTGTGAGGCCAGGTTTGTGGTTCCAAAGAAGAGAATATGGCCAACATCAGGGCCTAGGGGAAAGGTCTTCAATCGGGGGTCGAAGAAGACAGCTCCAAGAGGGGCTGCGGGCTGGACCAAAGCCAAGAGCCGAGGCAGCTTCAAGCACACCTTCCTGGCCAGGTCTGGAAGCCAGGAGCGGATTCCCAGGATCCAGAGGGCTCAGGGCATGGCCAGGCGCAGGGCTGGGGGTGCCGCGACTCGGGGAAGAGCCGGGCCGCAGACAATGGACGCAGCAGCGGGAGGGGCGGCGGCTGCAGGAACAGCCGGGAGGCGGCACCTGGGAGCTCTCTCCCCGCCCCCTGCCCCCTTCTGGTCCCCTCCCCCTCTGGTCCCCTCCCCCTCCGCCGCCGGCTCCAGATCTGATTCCTGATCCCCGATTGCTTGGTCCTGGGTCCCGCCATGGGAGCCTGAGTGCCCTGCAGTCCCCCCCGGCCCCCTGCCCCCGGGGCCTCGAGGGGGAAACAGGCGAGTGGTCTGGGACGGAGCCGGGGTGAGCGACCTCAGGAGCCCCCCTCGTCAACCCCCATCGCCCGCGTTGCCGGTTCTGGAGCGCGGAGTTCGGAAGGACCCGGTGCGCTGCGGATACAAAGGCGCGGAGCGGAGCGGGGCGTGCGCCCAGTCCACCCGGCTGTTCGCAGCGGCGGGTGAGTGGCGGGCCGCGGGGGCGCGGGCAAAGTTTGCAAAAAAAAAAAAAAAAAAAAAAAGGAAAGAAAGAAAGCAACAGAAAAAAGAAGGAAACCATGCAAAAGATCAGGGAGCGCCCGGCCCTGGAGAAAGCAGGGTGGCTTCTGGGGGAAGGGGGGCTTGAGGCACCCCCCTTCCGGTCTGTCCCCCCACTGCACAGCGGAGTAACCCCAACTTTGGGGAGGGGAAGGGGCGTATGGGGAAGGGGCGGAGCCCAGGCCTTAAGAGCCGGGGACTTTCCTGGGCCGGGGGGCCCAGGGCGGGCGCCTGAACGATCCCAAGGGAAACCCATTGAAGCCGGGGATTGGGTAGCGTGTGTTGGAGGTGGTGGGAGAGGCCGTGGAAGGATCGGAGGCTGGAGGTATTGGAAGCTGAAGGTAGGGATGCATACACACCTTTGGAGTGTGGGAAGGGGCAGGTATGTGTTTGAGAGATGGCCCCGCACAGCAGTGTGTGTGTGTGTGTGTGTGTGTGTGTGTGTGTGTGTGTGTAGCCCAAGGATGGGACTTGCGGCGATACTGGTGAATGTGTGTTGGGGTGTGTGTGTGGGGGAACCAACGACATCATATTTGTCTCTTGTCCTATTTACTCATCGGAGATCCTAAGCACTGCATTAGTGAGTTTTAAAGGGTTGGTTGGGGGATCAGTATGCATGATTCTTTGTTTTTGTGTGTGTGTGTGTGTGTGTGTGTGTGTGTGCATACGCCTTGACGTCCTGCGTGTTCCTGCAGGTGGGCCCTGGGTTTGGATGTGTAGATGTGTGTGTGTGTGTGTGTGTGTGTGTGTGTGAGAGAGAGAGAGAGAGAGAGAGAGAGAGAGAGAGAGAGAGAGCTGACCACACATCTGCTGTGTATTTGGGTATGTATTTGTGTGTATACTCAAGGGAAGGGGTGTGTGTCTGTGTGTGTATGTGCTGAGAGAGGGGCTTATGGGAAAGAGGTGGGCAGGTATTAGAGAAGGTGGGTTTATAAGAGCTGAATGGGTGGTAGGCATATATGGGTAGGTGTGTATGCACCTGTGTGGTGGGAAGGGGTGTGAGTGTGTGTGTGTGTGTGTGTGAGAATCTGTGCTCTTGTGAGTAACCTGTACTGATGGGTAGCTATGGATATGTGCTCGTCTTTGCTAGTGTGTATTTTGAGTGTGTACTGGGGGTACCTCTTGTCTCTGCAGGCAGATTTTCCTGGCAGAAAGCCCACAGGGAAGGCTGTCTGCAGGATTTGAATGGCCCTGCCTAGATTCAAGGGTAGTGTCTTGAGTGTGAGACCCCTGTGAGGATTGTGCATTGGTGGTGGGGTGGGGGGTAGTGCGTTGTCTTAGGTGATGCTTATTTGGGGAGATGGACTTTTCTGGGAGCTGGTGTGTGTTGTGGGGGATGGGGAGGTGGAGGAGCCCAGTAGTCTTAAAGGAATTTTGGGGTTCAGGAGTCAAGGACATAATAGTGGCCTTCCTCGCTGTCACAGGCTGGGCTTTAGTGCCCTTTGAGGCCATACGCTTGGCTTCTCTGACCCAGTTACTCTCTTTGAGGCCACGGTTCTCTTGGAAAGCCATCTTGAAGGTGGCTACTTCAGAGCCCTCCAACTCTGCCTTGGCTCTAGGATCCTGAGGGGTGTGAGCTGGAGGCTAGAAGCAGCATACACCAAGGCATGAGGCCTTTCAGGGAGTGGAAGGGTTGATAAAGTGGCATGGGGTGCTTCTCTGGGAGTTTCTGCAAGTGGGTCCAAGTAGTTTATCCTGCAGTTTTTTTTAATTAGAAGCACACTCTGGATGGAGTGTTTGTGTGTGTGAATATGTGTGTGTATATGTGTGCATGCATGTATGTGTGTCTGAGAGTGTGTGTGTGCACATGCGTTCAAGTGTGTGCACATGAGTGTGTTTCTGTGTAAATGTGTGTCCGTTTGTGTGTGTTGGAGTTCAGCTTTCAAGAGGGCAGACGTCCACTTATTGGGAAAAGGGTCTGTATTCATCCTCGTGAGAGTGGGTGAAAGTCAGACTGGGGGATAGACATCTCTTCCTCCCTGAGAGGTAGCAGCTACCTCCTTTCCCTTTGCTCTTCTTCCTTCCTTTTTGGGGTGAAGGGAAGACAGGGGTGGTCATTTCCTCTGGGACCCAAGCCTTCTTCCCAGCTGCACGTTCTCAACTCTTCTTGCTGCCAGAGGTTAGTTAGGCGGAGACACTGGTTTTAAGACGGGGGCTGGAGTTGCACATGCCCATTAGGGTCCTGGGTAATTGCCACTGGAATGTTGGTCTCTAATGGGCATGTGCAGTTGGAATGTTCCATCTTTAGCCCTCAGAGATCCCTACCCTCCATAAAGCCTGGGGAGAAGAGGGGGAGAGGGCTAGAAAATATTGGAGCAGGAAGAGGCAGCTATGAAAAGTCTGTCCCCGCCCAGTGTCCCATCTCTTCAAGCCAGGCACCTATCAGATGGTTTTTCCCAGGGCCTGCAAGGCACCCCTGTCCTAGGCAAGTGGCCTGGTTTTCTGCATACCTTGTTCGCCCAGTGTATGCTCCCTACCAGTAGGAGTTGTCCTCCAAGGGGGAGGAATTGTGGTCAGACAATGGGAAGTGCCATTTCAAAGAGTGCTTCCCGACCGGGAGCCAATGGCCACTCTGGCCCCTCCTTCGCCATTGTCTTGGTCCTGTTTTGTACTTTCTCTAATTCCCCCCTGCAGGGCTGCCTTCTCTGGTGTCTGCTCCCTCACCTTCCTGGAGGTCTTGGAGGAGGAAGGTCTTTCCTTTTCCCTGGTCCTTCATTCCCTCTGAGGCTCAGGGACTCCGCTCTTCTCCTTTGCTGGTTCCTACATTATGAGGCCCAAAAGGAAGAGGTAGCCAGTTTCACTTAGGGCTAAGAGCAGTGTGACCTGGTGCATGTAATTAAGCTTCATGCCCTAGCCTCCTGGGAGGTTTAAGACACCATCCCCCAAGGAATCCCAAGTCCCCACCCTGCACTGAGACCTCTCTCCTTCGATGACAGTTTGCTCTGAACTTCTAGCTTCGCTGCATCCCCATTCTGTGACCCGAGATAAAACAGCTAAGTTTTGGAAGCCTCACCTGTTACATGCGGTTGGTGCTAGGTTCCTCCTGGTAGGTTTATGACGACCAAGTGAACCAACCTGGGAAGAGTGTGTTCCTCAGTGTCTGACACAGCGGGGGGATGACTTAGTAAGTCCTGGCTGCCGTGGCTTGGATGGTGATCCATGGATGGAGTAGGTGAGGGAGTGAGGCTATGTGTTGTCTTTTCTCTCCTCTGGCAGACCATATTCAGCACAGTCCACTCTGCCAGGTGCTGTGTGAAACCCGGGGGATGGAGTGGGGAAGAGACACTGTTCACAGGGGAAACACGCTTGGACACGTCGATCCCCGGAACCCCCCCCCCTTAGTGCCGTATGGAGGTGTATTCTGGAGGCCTTTGCAGCATAGAGTTTGGTTCTGTCTGAGGTGCAGTATTGGGCAAGGTTCCTGAGGGAGATGTGTTGGCCACTATTAAAAGTTAACATGAAATGCACTTCTTTCAAGAGAATGGAATTCATTGCACAAACAGTATGATTCAACCATCTCTGTCCAGCTGTGGAACATGCTCACTAGCTCTGAAAGAACTGCGGACATACATACAGTTGTTTCCAGTGCCCTCTTGTTTAGTCCTTGGCCACCCCCAACCTACCTTTTGTCTCTGTGGAGTTGCCTGTTCTGGCTTTTCTCTCTAAATTTCATCATTTTATGTCTGGCATCCTCTTCTCAGAATGTTTGCAAGGCTCACTCATATGTACGTATGTATGTATGTATGTATGTATGTATGTATGTATGTATGTATGTATGTATATATGTATATACATCACAGTATATGTACTTTTTATGGCTTAGTAATATTCTACTACACAGGATATTCCTTAGCTTATCCCATTTATTTATTTGTTTATTTATTTGTTTATTTATGTATTTATTTTTGAGGCACAGTCTTTTTTTTTTTTTTTTTCATCTTTGGCTGACCTGGAACTCACTATGTAGACTAGATTGGCCTGGAACTTGTAGAGACCTGCCTTCCTTTCTGGCTCCCGAGTGCAGGTATTAAAGTCCTGTTCCATGACGCCTGGCCGTTCTTAACCATTTTTAAAGGCTAGGAAGACAGGGAGAGAACTGAGGGGCTTGTTGGTCGAGGCTGAGCTGTGAGCAAGGATGTCTGTGGGGTGTTTGGTACTGCTGGATCTTGACGTGCAAAGTGGCGATTTGGCCTCAGTTTCCCTAGCTATAAAACAAAATTAACAATCCCTTTCCTTTCCCGTCCCATCCTGTGGAGGTTGTCGGTGGAGGAGGAGGCATCAGGGAGAGGAGAGGCTGGGGCAGTATTGTCAGACTATTTTTTCCTCCTCTTTCCTGGCAGCTCCCACCTGTGTGCTTCTGCTCTTCTCCCTGTGGGATTCATCTTCCAGCTTTGCCTCTGATCAACTTCCCCCCTCTCTGAGTTGACCTGAAACCCCTCGCCCTCTGCAGGTGGGTAGTCCTGTGCTCCATGTGATTTTGATACCAGACGGACTCGGACTCTCTCTCTCTACCCCGTTTGGCCTTTGACAGCCCTTTGTCACCTTCTCTGTTGAGATCTGGCGAGACCTGCAGTGCGCCAGGCAGGATCTTTGCATCTCTTCTCCCCACCCCCTACCCCTGCGCAGTACAGAGTGGGAGGCAGAGGCTTCCATGGTGGGGCTCTTTAGAAATGAGCTGTTGCAGTGCCAGTCTTATGCCCCTGGCAAGGTTGGTAATTACAGACAAGACAGCTGGGAATGGGTTTGGGAAAAGCAAACTTGGAATCCGAAGTACTGGGGCTATCCTGGTAATCAGGGTGGGGCCCTGAGAGGGGAGAGTGGCAGTGTCTGGGGGCTGGGGTGGGGCAGGAGGTTTGGGGCCTCTTTCCCTGCCCATCGATGCATAGCTAGGATGAGGGTCTGGAAAAGAATGGGAAGCCAGTGGATCCTAGGCCTGACGACTCTGAGGAAGAGGGAGGAGAAGAGTGAGAAGCTGGGGGACCAGAGAGCTCCTGAGACATGGGATGGATCCGCACGCGATTAGTTCCTGGCCCATGTTCCTGTTGGGGAGGAGCCGTCTCTGCATCCAAAGATGGTTCTTCCTAATGAGTGGAATCTACTTTTTATAATGAGGCAATAAGGAAAAGAAGCAGAAGGCTTGGCTATGCAGTACCTAAAAGCTGGGGACCAACCTTTTACTACCAGTTATAAAAAATAATTTATTAATTTGTATTATTTATGTACATTGGTGTTTTGCCTGCATGTATGTCTGTGTTGAGGGTGTTAGATTCCCTGGGACCAGAGTTACAAACAGTTATGAGCTGCCTTGTGGGTACTGGGTATTGAAGTTGGGTCCTCTGGAAGAGCAGCCAGTGCTCTTAACTACTGAGCCATCTCTCCAGCCCTGAGCATCAGTGTCTAATCTATCCATCTATCTATTTATTTATCTCTTTACCTACTTACTTTTTCCCTTCCTTCCTTCCTTCCTTCCTTCCTTCCTTCCTTCCTTCCTTCCTTCCTTCCTTCCTTCCTCCCTCCCTCCCTCCCTCCCTCCCTCCCTCCCTCTCTCCCTCCCTTCCTTTCTTCCTTCCTTCTTTCGTTCCTTCCTTTTTACGGTAGGGTCTCACTGTAGCCCTAACTGGCCCAAAACTTCCTTTGTAGACCAGATTGGCCTCAAACTCAGAAATCAGCTTGTCTCTCTGCCTCTCAAGTGCTGGGATCACAAAGGCATGTGGCCAACACACCTGGCCTTATTGAGCGCTTTGTGTTTTAGCTTCTGTGATTTACTGGGTACATTATTATATAGAAAACTATTGTCCCCATTTTACAGACAGGAACATGAGCTTGGAGAAGGCAGGAAAGTCTTCAGAGATGATGTAGCTCCTAACTGCTGTTCTTGGTCTCTGTGATTTCTTTGCTCTCTGGGCTTCCTTTTCTCAAAGTCTCTTTGTGTTCCCATGATGCCATCCCTGTTCTGATTGTTCAGTGTTGGCTTCAATCTTGAATGTGACTAATCCTTCTTCCCCCTCGAAAAGCTAACACAAGTCCAGATAGCCTGACGAGTAGAGACCTCTAAGGATGAGACCCTGTGGGGTCTTAGGGAGGAGCCCAGCCTTTTCCCTGGAGGAACACCTCACTGTCTAAGACACTGCAGGTTCCTGTGGGAGCGGAAGCTCTTTCTACCTGTGTGGAGCTGTAGCCTGACTCTGCAAAGAGACTTAAGCTTCACCTCTATAGCTCAAGGAGTCTGTGGAAAGGAACATGGCTGTCATTGTTGTAGAGAGGGACGTGGCTGTCACTGTCCTGTGGTTTTTCTCACAGTCGTAACCGTAGGATTTCAAGTTCTGCTCTCAGCAGAGCCTGGCTCCCCCAGCCTGGACAGAAGGCAAGAGGGGGTTTGTGAATGGGGGAATCTGGTTTTATTAGGGTGAGGGAGGAGGTCGGACAGAAACAGGCGCTGAGCCTGAGGTCTGATGTGGTAACTCAAAAGCCAGCCAAGTGTGAACAGAAACACATATCTTGTCACCTGCTCTACCCCAGGAATGGAAGTGGCACATAGAAAGATGGGGGAGTTGCTAATCTCCAGGAAGAGTGAGAAGCTCGCTCTGGTGAGGGAGGCGGGTGTTGTTAGGAGGGTGGAGGCTGGTTGCAACTCTTTTGGCCTTCTCAGTGTTCCTCGATATGAGTGGCCCTGGGCTGAGGTAGGTGGAGGAGATTTTATGGAGAAACTCAGGCCTGGCATTCCCGCCCCCCCCCTCCATTGGGTCTCACACCTTGAGGCTCACTCTACTGCTTCCCCATACAATCCGGCCGTCACCCACGGCATCCCATATGTCTTTCTTCCACATACTCCTTCCCCATGTCTCAGCTCTCCTGGTCCACATTGCCAGTCTGAGGTTGGCTGACTTCCTAACTAACTCTTCCTGCCTTGAGGCAGGGGCTGGGTGGACAGGCTTTGAGGTCTCTTGGGCCCAGGCAGGGGCAGTTGAGGCCTACGTAGGACTGAAAGGCTGGGTGGCATTTTGTTTGACTGTGTGTGTAGGAAGTGGGCCTGTGGGTCAGCAGAGCTCACTTACTTCCTATTGCCCTTTTTCCAGTTTCCGGGGGGAAAAAGTTAGTCTTTCCACACCTCACCTGGTATGTGGGGAGGGGCCTCTTCTGCCACAGCCTGGGAGGCAGCAGCTCAAACCCCTGTGGGTGGGGGAAATTAAATAGAGCATCCTGGTATTTTAGTCCTGGTTGCCTCTGTGTCCTTTTACTCCCTATAGCCTCAGCCTGGGAAAGATGCCAAAGGGAATATTCATCCCTCAACATCCTGCCCAAGACTGACCAGGGATGGGTCTTGGGAGTCTAGGGGATGGGATGCTATGGGGGTGCGCTGGTGTTTGTGTGTGAGCGTGTGTGTGTGTGTGTGTGTGTGTGTGAGTGCTGGGTTGGGCCAGGGACTCTGAGAGTTGCATGGGGGGTAGGGGTGCCAGGGAGAGCGGAACAGGTCTCTACAGAACCTGCCTGGCCAGGGTGGGTGGAGCTGGGTGGGGCAGGCAGGAACCATTCCAGGTTTCAGAAGGGGAACTAGAGTGTGTGTGTACGTACGCGTGTGCGTGTTTGCATGTTTGCGTGTGTGTGTGTGTGTGTGTGTGTGTGTGTGTGTGAGTGTTTCAGTGTCTGGATTTGGAGGGTACCCTCCTCACTGCCTGCTTTACCTTGAGGGGAATTATAGAAGGTGGGAAGGGGTGGGGCTCTGCTCTTCAGCTCCGTTTTAGTCAGTCTCAGGTGCCCTGGCAGGAGCCTATCTGTGGGCTCTTCCCTGCTATTCTGCCCCTCCCCTGCTAGGAGAAGGATCCTGCCCCCACCCTGGGGCTGTGAGAATGGTGAGCTCATGTCTGGCCCTCCTAGGAGAGTGCTTGGTTAGCAGTATGGGGGTGGGGCACCTGGTCCTGCAGCCCTCCAACTGGGTGCTCTGAGATCCATCTGCCTTCTTGGGCCTCTTGAGTCTCAGGAGAGTCACTGGGTTTTTTTTTTTTTTTTTCTGAGGGTTTAAGAGTGAATCTGGGAGCCCATTTTAAGGCTTAGGGTAGTTGTGGCCCCTGCCCACTCTGTACCTTGATTCTTTCTTTGATAGGAAGGATCTAGCATGGGTTTCTTGGGATGGGTGGCTTGTCTGAGTCCAAGGCTGGATGGGGATGGATGGAGTGTTCAAGTTCTTTGGAGCGGTGACTGGTTGGGTACAGAAACTGTCTATTCTGGAGGTGGATCCTTAGGCCTGACCTCTGACCCCGTGTCACTTGTGGGAAGGCGCTGGGCAGGAGTCATCATAGTCTTCCCCTCTCCTCAGCTTCTTGTGGTGTTGTCTGTTGAAAGAACCAGAGCCAGAAGGAGGCTGGTGGAAGAATTTGCTGGCCCTGTAGGAGATCCCCTCAAACCCAAGTGTTGGCGACATTTTCCCGCCAAGAGGCTAGAGTAGGCTGTGGTAGAAGTAGTGACTGCTGGCCAGCCATTTACTGACCTTCTCTGGGCCTGACTTTATTATCTGTAAAACTTGGTTGGTTTTATGGCCGAGTCACCATTCAGCTAGTGCTTCTTGGGTCAGTCCACTGTCCCGCAGTGAGGGAGAGAGAGGGCAGAAGCAGAGAGCTCCAAGTTAGGTGCCTGTACTTTTACTCAAATCAAAAGCCTTAAGTCTCTTATTATTGCCTGGCAGGGCCACCTGGTTGGACTCATCTTTGAAGCTCCGGGAAATAGTATGGTGTAGGCAAACCTTTGAACCTTTGTTCTGCTTTTTCATGATCAGCCTCATGACTAGGTGCTCTGCTCCTGGGCCGATGGCTAAGTTAAGTTACTCCCACCCCCACCCCAAAGTAGGCACTCACGGCTTGGAAGTACAACTTAGGAGTTACTACTTACCTACCCATGGGTCGCGGTGAAGAAGGGTAGCCAAGCCAGATTCGGTAAGACCCTGACTGATTCTTGGGTAGGAATCAGAGAGGGTGATAACAGGCAAGGGCCCACAGATGAATGCCTCTTCCCAAGAGCACCAAAGGAGTAACTGTGGCCAGGCAGGACTACTCTTCTTGATCCCCGGCTGAGAAGAGAAAATGGGGCCTACCAGAGACAGACACTGATCCAAGCAGAACTTTTAGCTTCTTTCCCATTTTCCCAGCCTCATCTTTTTCTGGCCAAAGTCTTCTCACATGAAAGGCAGGCTGAGTCACCCTGGCTTCTGCTTTTTCCTAGATGCATCCTCATTGTGTTCTCCTTGGGCCCCCAGCCCAGGTCTGAGGACCTGAGCTGCATTGCAGGCCTTGAGCAGTGGCAAAAGGACACAGTGACCACAGGTAAACACACACACACACAGACACACACAGACACACACAGAGACACAGAGAGAGAGACACACACACACAGACACACAGACACAGACACACACACAGAGACACACACATACGCACACACACAGACACACAGACACACAGAGAGAGACACACACACAGACACACACATACACATGCACACACACATACACACACACACACACACACACACCCACACACACACCCCACTTGACTCTCCACTCAGCTGAGGAAGAGTCAGTTGGTCCTGGTCTGTGTTTACCCTGCACCCCTACCTACTCACACACCCTGTACCCCAGGGCCCTGCTCTCTCTGCCTCTTGCCAGGTTTTCAGTTTATATTTTCTCGAGGCCTCCAATTGTTTCCATGAAGAAACCCGATCCCAAGCTCAGACAAAAGCTGGGGCTGCCAGAGGAGAAACCCCATTCTCTCCCCCTCCATCCCATTCCCCCACCTCTATAACCTTTCTCGCTTTGGATGCTGGGTATGGGTTCCAGGACCTGGCTGCCATCACCTAGGCAACAGGGGGCTTTGGTTGCTATGGTGATCAATGTGGGAGAAGCTGGGCAGCCGGGACAAAAGCCCCCACATTCCCCTCAGCCCTCCTCCCAATTCCCTTGGGATGTTACTGAGACACATTCCATTAATTTTATTTCTGAAAGGCTTTTGGAGGGGAGAAGGGTCTCCTTTTTGTGTCGGGCTCTCTCTGCTCCCCCCTCTCCTCTTTGGCCTCCTTTTAACCCCAGATAATCCATGACTGGTTTGAGCAAGGGACTCAGTGCTTGTGTCTGTGTCTTGAGGAGTGGGGTGCAAGTTGAGAAACAGTGAGGCATATTGGCTTTTTCCAGCCTCTGCCCCTCAGCTGGGAGCAGCTCAGCCCTGTGCCAAGTCCAGACTTCTCTCCTGTCTCCTCACTGCTCTGACATTTCTACTTGTTGATCTCATGCACTGATCCCCTCCTCCACTTTGTTTCTTGGGAACACTGCCCTCTCGAGAGACCCTCCAAACCTGATTTTTGAGACTGATTAAATAAAGGGAACTTCTGCCCATCTCTTGGCTACCTTTCATCCTTCCCAGTGCTGGGATTAGCTCCCTTGGGTACCCAGAGGGACAGCAGGCAAAGGCTTCAGCAGTTGTGGTCCTTTGGGACCCTGTGTTTGGTGGTTGAGGGAGGAGCATGTCTTGCTGCATTTTGGGACAGCCTTCTGTGTGCCAGGGCTGTGGGGTCTGTCCTTGGCTGGGGAGGAAAGTAGGGGGCTCCAGGCTATGTAGCTCAGAGCAAAGAGTTGAGAGATGACTGGCACCCTGTGTGGCTAGAAAATTATCTGCAGGGGAAACAGTAGCTTTCACCTCACATCTGGGTGTGTTTGAAGTAGTAGGCTGGGGTGTGTGCGCTCCAGAGTTCTTTATTTAGTCCCACGATTTATTTATACCACCGCCTTCCCTAGTTTCAGAGGAAGTGGTTGGGGACTGGAGTTTGAGAGCTTATTAATTGCTTAACTATTAGTAGCTACACAGTCTATGAAAGTGCTTCTTTCATCCCTGTGTTTCTTGCAGTTACCCTACGAAGGAGGTATCTTCACCTCTTGTTTTACCGAAAGACCCACCAGCCCATAAGCGCAGTAGGGTTGGTAGCTTGTCCACAGTCACCCAACTCAATAATGGAGAGCCAGGTTTTAAACCTGAATCTTTGTGTAAATTCCAGGCTCTTTTTGTCACTGGCTCTGAGATGCGGTGCAGGTATATGGGGGTGAGGATGAGGAAGGAAAGGGTTCTAGTGACTGTCTGGATCTAATCCGGAGCTCTGCTTTGTCCTTTGGCTTCATCATCCCCTCTGTAATCCGTTGGTCTCAGAGCCTCCTGGCAAAGCTCAGTCTTTAAGGGCAGAACTAGAAGGACCAGGTGGGAACCACATCAAAAGTGTCGCACGCAGCTGCACCGTCTAAACCGTACGGAGGAGTGAACCAGTAGAGTGGGTTCCCGGGGGTTGGGGGGAAGGGAAGGGGAGCCCAACATGTAATTTGCAGACAGAAGGGGTGAGCATGGGATGGACCCTGTTTGTTGCCCTGTTTTAGAGAGGTTCAGTTTTGTTGGAAGTATATCTGTCCCTGAAGTCTGTGTCTATCACATGTTGCTTTGATGTGGGGGATATTGAAATCACTGGCTCAGGCATTGTCTCCACAGAACTCTGTCAGGAAGAGAGATGAGTAGATTTCACATTGATTCTTATCTCCCCACAGTGGCATTCAGATAGGCAGGCGTATTCACTTACTTGCTGGGTATCAGTTACTGTATCCACAGGAGGGGAGATGGGTGCAAATATGTATCCTCCCTCCTTCTGCTCATCCTCCAAGTCCAGGCAAAGTCATTGGAGAAAAGGTATCTCCACAAGGCAAGTCTGTTTCAGTGCTTTAACATCCGGAACTGCTCAGCAGGATCAGTCTGTGGCTTGTGTTTATTCCTTCCTAGAACTCCACTTGTCTTATTGGCTGTCTTGAGGCTTCACTCTGCTGGCCTCTTGGCCTCCTTCTCAGTCTCTTTGCTTGCTCTTCTTGTCCTCCTGGACTCGTGCCGTTTGGAGATCTTGCATCCCGTCTCCTGAGCTCAGTACAGTGTCTCTGCATGTTGACCATACCTTCTGCTCAGACTCCAGCTCCTTGGACGCCCAGCTGCCCATTCCTCACAGAGCTGCCGTGAGCTTTGTGCGGGAGGGACAGCGTACTCTCAGCCCTCTCCCACAAGCTTGCTCCTCCCCACACGTGCTCCGGCATAAACTCCCAAGCTTGCTTCTTCTAGTTCTCTGCCCTACCAGAGTTCAGTGTCTGCTCCCTTGCTCAGGGTAGGTTTTTTAAATTTATTTTTATTATTTAAATTACACTTTACTCACTTATTGTGTGTGCTTGACTGGGTGTTTTTGATGTGCCTGTGGCCCCCCCCCCCCCCAATCAGGTCTAGTTGGTTCTGCAACTCCATTTCTGATGTCTCACTTGGGTCTAGTGGCCAAGTTCTCCTGCTGTGGAACCTTCTCACCGATCACTCCACTTCTGCTTCTTCTTTCCAATCCAAGTCAGCACAGCTAAATAGGCTTCCCAATAACCTGCAAATAAAACTGGAAGTCTTTGTGTGGCTCCTACAGCTTCTGCCAGCCTCTCCTCCTGAGCTGTGTGGCGTACTGCTTCTTTCTTTCTTTCTTTCTTTCTTTCTTTCTTTCTTTCTTTCTTTCTTTCTTTCTTTCTTTCTTTCTTTCTTTCTTTCTTCCTTCCTTCCTTCCTTCCTTCCTTCCTTCCTTCCTTCCTTTTTTTCTTTCTTCCTTCCTTTCTTTCTTTTTTTGTTTTTGTTTTTTTGTTTTTCGAGACAGGGTTTCTCTGTATAGCCCTGGCTGATCCTGGAACTCACTCTGTAGACCAGGCTGGCCTCGAACTCAGAAATCCACCTGCCTCTGCCTCCCGAGTGCTGGGATTAAAGGCGTGCGCCACCACGCCCGGCGGCGTATTGTTTCTTAACTGCATGGAGCCATTTCTTGACTGGACATTCCATGGTGTGGTGTCATTCCCTCCCTTTCTTGGGCTTTTTCTTCCTTTCTTCGGCATGGTCAGATGTCATTTTCCCAAGTTTCTAGACATTCAGTTTAAAGTATCTCCACAGGGCTGGGGATGGAGCAAGCCCAGTGGCAGAGTGCTTGCTCAGTATACAGGGTTCAATCCCTGATACATTTGTCTGTTGCTGGGTAACCTCGTGTTCTTTTCATTCCCCCCGCACTGACTAAAGTGGCTGCTTGTATTTATTGCCTTAGCTGTTAGTGTACGTCTCCCCTCAGACCATATACCCAGTTATACCACAATATCCAGGTCATAGCAAAGTATATGGTTTACTGTAGGTGACTTAGAGAGCTTTGCTTATCAGGGAGTGGAGCCAGGAGGTGCTCAGGCATAGGAATGACTTAAGTTAGTGTTGCCAGCATCAGTGGAGAAGATGACCTTGGTTGCTAGAGTAGCTGGGGCATCTGTGAGAATTGGGGCTGGGCTCTGAAGGATGATTGACAGGTGGCTGTCGAAAAACCATTCAGTGTAGATGGAGGGGGCTGCTCGTGGGCCCTAAGTAGAAATAGGCTTCTGCCTTGCTTGCCCAGGAGTGTTAGGCTTTTGGAAGATGCTTCTTTTTGTTTTTTATTCTACCATGCCAATCTCTACCTCCATTCACCCATGAGAGAGAGAGAGAGAGAGAGAGAGAGAGAGAGAGAGAGATTGAGATTTTGTGCTTGAAAGCTTGTACACACACACTTGTGTCTCTGAGTCTCTGTTTTCCTGACTGAGAACAAGAAAGCAGTGCTTTAATTCTTCCCCATCGGGCACCCCAGTTGGATGATTCTGGGTGTCCTTCTTGCCCTCGGAGCTTGTGCTAGCATCTTTCCCAGCCTGGAATACTATGGGTGGGGAGGGTCTTTCCAGCTGACAAAGCCGGAGGAGCTGAGACTATTGGGCAGAACAGGACCCAGGAGTGAGGTATATTCTCATGGAGTGGAGTGAGGTATATTCTCATGGTGCGCCGGGGATTCCAGGGGAGATGTTTTTCCCTTTGTGTCCTGTCCTATGGAAAGCCTGAGCTACCCTCTAAGCAGTTGCTCTATCTTCTCAGGGAGCTGTCGCTTGAATTTCTCTGAGATAAGCCCACTCGTCCAGCAAAATAGAGTCCCTCAGGGTGACGGTTGACTTCCTAAAGGTGCCTCTTGGCCTGAAGAAGCCTGTGCTGAAGGAGGTGGCTGTGGGGCCCCCCAAGAGGTCCCAGCCCGCGGCCCTGGAGCGCTACAAGGCACGGCGTTCGGACGCCATGGACACCGAGTCCCAGTACTCGGGCTATTCCTACAAGTCGGGCCACTCCCGCAGCTCCCGGAAGCACAGGTGGGTCCAGCTCCGAGCTGATCAGGCTGGTCGAGAGAGGTGGTGTATGCTAAGGTGGTGGGGTAAGGGGCTGCCGAAGGGACCTGGAATTCCCTCTTGACTTTTGTTTCTGTTTCTCTGGCTTCCTGCTGCAGGGACCGTCGGGATCGACACCGCTCTAAGAGCCGGGATGGGAGTCGTGGAGATAAATCAGTGACGATCCAGGCTCCGGGAGAACCCCTGCTGGACAATGAGTCCACGAGGGGGGATGAGCGGGTGAGCATTGGGGCTAAAATGGTTTACATCAGACATTTTGTGATCCTCTGGGGTAGGTGGAGTCTCCTAGGCAAGTGCAGGACTGATCGAGATCTAGGATACATTACACCCAAGATCAAGAACGGTATCTTTTTTGTTTATTGTTTTTTTTTCGAGACCGGATCGACTTATGTAGCTTGTTTTTGTTGTGAGACAGTGTGGCCCTAGCAAGCATTGAACTCACAGAGATCTGCCTGGCCCTGCTTTCAGAGTGCTGGATTTAAAAGTGTGAGCCACTATGCCTGGCCCCTGGACTGATTTTATAAACAGAATCGTCCTGTCCCTGAGTCCCAAATGAAGGGATTACTATGCCTGTCCTTTGTTTCGTGTTCCAAGGTGGGATCTTGTTGCAGGGAATTCAGGGAATTTAGATGTTAGTGGACACTCTTTTGGAGGTACTAGTTTCTACCTGATCTCCAGGGGCAGAGGTGGTTTAGCTGAGTGAGGAGAAATTTCCCTGCTGTTCCGAAGCTCCTGGCAGCCAGTAAGGTTGGCGCAGGCTGGAGTAGGAGGGCAGCGGCGGTGGTGGTGGTGGTGGTGGGTAGGCCACAGGTTTCCCTCGAGCCTCAGATGTTCGCCCTCTGCTGTTAGCTTGTGGAATAGCATCATCTAGGTCCTAGGGAATAGGGGTTTGGGAAGAGTCAATGGAGCTGCTTGGGGCACCTAGAAGAGAGACTGGGCAATTAGAGGGGGCACCTTGGAAAAGAGCAGTTGTTTCTGTCCTGACTTCTGGTCCATGGCACTCCCTGGATAGAGAGGCCAGTAGGCAAGACACAGTCCTGGAATTTAGGAGGGACAGGATTTGTGGTGACACTGAGATTGCCCAAGTCTATTCTTATTCTTTCTTCATGGGAGTATCTTAGGCAGTGGAGACTCTTAGCTTCTTGTTCCTGGTTGGGCAGGGGCCTGTCTGACATTGGGAACTCTTTTCTTTCTGTAATATAAGGCCTCATGGATTTTTGAAGTGACGTTGAGGTATGATTAAACCTGTTGGGTGGGGTTCCCTGCCTTGATCTTTGAGAGGGGTAGGCAGTGTATCTGGGGGTCACTGGGTGAGGGTGGGGTGGCTCCAGTCCCACAGCTGACAGTGAGCAGCTCTTCTGCTCTCTATATTCAGATAAAATTCTTCTCCCATCCTTGGGAGAGGAGACTCCTCAGCTCTGTAGCCACTGGCCCATCCAGGTGGCCTCCTACTCTGCACTGCATAGCTCAGTCCTGTAGCTTGTATCCCCTGGGGTTTAGGGTAGGATTCCATATGCCCAGGCTGGACGTGAACTGTGGGTACTGAAAGACCTGGTGTTCTTGGGACTTCTCTGTAGGATACTCTCTAGCCAAAGCAGAGAAGCAGCTTTGAGCAGACCACACTCTGAAGGGCACCCGAGAGCCCATCTGTCTATGCTGACATCCACAGATCTTGTACCATGGGTATTCGGGTGGTCACCCCACAGAGCTAGCTTTATAGAGACCCACGGTGACCCTGAGTCTGCAGTGAGTTTCCCATCTTCTATTTAGGTCATTCACTGATCTTCCTTTCCCTTCTTCTCCCTGAATGAGAAACTGCTGTAGCTCCTCATGGTTGGAGGATAGACAAGAGCTCATGTAGCTCAAGCTAGCCTTGAACTTACAGATGTAACTGAGGATGGCTTTGAACCCCTGACCTTTCTTCCTCTACCTCTCAAGTGCTAGGATTGCAGGCATATACCACTGCCCCTGGATTTTTCTTTTCTTTTTTTTTTTTTTAAACAAGTCTTTTTTTTTTTTAATTAGGTATTTTCCTCATTTGCATTTCCAATGCTATCCCAAAAGTCCCCCATACCCTCCCCGCCACTCCCCTACCCCCCACTCCCACTTTTTGGCCCTGGCGTTCCCCTGTACTGGGGCATATAAAGTTTGCAAGTCCAATGGGCCTCTCTTTCCAGTGATGGCCGACTAGGCCATCTTTTGATACATATGCAGCTAGGGTCAAGAGCTCCGGGGTACTGGTTAGTTCATATTGTTGCTCCACCTATAGTGGATTTTTCTTTTTATCTTTTTGAGATTGTCTTGATTTGTGGCCCAGGCTGATTTTGATCATCCTCCTGTGCTCTGGGATCACAGACATGCATCACCTCACTTGGCTGGAATAGATGTCTGTTCCAGGCATTGCCACATGGGCTGCTCAAGTGGCTTTGACTTCCCCTTCCTAACCACTGTGCTCTCTAATCCTGCATGTGGAGACCCCTGCTTCTCTCTTTCCTCAGGGTGCCTTGGTTCATGAATCTCTGCCCTGGATATTCTAGCTCTGGCTTCTGCTGAAACCATGGACTAGTGCACAGGCTGGCAGAAACTTAGGAGAGAGCCCATCTAGAACATGAATGCTGGAACAGTTCATGGGCATCTTGTTTAAGTGCAGATTGTGGCTTAGTAAATAGGGGATGGGCCTGCTGGTCTGCCTTTCTCCCACTGGCCCAGGCCATTTCCATACTGCTGGTCCGCAGAGTGCAGTCTGACTAGCGGCCCCTAGAGATCGCTTAGCTCCGAGAATTCCCAATCTTGGCTGAGCATTATAATCATCTTGGGAGCTTTAAAAAAAAAAAAAAAAAAAACACGTTGACAAGCAGATCTCACTTTGCATAATTGGTATGTTTTCCAAGCTCCCTCGGTGATTCTACTGTGTGCAGCTGGGGTTAGGAACTACTAATTCAGATGAGCTTCTTGTATGTCACCCGCTGTTGGAGGTCAGCTTGGGTCCTATCACTGTCTGGAAGCTGCCTGCTTTGCCTGGCAAGCTTGCCCTTGGGTCACTGTCACTGCCTGAGGAGCTCCCTTGGCAGTTGTCCTGTGCTCCCCTTCGAGGGCCATCGATGCACATGTGGTATCTTTCCCCCTGACCTCAGTGCAGCGCCCCAGGGACTTGGGTTTTAGATGGCAGTTTCTGCAGCGACAAGACAGGCACACAGTGAAGCTCAGTGACTTCTGATGACTATGTATGTGTTGATTTTTCTCTCCTATCCGCTTTCCCATGTGTACCTCTGCTCTGCCTGCCTTTTCCGCTCCACCCACCTTCCCGACTGTAGGATGACAACTGGGGAGAAACAACAACGGTGGTCACGGGCACTTCTGAGCACAGTATCTCTCATGATGATCTCACGCGCATCGCCAAGGACATGGAGGACAGTGTCCCGTTGGATTGTTCCCGCCACTTGGGCGTGGCGGCAGGGGCCATTCTGGCGCTGCTCTCGTTCCTCACCCCACTGGCTTTCCTGCTGCTGCCCCCACTGCTGTGGCGGGAGGAGCTGGAGCCGTGTGGGACCGCCTGCGAAGGCCTCTTCATCTCCGTGGCCTTCAAGCTGCTTATCCTGCTGTTGGGCAGCTGGGCTCTGTTCTTCCGCCGGCCCAAGGCCTCACTGCCCCGAGTCTTCGTGTTACGAGCTCTGCTCATGGTGCTTGTCTTCCTGCTGGTTATTTCCTATTGGCTCTTCTACGGTGTGCGCATCTTGGACGCCCGGGAGCGGAGCTACCAGGGTGTGGTTCAGTTTGCCGTTTCGCTAGTGGATGCTTTACTCTTCGTGCACTATCTGGCCGTAGTTCTGCTGGAGCTCCGTCAGCTCCAGCCCCAGTTCACACTCAAGGTCGTGCGATCCACAGATGGGGCCAGCCGCTTCTACAATGTCGGCCATCTCAGGTATGGGTGCCCGGCAGTAAAATGGGACTTGACGTAGGACAAAGATGAGACCCAGATGAGACCCGAAAAGGTTTAGGGGAAGGAGGGGGGAGGGGGCGGGGCGAGGGTGGGATGGCGAGGACAATACGGGATGAACTAGTGGGAGTGGGGCTGGGCGGAAGGTGGTTTGCACATAGTAAGAGTTCAGTGGCATTTTCAGCCTAACGACAAAGTCGTGGGCAAGATGTCAGTGGGAGTTGTGAACTGGCAGTGACGTGCAATTCGAAATCAGGACCCTTAGAGGAGGATGGGTCAAGAGAAAGAGAGGTAAGGGGTATAAACCGAAGGTGTCTAGCCTTTTCTTGGAGGCATGATATTATTATTATTATTATTATTATTATTATTATTATTATTATTATTATTTTGTGTGAGTAGTCAGTACATGTTACTGAGATGAGCTGGCCAGAGATGGACTGCCAGAGGGAGAGATAGAAAATTAGCTCCCACCAGGCTGTGGGCAGAGGTCAGCGGCACCTCCTAGGAAACCTTGGGAGAATGTGGGAGGGGGATGAGGAGCCCCTTGGCTGGGGCTTATTAACCCCCTGGCTTCAGCATAGCAGGAAATTAGTAGCAGACCCAGCCTTGGGAAGGTGGCAGGGGCCTGGTAAGTATAGACCTCAGGCTTGAGCCAGGCTTCCTGGAAGCAGCTTGTCCCTGTCATGTGTCCTCTCCAGCCCTGCCGACCTGCCCTGATGTGTCCCTTCCCCTGCGCCCCTTGTCTGTCCCTTCTCCCTCTCCCTCCTGCCGTCTCCCCAACAGCATCCAGCGAGTGGCAGTGTGGATCCTGGAGAAGTATTACCATGACTTCCCTGTCTACAACCCCGCCCTCCTCAACCTGCCCAAGTCCGTCCTGGCCAAGAAAGTGTCTGGCTTCAAGGTGTATTCTCTCGGAGAGGGTGAGCGGCCCTGCTCCTCCACCCCTCCCGGCCTCTTCCTAAGCAGGACCCCAAGCTACCTCCCTTGCCTTTTCCTTTCTCTGGCCTGTGTCCCAGCCCCTCTGTTCTGTCATTCCCCTTGACTTCAGGTAGCTGGTCATAGCTGCTATCCTTTTTATGCTATGGTGTAGCCCCTGGTTTAGCTCCTGTGTCTGCTCATAGCCCTGGTCTCTACACTCTTTGGCCCCGAGCTGCAAAACCTCCTGCATCAGGAGGAAAAAATACATATGCAGGACTCCTCCCCTTTCAATGCCTTTCTGGTCGCTTTCTTGCAGTTTCTCCCAGAGGTGGCCAGGAGGGCCGGGACGGGGAGGCATTGCTGGGTGGTGGGGACACATCCTCTGGCTGTCAGGCCATGTTACCCCGAGTGCAGAGGCTACACTTTTTCTGACCGTTTCCTCTCTCCTGATCTCATACAGAAAACAGCACCAATAATTCCACAGGCCAATCAAGGGCCGTGATCGCGGCTGCGGCACGGAGGCGGGACAACAGCCACAATGAGTACTACTACGAGGAAGCCGAGCATGAGCGCAGAGTGCGCAAGCGCAGGGCCAGGTGGGTGCTGGCTGTGTGAGTCCGGGGTAGGGCGTGCACCTGAGGGAGGGGAAAAGCCAACTGAGTGGTACCCGTGGGATGAACTGGGCCGAGGAAGCCCAGGAGACCCCTGTGCCTGATGGGAACGGCACAGTGATGATACAGGGTTTGTATATTCATTTCCCAGTGCTTCCCTGACTGATCACCACGGACTCTCAGCAGCTGTAAAACTACACATTTATTATTGTTCTGTTCCGTGGGTCAGGTTCAGGCTTGCTGGACCGCCTGCTTGGACCCTAAAGGCTAAACTGTACACCTCTCATGTGAGCCTGGGCTTCTCTTCCAGGCTCCCTCTCATGTGAGCCTGGGTTTCTCTTCCAGGCTCCCTGGCTTTTGATGGACTCGCTTGCACGTCATTCTTCCCCCATGGTTTTCCCCATGGTAGTTGGCTTTTTCTAACAGGAGCCAGTTCTTTCTGACTTTTGCCACCTACAGAGAAGCCTGGTTTTTAGGCCCAACAGGATAATAATTATTTGTGTGTGCATTTGTGTGGAGTCCAGAGGACAGCTTCAGATGTTGTCTCTCAGGTTGTCATCCATTTTGTTTTTTGAGATAATATCTTCATTGCTTTGGAGCTTATCAAGTAGGCCAGACTAAGCTGGTTGGCCTCCAGGTCCCAGGGATATGCCTGCCTCTGCTACCCCAGGGCTTGGATTAAAAGCATGGGCCATTACACTTGGAGTTTTTGTTTTTGTTTTGTTGATGTTGTTGTTGGTGGTTTGTTGCTTTTGTTTGTTTGTTTGTTTGTTTGTTTGTTTTTGAGACAGGGTCTTCCTATTTAGCCCTGGCTGGCCTAGAACTTACTATGTAGACCAGCCTGGTCTCAGACTGCTGCATTTATCCTTCCTCTTTAGTCGGGTGTCAGCGCTGCCTGTGCTATTGTGGCTGAATAGAAATGCCATTTCCAGGGCCAGGAGCCCTGCCAAGCCTGATGACCTCAGTCCAATCTCCAGAATCTATGTGTTGGAAAGAGAGAAAGGACTCCTTTAAGCCCCACAGAAGGCGTGTGCATGCCCCCACCCATGTAAATAACACACGACTACGATTACTACCACCACCACTCCTGTTAATGCACTTACCCTTTAGCCATATGTATTAATTTTTGTTGTTGTTATTTGTTTGTTTGTTTTGTAGTTGTTTTTGTTTTGAGACAGGGTTTCTCTGTATAGCCCTGGCTGTCCTGGAACTCACTTTGTAGACCAGGCTGGCCTCGAACTCAGAAATCCGCCTGCCTCTGCCTCCCAAGTGCTGGGATTAAAGTGTTGCATCGTGTGGTGCGGAGTCTTTTCCTAGGTCTGATGGGATACGTGGCCTTTTCTGCAGCTCAGTGCCTGAGTGTCATTCTGGATTTGATGCTAGGCTCGTTCACTTTAAGTCCCTAGTCTGGTACCACTGAGTACGACTGTGTCTTGCTGCTTCTGAGGAAAGAACCCCCTCTGTCTCTTAGCACTTGGCTCCAGCAGTCAGAGCCAGTGGGTAGAGGGTAGGATGAGCAGTGAGCACCTGGTCCAGAGACTACCTGTCCCCCAGGCTCGTGGTGGCTGTGGAGGAGGCCTTCACGCACATTAAGCGGTTGCAGGAAGAGGAGCAGAAGAACCCCAGGGAGGTGATGGACCCCCGGGAAGCAGCCCAAGCAATCTTTGCATCCATGGCTCGTGCCATGCAGAAGTACCTTCGCACCACCAAACAGCAACCTTACCATACCATGGAGAGCATCCTTCAGCACCTGGAGTTCTGCATCACCCACGACATGACGCCCAAGGTAGGCCTGCTGCTTCCAGCCCTTCCTCTCTCTCCAGCTTCTTGTCTCTTTTGCTCATGGCTGTTTCTCCTTCCCGTTCTTTGCCTCATTTTTTTTTTTAAAGATTTATTTATTTGATTTATGTATATGAGTTCACTGTAGCTGTTCAGGTGTTTGTGAGCCTTCATGTGGTTGTTGGGAATTGGATTTTGTAGGACGTCTGCTCGCTTCGTCCCTGCTCACTCGCTCCATCCCTGCTCACTCACTCCATCCCTGCTCGCTCTGACCCAAAGAATTATAAATAAGTACACAGCAGCTGTCTTCTGACAGCATCAGAAGAGGGTGTCAGATCTCATTACAGATGGTTGTGAGCCACCATGTGGTTGCTGGGAATTGAACTCAGGACCTTCGGAAGAGCAGTCAGTGCTCTCAACTGCTGAGCCATCTCGCCAGCCCTATCTTTACCTCTTCTTGAGAATTTCCTTTCCTGTCCCCATTCCATCTGTCTTGTCTGTGCGTAGTGGAAGAGGCGAGGGGAGACTTTGGAACTATTCGGGGGATTTCAGAGGCCTCTTTCTCATTTTTATAAGGCCCTAGAATTTCTACCTTCCAAGTCTTACACCTTTACCTTGCTGACCCCTTCATCCCCAAAGGAAGCTTTTGCCTCTGCTGACTTTTAGCGATTGGCTTACCTCAGCCTCGTTGCCAGCTCCCTATAATGGCGCTCTTGGAGCCTTTCTTGTTGAGTGGGTGATAAAGAGACTGGGAATGTAGCTCAGTGGTAGATCAGGCTTGAATTCTTGATTTCATTTACCAGCAAAACAGTGTGTGTGCATGTTAGAAAGCTGTGTCGCAGAGGATGAAGGGTGGGTGGGTGCACGAGATGCCCAAACAGTATCTTCTCCCCTCCTCAGGCCTTCCTGGAGCGATATTTGGCTGCTGGACCCACCATCCAGTACCACAAGGAACGTTGGCTGGCCAAACAGTGGACCTTGGTGAGCGAGGAGCCGGTGACCAATGGGCTTAAGGATGGCATCGTGTTTCTCTTGAAGCGCCAGGACTTCAGCTTGGTAGTGAGCACCAAGAAGGTGCCCTTCTTCAAACTCTCCGAGGAATTTGTGGATCCCAAGTCACATAAGTTCGTCATGCGGCTGCAATCGGAGACCTCTGTGTGACTTTTGTAGCAGCCAGGGAGGAGGGATGTGAGGGTTCCTGCGGAGTGGGAGGGGCTTGGTTCTCTGGCCCTGACACATTTCTGCCAGTCCTACTTTCTCTTGCTCTTGTTTGGTTTTGTTTTTTTGTTTTTTGTTTTGTTTTGTTTTTTTTTTACTTGAATTAACTTATCCTGTACCCAGTCTCTTCCCCTCGTCCTCAGTTTTTCCCATCTGGAAATCTGGAGAGATAAATCTTGCTTTAACAATACCTGGGAGCCACCCTGCCCTCCAATTTTGTATCACTCCAGGCCCTGCAGGAAACAGTGCCTCATAACTCTCCCATCCTCCCCATCCTTCCCCCTCAAACGTTCCCTGGATGGAAGTCCCTTCCAAAAGCATTCAGGGCCTTCCTGATTCTACCCTTGCCTCCTGAGCTCCAACTTAGAAATGTACATTCTTAGAGCCGCGCTCTCTAGTGGCCCCTGATAGAGTTTCTCTTGGGGGCACAGCTCTGACCCTAGAGGACCATGGTGCCAAACTCCTGTAGGACAACAGCTAACCTATCCTCTGTTCCTACGCTTAGCCCTGAGTCCCTGGGCAAGGATGCACCTGTGACATGATCCCAGAATTAGGATTCTCTCTGCAGTCTTGCTCGACAGTGTTACATCTGTGCTTCCTGGTACACACACACACACAGACACACACAGACACACACAGACACACACACACACACACTCACACACACAGACACACAGCACCTCACAGATACACACACACACACACAGAAACATAGAAGAAGGGGAAGTGCAGCCTTCTACTCAGGAGTCTTTACTGCTGTTTCTGACTTGTATGGTCATGTGATCATAGGCAAACAGAGGTGGAACCTCTCTGACCACTTTACCAGGGCTGTGGGGAAGGTATAATGTGTCTTTCTTAGACAACTCCCGAGAGGAAGGGCAGGATAGACCCCTGAGGTTGGAGAGACCCTTGTCATTGACCTCGTCCCTCTGAACTCACTGACCCCTATCCTGAGCTGTTCTTCCCCACCCTTCCCCATGAAGGATGCATGTTGACTTCTTAAGGACTCCATGACATGCAGACCCTGACCAACCCTGGGGTCGAAGACATTTTCTGTTTTGCGCCAGCTACCACAGTCCTGCTGAATTCCGGCTCCAGAGACCTGTGGCCTCGTCTCTTTATGGGGAGGGGCCAGCAACTCCTTCTCATCCCCTGCCTTAAATCCAGTTCTTTGCCTCAGGGGTCTCTTTACCATGGCCTTCCAGGGTCCCATCCTCTTTTCTCCCACCTCGCTTTCTGGGCTCTGTATCAGGGTGAGGGACCAGGATTACTGCCTTTTGTGGGTATTAGCTCCTCGCCCCATTCTAACTAACACAGCCTTTGCAGCAAATCTGAACAAATCTCAGTAGTCACTTTGAGCAGGACTCACTAACCCTCTAGTGGATATTTTTCAGAGTAAACTTGAGCCTTTAAATTAGACACCTTTAAATTATTTTTTACCACAAGGACTAGAAATAGGGAATACCCACATCTTTCTTTCTGGGGTCCATGTGGATGACTGTCCTGGTGGCTTCGATGGAGAAATGTCCCTGTGTCACTTCTTTAAACAACCCTCAAAGACTCTGTATGGGCCCTTCACGTCCCTGGGTATTCTGCTGGTATTTGCTGTGCAAAGCACACCCTGAGATGGGGTACCTTTGATCTCACCATGAGGCTGCAGGATTCAAAGTGGAAGCCTACCTACCAGTTACTAAAGGGCTTGTCCATTAGGGCTTACTTTGTTCTCATGGGAATGGTCTTTGGAGCTGACTTACGCAGGGCCTCGAGGTTAGCTTAGGGCTGTGATAGAGGTGCCTGAATAAATTCCAGTGAAATTACTATGTCCTTGGGTAATGGGAAGGTATCTTTTCTTAAAAAAAAAAAAGAAGAAGAAGAAGAAGAAAGAAAATTCAGGTTTCAGAGGAGAACCTTTTGAGTCACGTAAATACCTCACTATCCTGGAAAGCAGGGCCCGGATGGTGATTGGGGTCATTGCCTTTGTGGGCAAGAGTGGGTTTTGGTGTTGCTTTGAGCAGTGGGTGGGTGGGGTGGGCCGAAGGAAAAGATTTGGGATCTTAGTTGATGCCCTAGGTTAGGGGCACAGGAGTGTTTATTTTAAGAACCTGCCATGTTTTTTAATCACTGTGATATTTCCATTCCTTTTTCCTAAAACAAAGAGAAGACGTTTCCCTGACTCCCTGTCTAAGCACTAAGGGCTGTGACTTAAGAATGGTAGCGTTTTGGTCCTTCGTGTCAGAACTGTGGTATCTTCGTCTGCTTTGGTTGTTATTATTTTTTAAAATGTCAGGATGAATTGTCAAATGTATGACTCTGTGTGTGTGAGAGGGGTGTGTGTGTGTGTGTGTGTGTGTGTGTGTCTTTTGCTTCTCCAGAATGGGAAGTTGTCTTCATGCTGTGAACTGCTATGGGTGGGCAGCTGACCCAGTCTCTTGGAGCAGTTTCCTCAACCAATGCTGTCCCACCGGTGGCTCACGTGGTTTCTCAAGCTTGCATTGCAGGCATGAGACTAGCCTGCTCAGTGCTCGCTCTCACCGTAGGGGATGCTGGGCTGGGCTACTCCAGTGCACTCTGTGTGTGTGCTCCGGCTGGGTGGCATCCTGGCTCATCCCCACTACACAACTTGGCCTTTGTTTCCATGACCTCGGTGCGGGCTTACCGCTCTTCCCTCTACACCAGGACACCGTGCCTCCACACCAGGACACCCTTCCCTCCACACCAGGACACCGTGCCTCCGTCCATCACCTACCTCGCCACTGTCACCCTCCCCATTGGTTCCTTTCCAGTTTCTCCTTAAATGTATGTCTTTGTTCTCTCTGTTGCTCTCCCACTTCCTCCGATCCCTGCCATTACGCTCTGTGCTTTCACTCCTAGCTGGCTGGCCACAGCATTCCCGTTGTGAATCCTGATTTAATAAAGACAAGAAGGCAGGATTCTCTGGAGGTCCTCGCTCTGAGTCCCTGTTTGTCTGGGTACCTGCTCTCCCTGTTGGTTGGGCCTAGCTCTGCCTTGCCCCTTCCTGGTGTCTGTCTGTCGGTCTCTTTTCTTTCCTCTCTTCTCCCTGTGGGGCAGCATCTGCTGATGGATTCTGTTCTGATTGTGTGATTGTTGTAATTTGTTCTTCTGTGCGCAAAAGGAAGGGCTTCTTGAGTCTCTTCCAAGTGAGACTGTAAATGTAGAACTTTCCATTGTTGGATCTAGATTTTTAAAAATCCTTTTTCTTCTCTCTCTTTCTTTTCTTCTTTTTTATTTTAAAAAAATTTAAAACAAATTTTTGGGGCTATCTTTTTTTTTGTTGTTCCAGAGCTGAGACCTTGTGCATGCATGTAGAAAATTGTAAAATGTAAATTTTTTTTAATATATAAAAAGCTTGTTTTTACATTTGCAGTGGATTAAACATTATGGCAATTTTAGGGACTTTTTTTTTCTTAAACATAGGAACTAAAACTGTACAAATTTTTTTTTTTTATATAAAATAAAGACATTTGACTTTAGTGGGGGTTTTCTGTTGCTTTTCTTTTTTTCAAAGTGGGAGCTAAAGGTGGTTAGGGAGGAGTCCGGGCGGTAGGGGGCAGTGTGGGCCTTGTCATGCCACTGCCTCCAGCCAGTGTGGAGAATGAAGGGAAATGAGAAACTGCTTGCTGTTAACTCTGATTCTGATGTGAGAGACCTGTGATGGTTAATCATCTGGGGGTGGGTGGGGCTCAGGGTGTCAGCCTGCATCTTCCTTTGTAAGCCTGTGTTTGCATGGCCTCCAGGTGAAAGTCAGACAGTGCTGACATGGCGGCTCCTTATGTTTCATTTATAAAAATCCCCCAACGTTCGTTACCTCTGGTTTTATTTACTTTTTAAAAGATGGGGTCCTGGGGCTGGAAGGATGGCTCAGGGTTAAGAGGACTTGTGGCTCTCACAGAGGACCCCAGTTCAGTTCCCAGCACCTACGTTGGCAGTGGCTCATAACCACCTGTAACTCCGGCTCCAGGGGATCTGGTGTGGTGCCCGGTTCTGGCCTCTGGGGTGGTGCCTGGTTCTGGCCTCTTGCACTTTCTCTCTCTTTATATATACATATACGTATACATAATATATAATATACATATATAATGCATAATTACATGCATTATATGAAAATCCTTTTTTCTTTATTCTTCTCTCCTACAATAGATCCTGACTGTATTTTCCCCTTCCTCCATCCCTCCAGTCCCCTCTCCCTGCCTCCCTTCTCTCCCAGTTTCACTGTTCCTCTGTTTTCCTTCAGGAAAGAGCAGGCCTCCCAGGGATATCAACTGAGTGCAGTATTTGGATGAGTGTTCCCCTTTCTTCACATCCTCACCAGCATGAGCTGTCACTTGGGTTATTGATCTTAACCATTCTGGCAGGCCTAAGATGAGCTCTCAAAGTACTTTTGATTTGCATTTCCTAAAGTGGACATAATGATGAGTAGAATTGAATCGCAGACCTATTGAAGATCCATACACCTGTGGACACCTGAGTTTTGTTAAAGAAGCCAGAAACGCATAATGGAAAAAACAAAGCATCTTCAATAAATGGTGCTGGTTGAACTGCACGTAGAAGAATGCAAATAGATCCATATTTATCACCCTGCACAAAACTCAAGTCCATGTGGATCAAAGACCTCAACCTAAAACCTGAATCTGATGGGCGAGAAAGTAGGAGTAACCCTGAACTCATCAGCACAGGAGAAAACCTTCTGAGCAGAACACGAATGGCACAGGCATGGATTCTCATGAAACTGAAAAGCTACTCTAAGGCAAAGAACACAGTCATCAGGACAAAACATCAGCCCACAGAATGGGAAAAGATTTTCACCAACTCTACATCTGATACAGGGCCACTATTCAAAATATATAAAGAACTCAGGATGCTAGGCCTCAATAAACCAAATAATCCAATTGAAAAATGGGGTGCAGATTTAAACAGAATTCTCAATAGAGGAACCTCAAATGGCTGAGAAACAAAGAAATGCTCAAAAGATAATCTTAAGAGAGGGAGGAGGTCTTACTGTGGAGCCCAAGATGGCCTTGAACCCCTGGGTTCCAGAGATTCTTCTCCCTCAACTGCCAGAGTGGTGGGTTAACACAGTGGAAGTCCATGGGGGCGTGGTGGCACACGCCTTTAATCCCAGCACTCGGGAGGCAGAGGCAGGTGTGTCTCTAAGCTCGAGGCCAGTTAACCTGGTCTATAGAGTGAGTTCCAGAGCAGCCAGAACCACACAGAAACCCTGTGCAGGTACTGGAAACAAACCAACCAACCAACCAACCAAAAAAAAAAAAAAAAAAAAAGTGTACCTCCATAACAGGCTCTCTGAATTCATGTGCTCTCCGCCTCTTCTCTTCTCTCCCCACCCTATCCTCCCTGCTCTGTAACTGGGCTGCCCTCGCACTCACACTTGCCATTTTCCTGTCATTGGCTCGGAGTTCTGATTGGTATTACAGGTGTGCTCCAGGCTGGGCTCCTAGTCCTCGAAGGTTAAACCTAAGCTCTCCTCTGTGGAGATGACACACTTATTAGATAGTGCCCTCCTTTCCTCTCACTCGTGGCTTTTTCAGGTGTTGTGGGTGTGGATATAAGATCCAATCTATTGGAGATGCCAGATCAGAGAATCTAATCTAAATGGGGGGCCCAATCAGTGTTCAGCAGTGATCGTAAGGGGGTGTGTGGTAGGGGAGGGGTTTTAAGACTCGAGAGGGTACCCCCTTGAGATTAGGTTTTATTTCTATAAGCATTACTGGTCTCTCTCCCCACTCCCCACATAATGCTGGTGGGCAACAAAAATATTGTTCATGAGGCAGATGAGATGGCTCAGAAGTTAAGAGTGCTGTATGTTTTACTAGAAGACCTAGCAAACACAGGACAGCTCACAATCATCTGTAACTCCAGCAATGTAAGGGGATATGATATCCTTTCCCATCCTCTGAGGACCCCAGACATTCATGTGGTATACAGACATCCACACATGCAAAAACCCCATATGTATTTTTTTTAAAGATTTATTTATTATATGTAAGTACACTGTAGCTGTCTTCAGACACTCCAGAAGAGTGTGCCAGATCTCGTTACAGATGGTTGTGAGCCACCATGTGGTTGCTGGGATTTGAACTCTGGACCTTCGGAAGAGCAGTCGGGTGCTCTTACCCACTGAGCCATCTCACCAGCCCCGTATTTTTAAGCCCTTCTTTAGAAAACAACGGTGGTTAAAAATATTGCTATGAATAATTGGGTAGATTAACATGCTAAGGACTGGAAAGATGGCTCAGTCAGTAAAGTGTCTGCCACACAAGCATGAAGACCTGAGTTCAAGTCCCTAGTACTCATATAAAAAGCTGGGTAGCCAAGAAGCTAAAGGGGTCTGCAACCCTATAGGTGGAACAACAATATGTACTAACCAGTACCCCCGGAGCTCGTGTCTCTAGCTGTATCAGAAGATGGCCTAGTCAGCCATCATTGGGAAGAGAGGCCCCTTGGTATTGCAAACTTTATATGTCTCAGTACGGGGGAATGCCAGGGCCAAGAAGTGGGAGTGGGTGGGTAGGGGAGTGGGGGAGGGGAGGGTCTGGGGGACTTTTGGGATAGCATTTGAAATGTAAATGAAGAAAATACCCAATTAAAAAAATAAATTAAAAAAGTAAAAAATAAAAAAACTGGGTAGCAACTGGTTTTGCTGAGGAGGAAGGGAGACAGACAGATCTCTGGAACTCATTGGCCAGCCAGCTTAGCTTCACCCTGTCTCGAAAAATAGGACAGAGACCAATCAAGGAAGACACTACCTCCACATGCATGGATATGTGTATATACCCACACAAGTTCAACACACACACACACACACACACACACACACACACACACACACACACACACACATATGGATACACACCAATAAGGACACATAGGACCTTTAGCCTTTGTTGTTTTGTTTTGAGATAGATAGGGTCTCATATATCCCAGACTGTCTTGGAGATGACCTTTAACCTCCTGAGTTCTGGGTTTATAGGCCTACATCACCACGTTCAATATAGGTGGTGCTAGGGATTTAACCCAGGGCTTTCTGGATGCTAGACAAGCATCTATCAGTTGAGCTATACTCCAGTCCCTTGTTTCTTTATTAAAGCTTCGTTCTTACATGGGCACAAGAATACTTCTCTTGAGACAACACCCCTGTCCTTTTTGTAGTTAGGCCTGTGGAAGTTCACGTCTATTTGTTGTTCTCAGTTCACCTCGTAGTCAGATTTCGACTTACTATGACTGAATCTCTACGTCAAACCTTCGAATGATTGAAATATAGAATAAATGCCTCTTAGTATACTAAGTTTTGGTTCAGTGCCTTGATATTCCCAGCCTGGTACTAAAAGTACTTTACTTTGGCTGGTAAAGATAGTGGTTATGATGCTGCTCTCATTGAATTGACCGTTGTGGACTGTTGAGCCGTCTATTTAACATCTTGAACCTCTTCCTTTAAAAGGTGGTCCAGGCTGGGCATGGTGGGGGACACCTTTAATCCCAGCACCCTGAAGGCAGAGGAGGCAGATTAATCTGTGAGATTGAAGCCAGCTTTGTCTATAGAGTGAGGACAGCCAGGGCTACTCAGAGAAGCCCCGTCTTGAAAAAAATCCCAAACCCAAACAAAAAGCGAGTCTAGGAACAAATCGCCCTTGCTTTGATCTCAATGCTTGTCAACAAGACCGTATTTTCTTTTGGGGTTTGCTAGAAGGGAAAGTCGTGTTCTCAGTCATTTGTCATGTAACAGAGGGTGTTTGTAACCTTTAGCTGAGAAGGTACACTCTGGAAGCACTCCAGCTATCACTGAAGAAGACAGAGACTCAGCTTAGTGCATTGTCAAGGTCATGACATAGCTGCTCCAATGGGATTGTCTAGCCTTTGGCTTTGTAATGTTGCTGGAAAGAAAAATAGCAGGCTGTGGTTCTTGGTGAAGTGACACGATGTTTCACTCAGTTCTTAGTGATTTGTTATTAGTTTATTTATTTATTTATTTATTTATTTATTTATTTATTGTGGGGTGGGATGGGGAGAGGAACGATTTAATCTACAGAACTGAAAGCCAACTACATAAGATAGCTCCTCGTTTTCTTTATTAGTCTAAGCAAGTGATGGGAAGGCTCTTCCAGTTGCTGGGAAAGTTGCATGGGAGAAAGTCAGCTTTTGGAAAACTATTGCGTTAGTGCATGGTAAAGTGGTACGAAGGAGAGAGGGAGGGAGGGAGGGGAGAGGGAGGGAGGGTCGAATGAAGGGAGGGAGGGAAAGAAAGGCAGGGAGGAGGGGGAGAGGGAGGGAAGGGAAAGAAAAGGAGGGAGGGAGGGAGAGAGAGAGAGAGAGAGAGAGAGAGAGAGAGAGAGAGAGAGAGAGAGAGAGAGAGAGGTGCAGCTCGGAACAGCAAAGTCACACATGGAATTGGTGGGAAAAGGTACTGGCTTAGATGGTTTAGGAAACATGGGCAAGGCATAGGTTTCTCTTACCTCAGTAAGTTTCAGGAAGATGTTTCTTTAGACCAGACATTGGGATGCAGAGGTACATAACCCATGGCTTCTATTCCCTAGGAGCTCCCAGGGCTTTTGCTAGCACAAATGAGAAATACTATTGTGGCTATCTTGTCTCCTACTGTTGACACCTAAGTTATTATAATGTCCCCCAGAGGAGGTCCAGGGGACAGACTGAAGCAAGTAGTGAGAATGTGAACCATTCTCACTACTTGTGAGAATTCTGTTCAAAAGGCTACCTGTACACCTATACACTGTAAGAGAATCTGTGGTTGAGAAAACAAATTGAATCTAGTTAATAGTTTATTTGTTCTCGCTTTAGGACACAACTAGCCTGTGCTATTTGTGGCTTAGCGAGGACAAATATGTGCTTTAAACTGGAAAGGTAGGCTTTTAGGGCAGCACGTCTATGTACCTTACTATAGTGGTGGATATTATTGTAATTTGTTCAACTCCGCAATGTAGCTTACCAAGACTGAACTGTAATGTCAGCTATGGACTCTGATACTGTGAGTCATTGTAGGTTTGCCAGTTGTGACCAATGTCCCACTCCATGCAGGATGCTGATAATGGGGGAGGCTGCCTAGGTGGCGGGGGATGGGGAGCGTGAGGAAAATCTCTGGGCATTAGACTCCACTTTCCTGAGAAACCACAACACTTAGAAAAATGAAGTCTGTATATGTAAAACAAAACAAAACAAAAAAACCCTAAGTAAAACACCATGTACAGCCATATGCAGTTTTAAACATAGATCGAACAATAAAAGCACTAGTATAGCTGTTAAGATTTCAGTTTAAAAAAAAAGTGGAAATGTGATGCAAAACATCTGAGAGGAAGGGGAGGGCCTCCTGTGCTACCACAGATGCCAAAAATTCACTGTGTGGGGAGACAGGTTAGGGTGGGTTTGTTCCTTACAAGTTCCTCTTAATGTTGGTTCCCACTGATGCCCTAGCATGTAATTTTAGGTTAGAGTTTTTACAGTCTAGATTAACTCCATTTGAGGGGTTGTTATCTTCTGGCTCTGTGCTTATCTCCTAACACAGTCCCTTCCCCCACAACAATGGGGTGGAACTGGAGAGAAAGCAGATACAACTTACCCTGCAGATTTTGTTTGCCAGGGCTGCTACGAGATCTGAGGCCTCTTGATTTGGGGCGTATTAAATAACTTTCTTTCTTAGATTGAAAAGTTCAGGTGGTTTATTCTATCTTGAAACAGCTCCCCCCCAAGTGGAGCTGGCTCAGCTGTCACTGTGCCTTTGACAAATGTGCAGATCATTCAAGCACCTGCTAGAAATGCAGAGTCTCATCCAGCAGGTCTGGCATAGGCCCTGGGTTTCTCTGTGGAGCCTTAGCTGTCTTGGAACTTGCTCTGTAGACCAGGCTGGCCTCGAACTCAGTGATCCACTTGTCTCTGCCTCTGGGATTAAAGGAGTATGTCACCACTGTCAGACTGAGAATGTACATCTTGAGGGTCTGGTGCCTTAGTAGCTTGGGTTGCCATGACAAAGTACCACAGATTGGATGACTTAACAGAACTTCATTATTTTATGGTTCTAGGAGCTAAAATCTGAGGTTTACGTGGCTGGGATCTGGAGAAGAATCTTGGGTTGGGGGTAGCATTCCTCTTATGATGGCATCACGTTGGGGGTGGAGAGGGAGAGAGATACCAGGTTTCTGATCTCTAACCTGGTAAATGATCTCACAGTGAGACTTCTCTCTCACACCCCTATATTACCCTAATTTCTTCTCAAATAATTAGGTGGAATTAGGTGAGACTTCAGCATCTGAATTCTGAGAACATAATTCAGTTCACAGAGCTAGGAGATGTAGCTGATGGTCTTAGGCTACCTGGAGTAGCAAGGCCCCAAGAGAAAGCTTGTGTACCCACGAAGTTTAAGGGGTCAAAACATGCCTTAATAAGAAAAAAATACTTAAATTGGGCAGTGATGGTGCATGCTTTTAAACCCAGCACTTGGAAGGCAAAGGCAGAGGCAGTTGGAGCTCTGTGAGTTCAAGGCCAGCCTTGTCTACAGAGTGAGTTCCAGGGCAGCCAGGGCCACAGAGTGAAACTCTGTCTTGAAAAACAAAAAACAAAAACAAAAAACAAAAACAAAAACAAAAAACAAAAACAAAAAACAAAAACAAAAAACAAAAACAAAAACAAAAGAAGGTTCCTCTTGGGGAATTCCTTGCGTCTGACTTGTTGTGGGTGCCCTTTGCACGTTCAGTACTCAGCATTACCCTATTTTAAAAAGAAAGAACGAAAAAAAGAATACTTGATGCAAAAGATCAAAATTGTTTGCTGAGTGTGGTGGTGCACACCTGTAATCTCAGTGCTCTAGAGGTTGAGGCAGGAGGATCACTCCTGTCTTCCAGGCCAGCCTGGTCTATATAGTAAGACCCTGTCTCAACAAATAAACAAAACTGATTCTAAGTAAGCTTCATGGCTATAATATTTCTGTAAAGTCACTGTTGCTCATGTTCTACAATTGCATATATACATCAAATTGTGATTTCTGTGATACTTAAATAATATATTCTGGGGTGGTCTTACATGTGGGACTTGCGCAAGAGCAGTGGACTTCTTGGTATAATGATTCAAACAAGAGCCGCGAGGCTGATACTTCATCAAGAAAATCCCCTGCTCCTACAGAGGACCTGAGCTAGGTTATCAGCATCCACGGGTAGTAGCTCACAACCACCTGTAACTCGGATACAGGGGAATCTGACCCTTTCCTCTAGCTTCCATAGGCACTGTACTCACTCACACGCACATATCCAAGCACACACACACACACACACACACACACACACACACTTTTAAGTTAAAAATAAATCTTAAAAAAAATGGCAAGAAATTAAAGCAGCAGCTTGCATACTGTCTGAGTTATCTTCTGCCAGAAACTTCTTGTCAACACTTCCGATAGAACAAAGGATATTTAGGGCTTCTACTATGTTTAGAGAATTCCAGATACGATGCTTTGACACACTCTGATATCTGTATTTATAGAGGCAGGGAGGATCTCCAAGAGCTCCAGGACCAGCTAGCCTGTTTATAGATACACAGTGGGAAAACAGGAAGAGAGCCTGCTGCAGGGTCATAGTGGTGCACGCCTTTAATCCCACAACCTGGGAGGCAGAGGCAGGTGGATCTCTGTGAGTGTAAGGTCAGCCTTGTCTACAAAGGAAGTTCCAGGACAGCCAGGCCTACACAGAGAAACCCTGTCTCAACAACAACAACAACAAAAAACCCCAAACCAAACCAAAACAACCCTATTCCCCAAACAAAAACATAAACAAACAAAAACAAGAGACTCTGCCTTAACCAAGGTAAGCAAGATGGCAGGTCAAGATAGCAGGTGAAGATGGATGCTTGGAACTGTCCTCTGACCACGTGTGTGTCATGGCATTTGTGCTCCCTGGTATGGGCACACTTACACTCACACACACACATGAATGTGCACAGGTATACACACAGATGTTAAAGAACAAAACAAATAAAGAAATTCCACCCTCTTTGGTCCAAGAGACCTTCTCCCTTTCTGTTCCTTGATAAAACTGTGCAAGAGTTGCTAAAAAGTGATCATGAAGTCACTGGACTGAACAAAGTGGCTCCAAGATTTCTCAGAGTTAGGACTTTAGAGTGAGGTGTTCTTGCCACCAGGAGAGTGTAGTTTTGGTCCTGTGCTGATGCCCGGGTGTAAGGAGTCAGATGCTAAGGAGAAACGCTTGCAACCTTTGCCTTGGCTATCAGGCCACAGTCCTTTTGTTCACTCATGAAGTTAGTGTTTTCAACAGGAATGCAGGAGTCTGGAGCTTGAAACTAAGTTCCAGTGAAGAGATGCAAAAGGCTTCCCATTCTGCAAAGGGCTCAGACTTCCTTCAGGAAAGACTTTGTTCTTGTAACAAAGGGCAGGGTTTTCCCTGGGAACCTCAGCAAGTTCACCATATAAGAATTTAACATCATAAGCCCATGGGGGAACGATGCATTACAGACAGGAGGCCTGGGCAGGTTGGTGTTTTATTTAATAATTACGTGTTAAAACCTTAACTACCACTGTGGCCCTCATCCATTGCAGGGTAATTATTAGACCAAAATAATAGTGCAGACAGCCCTGGGATTCCCTGAAGTGGACCAAGCAAAGTGTTCATTAATGTTTTCAGGTTTCTCATCAGTGACAACTTGTTACTCTGAGTTCATCAGTTAGATCCTCTCAAGTGACTAATGGGATGGTGTTTTTCACATTTATTTTCACTATCACTATCCAAGAATGAATTTAGGATTTAATAGATAAATAATGTGCTTGCCTAGTATCTTAGTAAGGGTTTCTATTGCTGTGATGAAACACCATGACCAAAAAGCAAGTTGGGGATGAAAGAGTTTATTCAGTTTACATTTCCACATTGCTGTTCATCACCAAGGGAAGTCAGGACAGGAACCCACACAGGACAGGAACCTGGAGGCAGGAGCTGATGCAGAAGCCATTGGAGGGGTGCTGCTTATTGGCTTGTTTTCCCTGGCTTGCTCAGCCTGCTTTCTCATAGAACGCAGGACCACCAGCCCAGGGATAGCACCACCCACAATGGGCTGGGCTTTCCCCCATTGATCACTAATTTGGGAAATGCCTAACAGCTGGATCTCATGGAGTCATTTTCTCACCTGAGGCTCCTTTCTCTCTGATAATTCTAGCTGTGTCAAGTTGACACACAAACTCAGCTAGTACACTTAGACTCTGGGTTTGATGCCTAGCACTGTATAAACTAGGCTCGGTGGCACACACTTGTAATCTGGCATTCAAGAGGTGGAGGTACGAGAATCAGACATTCAAGGTTATCCTTGGAAGACGCGATGATTCCAAGTCAGCCTAGGCAACACGAGACCCTGTGAGTCCATGTCTCAAAAAAGTGCTTCTTGTACTGAGGTTGGGTCTATGGCTGGGTCATAATTGTTAGTCAACAGTAGATAAACCTCTAAGAGGTCTTTCTTGCTAGATCACACTTTCTAGGGCTTATCGAATCACCACATAAAGCACTAATCATTCATGCTAAGTCAAACCGCTGTATACAGAGTCAGATGGATTTCCACCAATGTTTTGAAGGAAGATCCACTACATAAATGAAAACAGAATTAAGTGAGAATAGAGTAAGCAGACACTCAGCCTTTTTAATTAATTAATTAATTAATTAATCTTTTGTTTGTTTGCTTGCTTTTTGTTTTTTGAGACAGTCTCTCTGTGCAACAGTCCTGGCTGTCCTAGAACTTACTATGTAGGTTAGCCAGGCTGGCCTTGAACTCAGAGAGCTCTCCCTGCTTCTGTGTTGAAATAATATATTAAATAAATCTCAGTGGCAGGCAGTTTTATGCTACCCGCCCCACTGGTCGAGGTTCCTGAATGAAAGACACACACACAACCTTTATATTTTAATATACTTTAGTCAGCACAATAGCTGGGCCACTGTCTAACTGTCTAATCTCCATGTGATTAATCTACATCCCACTGATAATCCTGAGTTATTACTTACTAAATTCTATATTCTATCTTGGCTGCCCTGGACCCAGTTGGGCAGCCCTCTGGGCCTCGATCTCCTGGCTCCTTCATGTGGCAGCCATGCCTCTCTCTCCTGCACTCTTTTTTTTTTTTTTTTTTTTTTTAAAGATTTATTTATTTATTTTATGTAAGTTCACTGTAGCTGTCTTCAGACACTCCAGAAGAGGGCGCCAGATCTCGTTACGGATGGTTGTGAGCCACCATGTGGTTGCTGGGATTTGAACTCTGGACCTTCGGAAGAGCAGTCGGGTGCTCTTACCCACTGAGCCATCTCACCAGCCCTCTCCTGCACTCTTTTCATGCATGGCATCTCTCTGCTCCTCCATACTCTTTGGACATCTCAGATCTCCCTCCTACTTTTTCCTTCCAGTCCCAAGCTCTGGAATCCTAAGGTCCTGCCTCTGTCTGCTCTGCTCAGCCATCAGATGCCAGCATCTTTATTTACCAATTAGAATTAACTGCGGGTAGTATTCCCTCAGTGTCTGACAAGTGAACTCTCTTGTGCAAACAATTTTGGGGACCCAAACTAACATTAGAGTACAAAGAGCATTAGGCCAAATCTACTATGCCTCTGCTTCTTCAGTTCTGGGATTAAAGACATGCATTGCCATTCCTGACCTTTAGTATTTATTTTTATCTTGTTCTGAGTTTATTAATTTTGAGTTTTGTGATGGTTTGTATATGCTTGATCCAGGGAGTGACACTATTAGGAGGTGTGGTCTTGTTGGGGGAGGTGTGGCCTTGTTGGAGTAGGTATGTCACTGTGGGTGTGGGTTTTAAGACCCTCATCCTAGCTGCCTGGAAGCCAGTCTTCTCCTATCAGTCTTCAGATGAAGATGTAGAACTCTCAGCTCTTTTTGCACCATGCCTGCCTGGATGCTACCATGCTCCTGCCTTGATGATAGTGGACTAAACCTCTGAACCTGTAAGCTAGCCCAAATTAAATGTCCTAATAAGAGATGCCTTGGTCATGGTGTCTGTTCACAGCAGTAAAACCCTAACTAAGGCAAGTTTCAAGAAAGAAAAATCATATGTGATCATAATTTATGATGGGAGCTTCTATGGGTAATAGTCAATCAATAAAGGGTTAACCCCACAAAACAGTGACTCAGAAATTAAACTTAAATATCTGTGGCATTATAGCTTAGGCCCTAAGTGGAGTGGTTTTCTCTCTTTTTCTTTCTTTCTCTCTGTTTCTGTCTCTGTCTCTGTCTCTCTCTTTCTCTCTCTCTCTCTCTCCCCCTCCCTCCCTCCTTTCCTTCCTTTTCTTTTTCAGAGTCAACAGGTAACTCAATCGCTGGGTAGCAATTAGCATCCTAATTTTGTAAGCTATACTAGATATAGCTCCTCCGGTGGTGAATCCTGGCAGATCCGCCATCTAAACTGGTGGCCTCTTGTTAGCTACATTTTTCCTCTAAGCTCTCCCCATCTAAAAGCAAAAGTCCTTCTCCTGCCTCCCCTCTTCCTCTCTCTGACCCAGAAGTCCCGCCTACTCCTCACCCAGTGATTGGTCCCCTGAAATCTTTATTCACAAGGGGAAGGTTCTGCCACATTTCACCTTTTCTATCCAATAAAAAAAGAAGTTTTTCTCTCAAATATAACCTGAGTATAACTATTACCATTCTGTAATTTACAAAGTACAAGATAGACTTAACACCCAGTCCATCATTTTTGTCAATTAAATAGAACACTCTGTTATTGATCCTAACTTAAAAAAAGGCTTATAAGTCTATATGTTATGACCTGGTTTAGCTTGTATACTATCTGAAAACTATCTTCTCAAATATGTTCTCTCAAGGCTAAATAGCCTGGGTTGGATATGACACTATAAGTAGTGTTTCAACCCCGTCAGAAATCTGAGAACAAACAACATTATCTGAAAATATAGGAAACCTAACACAGCTTCCAGAACTGAGACAATTAGTAGAGACAGCTGTCCACCTACACAGCCCCAGTATGTCAGGAAGCTGGAGCATCAGTCTTCAGCATTCTGCCCCAGGAATCCTCTGACAGACCTTAGTGAAACAGGAGTTATTAAGGACTAGCTTATTTTGTTTCAACAGAACTAAGCTGTCCTAACCTGTAACTTGTGTCCTCTTAAGAACGGTACAGATCTGCAGGAGAGATAGGCAATTTCTGCCCAGTGACTACATAGCCACAATGCACAACCTTACCTGGAGGTAAGATGCTCAGCTGCTTCTATGAATCCATGAAGCTGTTAGGAGCAGATATGCCTCAACAACGAGTGAATAAATAACATTAAATGTCACATCCTGTAGATTTCTGATGTTTTTGAAAACTACCTATGTAAAGTAATCTTGATTGTTGTCTGTTAACTACCCTCAGCTATTTCTAAATAAAATATCTTGAAAACACCCTAACAATTAACTCAGAGCCATGAATTTGCTATCTGGTCCTTAACTCACAGACTTCATCATCTCAGATCAGTTTGTAATGGCATTTATAGAAGGTCTGGGACCAAACCTTGTACTTTTTATTTTTTTTAAAGATTTATTTATTTCATGTATGTGAGTACACTGTCACTATCTTCAGACAACCAGAAGAGGGTATTGGATCTCCATTACAGATGGTTGTGAACCACCATATCCTTGGTGGGAATTGAACTCAGGACTTCTGGAAGAGCAGTCAGTGCACTTAACTGCTGAGCCATCTCTCCAGCCCAAGCCTTGTTTGTACTTTTAAAAATGTATCAATAGAAGAAATTTATACCAATTTGATTCTTTATCAAAATAAATTCTGTACCAAAATGAGAAATTATGACTTCAACTTAGTAACTATTGTAGAGATTTCTACCAAATGAGATTATGGCTACACAATTAATTTTAGCTATTTTCCCCCCCTGTTCAAATTATGACCATTTCAAAATTCCCCAGAAAGACAACTTAGAATAACCACCTCCAGACCTCCAGACCTCCAAGTTCAGGGAACTGGGGCAACAACTCTTCATAACTACTTCCAGCTGAATATGGGCATTGAGATATCTTTGAAGGGCGGGGGGGGGGGGGGAAGGAAAATGGGGGAGTTGGTTGGCCTTAAGAAGACCACACCAATGATTGTTGTAGCCTCTGATATCTGTGTCCTGACTGGATCCGGCTGAAAGTCCAAGAGTTCAAGCAGGTCAGTTCAGCGTGTCTGACAATAAGACTCACCAAGGCTGTATAGTCTGTAGTATATACATCTCAAACCAAAATTTTAGTATCATCAAGATATCTGTATGGATTGTATTCATCTGTGTAGGGTGTTCAGACTAGTTAGGATGAAATTTTGCTCCAATCATAAGCCTTCATTCATGCCACATGAAGGATGGCACAAAGAATCTTTGTTTGTTTGTTTGATTCACCTGAATATATTTTCAGGTGGTCTTCCTCTGCCATATCTGATCCATATAACTCTGGAAAGGGTGCGGAGCCTAATATTTTCTGTGAACACAAAAGTGGAGCCTCTCTTCCAAAATAGCATGTCCTTGAGCCAGTAACCAGAAAAACCTTTATCTTGACCTTTCGCCCAGAGAAATAATATAACCACAAAACTCAAAATCACACCCATTTTGAAAATTAAAAGAACCTAAAACAAATGCAGTAAACAAAAATTCTATATGAGCCTATTCTTAGGCTTTTCCTATTCTGTTATGCCAGGAAATTAACTCAAAATTCCTATGGAGCCCATGAACAAAGAATAAGAGTTTCCTGCAGACTTTAATATAATAATCTATCTGTTATGCTCTCTACCTGGAGCCACAGACTTCTATTTATGAATACCTGTTCATAGCAGACAATTATCACTGCTCTCTACTTGGAGTCAGTAATTAATTTTCCTTATCTTAGTTTTGTCCACAAAATTCCCCACATGACTCAGACAAAATGTCTCTATAAATCTATCCTAAAAACAAACAATCCCAATTTTATAAATTCACAGTTCTATCAATATCTACCCCAAGAAGTAGGCAGCTTCCATTCTCTGGCTCTCTGTCTCAGAGCAGGGGACCTCAGAGCCCTCTTTCTTTGTTTCTTTGTTTCAAGGTTCCCACGCTTGAGTTATGTTACTTGATTGTGCTCTGCTCACCAAATCTCCAACTAACTCATAGGCTAGAATCTTAAATTTCTAGTGAGTTCTAGCCTGCCATGTTAGACATCATCTGTAGTGTGAAATATTAAAAAGCAATTCATGATGCGTTGGCAATGCACCAGCGGGCAGGCCAGCCTCTTCTGATCTTTGTAGACTCTCTGATCTGGAGCTCCGAAATGTCTATACCTGACTTGCTAAGCTCCCATGGTGGGTCATTGCCATGCCAGCCCCACACTTCCAAATTCACATGGCTAGTTGGGGTGCACTTCTTGCAAACCCATGCTTTGCTTCTGTATTTCTCTCTGAAACCCAGCTGAGTCATGCATGAAGGAAAATACCACACAAACTTAGTTCAGAATCAACAGGTAACTCAATCGCTGGGTGCAGCAACTATTATCCTAATTTTGTAAGCTATACTAGATATAACTCCTCCAGTGGCGAATTCTGGCGGATCAGCCATCTAAACCAGGGGCCTCTTGTTAGCTACACTTTTTTCTCTAAGCTCTCCCCACCCAAAAGCAAGAATCTTTTTCCTGCCTCCCCTCTTCCTCTCTCTCCCTAAGTAGTTTTCAATCTTTCCAATGCTGTGACCCTTTAATACAGTTCCTCATGTGGTGATCTCCAACCATAAAGCTATGTTCATTGCTACTTCATAACTGTAATTTTGCCACCATTGTAATTTCTATTGCAAATATCTGATATACAGATGGTCTTAGGTAACCCCTGTTAAAGAGTCATTCATTCCCTAAAGGAGGTCTCAACCTACAGACTGAGAACTACTGCCTTGGGGGCTTCTTCCTATTATTATTATTAAGAAAAAACCCATCTGGCTGATCTGGAGCAATCTAGATGTCCCTTAACTGAGGGATGGATAAGGAAAATGTGCTACATCTACACAATGGAATACTATTCAGCTGTTAAAAACAAAGACATCACGAATTTTGCTGGCAAATGAATGGATCTGGAAAATATCATCCCGAGTGAAGTAACCTAGTCCCAAAAGGACATGCATGGTATGTACTCCCTTATAAGAGGATATTAGTCATAAAATACAGGATAGCCATGATACACTCTACAGACCCAAAGAAGCTAAATAAGAAGGAAGGCACAAGAGAGAATGTTTGACTCTCACTTAGAAGAGAGAATAAAATAGTCATTGGAGGCAGATGGAGGGAGGGAACTGGGTGGGAGAGGGGATAGGGAGAGGAATGAGGGAGGAGTTCAGGATCAGGTGTTGGGAGGGGCAAGAGGGATGGTCAGATTGCTATGAGAATGAATAGAAATCTACAACTAATGTGGCGGGGAGGTAGGGGCATCTCCAGGAAGAAACAGAGAGCTGGAATAAGGGAGGCATCCAAGAATCAACAGAGTGACCTTAGCTGTGACTCACTACATTGGGGATATGGAACCTGAAGGGGCCACCTTCTGTAGCCGGGTGGGGACCCCAGTAGAACAATAGAGACACCAATCTACCCACAAGACTTTTGATGCAAAATTTATCCTGTCTACAAGAAATGCAGGGACAGGGGATAGACTAATAACCCATTTAACTAGAGACCCATCCCATGGGCAAGCACCAGTCCCTGACACTATTCATGAGACTCTGTTATGTTTGCAGCCAGGAGTCTAGCATGACTGTCCCCTGAGATGCTCCACCTAGCAGCTGACTCAGACAGATGTGGACACCCACAGCCAAACAGTGGATGGAGCTTGGGAACACTTATGGAAGAATTGGAGGAATGATTGTGACCCCAAAGGTGATAGGAACTCCATAGGAAGACCAGCTAACCTGGACCCTTGAGACTCCCAGGGACTGAACCACCAATGTATGAGCATACATGGGCTGGACCTAGGCCTCCCTGCACATATGTGCAGCTTGGTCTTCATGTGGATCCTGAATAGCTGGAATAAGAGGCTATCTCAAAAGCTGTTGCCTGTATGTGCGATATGTTCTTCTAGCTGGGCCTTGTCTGGCCTCAGTGGGAGCTGATTCCCCTTGCCTGGCAGAGACTTGATGTGCCAGGGTGGGGGAATACACAGAGGGACCCCCACCCACTTGGAGGATAAGGGGAGGAGAGATGGGAGAAAGAGGAGGGGGATGGGAGAAGGATTATGGGAGGAGGGAGTGGCTGGGAGGAGGGCAGTGAGAAGGATGTAAAGTGAGTAAATAAGAAAAAAAAATAAAGCAAAACAAAAACAAAGAACATCTGGCTGATCTGGAACTAACAGAGCTCTACCTGGCTCTGCCTCCCCCAGTACTAGAATTAAAGACATGGACCACCATGACCAGAAGCATGCCTCTTTTATTATTATTATTTTTTAAAGCCAGCATACAAGGTAATGGGTTTAATGTGACATTTTCAAACATACTTTATAGTTTGTTCCTTTTGTTTTAAGCATGAGCTTGTTTAGACTAGGGTTTGTAAATTTTCTTATTCTTCTGGATAGAGACCGAACTTCCAGGCTGTGGTGCCTCTTGCTGACATAGTGGGGTGAAGTAGTTTGTGGGTGCAGTGGGGACTGCTGCCACAGCCCTTCCTGTTTATGGCAGGAACCTCCTACTTCCTACATGTTAAGAAGATAGTTTGAAAACTGTTGAGTTGGGTTTTGTTGTTGTTGTTTGCTTCTTAGCTTGCTTCAGAGTAGAACCACCAAATCGTTTGCTGGCTCTGGTGAGGCAGAATCATCCGAAGCAGAAAGCAGCCTGCAGTGTCAGGAAAGGGACTTTGCAGATGTCTAGCTGCTGCTCCCAGCCCTGGGAGTCTTGTCTGATCACAGCTTGCCTTTATCTGTGAATTATGGGGTTGCACTGGCTGATTTTAATGAGACATCTTTTCTCTCTTCTCTTCGTTTTCCTTCTTTCCTTTTTTCTTTTCTTTCCCTCCCACCCTTTCCCATCTTACTCTCTTTCTTTCCCACTCATCTCCCTTCTCATCCTCTCCCATCCCCTTTTGGGCAGGATTCTGGGCCATGTCCAAAACTGGTTGTGTACTCCCCACCTTCCCAGCTGACTAAAGAGTTAGGATTACTGGCATGCACCACTATGCTCACCTTTCAGTCGGCTTTTTAGAAAAGAAATGATGCATGCATGCCACAACCATTGTGTGGAGAACAGATGACAACCCTGGATGCCAGTCCCTCCTTCCTCCTTGTCTGGGACAGGAGCTCTTTGTTGTTGGCTGCTGTGTAAGCTTGGCTTGCTAGCTCATTCACTTTTTGGAGATCTCTTGCCTCCTCCCTCCGTCTTGCTGCAGAAGTACTGGGACTTCATGTCCTCTTATATTTGATATTATCTCTATACTGAGGGCAGTGCTTTTGTTATTTGAGAGGTATATGGTGCTATCTCGGTAGTTTTGATTTGCATTTCTAGATTGTTAGAGAAGTTGAGAAATTTTCATGTCTTGATAGATTGTCTGGATTTCCCCTTTGTGCTTTGGGAAATGCCTGTTCACCTCCGTTTTATTCTTTCTCTCTCAATTCATTATATGTTTCTGGATGTTAGTCCTTCATTGGTCATTTATGCTGTCAACACTTGTAGCTTGGCTTTTCACTTTCTTTATGTTTTTGTTGGGTTTGGAAAAATTGAATGAATGAATGAATGGTTAGCGTTTCTTCTTAAAATATCTTGTAAAGAAATCTCTTCTTAAGCTAAAGTCACGAAGATATTCTGTGGCTCCTTTAAGATCATACAGTGTCTTTCCAGACCCTTCTTCTGTCAGCATTCCTGGAATTCAGGGTTATGTGTGGTGGAAAGAAGCATAGAGAGATCCCATTCTTTTAATGTAATTTATTAAACAAAACAAAGCAGAAATGCAGTCCCTTCCCCGCTACCACTGCAACCTCTGTTATTTACCAGTTTCCTATTGATTTTTCCAGTCTGACTCATCAGGGGTCCCCCCCTGCAAAAGTGAGAGTAAAGGAATGATTAAGTCAGAGTGTCTGTTTTTTCTCCTTCCCCATTCATTGTTTCCACGTGGTGATTTTACAGTTCTGGCTTGGTGAAGACACTTCAACACACTTCGCGCTGAGTGATTCTCAAATCCCTTTAGGTAGCTGGAGGTAAATCATCATGATCACGAGGCCTCAAGTTCCCCTTCATACTGTCTGCTAAACTGACACCAAGTCAATGAGGGTCACCTGCTTTGTGGTAGTGTAAGGAGTATAAGGGATAATGGGAGTCGCCAAGCAGAGAGTTGTGACAGCAAGCCAAAGTGAGTAGTGCTTGTTGAAGTTGAGTATTGGTCATAGAGGCATGAAAAGCTAGGGCTTTCTTTTTCAGTTGGTGTGTGTGTGTGTGTGAGACTCAGTTTTGTATACGTGTTGGACTATATGAACTCCAATGTCTCTCTTTATTCTAAAATGCAACAAGGCTCTACTGCCATCATCCTGGGTGCATATAGGAGTCTAAGCATCCTTTGCTTTTTTTCCCCACTGCTCCAGATTCTCTTGTAGCACCTGTTCAGACTGAGTGCGCAAAACCACATTTACTTTCTTTCTGCTTTGGGGAAAATTGTCCAGATACACCTACAGATACACAGGAAAGGAAGCCTCCTACTTTGGGTAAATGAAGGGTTGAGAAGTAAGGACGAAGGTCCGTGTGGTCTGCTCTGGGAGTCATTGAAGCATGAGGCCAAGACAAGGACTTCTGCAAATGTGTTTCTTTCATTTGCAAATAAGGACAGAAAAATAGCAATTTTGTTTATTGTATGAGCTTGTTGGGAAGTGCAAATGAGGTAGTAGATATCCAAATGGTTAAGTAATGTCTTGGAGTAGCTCAGTGGTAGAGTAGCTGTGCTGGAGTAGCTCAGTGGTAGAGTAGCTGTGCTGGAGTAGCTCAGTAGTAGAATACTTGCCCAGCAGTGTGAGGCCCTGGGTTTAATATACAGCACAATTACTCCCCACTTCTCATCCCCTCCCCCAAGAATATTTAAAGAATAGAAGAAATTTTATGGACATTCATTCTGGTCATGCTATACCATATAGCCTGTGACATCGCCTCAAGCAGCTCCTGGTTGCTTCTTAACTTCCCTTGAAACACGAGTAGAAGCAAGAAGGCTGTTTCCTTGGTTTCCTCAAACAGGAGCTTGCGTGTTGGTAAAATGAAGGGTATTCCGGTGGTTAGTTTTTGTCAGCTTGACACAATCTAGAGTCACCTGGAAATGGAGGGAGTTGAATTCCTCAACTGAGGAGTTACCTCCATCAGATTGGCTTGTAGGGAATTTTCTTGGTTAATAATTGATTTGGGAGGACCTAGCCAACTGTGGGCAGTGCCATCCCTAGGTCTTGAGTTGTATTAAGAAGCAAGCTGAACAAGCTACAGAGAGCATGGGAGTAAGTAGCATTCCTCCATGGTCTCTACTTCAGTTCTTTCCTTGAGTTTTTGCCTTGGCTCCCTTTGATGTAACCTATAACCTGTAAGTCAAATAAACCTTTCCCTCCGCCAAGTTGCTTTTGGTTACATGTTTTTGTCATGGCAACTGAGAAGCAAACTCGGAAACATGGGAAAGATAAACCAGTTCCTAATGTCTTTTTCTTTTCTTTAATATGTGGATCGTAAGGGTCAAATGAGAAGTACGGGAAAGGACTTTCAAACCCGATGAGGCCGTACACGAGTGATGTGTGGCCATTGCTACCGTCCTCTCTCTGAGTCCCCAGTATGAATAGGTCTGCCCATTTACTGCCAAGATGAAAACACCCCTTTGCTAAAACATTGTTAAGAGCTTCAGACTTGGTTCAGTAGTTAAATAAAAGGCTGACGCACAGGATTGTGTGAGCGTGGGGATTTAGGGCCGACTTGGAACGTGGAACTAAGATCCTGCCTAAATGAATAGAATAAGCAATACACAGATGACTGACATCAGACCCCCGTGGGATAGGTTACAAACCTATGATTTCAGACCTAACAATTTTGTTTCCAGATGACTGTCTCCCGACATCCAGTGTGCCCGCTCTCCTCGAAGCCTTTGGTGGCTTATAGAATTAATGAACTTACCCCGGCCTTTTCACGCATCTAAGGCAGCACACAAGAGCCAGCCATGCAAGTTATTAGCCACTCAGTACAAAGGGTGGCATCCATCCAATGGGATTATGTAAGCAATCCCAGTTTTAGATTCCTTTTTAATTACACAGCAGTAGCTTTGGTTTGTTGAGGTTTGGTCTGTTGCTATGTATTGTAATGCTAAAGCTATGTAACCTTGCTTCTTAATTTAAAATTATTGGTTGAATGAAGATGCCTACAGCCTATAGCTGGGCAGAAGAGAGGTAGGCGGGGCTTCAGTTCCCAGGGCTTGGGGTCTGGGGGCAGGGACCACAAGGAGGAGGAGAGGGAGAGAAGAGAGAGAGGAAGGTGGCATGGGATAAGAGAACTGGCCATGAGGGCCAGCCAGTCAGAGTAAGAGCAGCCCAGGAAGAACATGGCAAATGATATCGTGGGGTTAGTGACAGGGAAGTAGATGAAATAGCACAATGTGTTGATATCTGCCCAGCTCTAGTGCTATTAAGGCTTATTATAAATATAAAAGTTTTGTGTCTTTTATCTGGGAACCGAATGGGGTAGAAAGCCCCCAATCAATATTAAGCATTTACTCCAACATTGGTTTGCTTTACTGAGCTGATACAAAAAGTTCTGCCTCAAGTGGCTCTCAGCAGTCTCCTGGACATTTCCATCAATGTCATCTAACTTCTTATTCTGTTGTCCTTTGTTTTCTACTCAGACATGTTCTTGGCAGTACTCCAGCTGCTTAACCCCCTCCCCCTCCCCCTATGTCTTGAAGGTGAGTCTCCATTCCTTGGCCTCTCTGCTCTCTCTGCTACTTTACAGCTTGTAGCTTTCTCAAACATTCTGTTTTCTTTGCTTGCAAATGTAATCTTCAATCATAGAAATTGTCATCTGCACCCCAACTTCCCCCCAGAACAAAGCTACTTTTGAGTTTTACAAAATCTTAACAATGCTGAAGTTGGGAGTTTTTGCAGTTTGCGCATGGGGGGGGGGGCATGAAACCGTCAGTGTTTCCAGGTGAAGAATAATTAATTGTGTGATGTGTAGACCTGGACAAGGATGAAATGAGCTGTTAAGTAAGAGAGTCGTTCGCTTCTCACTGACTATAGATTAGCCACGTTTGGTAATGACTCATCAGATATGGTGCAGGAGCATGAATCTGGCTGTCTAGGATCTTCTGGGCCTAGAACTTCTCTGATAGCAAGCTGGCCATTGGGTTACCTGCTTGCCTTTCCCCCACTCTTTTGAAAATCTCTTAAATTGAAAATGGGCATGAGGATCTTATGGGGTGATGAAGGGATCAAAGATTTAACTGAGGTGACGATAACACAACTTTAACTTTTCTAATAAACCATCCAATTCTGTCTGATGAATGACACGGTATGTGAATTATATCTCAATAGGTGTTTTTAATAATAATTTTAAAGGCATTTATTTTTATTTTCTGTGTATACATGCTTGCCTTATGTGTATGTCTGTGTACTTCATGTGTGCATGGAGGCTACAGAAGAGGGCGTTGAATCCCCTGGAAGTGGATTGACAGGTGGTTGTAAGCTCTCAGGTAGGTGCTGGGAATCAAACCTGGGTCCTCTGGAAGAGCATTGAGTGCTAACCAATGCCAACCCATCTCTCCAGCCCCAGAATGCTTCTTAAAACTGTCACAACCATATTTTTAAAAAAGTAGTCTGTTTATTTTACAGTATACATTTTTATGTTTAAAGTAATTGAGATTCTCTTAAGAGACTAAATGTTCAGAGCAGAACTTAAACTTACTTGTGGAAACTTACCTGGAAAGTGATCTAGGGTGTATTAAAATGATGTAAACTTAAAAAAAAATCAACATGAAATACCACTGACACCTTTGCTCTATTCATTTAGAAATAATTTTGGTTTTACATTTCAACACATTAAGATCCATGCTTAAATTTGTAGTTTTATAGATTTTCACAAAGGAATACAGACATAAAACCACTCTTACAGTCAAGATACAGAACAGCCCTGCCACACTAAAAAGTTCCCATGTGGTCCTGGTGTGATGGTACACACCTGGAAACCCAGCCCTCAGGGTGGAGGTAGGAGGACAGTGAGTTTGAGGTCAGCTTAGGTTACACAGTGAGGGAGAAGTTGTCTGTAGAAAAATAAAGGTCTCTCCATGCCACCAATTTGTAGTTAACCCTTTTCCTCATCTCTAAACCCTAACCAATTCTCAGAGTATGATTTTGAGTGTTCTAGGATAATGTATCATATGTACATTTTGAAAATATGTGCATGCATGTGCAGAGGTCAGATCACATCTTTGTAGAGTTGATGATCTCCTCTCCTCTCCTCTCCTCTCCTCTCCTCTCCTCTCCTCTCCTCTCCTCTCCTCTCCTCTCCTCTCCTCTCCTCTCCTCTCCTCTCCTCTCCTCTCCCCTCCCCTCCCCTCCCCTCCCCTCCCCTCCCCTCCCCTCCCCTCCCCTCCCCTCCCCTCCCCTCCCCTCCCCTCCCCTCCCCTCCCCTCCCTTCCCCTCCCCTCCCCTCCCCTCCCCTCCCCCCTCCTCTCCCCTCCCCTCCCCTCTCCCCTCCCTTCTCTTCTCTTCTTTTCTCTTTTTTTCTTTTTGTGAAACAGGGTAGTCCTGGCTGTCCTGGAACTCACTCTGTAGACCAGGCTGGCCTGGAACTCAGAAATCCGCCTGCCTCTGCCTCCCAAGTGCTGGGATTAAAGGCCTGCGCCACCACTGCCGGGCGATGATTCACTTTTCTACTGTGCGTTCCAGACATCAAACTCAGGTTGTCAGATTTGTAGGACAAGTGCCTTGACCCACTGAGCCACTTTGCTGGCTACTGCCTCCTGGGTGGCTTAGGCCCGTGGCTAGTGATGGTGAGGGAATGAATACAGGATAGACACATACAGAAAAGCTGGGGTCAGGTGGGACAGGCCCACGCGGATGGAGTGGCACCAATCATCAACCTGTAACGGGCTTCAGCACTTTTATCATGTACAGCAGCACAGCGGGAGGAGTTAGCTAGCCCGGGGGAGGAGGTTTCTGTAGGCAGCACTTTCAGGTTATAATACAAACAACTGGCGTGAGGAACCTGCTAGTTGCTACTTGTGCACACACTGGTCAATCATTTGTAAATACTCATACTTGCACACACTGTCAACACTCACACTTGGACCAGAGTGTGGCTCTGCCATATCTCTGAGACTTGAGACTCACACTTGCGATAAGGTTTTGCTATTCCATTGAGTCTGAGGCTTCAGGTCCTTCACGTGACTGTGCTCCTGTCAACAACACACACTCACTCAAGGCTTCCTTGGTTTCACATTTCTGGAAAAGACTTTCTCTCCTTCTGTCACAAGGAATATTTTAAAAAAGGACCAGCAGGCTTCCCATACTACTGCTGGCAACGGGAGGACCACAGGGCTCCAGTCAGAGGATCTCAACTTGGCTGTCTTTCTGTGCTGGAGCTTCCGGCTGACGGTAAGCCCTCGCAATGACCATCCACTCCACGGTGATCCATCACATCACCCAATTACCCAGAAGAATCAAAACTCTTAAAGCTTATAATTAACCAATCAGATTTATGTACCAATAAAATTTCAATTTACAAGATGCCAATACAATAATTTCAGAACCAATTGAGAATGATAAAAACTTTATCCCAATTATTCTAACCTTATGATATCATAACTAACTGTGGCTGGTTCATGTCTGCCTCCATCTTGGCCTTCCCCTTCTCTACTTGAGACACTCTCTGACTCTCCAACTCTTAGCTCTGCCTCTCTTTTCCCTGTCCAATCACAGGCCTCCTGCTGCTCTAATGTAATTGGACAGGGAAAATCCTTCGACACTCTTCTTTCTTCTCCTTTTCCTCCTCTTCTTCCTCTTCCTCCTCCTCTTCCTTATCCTCCTCCTCTTCCTCCTTTTCCTCCTCTTCCTCTTTCTTCTTTTTAGACAGGGTCTCTCCGTTTAGTCCTAGTTGTTATATAGACCACGTTGGCTTCCAACTCATAGATTCTCCTGCCTCTGCCTCCCAAATACTGTGATTAAAGGCACGCACCACTATGCCTGGTCTTGAAAAGGTTTTCAAATGCAAGATATAAATTTTAATTTTTGAATTACACAAATGGGCTATTTGGGGGATTTTTGTTGTTGTTACCTAGTCAGACTGAGAAGGGTATGGAAGACAGCGTTAGTTTAACTTCATCAGGTTCATAGAATCACAGGCTCTCAGAGTCAGCCATCACCCGAGCTATACATAATAAAGAAACTGAGATTCAGAAGAGAAGAATGAGCCCCAAATTTACATAACCGGCAACGAAGGGGAATAACCTCATATTCTTTCCAAAGGGCCAGCTTCATTGTGTTTTTGACTACTAATGCTGAGATTTTTATCATCCTTTTCTTCACCTGAGTTCTAGCAAAGAACTGAGAACTGCCAGCTTCTGCTTCCCTCACCAGATCCCTGAATTGCTAATGATTTTAACAATACTTGGCATATACCATGAGTACTAGAACAAAGATAGTTTTGCATTATCATCTCACTAAGTTATTGTTACTACTTGCATCATAAAACCATAACTAATTATTGCTCTAGCTACTTTTCGATTGCTGTGATATGAAGCCATGGCCAGAGGCATAGGAATCTGTCATGGAGGGGAGGCATGGCAGCTGTAGCAGGAAGCTGCGCACTCACAACTTGAATTGCGCTAAAACAGTATGAGTCTTTACATTCTCAAAGTCCAGCTCTAGTGACACCCTTCCTCCAACAAGGCTGCAGCTCCTAAACATCCCCAAACAGCGCCACCATCTGGGGACCAAGTACTCAAATACATTAGCCAATGGAGACATCTCATTTAAACCACCAGGGACTACCCGAGGCACTTCAGGAGAAAGGCAGAAGGCTGGGAACTGTCCGCAACACCCCTTGATTACTGTTTTTATTCCGAAGTTTGCAGTAAAGTTCCTTGTAGTGCGGATATGCTAATGATGAGTTCTTTCTGGTTTTGTGTGTATGAAAAAATTATATTTGAAAGGTATTTTCAGAGTCTAGCCTTCTAGGTCGATAGCTGTTGCAGATCTCTGTTGCTTCACCTACTTCCGCTGAGGAGTCAACTGTCATGCTTGTCTTTGTCGCGCTTCCTTTGAGCTTTCTATGTTTTTTCCCCTCTGGTCACTAGACATTTTTCTTTGTAGGACAGGTTTATTTTACTTTTAATTATATGTATATGTGTGTGTGGTGGGTTGAGTTGGGGGGTGCACAAGTATATTCACAAGTGGGTGCCGTGCCTGTAGAGTCCAGAAGAGGGCTCTAGATCCCCTAGATCTGCCTAACGTGGGTGTTGGGAAATGAACTAGAGACCACTGGGAGAGCAGTATGTGCTCCTAACCACTGAGTCACCTTTACAGCCCCTCATACTTGATAATTCTTTATTGGGTGTCAGATACTATGACAATATCAAATTTCAGACTTGGATTTTTTGCGGTCCTTTAAATAATTTTGCGTGCTGTGTGTACATCGAATTTACATGGAAATTGTTTACCACTTTGAGATTTGCTTTTAAGCCGAGTAGGGTGGGATTAGACTCAGAGCTCTTTTTTTTTCTTTTCTTTTTTTATTAGATATTTTCTTCATTTACATTTCAAATGCTTTCCTGAAAGTCCCCTATACCCTTCCCCTCGACCTGCTCCCCAACCCACTCACTCCCACTTTCTGGCCCTGGCATTCCCCTGTACTGGGGCATATAATCTTCACAAGACCAAGGGCCTCTCCTCCCATTGATGGCTGACTAGGCCACCCTCTGCTACATATGCAACTAGAGACATAAGCTTTGGGGTGTGTGTATGTGGGAATGGTTAGTTCATATTGTTGTTCCTTCTATAGGGTTTCAGACCCCTTTAGCTCCTTGGGTACTTTCTCTAGCTCCTTCATTGGGGGCCCTGTGTTCTATCCAATAGATGACTGTGAGCATCCACTTCTGTATTTGCCAGGCACTGGCATAGCCTCACAAGAGATAGCTATATCAGGTTTCTGTCAGCAAAATCTTGCTGGCGTATGCAATAGTGTCTGGGTTTGGTGGTTGTTTATGGGATGGAACCCCGGGTGGGGCAGCCACTGGATGGTCCATCCTTCAGTCTTAGCTCCAAACTTTGTCTCTGTAACTCTTTCCATGGGTATTTTGTTCCCCATTCTAAGAAGGAATGAAGTATCCACACCTTGGTCTTCCTTCTTTTGAGTTTCATGTGTTTTGCAAATTGTATCTGTTAAATCCATTTGTTTTATAACTTCTGTTAGTTTCACTGTGTCTCTGTTTAGTTTCCGTTTCCAGGATCTGTCCATTGATGAGAGTGGGGTGTTGAAGTCTCCCACTATTATTGTGTGAGGTGCAATGTATGCTTTGAGCTTTACTACAGTTTCTTTAATGAATATGGATACCCTTGCATTTGGAGCATAGATATTCAGAATTGAGAGTTCATCTTGGAAGATTTTACCTTTGATGAGTATGAAGTGGCTCTCCTTGTCTTTTTTGATAACTTTGGGTGAGAAGTCGATTTTATTCGATATTAGAATGGCTACTCCAGCTTGTTTCTTGGGACCATTTGCTTGGACAATTGTTTTCCAACCTTTTACTCTGAGGCAGTCTCTGTCTTTTTCCCTGAGGTGGGTTTCCTGTAAGCAGCAAAATGTTGGGTCTTGTTTATGTAGCCAGTCTGTTAGTTTATGTCTTTTTATTTGGGAATTGAGTCCATTGATATTAAGAGATATTAAGGAAAAGTAATTGTTGCTCCCTGTTATTTTTGTTGATAGAGTTGGGATTCTGCTCTTGTGGCTATCTTTGTTGAAAGATTACTTTCTTGCTTTTTCTAGGGCATAATTTCCCTCCTTGTGTTGGACTTTTCCCTTTATTATCCTTTGAAGGGCTGGATTCATGGAAAGATATTGTGTGAATTTGGTTTTGTCATGGAATACTTTGGTTTCTCCATCTATGGTAATTGAGAGTTTTGCTGGGTATAGTAGCCTGGGCTGGCATTTGTGTTCTCTTAGGTAGACTCAGAGCTCTTAATTCTTTTGTATATGTCTGAAGTTATGCCCAGAATCTTTTAATTTTGGCCTTAAGAACTTCCTTTAACATTTCATGTACTGCATGTCTTCTAGTCATGAGTTCTTTTGATTTCTATGCAAAAGTTTTACCGGCTTTCCTGACATATTTTCTTCGCACAGAACTTTAGACTTAGTGTTTTTACTTTTCCCTTCTTTTCAAGACTTTAAAGACGATACTTTCTATGTGGCCATGATGTTTTACTAGAATTTTGCAGCAATGCCCTGTGCCCCACTTCCTTGGGTTTTCCCTCTTTTCTTTCTCCTTGGGTCACTTTTTTTTTCTTTTCTTTTTTTTATATTGGATATTTTCTTTATTTACATTTTAAATGTTTCCCCTTTCCAGGTCTCTCCCTCTGGAAACCCCCTATCCCATCTCCCCTCCCCCTGCCTCTACGAGGGTGCTCCCCAACCCACCCACTCCTGTCTTCTTGCCCTGGCATTTCCCTACACTGGGGCATTGAATCCCTTCAGGCCCAAAGGGAGCTCCTCCCACTGATGCCCAACATTGTCATCCTCTGCCACATATGGGTCTCCCAGAACCATCGGTCCCTCCATGTGTACTCTTTGGTTGGTGGTCCAGTCACTGGGAGCTCTGGGTGGGGGGTCTGACCTGTTGACACTGTTGCTCCCTCCAGGGGGCTGCAAACCCCCTCAGCTCCTTCAGTCCCTTCTCCAACTCCTCCATCCGGGACCTCCAAGCTCAGTCCAATGGTTGGCTGCGAGCATCTGCCTCTGTATTTGTCAGACTCTGGAAGAGCTTCTCAGGAGACAGCCACATCAGGCTTCCATCAGTAAGCACTTTCCTGTATCCACAATAGCTTCTGGGTTTGGTGGCTGTATATGGGCTAGATCCCCAAGTGGGGCAGTGTCTGGATGGCCTTTCCTTCAGTCTCTGCTCCACACTTTGTCTCTGCTCCATATTTCCTCCTGTGAGTATTTAGTTCACCCTTCTAAGAAGCACTGAAGTGTCCACATTTTGGTCTTCCTTCTACTTAGGTTTCATATGGTCTGTGAATTGAATCTTTCATTGGGTCACTTTTAAGACTTTCTTTTTAAAGCCATTCTTTTTGATGTGATCTCATTACTTGGTGCAGTTTGCCTTATGTATCTCTTGTCTGAGGTTCACTGGGCACCCTAGATCTCTGTGCTTGGCATTTTATCAAATTTGAAATTAAATATTTTAATATTTAATACTTACAATTTTTTGTTCCCCCCTCTTTTTGAGGGGGTTGACTTCATTTATAGTATATTGCTTAATAGTGCTTCATTTCACTGGTGGGCTTTTTTCCCCCCTCTTTATTTGCAATGTAGAAGGTTTGGATTGAATGCCGTTGAGTTTGTTGTCATCTTCAAAATCAGTTAACCGTAGTTGGTAAATCTTATTTTGGATATTGTATTTTTCAACTTTACAGCTTAATTTGAACACAGTGAGGAGAGATGTAGGAAATGTGTGTGTGTGTGTGTGTGTATGTGTGTGTGTGTGTGTATATCTATATATCTATATATCTATATATCTATATATCTATATCTATATCTATCTATATATATATAGAGAGAGACGGCTTGGCTCATTCCATGACAGGGTTCAAATTGGTAGTTAAGGAGACTAGGTCTAAGAACTGGGCAATTCCAGGCAAGTCCATGCCTCAGAAGCTGCCCTGCCACCTGGCCTAAGGCAAGGACAATGGGTCAGCAGCAGTTTCCAGACTTCCTCAGCAACAGTTTCTAGCCCTACGCCCTGGTTATGGAATGTCCCTAGCAAGGGAGTAAGATGAGGGTCACCTATCCCATAATGCCCTAATGTGTTTCAAATCAGGCCTTTGAGCTCACTTGGATGTCTCTCTATCTTAGTAATGGGAGAGCATGCTGGACTTCTGCAGAATCAAACACTCTTTGCATTTACATACTACTTGAGTCTGGGGTATCCTTCTTCTGTGAGTCACGGACCCTTATAGTATATCTCCCAAAGTGATTTCTGCTTTTAAAAATCTTTTTATTGAGGCAGCCAGAACGACACTACTCAAATTCTTCTTTGTTTTGAGAAAGTCTAAGTGATGGATGACTGGACAGCTGCTCTCTGGATTCTCCGTTGTATTAGCATTTTTAATGGGCTTTCCTAGCCGGTGATTGAGTGTGGCATGAATATTAATGCAGGCCTTTGCCTGCAAGATGCAGACCCCTTTGATGGGTGACTTTGCCTCAATGACTCCCAGGTGGCCTGGCGAAAGCTTTCATAGAATGGCAGGCAGTGTGGAGCCCAGCTAATCTAATCCTTTCCTCTCTGACTCCCAGGGGTCAGCTCGACCCCAGGGCCTCCCTGCTTTCTCCAGTCTTTGCTCTTTTTTTTTCTCTCTCTCACAGGCAGCTTCATGTCACTGTCTTTGGTGTCTTGATGCTTCCTGGAGGACCTGAGTTAGTTTACTTATTATTGTTATTATTTTAGTTACAGTCAGAGGAAGGGTCTCCAGGTTGGTGTTTGCGGACTGACTGGTGGCTTATTTTTGTCATTGCCTTAAGGTTGAGGGACTAAAGAGCAGAGGTCCTTTTACATTAATATTTATGCTTTGACAATCTCACTCATATTGTAATACATTCTGGTCACACTCATCCCGGCCCTCTCTTACCATGCTTTCTCACCATTTCCCAGCATGCAGTTCCCACCTCATTTCATGTCTTTTTGTTTTGCCTTTTCCACACCTTTAATCCCAGCACTCGGGAGGCAGAGGCAGGCGGATTTCTGAGTTCGAGGCCAGCCTGGTCTACAAAGTGAGTGCCAGGACAGCCAGGGCTACACAGAGAAACTCTGTCTCAGAAAAAAAAACAAAAAAACAAAAAACCAAAAAAAAAACAAAAAACAAAAAAAAAAGAGTTACATTTTGCTACTAGCTTATAAAGCAGTCCATTCCCATGAGACTCCTCTGGACACTCTGAGACTTGGTTAACCTTCCCCTGCACCTGATTTTCTCTCCCATTTCCTCGATTTGTATCTCTGTTTAAACTTTCATGTTGCTACAATCTCCTGACTATATTTTCATAGTAATTCTTCTACCATCTCCATCTCCCCTCAGGCCAGGGGTCCCATTTGAACTAAATTTTAAAACCTAAAACAACCTATATTTTGTCAAGAGACAAGTCATAAAGGCTTGTTTGTTTGTTTCAGGGAAACCTAAGGGTCTCCATAAAAATTCAGAATCCTAACTGTTATATCATTACCAACTTCTTTCTAAAGTTAGGCAACCCACTTGGCTTCTCTAAGCTAAGAGGCCAGGCTAGCTCTTCTACAGAAATTTATGGATGAAGAAATTTAATTTACCTGACCAGTTATCCAGAAATATATTATGGGAAAGCCCACTGGTTTAAATTATTTCTTGAGTAGCAACAAATGTCTCAAATCCCCCAACTCCCTCTTTACAGCATTGGTACCTGAACCTAAAATATACTGGATAAGGTCTCTACCACTCAGCTATATTCTAGCCTTCCCCCTCCCCCTCTTCTTCTTTTTTTCAAACAGGGTTTCTATGTGAGGCCCTGGCTGTCCTGGAACTCGTTGGGTAGACCAGGCTGGCCTAGAGATGCCCCTGCCTCTGCCTCTGCCTCTTGAGTACTAGGCGTGGGCCATCACTGCTCCGCCGTCCGCCTTTGTGGTACAGCGTTCTGCCTTTCCTCTGGTGCCCTGAGTACACTGGCTCAGAGAAGGCTGAGAAAAGTCCGGAACACGGAGTCCGAAGCTTGTGTTTCCTATGGGGTGTCAGAAGTCAAGGTACACCAGACTGAGGAGGATAAAGCCTCTAGGAGAACGGTTCCACAGGTCTCTGGTCCAGCTAGGAATGCTGGGAGTGTTACAACTCTTAATGGGGAAATAAAGAAACTTGGGCAGCCTTTGAGGGGCAGGAAGCTGGGGTTCAGGGTCCTGCAGTGTTGTAATGGTGTCAGCAGTTATATCAGCAGCTCGCACTCCGAGGAAAGCCTGGCCGAGCAGGTAGGTCCAAGATCCAACGACAAGTGCTTCAGGGTACAGGGCCTTCCTCCAAGAGTTACAGCTCACTAAAGACAGGCACTCTCAGACGATCCTTGTTGAAATAACTTGTATGCTTTATTACATGTGGATAGCAATTATATGAACCTTGGAGAGTGGGATGGGATTGGGGGGGTGGGTAAATGTTTTCTGTTGGTTGAGGTGAAAATGTTGGTGATGATCTGTTTGCATGGGGAAGGGCTCCAGGCGTTGCATTAAGTGACTATCTGTGGTCCTCTCAGTTGAAGGTAGTGGTTCCATGTTCCAGCGCAGGCACAGAGACAGAGACAGGGAGAGAGTGGCTCCACTCTTGTGGTTCTCAAATCTCTGAGATTCCTTGGGTTTGAGCATCCTCCACTTCAACAGTTCTTATGCCTGTCTGGTGGCACAGTACACTTACCTACACTCCTCCTTTTAATAAGAGCTCACATAGCCCAGACTGTCCTCTGACTTGCTATGTTAGCCTCTCTCTCTATGTACAGGCTGCTGACCCTGAACCCCTAATCCTGTTTTTTCTACTTCCCAAATGCTATGACTGTAGGTGTGTACAACCACACAATGTGAGACATTTTTCTGGTATTGAACTGTTGACCTGTCTTCAAGAAAATATTTCAATAAAACACTCACAAGGAAAGACATAACCTGAAGACAAAGATTTTAGGAACCACATAGTCAGAGGAAAATTTTCTTGAAAAAAGTTTTATTTTGTTTGCATGGGTGTTTTGTCTGTATATATGTCTGTGCACCACGTATGTGCAGTGCCTGTAGAGACCAGGAGAGGGCATCTGATCCCCTGGAACTGGATTTACATAGTTGTGTGAGTGGTGGGAATCAAACTCCAGTCTTCTGGAAGAGCAGCCAGTGCTCTGCTGAGTCACCTCTCTAGCCCCTCCCCTGTTTTCTCCTCCTCCAACTAAGTTACTCCAAGCCTACCTACCTCTAATCCCTCCAGTAATTGACTGTAGACAATTTTATTTAACCAATAGTTTTAAATCAAGGAACAAGGTTTGCACAACAAAAACTTGTAAACATGAAAAGTCTCACATAGGCCTAGACCTTCGGGTATAGAATTTAGCATTATAATACATAGCAACAGATCAAACCTCAGCAAGAGAGGTCAAGTGGTTGGCTTGAGATCACACAGATAGAGAGATGGCTCAGTGGTTAAGAGCACTGACTGCTCTTCCAGAGATCCTGAGTTCAATTCCCAGCAACCACATAGTGGCTCACAACCATCTTTAATGGGGTCTGATTCCCTCTTCTGGTGTGTCTGAAGAGAGCAATGGTGTACTCACATACATAAAATAAATAAATAAATCTCAGAGAGAGAGAGAGAGAGAGAGAGAGAGAGAGAGAGAGAGAGAGCACATGGATAGTAACTGGCAGGAACAGAACCTGAATCCAGGTCCCTCTGATTTCAAAGTTTGAGCTCTTTTTCTCTTGATAACCATAGATAAATTCTTATGGAGTCCTGGATCTGGGGTTTTGGATTCATGTTCTGCATTGGCATGAACAATCTTATACTGGAGCTCCATACTCAGTGTCTTACCCATTCACCACTGTGTTTACGTTTTCCATTTTGTAAGCTGTGGAACATTAGACCAATACTTAAAAAAAAAAATCCACTCTCCAGAGAATTGTATTGGTGATGAGGTTCGTGAATGGGTGGGTAGGAAAAACAAATTAGAAGAAGAACTAACCTTTATTGAGCATCTTGCATTATGTGTCAGGCAAGCTCTGTGATAGGTTATTTACATATAATACTTAATTTATTCAGAGTTAGTCATTTATGCAGCTCATAAAGCATAGTTATGGGCCAATTAGGATGATACTAGCCACTAAGTGTCCTAACAGTAGAGCTATGCTGATCAGGATTGCTGGGATAGGCCAAGTGCCTTACCCAAGGCTGGTCAGTGGGGAAGGCCAGCATTTACTCTTAGAACCATTACACAACTGACTCTCCCCTCCTCTGATTACTTGACCATGTTAGACAGGGTAGCCACATAAAGGCCAGCTGCCATTGCCAGAGGCAAATGTGCTGATATCACATGGACAAGGAGAAACAAGGCTAAGAAGTTTCATCTCTACAGTTACTCTCCCTCTCTCCCCTTCCCTCTCCTGATCCTTCCTTCCTTTCTTCCTTCCTTCCCTTTTATTTTACAGGTCTAAGTGTTTTGTCTGAATGTATGTCTGTGTGCCATGTGTGTGCCTGGTGCTCTTGAAAGTCACAAGAGGACATTGGATCCACTAGAACTGGAACTAGAGGTGCTTATGAGCCAACAACATGTGGATGCTGGGAATTGAACCCAGGTCCCCTGGAAGAGGAGCCAGCATTCTTCACCACTGAGCTGGTTGCTCCATTTCTCCACGGTTACCCTTTCAAAAGACTTCTGGTTTTTCTCTTTGGAAAAAAAAAATCTTTATTTCTCATGCTTCTAGTAAACCAACTTGGAGTCCATTTAGAAGCTTCAAAATCTTTTGTTCAAAGCTTTAATTCCTGCCAGAGGTGTTGACACACACCTTTAATCTCAGCATTTGAGAGGCAGAGGCAGAGGTAGTTTTAGGAAGGCCAGGGCTTAGAAAGAGACCCTGTCTCAAAGCAAAACAAACGGAAAAACCCTTTGCTTCCTGTTTTTGAGATAGCGTCCCTCATCCTTGTCTTAGTGCCTTTAAATCTACAAAATAACACACAAGTAAGAAAGAGGGGCAAAAGAAAGAAGGCCAAGAAGAGGGTAGAAGAGATGGAAAGAAGGAATCGGAGCAAGGAATGGGGAGAGAGTTGGGGTGGGGAGGAGAGCATATACACATGGGCAGGGCTGGGTCTGGAGCTTGTATCTACCTGCTTAATCTAGACAGGCTCACGGTGACTGGAAAGTTTGCAAATTCAGAAGTCATTTCTGGCTTCCGAACAGTTTTCAACATCAAAGATTTTAGGAGGCCTGGACAGATTCACTCAACACTTGAGCTGTGAAAAAAATCATGAGGGGAGGGATGGCGAGGGTGAGAGGTAGGTGTGATAATTGCTTCAGGAACAACCAAGGGCACACAGGAAGGAAGCACGGAGAAGTAAATGAGTCACAAAAGAGGGAAAGGGATGGCTGGCTCACTTTCCTTAACCCCCTCGCCGAGAAGATTGTTTCCATTAGCTTCGAATTCAGAGTTTTCCCTCAACAAGTTGAAGCCTCCCAAGTCCCTCTGTGATGGAGCATCCTCACCTTTTCCAAGGACACCATCCACTTCCTGACTTCCATTTCACTTTGACTCCTCGTGAGCCATCTTCCTTCTGGGTGCTACGTTTGGCACTTACTGGTATTGATGAAAACTGTGGGCGAGCCGATGATTTGTTCGAAGGTCCTTTAGAAACTGATCCTCCTTGCTGAACTCTGAGAACGAAAAAGGTTCTTGGTCTTAGGAAAGTCTCAGTGGGCTGCTTTGGTTCTGAAATGGGAGCAATTGTTTAGTAAAGCATTGAAAATGCTTGTGAATTAGAGTAATGAGTATGTTTCAGTTTTCCAAGGTACCGGGTAAGGTGCTAGTTTAAAAGAGAAAAAAAAAAGGATAAAGACTTTGGTTCATAGCAGTGGTCAATTTCTGTGGAAGCGTTTGTACCAAGTTACTGGGAAAAAAATGTCCACCAGATATAGTATTTCATTGTAAGGCAAGCAGATATAAATAACTTCAAGACCAACAGTAGGCTTCAAAGAAGAATGATTTCAGGGGCCTGGGAAGGTGATACTTAGTAAGAATATCCCTGTGTAGGAATGACTAAGGAACTCTGAATATAGTAACTCAAAGCATGTAATATTAATGTTTTCTATTATTTTGAAAATATATTAATTTTTATATGTGTGTGAAGGCCCATACATTGATGGTGAGGGTCTTCCTTTCTCAGTTATCTCTCTCTTTTTTGTTTTATGTTTTTGTTTATTTTTGAGATGGAGTTTCTCCCTGGGTCTGGGGCTCATTAATTGACGAGACAGAATAGCCAGCAAGCTCTGGTTATCTGTCACTCCTCCGTCCACAGCACAGATGCAGATGTGTTCTATCATGCCTGGATGCTGGGGCTGTGAGATCACATCCTCATGCTTGTCTGACAAGCATTCTCCACACCCTGGGTGCATCCTATTCTGTACGGTGCTTTAGAGTCCTGCCTTGTCCTGAAGTCTTCAAGAGAAAGGGAGACAGACTCGCAGACTTGTATTGGTGGTCCTGGGAGGGACAGAGCCCGTGTTTGAGATGGAGCAGCATGGTGAGAACACCCGAAGGAGGTGAGATGACAACAGCGATGGGAAAGTCTGTAGGCACTGAAACATGGAGAGCACACAAGGTGAACGTAAGCTCTGTCTCCTCTGCAAAGCTTCAGAAATGCAGAGTCTCGGTGGAGTACTCAAGGCCTGAGGATATTTTATTTAGATGTTACATGAAATGGATGACCTTAAAAGGAAAAGGACATGGAAGCATTTGGTTGATATATTTAAGAATTATTTTTATCAATGTGGCTTATACAGACAAGTGTAACACAAGAGAGATCTGGGTCATTGTCCTTGAGTACTAGGGGTTGGTTCTCTCCTTCCACCACACGGGTTCTAGGGATGGAACTCAGGCCATCTAGCTTGATGGAAGGTGGCTTTATCTTTTGAGCCACCTTACCGGTCCTGTCATTATTAGATAAATGAAACCTTATGCTAATTTGGAAGTGTATATGTACACACTTGCCACCTTCCCATTCAGATTCCTTTCTGGACTGTAAGGATGGCATGGGGTACATATGGAAAGTCTGAGCCAAAAGCTATGGCAAGACAATCATTGCATAGACATCTTCAGACTTCGAGAAATGTTAAGAAGAGTTTAGCTACTGAAAAGGCTACCATTATCTGGAAGCTCTGTAGGAGAGGTTCTTGGACACTCTCGGCTCCCTGTTCACAGAGAATCAGTGGTAATAGTGTTCTTAGAACATAGCAAAAATAAAATGGCTGGTTAGAAGGCACTGGGTTATGAGAGGTTCTTATAAAGTAAGTAATTAGCGTTCTCTTGATAGGGGAGGATCTTACAGAGAAACCTGATAAAGTAGTGTAATTAATAGCCTTGGTGACAAACATGATTCACCGGGACATGGTCCCGGTGGTCCATTGAAGGTTTTTATGAAATGTTTACTACAGAAAGAAGTTGCTGGAAGAGATTCTGAATAACAATGGATGAATCAGTCCTGTTGTTCCTTAAGGGCACTGTCTAAAAGCACTTTTCTATTTGATTCCTAAAACATCCCTGTAACCACTCTCCTAATTTCCCATGTTTGTATATATGATTATATTTGATGTAAACTAAAAATGTCCCTGTGTTACATCTCTAGCTATAGTTTCTGTATCATGCTCTGTTCTCACCTCAGTCTCAATTTATTTACAACCAAAACACCGTTTCTCTGAAGTCTGCTTCCTGTTCATAATTCTGAGCCTCTGTTGTTTTAATCACAGCTTTCAAGTGAGATGCTGTATATTAATCTTCAAAAGCTTTCCACTTCTCATGCAGTCTTTAAAGTCATGCTGACAGTTCGTTGGTTGCTCTGCCTTTGTGTTTTCTTCTCTTGTTCCACTCCCAAACCTTGGTGACTGCCTAATCTTACTTTTTGGGTTTTGAGTCTGTCTTAGTCAGGGTTTCTATTCCTGCACAAACATCATGACCAAGAAGCAAGTTGGGGAGGAAAGGGTTTATTCGGCTTACACTTCCATGCTGCTGTTCATCACCAAAGGAAGTCAGGACTGGAACTCAAGCAGGTCAGGGAGCAGGAGCTGATGCAGAGGCCATGGAGGGATGTTCTTTACTAGCTTGCCTCCCCTGGCTTGCTCAGCCTACTCTTATAGAACCAAGACTACCAGCCCAGGGATGGTCCCACCCACAAGGGGCCTTTCCCCCTTGATCACTAATTGAGAAAATGCCTTACAGTTGGATCTCATGGAGGCATTTCCTCAACTGAAGCTCCTTTCTCTGTGATAACTCCAGCTGTGTCAAGTTGACACAAAAATAGCCAGTACAATTGACCCCTTGTCAACTTGACACACAAACACATCACTAGTAAGCCTCAACCCTTACATTCTTATTCATCCCCAAGATCTAAATAACTTTAAAAGTCCCACAGTCTTTACATATTCTTAAAATTTCAATCTCTTTAAAATATCCATCTCTTTTAAAATCCAAAATCTTTTTACAATTAAAAGTCTCTTAACTGTGAGCTCCACTAAAACAGTTTCTTCCATCAAGAGGGAAAATATCAGGGCACAGTCACAATCAAAGCAAAAATCAATCTCCAGCCGTCCAACGTCTGGGATCCAACTCACGATCTTCTGGGCTCCTCCAAGGGCTTGGTTCACTTCTCCAGCCATGCCCTTTGTAGCACACACGTCGTCCTCTGGGCTCCAGATGCCTGTACTCCACTGCTGCTGCTGTTCTTGGTGGTCATCTCATGGTACTGGCATCTCCAAAACACTGCATGACCCCTTCAGTCCTGGGCCTTCAATTACAACTGAGGCTACACCTTCACCAAATGGCCTTCCATGGCCTCTCACAGTGCCGAGCCTCAGCTGCTCTGCATGACCCCTTCATGCTTTCAAAACCAGTACCACCTGGGTGACCCTTACACATTACCAAGTCCCGCTGCAGAAGGAGTACAACCTTGCCTATTTCTGGAACACAGCCTCTTTGTGCTTTCAGAAAACACTTCCCAGAAGATGTCACCTCAACGATGCTGGTCTCTTCTTTTTTTTTTTAATTTTTAATATTTTTATTACATATTTTCCTCAATTACATTTCCAATGCTATCCCAAAAAGTCCCCCATAGCACCCCCCACTTCCCTACCCACCCATTCCCATTCTTTTGGCCCTGGCATTCCCCTATATTGGGGCATATAAAGTTTGCAAGTCCAATGGGCCTCTCTTTCCATTGATGGCCGACTAGGCCATCTTTCGATACATATGCAGCTAGAGACAAGAGCTCCGGGGTTCTGGTTAGTAAATCATGTTGTTCCAACAATAGGGTTGCAGATCCCTTTAGCTCCTTGGGTGCTTTCTCTAGCTTCTCCATTGGGAGCCCTGTGATACATCCAATAGCTGACTGTGAACATCCACTCCTGTGTTTGCTAGGCCCCGGCATAGCCTCACAAGAGACAGCTATATTTGGGTCCTTTCAGCAAAATCTTGCTAGTGTATGCAATGGTGTCAGCGTTTAGAAGCTGATTATGGGATGGATCCCTGGATACGGCAGTCTCTAAATGGTCCATCCTTTCATCACAGCTACGAACTTTGTCTCTGTAACTCCTTCCCTGGGTGTTTTGTTCCCAATTCTAAGAAGGTGCACAGTGTCCACACTTTGGTCTTCATTCTTCTTGAGTTTCATGCGTTTATCAAATTGTATCTTATATCTTGGGTATCCTAAGTTTTGGGCTAATATCCACTTATCAGTGAATACATATTGTGTGAGTTCTTTTGTGATTGTGTTACTTCACTCAAGATGATGCCCTCCAGGTCCATCCATTTGGCTAGGAATTTCATAAATTCATTCTTTTTAATAGCTGAGTAGTACTCCATTGTGTAAATGTACCATAATTTCTGTATCCATTCCTCTGTTGAGGGACATCTGGGTTCTTTCCAGCTTCTGGCTATTATAAATAGGGCTGCTATGAACATAGTGGAGCATGTGTCCTTTTTACCGGTTGGGATATCTTCTGGATATATGCCCAGGAGAGGTATTGCTGGATCCTCCGGTAGTACTATGTCCAATTTTCTGAGGAACCGCCAGACTGATTTCCAGAGTGGTTGTACAAGCTTGCAATCCCACCAACAATGGAGGAGTGTTCCTCTTTCTCCACATCCTCGCCAGCATCTGCTGTCACCTGAATTTTTGATCTTAGCCATTCTGACTGGTGTGAGGTGGAATCTCAGGGTTGTTTTGATTTGCATTTCCCTGATGATTAAGGATGTTGAACATTTTTTCAGGTGCTTCTCTGCCATTCGGTATTCCTCAGGTGAGAATTCTTTGTTCAGTTCTGAGCCCCATTTTTTAATGGGGTTATTTGACTTTCTGGAGTCCACCTTCTTGAGTTCTTTATATATATTGGATATTAGTCCCTTATCTGATTTAGGATAGGTGAAGATCCTTTCCCAATCTGTTGGTGGTTTTTTTGTCTTATTGATGGTGTCTTTAGCCTTGCAGAAGCTTTGTAGTTTCATGAGGTCCCACTTGTCAATTCTCGATCTTACAGCACAAGCCATTACTGTTCTATTCAGGAATTTTCCCCCTGTGCCCATATCTTCAAGGCTTTTCCCCACTTTCTCCTCTATAAGTTTCAGTGTCTCTGGTTTTATGTGAAGTTCCTTGATCCACTTAGACTTGACCTTAGTACAAGGAGATAGGAATGGATCGATTCGCATTCTTCTACATGTTAACAACCAGTTGTGCCAGCACCATTTGTTGAAAATGCTGTCTTTCTTCCACTGGATGTTTTTAGCTCCCTTGTCGAAGATCAAGTGACCGTAGGTGTGTGGGTTCATTTCTGGGTCTTCAATTCTATTCCATTGGTCTATTTGTCTGTCACTATACCAGTACCATGCAGTTTTTTATCACAATTGCTCTGTAGTAGAGCTTTAGGTCCGGCATGGTGATTCCACCAGAGGTTCTTTTATCCTTGAGAAGAGTTTTTGCTATCCTAGGTTTTTTGTTATTCCAGATGAATTTGCAGATTGCACTTTCTAATTCGTTGAAGAATTGATTTGGAATTTTGATGGGGATTGCATTGAATCTGTAGATTGCTTTTGGCAAGATAGCCATTTTTACAATGTTGATCCTGCCAATCCATAAGCATGGGAGATCTTTCCATCTTCTGAGATCTTCTAGAATTTCTTTCTTCAGAGACTTGAAGTTTTTATTATACAGATCTTTCACTTCCTTAGTTAGAGTCACGCCAAGATATTTTATATTATTTGTGACTATTGAGAAGGGTGTTGTTTCCCTAATTTCTTTCTCAGCCTGTTTATTCTTTGTGTAGAGAAAGGCCATTGATTTGTTTGAGTTAATTTTATATCCAGCTACTTCACCAAAGCTGTTTATCAGGCTTAGGAGTTCTCTGGTGGAATTTTTAGGGTCACTTATATATACTATCATATCATCTGCAAAGAGTGATATTTTGACTTCATCTTTTCCAATTTGTATCCCTTTGATCTCCTTTTGTTGTCGAATTGCTCTGGCTAGGACTTCAAGTACAATGTTGAATAGGTATGGAGAAAGTGGACAGCCTTGTCTAGTCCCTGATTTTAGAGGGATTGCTTGAAGCTTCTCACCATTTACTTTGATGTTGGCTACTGGTTTGCTGTAGATTGCTTTTATCATGTTTAGGTATGGGCCTTGAATTCCTGATCTTTCCAAGACTTTTATCATGAATGGGTGTTGGATCTTGTCAAATGCTTTTTCCGCATCTAAGGAGATGACCATGTGGTTTTTGTCTTTGAGTTTGTTTATATACTGGATTACGTTGATGGATTTCCGTATATTGAACCATCCCTGCATCCCTGGGATGAAACCTACTTGGTCAGGATGGATGATTGTTTTGATGTGTTCTTGGATTCGGTTAGCAAGAACTTTATTGAGGATTTTTGCATCAATATTCATAAGGGATATTGGTCTGAAGTTTTCTATCTTTGTTGGGTCTTTTTGTGGTTTAGGTATCAGAGTAATTGTGGCTTCATAGAATGAGTTGGGTAGAGTACCTTCTGTTTCTATTTTGTGGAATAGTTTGTGAAGAACTGGGATTAGATCTTCTTTGAAGGTCTGATAGAACTCTGCACTAAACCCATCTGGTCCTGGGCTTTTTTTAGTTGGGAGACTATTAATGACTGCTTCTATTTCTTTGGGGGATATAGGGCTGTTTAGATCATTAACCTGATCTTGATTCAACTTTGGTACCTGGTATCTGTCTAGGAACTTCTCCATTTCATCCAGGTTCTCCCGTTTTGTTGAGTATAGCCTTTGGTAGAAGGATCTGATGGTGTTTTGGATGTCTTCAGGATCTGTTGTTATGTCTCCTTTTTCATTTCTGATTTTGTTAATTAGGATGCTTTCCCTGTGCCCTCTAGTGAGTCTGGCTAAGGGTTTATCTATCTTGTTGATTTTCTCAAAGAACCAGCTCCTTGATTGGTTGATTCTTTGAATAGTTTTTCTTGTTTCCACTTGGTTGATTTCACCCCTGAGTTTGATTATTTCCTGCCGTCTACTCCTCTTGGGTGAATTTGCTTCCTTTTGTTCTAGTGCTTTTAGGTGTGTTGTCAAGCTGCTAATGTGTGCTCTCTCTAGTTTCCTTTTGGAGGCACTCAGAGCTATGAGTTTTCCTCTTAGAAATGCTTTCATTGCGTCCCATAAGTTTGGGTATGTTGTGGCTTCATTTTCATTGAACTCTAAAAAGTCCTTAATTTCTTTCTTTATTCCTTCCTTGACCAAGGTATCATTGAGAAGAGTGTTGTTCAGTTTCCACGTGAAGGTTGGCTTTCTATTATTTATTTTGTTATTGAAGATCAGCCTTAGTCCATGGTGATCTGATAGGATGCATGGGACAATTTCAATATTTTTGTATCTGTTGAGGCCTGTTTTGTGACCAATTATGTGGTCAATTTTGGAGAAGGTACCATGAGGTGCTGAGAAGAAGGTATATCCTTTTGTTTTAGGATAGAATGTTCTGTAGATATCTGCCAGATCCATTTGATTCATAATTTCTCTTAGTTTCTCTGTGTCCCTGTTTAGTTTCTGTTTTTATGATCTGTCCATTGGTGAAAGTGGTGTGTTGAAGTCTCCCACTATTATTGTATGAGGTGCAATGTGTGCTTTGAGATTTACTAAAGTTTCTTTAATGAATGTGGCTGCCTTTGTATTTGGAGCATAGATATTCAGGATTGATAGTTCCTCTTGGAGGATTTTACCTTTGATGAGTATGAAGTGTCCCTCCCTGTCTTTTTTAATGACTTTGGGTTGGAAGTCAATCTTATCAGATATTAGAATGGCTACTCCAGCTTGTTTCTTCATGCCATTTGCTTGGAAAATTGTTTTCCATCCTTTCATTCTGAGGTAGTGTCTATCCTTTTCTCTGAGATGAGTTTCCTGTAAGCAGCAAAATGTTGGGTCTTGTTTGTGTAGCCAGTTTGTTAGTCTATGTCTTTTTATCGGGGAGTTGAGTCCATTGATATTAAGAGATATTAAGGAAAAGTAATTGTTGTTTCCTGTTATTATTGTTGTTAAAGTTGGCATTTTGTTCTTATGGCTGTCTTCTTTTAGGTTTGTTGAGGGATTACCTTCTTGTTGTTTCTAGGGCGTGGTTCCTGTCCTTGTATTGGTTTTTTTCTGTTATTATCCTTTGAAGGGCTGGATTCGTGGAGAGATAATGTGTGAATTTGGTTTTGTCGTGGAATACTTTGGTTTCTCCATCTATGTTAATTGAGAGTTTGGCTGGATATAGTAGCCTGGGCTGGAATTTGTGTTCTTTTAGTGTCTGTATAACATCCGTCCAGGATCTTCTGGCTTTCATAGTCTCTGGTGAAAAATCTGGTGTAATTCTGATAGGCTTGCCTTTATATGTTACTTGGCCTTTTTCTCTTCCTGCTTTTAGTATTCTATCTTTATTTAGAGCATTTGTTGTTCTGATTATAATGTGTTGGGAGGTATTTCTTTTCTGGTCCAGTCTATTTGGAGTTCTGTAGGCTTCTTGTATGTTCATGGGCATCTCTTTCTTTAGCTTTGGGAAGTTTTCTTCTATAATTTTGTTGAAGATGTTTGCTGGTCCTTTGAGTTGAAAATCTTCATTCTCATCCACTCCTATTATCCGTAGGTTTGGTCTTCTCATTGTGTCCTGTATTTCTTGGATGTTTTGAGTTAGGATCTTTTTGCATTTTACATTTTCCTTGATTGTTGTGCCGATGTTCTCTATGGAATCTTCTGCACCTGAGATTCTCTCTTCCATCTCTTGTATTCTGTTGCTGATGCTGGTATCTATGGTTCCAGATTTCTTTCCTAGGGTTTCTATCTCCAGTGTTGCCTCATTTTGGGTTTTCTTTATTGTGTCTACTTCCCTTTTTAGGTCTAGTATGGTTTTGTTCATTTCCCTCATCTGTTTGGATGTGTTTTCCTGTTTTTCTGTAAGGACTTCTACCTGTTTGATTATGTTATCCTGTTTTTCTTTAAGGATTTGTAACTCTTTAGCAGTGTTCTCCTGCAATTCTTTAAGGGATTTTTGTGCTTCCTCTTTTTTGTGTTCTGCCTGTTTAGCAGTGTTCTCCTGCATTTCTTTAAGTGTGTTATTAAAGTCCTTCTTGAAGTCCTCTATCATCATCAGGAGATATGCTTTTAAATCCGTGTCTAGCTTTTCCGGTGTGTTGGGGTGCCCTGGACTGGTCGAAGTGGGGGTGCTGGGTTCTGATGATGGTGAGTGGTCTTGGTTTCTGTTAGTAAGATTATTACGCTTACCTTTCGCCATCTGGTAATCTCTGGGGTTAGTTGTTATCGTTGTCACTGTTTCAAGATTGGAGCAGAAGCTGTGTTCCACTCACCAGCAGTCCCAAAATCCTGCGGTGGGGGTCGTGGGTAGCTGGCGGGTGTCAGGCAACCCTGCTCTCCCACTATCCCGGCGCTGATCCGGCCGGATGAGGCCTGTGGCCCTACTCAGGCCGGTTTCTGCTTCCCTAACTAATGCAGTTTCAGGTCCCGAGCACTTGGATTGGAGCAGAAGTTGTGCTCCACTCACCAGAAGTCTTAAGATCCTGTGGCGGGTGTTGTGGGTAGCTGGCGAGTGTCAGCCGACCCTGCGCCCCAGCTGCCCCGGTGCTTTTCTGACCGGAAGAGGGTTGTGGCCCTATGTAGGCCGGATTTCTCTCTCCCCAACCAGAGCAGTCTCAGGTCCCGCGTGATTGGACTGGAGCAGAAGCTGTGTTCCACTCACCAGCAGTCCCAAAATCCTGTGGCGGGGGTCGTGGGTAGCTGGCGGGTGTCAGGCAACCCTGCGCTCCCGCTACCCCGGCGCTGATCCGGCCGGATGAGGCCTGTGGCCCTACTCAGGCCGGTTTCTGCTTCCCTAACTAATGCAGTCTCAGGTCCCGCGCAATTGGATTGGAGCAGAAGCTGTGCTCCACTCACCAGAAGTCTTAAGATCCTGTGGCGGGTGTTGTGGGTAGCTGGCGAGTGTCAGCTGACCCTGCGCCCCAGCTGCCCCGGTGCTTTTCTGACCGGAAGAGGGTTGTGGCCCTATGTAGGCCGGATTCCTCTCTCCCCAACCAGAGCAGTCTCAGGTCCCGCGTGATTGGACTGGAGCAGAAGCTGTGTTCCACTCACCAGAAGTCTTAAGATCCTGTGGCGGGTGTTGTGGGTAGCTGGCGAGTGTCAGCGGACCCTGTGCCCCAGCTGCCCCGGTGCTTTTCTGACCGGAAGAGAGCTTGAGTTAATTTTATATCCAGCTACTTCACCGAAGCTGTTTATCAGGCTTAGGAGTTCTCTGGTGGAATTTTTAGGGTCACTTATATATACTATCATATCATCTGCAAAAAGTGATATTTTGACTTCATCTTTTCCAATTTGTATCCCTTTGATCTCCTTTTGTTGTCGAATTGCTCTGGCTAGGACTTCAAGTACAATGTTGAATAGGTATGGAGAAAGTGGACAGCCTTGTCTAGTCCCTGATTTTAGAGGGATTGCTTCAAGCTTCTCATCATTTACTTTGATGTTGGCTACTGGTTTGCTGTAGATTGCTTTTATCATGTTTAGGTATGGGCTTTGAATTCCTGATCTTTCCAAGACTTTTATCATGAATGGGCGTTGGATCTTGTCAAATGCTTTTTCCACATCTAACGAGATGACCATGTGGTTTTTGTCTTTGAGTTTGTTTATATACTGGATTACGTTGATGGATTTCCGTATATTGAACCATCCCTGCATCCCTGGGATGAAACCTACTTGGTCAGGATGGATGATTGTTTTGATGTGTTCTTGGATTCGGTTAGCAAGAACTTTATTGAGGATTTTTGCATCAATATTCATAAGGGATATTGGTCTGAAGTTTTCTATCTTTGTTGGGTCTTTTTGTGGTTTAGGTATCAGAGTAATTGTGGCTTCATAGAATGAGTTGGGTAGAGTACCTTCTGTTTCTATTTTGTGGAATAGTTTGTGAAGAACTGGGATTAGATCTTCTTTGAAGGTCTGATAGAACTCTGCACTAAACCCATCTGGTCCTGGGCTTTTTTTAGTTGGGAGACTATTAATGACTGCTTCTATTTCTTTGGGGGATATAGGGCTGTTTAGATCATTAACCTGATCTTGATTCAACTTTGGTACCTGGTATCTGTCTAGGAACTTCTCCATTTCATCCAGGTTCTCCCGTTTTGTTGAGTATAGCCTTTGGTAGAAGGATCTGATGGTGTTTTGGATGTCTTCAGGATCTGTTGTTATGTCTCCTTTTTCATTTCTGATTTTGTTAATTAGGATGCTTTCCCTGTGCCCTCTAGTGAGTCTGGCTAAGGGTTTATCTATCTTGTTGATTTTCTCAAAGAACCAGCTCCTTGATTGGTTGATTCTTTGAATAGTTTTTCTTGTTTCCACTTGGTTGATTTCACCCCTGAGTTTGATTATTTCCTGCCGTCTACTCCTCTTGGGTGAATTTGCTTCCTTTTGTTCTAGTGCTTTTAGGTATGTTGTCAAGCTGCTAATGTGTGCTCTCTCTAGTTTCCTTTTGGAGGCACTCAGAGCTATGAGTTTTCCTCTTAGAAATGCTTTCATTGCGTCCCATAAGTTTGGGTATGTTGTGGCTTCATTTTCATTGCACTCTAAAAAGTCCTTAATTTCTTTCTTTATTCCTTCCTTGACCAAGGTATCATTGAGAAGAGTGTTGTTCAGTTTCCACGTGAAGGTTGGCTTTCTATTATTTATTTTGTTATTGAAGATCAGCTTTAGTCCATGGTGATCTGATAGGATGCATGGGACAATTTCAATATTTTTGTATCTGTTGAGGCCTGTTTTGTGACCAATTATGTGGTCAATTTTGGAGAAGGTACCATGAGGTGCTGAGAAGAAGGTATATCCTTTTGTTTTAGGATAGAATGTTCTGTAGATATCTGCCAGATCCATTTGATTCATAATTTCTCTTAGTTTCTCTGTGTCCCTGTTTAGTTTCTGTTTCCATGATCTGTCCATTGGTGAAAGTGGTGTGTTGAAGTCTCCCACTATTATTGTATGAGGTGCAATGTGTGCTTTGAGATTTACTAAAGTTTCTTTAATGAATGTGGCTGCCTTTGTATTTGGAGCATAGATATTCAGGATTGATAGTTCCTCTTGGAGGATTTTACCTTTGATGAGTATGAAGTGTCCCTCCCTGTCTTTTTTAATGACTTTGGGTTGGAAGTCAATCTTATCAGATATTAGAATGGCTACTCCAGCTTGTTTCTTCATACCATTTGCTTGGAAAATTGTTTTCCAGCCTTTCATTCTGAGGTAGTGTCTATCTTTTTCTCTGAGATGAGTTTCCTGTAAGCAGCAAAATGTTGGGTCTTGTTTGTGTAGCCAGTTTGTTAGTCTATGTCTTTTTATCGGGGAGTTGAGTCCATTGATATTAAGAGATATTAAGGAAAAGTAATTGTTGTTTCCTGTTATTTTTGTTGTTGAAGTTGGCATTCTGTTCTTGTGGCTGTCTTCTTTTAGGTTTGTTGAGGGATTACCTTCTTATTGTTTCTAGGGCGTGGTTCCTGTCCTTGTTTTGTTTTTTTTCTGTTATTATCCTTTGAAGGGCTGGATTCGTGGAGAGATAATGTGTGAATTTGGTTTTGTCGTGGAATACTTTGGTTTCTCCATCTATGTTAATTGAGAGTTTGGCTGGGTATAGTAGCCTGGGCTGGAATTTGTGTTCTTTTAGTGTCTGTATAACATCTGTCCAGGATCTTCTGGCTTTCATAGTCTCTGGTGAAAAATCTGGTGTAATTCTGATAGGCTTGCCTTTATATGTTACTTGGCCTTTTTCTCTTACTGCTTTTAGTATTCTATCTTTATTTAGAGAATTTGTTGTTCTGATTATTATGTGTCGGGAGGTATTTCTTTTCTGGTCCAGTCTATTTGGAGTTCTGTAGGCTTCTTGTATGTTCATGGGCATCTCTTTCTTTAGCTTTGGGAAGTTTTCTTCTATAATTTTGTTGAAGATGTTTGCTGGTCCTTTGAGTTGAAAATCTTCATTCTCATCCACTCCTATTATCCGTAGGTTTGGTCTTCTCATTGTGTCCTGTATTTCTTGGATGTTTTGAGTTAGGATCTTTTTGCATTTTACATTTTCCTTGATTGTTGTGCCGATGTTCTCTATGGAATCTTCTGCACCTGAGATTCTCTCTTCCATCTCTTGTATTCTGTTGCTGATGCTGGTATCTATGGTTCCAGATTTCTTTCCTAGGGTTTCTATCTCCAGTGTTGCCTCATTTTGGGTTTTCTTTATTGTGTCTACTTCCCTTTTTAGGTCTAGTATGGTTTTGTTCATTTCCCTCATCTGTTTGGATGTGTTTTCCTGTTTTTCTGTAAGGACTTTTACCTGTTTGATTATGTTATCCTGTTTTTCTTTAAGGATTTGTAACTCTTTAGCAGTGTTCTTCTGCAATTCTTTAAGGGATTTTTGTGCTTCCTCTTTACTGTCTTCTACCTGTTTACCAGTGTTCCTTTGTATTTCTTTAAGTGTGTTATTAAAGTCCTTCTTGAAGTCCTCTACGATCATCATGAGATATGCTTTTAGATCCGTGTCTAGCTTTTCCGGTGTGTTGTGGTGCCCTGGACTGGGCGAAGTGGGAGTGCTGGGTTTTGATGATGGTGAGTGGTCTTGGTTTCTGTTAGTAAGATTATTACGTTTATCTTTCGCCATCTGGTAATCTCTGGGGTTAGTTGTTGTCATTGTCACTGTTTCAAGATTGGAGCAGAAGCTGTGTTCCACTCACCAGCAGTCTCAAAATCCTGTGGCGGGGGTCGTGGGTCGCTGGCGGTACCCCGGTGTTGGTCCAGCCGGAAGAGGCCTGTGGTCCTACTCAGGCCAGTTTTCTGCTTCCCTAACTAATGCAGTCTCAGGTCCCGCGCGCAATTGGATTGGAGCAGAAGCTGTGTTCCACTCACCAGAAGTCTTAAGATCCTGTGGCGGGTGTTGTGGGTAGATGGCGAGTGTCAGCCGACCCTGCGCCCTAGCACCCAGGTGCTTTTCTGACCAGAAGAGGCTTGTGGCTCTATGTAGGCCGGATTTCTGCCTCCCCAACCAGAGCAGTCTCTGGTCCCGCATGATTGGACTGGAGCAGAAGCTGTGTTCCACTCACCAGCAGTCTCAAAATCCTGTGGCGGGGGTCGTGGGTAGCTGGCGGGTGTCAGCCGACCCTGTGCTCTAGCTCCCCTGGTGCTGATCCTGCTGGATGAGGCCTGTGGCCCTACTCTGGCCGGTTTCTGCTTCCCTAACTAATGCAGTCTCAGGTCCCGCGCGCAATTGGATTGGAGCAGAAGCTGTGTTCCACTCACCAGAAGTCTTAAGATCCTGTGGTGGGTGTTGTGGGTAGCTGGCGAATGTCAGCCGACCCTGCGCCCTAGCTACCCAGGTGCTTTTCTGACCAGAAGAGGCTTGTGGCCCTATGTAGGCCGGATTTCTCTCTCCCCAACCAGAGCAGTCTCAGGTCCCGCGTGATTGGACTGGAGCAGAAGCTGTGTTCCACTCACCAGCAGTCTCAAAATCCTGTGGCGGGGTCGTGGGTAGCTGGCGGGTGTCAGCCAACCCTGCGCTCTAGCTCCCCTGGTGCTGATCCGGCCGGATGAGGCCTGTGGCCCTACTCAGGCCGGTTTCTGCTTCCCTAACTAATGCAGTCTCAGGTCCCATGCGCAATTGGATTGGAGCAGAAGCTGTGTTCCACTCACCAGAAGTCTTAAGATCCTGTGGCGGGTGTTGTGGGTAGCTGGCGAGTGTCAGCTGACCCTGCGCCCTAGCTACCCATGTGCTTTTCTGACTGGAAGAGGCTTGTGGCCCTATGTAGGCCGGATTTCTCTCTCCCCCGCTGGTCTCTTCTTAATCACCACTAATTTCTTAGCTCCAGCTAACCAGCATCAATAGTCCCAGTAATGCCAAGTTTTTGCTTTAGTAGTTCTGGTATCTTGTTAATCACAGCTGATTCTTTAGCCCCAGCTAACCAGAACTACAAAATCTTCACAATCAAAACAGTAATGGCCCTGAAAAGAGTCTTTAATTTTCCCCCTGAAATTTCACAAACCAGACCTCCATCTTCTGCACTGTTCTCAACATTATCTTCCAAGCTCCTACACAACATCTGACAGAGCTCTTAACAACGAATGGATCTTCAAGCCCAAAGTTCCAAAGTCCTTCCACAGTCCTCCCCAAAACATGGTCAGGTTGTCACAGGAATACCCTACTCTGCTGGTACCAATTTGTCTTAGTCAGGGTTTCTATTCCTGCACAAACATCATGACCAAGAAGTAAGTTGGGGAGGAAAGGGTTTATTCGGCTTACACTTCCATGCTGCTGTTCATCACCAAAGGAAGTCAGGACTGGAACTCAAGCAGGTCAGGGAGCAGGAGCTGATGCAGAGGCCATGGAGGGATGTTCTTTACTAGCTTGCCTCCCCTGGCTTGCTCAGCCTACTCTTATAGAACCAAGACTACCAGCCCAGGGATGGTCCCACCCACAAGGGGCCTTTCCCCCTTGATCACTAATTGAGAAAATGCCTTACAGTTGGATCTCATGGAGGCATTTCCTCAACTGAAGCTCCTTTCTCTGTGATAACTCCAGCTGTGTCAAGTTGACACAAAAATAGCCAGAGTCCTATAGACATCTATCTATCTATCTATCTATCTATCTATCTATCCACACACATACACACACACATATATGTATGTACACACACACACACACACACACACACATATATATGTATGTATACACACACATATGTATGTACACGCACACACACACATATTAAAACAATGTACCAGTATGTAGCCTCAAATGGCGAGGAAGTCATGGAGCACAGTTTCATGATTCACATGACTTTAAATTCATAACCCTTTTGCCTCAGTGTAAGTGAGGCAATCGCAGGCGTACATGAACACAGCTAGCTATTTGTATTTTTGTGCCTGTGATAGCCCACTTGACTCAAAATATCATCTGTACTGTAGCATGTGAACAAAATCCCTTTTATTAGGGCTGAGTATACACCAACTTTCTAATTTCAATGACCACATGTTCATTGATGGATATAAATTTGTAAACTGTTGCTTTTTGTTTTATTTTTATTTAAAATTTTTATTACTTGTGTGTGTGTGTGTGGAGGGTAGAGGACAACTTGCAGGAGTCTTTCCTACTGTGTAAGTTCTGGGAATTGAGCCCAGATGGTAGCGAGCACCTTAATCTGTTGTGCCATCTTGCTGTGTTGTGGAGTCTGAGACCCCCTAGGAAAGACCAAAGATTCAATTTGAATTATAATTAGTTAAATTTGTTAAAGCTGCCAGCAGGACAACAACCTCTGAGCCACACTTGAGATTACTGCATGAAGGGGAGCATAGGAAAGATTCTTAAAGACAAAACCCGCAAATGGACCTTGAGTGTCTGCACAAGCAAGCCAAGAGCTGCTCTACACTGCCAAGATTAGCTAGTCAGAGCAACTTCAAAATAGTCTTTGAATGTCTGCATAAGCAGGTCACAGAAACAAAACAAAACAAAACTCAAAAAAAAAAAAACAAAAAACAAAAAACCAAAAAACCAAAAAACCAAGAACAAAACAAAAACCAATTAGTCACATCCTAACAAAACAGATGGTCACGGCTGTATATTTTTGGGTGGGGGTCACCGAGTTAGGACTACTGGGAACTTAGTACTGGGAACCCCAGGGACTGGAGTCAGAGACAAATGGCTAGTGGGGACCAAGATGGATGCCTGGCATTAGTTGGGACTTTAACCATTAGTGCTACTCTCTGTCTATGTCTCTCTGTCTCACTGTCTGCCCCTCTCTCCTTTCCTCCCTCCCTCCCTCTGTCTCTCTCTTTTACATAGAGCCTTTCTATGTACCCTAGACTGGCTTTGAACTTATGGTCCTCTCGAGTCAGTCTTGTAAGTGCTGGGATTATAGATGTGTACCATCATACCCAGCATATTTAAAATAATTTTAACATAACTATTTTATATGTAATTCAAATATAAAATTTTCACTTCTTAAATATTTCAACAATATTTTCTATTCCAGTGCCATATAAATACATGAAATAAAATTAGTTGGTTGCCTCTTACCAGTGCTGGGGGGCTTAGTCTTCATTTTGTTGGTATGCTTTTGTGCATGAACTCTTTATTTGTGTGCTTTGGGTCTTGCTCTGGTTTGTTTTCTTGTGAGACTCTCAGGGGTCTCAGTTTGGAGACTCTCTTTTCTAAGCATGTGGAACATATGTGAGCGAGTGATACAGGGTGGATATAGCAAAACAAAGCCAACTTTGATGTCGGTCCCTTGAACTGAGGAGGGCCCCAGGGCTGAGTGCTACGAGTTTGAACCCTAAACCTAACAGAAGATAGAGACATCTGGTTTTTGACTTCTCAGGTTCTCAGACAAGAGTTTGTTTCCTTTACCCAGAGTGCAGAGCAACAGAGAAACCTCAGAGCCATCTCCTAATTCAGGTGGATGGCTTTCCTTTTAATCTACCAAACCATGCAGGGGACGATGCTAACTTTATTGGGTGGTTTTCTGTTTCATCTCTGGACTTTGAAAGGTTTCGACACTTCATTTCCTTTTTGTAAATGTACATTAAGTCTCAAAACCTGGGTATGGGCTTCTGACCCAGACTGGCCAAGCAATCATTATTGAGGTTAGATGTTTACACTGTGAGAGAAAACTTCCAAGTCAGCCCAAGGGTCATGAGCTCTAAGGAACATACAAGAATAGAATTGCTGGAGGTGCCTTGACAGAATCAGAGATATTTGGAGTCAAGCAGAGACAAGTAGAACCTGAGAGATGAAGTGAGACAAGATTCTTATTATATCATTTCAACTGTGGATCCTGCTGGGCTGGAAGCCACTTCTATCTTAGATTTTTCTAGCTATATAAGCCCATAAATCCTCCACACACACACCCTTTTCCTCCACACACTGTTGTACTGGCTGGTTTTGTGTGTCAACTTGATACAAGCTGGAGTTATCACAGAGAAAAGAGCCTCCCTTGAGGAAATGTCTCCATGAGATCCAGCTGTAAGGCATTTTCTCAATTAGTGATCAAGGATGGGAGGGCCCATGGTGGGTGACGGTGCCATCCCTGGGCTGGTGGTCCTGAGTTCTATAAGAGAGCAAGCTGAGAAAGTCAGGGGAAGCAAGCCAGTAAGCAGCACCCCTCCATTGCTTTTGCATCAGCTCCTGCTTCCAGGTTCCTGCCCAGTGTGAGTTTCTGTCCTGACTTCCTTTGGTGATGAATAGCAATGTGGAAGTGTAAGCTGAATAACCCCGCCCCCCTCAACCTCCCAATCTGCTTCTTGGTCTTGATGTTTTGTGCAGGAATAGAAACCCTAAGACAACTGTTGTTATGTATATAAACCCAATGTTTTCTGGACTCAGAGTCGCTTATCAGCATTCATGCAGTGAGTGCTAGGTGGGCGAACCTGAGTTCAAGCTTGAAAATAAAAGACTCTTGTGAGTTGCAGCGGACTTCGAGATTCTTGGGCTTGTCTGGGTTTCCCGTGAACTCAGGGTACAACACAGGTAGTGTGTGTTACTATTTTGAAGGAGATTTCGAAGAACTATAGAACAGCACTGGTTGCCAAAGGACAGGGGAATAGCAGGTAAGTGCTATGGAAAGATACCATGACAGAAAATGTTCTGTCCCATCCCTTATGCAAATGTGGGGATGCATGTATTTTCCCTGAAGGTGTAAGATTGCCACTTTGGATACCTTCAAAATTGATGATGATCTATTGACTCAGTAAAGAGCCTGATTTCAGGTATGAAGGACTCTGGCTGAGCCCAGAGTCTACAGGGAGACTGAAATGGTGGCCCTTGAAGCCAATCAAGAGGTCTCAGGTTGATACCTTTTGTACAAACTACACTGAAAATGCCACCAGCAACACAGAGTCAGACAATAAGGCTGATATAAATGGTGGAGGAGAGAGTTGAGGCCTGGGTTTGGGAAGTAACCTGGAAGCTGTATTTTAAATATGTCTGATAATTATATTAATGCAGATACATCTAGTCAGGGGAGAAATTACTGGATCTATATTTTTCATTCAGTGGCTTGGTTACGTCTTTCTAGACTTGTTTATACAAATGACTACCTCCATTTTAAGGGCCATTTCTTTGACTACCTGATGCTTTGGTGGGCTCCATTCAACTATCTGGAGCTAGCAAGCTTACAACAAATTAATGACAAAGACAGAATTGCCATCCAAAGGGGAATAAAAACCTTGTCACTAACTGAGATCTGCCAAGGCGTAGAAGAATTGTTCCAGACTTTGTGGCCCAGGTTTTACAAACAGCCCAAAAGAGTCTTGTTGCAGGGGGAGGACCTTACCAGTTTTTTAGTTTTTCTAGTTTTTTTGTTTTTAGCAGGATGAGCTAAATAACCCAGGCCTGAGGCTACATCTCTTCTCACTTGAGGCCATTGTAGATTTTTGCAGGACTAGAAGTCAAGATGCATCAGGAACACTGACGAAATAAACAGGAGATGTGTGAAATGGATGAAATCCTGAGTGAATGTGTATTGTTGACTAGGCTCAGCCAAGTCAAGAACCCAGTGCCTCAGACCCATGGAAATGGCAAGGCCTTCTCCTTGTCTGGGTATGCATGTTGAAGTAGCCTGCAGAAAGCACTCACCACAGCTTCCTCTTCCCAGATAACTACAGCCCATGACAGCTCATCCCTTTATAGAGATGGGCTAACCCACCTCCTCAACAACTATATATAATAAGCCCACCTCCTTGTTTCAGCCATACATAATGAATGTGTTGAGTTCCAGGTTGCTGGTGGTCGGTCTCCAGCAGAGAGTGCCTGGCTCATGCAATCCTAGCATTCCTATATGTGTCTGTCTGTTCTTCCTCATGCCCTTAGCATGCCAGTCAGGCCAAATCCAAAGCTATGCAGGTCACAGCGAGTTTCAGACCTATGGTATGTCTTATTGACCAGAAGCACATCATGTGGCTTCTTCTAGCTGCAGAGAAGCTGGGGGTGGAATATTTCAATGTGTACAGTCCCCTTGTTAGAGGTTGGCAAAGGGGAAAAGAGGGAGAAATGTTAAAACCCAAGTAAGCAACTTGGATTATATCTCTTCCCTTCACTTACAAGCCATCAGCTACTAGGACTTGTACAGATCTTTCCATATTGTAATAAAGAACATTAGCTAAAGGACACAAACTTGGGGACAATGGAGCTTCTACAAATTAGTGGCAGTTAATATCATTCAGGCACATAGGACTATTCTTGGTTTTATTGTTTCCTTCTCTTACTTACTGTAAATCTTTTAAAATCATTTTAAATTTTGTTTATTATTTATGTATGTATGTATTTATTTATTTGTGTGTGATGCCCATATCATACATATGTTCATAACACACATATGGAGGTCAGAAGACAACTTTCAAGAGTCAGTTCTCTCCTACCATGTGTGTCCTGGGGATGGATGGAGCTCAGGATATTGGGCTTTGCAGCAAGTGTCTTTGCTAAGAGCCATCTGGACAGTCCTATTGTGAATATTTAACTTCAACTATTTTCTGTAAGTCTGTTCCTTAGAGCCTCTCCACTCTCAGCTGACTGCAGTCTGCTGAGAAAATTGAGGCCATCATATATGAAATTCCTCAACTTCCCATCTTATTCCCAAGACCTATAGTTGTAGTATTTACCTCATCCACATCCATTATGCCGCACACTACTTTATGTTGATTTTACTTTTTGTACCCTAACATTTGATATCATGTGGTAGCAAGCATACCATTAGTATTAGCTGGACATTTATTGAAACCTCTTTGCAGGACTTAGCCACATCAATTATTCCATCTTCTAAATATGTTTTTTCCCGTACCTTCAACTCTTAGTTTATTTTTTTTTGATTTTTAATATTTTTATTACATATTTTCCTCAATTACATTTCCAATGCTATCCCAAAAGTCCCCCATAGCGCCCCCCACTTCCCTACCCACCCATTCCCATTCTTTTGGCCCTGGCATTCCCCTATATTGGGGCATATAAAGTTTGCAAGTCCAATGGGCCTCTCTTTCCATTGATGGCCGACTAGGCCATCTTTCGATACATATGCAGCTAGAGACAAGAGCTCCGGGGTTCTGGTTAGTACATCATGTTGTTCCAACAATAGGGTTGCAGATCCCTTTAGCTCCTTGGGTACTTTCTCTAGCTTCTCCATTGGGAGCCCTGTGATACATCCAATAGCTGACTGTGAACATCCACTCCTGTGTTTGCTAGGCCCCGGCATCGTCTCACAAGAGACAGCTATATTTGGGTCCTTTCAGCAAAATCTTGCTAGTGTATGCAATGGTATCAGCGTTTAGAAGCTGATTATGGGATGGATCCCTGGATACGGCAGTCTCTAAATAGTCCATCCTTTCATCACAGGTACGAACTTTGTCTCTGTAACTCCTTCCCTGGGTGTTTTGTTCCCAATTCTAAGAAGGTGCACAGTGTCCACACTTTGGTCTTCATTCTTCTTGAGTTTCATGCGTTTAGCAAATTGTATCTTATATCTTGGGTATCCTAAGTTTTGGGCTAATATCCACTTATCAGTGAATACATATTGTGTGAGTTCTTTTGTGATTGTGTTACTTCACTCAAGATGATGCCCTCCAGGTCCATCCATTTGGCTAGGAATTTCATAAATTCATTCTTTTTAATAGCTGAGTAGTACTACATTGTGTAAATGTACCACATTTTTTGTATCCATTCCTCTGTTGAGGGACATCTGGGTTCTTTCCAGCTTCTGGCTATTATAAATAGGGCTGCTATGAACATAGTGGAGCATGTGTCCTTTTTACCGGTTGGGACATCTTCTGGATATATGCCCAGGAGAGGTATTGCTGGATCCTCCAGTAGTACTATGTCCAATTTTCTGAGGAACCGCCAAACTGATTTCCAGAGTGGTTGTACAAGCTTGCAATCCCACCAACAATGGAGGAGTGTTCCTCTTTCTCCACATCTCCTCGCCAGCATCTGCTGTCACCTGAATTTTTGATCTTAGCCATTCTGACTGGTGTGAGGTGGAATCTCAGGGTTGTTTTGATTTGCATTTCCCTGATGATTAAGGATGTTGAACATTTTTTCAGGTGCTTCTCTGCCATTCGGTATTCCTCAGGTGAGAATTCTTTGTTCAGTTCTGAGCCCCATTTTTTAATGGGGTTATTTGACTTTCTGGAGTCCACCTTCTTGAGTTCTTTATATATATTGGATATTAGTCCCTTATCTGATTTAGGATAGGTGAAGATCCTTTCCCAATCTGTTGGTGGTTTTTTTGTCTTATTGATGGTGTCTTTAGCCTTTCAGAAGCTTTGTAGTTTCATGAGGTCCCACTTGTCAATTCTCGATCTTACAGCACAAGCCATTACTGTTCTATTCAGGAATTTTTCCCCTGTGCCCATATCTTCAAGGCTTTTCCCCACTTTCTCCTCTATAAGTTTCAGTGTCTCTGGTTTTATGTGAAGTTCCATGATCCACTTAGACTTGATCTTAGTACAAGGAGATAGGAATGGATCGATTCGCATTCTTCTACATGTTAACAACCAGTTGTGCCAGCACCATTTGTTGAAAATGCTGTCTTTCTTCCACTGGATGTTTTTAGCTCCCTTGTCGAAGATCAAGTGACCGTAGGTGTGTGGGTTCATTTCTGGGTCTTCAATTCTATTCCATTGGTCTATTTGTCTGTCACTATACCAGTACCATGCAGTTTTTATCACAATTGCTCTGTAGTAGAGCTTTAGGTCCGGCATGGTGATTCCACCAGAGGTTCTTTTATCCTTGAGAAGAGTTTTTGCTATCCTAGGTTTTTTGTTATTCCAGATGAATTTGCAGATTGCACTTTCTAATTCATTGAAGAATTGATTTGGAATTTTGATGGGGATTGCATTGAATCTGTAGATTGCTTTTGGCAAGATAGCCATTTTTACAATGTTGATCCTGCCAATCCATGAGCATGGGAGATATTTCCATCTTCTGAGATCTTCTATAATTTCTTTCTTCAGAGACTTGAAGTTTTTATCATACAGATCTTTTACTTCCTTAGTTAGAGTCATGCCAAGATATTTTATATTATTTGTGACTATTGAGAAGGGTGTTGTTTCCCTAATTTCTTTCTCAGCCTGTTTATTCTTTGTGTAGAGAAAGGCCATTGATTTGTTTGAGTTAATTTTATATCCAGCTACTTCACCAAAGCTGTTTATCAGGCTTAGGAGTTCTCTGGTGGAATTTTTAGGGTCACTTATATATACTATCATATCATCTGCAAAGAGTGATATTTTGACTTCATCTTTTCCAATTTGTATCCCTTTGATCTCCTTTTGTTGTCGAATTGCTCTGGCTAGGACTTCAAGTACAATGTTGAATAGGTATGGAGAAAGTGGACAGCCTTGTCTAGTCCCTGATTTTAGAGGGATTGCTTGAAGCTTCTCACCATTTACTTTGATGTTGGCTACTGGTTTGCTGTAGATTGCTTTTATCATGTTTAGGTATGGGCCTTGAATTCCTGATCTTTCCAAGACTTTTATCATGAATGGGTGTTGGATCTTGTCAAATGCTTTTTCCGCATCTAAGGAGATGACCATGTGGTTTTTGTCTTTGAGTTTGTTTATATACTGGATTACGTTGATGGATTTCCGTATATTGAACCATCCCTGCATCCCTGGGATGAAACCTACTTGGTCAGGATGGATGATTGTTTTGATGTGTTCTTGGATTCGGTTAGCAAGAACTTTATTGAGGATTTTTGCATCAATATTCATAAGGGATATTGGTCTGAAGTTTTCTATCTTTGTTGGGTCTTTTTGTGGTTTAGGTATCAGAGTAATTGTGGCTTCATAGAATGAGTTGGGTAGAGTACCTTCTGTTTCTATTTTGTGGAATAGTTTGTGAAGAACTGGGATTAGATCTTCTTTGAAGGTCTGATAGAACTCTGCACTAAACCCATCTGGTCCTGGGCTTTTTTTAGTTGGGAGACTATTAATGACTGCTTCTATTTCTTTGGGGGATATAGGGCTGTTTAGATCATTAACCTGATCTTGATTCAACTTTGGTACCTGGTATCTGTCTAGGAACTTCTCCATTTCATCCAGGTTCTCCCGTTTTGTTGAGTATAGCCTTTGGTAGAAGGATCTGATGGTGTTTTGGATGTCTTCAGGATCTGTTGTTATGTCTCCTTTTTCATTTCTGATTTTGTTAATTAGGATGCTTTCCCTGTGCCCTCTAGTGAGTCTGGCTAAGGGTTTATCTATCTTGTTGATTTTCTCAAAGAACCAGCTCCTTGATTGGTTGATTCTTTGAATAGTTTTTCTTGTTTCCACTTGGTTGATTTCACCCCTGAGTTTGATTATTTCCTGCCGTCTACTCCTCTTGGGTGAATTTGCTTCCTTTTGTTCTAGTGCTTTTAGGTGTGTTGTCAAGCTGCTAATGTGTGCTCTCTCTAGTTTCCTTTTGGAGGCACTCAGAGCTATGAGTCTTCCTCTTAGAAATGCTTTCATTGCGTCCCATAAGTTTGGGTATGTTGTGGCTTCATTTTCATTGAACTCTAAAAAGTCCTTAATTTCTTTCTTTATTCCTTCCTTGACCAAGGTATCATTGAGAAGAGTGTTGTTCAGTTTCCACGTGAAGGTTGGCTTTCTATTATTTATTTTGTTATTGAAGATCAGCTTTAGTCCATGGTGATCTGATAGGATGCATGGGACAATTTCAATATTTTTGTATCTGTTGAGGCCTGTTTTGTGACCAATTATGTGGTCAATTTTGGAGAAGGTGCCATGAGGTGCTGAGAAGAAGGTATATCCTTTTGTTTTAGGATAGAATGTTCTGTAGATATCTGCCAGATCCATTTGATTCATAATTTCTCTTAGTTTCTCTGTGTCCCTGTTTAGTTTCTGTTTTTATGATCTGTCCATTGGTGAAAGTGGTGTGTTGAAGTCTCCCACTATTATTGTATGAGGTGCAATGTGTGCTTTGAGTTTTACTAAAGTTTCTTTAATGAATGTGGCTGCCTTTGTATTTGGAGCATAGATATTCAGGATTGATAGTTCCTCTTGGAGGATTTTACCTTTGATGAGTATGAAGTGTCCCTCCCTGTCTTTTTTAATGACTTTGGGTTGGAAGTCAATCTTATCAGATATTAGAATGGCTACTCCAGCTTGTTTCTTCATGCCATTTGCTTGGAAAATTGTTTTCCATCCTTTCATTCTGAGGTAGTGTCTATCCTTTTCTCTGAGATGAGTTTCCTGTAAGCAGCAAAATGTTGGGTCTTGTTTGTGTAGCCAGTTTGTTAGTCTATGTCTTTTTATCGGGGAGTTGAGTCCATTGATATTAAGAGATATTAAGGAAAAGTAATTGTTGTTTCCTGTTATTTTTGTTGTTAAAGTTGGCATTCTGTTCTTGTGGCTGTCTTCTTTTAGGTTTGTTGAGGGATTACCTTCTTGTTGTTTCTAGGGCGTGGTTCCTGTCCTTGTATTGGTTTTTTTCTGTTATTATCCTTTGAAGGGCTGGATTCGTGGAGAGATAATGTGTGAATTTGGTTTTGTCATGGAATACTTTGGTTTCTCCATCTATGTTAATTGAGAGTTTGGCTGGGTATAGTAGCCTGGGCTGGAATTTGTGTTCTTTTAGTGTCTGTATAACATCCGTCCAGGATCTTCTGGCTTTCATAGTCTCTGTTGAAAAATCTGGTGTAATTCTGATAGGCTTGCCTTTATATGTTACTTGGCCTTTTTCTCTTACTGCTTTTAGTATTCTATCTTTATTTAGAGCATTTGTTGTTCTGATTATTATGTGTCGGGAGGTATTTCTTTTCTGGTCCAGTCTATTTGGAATTCTGTAGGCTTCTTGTATGTTCATGGGCATCTCTTTCTTTAGATTTGGGAAGTTTTCTTCTATAATTTTGTTGAAGATGTTTGCTGGTCCTTTGAGTTGAAAATCTTCATTCTCATCCACTCCTATTATCCGTAGGTTTGGTCTTCTCATTGTGTCCTGTATTTCTTGGATGTTTTGAGTTAGGATCTTTTTGCATTTTACATTTTCCTTGATTGTTGTGCCGATGTTCTCTATGGAATCTTCTGCACCTGAGATTCTCTCTTCCATCTCTTGTATTCTGTTGCTGATGCTCGTATCTATGGTTCCAGATTTCTTTCCTAGGGTTTCTATCTCCAGTGTTGCCTCATTTTGGGTTTTCTTTATTGTGTCTACTTCCCTTTTTAGGTCTAGTATGGTTTTGTTCATTTGCATCATCTGTTTGAATGTGTTTTCCTGTTTTTCTTTAAGGACTTCTACCTGTTTGATTGTGTTATCCTGTTTTTCTTTAAGGACTTCTACCTGTTTGATTGTGTTATCCTGTTTTTCTTTAAGGACTTGTAACTCTTTAGCCATGTTTTCCTGTAATTCTTTAAGTGAGTTATTAAAGTCCTTCTTGATGTCCTCTACCATCATCATGAGATATGCTTTTAAATCCGTGTCTAGCTTTTCCGGTGTGTTGGGGTGCCCTGGACTGGGCGAAGTGGGGGTGCTGGGTTCTGATGATGGTGAGTGGTCTTGGTTTCTGTTAGTAAGATTATTACGTTTACCTTTTGCCATCTGGTAATCTCTGGGGTTAGTTGTTATCCTTGTCACTGTTTAAAGATTGGAGCAGAAGCTGTGTTCCACTCACCAGCAGTCTCAAAATCCTGTGGCGGGGGTCGTGGGTAGCTGGCGGTACCCCGGTGCTGGTCCAGCCGGAAGAGGCCTGTGGTCCTACTCAGGCCGGTTTTCTGCTTCCCTAACTAATGCAGTCTCTGGTCCCGCGCGCAATTGGATTGGAGCAGAAGCTGTGTTCCACTCACCAGAAGTCTTAAGATCCTGTGGCGGGTGTTGTGGGTAGCTGGCGAGTGTCAGCCGACCCTGCGCCCTAGCTACCCCGGTGCTATTCTGACTGGAAGAGGCTTGTGGCCCTACGTAGGCCGGATTTCTGCCTCCCCAACCAAAGCAGTCTCAGGTCCCACGTGATTGGACTGGAGCAGAAGCTGTGTTCCACTCACCAGCAGTCTCAAAATCCTGTGGCGGGGGTCGTGGGTAGCTGGCGGGTGTCAGGCGACCCTGCGCTCAAGCTACCCCTGTGCTGATCCATCCGGATGAGGCCTGTGGCCCTACTCAGGCCGGTTTTCTGCTTCCCTAACTAATGCAGTCTCTGGTCCCGCGCGCAATTGGATTGGAGCAGAAGCTGTGTTCCACTCACCAGAAGTCTTAAGATCCTGTGGCAGGTGTTGTGGGTAGCTGGCGAGTGTCAGGCGACCCTGCGCCCTAGCTGCCCCGGTGCTTTTCTGACCGGAAGAGGCTTGTGGCCCTATGTAGGCCGGATTTCTCTCTCCCCAACCAGAGCAGTCTCAGGTCCCGCGTGATTGGGCTGGAGCAGAAGCTGTGTTCCACTCACCAGAAGTCTTAAGATCCTGTGGCGGGTGTTGTGGGTAGCTGGCGAGTGTCCCAACTCTTAGTTTATACTTACTCAAATATGTATTTAAAAATGTTTATTTGTTTACTTATTTGTATGTATGTATTTATCTACTATGTATGTATGTGCATGTATGCAAGCCATAGCATGCTTGTAGAGGTCAGAGGACAACTTGCAGAAGTTGGTATTCTCTTTCCACTGTGAGAGGTCCTGGAGATCAAACATAGGTGTTCAGGCTTGGCAACAAACGCCTTTATCTTCTGAGCTATCTTGCCCACCTTCAAATTTGTATCTTAAGATTTATTTTTATTTGTGTATGTGTGGGTGAGAGAGAGAGAAGAGGGGAGGGAGGGAGGGAAAAAGAGAGAGACAGAGAGAGAGAGAGAGAGAGAGAGGAGAGAGAGAGAGAGAGGGAGAGAGGAGAGAGGACGGAGAGGAGATGGAGAGGGAGGAGAGGGAGGAGAGGGAGGAGAGGGAGGAGAGGGAGAGGGAGGGGGAGGGAGAGGGAGGAGAGGGAGGAGAGGGAGGAGAGGGAGAGGGAGAGGGAGGGGGAGGGAGAGGGAGGAGAGGGAGGAGAGGGAGGAGAGGGAGGAGAGGGAAGGAGAGGGAGGAGAGGGAGGAGAGGGAGGAGAGGAAGGAGAGGGAGGAGAGGGAGGGAGAGGGAGGGAGAGGGAGGAGAGGGAGGAGAGGGAGAGGGAGGGAGGAGAGGGATGAGGGGGGAGAGGGGGGAGAGGGGGGAGAGGGGGGAGAGGGGGGAGAGGGAGAGGGAGAGAAGAGAATGCTATGTGTGCGGTACCTGCAGAATCCAGAAGAAGGTGTTGGATTCCCCTGGAGCTGAAGTTGCAGGTGGATTTGAACTGCCCAATGTGCTAGAATTGTACTTGGGTCCACCAAACTGTTTATCAAGACCCTCAAATTTGTATTTTGAGTCTGATATCACAAAAGATAGCAATCCCCCAACAACCCCCTTCTTCATGTGTGTTTGCAGCCCCTCATTGCTAACATGTGCTCTCTCCTAGAGAAAGACAGGTGTGTGTTCTCTGCTGAGCTCAGCTTCTGAGAAAATGGTCTCCAGTTTCAGTTTCCACTTCCATTTCTTCCTGTCATTTCTCAAGTCCTTGCTTTCCAGCTACAGTGAGAGTAGATGCTCCCTGCCGACTTCCTCCTTTCTCTTCAGACTCATATATTACTTTTCTGCAGAATTTACTGACACATCTTTTATTTCTTGCAACTCACCCCTTCCTTGAATTCTGTGAGGCTAGGTTCTTCCAGTTCCCCTAACTTTCTATCAATTCCTGTTTCTCCTCCTGTTGGGATCCCTGCCACTAATGCTCTTACCCAGGGCTCTTGTTATGTGATCAGCTTTCCCCACACCACACGGTATTTGCACAGTCTCAGCAATACCCTGGCTCCAGCTTCCACTCAAATGAAAATGCTTCCCAAATGTGTAAATCTCCAACCATCTGATCTTGTTTGTCCCTAAAAGAGGTGAGGGGGAAAACAGATGATGTGTATATCTGGAAGACCATCTAGGGAGGGGAATTGGAGACTTCAGAGATAAGAGTGTACTTATCCTATATAAAGAATGACAAGGGAGTCGGTGAGGATGAAGCTGAAGTCTAGGAGGAAAGTAGCGAGTGAGGACAGACAAGCAACCAGAAGGGGTCAAGTCTTAGGCTTAGGGACCATTACAGACCATGAAGTGTTAGGCTTAGGGACCGTTTTAACGACTCTAGCTTTTATTGAGATAAGAAGCACCAGGAGGGATGGAGTAGAGAGTTAGGTTCTATTGAGGGGAACTTGTGAAGAATAACACAATAACCAGAGTGACCCAGCAGGACACTAGCACAGTCTGTTGGTGTTGGTTCTGGTGTTGGGTTCTGGACCAGGGGACCAGCAGGGGAGAGGCAGGGGAGCAGCTGATTGCAGGCCTGCTTTAAAGGGAGAAGCAATAGTGTGTGAGCACAGATTGGGTGGGAAGAGCGAGAGGTAAAGGAGGATTCCAGTGTTTTTGTCGAAGCAGCTGGAAAGACAGGTTGCAATTTGATGGGTTATTTCGCTGCCAGTGAAATGAGCCAATTCAATTCAGGTTAGATTATATTAAAGGCAGGTTTATTGGGAAGCTTCTCGTGGGCCAGTTTAGTAGCACCAAGGACTGAGGCTAGGGAAGTCACCATGGGAAGAGGTTGGGGAGAGGCTGGGGAGAGGAGAAAGAGAGAAAGGGTACACACACACACACACATACACACACACACACACACACACACACGCACGCACACAGAAGTGAAGGAGAGACAGAGACAGCAAACAGAGAGGTGGTGGAGGGGAGGGAGGAAGAGGAGGGGAGATTGGAAGGGAGAAGAGAGAGAGCTTGAGTTTGAGTAGGAAGAGCAAAGCGCCTGGAATATATGGGGAGGAGCCTCTGGGGAAGGGCAGTTCAGCCCCTGGGGTGGAAAGTTCAAGTCTAGGGGCAGGATGTGCCAGGTAGGGACTGAAGGATGCTTGGAGAACCTGGAGGCCAGGTCTGCGTTGGTTTGTAAAATATGCACCTCAGTCCCTTGCCCGGGCGTATAAAACCAAACACAGTTTACTGAGCTGGGGGGACACTGTGGCAAAAACAAATTATGGGAAGATTAGGAGGGTCTGATTAAATTAGTCAATACATTAAAGAGATTTAAGTCTAAGGGTCTTGAGGCAGTTGGATAAAGAAGAGTGTAAGAAAAAAATGATAACATGAGGGGCATAAGGAGAATAGAAAGTGATTGGATTAAAAAAAAAGGAATTGTAGATTCTCAAGGAGGTTAAAGGACTGTTGGAGTTGGGGTGTATGATATCGTGAAAATGATTGAGAAGGTGTTGATTAGAGACAGTGGAATGCTGGAAATGAAGATGACAGAAGAGTGAATGTGTGAAAGGCTAAAGGACTGTGTCGGGGGGCTGGTTTTGGACGCTGTTACAGTAGAGGATGACATGGGTCAAGCATCTCTGGTCTCAAAGTTATGTAAAAATTGATTTCCATCATCCCTGATTAGTTGAGAGCTCATCAGCCAATTAGGTGGGCAGAAGGGAATAAGGCAGGACTTCAGATCCTGGAGAGAAACCACTGTAGGGAGAACAGGAGGATTCACCATGAGCATGTGATGGGAGAGAGAGCCAAGGCAAGACTCAGATGGCAAACACAGGCCATTCTGCTGGATTTTAGCAGCCTAGCAGGGTTAGAATAGTTCAGAACCTGCCCAGTTTGAAAATAAAAATACCAGGTTTCTATGTCTTTATTCAGGAGCTAAAATGGGCTAGAGCAGGCATAGAAACACCTCGTTGTTACCAGGAAGCAGAAGGGGAGAAGAACCCTGCCCCCCAAAAGATTACTTTTACCGAATGGAGGACAGGGTGATTGGAGGGGAGGCCAACAACCAGTGAGAAAAGTGTGGTAAAGAATACTGAGGGTCTGCTAGGGGATAAACACTTCCCCCCGGATGGAGAGTCCTGACTAGGGCAGGAAGAATAGGGTGGGGCAGTCTAAAACCACTCACTTTACAGCCATGCATGATTTCCTTCTGACTAAAATTTTATCTGACGTCTTCTTCAGAATTCATCACTACTTCCTCTTTTCTCTCACTCGTTAGTTTTTCATTCCTTCTTTTATTCTTTGCTTTCACCCTTCCTCCTTGTTAATTTCTTATTGAAAAAAAAAACTGTAAAAAAAAAGATCTTGCTTGCTATGTATTCCAGGCTGGCCTCGAACTTACAGGTCTACCTCAGTAAGTGCTGGGATTGTAGGTTGTATGGGAGTATGGCTAATCCTGGATAGCACCTTCACCTTGAGTTATTTATATTTTCTTGAAATGTTACAGTCCTGGGATCTGTTCATTTTCCTACCTTGTAGGTCAATTCCTTGTGTTTTTTTTTTTGTTTTTTGTTTTTTTTTTTTCCATCTTGGGAACTTCTCTACTCAGTAGGGTTACCCAGTGTTCTCTCTATGTTCTCTCTTCTCACTGTGTGCACTTCCTAGGTGATTTTTTTTTTACCCATCTCATGACTTCAGTTGCTGTCCAAATGCATATGACCCCCAAATCTTTATCTCAAGCATCAACTGAGCTCCATTGTTCCAGTATTGTATTTCTGAGTGTTCAAGGATTAGCCATAGGATGTCCACCTGGCATCTGAGTGACTGGGTCTGAATTATGGTCTCCACTTTCCTTCTTTTCATTTTAAAATTCCAGTCAACCACAAAGATGTTTTGATTTACCATAGTCTATTCCTCTTCCTCATCTCCCATGTATACGCAGCCGGTGATTTACATGAATTCTATTTTTTCCCCTTTGTGTGTGAATGTGTTTATATGTATGAATTTGGGTATGTGCTTGCCATGTTGAGTGTGTGTGTGTGTGTGTGTGGCTTGGAAGACAATGTAAGGTGTTGGTTTTTGTCTTCTACCTTGTTTTAGACAGAGTGCAGAGATGGCTCCCTGATTAAGAGTGCTTGTTGCTCTTCTAGAAGATCCAAGGTTCCTACATCAGGCAACTCACAACCACTGTGGTGGTTTGAATATATTTGGCCTAGGAAACTGCACTATTAGTAGGTGTGGCCTTGTTGGAGGAAGTGGGGGTGGGCTTGGAGACCTTCCTCTTACCTTCCTGGAAACAGTCTGCTCCTGGCTTCCTTTGGATGAAGATGTATGACTCTCACCTCCTCCTGTGCCATGCCTGCCTGGATGATAATGGACTGAACTTCTGAACCTGAAAGCCAGCCCCAGTTTAATGTTGTCCTTTATAAGACCTTGGTCACAGTGTCTGTTCATAGCAGTAAAACCCTATCTAAGACAACCACCTATTACTCTAGCTCTAGGAAACCTTGTGCCCTCTTCTGGTCTGCATAGGCACTCCCATACATATGCATACACACACACACACACACACACACACACAAAATCTAGATATGGTCTTTCAAGCTGTTTCATTCATCAGGCTAGCTGGCCCACAAACTTCTCTTAATTTTTCTGCCTTTCCCTCTCATTCCTGGAGGATTCAGGGGATGGCAGATGTGAATTCCTGATCCTGGCTTTGTCTTGGGTTCTGGGGATTTAAAGTCAGGTCTTTATGCTTGTGCAGTAAATGCTTTACCAATTAAACAATTTCCCTAGCCTGGTGGATTCCACTTGAGAAATATGAATTTTATTTCTGAAATGCTGACACTTATCAAATCTAACCCTTTCCCCTGTTAAGTCAAAAAAGGCAGGGAGGTCTTTATCTAGCTTCACAGAAAGCTAGGAGATATAGTTTATCCTACCTTAATCCAGCAGCACAATGAAACTGGGCATCGTGGCACACTTGGGAGGCTGAGACAGGAAGATGCTGAGTTGAGACTAGCTTGATCTTTCTACTATGACCCTGTCTCTTAAGATGTAAGAAAAGATAAAGATAGGTACATAGAATATTAAAAAGACCTTGAACATCAACCCACTATAATTTATGATTCAGATATGTGGCTCCCTAAAAGAGGGTATGTTACAGTTTAAAAATCACTTTATGAATCCAAATGAGATAAAAGGTTTTAGTTATAGTTTATCATTGTAAATAAAGAATGGAAACAAGAAGTCACCACCTCAGAAAAGTAACTCCATCCCCATAGCCACCTCCATAGTGTTAATCATGCCTTTATTAGTTTACAGATACTGAGATATCTGTGTTAAATCATATGGTCTGTGTTCTCAGACTGCAGCAGTGACAAATGCATGTTTTTCTTGAACTTAGAGAAAAATGGGTGTGTCAATTACTTATTACTGTAACAAAATCTGATAAGAAGGGATTTAAGGAAAGAACAGTTTATCCTGGTTTACAATTTGAGGGAGGTCCTTCCATCCTGGTGGGAAGGTGAGATAGCAGGAATAGGAGGCTGGCTTCTCACTGCAGTCAGGAAACGGGCAACAAATGCTTGTGCTTGGTTTGCCTTCTCCTCTTCATCAGTCAGGAACCGCAGCCCTTAGAGTATTACCACACAAATTTTGAGGTTGTCTCCCCACTTCAATGACCCCCATCTAGATGAACTCACAGTCATGCCCAGAGATTTGTTTCCATGGTGATTTTAGATTTCATCAAGTTGACAATCAAGATTAATCATCTCAGTGGGAGAAACAGGTAAGACACTGTGTAGAATGAACAGTGCGACTGGGGCTGTGGCTTGGTGGTAGGACACTTGCCCAGCAAGACAGAAGTCTGATCTGCATCCTCTAAACTGTGTCAACTGCATAAATACAACTCACATCCTAAGAGGGAAAAAGAAACAAAATGCCTTTTCCAGTACAAGTCAGTGCTGTGAAAGAACCCCATGAATGAATGAGGTGGCGGAGGTAAGGAATCTTTTAAGTTGATATACCATGGCCTTTTTATGAGGATGAATTTTTTTCACTGTGAAAACCATGAAAGAAAGCTAGCCATAAAACAAGAGCAGCAAGCATGAATGTCTTGAAGTAATACAACCTGCAAAGATGTTATTAGCATCACTGAAGTATTCAAAGGACTTATCATCGGGGTGATTATCTGTTTATTTTTGTTTACTTATTTAGAGGTATTGTGTACTAGTTGTCTTAGTGTTTCTATTGCTATGAAGAGACACTATGACTAAGGCAACTCTTACAAAGACAAACATTTAATTGGGGCTGACTTATTATATTCAGAGGTTTAGTCCATTATTATCATAGCAGGAAGCATAGCAGCATGCAGGCAGACATGGTGCTAGAGAAGGAGCTGAGAGTTCTATATCTTGATTCAAAGGCAACCAACCAGAAGAGGCTGGTGTTCTCAGGCATCTAGGAGGAAGCTCTTTTCCACAAGGGGTGAAGCCTGAGCATAGGAGTCACACAGTGACACATTTCCTCCAAAAAGTCCACACCTAATAGTCCCACTCCCTTGGGCCAAGCATATTCAAACCACCACATTCCATTCCCTGGTCCCCATAGGCTTGTTCAAACACACGAGTCTAAGGGAGTCGTACCTAGCCATAGCACAAAGTATAATACATTTAGTCCAACTTCATTTAGTCCATAGTCTATAATAATAGTCTCATCAATGTTTAAAAGCCCAAAGTTCAAAGTCTCTCCTGGAATTCATGCAATCTCTTAACTGTAATCCCTTATAAAATCAAAATAAAAAAGCAGATCCCATACTTCCAACACATCATGGCACAGGATATACATTCCCATTCCAAAACATCTCAGAGAGGAATTACTGGACCAAAGCAAGACCAAAAACCAGCTGGTCAAACTCCAAACTCTATGTTTCCATGTTTAATGCCAAGTTGCTCTTCAGAACTCCAGCTCCTCTCACCTTGCCAAGTTGCTCTTCAGAACTCCAGCTCCTCTCATCCTTGCTGACTGCTGTAGGCAGATCTGGCATTCAGCAGTAACAAACTTCGTTCTCTTGAGCTGGTTCCACTCCCTGTTAGCAACTTTCCTTGGCAGATATCCCATGGCTCTGATATCTCTAACATTGTGGTATCCAAGGCATCTTCTGTGTTACAGCGTCTTGTTCCAGTGTCTGAGATCTACACATGATTTTCTGGGCTCCTCCAAAGGACTTGTGCCACTTCTCCAGCTCTGCCCTCTGTAGCACTCTAGGTTCTGGTTGACTCCACTCCACTGCTGCCGATCATTCCACAGTCCTGGCATCTCCAATTCTCTGGAGTCTTCTACTGCAACTAGGTTTCACAAATAGATTCTCATAGGTTCTCTTTATGGTGCCAAGGCTCAGCTTCTTTGCATTACCCCTTCAGTACTGGGCCATCAACTGCAACTAAGGCTATACTTTCACCATTGGCCTTCCCTGGCCTCTCACAGTGCCAAGCTTCAGCTACTCTTCATGACCCCTTCATGCCTTCAAAACCAGTACCACCTGGGTGAGTCTTACACATCACCAGTCCTGTAATCTAGGCAAGGTGTGGAATTATTACATAACCAAGGTTGGCCTTGAATTTCTGATCTTCTTGACTTTGTTTCCCAAGTGTTGAGATTACAGGTATATATTATTATACCTAGGTCATTTATGTTTTATAAAGATAAAAAAAGATAAAAAGATAATACTCTTAAACGTAGTAGTAGAGGGACAATTTAGGGAGGGTAAGGAAAAGACCAGGGAAAGGGAATGCTTGAATATGACCAAAACCTGATATATTTATACTGATAGGATAGTGTGGCGAGTGTGAGGGTACCTTTGATGGCCACGTCAAGGTGTGCTGCTAAGAAAGAATGCCATGCAACATATGTAGTGTAAGTGGTTTATGGAGACAAACGGGCAGAGAGAGAGAAAGAACAAGACAGGGAATTAGATAGAATGAATGAGACAATGAGGGAATGGGAGGAAGAGAAAAATACAGATAAGGACCAAGAGAGAGATCTGGAGGGGAGGGTGCTTTCACACACCATATCTGTTGCACTTGTCAAACTTGGCTGTGGGTAATGATGTACTCTGATGTTCCCAAGGGCAGGCTGGTGGAAATGCCTGATCGCTAACACATTCATGGAACTGTCACAGTGAAATCCACTGATATGCACAAATCCTTTTGTCTATGTCCTATCGAATTGCACATTTTGCTTTATAATATAGGCAGAATTCTTTCTTGTATCCTTTCTTTCCTGAAAAATCTCTACCTCAAGAAATCACGTGTTCCAATTATTTTCTTTGAATTCGCCCTGTGGTTTGGATTGTTGTAGGATTCCGGAATGGGTTTTGACACAGGTATTTATCTTTGACTGTTTTATCAAGACTCTTATTCATTGGCCAGGTGTGGCAGCTCATGCCTTTAGTCCCAGCACACAGGAGGCAGAGACAGGCATACTCTGTGAGTTTGAGACTAACCTGGTCTACATTGTGAGCTCCAAAAAATCCAGAGCTACGTAGTGAGACCCTGTCTCAAAAACCAAGAGAGACTCCTTTATATTTGTTCATAGAAATGGACAGAGAGAGAAAAACAGAATTTAGGATGATAATGAGCTAAACAGGAAGGAGCTTGTCAGCTGAACCTAGGGAAACCAGTCAGGAATTGTAAAGGAAGCTGGGGAAGGTAAGGAGAAGGCAGAAGGCCATTAAAAAAAAAAGGAGATGTGATGAAATGAAACCTAGGAGGAAAAGCTAATACTGTGGGGTTTTGTCATTTAAGAGCTGCAGAGATATCTGAAGAGTGCAACTTCAGAGGGGTCTGCAGGCTAGGAGTAAGGGATAAGAAAGCATTGGCCGTTGTCTCTCATTCCAGTGATCTGTTAGTTAGAACATGTCAGTGGCGTCTTAGTTAGAACATGACAATGGCGCGCTCTCCTCCCTTTCCAGAGAGAGCATCTTTAGCTAGTCTCAGGGAAGAGGAAGGGCAGAGGTCACATTTACTTTATTTATATTAGAGAAAGCCCCTTTCAGCCCATTCTTCTTTTTACCTTGAAACCCAAGATGAAAGACCTATCCTGTGACCCAGGGGTGGGGCTTCCTGTGCTCTGTCTTACATTCATCTGTAGGACTTAGCAACTTACTCTAATTCCCTACACCCTTTCTCCTGAAACCAAACCAAACCAAACCAAACCAAACCAAACCAAACCAAACCAAAAAACCAAAACCAAACCAAAAAACCCCGACTTGTGCAATAACGCCTGCTGCTGTCTTTGTCCCATCCAGAGGCGTCCCCAACCCCAGCCAATCTGCTTGTTCCTTAGGGGTAATACATCTCCTTTGTGCTGGGAATTTGGTGTCTGGGTGTGTCCGTGCCAACTTGGAGGCCCCTTCAACCCCCAATCTAAAGAAATCACAGAACCACACAGCGTGACACAATTTTATTCCACTTCTCTTAGGTCCATTGTCCCTTTCAATGATACTTTTTGATTCCAGGCTTTCTATCTTATGTCTTTCTAGTCAAACTACCCTGCTATAATGGCCCTTAGCCCTCTGGCATCTCACCATACCACCTAGAAAGCGTTTGAACAATGCAAATGGCAGCGCTCAATCTCCAGAGATGCTTGACTTCATTAATCTAAGCCAGAGCTGTGGTGACAGCATTGTTTAATTTCCTCAGTGCTCTTCCTAGGGGGAAAAGAAAAAGAGCATTCACTTTTGCATACCGAGTAGACGAGGGTAATTTAAGAGTAAATTAATCTTCTCACTGAGGTGGCATTTGTCCTTCACTGCCTTAAAAGAAGATGGATGGTGTATTTGTGGGTTTGGGAACCTGAACTACAGTGTGCACCGTCACTCCTTTTCTCACTAACAATTGCATAGCATCTGCCTACTCCTCTAGGAGCCAGGGAACAAGGAGGGAAGAGAAAGCAATGAGGAATAAGGAGGAAAGGAGAGGGTGCGGGATGTGAGTATTGTGGGGACAGGAGGTGACATGTCATGTATACTGGGGGCATAATCAGTGTGTGTGTGTGTGTGTGCATGTGCCTATGTGTGCATTTGTGTGCAATTCACTATATTTAATTAAGGTTATCTGCATGAGCAGAGGTTGAGAATTTCTAAGGAGTGGGACTTCCCTTCCCTACCCCCCATGTGACCTTAACTACCAATAGCTGTTCAAGAAGGCTAAAAACATTATTTTTCATAGGCTCTTTGTGAGATTTTCTTTGCTGTTTGCAATATGCATGCTTTGTGTTTTGAGAGTAGGGCACTTGGGTCTTAAAGCATTTACCTTCAGGAGTTATAGTTGATTAAAGTGCTAACCTTCAGGATAATGGGTTAGTTATAGCTGGTTAAAGCCACTGCTTCCTACGAGAAAAGAAAATGATGAATTATATTCCAAGTTCTGTGTGATCTTCAGGCCTAGAAAGGAGACCTAATCAGGTATCATTGACTGATCTGAAGATGAACAGAAGAAAAGAGTTGGAGACACAAAAATCAAGAGTTTTGATTAAGAAATACTTTGATGCCTATTACTAGATCTGTAAGTGGAGATGTCAAGAAGACAGATGATCTAAGCTGGGAGGCCAGGGATGAAGACATGAGTTTGTGACCCATTAGCATATAAGGTGGTGCTAAGATGTTGGGAAAGGTCACATTAGAAAAGGACAGGAAGATAGAGATGAAGGGAATCTCTGAGTCTGAGACCCAGTCCAAATTGTCTTTGTGAGTCCTGCAACTGAAGAGGCAGAAGAGGCATCTCAGTGAGGAGGCTGAGAAAGAGCTGGAAAGGAAGGAGGAACGCCGGGGAAGTACAGCATTGTGGAGTCTAGACTGTGGCATCGATAAATGGACAGAGGCTTGTAAGAAGGGAGGAAATGCTGGAATCAGGAAGTCTCCTTTTATTACGTGGTCCACTGGAAAACATAAGTCTATTGCTGACTTGAGCATTCTAACAGTGGAATATATTTCTCTATCTTCCCTGACTTTATAGATTTTTTTTCTATCTGGGATGTCTTACTTGATGATGATGATGATTAAATCTCTTGATAAATGAAACCACTTCAGGGGCTAGTGGGAAGGCTAGCAGGTTAAAGCACTTGCAGCCAAACCTGGCAACCTGAGTTCAATCCCTAGGATCCACATGGCAGAAGGAAGAGAGGAGCAACTCCCTAGAGCTGTGCTCTGTTCTGGACAGTTTTATGTCGACTTGACACAAGCTGAAGTCATCTGAGAGAAAGGAACCTCAGTTAAAAAAAATAGAGTTTTAGGCCAGCCTGTAAGGCATTTTCTCATCAGAGATTGATGGGGGAGTGTTGTATTAATCTGGTAAATCCCTGCTACCCGGCTTTGTCTGGGTCAGCCTGGGTGTGTCTCATCCTTAAGCTACAAAACCCAAAATTATGCGCTCCAATTAGCATTCCCTTTGTTCTAGTTCCAAACCCAAGTTTGGGCTTGGGGAAGAACCTGCAGCTGTGCTAAGAAACCAATTCTTCCACGTCCTAATCTCATGTCATGGTGTGTGTTCTCCCTTTGAGCATCTCCAATTAGGTTTTTAGTGAGTGCGAGCCTACAGGTTGGACACCATCTGTTGTATTAATTGTGAACACTACTCAAATTGGTACTCGATGCTTGCCACCCGACAAGATGCTCTGGATTTTTTAATGAAAGACAAACACACAGAGCCTTATTTTTTAATATGTTCTACGTAAATCAGTGGTTGGGCCACTCCATAACTTTCATGTTACTAACTCCTCCCCTCTGATACTCGTGAATGATTACTTACTAAAATCTATATTCCATATTTGTTACCCCAGACCCAGTGGGGGAGGCGCCGCTGGGGCTGCTCTTCTCCAACTCTTCCATGGTTGTATGCTTCCTCTCCCGTAGCTCTCAAGCTTGATCAGCATGGCCATTCTAAATCCTTCTTCTTCCCTGGGTTCCCTTGACCAGGAAATCTAAAGTCCCGCCTCTGTCTCCCTGTCCAACCATTGACCACTGGCAACTTTATTTAGCTATTAGAACCAACTGGGGGCAGGGACCCTGGGTGTCTTACATGCAGAAATGCAATTTTCCGTATAATTTGGGAACCCAATTAACATAATATAAGCAATAAACCAAATCCACAAGAGGGTAGGGCTCAGCCTATTGTGGGTCGTGCATCCCTGGGCTGGTGGTCCTGGGTTGTATTAGAAAGCAGGCTGAGCAGGCCATAAAGAACAAGCCAGTAAGCAGCACCCCTCCATGGCCTGATCTCTACAACAGCTCCTGCTTCAAGGTTCCTGCCCGTTTGAGTTCCTGTCCTGACTCCCTTCAGTGATGAACAATGATATGAAAATATAAGCCAAATAACCCTTTCCTCCCCAACTTGCCTTTTGGTCATGGTGTTTTGTCACAGAAATAGAAACTCTAAGAGATTCTCTGACTCCACGTGTCCCATAAGTACACATGCACACGCATAAATGTCAAAAGTAAAGGAGGGTACCTTCATATCTGTCCAATGAGTTTCCTCTAAGCTTCAGGGCACCTTGTAAGGATTTATAGGTATTCTTCCTTTTCCCTTCTTTGAAGACTCCACGACTATTTCTGAAGCCTCCCTTTCTTTCTGATGAACTTTCTCTATTTATCCTAGTTTGTTAGCTGACAACGTCTTTAGTAGCCAGGGTTCAACATGAATTTATAATGTTAGCACTGGGAAGGTGGAGGCAGGAGGATCAGGAGTCCATATACAGTGAAATTAAGGCTTTTCCGGGCCTCAGGAGATTCAGTCTCCAATGATCTAACAACCAAAATAAAAAAGACCTAACTTTGGTGAATTTTGTTTTCTCCTTCTGTTGTTCACAGCCATTGCTTTAGATCTTTTCTATTGCGATGCCACCATTCTTGCTTCTTGGCATCTTGGGTTCTGTTTTTGATAAAGGCTGCCTCTGATATATATGCATTTCAAAGTGTTGCTTGATTTTCAACTATTCATATAGATAAAATTGGAACCCAAAAGGAGCAAAGATGATCAGTAAGATTATACATCCAAACTTCAGAAAGTTATTTAAGGGATATTGCTAAGCAAAACCAAAACAAGTTAAAACAAATGAAAATAAAAACAAAAACAAATTAAAGCCAAGAAAAGGTTATGAAAAGATTTTATATTGGTAAAAACCAGTGCTATTTTCATATAGGATTATTAATGGTAGTTATCTTGGCTATTATAGAGGTGTTTTGTTTTGGTGTGTGTGAATTATTCTAAATAAGCACATGTGTTATTTTTTGAGAAGAATAAAACATACTAAAAGAAATAGCAGTAATCCTTCTCCTCCCTCCAAAAATGTTCCTTAGGACCGGGGAGCATGCATTTCACATGGGGTAAACTAATCGGATTTGAAACTTGAGGGAAGGCAAGAAATGGCATGAATGTGGTCAAGTAGTGGACATTCTCTCTTCTCATTTATTTTATCTTACTTTAAAAAAAAGATTTATTTATTTTATGTATGTGAGCACACTGTTGCTCTCTTCAGACAGACCAGAAGAGGCCATCAGATCCCATTACAGATGGTTGTGAGCCACCATGTGATTGTTGGGAATTGAACTCAGGACCCCTGGAAGAGCAGTCAGTGCTCTTAATCACTAAGCCATCTCTCCAGCCTTTTATCTTACTTTTTGTGACAGTCTTCTTGTGTAGCTAAGACTATCACAGAACTTCCTATGTAGCTCAGGCTAGCCTTGAACTTAGGAATCTTAGCTGTTAAAGGCATTTATGAAGATTCTGTGATCCAGGAGAATAAATTTTAATAATGATAATAACAACGTCGGCAATAAGATCTTTTTTTTTTTTTGAGACAGGGTTTTATGCAGCCTAGGTTGGCCTTGAACTTTCTGTATAACTGAGGACAACATTGACTCTTTCTGACTCCATCTCCCAAGTGTTAGGATTCTAGGAGTGCCCTGACACACAGCACCAGGCAAAACTAGTAGTTGTGCAAGCATGTCTTCGGCTCTCTTAATGTGTTAGGCACTAGGCTAAAGGGTACAGGTTTATAGTCATCCCTTGGTGTTCCTGGAAGATGGTTCTAGCCTATCCCTAGATGCTAATTCTTCATATAAAATGGAGATGGGTACTATAGAACCTATGTCTATCTCAAGGGAATAATAAGAAAAAAGTTTGTATATACTTAGTATAGATACAATTCTTGGTCAAATATTTGCAGTTGATAGAATACACAGAAGTAGACCTACAGTTGCAGAGTCAATCATATTGTTTCATTTAGTTCCCACACCAATCCATCATGTATACATTTATTTATTAAAGGTATTGTTTGAACACTTACAATGTTCTACATATTAATGATTACAGCAATAAAATAGTTATTGTCTCTGATCCCACAGACTTATCCTCTAATGAGGGAAGCAGATATTAAAAATAAATATTCAATATCATGTGATAAACAACATGGAGGTTTAAGAGACTGAAAAGGAAGCCCTCTTTAGGTAGACTGCACTGGGAAGGTCTTTTATAGAAGCTGATGTATTTAAGTTGAGGTCTAAAGTACAGGAGGAACCCAACAGGCAGAAGAAGGCCTTTGGGGCAGATGTAAGCGACTATACTATGGAGAACTTTCTTCTCTGATAGAGAAGCTAAAAGGTCACAGAGGTCAAACAGAGAATGGGGAGAGTGAAACTAGCAGAGTCTGGGGATGTGGCAGACCATCCAGAGTCAAGAACTCTGGCTTTCACACTGGGTGTGATGTGGAGTCTGTAAGGGTACAGGCAGTCAATAGAAAGAGCGGGACTATACTAAGGACATTGTGCTGGTTGTCTTTTAGACCGTGGGTTATGCGGAGATAAGAGCAAAATTAGAAGAGATGAGTAGAGATAATTGGAGTACCTCAGGCTCCAGATGGGAGAAATGGAGATAGGATGATGGTCTACAAGTTGAAAAGAGAGAGATCTGTTTAATATATATTGGAGGTAGAGTCTGAAGTGTTTGGGGATAAACTGTAGTCATTGGTGGCTTAGATTCCAGGTGTGAGCAATGGAAACAATTCATTGCTATCCTCCTCTTATTGGCTGTGACATTAAAGGTCCAAGAACATAGGAAATATCCCAGGAGGCCTGTCTAAGTAAATGATTTGTTAGGGCATGAGTGTGGTCCATCCAATGCCAGATACTACACATTTAACCAAAACACTGTGTGCTCTCTCTCTACAGCCAATCACATCCTGCTGCCTTCTAGAAGGAGAAGTGATTACTTGTGGAATCATAATCTGTCCATCAGAACTCTGACTGTTTAGTTGTCAGAGAGAAAGCAGCATGTGGAGGAGTTACCCAAAGCAGGATTTGTCGTGGATCTGACTGGAATGTAGTTTTGGGGCTATGTACTACAGATCTTGCTACCCCTGAAGAGTCTGACGCTTGTAGGAAGGATCCAGGCTGAAGTGATAACCCTGGGCATCCAGATCCCATTGCCAGGTGGAAACCACACTTCTTTTCTGTTCTCTTCCAAGGGATCAGTAGATGTGTGCTCCCTGGATTTCTTTAAAGTCTTTCACCAACTTGATGTCCTTAAGAGTATTCGGCCTAGGAGAAATGGGCTTATTTTATGAGGAGAGAAATGAGGTAGATTAATAGAGGTCAGAGCCATACCCTTCCCTCCATGGCTGCAGAGAGGACATGAAAGCCATGATGGTTAGATGGTAGGGCTAGCTATTGATGGCATGAGGCAGGGCTACATTAAAAAATAAGTAGGTAATTTTATAACAGGTGATCTCAATACAAGGTAAGTTAAAATGTTCTCTATTTATTTAGTTATTTATGTATCTATTTAGTGTGTGTGTATGTGTGTGTATGTGTGTTTGTGTGTTTGTGTGTTTGCATGCTTCTGCCACAGGGAACAACTTGTGGGAGCTTGTTTTCTCCTACACTGCGGGTCCTGGGGATTGAACTCAGGTCATCAGGCTTGTTGAAAGCTGCCGTTTACCCACTGAGTCATCTCACCAGCCTCAAGATATCTTTTTATATTTTGGTAATGTTCTAAGACTTTCTTTTTTCTAGTGGTATTTAGATATCTGTAAAATGGAACTTTTATTTTATTTGCAAGATAATAAGTTTGGGAGAGGAACAAAAATACAAGAAGGTAGGGGCTGGCAGGATGGCTCAGTAGATTCTCATGCCTGCTGAGAAAGCATGAGGATTCGAGTTCAAATCCCCAGTCCCCATGTAAAAAGCTTTCCTAGCTCTGTAATGCCAGCACTCCAGGGGCCCAAAGCAGGAGGACTTTTTGGGATTTCTGGATACAGGTTTAGCTCTGGGTTCAGTGAGAGGCACTGTTTTGTGGGAGTCAGACGGAATGGTTGTACAGGGCACTGGATGGGATTATTTCCATTCACACACACATGAGCACAAACCATACACACACATTACACACATATATGTAGGCATATACAATACAAGAAAACAAAGCAGTCATGGATTTACCTCTCTGGAATGATTAACTATGGAGTAAATTGTCATGGAGTCATTTTTGATAGGTTTTGGGATTTTCATTTCCTGTAAACAAACACACACACACACACAAACAAAGAAACAAAAGAATAATATGCATTTGGCTCACACAGAAACAAAGAGGTCTGTGCATGCGAGTATTTTGGGGAAAGGTAGTATGACAAGAAAAAAACAGAAGAGAGAGAGAAAGAAAGAGAGAAAGAAAGAAAGAAAGAAAGAAGAAAGAAAGAAGAAAGAAAGAAAGAAAGAAAGAAAGAAAGAAAGAAAGAAAGAAAGAAAGAAAGAAAGAAAGAAAGGAAGGAAGGAAGAAAGGCAGGAAGAAGCAAGGAAGGAAGAAGTGTCATGCCAAGAGGAGCCTAGGACCAAGCTCTACCAGTTCAAACCTATGATGTTTTAGCAACATCCTCCAAGAAACAGAAAAACAACCTAAATAGAATATCAATGTCCCAGCAATGTAAAGGTCCCAGCCAGAGAACAACTGAAGGGCAGAGTCGGGTGGAGGGATAAAAACATTCTTGTCTGGCATCTGATTCCATGCTTGCTCCTTTAAGCATACACGAGAGCTTACACGCTAGATGGTTATTGCATCAGATCTTTTGTCTTAGTCTTTACTAGTTATAACTGGAGCCGCCTACTTTGCCTGCTCCCATTTATCCCTGTTATTCTAATGGTCTAGTCCCCATGTTGTAGTGAGAAACCAGAAGTATAGGAACTACCATTTTAAGAACCCCCAACTCCTGAACCGCCAACCAGAGAGCATGCATTTAGGACCTGGGCCCCATACACAGATGTAACAGATGTATAGGACCCCAAACAGCAGGAGCATTGGCTGGCTCTGGCTCTGTTGCCTGCCTTTGGATCCCTTTCCCCTAACTGGGCTGCCTTGTCTGGCCACAACAGGAAAAGATGTGCCTAGTCCTACTGCAACCTGATATACCAAGGTGGGTTGATATCCATGGGAGGACCCCCTATTCTGACAGAAAGGGAGGCGAATAGGGGGTGTGAGGGGGTGGGACTAGGGGGAGAGGAGGAAGGGGAAGCTGTGATTGGGATGTAAAAGAAATTAAATGATTGCAAATAAGTAAATTAATGAACAAAAGGAAAGAAAAACCAAACAAAGTGAATGGTTCTCTGATGCACAAAGTAGTAGTAACAACAGAAATCGCCAGGTCCTAGATGAATCTGTACATACATTTTGATACTTAAAATTAATGAAGGGATATTTAGAGAATTATTTAGACTCCAGAAGCTGCCGTATGGGCTGGTCATCCCTGGTTTGGGTTGTTGGTGAGCATGCTCCCAGCAGGAGTTGGGAACAGTAAATGGGCAAAAAGTGTGACTGCCCCTCACAGTCTTCTCCTTTAGGAGTTTACCCCACAAAGCCTGTGTCAGCTGGGAGAGAGGTGTTTGATTGGGGAATCCAAGACTTCTAGCTGGACCGTTGCTTCACTTCCATTATTTCAAGACTGCCAGGAGAGGCCCTTTGTCCTGTGAAGGCTCTATGTCCCAGTGTGGGGGAATGCCAGGGCCAGGAAGTGGGAGTGGGTGAGTTGGTGAGCAGGGGGAGGGAGGGAGGATGTTTTTAGGAGGGAAAACACCAGGAAAGGGGATAACATTTGCAATGTAAATAAAGAAAATATCCAATAAAATAAAAAAGAATGCCAAGTTCTTTAGGCTTTTTTTTTTCCTTTTAGAAGATCTGAGAACTGGCTCCCCCATCTATCTACTTATTTTAGAAAAGTGCCCCCCACAATTGTCTCATTCATGGGTAGTGGGGACCCTGGCGCGTGACCAAGGCCATCCTACTATGTGGGAGTTCTCTTCCATAGCTGTAGCTCGTTTTCTTTATTGTTTAAGGCTTGTGATACTTGGCCCCCTTCTCTCTTGAGACACTACTCTAAGTTCTCATGAACCCCACTTCCTGGATGACGCCTCCCCCCCCATCTTATCATCTCCTCTGATCTAGTCAAACGTGGCAAAGGAAAAGGAGAGGCTCTAATTTGTGTTTTCAAGCAGGTTATAGTTACCCTGAAGCACAAAGAACTGTCTGAAGGGTTAAGCAGACAGAGAACACTGGGAAGCGAGCGAGGGTAAGCATTATCTTAGAGGCCATCAGGGCAGACACTGGGTGTCAGCTCTGTGGTTGCCTTCTCCAATAGAGAAGGCTGATGATTATGGTGACCTGCTTGGGGGGGGGGATCAACAGCAACAGTGGAGAACAGAGCTGAGAGGACATACCTGCATTGGACGAGTGACTTGTGCATACACAGTGTTCCCTGGAGAGCCTGGGCCATCTGTGCTCTGGGAGGAATCTGTATGGTTAACACACACACACAAAAGGTACAGCTGTCAGTGGTAGGACTCTGGGGTGACTCTGCATAGGATCTTGGGTCTTGCTGGCCTCTAGAACACCCCCTCCAAAGCAGTTGTTTCAAGCCTGACCTCCCTTTAAGGACTCTCTCCACCTCCCAATCTTTAGAGTTCAGTGCTAAACAAGAACTATCGTATGGTCTATTTCTAACCTCACTTCTTGGGTGAGGGTGTGGGTGGTATTCTTATGATTCAGAGTCTCAGTGCCTCCCTCATGTCAACACACTTGAAGGACTAAATACCACAGTCTGCGAGATCTCTGGAGACAGTTTTCACAGCCCCGTCTGACAGATTTGACAATTTTAGAGATGAGGAATTTCGGGCTCAAGGGTGCTTAATGGACTTGTACAGAGTTGCTTAGGAAGAGAGGGACAGGAGTGAGAATGCAGGTCTTCTGATCTCTGACCTCATGCCCTCTCTTCAACAATGGTATCCTGAAACTATCACCCATGGGACGAGACTCAGAAAACGAGCCTGCATCTACATCTCTTTCTCACACATCTATCCAATGTCTCAACTTTGGTTGAGTCTCAGTGGTAGAGTCACAGAGCCTAGTTTTGAGTGTTTTATGCTCCAAGTGACAGTGCATGTGTGGTTCGTGGACCCTTTTCCCTGGGACTTGTGTTCTCCATCAGAAAGGAAGTTAGTGATCTTGACCTTGCTCTAGAAGAGTGTGACGCCCCTCACATGCTTGGGAGGAATGCTATAGGTCTCGTGGTTACCAGCTAGCCTTTCTGACACCACAGGGTCCAGGCGAGTTGTAGTGCTCACTCTTTATCCCTCTGGCCAGCCCCTCTTCTCTTTCATTTACCTCTTCCTGTCTGCTTTACATTTTGTAGTTAGAGGCTGCATGCTCACCTGGATGTTGGCTAGTCAAAGGAAGAGAACCTGGGAAATGAAAGCAGGAAGGTGGAATGCATGAGTTCGGTGAGAGAATATTTCCTCCATCCTTCTCCACCAGGCATCTTTCCAAAGGATGCAGGCAACGGAACCCAAATGAAGGGCAAGTAAGCAAGTGGATCCTGAGGCTGGGTACTCTCAGTAGGACACCTCCCTTACGTATTAACAGAAACCTGGCCACATGCTGGGCATCATCCCAGCGGACTAATTCAGCCAGAAGTTGTGTCCATCCTCCCTTGACCCCTGGCAACCAGAGGCCCCAGACTCTAAACAGCTGCAGTCTTACAGCAGATAGAAGAAAGCAGAAGGGAAACTCACCTCTTCTCTTCCAAACATGTATGCTCCAGCACACAAGGATGAGTATGAGTGCACCCGCGATTATTGAAATTGTAGCCATAAACCATACTGTATTCCAGGGTGGATTAGTCAGAACCCCTGAAAAGAAGAGTTAAAAAAAGGAAGTGGAACTTCCTAGGGTACATAAAATGAGGGCTCCTTTGAGTTTGTCTCAGAGGATTTCTTCAGTCCTTCTGGGCTGTCTATAGAGGCTGAGTATGGCCATTTCTACTCCCAGTCTGGGGATCTGTCAGGCTTTCTGAGAGGCAGGACAGGTATGGCCTGGCTGAGGTAGGAGAGAGCCATTTTGACTCCTGAGGTCTTGCTCTTGCAAGAGGACTTGGGGAGGGAAAGAAGATTAATAGAGGCAGAGAGTTCTAGAGCCTGCCTGTTCGTTCCTCTCAGCAGCAGTCTGGCTGCTCCAACTGCCACTGTTCAGGCAGTCTTGTGAATCCACGCTATAATACTACCCAGCTGCTTGAGGGTCCCAGGAGGACCCAAGGCAGGTGTTACCTTGTGGGGCATTGGGCTATGCACAGACAGGCTGGTCTCCAGTCGAGCTGAGGTCTGAACCCCGAAAGGGTGATAATTCACCTACATGACACGGTAGGCGTTCCCTCATGCTCCTGGAACTCTGGCTCCTGCCTAAGTTACTGCCCCTACAGCCTCCACAAGAGAAACATGGCTAGAAGTCATGAAGGCAATGTCCCAAGCTTCTGACCTTCAGGCTAAACTCCTCCCCAGTTACCTAGCAACAGTAAAGACCATAAGAGGGGCTGCTTGGTCTCACCTTGCTCTCTTACACCTCACTCTCACCCTCTCACTCCTCTCTCTTTGTCTTCTCTCCTCTCTCACTCCTTTCTCTTTCCTTTATTCTCTTACCTCTCACTTCTCTCGCTCCTCTCTCCTCTCTTTTTGTCTTCTCCTTTCCTCTCTCCCTCTTACTCTTAGTCTCTTTCTCTCTAGATTTTCCTCTCTCTCTCTCAGAGAGTCTCTTCTAATCAAGATCCGCTTCGCTCACTCTTGCCGGTGTGGGAACCTCTCTTCCCTCATCCCTCTCTCCCATAACCCCGGGTCTTTAGGGAGTAGCCCTGGGGCTCCCAGGTTGGGCTGCCCCTTGTTCACTCCCTGTCGAGTAGGTCAGAGGCTTGGATACCCACCCGGGGCTGAGTGGAAAGTGTCTGGTAGCCCTCCCACATCTGCCTGTCCAGAGCATAGGTGGAACTCTGGCAGGACGTGGGTCTTTCCTCCCTTTCTTCCCCAGGGCCCCCCTTTTTAGTTCCCATATTACCTTTGCAGAGACTCTGGGTAGAAACAGAGACTGACAAATTGCTGACAGCATTCTTGGCTCTGCAGACGTAAGTCTGGTCACTAGAATTCCTCGGGTCCCAAAAGATAGTGACATTTGGACCCCCTAAAGAGATGTTTCCTGTGGCTTGCCACTCAACTGAGACAGTATGACTTTGATTCTTCAAAATGCAGGCCAGGTGTATCTGGCAGGTCCCATTCTCTAGCAAGAGAGTATGATTGGTAGTTTCTAAGTTACCCAGTCGTTCTACATAAAGAGAAAAGACCTCAGTTAAGGGCACATGGCTTTGCCGATCAACCTGTGAAAAAACATCCCTCATCATCCCATCTTTCCGTTTGATGGGTTTATGTGTGTATATGGTAGTATGTGTGCATGAGGGTATAGGTACATGCTCACATGCATGTGAGGTCAGAGGTTAGTGATGGGTGTCTTCCTCTATTACTCCTTACCTTATTCTTTGGGACAAGCTCCAGAGGGGGTTTCTGTCTCTTCTTCCCCATGGCTAGGATCACAGATGCTTGTCACCATTCCCAGATTTTTACATGAATCTGGAGAATTGATGTTCAGCCTTCTTGCAGGATGCTCTTTGAATGCAGACCAGCTTTGCCACCTGTTCCGAGTGGCTCTTCCCCCAGATATCTGCATGGTTTATTCTCTTAACACCAATAGAGCTTGCCTCACATGTTGTGTTTTCAATAGAGGCCTGTGCTGATCGCTTTCTCTATAAAACGATTCCTTGGGCCTGGTGTACATTCAGTGATAGAACGCTTGTGCAGCTTGCTCAGGGCCTAGTTTTGGTCTGAAGCACCATGTTTCCTGCCCTGTCCCTTGTCACCCTGATTATCCATGCCTCTTCCTTAGCACTCAGGGCATATTGTAAGTGTATTTATTTATTTGTTGTTGTTGGTTTTTTTTTTTTTGAGACAGTGTCTCTATGCAAAACCCCAGCTCTCCCAGGTCTCACTATGTAGATTATATCTGGTCTTGAACTTACAGAGATCCACCTGCCTCTGCTTTCAGAGTGCTGAGATTAAAGGTGTGAACCATCATGACCAGCTAACATATAGTTAATTTAACTATTTACCTCTCTCTCTCTCTGGTATGGTGTAATATAGTGTGTGTGTGTGTGTGTGCATAAGTGCCATGTATGCATATGGAAGCAGAGGACAACTTGTGGAGGTCAGTTCTCTCCTTCTACCTGGGCCCTGGAAATCAAATTCAGCTCATCAGGCATGGTGCCACACACCTTTACCTACTAGGCCATCTCACTGCCCTTGGGTAGCCAATCTAATGCTTGGGTCTACTATAAAATAGTCCATGGCATTGCTGAGCATCCCTGGTAGCTATATTTTTCATGGTTTAGATTAAGACAGTATCTCATTATTGTTTCTATACTTTTAAGTTGAAAACACTTTCATTCTTTAATATTAGGGAGGTAGACCAATGTATTTGAGACAGTCTGTCAATGTAGCCAAAGCTGGCCTCAAACTCTTGATCCTCCTGCGTCAACTTCCCAAATATTAGGCTTATTATAGATGTGTACCATCCCTCTAGTTAGAAAGACAGTTTTGTGATTAAGGATCAACATAAAACATCTGGAGAAAATACCATTAGAAATTAAGTAACCTTGATAGAAAAGGTTTTGAATTAAGTTTTTCTATTAGTTTTTTTCTGTTAATTGGCTCACCTGTGCAGGGTACTTTCTAAGGCAACACCTGTGATAAGTCAGCTGGATGTCTGTGTAAAGTGAGATAGGTCAGTTACGTGGGAGGTGCTACCACTTACCATCTCTGAGACCATGACTAGGAATATTCTCCGAGCATAGGATTCTGCATACCCATCTCGCAAGAGCAGAGTGTGTGACAGATACCTAATTGTGCATGTTAATAGTGTTATATTAAGCATTTTGCTTGCACTAACTGTACATTTCTTGTTGAAAGGGAAAGTGAGGCGATTGGTGTAGAGAGAGGCACAAGACTTAGTTTTTAAACCAGCTCAGTTGCTATTTGGCTGTGCAATGTTATGAAAATGCTTTACTTCTGGATTTCATTATGATGCCAAATGCTATCATCTTTAGCACTAGGCTACAGTGCACTCTTGTAGGCACACACAGTTAAGTTTGTACATGATTAAATGACGTATTTGGACTCACCAAAGACCCTCAGAATATATTTGAAGACGGTCACTTTAGAGTCCTCTGTGGTTATCTGTGCAGTGTATGATCTTGTGTCTGCCATGGTAAGGTTGCTGATTTGCAGGGAGTAGGACTGGGTGATGTTCAGTCTCTTCTTTCCATCAGTGTACATGATTTGTGGACTTTCAGGCTTACTTAGGTTGATAACGAGGGCAGTGACCTGTGACGCTTCTCCTTCATAACTCCAGATGATGCTACAGGTCATCTTTCCTACAGGCAGCTTTAGAGGAAGAACTGCAGACTCTCCTAGAACGCCATTCATTAGCTGGGGGCCTGAGCTGCTTTGTGAAACTTCATTCCCTGTAAACACAGTAGGAGAGGGCTAAAGAGCTGTTTCTGACAACTCCATTCTGTTCCTAGTTCCTTTCTCTTAATTCTGCCAGTCTGTTCAAGCTCTGGAAGAAGGCCAGAGATGTGATGAAGAAAGAAGTGGGGAGGGGTGTTCAGAAATGTTGCAGTAGACAATTACACTCCCAGTGGCTCTACCTCAAGCAAAGTATCTGGCAGACTTGGCTAATGGGCAGTTGATCTAGTTAGATGATCCTAACTTATGGTCTCCTTCTACCCTGGCTGGTCATACTTTTGTGACCTCAGCCTTTGAAATCTTTTGGCAACAATCTGTGAGGGGTAATGAAGTATATTGACTCCTTTGGCACAAACTCCAACAATTGCAAGGCTTTGCTGATGGTAGTACTGTCACAGCTAGTCATTTACAATGAACTTAATGTCTGTCTATGTACCATGCACCATGCTTATGCAATGCAGAGAGCCAGTAACAGGGGTTTACTGCATATGCAGTTCTTCGCATGCGTTATTTCATTTGATGGGGATAACAGATCAAAACAATATCAGTTTATGGATAAAGAGACTGAAATACAGAGAGATTAACCAACTTTCCTTGGTTGTTCATTTTAAAACTAGCAGAGCCAGGATTCAAACTCAGGTTTTAAAAAGGAATGTGTATAGGTGTTTTGCTTGCATGTATGTCTGTGTACCAAATGCTTGCTTGGTACCTCCATAGGCCAGAAAAGGGAGCTGGATCCCCTGGAACTGGAGTTATAGTAAGACAGATGTGAGTTGTTGTGTTGGTGCTGGAATCAAACCTAAGTTCTGTGAGAGAGCAACCCATGCTCTTAGCTGTTGAAGCATCTCTTCAGCCCCATTGTTACAACTCTTTTTATTTATCTATTTATTTGTTTGTTTGTTTGTTTATTTATTTAGGACAAGAGACCACTTAGGTTTAGTGTTACCATAGCAGCCTTTTATAAGTGTACTAACAACTTTAGCCTAATCCCAAGAAAGCCTGATAACAGTCATAAGAATTCATTAGGAAGTTTACTGGGGGTACCATCATTGTTACAACTCTTGAAGAGGATGCTCCTTTAATGTCAACGCTAAGCTCTTAGCACACATTACTCTGCTATCTAGGGCTCTGTTTACTTGTTTAACTGACCACCCTGTGGTTATTCTTGTATACCCAGCACTTACCACTTAGTACTCTGCAGTGTTTCACACATGATATGATCTGTGGAGATGTTTGACTATCAGTGATTGTGACTTCAGCTTTCTTGGAGTCTCTTATGTTCCAAGGAAGAGTTGCAGTTGTGTGTGCGGTAATGGGGTGGCCCAGAGCTGGTGTCTCAGGCCTTCTGACACTCACTCAGCTCTTTCATGAGCCTGCACTTCCACTCTCTTTCCTGATTTGCCATATGGCTACCAGGCACGTCAGTGTTGCCATCCAACATCCCCTTTTCCCATCAGCCTTTTGACACGTGGCTGTTTGCCATTTTGTCCTCTCTTTCTTCTCAAATTCATGTGAGTAAAATATAATAAACAAAATCTTGAGTCCAAAAGGTGCCCCAAGTAGTTTTCCATTCACTTAAAATTAAAATCAAGCAAGACAAATGTGTACTGTCAGAAATCAGGAGGATGGTTACCTTTGGGAAGGAAGAAGGGGCAGTGAGTAAGAGATGCTCTAAGGGGAATTTAGGGTGCTGAGAAGAGTGTTCTTCCTTTTCATCTTTCTGTGTGTATACACAGAATTCATTGAGCTAATAACTCAGAATTTATAGTTTCTCCTTGTATTTAATAAAAATAATCATAGTAATACAGCAAAATCAAACCTGAAAAAAATCATTATATTGACCTATAAAGGACAAAGATGATTTGGCCAGCTTCCTCTTCCAACACAATCCCTGTGACTGTCTTCCTATTCAATTTGCTCCAACTCAGGGATTTCTTGAGCTGTCTCTGCATTAATACGTCCCTGGAATGTACTTCTTCCAGGTAATCATGTGGCCAACTCCTTTGCCTGCATAATGCCTTCAATGCAAATGTTTCTTTCAGCGATTCTTCTGAGACCACGCTTTCCTCGCTACCAACCCTCCTTCCCATTCTTGTGACCCACTCTCAGTTGGATTTATTTTTCTCTATGTCAATCACTATACTTTAAAAATTCGTGAGGGCTTGTTGTTATTTTGTTCTGCTTTTGCTTTTTGTTTTGTCCTCTTTACTAGAAGTGTAAGTATCACATAGGGAAGGGACATCCTAGAACATCTTTGAACAGTGCCTGGCACAAGATGAGCCTCAGATTATTTCATGGTGAGTGATCAGACACACCCCTAGTCCTCCTCTCAGAAAGTCTCTATCCAGGATGTTAAAGTTCACCTTCTCTGAATAAAGACAGTGGGCTTATTTTCTCAGTGGCCACAGGACTCATCAGAAATGCTTGCAACACCAGCTAGCATATTCCTTCCAGTTCTCTTAATTTTATAGATCAAAATTATTCGTGTCTGTATGGTTGTGGTTTTGAGACAAGGTCTTATATGTAGTCCAGGCTAGCCTCACATTGGCAATCTTCTGCATTAGACTCTATGTATTACTAGGCTTGGATTATTAGTTTATTCAAAAAGTTTAAATGTATCCTATTATTTACTTAGTTCTGTGCTAATTGAGTGGGTAAAAACTTAGAAAACATAGCACCCAGGCCACATTCTCGGTCTACCTTCATATGCCTGCTTCTGGTGTGGATCTGGGGAACACATACATTGTATGTATGACCAGGATAGTTCTGATTTGCTGGTTCTCTATCTGATGGAGAAGCCTGACAGGTGAGTGAGTAGCTATGGTGTGGTGGGTAGGGCACTGGCTTGGGACTAGGTCTGCCTCTGCATTTTCCTAGGACCACTATTGTACCGCCTATGTTGTGTGCTCTTCTCCTTGACTATCATTCTGACAGCATCTCCTCCTTTTCTTGCTAATCGAGAGCAGGCAGGATGACTGTTTCCCATGTACTATTATGGCTCAGCACAGTTTCAAGTCAATAGATAATGAGTGGATGGAGGGATGTATGTGTTCTATGGAGGCATCAATAGTGAATGATGGGCCAGGGACAGTTATCCATGAGCAAGCCACAAGATGCAATGTTATAGGAAGATTCTGAATAGTAACAGGGACTTTCCCATTGTTCAGTGATTGGTAAATTTCCTAGATGATCCTGATCCCTTTCCATTGCTGTCACTTCTGTCTGAAAAGCTCCTCCCCTTCATTTTCACATGGTAAGCTGTTACTTATCTTTGAAGGACCACTGAAATACTGATTTGCCTTTGCTTGTATTTGTGGAAATTTTCACTGGTGCAGGGGAAGGAGAAGGGAGCCTGTGTTAGGACAGAGAGGTACATGGACATAAGGAACATAGGGAGTAGCAATTCCCTGCAGGTATAAAACAAAGTAATGACAAAACCGGATTTGAACCAACATGCTGATGGTGCATGAATATCAGAAGTTACTGCGCATGCTCAGAAAACCACCAGGTGATATATGGCTTGGCCCAGAGGAAACACGGAAATTTTTTCCTGGTTTGGGCACTGATGCTTTTAATCACACTGGGTCAACACCTTTGGCTTGGATACCAATGTTCTGGGACATCAAATTGCTCTGCTGGCAGTTAATGTGGAAGAGTAGAGCCAGCATAGAAGACTAGGAGTTGGAAAGATGCTTTATGGTGGCTCTGGCTGTGGCAGGGTACTTGGTGTTGGGAGGGGGTATGTCCCATTTGGGACTCTATGGACCACTTGGACTATGGAGAAGGTGCTGATATTCTCTGGTGATATCAAATCAGGGAATATTGTACTTATACATTTTATTTTCCACTCAATGGATGACATGTTTCTGAGAACATGAGTTCTGGTTTAACTTTTTATTTCTAAATAAAAAGAAGCTGCTTCAGGGTACTCAGTGAAAGCTATGCAGACTGAGATCAGAATGTAGAAAAATTTAAAGGGTCCTTGAGCAGTGGGGATTGACTTTGTAAGGTATTGGTAAATGTACAGTACTTTGGAAAAGTAGAGAAGTATATGGAAACAGTGTTCTAGGAAGAATAAGGCAGAGGTAGGCAGAGGTTGGCTCTAAAAAAATGAAAAGTCAGAAGAAACCGAAACCGGGATGTTTCTAACTTAGGTGGCTGGTTTGTGTATGTTCATAGCCAAAGGGGACACAGTGGGCTGTTTTACTTCCCAGACAATTAGTTCAGAAAGAAAGTGGGGGCTGATTTATCAAGCGATTTGACAGAGAAAGGAAGAGAAACCCAGGGAAGATCTTTTAGGGGCAGGTGGGATGGAGGAGAGGAGGTCATTAGGATGGCAAGGGGTCTTAGTAAATTTACAGAAAGGGGGAGCAGTGCACGGAGGGGGGCTTTAAAGGTATGGTGGGAAAGGAATGTTAAAAACATAGAGCTGTTTTTGAGGAGGAAGCCAGAGTAGGGTTCAGGAGCACAAGGGAGGTCAGTTTTGAGTGGAGGTGGGTCTTTTCTGCTAGCGAGATATAGGTGAAGGGAGAGATCTAGACACCTCATATGGCTTGATCTCAAAGTTACAAGATGAATTGGTCTGACAGGTCCAGAAGGAAGACATTCTTGGCTCTTCTCACAACTATCGAAAAACACATATTTCTGAAGGTCTTAGGAATGGAGACACTGCTCAGTAGCAAAATTAGAGTTAGGAAATAGCAATGAATATAGATTTATGGTTGCAGGTTCCTTAGAGCATCAGAAATATGTAGTTTTCAATAGTCATGACCCACAGGTTCAGAACTTCTGCTAGACTGAGTGTTTGTGGAAAAATACTTAACAAAGTGCCAACAAACAGAACCAAACTACATACTATGAGGTTATACATCATGATTAAATAAAACTTATCTCAGAAATGTCAGAGTAGTTAAACATGAAAAACAATTGTTATTAACATGATAATACATGGATATTAACTAAATGAAAAAAAAGAGACATTATCTCATTTGATATAGAAAAAGCATTTGAGAAAACCCAACACTCTTTGAGACTCTAACAATGGAAGGTAACATCTTTAGCCTGACAGAAGGCATTTATGAGAACTTGCAGCTAACATTCTACTTAATATGTGTGCTGGATAATTTTATGTCAACTTAACATAAGCTGAAGTCATCTGAGAAAAAAAAAAGCCTCAATTGAGAAAATGCCTCTATAAGAGAGGGGTATAGGCAGACTTGTAAGGCATTTTCTTAATTAGTGATTGATGAGGGAAGGGTTAGCCTATTGTTGGTGGTACCATTACTGGGCTGGTGGTCCTGGGTTCTATAAAAAAGCAAGCTGAGCAAGCCAGCAGGCAGCACCCCTCCATGGCCTCTGTATCAGCTCCTGCCTCTAGGTTCCAGTTGTGTTTGAGTTCCTGTCCTGACTTCCTTTGATGATTAACAGTGATATGGAAGTGTAAGCCCAATAAACTTTCCTCCCTGACCTGTTTTTTAGTCATGGTGTTTCCTCACAGCAACAGAAACCCTAACTAAGACAATATGCAAGACTGAGAGCTTCCAGTTAAAGCTGGGAGAAGATGATACCCATGCCCACCGTATCTACTCAGTGTTGTTCTGGAAGTTTCAGCAGAGCAGCTAGGTAAGAAAAGAAATGAAAGCCGTATCAATTGTAATAAACAAACAAACAAAGCAGTTCCTTCTCATAGGAACAGAACTTCCTAAAGAATCCACCAAAGCCGACAGAATTAATAAGTGAATTCAACAAAGTTGCAGGTCACCCAGTTATACACATACAAAAAACAACAGCAACAACAACAACAAAACCAAAAAACTAGTTTGGCCGGGTGTGGTGGCTCATGCCTTTAACCCCAGCACTTGGGAGGCAAAGGCAAGTGTATCTCTGTGAGTTCAAGGCTAGCCTGGTCTACATAGTTCCAGGTAGAGAAACTCTGTCTCAGCAAACAAAAAAACCAACCCCAACAAAAACTAACTTGTGTTTGTCTACACTAAAAATTGAAGAACAATCTAGGAGAGAAAGGAAGGAAACAAATTCCACTTACATAATATCCCAAAGAATAACATACCTAGAGGTACACAGATAGCACCAACATTAGTCAGAGAAGCTTCTTCAGTTGTGGGCAGGAGTTGATGCAATGACTCATAGTCAAAGGGTGAGAATGAATGATGCTCTAGTGCCTATCCCTAAATACGACATCTATTTCAACTCCACAGGCTCAGGAAACATCAGGGAAGCTGATGTCGATGTAAGAGATAGAGAATGGGGAGGGGCTCTATGAAAAGCTGTTTTTTTACAGATGACATCACAGCTTCACTCATGTGCTCACCACAGCTACGGACACTTGTAGAAGCTACGGATACTTGCAGAAGCAAGCTATGGACACTTAGAGAAGGCTAAGCCAACAAAATCTGTCAACATTCCAGCAGGCAGCTGGGTTACAGAAACACCACCACCCCACAAAACAGCTCAGTGCCAGACATGGATATCCCATATGAGTTTTTGGTTAGAGAGGCCCTCTTGGAACCTCAAACACTCAGGCTCTTACAATTGCTGTTGGTAACCCATCATAACAACACGGTTAGACCCTATTGCTGAAGGTACCACTCAGTTTGGATATCGGGCATAGAGAAACCGACCTCTAACTTACCAGGACACTCTCTTCCTGCTGGCTAACTTACATGGTGCCAGAAGGTGCTATGCAAGGAGAAAATATATCCATGTTCCCTCCCAGTGCTGGCCCCTAGATGCTAAAACACTGACATTTTGGTAAGATATACCTTCTGGTTCAACAGTGGCATGAAGGTTATGGGGGTAACCAACTTCTTTAATGAGATGGAAGGCCTTCCCCACAGGAAGGATTTTTGTACTGTAAACCTGTTCAAAAGTCTTTGATGGTTTAAATCATAGGTTCTGGGCTAGAAAGAGGGAACCTACCATTGATGTTTTGCTAAATGCTCATGCCGTCAAACTGTGTTCTAAATATTTGTGTTTAGAGATTTGTACTGCTCTCAGCTTTGGTCCTTTTGCAGCAGCTAGTTAATGTAGAGACTCATAACTGGCCAAAGTACTGGCTTTAAATAACTCTGGATACAGTGGGTAATTTATATCAGCTTCTTACCACCCAAGGTCCAGGGAACATTAAAGAAGAGGGAGAGAAAAGAGTGCAAGAGCTGGCAGACAAGGAGGAGAGCTGTGACATACTGACTTGTAGACACAAAAGGGGTGTTGTATACATCAACTCACAATAACTATGGCTTCCTGCATAAGGGAAGCCAGTCAAAATTTTACCCATATCAGAGGGGCTGAGGGTAGCTGGTGGCTGCTGAGGGAGAGGAGTCACTCACTCATTTGCAGTGAACAGCATTAATTGGACTCAGGGGGTCATTAATGGTAACCTAAATGGAAGAGGAAGGAGGAGGAGGAGGAAGAAGAGGAGAAAGAAGGTGGAGGAGAAAGAGGAAGGAGGAGGAAGAGAAAGAAGGAGGAGGAGGAGAAAGAAGAAAGCGGATGAGGAAGGAGGATGAGGAAGGAAGAGGAGGAGGAAGAAGAGAAAGAAGGAGGAGGAGGAGAAAGGAGGAGGAAGGAGGAGGAGGAGAGGGAAGAATGAAGAGGAGGAGGAGAAGAAGGAAGAAGGATGAGGAGGAGGAAGAAGGAAGAGGAGGAAGAAGGAGGAGGAGAAATAAGGAGGAGAAGGAAGGAAGGAGGAGGAGGAGGAGGAGGAGGAGGAGGAGGAGGAGGAGGAGGAGGAGGAGGAGGAGGAGGGAATGATGTAAAGCTGAGAGGGAGGTGCATGGATGGGGTGGGAGTCCTACGGGGAACTGAAGAAAGTGATGAATGGACATAATCAATGTTCATTGTATAAGATGTATGGAACTTTCAGAGAAAATAAAAGTTTCTGTATAACAGATGTGTCCATCAACCAATGGAAGAAAATGAAAGAAAATCTTTACCAGCTATATATCCTAAGAGAGGATTAATATCTAGAATATTTAAAGAAGCAAAATACCGCCCCCCCCAGAATAAAGACCAAACAAACCTAAGCATCAAAAACCAAACAACTCAATCAAAAAATGGGCTGTTGAAGCAATCATAGACTTTCAAAAGAAGAAATACAGAATATTAATAATTTTTTAAAAAGTGTTCATTTCCTCCCCTATGAGGGCAATGAAAAGCAAAACTATTTTGAGATTCCATCGCAGATCAATCAGAATGGCCAACATGAAGAATACAAATGATTGCAAATTCTGGTTTAGATGTGGGGAACGAGGAAGCTGTGTCTGTGGTTAGCTGGAGTGTAAGCTGGCATACTGTGGAGTGGAGGTTCCTCAAAAAACTAAAACTAGAACTGCCATATGGCCCAGGAGTCCCATTCCTGCGCATGTGCCCGAAGGATTCCACATTCTACCACAGAGAGCCTATCCTTCTATAGGCTCTCACGGATGCTCTGCTCACAGCAGCTATGAAATGGAGTCATGCTGGATGACCAAAAATATAGGAATGACTAATACAAATGTCATTCATATACCTGATGGATGTTAAAGAAAAATAAAATGAAAATTTCAGGAAAATGTGTGGAACTAAAACTTTCTGAGTGAAATCACCAAGACCTAGCAAGGCAAATGCCACATGCTCCCACTTATAGGTAAGATCCTGGCTTCAAATTTTAAATTCTTTAGTTTTAGTTTTTAAGTTGAAAAAAGTTGATGCTAAATAATTGTTCAAGTCCATTTACCAAACTCAAAATTTCAGTTATAAAACAATAAGCTCTAGGCAGCTAAATATTTCCAAATGTGAAATGTCAAAGAATTAATTGCTATCCTTATGTTAAATGAAAAAAAATTATATAAATCAATAAAAATTTAAAAGGGGGAAAAGATGCTTGGACAAATGGATATGCAGATACAAAAGAATGAAACTAAGTTCCCAGTTCTCACAGCAGCTTAAACTCTCCCTGGGTGTGGTGGCTCATGCCTTTGGTCCCAGCGCTCAGAGGAGGCAGAATCAGAATAATCTCTATAGGTTTCAGGTCAGCCTGGTCTATATAGCAAGTTCCAGGCCAGCCAAGACGACAAGTGAGTCCCAGTCTCAACAAAACAAGAGAAAACAAAACAACCTCAAACTATGTCAAGTATATGTAAGAGTTAAATCTATAAAGCTTGGAGAAGAAAACATAAATGATGGGCTGGGGATATAGCTCAGTGGCCGTGCACTTGCTTAGCATGCACAGTGCTCTAGGCAAACAAACAACCATAGTGGTCGATACTAATGACCTTGAATTTGAGAACAAATCCTTAGATATGCTACAAAAACAAAAGTAATGAAAGAAAAAACATAGGTATATTCTATTACATCAAAGTATAAAACAATATATATCAAAGGATGTTAGATTATGGTATCTTAGCAGCAGAACCTTAACATTTTGTTAGATGAGACACAACAGGTCAGCTACAGGTATGCCTTCATTCAGTTGATCTATGGGCACAGAAAGCAGATTGGGGTTGGCTAGGAGGTGGGGACAGGAAGAAGGTAGGAGCTGAATACAGCTTTCTCCCTTTCTTTCTGTTGGGCTTGATCCCCAGGCCTTGAAGCACGAGCTCTACCACTGAGTTACACCCCCAGGCTAAGAGTTTCTTTTTGAGTGATGGGTATTTTAGAGCAATAGATGTGATGGCTGCAGAACACATGCTATGTGAATTTTGTCTTAAAAACAAACAAAGAAACAAAGGTCTTAGTGTGCAAAAAGGAAGCTGCTGATACAGATCTGGAGTCTGGGACCCAAACTGAGAGGCGTGAGGCTTGGAAGGCTATAGGTCACAGTGGGGACAGAACAGAGTCTGAGGGAGGGAAAGTCACCTGTCTTTGAGCTTAACAACAAGATGTAAAACAGCACTCAGTCTTTTATGAGGTAAAATGACTTGATTGAACATGCAGTTGACAGTTGTGTTTTACAAAGAAGGTCCCAGTTCTCAGGGGAAAGGGAAGCCAGTAGACCACAATCTGTTAGCCACAGAACAGCTTACACTTTTGACTCAAAAGATTTCAGGACCATGGCTGAAGAGGTCCTTCAGTGACAGAACGATAGCGTGCTTGAAGCTCTAGTTTGGATCCTCAGCTGCAAAATAAACTAAAGAAGGAAGAGGAGATCTCGGGAGGGAGGGAGATTTCAGAGCCAGCCCACAGGCTTTTTCTTTATCTATACATACAGCCCCGGTTCTCCCCTGGGCCTCGGAGCACCTGTATGTATTTCTTTCAAACTCACCCAGAGAGTTAGTTCCTGTTTTTCTCTGGCACCAGTTTCAATGTGACTACATTTCAGAACCTTGCTACTCAGGTGGTCCACAGACAGGTAAGAGCAACATCATTCTGGGCTTCGTTAGAAATGCTGAGTCAGGGCTTCCTCTCTCAGAGTTGTAGTCTAATAAAATCCCCAAGCAATGTACACACTAATGTTTGACAAATTCCTATGAAGAAAGAAGACATGGAGGAACGGCTGAGATTCACCAGGGTGCTTGATTTCATTTATAGCCATTGTTTCACTAGGTGGGGTTTTCCCATTTTGGTTTGCTATGTACCCAGTTTGCCTCAGCATCCTAGACTGGAATTAAAAACATGCACCATCACACCTGGATGTCAAGCTAGTTTCAGAAAAATGTTTTCTTGATTACGATGCATTAATTATATGTAGTAATGGGCTTCATATATTTTTAGACACACATATATTTTGATTTTATTTACCCTCTTTATTTTATCTTGACTCCTCCCACGCCTTTTGATTTCCTTCTTCTGAGTTAATCCAGTCTTACTCTTCCTTCTTTCCTTCCTTCTTTCCTTCCTTCTTTCCTTCCTTCCTTCCTTCCTTCCTTCCTTCCTTCCTTCCTTCCTCCCCCCTCTCTTTCTCTCTCTCTTTCTTTCTTTCTTTCTTTCTTTCTTTCTTTCTTTCTTTCTTTCTTTCTTTCTTTCTTTCTCTTCCTTTCTTCCTTTCTTTCTTCCTTCCTTCCTTCCTTCCTTCCTTCCTTTCTTTCTTTCTTTCTTTCTTTCTTTCTTTCTTTCTTTCTTTCTTTCTTTCTTTCTTTCTTTCTTTCTTTCTTTCTTTCTCTTCCTTTCTTCCTTTCTTCCTTCCTTCCTTCCTTTCTTTCTTTCTTTCTTTCTTTCTTTCTTTCTTTCTTTCTTTCTTTCTTTCTTTTTCTGATAAGCCAATGAGTTTCTTCGGGTTACTTAGAGGAGCATAGATAAAGGGCTAAGTACAGAGGCAAGAACACCTTACACATGGCCACACTACCTAGGAAAATGTCTCATCCTCCCCAACAAACCATTAACACTTCAAAGTCCTGAGGGAGGGGTGGGCCTGACTGGTCTTGGCATGAAGGATTGGTCATCCTACATGGCAGGATGGTGTTAGGCCTAGTCTTGTGCAAGGCAATCAAAGCGTACTTGCCGTGCATTGAAGAGTGCAACTGCCACGTCACACGGTGGATGGGTTAGTTTTGCCTCCAAGGGAATGAGTTAAAGGGAATGAAGCGGGCTGGGGTGATGCATAGTTGGCAAAGTGCTTGCCACACAAGCGGGGCCACCTGAGTTCAGATCCCAGCAGCCAAGTAAAAAGCTAAGTGAACTGATCTATTGCTCTAATCTCAGCACTGGGGGGGAGGTTCCCTGGGGCTGACTGGCCAGTGAACCCAGCCAAATGAACAAGCTTCAAGCTCACTGAGAGTCCAGTCTTAAAAACTAAAGGCAGAGAAAAAGTCATGAAAGATACACGGAAAAAGTAAGCCCCGGACATGCACACAGACATTTTTCAATATGGCTTATTTTTGAGCTGAGACTCTGATATGGAATCAGGATGTGTCTCACCTACCTGAAAACTTGTAGTGAGTGAGACATCTTCTCCTTCTTCTCAGAGAGCATCTCTTTGTCCTATAAACTTGCCCCAGTGGTCTTGTCTTCCCCCAATCCCTCCGAATTCTTCCCTCCCCTTTTCCATCTCCCTCCCATGCTTCTTTATTAGAATCCTTCCCTATTTAACTCCTCAGATCATTTCACCTATTCCAGAAAGTTCTTTCTCACCACCCAGTCCAGAGAGGTGCTCCTATTTTTGGTGTCCCCTGCTTACTTCTGCCCTGGAACCAGACTCTCCACTTTCCACCCTGATAAGCACGGTTCCACTCCACTGAGGGGTTTTTGGCCACCTGCATCTATCTCTGGCAGATGCAGTCAACTGTGTTCTTTTCTTCAAAGCCCTCCCCCCACAGCTGTGTGGCAGTAAACTGTTACTTAGGCTCTGTTTTCCTCTTCTGATCTATATCCGCACACACGGGGACTGAGCCTGGTATGTCACAGTCTTGTTAAAAGAAGAATCCTCAGAGATGTGGAGGAGGGACACCCAGAAATTATTCAGTTTTATAGAGGTAACAGAGTGAGGTTAAAAGCTCAAGTCACTGGCTGGAATCAGGCTAAGAAAAGGCAATGTGGATGGATGGGAGTAAAAGAATTCTCATCTTTTTCTGCATCTTTTCCGCATTTTCCAAAATTCTGTCCACATTCCTAATCCACCTAGTTTGACGTAGCCTCTATTCCCAGCCTTAGCCTTGTGCCTCAGTTTCCACCTGCTTCTAGGAAATTTCCTCTTGGCCATTGCATTGATAACATAAAACAAATAGATCAGAAAAGGAGCCGACTTTCCTCCTGTGTCAGCTCCTCCACCCTAATTCTATCCCCATCTCTGATTGTCCAGCCTACGACTCGACGGTAATGCTCTCCCTCCTCTCTCTTTGCTTTATTTTTTCAAGATCATTTGTCCTAAGCCAGTGCACATTTTACCTGTTTATAGTTTATCTTCCCTGCCAAGACGTGAATTCCACAGAGCAGAAATTGTGCGGACTTAGTTCCTGATGTAAACGCCCACAGTGCCATGTATTCAGTGGTCATTTAATGAATGGTTTATCAAATGACTTAGTGAACCTTGCTTTCTTTTTCTTTCTGTTGTCAATTTGTCTAGATAGTTCTATATCTGCAGTATGTCTTGGTTTGTGTGTGTGCATGCACACAGGTGTTTGCTATTGAAAGTTTTAGTCAAATGATGTTTTTATTTTTATTGTATTTTTTCAGCCACCTGATGACTAATAGAATTTTCAAAAGTTATTTAAATTACCATAGTCTAAGTTACTTGTAGCTATTAATAGAATAAATTCACAAACACATTATGGACATCTAAATGTAATGCATGTTTAATAATTAGCTCATTTTCTGGAATAAAATAAATGCTGGCTACCTATTGGCTTTTTTTTTTCTTCAATGAATTCTCTCGGGGCTAGGTCTGTGTTAGCAGCTGTTGCTTGATCTCCTATTCTAGAACACTAAGCTTCAGTCCAGAGAGGCACCCTCTGAGTTCTCAAACACAGTGTGAGCTTTCCAGATAGCAGGGAGAAGCAGATCCAGTCAATCCCTTCCTAATTGCAGTGTGAAAGCATTGGTGGGTTTTCAGTATCTGAGCGAAGAGTGAAGCTTGGGAAAGATAATGAAGCCCCCTGAAGTCGCACAGTATCACAGTAGTTAAATTGTAGATTTTCCCCCCTTAAACTTATTTTTGAACCACAACAAGCCGGTCACGAACAGTCCTAACTTACAAAGACTCATTTTCCATATCCCAGAAAACACTTCCCTTCCCCTTGGCCCCCAGCTGAAGTGTTTGCTCTGAACCAGTCCCGTGTCAGTTTGCGGGAAGCAGTTCGCTAGGACCACGGTGAACTTTCTAAGTCTCTGAATAGAGAACTGGGCAGTCAACCTGACCGAGAGGAGCAAGGCATCCCAAAGAAGGAACTCACTCAGTAACTACATCAGTTTCCACAGACGTTTTTTACCTGAGCCGAGGCAGAAGACAAGTGGAAAGAGCCAGACCATTCTCTGACGGGCGGAGTCGGGTGCTGGAGCCCTTGAGACAGCCATTCTCTCATAAGCTTGTCGTTGAGACTTTCTGTTCCCCTAGTGATGAGAGCTCTTCCTCTATGTTAGCAAATTTTTGGTTGTCGTGATTAACTTCACACTTGGCTTACAAGAATATCTTTTGTAAGCTAAGACTCTTAGCAGTAGGGAACGTGGAGCTTGAACGGGCCATCTCCTGTAACCAGGCAAGGGAGGGACTGGGACACCAACCCAGCCACAAAACCTTCTACTTATGATTTGTCTTGCCAGCAAGATGTGCTGGGGTAAAGGTGACACAGAAATTGTGGGAGTGGCCAATCAGTGACTGGTCCATCTTAAGACCTATGCCAGGATGGGGAGCCCACCCCTGATAATGTGTGGAGAGCCATGAAGCAGAGGCTGGATAGCCCAGAGACACAACACAACAAACAAACAAACAAACAAACAAACAAACCATAGCAAAACAAATCTGCTATACTTGCAGAGAGGAGCCTAGTCCAGTTGTCATCAGAGAGGCTTTACCCAGCAACTGATGGAAACAGATGCAGAGATCCAGAGTCAAACATCCCGTGGAGCTTGGGGAATCTTGCAGAAGAGGTGGAGGAAGGATTGTTGGAGCCAAAGGGGTTAAGGATACCTCAAGAAAACCTACAGAATCAATTAGCCTGGGTTCATGGGGTGCTCACAGAGACTGAAGTGGCAACCAGGGACCCTGCACTGTTCTGACCTAGGTGCCCTGTATATATATTATGATTACGTAGCTTGATCTTCTAGTAGGACTTCCAACAGTGGGAGAAGGGGCTGTCTCTGACTCTTGCCTGATTTTGGGAACTCTTCCTCCTACTGGGTTGCCTAGTCCTTATAAGGGGAGGTACCTAGTTTTATTGCAACTGGATATGCCTTGTTTGGTTAATATCCCTGAGATATTTGCTCTTTTCTGGAGCGAAAAGGAAGAGAACTGGATGGAGGGGGCTGTGTGTGGGGGTGTTGGGGAAAGTAAGGGGGGAGGGGAAAGACTGGGAGGGAGGAGAGAGGGAAACTGCTGTCAGGGATGTAATATATGAGAGAAGAATAGATTGAAAAAGAAAGGAAATACCTTGAATAATTTTAACTTAGAAATTTTTAGAGAGACTTAAATTGTGTCCTATCTATGCACTTGAGAAAATGTTCACCTCGTCTGTGCCATCTTCTGTAATGCCTGTCAGATCTTACTCGTTTATAATGTGGCTCAGTTGTTTTTTTTTCCCCCACTCCCTGTGGTTCTGACCTCAGAAGATTCAGAATGCTGGAGGCTTGGTCTCCAGTATGTTGATGCAGATGTGGTGGCAACTTTGAGAAGGTCTAAGTAGAAAACTATTAGGTCATTGATGGTGCTCTGAGCGTGGGCTGTCAGGTATGCAAATGCCTTTGAACCAACCCCACGCCTACAGAAAACCCCTCATCCGTGCACCTGTCAGTAACCCCAAAGAACTAATCCGGACTTGTGAGGGCTGTTTCTTTGTTTTGTTCTCAGTCCTATCTGAGGTGATTAGAGATACGTGCTCAAATCTCCCCAGGGGGAAAAAAAAAGTCACAATTGGTGCCTGAACTGGGAGAAACAAAACAAAGTTGAGTCTGAGAGGAGGGGTCACATGACCCTCTGCTATATGTGAGACACAGGCTACAGTGCATGATCCAACCGAAGGTGGAACATCCATTCGGCAATCCGTATATGATTACTCTTCTTTGGTTATATGGGAACTTGTGCCTCCTTGCTGTAGTGCCAGTTGTGTGTCTGATATGAGTAAGACATGCAACGGAAGCCGACGGACATCTTGCAGGGGAAACCCAGGATGGCTGTCTTCCTCTATGGTATATGGTTGCATATCCCCTTTATGAATGTGGCCTGTGAATCAAGTACAGGAAAGCCCCGAAGGAGGCTGATGAACTAGAGAATATGTTGTAATTTCTGAAAGTGGCAATATGGCATGTGATTATAAGCAGGTCACAGAAATGGTCTCTGCTGGATGCCATAAGAGATGTAACCGAGGCTGAGATTTCTGCCCAGAATGAATTGCCAGCAAGAGGGAGGAATTGTAATAGAATAGACACACAGATGCTATCCTCCATATTATCTTCTGATTTGGCAGAAAACGGAGGGAAAAGGAGGATGGTGGCTTCCCTTCCCCCTCTCCCTTCCCTCCCCCCATCCTTCCCCTCCCCCTCCCTCTCCTCCCCTTTTCTTTTAGTCCTCTGCTAGGGAGCCCTTCCTAGAACTCAAAAATCTTCGCCCTTGAGGAGAATCAGACAGGGAGGAGTGAGGAGACAGGAAAATGTTAGAAGATATGGAAATGTTAGAAGACAGCCCTCAGGTCTGACATTTAGTACATAAAAAGAAAAAAAAAAGTGATTCGGTATGGAGAGAAAAGCCTTAGTAATTTCTCAGTACAGGAAACTATGCTAGTCAGGGGATATTTTGCCCCTAAATTGCCTCAATTGGGAGAGACTTTTAAATAAGCAACAGAAGAACTTCTCAAAACCTGGCTTAGGAGGCCATGGGACCTGAGTGGAGGCAGATAGGATCAGCTTGACCTTGTGGAAGGGGAGAAATTGAGCGATATCACTGATTTTTTTTCTCTCTCTCTCTCAGACAGGCTGCATAGCTTGAGGCAATGTAAGGGAGACCATTCCCAATGAACTGGCTTCTATGAATGATTAGAGATGCCTTACTACCACTGGCTGTAATCGATGACTTCTATGAACAATTAGCGATGTACTATCACCATGTCCTTGACTAAAAGAGCCTCCGGGAATTAGAAGACAATAAAGGAATGGCAGACATTGTCAAGAGAACTGTGTGTGCAAGACAAGGCGTTTGATGCCCAGGTTAGCAGGCCAGATGGGACTCTGTTCACAGGAGAGATAAAAACATTGACTCAGCTGGCATTCTGGGATGGTATAGGGCAAGTGGTTTTGGTAAGCCTGACATTGCATCATGATCTTCACAAAATTTGATATGTCATAATGGACCTGACTACAAATTGTGTCTATATGGTGCTAAGAAATTTAGGAGGAGATTAGAAAAAGGGAAACCTGGGCTGGTGAGATGGTCCAGTGGGTAACGATGCAAGCCTGAGGACCTGAGTCCCATTCCTGGTACCCACACGGTAGAAGGGCAGAAATGACTGCTGGCTTACACATGGACACACTGTCACAGCATGCACCCACCCCCAAAGAAAGAAAGAAAGAAAGAAAGAAAGAAAGAAAGATAAATTAAATGAGAGAGAGAGGAAAACAGATAATAGGGCCTATTGTCCCAAAGCAAATTTGGACAAATTCTGTGCTTAAAGCCTGAGTGACAGTTCACAGAAAGGGTGAAAGGAGGAGTGATTGACAGGTCAGTAAAAGTGGAAAAGTTTGTGCTAGGACTGGGCAGTTATTCTCCAGTATCCTGTGTCCATTTCTCTCCTGCAGGAAAGGGTACTGGGACTAGAGATTGTTCAGGACAGAGTTCTTTTAGAAATCAGGGGTGATTATGGAGGTGGTGGCCAAGGAAGCAGTCTGAAACCTGTCTGGTAGAGGGAACTGGCTCAGGTCAGCTTGGGCCTGCTTTCCCTTGTCCAGGGCAGGGCATCACAGACCAGCCCCATGGAGCTATCAGGGTTGGGGATGGTGGATGAGGGTACTGAATGACGTATGGATTATAATGATCATTGATTGTAAAGATACCAATAAGGTCTTAACCCCATCCTCATAGCTAAGTTGCATTCTGGAAAAACAGTTGCCACAAGTGATGGGTTATGTTTCATGCTTTATCACTAACGTTAAAAATATCCCTTTAGATTGAATCCCAAGACCAATTAGCATTTGCTTAGAGGAGACAGCAATGGACCTTCAGAGGCCCTGCCCTCTCTCTGTAAAAGGTTGTATTATGTAACGGTAAACTTTGTGTGTTGTACAGATTTGGAAAAGCGTCTGGAAGAACAGTAAAAATAGAAGTTGAAAAGCTCGAAGGAGTGGGTGGGAAGAGGCACCCCGAGGAACACAAAGCTGTTGAGTTAAACAAATACGAGTGTCAGGAGTAGATTGCCTCTCAAACAATTCCTGGCCAGGGAGGCCCATGAAGACCCTATACAATCTAAGTGATTGCCATTGCTACATGTCAGAACTAAATGCCAAGTTTCTCCAACTGAAAACACAGTATGCTTTGGTTGCAAGAGGCTAAGAAATCAAATTCAGATTAAGCGGAAAGCTAATTTTTCATGGGCTAGCTTTTGCAGTGCTTGAAGGAATTATGTAGGATTGTGGAGGAGAATTGGGACCAATGATGCTGCTTGGCTATGGACCTTATGTGGTATACTATTGACATGCCAGTCAAAAATGTGCCATCGCTCAATAGTGGCATGGCTGTTGTAGGCACAACCAACTGCTTTCTGCTTGGATTTGAGGCCCACTTCACAGGATAGAACTCTTATTTGGTACTGTAAACCAGGGTAAAATCTGTGTCTGGGAGATTATAGGATTGAGGGGGGTTACTGTTTCTGTTTTTCCTTCTAAATATGCGTATACCCACATATTACTGCAGACTTTTTCCCCCTGTAGATAGTGATTCCTGCAGAAGTTGATAATCAGTCAAAATACTGAGAGTAAGTAACTTTTGCTGTGGAACAGTGCCACAGTACTGAGCCTTAAGTAGAAGAGAATATTCAGAAATCATTATCACCCCCTCAAGAAACTCTGTAGAAGAGAGGATAGAAAGAATGTAACAGCTGGAGGAAGGGGCAGAGTTGTTGCACATCTGTAAGGAAACTCATCAAGATCACTTAACTTACAAGGGTTAGGAAGCCCATGAAACCTTGTAAGACCCAGGAAACTCATCACCATGTTGATAGAAGCAGCAAACACGTGAGGTAGGAGAGGAGACTTTTCAGAGGAGCTTCCTGCAACTTGTTCAGGGCACTGCAATGATGCAGCTTTTGTGAGTTATCGACCATGTCTGGGTGGGCTTTCCAGTGACACAGCCATCTTCCTCTGAGTCACCTATGTTACTGTAAGCAATCCATCACTTGTGTGAAGTGGAAACGTAAGGGTTCTTTGGAAAATAATTGTGCCGGATGGTGTTTTGTTGGGGCAAACACATGAAGGAGTGTTTTCCTGAGGAAGATATACATGAAAGGACTGTTTGCTAAAGCAGACACGTGAAGGAATGTTTCACCGAAGCAGACACAGGTGATAGGATATTCTGCTAAAGCAAGCACATGAAAGGACATGTGATGAAGGATTCTTTGCTAATGACATGCATGTATTGGTCCACCTTACATTGTGTAGTTGAGTTCTGCTTGTTGGAACTCCACAGAGAGAAACGCACCAAAACATTTCTGGTGGCGATGTGGCTTCTTGCCACCCAGACCTGGGCTGATTGGCAGAGTGCTGACAAGACAAGACCCATGAATTACCTGTGATGAGAGAGTATAAACAGAACTCAACAGATTGTGACAGAAGCTGAGTTTGGCTTGTTTATAGAGCTAGCTGTGCAATACTTGTAGGTCTCGAGTCTTCTCTGATCTTCTCTTTGCTGAGAGAGGTACGGCTGAAAACTTTTCCTGGTTTCCCTCCTGGTCCCTCCTGCTGACTCATGACAATGTGGCAGAGGCCTGGCTGTCTCTGCTAGGCAGTGCCACCACTGCTACTTCATGTTTGCTGCCCTGAATTTATAGAACTGGACTACTGGTGTATCTGTGAAGTGTCTGCAAGTGGATCGAGCTGCTGCTGCTGACCTGTGAACCGAACTGCTGATTTCCAGACAACACAGACATGAGTTGCTCCAAAGAACCTTTTTAAAACAGATCCACTTTCCCCATATCCTTTCTTTTCCATGAGCTCTGGTGGGTGGTGGGCTAGAAAGGAGGTTAAAATGTTTAAGAATCATCATTGAAAATAGGCTTTGAAAAAAATTCAAGTTACACTTGTACACCTGAAAGTAATTCCAAGAATTCATTGTCTCACAAGATAAACTTGGATGAGGAGGTTTTTGTTGTTGTTTTTGTTGTGTGTATGTGTGTGTGTGTGTGTGTGTTTGGCTTATTTATCATTATCTTATTCATTATCTGGTAGAAATGGATGTTTTTACATATCTCCTCAAGAAGTCACACTACCATTGGATAGTGTATAAGTATACTCACTGAGTTGATCTATTTCAGTGAATGAATGTTGTAGCTGGCCTTTGCTACTTTGTGGGTTTTTCTTTTTCCCACCCTATATCCCCCTGGTTTCACCCCCTATCATTAGATAGGAGAGATAAAAGGATAGAGAAGAGAGAGAGAGGGAGAGGGGAGAGGGGAGAGGGGAGAGGGGAGAGGGGAGAGGGGAGAGGGGAGAGGGGAGAGGGGAGAGGGGAGAGGGGAGAGGGGAGAGGGGAGAGGGGAGAGGGGAGAGGGAATTTGTGAATCTAATTTCTTTCCTCTTGCTTCTTCTTTGCTTCTAGCTGGTCTTTGCTACTTTGTGTGTTCTTTTTGTCCCAACCCGAATCTAACTTGTTTCTTCTTTGAGCATTTTGTTTCTAGCAAACCACAACCTTCCCCCTGAATGATCAATAGTCACCAAACCCGCCTCTTGGGGCCCTAGTACTTAACATACCTTCTGAAAAGTTTTGCAGCTGGTAAAATCACACCTTAGCTAGAGCATGAGGCAAATCATAGTTAGATACTGCAAAGAAGCCCCATATCCCCACACTTAAGATTAAAATGAAGACATATTCTTATAACATTTCTGTGTTTTTAAAACAGAAATCAAAATTCCAGAATTGTCTCTACAGTATGTAGAGCAAAATCAGCCCAGGCAAATAGATACAAGTGCTAAGTGCTGACAAGAGGGCTCAGCTGGGAAAGGCATTTGTTATCAGCCTGAGGACTTAAGCTTGATCCCTGGGGGTGCATAAGGTGAAGGGAGAGAACTGACCCCCATGATTTCCATATGCACTGTGGCATTTGTGTGCCTCCCTTATACAATAAATAAAATGTAATAAATACAAAAGCAAAAAGAGAGGGACAGGGACAAAGCCACTTCCTGCTCAGAGCTCACAACACATCCTCAGGTCCTGAAGTTATTGTGGATATTACAGCCCCATTATCTTTGTCTAAAATCTTAGTACCTTAGTTTCTTTCTTTCAAGTGGTATTATGGATTGCAATTGCCCCGTTCCCTAGTCTCAGATTCTAAGTGTTTTGGGGATTCAGGCAGCACAGGGTTTGTACTATGTTGACAGCCTTTTGCTCTTTCAGCTAGTTCATTTCTTTTTTCCCTGGGTTTAAAAAAAAAAAAGACAGACAAATGAAAAGATGTGTAGTGTGTAGTTTCTTTTTTCTTATTTATTTATTTTTATTTATTTACATGTCAAGTGTTATCCCCCTACTTGGTTTCATACTCTCCCAGAAATTCCCTATCCCATCCCTCTCTACTTTTATGAGGGTGTTCCTCTACCAAACTACCCACTCCTGCCTTCTTGCCCTTGATTCTCTTACACTGGAGAATCTATGGAGCCTTCATAGGACCAAGGACCTCTCCTCCCATTGATAAGGCCCTCCTCTGCTACATATATAGCTGGAGCCTTGGGTCCCTCCATGTGTACTCCTTGGTTGGTGGCTTAGTCTCTGGCAGCTCTGGGAGGGTCTGGTTGGTGATATTGTTGTTCTTCCTATGGGGCTGCAAACCCCTTCAACTCCTTCAGTCTTTTCTCTGACTCCTCCATTGGGGACCCCACACTCAGTGCAATGGTTGGCTGTGAGGACCTGACTCTGCATTCACAAGGCTCTGGCAGGGCATCTCAGGAGACAGCCATATCAGGCTCCTGTCAGCAAGCATTTCTTAGCATCCACAATAATGTTGGAGTTTGGTGACTGTATATGGGATGAATCCCCAGGTGGGACAGTCCGGATGGCCTTTCCTTCAGTCTCTGCTCTGCACTTTGTCTCCATCTTTACTCCCGTGAGTATTTTGTTCCCCTTTCTAAGAAGGACTGAAGCACTCACACTTTGGTCTTCCTTTTTATTGAACTTCATGTGGTCTGTGAATTGTATCTTGGGTATTCTGAGCTTTTGGGTTTATATCCACTTATCAGTGAGTGCATACAATGTGTGTTCTTTTGTGGTGATTGGGTTACCACACTCAGGATGATATTTTTTAGGTCCATCCATTTGCCTAAGAATTTCATGAATTCATCGTTTTTAATAGCTGAGTAGTATACCATTGTGTAAATGTACCACATTTTCTGTATCCATTACTCTGTTGAAGGATATCTGGGTTCTTTCCAGCTTCTGGCTATTAGAAATAAGGCTGCTATGAACTTAGCAGAACATGTGTCCTTGTTATGTGTTGGAGAATCTTTTGTGGATATGCCCAGGAGTAGTATATCTGGGTCCTCATGTAATACTATGTCCAATTTTCTGAGGAACTGCCAGACTGATTTCCAGAGTCGTTGTACCAGCTTGCAATCCCACAAACAATGGAAGAGTGTTCCTCTTTCTCCACATCCTCGCCAGCATCTGCTGCCACCTGAGTTTTTGATCTTAGCCATTCTGACTGGTGTGAGGTGGAATCTCAGGGTTGTTTTCATTTGCATTTCCCTGATGACTAAGGATGTTGAACATTTCTTTAGGTGCTTCTCAGCCCATCTGTGGATTAAAATGGTGTCTGGCATCCTGTCCACTACAGGGCTAGGGGCACTCATGGAGGTGGGATGTGGGAAGTTTGACTGTGTGCACATCATACCACTGACGGCTGGCAGGCTGTGAGAAGCCACAGGGCCCCATTCCAGGGATGGGGAGGTGCAGTCTTGATTCCCAGTAGAACTGCCAGGAGCTGACTCTGGCCCAGGGCAGAAGGGAAAAGGGCAGGAGGAAAGCTCCGGCTGGTTCTGATGGGGACAAAAGAGTCCTTAGCTTGCTCAGTGGGCAGCTTGGCTTGGTGAAAACCATAGCTGGGAATGCAGAGACTTCCCAAGGGAGATCAGGCTCTTTAGAGGATAACCTGCTCCATTGCACCAGCATGGCAGATCCTGATGAGAAGAGGCAGTCCATGGTTTTAAGGTGTTTCTTGGAGAGTTGTGATGAATGAAACCTTACATCCTTTCTCAGGGCAGACCTGAGGTTAAATACATTTTGCAGGAAGGAGTGTCTGGGAAGGGGAGCTAAGAGGGTAGTAGAGGCAGAGAAAGGCAGAGAGAGGGAGAGAGTAGAGCAGTAGAGGCTGGTCTTGGCCACATGGGGAGAGGGGGAAGGGAATGCAGGGGGGGGGAGCAAGAGGGCAAGAGAGAGAGAGAGAGAGAGAGAGAGAGAGAGAGAGAGAGAGAGAGAGAGAAGACTAAGAGAGTATAAGAGGGAGGAGGGGGCAAGTAGCCCCTTTTATAGTGGGTCAAGCTTACCTGGTTATTGCCAGGTAACTGTGAGGGTGGAGTCCAGACAGAATACCAGGGGCTTGGGGTGTTGCCCTATATGACTGATGGCCGTAGAATTATGGAGCTGAGGTCTCATGTCAGGAGCCTTGTGTTGGGGGCATGGCACACACTTTCCATACCTTGCAGGAACACCTGCTGGGTCTCCAGGGTTTAAACCTAGCTCAACCAAAAAACAGGCTGCTTTTTTACAGTCCCATACCCTTCGAGTTTCCTTAGTTGAGAATTCCCTGTTTAGCTATGTTCACCATTTTTAGGGTTATTTGGTTCTCTGGAGTCTAACTTATTGAGTTCTTTGTATATGTTGGATATTAGCCCTCTATTGGATGTAGAATTGGTGAAGATCTTTCCCCAGTCTGTTGGTTGGCGTTTTGTCCTATTGACAGTATCCTTTGCCTTACAGAAGCTTTTCAATTTTATGAGGTCCCATTTGTCAATTCTTGATCTTAGAGCATAAGCCATTGGTGTTCTGTTCAGGAACTTTTCTCCTGTGTCCATGTGTTCGAAACTTTCCTCCACTTTCTCTTCTATTAGATTCAGTGTATCTGGTTTAATATGGAGGTCCTTGATCCACTTGGACTTGAGCTTTGTACAGGGAGATAAGAATGGATCAATTTGCATTCTTCTACATGTTAACTGCAAGTTGAACCAGCACCATTTGTTGACAATGCTGTCTTTTTTCCACTGAATGGTTTTAGCTTCTTTGTCAGAGATCAAGTGACTGTAGCTGTGTGGGTTCATTTCTGGGTTTTCAATTATATTCCATTGATCTACCTGCCTGTAATGTAAAAATATCACTATTTCCATATGATATGATAGTATACTTAACTGACCCCAAAAACTCCACCAGAGAACTCCTACAACTGATAAACAACTTCAGTAAAGTGGCTGAATATAAAATAACTCAAACAAATCAGTAGCCTTCCTATACTCAAAGGATAAACAGGCTATGAAAGAAATTAGGGAAATGATACCCGTTACAATAGCCACAAACAAATATAAAATATCTTGGTCTGACTCTAACCAAACAAGTGAAAGAGCTGCATGACCAGAACTTCCTGAATTTCTCCGGGTGGATTATTCTATCAGTCACTGTTCTGGTTCCCTTTGATCCACGGATGAAAGACACACACACACACACACACACACACACACACACACACACACACACACATACACACACACACACACACACAGACATTATCTTATTTTTAATATGCTTTTTAGCTTAGTGACCAGGTACTTCTAAGCCTCCTGACGCTAACGTGGCCTTACTTTCACTCCCAGCTCAGCACCTCTAAGTCTTCCCTCAACTTAGTTGCCCGGTTACCTTCTCCTTGCTCAGCATCCTACATCTGCACTGAGCTTATTTGCATTTCTAATCTTCAGTCTGCCACCCCAGGCCCAGGGCAAGCAGCCAATGGTCATTCTACCTGAGATCTCACATGGCTGGTGGATCTCTCTTCCCCTGAAGTATGTCAAATCTCCTAGCTTGACTGTGGGAACCTGGAAATCCCACCTCTTCTTCCCATCCATTGGCTGCTAGCATCTTTATTGATTGATCAAGAACCAATTGGGGAACAGGACCTTCAGCGTTCACACACAGATTCCCAATCAGAACCACTCCCTACAAAGATGCATTATAAAACAATATTTATTATGTTTACCTGATAAAGTGAAGCCTGTATCCCAATGTCTTAAATACTTACAAAATAAAATTTATAGATAAGGAAATTTGCAAATGTGTAAAATAAAGGATGACATGAGAGAAGATAAGACTGTGTTACTAACTTCTGAGACGGGTTTAGTAGCATTGCTTATTATCCTTAAGTATAATCTTGTTCATAACGAACTAATCTCATGAAAATCATTTTGAGAATTTAATAATTAAGCCTGGAGAACTGAAAAATTGGGTAAGATAAGTTCCTGACCATAAGCAATTCACTCAATAGTCAGAGACTATTGAGAAAATATAACTGCTATATAATCACCACAGGATGTGGTGATTGCTGCCACTATGCACGTAGGTATGAAATGCTGTACAAGTGAAAATACAATGATATATAATTAGTTTTGGTTGGAGAATTTGTAAGAGATAACAAAGATATTTAGTTTGACTCTGAACACAGACATGATATGGGCAAAAGTATGTGTGTATGTGGGGTGAATGTGCACGTGTAGGCACACATTGCAGGGAGGTTATGGGAATGATTTGGCAGTTCATGGATCCATGATAATTACGTGTGACTGTGTAAGCTGCCAGCGGCAATGGGTTACTGTGTTCCTGAAAGGAAAAATGGGGTTTGGATGGGAGAGGCAGAGAGAGAAATAATGAAACCAAGACAAGTTTCTGATCAAGGCCTGATGTTTACTTATGAGTCTGAGCTTATAAAGGGGGGGTGGAGGGCCCATCCCCCACCATGCCAGGATGTTGTTGCTTTGTCAGGATCATGTCAGGAAAACAGGTTCAGCCTCTGGGAAGGTAGTGGTATCATGGAGGAAACAGCAGGTGTGGCAGGACAATAGACTTTACCTAGGTTGGAAGACCTAGGTGAGCTAGCAACTGTGGCAAACAGGTCTGAGCTAGTCTGCTCTAAGGCTGAGGGGAGGGCACAGGTCCTCCCTTTTTATTTATTAAAAAATAGCTGGGCTGGGGCATAAAATTCACTTAGGTTCCATGGTCCTGCTTGGGAATTATGGTGGCTGGCGGCTGCACCTGGCTTGAGTTTGAATGTCTATACTCCAGACCCATCCCAGAGAACACAGCATTTTAGTGTTTATTATGAGCAAACACAGCCTTTTGGCACATGCCTCTGTCTTAGGTTGATAAAAGTCATAGAATCATCCATGGCCTGTCTTTGGCTGCCAGCCCTCATTGTACACCTTTTTTTCCATTCAGACCAAAGCTACAATATGCACTCAATGAATCTCTTCATAGTGATGAATTACTGCCATATCTGAGCTTTGCTGAGGGCAAGCCTGTATGGAGGTTACAGACCTGCTTGAAATACAAAGTCAAAAGTTGAAAGGAACAGGATTAAGGTTGTCTGTGGGGATGTCCCAGGCACTCAATCCAGTTGCAAATTAGCAGCGATCAGACCCAAGTCTGACCTTCCAGAGTAGGGGAGGTGTCTTTGAGAATCAACAGAAAAACTGTTACTTCTCATGTAAAGAGTGGAGGTTGTGCTCCAAGTTAACTCTGCTGGCTGATGAAGATTTTTAGCTATCTTCATAATAGGAATCTCCAATATTGGATTTATTTCTAGATCAGTCCATGATAGAGTCAGAATAACGGTCACAATAAACACAATAAAGGAAAGAGAAGAGTCATTATAAGTCCTCTTGATTAATTTTTCTAAATCAGTTTCCACAGTCTCTATGTTCTCTGTCCCACAAGGTTTAAAAGCTTGAAGCAAGGAGTTTAGCTTGTCTAATCTGGGACATAGGCAACCAAAGGTGGGCCAAGAACACATACCCAATACAGCTTTCCTGTCACCACCGTCAGGGCACTCAGCAAGCCTACGGGTCAGAATGTCACACAAATCATTCTGGCAGCTGGCATGCTCCTGCAGCATTCTGTTGAAAAAATACAAACATGTCCTCTTCCCCGTATTAAATACCTGATCAGGATCATACCATATGCCAATAAGTGGATCCTTCCATCTCACCTAGACATGAGTATGCCTAATTGTAGAATGCTATAGACACTCAGCAAAGAGTTCTTTGGCATCCAAATTAAAAAAATTTAAAAATAAAAAGTGTAATTTAAATAACGTGCATGGGAAGTTAATCCCCCCTTTTTTTTTTTTTAAGAAAATATTGTTTTAAAGTTCCACAATACTTTGTCCTTGGGAATTATAAAAAATCTCAGTAGCATGGGTAACATTAAATTGTTGGCAAAACATCTCAAATGCTTGACTATAATAGCCCGTTCCAATAGCTGTTTTAATCTGACTTGGAACACCAAGCATAAAAAAAAATTAACATAGGCAATGATTAATTACATTTTTAGTTGCTTCTCTTGTTAGAGCAGTTACAACTAGAAAGCCTGAAAAGGTATCAATAGTCACATATGCGTATTTTATTTTTCTAAAATCAGAAATATGAGTATCCATTTGCAATAATTGATTAAGTATAAGTCCTTGAGGATTAACACCATTATGTGGAACAGGTAGACCCTGAGGACACTGAGAACAAGTCTTTACAATTTGACATGCACATTCTCTAAAAATACCAAATTATCATCTCAAGCCATTACTATTTTGATGATGTAAAGAATGAGATTATGTGGCCAATTGTTCTTGTGTATACATCTCGGGTGGCACCACCTTAAGAGGCCTTGTCCAGGCAATCCAGGATGAGTTCTTAACTGTCTAAAGACTGTCTCCAGGCAATCCAGGATGAGTTCTTAACTGTCTAAAGACGGTCCTTTAAAGGAACAGTACTTTCTCTTAACTTGAGTTGTGTGTGCATAAACAATTGCAAAATTTGAGGATTAGCAGTATCTAAAAAGGGAACAATTTCAAGCAATTGTAAGCCTTTGTGTATATGTTAATTAGCCTCTCCCTTCCAGAGGGGCATGACCTTCCCAAAGTTCCTTCTCACAGTCAATGGAACACCAACAATTTTAACCGTAATTTTCAAGTTTCTTTTGCAATATTAGAATATATCCATAACTTTTGGAAAGTAAAACCCAATTTTAAACAATCTATTCTCTTTAAAATCAATAACAAAATCATCACTTTCACGTTACAAAGCTTGTCTGCCAATTCTTATATATGAATGCATGACAGTGCAACTTTTAATGCTTCGTTAAAGAGGCATTGTTTTAAATCTTATCCTTTATAAGTCTAGTTTCCAGGATAAGAATTATACAAAATATTATCCAAATTTAGAAGTATCTTTAGAGGCCTGGTTTCCTGAGCTGGTTCATGCCACGTGCTGTTTAAAATGACTCCAACCCTGAGTTACCCGTTTTAAGCTAACTTTCTTGTTACCAGTGTTACACCTTTTTAATCATGCCCAATAACTTATAATCTAATACTCTATGACCAAGACATGCAGAGCATATTTATACCTTTAAGACCAAGTCAGAAACCAAATGAAGCGGTTACATGAATCTTATAAATTTAGACCAAAGAATTTTTATTTTTTCTAGCTATAATTTCAAGAGGAAAAAATATTTTGTCATTTGCTGAACCCAATAATCATAACTGCAGAGATTTTTCTAGGGAAAAAAAACCCTATCATCTTATTTGCCTTAGAACTAAGAAGTTGCAGACCCCCTTTAAAAGCAGCTTTTCAGCAGGGCCTCTCCTGCTGTGCTTGACTCCTGTGCTGGGCAACTTTAATCAGCCTCTGCTGTGCAAACTGAGACTGAATCAAGAGATGGATAGCCAGCAGATAAAGTTTTAACCATTTTTTTCTTTTCAACATGAAACATAGAACAACAGTCATTCAGACAACAAAACAAAAACAGACACAAACTGACACGTGGGTAGATTGGTGCACCAAACACAGACAATACAGAGAGGATAGAGAACTTGATGTAACCAGAACTAAGAGTGTCTCCTGTAGGGGCCAGAGAGAAAGCAGGAAGTCTCCCTATTTCCTTCTGTCCCTGGGAGAGCTCAGAAATCCATTTTCCTTCTCTCTCTCTCTCTCTCTCTCTCTCTCTCTCTCTCTCTCTCTCTCTCTCTCTCTCTCTCATGTCATTTCTATATCTAGCACCTTCCCCTTTTTTGTTGTTGCTTTTTGCTTTTTACTATTTTATTTTATTTTATTATTATTTTAAGCCCTACTCCTCCTGCCTGATGCAGTTCTTGACTGTGGACAAATGCCTGTTTAGAACTCTCCAGGCCCATTTTCCACTGTCAATCCCTAGCTGATATCAGTGTTGGGCCAACGCTGACTCAGTCTAGCCTGTATCCTTTTTGTAACCTTGCAATCAACAGCCTTCAAAAGATGAAATTTGTAGCGCGAACATTAATGTTGTATGTTGCTTACCATGCAGGGATACATCTTCTTCTGTTTTCTGTGGAGCCCCACCAAGACAGTGTACCCCCAGTTCTTTTTTCTGCTTTCAGGCCACTTGTCGGGCGCTACCTGTAGCTACCAGTGGCCACGGGTTACTGGGTTCCTAAAAGGAAAGATGGGGTTTGGATGGGAAAGGCGACGATAGAAATAATGACACCAAGACAAGTTTCTTTCTTTTTTTTTTTTTTTAATTAGGTAATTTCCTCAATTACATTTCCAAGGCTATCCAAAAAGTCCCCAATACACTCCCCACCCCCAGTCCCCCACCCCCCCACCCCCACCCCTTGGCCCTGGCATTCCCCTGTACTGTGGCATATAAAGTTGGCAAGTCCAATGGGCCTCTCTTTCCAGTGATGGCCTACTAGGCCATCTTTTGATACAAATGCAGCTAGAGACAAGAGCTCTGGGGTACTGGTTAGTTCGTAATAATGATCCACCTATGGGGTTGCAGTTCCCTTTAGCTCCTTGGGTACTTTCTCTAGCTCCTCCATTGGGGGCCCTGTGATCCATCCAATAGCTGACTGTGAGCATCCACTTCTGTGTTTGCTAGGCCCCGGCATTGTCTCACAAGAGACAGCTATATCTGGGTCCTTTCAGCAAAATCTTGCTAGTGTATGCAATGGTGTCAGCGTTTGGAAGCTGATTATGGGATGGATCCCTGGATATGGCAGTCTTTAGATGGTCCATCCTTTCTTCACAGCTCCAAACTCTTTTTTTTTTTCCAAGACAAGTTTCTGATGAAGGCTGGATGTTTACTTATGAGTCTGAGCTGCTAAAGGAGGGGAACCCATCCCCCACCACTCCAGGATCTCCTTGCATTGTCAGGATCACTGCTTTGTCAGGAAAACAGGCTCAGCCTCTCAGCAGATAGTGGTGTCTTGGAGGAAACCACAGATGTGGCAGGACAATAGACTTTACCTAGGTTGGAAGACTCCACCCTAGGTGAGTAGCAACTGTGGCAAACCAGGTCTGAGCCAGCCTGCTCTCAGGCTGCGGGGAGGGCACATGATTGGAACCAGGAAGCAATAGAACTCTACTCTTTTGGGGAGAAAATTCCAGAAAGAAAAGAGGAAATTAAGTTATAGCTTTTAATGTGTGACAGTTCTGGTAGCATATGACAAGGCCAGCAGGCATGTAGAGGAGCTATGCCTGAGAATTAGGTATATTAAGAGGGTGAGTTTGAGAGGAGCCACATGGAGGAATTGGGATTGACAAAGAAGGGATCAGACAAGAAGGGAAACTGTGGTGGTAGGAAGAAGGAAGGGTGGAGATTTTGCATATTCTGTTACGTGGGCATTTAGACAGTGAACCTCAGCTTCTTAACCCATGACACAGGATGATCTTTCTCCTTCAGAAAACAGATGGGTGTTGTTGTTTCTTAAGAGCTTTAAGTGGGTTATGTGCAAAAAATCACAGGGAGTGGCACATGACATGCACTGAATCAAGGTTAGTTTTTATGCTAAGTGCACCATTACCTAATTCAGGGGAAGCAGGAGAGAAAGGTGGGGTAGTTGTGAAGGACTCAGTTCAATTTGGGGCATAGTAAGTTAGAGATGACTTGACATCTACAATAAGATCACACATGGAGATAAACAAAAATGGAAGGGTGGCAACTGGCACATGCTTAAGAAATAGTCTAGACAATGACTTATAAGAAAAAGGTATCTCAATTTCTCATTTTCAAAGACATGGCCATGGTTAGGTCAGAGAGTTGACCCACCTACACCCAGAGAGTCATCCAAGGCTGTCCAGAATGGATGGGACCATCAGCCAGTCAAAGTTCACTACCATTATGAATTGTTTCATGTATTCTTGAAGTAGACATCTCAAGGTCTGAAGTCTCTAGATGATATTCTGATCTTTATTTTGCTTTCTTGGGTTAGAGGTCAAGACTTCTAATATCTATTATTTGTTAAAACATCTTAACACTTTAATATATTTTGAAAAATTGCAATGGTGTCTTATATTAGCAAGCATTAAGAACTTCAGTACAAACCTCCAAATCTGTACCTCTTCTGTTCCTGTTATTTTTATGATGCTAATGTTGGGAACACACACTGTTCCCCGCATTTTGGAAAAGCTTACCAGAAACATACATGACAATGATCCCTTGTGTGATCTGAAAGTATCTAGCTGCAACCAGAGCTATCCAAGTTTCTTTAGTTTGATGGCCATTGCCAACAGAGAAGTTGTGCTTTGAAATAATAGGTCTATGCCAGTATCCATTTAATAGATGTTTGGTGATGTATCTGTTATGTAAAATTGTCAGGTGGGTGCTGTGTCTGAGGCCAAGTGTCAGGTGTTGGGGATCTGCAGCAGGTAAGTGGAGGTTGTGTGTGTCAGGGTGCAACTATACACAGTCTCACATTCAACTCCTGTCTTCCTCGCTTCCTGATTTTGCCAACATTTTTATCCTCTTAATCTTAATGCAAACTAGAAGAATTAATTTCTACTTTTACAGGACTGTTATATTGACAACAATATACATTCACGAAAAATGAGCTCTCTGTGAATTGTTACAAAATTCTTGCCTTCCAAGATCTCTCCATTTTATTTTAATTATTATTTAGATATAGCCCCTGCCCTGTCTATTTGAGGTTACAGGTATAGTAGCGAATATGTAGACTGTATATGCAGATGACAGAAGGAAAAGATGGGGTCTGTAACAAAACAGCCTTAGTTACAAGGACTGAGTTAAAAGTGTTCAGGATTTTACTGTTCTCCGGCATATTCTTGTAGACACACCTCACTTAATGGTCACAGCAACCCTTTGGGGTAGGTACTATTAACTATTTCCATTTTACAGATGAGCAACCCAAGGAACAGGAGGTTCAAGTTACTCCCTCTAAGGCACTAAAAGTAGGTTTTAGATTTAGGTATTCCGGTGTCAGAGCCCACATTTCTTTTTCTTTCTTTCTTCCTTTCTTTCTTTCTTTCTTTCTCTCTCTCTCTCTCTCTCTCTCTCTCTCTCTCTCTCTCTCTTTCTTTCCTTCCTTCCTTCCTTCTTTCCTTCCTTCCTTCCTTCCTTCCTAGATATTTTCTTTATTTGCATTTCAAATGTTATCCCTTTTCCTAGTTTTCCCTCCAAAAATCCCCTATCCTCTCCCCTCTCCCCCTGCTCCCCAACCCACCCACTCCCATTCTTGGTCCTGGCATTCCCCTATACTGGGGCATAGAACCTTCACAGGACCTAGGGCCTCTCCTCCCATTGATGACCAACTAGGTCATCCTCTGCTACATATATAGTTAGAGCCACAAGTTCCACCATGTGTTTTCTTTGATTGGTAGTATAGTTCCAAGGAGCTCTAGGGGTACTGGTTAGTACATATTGATGTTCCTCCTATGGGGCTTCAGTCCCCTCCAGCTCCTTGGGTATTTCTCTAGCTCCTTCACTGGGGACCTTGTGCTCCATCCAATGGATGACTCTGAGCATCCACTTCTGTATTTGACAGGCACTGGCAGAGCCTCACAGGAGACAGCTATATCAGGCTCCTGTCAGCAGACTCTAGTTGGCATCTGCCTAGTGACTGGGTTTGGTGGTTGTTTATGGGGTGGATCCCCAAGTGGGGCAGTCTCTGGATGGCCATTCCTTCAGGTGGAGTCCACATTTCTAATCACTCATAGTTTCTTCTGTTTGATTTTGTTTTCAAAGCTTCATTTATACCAGGTAGACACTATCACCATTCTTGAGAAAATTATACAAGTCAAGGGAAATTCAGGAAAAAGTCAAACAGAGGAATAGGTATAAAATTTGGAAGAAACTCTAGCTCCATCATTTCTGCTCACCAAGATTTAGGTAGACTGCTTTCTGTTGTCCTAGGCCAGACCACATGGGCAGAATCTTCATGTCTGTAGCCATTTCCCAAGGAGGTTCAGCCAAGCTCTTCTCTTGTGGGCTGTTTAGTTTATGGAATTTCTTCTAGGTTAAAATATCTTAAATAAGTTCAATTTCCCCATTCTTTGGGGAGCATAAGTTGCAACTTTTCATTCACTTGGTTGAGTCTCTGATGAACCTTGAATTTGTAGAGGGATCATCCTGCATCACCAGCACTTTCCACTAGAGGGCACTGTGTTAGACGTCTTTGTAGGCTAGTAAGAGATACTGTTCTATTGAAAGTATACTTTGGAACTTCACATAAAACCAGAGACACTGAAACTTATAGAGGAGAAAGTGGGGGAAAGCCTCGAAGATATGGGCACAGGGGAAAAATTCCTGAATAGAACAGCAATGGTTTGTGCTGTAAGATCGAGGATTGACAAATGGGACCTCATGAAACTGCAAAGCTTCTGCAAGGCTAAAGACACCATCAATAAGACAAAAAAACCACCAACAGATTGGGAAAGGATCTTCACCTATCTTAAATCAGATAGGGGACTAATATCCAATATATATAAAGAACTCAAGAGGGTGGACTCCAGAAAATCAAATAACCCCATTAAAAAATGGGGCTCAGAGCTAAACAAAGAATTCTCACCTGAGGAATACCGAATGGCTGAGAAACACCTGAGAAAATGTTCAACATCCTTAATCATCAGAGAAATGCAAATCAAAACAACCCTAAGATTCCATCTCACACCAGTCAGAATGGCTAAGATAAAAAATTCAGGTGACAGCAGATGCTGGCGAGGAGATGTGGAGAAAGAGGAACACTCCTCCATTGTTGGTGGGATTGCAAGCTTGTACAACCACTCTGGAAATCAGTCTGGTGGTTCCTCAGAAAATTGGACATAGTACTACCGGAGGATTCCACAATACCTCTCCTGGGCATATATCCAGAAGATGTCCCAACCGGTAAGAAGGACACATGCTCCACTATGTTCATAGCAGCCTTATTTATAATAGCCAGAAGCTGGAAAGAACCCAGATGCCCCTCAACAGAGGAATGGATACAAAAAATGTGGTACATTTACACAATGGAGTACTACTCAGCTATTAAAAGGAACAAATTTATGAAATTCCTAGGCAAATGGTTGGACCTGGAGGGCATCACCCTGAGTGAGGTAACACAATCACAAAAGAACTCAAATGATATGTACTCACTAATAAGTGGATATTAGCCCAGAAACTTAGTATACCCGAGATATAAGAGACAATTTGTAAAACACATGAAACTGAAGAAGAACGAAGACCAAAGTGTGGACACTTTGCCCCTTCTTAGAATTGGAAACAATCACCCATGGAAGGAGTTACAGAGACAAAGTTTGGAGCTGAGATAAAAGGATGGACCATCTAGAGACTGCCATATCCAGGGATCCATCCCATAATTAGCCTCCAAACGATGACACCATTGCATACACTAGCAAGCGTTTGCTGAAAGAACCCTGATATAGCTGTCTCTTGTGAGACTAGGCCGGGGCCTAGAAAACACAGAAGTGGATGCTCACAGTCAGCTATTAGATGGATCACAGGGCCCCTAATGGAGGAGCTAGAGAAAGTATCCAAGGAGCTAAAGAGATCTGCAACCCTGTAGGTGCAACAACATTATGAACTAACCAGTACCCCGGAGCTCTTGACTCTAGCTGCATATGTATCAAAAGATGGCCTAGTTGGCCATCAGTGGAAAGAGAGGCCCATTGGACACGCAAACTTTATATGCCAGGGCCAAAAAATGGGAATGGGTGGGTAGGGAAGTAGGGGGGAGGGTATGGAGGACTTTTGGGATAGCATTGGAAATGTAATTGAGGAAAATACGTAATAAAAATGTTTATAAAAAAAAAAGAAAGTATACTTTGGTACTGGACTCAGCAGGTAAGAGCACTGACTGCTCTTCCTTAGGTCCTGAGTTCAATTCCCAGCAACCACATGGTGGCTCACAATCATCTGTACAGCTAGAGTGCACTCATATACATAAAACTAAATAAATACATCTTTAAAAAAGGAGTGAGCCAACTGTGTTTGTTTCCTTTGAAAGAGAGAAAGAAAGAGAGAAGGAAAGAGAGAAAGAAAGAGAGAAAAAAGAGAGAAAGAAAGAGAGAAAGAGAGAAAGAAAGAAAGAAAGAGAGAAAGAAAGAAAGAGAGAAAGAAAGAGAGAAAGAAAGAGAGAAAGAAAGAAAGAAAGAGAGAAGGAAAGAGAGAAAGAAAGAGAGAAAGAAAGAGAGAAAGAAAGAGAGAAAGAAAGAGAAAGAAAGAAAGAGAAAGAAAGAGAGAAAGAAAGAGAGAAGGAAAGAGAGAAGGAAAGAGAGAAGGAAAGAGAGAAGGAAAGAGAGAAGGAAAGAGAGAAGGAAAGAGAGAAAGAAAGAGAGAAAGAAAGAGAGAAAGAGAAAGAGAGAAAGAGAGAAAGAAAGAGAGAAAGAAAGAGAGAAAGAAAGAGAGAAAGAAAGAAAGAAAGAGAGAAAGAAAGAGAGAGAGAGAGAAAGAAAGAAAGAAAGAAAGAAAGAAAGAAAGAAAGAAAGAGAGAAAGAAAGAAAGAAGTATACTTTGATTTTTATGGACCTATTGGTCACAATTTAGATAATTTAGAAAGACTAAAATGGGGAAATTGTTGGGATGCAGACAAATGGCTGAGGTTCATATTTTACATACCAAAGTGGACCTGGCCTTCAGGTTCTCACAGCATCCTCAGTTATCAGGCATGACTAGCACACTTCCCTCTCTGCCCTGGACTTTCAGCCCACTCAAGAAGCTCTCCTTTTATAATCCAGCCATTTTGGTCTCCCTCTCTCTTGCTCTCTCCCCTTCTGCATCTTCTCCCACTTCTCCCCCACCCCCATGAATGCATACTTTCATTCTCTTCCCTCTCCCCATGGCACTTTTCCTGGCCTTGCTCTTTGGGTTCAGTGAACCTGCTCGAGTGGAGCTTCCCAATAAACCTGCCTTTATATACTTTAGTTTGGCTTGAATTGAATCATTCACTAGTGGAGAATAACTTATCCAAAACAGTATAACTATAATTTTTTTTCCCAAAAGAATCTGAGAACTGAGTCCTAAAAAGGGTGAATAGCATATATCTTCATATATCATAAGGTTCCTAGAAAAGAATGTAGGCTGCTCCTGAGCCTATAGACCAACTTAAGAATTCCCCCCCCAAAACCAACCAACCAAAAAATCAAAACAAACAAACAAACAAAAAACCCCAAAAGCCGGCAGTGGTGGCACATGCCTTTAATCCCAGCAGTGGGAGGCAGAGGCAGGTGGATTTCTGAGTTCGAGGCCAGCCTGCTCTACAAAGTGAGTTCCAGGACAGCCAGGGCTATACAGAGAAACCCTGTCTCAAAAAAACAAAACAAAACAAAACAAAACAAAACAAAACAAAACAAAAAAAGAGATATTAAAGAAAAAACAAAGAAACAAACAAACAAAACAAAAAAAAGAGATAGGAGTCTCATGTAACCCAGGCTGGCTTTGAACTGGTTGTGTAGTGGAAGCTGGCCTTGAACCTTCTTCCTTCTTCTTGCCTTTGCCTCTTTGGTGCTGCAATTATAAGCATATATCACCATGCCTGGCTACAGCTGGCCACTTAGTTGATCTGTTGGAAAGTCTTCCCCTGCAAATACCATTACATTAAGCCTATAGCTAATCTTTACATCTATATGATTAACGTTTACTGTGATGTGGTTCTCCTATGTCCATTGGTTTCTATGTATCTTTACTTTCAATGCATGCCTTCTTTTAAGCTGGCTGGTCACTTTGAATTCTAGTCAACAGCACTTATTACTCTCGCATAGGCTACAATGTATTATGTTGGGTGGCAGCAAATACAATTGGAAATTACTAAATAATTGCTTCTTCTGTAAGTCAAAATGAAATGAGTTAAAGTGAAAGAAGGACCAACATGTATTGGGAATTGGTTCTAATGCTTCATCTTTTTTGGTTCCCAAAAGCCTTGCATTCAGATGCTGGACCCCTGCATCGAGTGGCAATGAAGAATTGCTATACAGCTAATGGCTGGGCAGGGAGACAGAGGTGGGACTTTTAGGTTGCACAGGCAAGGGGGAGGAGAGAGAGAGAGAGAGAGAGAGAGAGAGAGAGAGAGAGAGAGAGAGAGAGAGAGAGAGAGAGAGAGAGAGAGAGAGAGAGAGAGAGAGAGAGAAGAAGAAGAAGAAGAAGAAGAAGAAGAAGAAGAAGAAGAAGAAGAAGAAGAAGAAGAAGAAGAAGAAGGAAGAAGAAGAAGGAGGAGGAGGAGGAGGACGACGACGACGACGACGACGACGACGAAGACGAGAGAATCGCCATGACTCAGAGGGAGAGGGATCAGATAAGAGCTGCATGAGAAAAATCATCCTGCACTATAGGTGGAAAGGGAAAGTAGTCCTATTGGGGTGTGTGTGTGTGTGTGTATGTCTTTCATTCATGGGGTGGGGTTTGAGCAAGAGAGGAAGAGAAGGGAAGGCTAAGAGGACCAAGAGAGTGAGAGGAACCAAGATAGGGCATGGACAAAATGGCTGGGTTAATAGGAATCAGAAGCTGAGGGAAGGGAAATTCTTGGTATGAGAGGGTTAGAAGAGGGTGCTGGGGTGAGGAGAGCAGACAGGAGCTGCATGTGCTAAGTGAGCCTGTGCTATTTGATATGATAGTAGATGTCCCAGTTAGCCCTTTGCCCCTGGTTTCTTTGGGACCTGACAGGTATCAATAGATTATGAAAACAGAATGAATACAGTTCTGGGCATGATCTGTATTCATGTTCATGGGCATTTAGGATTTCCCTGGTGAGGACTGTTAACATAAAAGACAAACATGTCCTTGAATGATCACATGCTGCCCTGTCCAGCTAGAGGATTCTTCTTCATGGCTTGCCAACTGATATTGACTTTGTGAGGATGTCGGAGTGAAGGAACTCAACCTTAGATTGAACCCTATGCTTCTCAGATCTAAAACACAGGAACTGGAATGAACCTGGTTACACCATCTGCACCGTCAGCTCCCAAGTTCCCTCTTAGGAATGCAAATGACTCTGCATTCTTCAAGATCTCTTATTTTGATGGCTCAGTCCCAACCACTTCCCTCAAAGTGTCAAAAATGGAGCTGGCCAATTCTCTTTTGGAGAGTGAGGCTCTTGGGCAATGTGTGTCTTCCTGCTGACTAAAGTAAAACATAGGGACAGAAAGCTTGGCCAGAAAGGAAATCCTGTGAGGCTGCTCAAGATCTCTAGCACTGTAGTCTGCTCAGAAAGAGCATATTTTCGTGCCACAGTAAGAGAATGTATCTACCTGGCTTAGGGCCACAGCCCACAGCTTTCCAAGTAGCATGGCCATCTATATTTGGGCTAAGAGTGGCAGTTGTGTCCTCCTTGGTGGTTCCTGAACTGAGGAATGGGTAGGGGTTGCCATGTAGCCTACACTTGGCTAGCCATGCCATGCATTCAAGTCAGGGATAACATATACCCTAAAGATGCCACTTCCTGCCATTCCTAAGTTGCTTAAGGTACTGTAGCGACTGGTGGTGGAGGCCTTGCATCAGGGTTCCTTACACAAGCTGAATCTGCACAGAACATCTAGCTGGTATGTCATGGCGTGTTACAGGTATTCACAATATTGATTGATTTCTTCCCACAACTCTTGGACAGTGATGTTACATATTGACATGAGAATCTTCCATCTATCGTCAGTCTTCTATAGACACGAACAGCCTTCATGATTTCATCCTTTGTGTCAAAGCTCAATGTTTGGACAAAAAGTATTCGAAAGGATTTGATGACTTAGGGAGTGTGTTCATAAGCCCACATGGGTACAAGGAATGTCCAGCAACAGATGGTCTCCTGCTCTGCTTGTAACTCAGTTTCCAGAGGGAGAGTGCTGCATGCTCACCTAGACAACAATTTCATTACCCAAAGCCTTAGGCAGACTTCTGTCCTTCATGTTGGTTTCCCTCATCTGTGTAAGAGAGGGAAATACGAAGATATGTTAGCTGAAATGTGCAGCTGGGGAATGCTGTACAAGGAGCGTCAGGAAAATGGCACATGGTGATGTACATGTGAGTTAGAAAGGCCATTTCTTTTGATGAGTTCTTTACCTTTGCTCCAGCAACCTCATTTGGGAGCCCCAGGGTACTTCTTAGCTCAGAAGATACATAGAAAGGAATAAGGGTGTTTGACATTGGTTTTGATTGTTAGACTTCAATCAACATCCAGGATGCAGTATTTGTTTCTACTTCACCCTTAGCTCTTTCTCATCTCCACATTGAGTCAAATGACTGCTGGGGACTAGTCACTACTAGTGTCTCACATAATCTAGTACTTAGGATGCTGTGAACAACTTTCCCATTGGCTCGAGGAGACTTGGGCTTTTAATTAAATACTGATGGATGGGATAGAGCAGGTGGATAGAACACAAGGGAAAGGAGAGATTAAAAGGCCACACAGGATTTACCTTCTCAGAAAGCTGTACTGAGGAATAAATGGTGGTCACCGGATCTTCCTTACAGGACAGCATCTGGAAAAGAGATTCTTTCTCCTCAGCCAGAGTGCAGAAGAGGAAACCCTGAGAGTCACTCTTCCTAATTCCAGTGTCTCCATCACACATTCCTGATATAACTTTACTGTGCAGCCTTCTTTTCAGGCATCAGCTCTTGTTCCGTCCAACTTTGGATTAGGCTAAGGTGATGATAAAGACAAATGGGTGGTAGTTGGACATAGCTTTGTAGCAAAAGGCCTCTAGGAGCTAAGAGAACTTGGGTGTTTAGTTTTCTATGAGTCAAGTGAATCTCTAACTCATCCCCATCAGTTCCAGTGCAGTGTCAGAGTAAAACCTGAGTGTCTCCCTTCAGTCCTTGCACTCCAAGGAAGCAGGCTTGTGTAGACACAGAAGATGATCTTTGGTGGATATGACCCAGAGGAAAGCAGATGAAAGGCAGAAGGTGTGGGACAGAGTGGTTAAGAATCTGAGAAAACGAGGTGCTGCTAGACCACCTGGTGTAGTTCAGGGCTGTCCATCTTTCATTCTGTGTCTTTGGGACAATGTTAGCAATGATGTTGCCCTGTTGGTGACCCCATAGCGTTTCTTATCTCACAATAAGGGCTCTTTCATTGTTCCATCTCTCGAGGGAGTTCTTCTTAGACACAAACCATTTCTAACCCACAGCTCGGCCTGCATGTGAAGCTCAGGTTCTTGTACCCTGGGCACTGTTATAAGGAGACAGTATACTATGCTTTGTTTTCATGGGGATCAATTCCTTAGCATGGTGTTTCTTTGTTGGTCTATCCAAATTCTCGGCTGTACACTCTTTCTTTTTTTTTTTTTTTTTTTTTTTTTTTTTTTTTAATATTTTTATTACATAATTTCCTCAATTACATTTCCAATACTATCCCAAAAGTCCCCCATAGCGCCCCCCACTTCCCTACCCACCCATTCCCATTCTTTTGGCCCTGGCATTCCCCTATATTGGGGCATATAAAGTTTGCAAGTCCAATGGGCCTCTCTTTCCATTGATGGCCGACTAGGCCATCTTTCGATACATATGCAGCTAGAGACAAGAGCTCCAGGGTTCCGGTTAGTACATCATGTTGTTCCAACAATAGGGTTGCAGATCCCTTTAGCTCCTTGGGTACTTTCTCTAGCTTCTCCATTGGGAGCCCTGTGATACATCCAATAGCTGACTGTGAACATCCACTCCTGTGTTTGCTAGGCCCCGGCATCGTCTCACAAGAGACAGCTATATTTGGGTCCTTTCAGCAAGATCTTGCTAGTGTATGCAATGGTGTCAGCGTTTAGAAGCTGATTATGGGACGGATCCCTGGATACAGCAGTCTCTAAATGGTCCATCCTTTCATCACAGCTACGAACTTTGTCTCTGTAGCTCCTTCCCTGGGTGTTTTGTTCCCAATTCTAAGAAGGTGCACAGTGTCCACACTTTGGTCTTCATTCTTCTTGAGTTTCATGCGTTTAGCAAATTGTATCTTATATCTTGGGTATCCTAAGTTTTGGGCTAATATCCACTTATCAATGAATACATATTGTGTGAGTTCTTTTGTGATTGTGTTACTTCACTCAGGATGATGCCCTCCAGGTCCATCCATTTGGCTAGGAATTTCATAAATTCATTCTTTTTAATAGCTGAGTAGTACTCCATTGTGTAAATGTACCATAATTTCTGTATCCATTCCTCTGTTGAGGGACATCTGGGTTCTTTCCAGCTTCTGGCTATTATAAATAGGGCTGCTATGAACATAGTGGAGCATGTGTCCTTTTTACCGGTTGGGACATCTTCTGGATATATGCCCAGGAGAGGTATTGCTGGATCCTCCGGTAGTACTATGTCCAATTTTCTGAGGAACCGCCAGACTGATTTCCAGAGTGGTTGTACAAGCTTGCAATCCCACCAACAATGGAGGAGTGTTCCTCTTTCTCCACATCCTCGCCAGCATCTGCTGTCACCTGAATTTTTGATCTTAGCCATTCTGACTGGTGTGAGGTGGAATCTCAGGGTTGTTTTGATTTGCATTTCCCTGATGATTAAGGATGTTGAACATTTTTTCAGGTGCTTCTCTGCCATTCGGTATTCCTCAGGTGAGAATTCTTTGTTCAGTTCTGAGCCCCATTTTTTAATGGGGTTATTTGACTTTCTGGAGTCCACCTTCTTGAGTTCTTTATATATATTGGATATTAGTCCCTTATCTGATTTAGGATAGGTGAAGATCCTTTCCCAATCTGTTGGTGGCACTCTTTCTATACAATGGCCATCAGAGGGTAATTGTTGCCCAAGCCTCCTATTCTAGTGGTCTGAGTGGTAGGGTGTATGTATGAATAGCATCAGCTTACCTTGGACTGAGGGATTTCATCATAGATTCTGGACTCTGTGGGTTGAGCATTTCTTGAAACTACAGCATATACTGTTTTCTTTGAGACATCATCTGCTACAAATAAACATAGAACCACAGTCTGTGAAAGGTAGATGGGTTTTTAGAGACTGCCTAGTCATATTTTATCTTTCTGTGATAAAGAAATAAAATCCACAGGTTAAATGGCCCCTACCCTGTGGAAAAGGATGTTTGTATACTCAGGTGCTCCTTCCATCCGAAGGATTACAGGTGTGATAGGGCACATCTTATTCAAATCTCACCTGAAGCACATTGGGAATTCTTTTTTATTCCTGAGGCCCAGTTTAACATAAAGAGAATCTTCCTAGACCCTGTATGAAATTCAAAGATATCTCTGGAGTTGATGACCTTGCATGGTTAGATTTTCCCTGTCAGGGTTTTAGTTTAATTTGATTGATTCTAGTTATACTTGGTACTTTATCATCCTGGTACATACCTGACTATAACCACAAACATTCACGTAGCTGTTAAGTATTTGTTAAGCGCCTACTTTGTGCCAGGTTCCATACGAGGTCCCAGAAAAACAAAGAAAGGATATATAGATCTTTGCTTTAAATTTTTTTGAGCTAAATGAGGTATTAATCTTAAAACATGCTTTTACTATAGTATTAACACAAGATTTTAGGGTCAAGTTGCAAAGTGATAGCCAGAATTTTGTGCCTTTTTTGGGGGGGGGTTGAGACAGGGTTTTTCTGTGTAGCCCTGACTGTCCTGAAACTTACTCTGTAGACCAGGCTGGCCTGGAACTCAGAAATCCACCTATTTCTGCGTCCCAAGTGCTGGGATTAAAGGCGTGCACACCACTGCCCGGCTTGTGCCTTCTTATAGGACACAAAACCATCTACAAATAATGGATCTAAACCAAGATCATCATAGACTTCAGCAATTCAGAGCTAGTCTTGTCTAAGTCTTTGCCCAGATTTGGGCACCCACTTAGGAACCCAAAGTGCTCTCAATTTTATTTGTGGTTGCAAAGACTAGTGTGTCTCCATCTCTCAGTCTCTCTCTCTCTCTCTCTCTCTCTCTCTCTCTCTCTCTCTCTCTCTCTCTCTTTCTTTCATTCTCACTCTATCTCTATTTCTCTATCTTGTTTGCTCATGAGAGGAAGACAGATGTTTCCTTGAATGAACTTGGAGATCACACCTGAAGGACTATAATATTTTCCATTTGTGAGTGTTCTTGACTTATGATGCATGTCACAAGCCCTGTCCCATAGAATGCAACTCTCAATAGATACTCAGCCCTGCCAATTACACAAAGGAGTTAACATTTACCTAGTACTGTGTACCAGGCTGGCTACTGCATCTGTATAATCTACTTAATAACTATATGCAGTAAGCCTTAATATTATAGATATCTTATAGCTGAGAGAAACGAAATCTTACAGTGCTAAAATAACTGGCCAAATAACAGTCAAAATGGAACTTCATCTCTACATACATGTATTGTGTCACAACAATGAGAAAAGTAATGAATACACCAAGGGTATATTTTGTAGGATATGAGGAGAGTGGAAGAGAACAGGCCACCCTATAGTTTGTAAGAATGAAGGACTGCCTCAGTATTAAAGTGTAGTGCAGTTGGCGGCAGCAGCTCGTCCAGGGTGAATCTGCAAATATAGTGAGGTCATTCTCTTTCCTCTCCTCTCTCATGCCTGTTCCCCCTCCACCCAATCATTGCTGCTGCTCTCTCTCCAGAGCAGCTGAGAGCAGAGTGAGTGGTCAATGGTGGCTTTGCCTATGATTTTTCTGGCTCCTGGCAATACTTTCTGATCCAAGAGAACCATAAGTTACCTAGTTTTATCCTGGGTGGTGAGTCCTTTCCTTTCTCTTGTGACCAATCCACAGTAAGTATGAGATTGTAAAATTGACTTTCAATGTTGGTTTGGCTTCACCAGCTGCATAGGTTTGACTCCTGAGTAAAACTGGATTTAACCTCCATGCATCTGGAGAGTCTCTGTGCTCTTATGCTTTTGGTTGTAAGCCTAGACATTATAAGGTTGAGCCACCATCTCTCTAGCTTGAGAGTCTCTATTCTTAAGCAACACCTTTTCTTACAAGCATATCTCCATTGAGCCAGTGTAGTGTGATCAGGTCTTGCCTTTGATACACGAGTTCTGATGCTTCCCCAAGTGGTGCATTGTAGGTAAAAACTTCACCTCTTGTAGGACCTACTTGATGGGTCTCATGTCCATTATTCCCTTTGACCTAGTCCTGGGATGCATTCTGAAGAAGTGGTTCAAATTTGAAGTCCAAATTATCAAAAGAAAACCTCCTAGTTTTACTTTGTGGTAAAACTTGACCCCTATATCTAGTCCTAGATCAAGAACATTAATCATCTCAGGGCTCATTGAACGATAAAACTGGGTCTTAAAACTAGGTCTCTTTTGTCATAATTTAGATAAGGACATCGGTCTTTTATATTTATGCCTTTATGGCCTCATCACAGTGCCTCATGCTACAACAGGGATGTTGTATGTGCATTTCTAGTTTATCTCAAACTGGCCCATCTCCTCTAATCTCAACCATTTACCATTTTAGAGGTGGTGGGACCTGGAAGAATGGAGCCTTAATATCAGGCAGACTTATGAAATAGCCAACTTTATTCAGAGCATCAGACAATTTATACTCTGAGAATTAAGTAGATTCTCTTGAGTAAAGTGTACAGTGATAAGGACAAGCCACATGTAGCAAAACATGTTTTTTTCCCCCTCGAGGAGACATATAAACAAGTAACAATATGCAGTTGTAATGAATAAGATGAAGTAAACTCAGTCCCATCTGATCACCTGGGAGGAGCACAAAAGCACATTCCAAGGACAATTCCATGTTTGAAGAAACTGAGGTCACAATCGATTGTTTTGTTTTCTTGGAATTTTCTCACAAACACTGAGAATTCTTCTTGCATAACTCCATTCTTGGACTGTGTTCCAAAGCTCAACCTTAGACAACATCGATCACCCTTCCTTTGCTGCACTCAAGCCCTTGCTCCCCAACCATCCCTAGCAACTCTGCTTCTTCCTCTGCTTTAAGTTTTAATCCCCCCCTTTTCCCTCCCTACACATGGAGCTCTCTCCAACCACAGCCTTTCCTTACCCAGGTCTGCTCTCTCACACATGAGAGTACTTAAGAACTTCAGGTAGGAACTCAAAGATCAACAAAAATCCTTTCTCCTTTAGAGAACATCCTTCCCCTTCACAAAGTGGCTAGGAGGGAGACCTTTGCACCAGTTGGATACACATGTACATCAAGCCTCTCTAGATATTATTCAAAATTATTAAAAAGCAGAGCAGAGATCCTAGAGAATGAGATTCCTCACTTTGTGAGACACAGTTCTCCTGGTTCTTAATAACCAGGATTGATAGACAGATATAGATAGATAGGCAGACACACAGATAGTGTATATGTATATGTATATGTATATGTATATGTATATGTATATGTATATGTATATACACACACACATATATACCTACATACATATACATATAGATACATAACCTTGTATATAAAACAGATAGTAGATAGACACATACATACATATGTACGTACATACATACATACATACATAAGTACATAACTAGATTAGTTAAATAGAGCAAGGCAGCCTCTGAGAGATGATTCCTTTGGTAGAGCACATGGGCCTGAGTTTCCCAGCTAATGCCTCTCCTGGAAGAGCTCACCAACATAACTCTCATTCTCCCTGGCTCTTATTTATTTAGTCTCCTGGTATAATTATTTTTCAGATTAGAAGTCAGTAAACTTCATAAGGTATTGTCTGTCTCAAGAGTATCAGCCATTACCATTAAGGTTGGCATCTGACTTCACCATGAGAACTTCTCAGCCAATGAGTGATGAATTTGTCCTTAAACTTTTTGCCATTTCCTTCTCTAAAATACTACATTAGCCCCCGCCGCTTTTTTACCTTATGACATATGGATCTATGACCATATGACTGATCAGAAATTCCACCCAGTGCCCCTTATCTGAAGAAGCTCTGAAGAAGCTCCAGGAGAATGAGAGAGAGAGAGAGAGAGAGAGAGAGAGAGAGAGAGAGAGAGAGAGAGAGAGAGAGAGAGAGGAATTTCTTTCCTTGTCAATGATTTGAGCTTGTTGATTTATGTGGTGAGGGGTAAACCAGAGCTGGAGAGACAGTGCAGCTGTTTAAGACCCTCCTGAGGAGGACATGAGTGTGGTCCTCAGTCCCCACAACACTGGGTGACTCACAACTGCCTGAAACTCTAGCTTCAGGGGAACTGAAGCCTTTTTTTCTGGTCATTCCAGGCATATGGGTGTGCATATGTGCATATTTTTATTAAAAAAGTAAATATTTAAAAGTAAAAATGTAGAGATAAAAAAGTTGCCTCCCTCAAATACAGAAATTCTTACCCTTAAATAATTAGATCCTGATCACTTGGGGCTTGACCCCAGTGACTTATGATATCATATTATTAGTTCAAATGTCTAGTATCAAGAAAGATAGCTTACACTGTTGAATTTACTACTTAACAAGATAGTGAAATGCCCAGATATGACCTTATACAAATGTTATGCAAGAAAAGACCAAATAATTTCCTTTAATTGTTAGAAAAGAATCTTATTTTTCATGGGGTATTCTCTCTCTGAGAGTACCTGCTGCATCTTTATATTGCAACATTTTTTCTTTATTAATTTTTTTTTGCATTTATTCTAGACTGGTAAATACTTTTACCTTGGCTCCTTTGGCTTGCTACCACAGTTCCCAAAATGATCCTCTCCACTCCACTCTGGGGAAATAAATAACCTCACTTCTTAGAAGAAAGAAGACACATTCTCACATTTTACCTTCCAGGACAATCCTGTCTCGCCTTCTCTTGTACAAATGGAACAGGAATGCCAACATCGGAATGAGAATAAGCAGAAAGAGCATGGCCAATCCTCCTGGCAACACAGCATGGCGAGGATGGAAGCTTGGAGTGTCTGGAAACAGAAACTGTAGTGAGTATTGGCTATCAGGAGACAGGCCCAAGATTCTGTGCACATTTGTCCACACTCAGGTCAAAATGGGTTGCCTTTTGGAGAGTGCCAAAGCTCTTCAATTTACTACCTGAATCCAAGAGTCAAACAGGGGATCCACAAAAATACCAGGGAATGCTTACCCTTCATAGAGAAAGCTTTGGTCTTTCCCCCAGGAGGCTGCCTGGGTGAAGATACACCCAGTGTTAGTCTCACCATAAAGGAAGCACATACATGTGAAGATTAGCCAGAGGTTAAGCCTTGGAGCGTCCCAAAGTGATTTCTGAGACTTTCCAGAAGGGAGCGAAGGAGCTGGTTACCTGTACATGGCTGCTGGACAGTGACAGAGTCAGAATTGTTGCTGACAGGGTTCTGGGCTGTACATGTGTAGGTTAGTTTTTGGTCCATGGGGGAGTGGACGATTTGAAGGACATTGCTTTTCTCTCCAGAGGGACTCCAGCTATATGTGACATCCTTTTCTTCCTTTTCCACAGAACATGTCAGTGTGATATTACAGGTATTGTTCAAAGATGATATCAAACTCTGTGTAATTTTTGGTGTTTTAAGTCGACCTATAAGGGGAAAACATATGAGCCTACAGTGAGCTGAAACCAGCAACTAAAAGCTTGTGACAATCAGTTGTTAGCGTTTCAGAAGTTTGTATAATAGATGTTAAACACAACATTAATTAAGTCATGAAAACAAATAAATTATATTAAAATTATTTTTGATATTTTATTATACTATATGGTACTGGTAGTGATACACACACATACACACATAATCATCCATGTAATGGTGAGTGATTGCATACTTTCAACCTTATGGATCTTAAAATTAGCCACAGCAGAAGGTTGTCTTTTTTTTAAAGAGTCGTTTTCCTATATTGGTTTATTTTACCGTCATTCACATTAAGTAATCAAGGGCTTTTTTCTTTGCTGAGATTACAATAAGTCATGAAATTACATCATTTCTCCTTTTCCTCCCTCCAAACCTTTCCACACAGGCTTCCTTTTTCAAACTGATGGCCTTTTTCCCATTAATTGTTGTTGGACACACACACACACATTCTTATACACATATTTTTTCATTTTTCCATTTTATTGAAAATGGATTATTTTTTCATACAGTATATCCTGAGACAAAAAGGGAGTGAATCTAGAGGACAGGGGAGGGAAGGGGGAGGAAGGAGCTGAAAGGAGTAGAGAGAGGAACCTCATCATGGCAGAAATTCTTACACCACGTCCATTTGGAGATGTTGTAAGTTTGAGCTTGATTTATTCTTTTGGTCATTGAGGCTCTACACTTGTGCAAGCAATGGAGGGAAGGTTTCTGAAACAGATGAAACTGAAGAGTGTAGCCACGTTTGTAGCCACTACACTGTGAGTATAGAGCAAAATCTTGTACTGATCCAGAATCTGTAAAAAATGACTTTGCCTCAGTAAGGAAGCTGTTCATTCATGAGAGTGAATGCCAGGAATCCATGCATTCAGGAGAGTGATGCAGAAAGATTATGAATTTAAGGCCAGCCTGGGATACCTACTGAAAGCATTCAAAAACCAAAAGAGACTTCATCTATAAATTACAAGCATCAAAGGTGTGGTGGTTTGAATTAAAATGGCTCCTACAGGTCATAGGGTTTGAATGGTTAGTCACCAGGATGTAGAACCGTGGGAAATGATTAGCATTAGGAGGTGTGGCTGTGTTGGAGGAAATGTGACACTGGAGGTGGGCTTAGAGGTTTCAAAACGCCCAAAGTAAGCCCAGAATTTCTCTCTGATTCTTGGCCTGCAGAGCAGGATGTAGCACTCAGCTATTGCTCCAGTCAAAGAAACAACAGTCTGTAAGTCATTCTACTAAATCCTCTGCTACACAGAGAGATCCATTCTATAAACTTAGTTATTCTAGACTCTAGAGTCCAGAGAACCCTGACTAATAAAGATTTTGGTACCAGAAGTGGATCTTGAGCAACCAAAGTATAAGAATCAATCTTTTAAGTATCTGGAATTTTCTACTTAGCCAACATCTATAAGTACTTAAGCCTCTTTAGTTATTGAAGCCTCCTCTTGGAGCTTAGCATGTACTAAATGCCAATGGCATTAACTATGAATGTAAGGAGACAAATACATTAGATTATTCTAATTCTCCAATTGTGATTGGCAATGGATATGGTGACTCTCTCTATAAAAATTTGACAGTTTGTGGAAAATTGAGGAAACTGATGGTGCTGGTTGGGTTCTCTTAGCATCTCTGGATAAACTGACAAAGGAGAAGGAATGAGATCTGTGATAAAATTAACCAGCTTCCAGCATCTCAGAATATAGTGAAGGGCAACAATGAACTGAGTCATAAAGTTGACCAGCTTCAGATGAACATGAACAGTCTGAAGGTTGATAGTGTGCCCTGCAAGAGAATCTCCTCTCCAGCAGCCAAAGAGCTCAAGTTGTGGAAAATCGAACCAAAGGTGTCATTATAAGGTGGCTGAAGGTTAGCAAAAATTCAGGTTGCAGCCTTGAAGAGTGTACTCCGTCTTGTTCATTATTTGGAGACTGCAGTAGGATCATCTTCACATAGCTTAAGAAGTTTCCACTGCGGTCGGTTTCTACACCACTCCTCAAAGGCCCTGCAGCTCTAGCTGATTCTCCACTAATTCTTTCAACCACATCTCCCCTCCTCTGCCACGTCTCATTCCATTCGCCTCAACTCTCAGTCCACCCACAAAATTTATACTATTTCCTCCTCCTAGGGAGCTCTATTGTCCTCTCTAGTCCTTTTCTCCATACCTAACTTCTCCAACTCTTCTGATTGTAGCTTGGTTATCATTTTAAAACATTTACTAAGATTCACATATAAGCAAATATATAACATATTTATCTTTTTTGGATAAATCTCACTTAGGATAATTTGTTCTGGTTTCATCCATTTACTTGAAATTTCATGATGTGATATTTTAAACAGGTGGGGTGGGTAATACTTCATTCTATAAATTCACCAGTCTCTTCATCCATTCTACTATTGGGGGACATCTAAGTTATTTCCAGTTTCTGGCTGTTATGAATAGAGTAGCAATGAACAAGGTTGTGCAAGTGTCCTTCTGCTATATGAAGTCTCCTTTGGGTATATGCCCAAGAGTGGTATAGGTGGACCTTAAGGTAGATAGAGTCCCAACTTTGTGAGGAACCACCATATTGATTATCATAGTACCTGTACAAGTTTGCACTCCCATCAACAGTGGAGGAGTGTTCCCTTATTCCACATCCTTGCTAGGGGTGACCTTGTGTTCTTGATTTTAGCCATTCTGACAGGTGTAAGATGGATTCTCAGAATAATTTTGGCTTTCTTTTCCCTGATGGCTAAGGATGGTGAACATTTCTTTAAGTGTTTTTCAGCCATTTGGGTTTTTTTTCTATTGAAAATTCACTGTTTAGATCTGTGCCATGTTTTTTAATTGGATTATTTGGGTTTTTGATATCTGATTTTTTTGTGTCCTTTACATACTTTAGATATTAGTCTTCTATCAGATGTAGAGTTGGTAAAACAAAACAAAGCAAAACAAAACAAAACAAAACAAAACAAAACAAAACAAAACAAAACAAATCAAGAACTTTTCCCATTCTGTAGGCTGCCACTTTGTCTGAATGACAGTGTCCTTTCCCTTACAGAAACTTTTCAGTTTCGTGAGGTCCCATTTATTAATTGTTGGTCTTAGTGCCTATACTTTTGGTGTTCTGCTCAAGAAGTCTTCTACTGTGCCAATGAATGCAAGGCTATCCTCCCCTTTCTTTTCATTCAGTTCAGTGTATCTGATTTTATGTTAAGGTCTTTGATCTACTTGGGCTTGAGTTTTGTGCAGGGTGATAAGTATAGATCTATCTGTATGCCTCTACATGCAGACATCAGTTTGACCAGTACTTTTGTTGAAGATGCTGTCTTTTTTTCTAGTGTGTATTTCTAGCTTCTTTATCCACACTTCTGTGGATTTATGTGTGGGTCTTCACTTTGATTCCATTGATCAATATGTTTGTTTTTCATGCCAAGGCTGCGCTGTTTTACTCTGTGGTATGATGTGATATCAGGAATGGTGAGACCTCCAGCAGTTCTTTTATTGTTCAGGACTATTTTGGTTATCCTGGGGTTTTTGTTTTTCTACACGAAGCTGAGATCCTTTCAAGATCTGTGAAGAATTGTGTTGGTTTTTGGTAGGGACTGTATTGATTTTGTAGAATGCTTTTGGTAGGATGATCAGTTTTTACTATGTTCATCCTACAGGGTGGGAACAGGACTGAGGATGGTGATGAGAGTCGATGGAGTTATGTGACAAATCCCAGGAATCAGATTCCAGAGATCAGCATCAGAGTGCAAATCTGAATTTACTGCCCCGTGCATAAGCTTATACACAGTGTTGAACCAATCCCAAGCCCCTGAATCTTCAGCCAATCATATCTTGCCCCATCATCACCATGCCCCAGTGAAAATCTTGCCCCAATGAAAACCTTGCCTGATAAGGCAATTCAGAAGGAGTAGGTGAGTATCATCACCTTTTAGGACTTCCATGAAGATTGGAGATGGAGATAGCCACTGCCCTGGCCTCTTCTTTTTTGTTGTCTCACTGGTGTTCCGGGAGCCATCTTAGATCTAATGTCGCATATAGCAGATTCTCTGAGAACTCACAGGAGTCTGTGGTGCCTCACTCTCCATCCCACTTTTTCCTTCACAAGGTTGACGTCCACATCCCTCAAAGGTCTCCTTTCTGGTTTTATTTGAAGGCCAAAGACTTCCAAGAGGAGCAACTTGGCGCGCAACTGTTGAGCCTTGATATTTCGAGGGACAGCGAATGTTCCATTTGTTCCTGACACAGACCTGTTGCTAAGTGTCCGTTGAGGTTTCCCACTGGATGACAGTAGAAGCAAAGCATATTGACCACTACCTGCCGGATGAGCCTTGACCCAATTGGAGAAGTCCATGATAATGACCTGAGTCAGTATTATGAAATCCTCTAGGCATATAATTTGTTAGACAAAAGCCTACTATTCCTGGAACCAGGTTGAATGACCCATTAAATGGAAGTGCTAGGGTAGAGTTGGTGGGGAATTGATTCTCTCCTATTGCTGGATTGTTACTGTCTATGTTAGGCAACTGGGAATCCCAACTAACAGAAAGAAAATGGGCAGATTCCTAATGGCAGTCCACAAGAGTGGCTGGGCATGTGCCTCAGAATTAGCTGTTATGACAGCACACATCAGTAGAAGAAAAAGGGTAGATGGTCCTGCCTCTGGTCCTTCTGGAGACATTCTCTGTCCCTAGTTTATAAGAGTCTTGTGGATTGCTCAGGCCACTGAGGTGGTTGGCTGGAGTATCTTCCCTGCCAGTGTTGACAGTGTAGGGACTGGTAGTCATTTCTCCTCTTCCTTGTCTGACTCACTCAGTGAGAGGTTCTCCAAGCTCCATGTCCTCCATGGCTCTATTGGCTCCATCTGGACCATCAGTGGTGCAGGGCTTAATGGATCTATTAGAAACCCAAATAGGCTTATCTGTTCTTTCTGAAAAACACAAACAAACCCTCGCCCCATGGTTAGCAGAGGGGCTGGACTCTTTCAGGTGTTGTTTATAGGATCTCTCCAATAGACCAAGGGCAAAGGAGTTATTCTTGGCAGCATAGCCTCCCAACAGTGTTCATATGCTGGAGAGATACCCTATTTGTCAAAATTTTAAAAATTCATAGTAAATAATTATTCTATTAATTTATCCCTGGATCGGTTCCCCCATATCCCCCTCTCTAACTGTTTTTTGAGAGAGAGGAGTGGGTCCACTTAATGATAGCTTGGCTTTGAGGGTTATGGGGAATTCCAGTCCAGTGAGAGCTAGCTCAGTCACACAAAGGGCTGTAGAAATATTCTATCCACAAATGGGGTAATAGTGGCTGAAGACTAAGCCAGATGAATCCAATATATTGTTTTGTCAGGGGGCTGGAGGAGCATTCTGGTCCATGTGGGGATCCCATGTGGGGGAGACACTTCTAAAGATGGTCAAGTCAGTGAAGGAAAGCATCAGTAAAATACACGGCTCCTAAAGATGGTCAAGTCAGTGAAGGAAAGCATCAGTAAAATACGTGGCTCCTTGGAACCCTCTGCCAACAGCACTAGCTTTACCTCAGAGACAGTCCAGGGCCTTGCTGCGCTGTTCTGCTCCTTGGGGCTGAACCCAGTCTGGTTCGATTATGACCAATAGTAATGGTTCATAATATTTTAGGTGTTTGTCTCCCCTTTACTGGTAGGGCTGGGGGTTGCCCTGCTGGAACTTTTAAAGGTTGCCATCCCTGGTGGGTTTTGATTGGCAGTCCTTGGCCCAATGGGAAACTCTTTTTGCATTTAGGGCAAACTGAAGGACATCTTTTCTCTTTCTTTTCCTGCACTTTATTCAGGCATTGCCTGGCAAAATGTCCCTGACCCGCACAGCTCCAACAAACATTTTCCTCTTCCTCTTTTACCTTTAGGTGCAGAGCTAAAGTGGCTACTAGGCTTTCTGAATTTCTATAACGATTACTTATGTCTCAGGTCATGTTGATCCAGTCCTCTATTTCCCTACTTCAGACAGGGGCGATGGCCCCTCAGTAGTAACCCTCCCAGACAAACTCCTTAGCTAAAGCTTCCATGGTCACATGATGATTTAAGTGAAGGTCAACAGTCTTGTGGACCCGATATGCAAAATCTGCAAAATGTTCCTTGGATTTTTGCTTCAGACTGCTAAGTGGTGCTGTATGTAGCATCTTCTGTAACTTTCCTGACTGCCTGCCCAGCACACAGGCCAACATGATCAAAGTAATTTGGTGGTCCCTGCATTTGAGCAGTGGGAGAGATATAATTACCCTCTCCCTGCAGAGCTTCAGATAGGATGGCCACTTGTCTAGCTAAGTTATCCTGTTCAAGAGTCTCAGCCTCATCATAAAATCCCACCTTCTGTTATAGAAATTGACCCCCAGTAATCTAGATCTGATAATAGTCGCCCAGTCCCTTAGGGTATTCAGAGCTGTGGTCATGGATTCAAACATCTGCTCCTCAAAGCCGGAGTGTAGCCCATTTTTAGCAGCTGCCTTGCTACATTTTTTTCAGCATCTCCATAGAGTAAGGTTTCCAGGTTCTCTGTAGGGGATCATTTCCCACAGAAAGACGGAAGAACACGGGTTGAGGTGCCACTGCTGAGGGATTTAGCTTAGCTCCATGAAGAGGAAGCACTGGAGAGGAGCACCGAATGCTCATTCGCTGTCCTTCTCTCCCGCAGGGATTGGAGGCAGGTGGCAGAACTGGCGGAGCAGAGCCGTTGTTTCATGTGTATGAAACGTGTATTCCTATCAGTTGCATGAGAGGGTCTGGCGGTGGTGATCCACCCCTGCTTCCGCACTCCCTCCCACTTTCATTTTCAAGATTTATCAGATGAGGATAAAACAGAGCCGTTGCCTTTATCTACAGGGATGACAAGATCTGCTGGCTCAGCAGTCTTCTTATCTATGGAGGCAGCTGTGCCCTCTGAGCTTTTCTTAGGTGCTGTTGGGAGTCATCCCTGAAACTTGTCAACAAAGCAGACAGAGGTTGAAGATCTAGTGCAGAACCATAAAGGCAGCTTAAGATGGACGCGACTATTGGGAAGAAGTATGGAGGCAGCTCTTCTTCCAACTCCTTCATCCGTGCCAGTGCCACTACCCGTTCTCAGGTATGCTCATCTCAAATGTGGCCAGCTAATATCCATGTACATAAGTCCAGAATTTTCTCATAAAAGGTACTGAGTTTCTTTTCAGAACATCTCAGCTGCCTACTCTCCAAGATCCCTTTCAAAACCTTCAATTGACTATGCTTTCTCTGAGTATTGCCCATTTTGTTTGGAGAGATCTACTCAGCCACTCTTTGTTGCACAGGACATTTAGGGGTCCCTGTTCAGGCATCAGATGTAGAAACAGAACTGAGGATAGGGGTTGAGGCAACCGAGTCACATGATGAATCTCAGGAACCAGACTCTAGAGATCAGAATCAGGGTGCAGACCTGAGTTTATAGCTCAGTGAATAAGCTTATATACAGTGTTTGAGCAGATCCCAAGTCCCCAAATCCTTGGCCAATAGTAAGTATCTTGCCACACTGTCACCATGCCCTAATTAAAGCCCTGCCTGATGAGCTAATTCAGGAGAGGTGGGTTGGGGAGGGGTTAGGACTTCTGTGAAGATAGGGGAAGCAGCCACCATCCTGGTCTCAGTTCCTTTTTGCTGTCTTATGGTGTTCCGGGAGCCATTTTAGATCTACTGTGGTGTATGGCTGATCAGGACTCTTTTTTTTTTTTTTTTTTTTTTTATCACCAGCCAGTCATTTATTGTAGAGGTCAATAGAGGTCAATACATATGTCCTGAGCAACACAGTAAAATGATTCTGTTGATGGTCATAAAACATGATAATCTTTTACTAGTTTATTTTTACTTGGTTTTCTAAGGGAAAATAAAGATTATTACAAAATTATGAATTATGAACAAAAGTGCTAATAACACCTCAATATCTTAGAGGAGCTGCAGGAGCCTGTGGCACCTCGCTCTCCATCCCACTCTTTCCTTTACAAGGCTGACCTCCACATTCCCCACACTACAGATCCATGAGCATCTAACGAGATGATCGTGTGTGTGTGTGTGTGTTTATTTCAGTTTGTTAATATGGTGAATTTCATTGACTGATTTTTGTACATTGAACCATCCTTGCATCTCTGGGTTGAAGCCTTTTTTGATCATGGTGAATGATCTTTTTGATGTGTTCTTGGATTCTGTTTGTATTTTATTGAGTATTTTTGTGTCTATGTTCATGAGGGAAATTGATTTGTAATTCTCTTTCTTTGCTGAATCTTTGCATGATTTGATATCAGTGTGACTGTGGTCTCGTAAAATGAATTTGGCAGTGATCCTCCTATTTCTATTTTATAGGATAAATTGAGGATTATTGATTTTAACTCTTATTTGAAAATCTGGTAGATTTCTAGAACTGTTTTTTTTTTTTTGTTGTTGTTGTTTTTTTTTTTTTTTTTTGGTTGGGAGACTTTTAATGGCTACTTTTATTTCACTGCCAAGTTATAAATCTGTTTAAATTTTTTATCTGATCTTGATTTAACTTTGGTAATTAGTATCCATCAAGAAAATTACCCTTAAATTTTCCAGTTTAGTGAAGTATAGGTTTTTAAGTATGTTCTTTTGAGTCTCTGAATTTCCTTGGTATCTATCCTTATGTCCTCCATTTACTTTCTGATTTTGTTAATTTGGATATTCACTCTTTGCCTTTTAGTTAGTTTGGGTAAGTGCTTCTCTGTCTCGTTGATTTTCTCAAAGAACCAACTCTGTTTTATTGATTCGTTGTATTATTATTTTTGTTTTGATTTTATTGATTTCTGCCCGAGTTTGATCATTTATTGGCATCTACTCCTTTTGTGTGTGATTACTTCTTTATGTTCTAGTGCTTTCAGATGTGCTGTTAAGTTGCTAGTTGCTATTATGGGATCTCTCAAAACATTTTCTTTTTTCTTTTTTAATTTAAGCACTTAGTTCTATGAACTTGCCTCTTGGGAGACATTTTCTTTGTGTCCCATAAATTTGGGTATGTATTCATATTCACTGAATTCTAGGAAGTCTTTGATTTCTTTTTAAATTTCTGCCTCTACGTATTTTCTGTTCAGTTGAGAGTTCTTCAGTTTTTATGCGTGTATAAGCTTTCTGATGCTTCTGTTGGTGTTGCTATCCAGCTTTAATCCACGGCATACTGATAGGATGCAGGGAGGTATTTCAATGTTCTTGTATCTACTGAGCCTTGCTTTGTGTCTGAGTATGTGGACAATTTTGAAGAAAGTTTCCACGAAATGCAGAGAATGTGTATTCTTGTTGCTCTGCTAAGGTTGAAGTCTGATGTTACCGGAAAGCCCTGAGCTCAGTGCAAAAAGGCAGACTCCCTTTATCAGCAGGGCTTCTCCTTCTCCGACCTTGTCTGGAGAGTTTGAAACCCCCATACCTCTGGAATGTCATGTAGCCATGGTTAGATTACAGGTTCAGCTTCCTTTCTCTCAATAAGAACCTATTCAAGAAGCACCTGAGATGCCTGGAGTGCCTCCCCATGTTAATGAGGCATTTCAGTACCGCAACCTTCAGCCAATGACCTTTGCCCACCCTGGATATCCCTACCCCTATACCCCAAACTATATAACCATGTATTCACCCCAATAAAGTTGATCTGTCTTCCCCAAGCTGATCCTGGAATGGTATCATTTCCATTTGTATTCATGGAGGTGTCTGAAACTCTAATCTTTGACTCTGCTCTCTTTGTCCTTATGGGCCAGTGGCCAGTGACCCTAGGGAGAAGGGAGACCCATATATTGTTTTGTGTTTGAGTGAAATGCTGTATTAATATCTGTTAGGTCCAGTTGGTTTATAATGTTTGTTAGTTCTAGCATTTCTCCATTGGTTTTTGGCTGGCTGACAGTGGGGATTTGAAATCTCCCATTATCAATATTTGAGGGTCAGTATGTGATTTAAGTTGTAGTAGTGTTTCTTGTACAAACCTGGATGCCCTTGTGTCTTGGGCATAGATATTAACAATTGAAATATCCTCCTGGTGGATTTTTTCCTTTGATGAATATATGGTATCCTTCCCCATCTCTTTTGATTAGTTTTGGTTTGAAATCTGTCTTGTTAGATATTAAAATGGTTATACCAGTTTGTTAGTTAGATACATTTGCTTGGAATACCATTTTGCAATCCTTTACTCTGTAGTAATGTCTATCTTTGATGTTGAGGTGTATTTCTTGGATGCTCAGAAGGATGGATCCTATTATCATATCCATTCTGTTAGCTTGTGTCTTTTTATTGGGAGATTGAGACCATTGATATTGAGATAGGACAATGAGCAATGATTGTTAATTCCTGTTATTTTGTTGTTGTTGTTGGTTATATGTATGTGTGTTCTTTTTTCTTTTATTTTGCTGCTTTGAGATTGTTTATTCCTTTTGTTTTTATTTGGTATAGTTAAACTCGTTTGGTTGGAATTTTCCCCCCTATCATCTTCTATAGATGGATTTGTAGACAGATATTGTTTAAATTTGGCTTTATTATGGAATATCCTATTTTTTCCATTTATGATGTTGGATATTTTGGTGGGTATAGTAATCAGGGATGACCTCAGGGGTCTCTTAGAGTTTATAGCACATTTGTCCAGACTCTATTGGCTTTTAGAGTCTCCACTGAGAAATCAGGTATCATTCTAGGTCTGCATTTATATACTACTTGGCCTTTTCCCCTTGTAGCTTTTAATATTCTTTCTTTGTTCTGTATGTTTTGTGATTTGACTGTTATGTGCCAAGGAGAGTTTATTTTCTTGTTCAATCTATTTGTTGTTATATATGCTTCATATACCTTATAGGCATCTATCTTTTTGTTTAGGTGAGAAAATTTTTCTTCTATGATTTTTGTTGAAAATATTCTGGGCCTTGAGGTAGAATTCTTTTCCTTCCTATATTTCCATTAGTCTTAGGTTTTGTCTTTTCTTAGTGTCCTAAATTTTTTGTATTTTTTGTTAGGACTTTTTTTTTTGGTTTAACATTTTCTTTGACTGATATATTCATTTTCTCTATTGTATCTTCAATGCCTAATATTCTCTCTTCCATCTCTCATATTTTGTTGGTGAAGTTTGCCTCTGTAATTTCTGTTCAAATTCTTAAAATTTTCATTTCTAGAATTCTCTCGGTTTTAGTTTTCTTTATTGATTTTATTTTCATTTTCAAGTCTTATACAGTTTATTCACTTCTTTCCACTGTTTGTTTGGATTTTGTGGATTTATTAATTTTCTCTTTGAGGACCTCTATCTTCTACTCCAACCTTCCTTCCCCCAATTCATTCCAGTAAACAAGCCCCCAATACCAGTGTTCCTTGTGAACACACCACCAGAGCAGGCCAGGGAAACATGTAAGCTAACAGAAGGCTTCCTCTCCTCCAAATCTCAAGCTTCAGCTTCATCCCTAGCTCTGCAACAGAACACCTGCTGCAGCCTTCCTTCTAATGTCCCCACTCCTGCACATCCCCAATCCCACATCTATTGTGGTTCCACAGATCTTCCCTTTCTACCCACCTTCTCCCCACTTGTTGGTTTATCCCAGCCCTCATCTTCAGCAGGCACTCCCTGCTAACCCAGATCATTCCTGCCCAGAAGCAGATAGGAGCCTGTATATCTTCCTGTTTCCTTCTGTTCCTCTAGATCCAGCTCCCCAGTCTCATCCCCAGTATCTAGAGAAGACCCTCTGGGTTGACCTCACTTCACTGTCTCCCTGATTCCAAGGAGATGAAATAAACAGATCCTGGCTAACCACTCTTCTTCTCTCTCCTATGAACACTTTCATGCTCCTAACCTATCACAGGTCCTAAGTGTTAGCTCCCAATACCCAGAAACATCTTTTATTGAGAACCTCCAGTGGCTATAAATGTCAGATCCAAAGAAAATGTCCTACTAAAACATAGAGCTACCACACTCTCTGGAAATCCAGAGAGGAAACAGAAAACAAGGAACAAGCCACCCACCCAACAAAGACAAATCCAAACATCATCACCTAGATTTATAATCATTCCAGTCCCAGATGCCTAGATGCCAGCATAAAAGCACAGTCAATAACAGCTTGGGCAGGATGTCTCCATTGTAGCCCAGCTATTCTACAACAGTAGGCTCTGAATATTCCAAAATAGCTGAAACACAAGAAAAGTATCATTATTTACCTATTTTCGGAGACTTGTGTGTGTGTGTGTGTCTGTGTGTGTGTGTGTGCCACCCGTTGGGGTAGGTATTGGTATAGCCATAGTGATGAAAACTAAATCTCATTTCATTTTCTCAGCAGGGACAGAGATGCCACCTGCACAAAACTGTTAGGTAGAAAAAGCTGGAGTCAGGGCTAACAGTTCTCCACCCTGCAGAACTCCTACCTTGCTTATGATGTCCGGTACTATGTATGTGATTAATGATGTCCAGTGCTATATATGTGATTAATGATGTCCAGTGCTATATATGTGATTAATGATGTCCAGTGCCATATATGTGATTAAATTCTATAGGAATATAAGTGATTCCATTCCTAAATAAATGCTGGCACATTCCAAGAAAGTTCCAATTTTCTGTTTTTGACCTTGAACACTGTTCTGCATTTCTGAAAGTATTAATACTTATAGGAATAAGAGCTCCTCAGACACTGTTCATTCTGTGTCTTGGGATTTTTTTCTTTCATTCTAGTATTTTTTTGGGGGTGAGGATGGGGATGGGAGGTTGGTTTGAGAAAGGGTTTCTTTTTGTTAGTCTTGGCTGTTCTGGAACTTTCTCTGAAGACCAGGCTAGCCTTGAATTCATATTTATCCTTCTGTCTTTGCCTCCTGAGTGCTGGAATCAAAGGTGTGTGCCAGGATCTGCTTATTTTATCTCTTTGGAATCAGGAGAGACAATGAAGAAAGGCTACCCCAGAAGGTCTGTATAAGACTGGGGATGAGACTCAGAGTTTGGATCTAGTATAACAGAGGAGAGGGCAAGAGAAGGGCACAGAGCACATCCTTTCATAGTTCTTTGCATTTCCCTATGCATTCTGTAATTATCTTAAAATCAGAAGCCTTATAAAGACCACTCTGCATATAGTTTCTTACTAGAATGTCATAATAATGCTTACAAATTGATTAATATGATTCTTGACATTTTATAGGAAAGGAAAACAAAGAACAGAGGACAAATTCTGCTGCAAAACAGATTACAGCTAAAGTCTGTCAAGGCCAGAAGTAAAGTTAAACCTTTATAAGTACTGATGTGCTTATGTAATTATAAGGATAAAAAGAGTTAGGAAACTCTGTTATCAGAAATATGGGTGTGGTTTAGATCATAAATCTCGAAAGCAAAAGGAAATCCAGGAACCTGCCGTGCTGCCGTAACTTACGGTAGATATGAAGGTGGTAGATCTTGGTGATGGTTTCCTCATTCTCTTCATTGATGTCTGCTTTGTAAGTTCCTGCATCTTCCATCCTCAGGTCTCTAATGACCAGGTCATACTTCTGATCGATGACTTCTAGTCGTCCTTTATAAGTGACCTGGGTTATGGTAACTTCAGTTTTATTGACTCCTGGTTTTATAAAAGCAACGGATGAGTGAGATATCCAGGCAATGTTGTCAATTTTCTTTGGTTCTTGAATATTTAAGAGGAAAGTAACTGATTCCCCAAGAATCCCATTCACTACCATCGAGTCTGCATCTTTTGCTGCTGCTTCAGACCCTGAGGATATAAATAGAAGAGTCACCATCACACTGTTGAATTGTTTGTGTTCCTTCTCCTTTTGAGCATCTCTGAGGAACTTCCTCAGACACTGCTCATCTTCTGTCTTGGGATTTTTTTTTAAAGTTCAATCTAGGTATTTTTGGGGGGTGGGGGAATGGGAGTGGGGGGTTGGTTTTGAGACAGGGTTTCTTTTGTGTAGTCCTGGCTATCCTGGAACTTGCTCTGAAGACCAGGCTAGCCTTGAACTCACAGAGATCCTTCTGCCTTTGCCTCCCAAGTGCTGGGATCAAAGGTGTGTGCCACCACCACCTGGCTTACTCTAGGTATGTTTCATGTGCTATGACCACAAAAACTTAGTTGAAAACCTGTGACGTTCTTGTAAACAAAACTGAATAAATACATGTGTTCATTCATAAATTAGTGAACTTAGCCTATTTTGTAAGTTGCTTCAAGATAGTCTATATAGCACGGTACTTAACTCACTCAATAAATGCTTAAACACCCATTGTGTGCCAAATACTCTAGGCTATAAAGATAGACATGATCAGAAAAGATCCCAAACTCATCAATTTAGGGGATAATTTCACCAGAGCCTGGAAGAATTTTTGACTTTACCTTCTAAAGATAAAACCAAAAATGTAACATATTTCTTTGAAGATCACAGGAAAAACAAAAACAAACCCAAAAAGTAGTGTCCCAATACTTCATCAACCCATTAATCCAAAAACTTATCCCAAGTTCTTCCACTCCTGGCCAGAAGGACAGGAAAGGGACACACTTGATATCTTGGACCTAGTGAAGGTTAATGGTCTTTATTCCTTGAATACCTTCTAGTCTCCAGAGTTTAGGCATCTAGATAAACATATTTTAATATAAAAAATCCCTCACTGTGATTCTTTAATGATCAATAGTGTTTGAGATTGTCATAGATGATACATGATGTATTCAATAATGGATATGACTTGGAAATTGACCAATCAGAAAAGCTGTTAATCACAAACAACCAGCTGGCCTATTTTGATGTGAACTAGCTATGTGTAAGCTCCAAAGGTCAACCCATGTTTTCTGCATATGTGGGTTCAGGTTAAGCCTAAAGTCTGTACAGAGGGTCCATTGAGAATGCAAGTCCCTAAAATGAATGGATTTATTAGCCCAGTGTTGCTCGCATTTATATCTGCCTTTGCCCTTCAGCTCAGTAGCTGCTGCAGGATCCCAGGACTGCTAAGATGAATCTCTTTCCTTTCAAGTCAGTGGAAACTTTGCGCTCAGGAGGAACATACTGGTGATTTAGTTGGAATGGACAAGCCAAGTCAACATGTTTTAGGGCACTATAAGTGGGATAGGGGAAATTAGGGACTACCAATAGTTAGCACTTGTTAACTGCTAACTTAATACTATGCTATCTATGTTAGGACTATACATCAGATGCTATGTTAGGACCACAGGGATAGTAGGATACCAGGACAGCCCCAAGGAACCGCCGGAAAGCAAAAGGTGGCATAATGAGTGGCAAGTGGAAGGAAAACAAGAAGAAAACACAGAGAACATAAAGCTGTGCTAATGGTGCCACTGCAGCCACACTTTGCAAACATCTCCAGCACCAATTGTTACCCTATAAATTATCCTGCTGGGTTGATAGAGTTCACAAAGGGAACTTGCAGTATCTTAGCTTGCATCTCAGGGATAGCATGTGCATGGGCTAAGCTCAAAGGATCCTGAACTTGGTTTTCTGGGGCTGTGTGCTTTCCAAATACTTAAAGAATTTTGAACAGCAGACCCCAAACTTCTGTTTTGCACTGGATCCTTCAAGTTTCATAGCTAACCCCTACATCAGATCTTCTCCATGTCTTAAGGCTTCATAATTAATCCTATGGATTAATGGTCATTCTACTCTTTGGATTTAACTTAGGTAGGAGATATAAGACATTCAACTCTGGCTCTATTGTGTCACTAACTTCTCAAATGTGGAGGCCATTTGCTCAGGCTGAGAGCTTCTCGGTATGAGAGCAGTTGTGCAACCACAAGTGGTTGAATGTGGTGCCAGTGTCACAACTATGCCTGTAGCAAAGTCATTCAGGAAATGCTGGACAAAGCAATCTAGGAGGGTGGCTATGAGTAGGCGAGGATGCTGCAGGGGAAGTGTTGCACACAGCTCTTTGCACTGCTGATATTGTTGCATGTTGAACCATGACGTCTCTAAGAAAAAGCAGAACTTGATGTAGGTGTGAACTGGATTTTTCTGCTATGTTTAAAGACCTGACAGTGTTCCTAGAGAGATAGCTGTGCGACTGGGCATCTAGTTACACACCGTGCAAACTCAATAAAGTAACAAAACCTTTCTCAGTCTATGCCACCTCAAAAGTGGCTTCATCAACTCCTGGAGTCGCAAATGATGCAACATGAAGAGAGATGCTTTGTTAACTGGTAATGTAGTTAATGTGAATCATTTCTGGTATTGATCATGACCAATTGGTATATGTACTCTAAATATGGCATGGCCCTTCCCTATGACTAATCAGTGATGCTGAGGCCATGTTAGACCCCACTTAGAACCATGGGATAATTCAAATAAAGCACAGCTAGATGCTTTTAAGTCCTCTACTTGGTGGGTTTCCATCTGCTTCTAAAAGCACTTTGGTTGTGAAAGGAAGAATCTCTTTGTCAATGAACTCCAATATTTATTTTTCTACATGTTATAGAGACTCAAATGTTATATTATCACTGGAGGGAACTTCAGCAAAATCCAATTTTGGAGAGAGCTTATGGCACAAAGATATTTTGAAAGGGGATTAAGATTTGCATGTCATGTGTGAGGCTCCATGTTTGAGCCTCAGGGGAATTAATACGAAGTTGGGGAAATAAGACACATGTATAAAACTTTCCTTTGCAATATGAAACGAGAAAAAGGAGAAATGAGAAATCAGGCCCTTGGGTTCTGAATTCAAATTTCACAAGCTTTGATGTCAGTTGAGTCTAGATTTTCATTATGATGGAGGTGTGTGTGTGTGTGTGTGTGTGTGTGTGTGTGTGTGTGTGTGAGAGAGAGAGAGAGAGAGAGAGAGAGAGAGAGAGAGAGAGAGAGAGAGAGAAGATATTTGGAGCAGCCTTAAATTTGAGTTATCCTATATGTGGAGGGATCTACTCAAGTTTTATGGATTAAGATTAAAATAATTTCTTGGAGTAATTTTAATACAGCAATGCTGTATAGAAAGAAAAAGAAGCTTTGGTAATAGAGAAAACAGATATGCCATAAAGAAACAAGAGAGAACTTAATGAGGCTAATGTAGTCATCAGGCTATGAACCAAGCAGGATATGATAGGAATGAAAAGGAAGGGCTGAGTTTGAGAGATAGTGCAAGGAGGGGCAATGAGGAAATAGGCACCTAATAACCTTCACTTGTGTATCTATTTGATTTTAGCTTCTGCTCTGTACCAGTGGAAAATTAATAGTACAAAACAGATATGCAAGAAAGATGTCAAAGGGAAAAGACGAGGTTAGTGTTAGAATTGTTGAATCTGAGATGACGTTGGTCCACCTAAGTAAGCAGTTGGAAGGAAGCATTCTCCTTCCAAGGAGAAAGTATGTTCTAGGGGTATTGTCAGAAGGCAGAGAGTGGCAACAGAATCTGCTAGCTATTTTCCAATATTTGTTTTCGCCTTCATCATAGGGACAGAGCTCTTGATGGTTAAAAGGGCAGATGACCACCAGAATAGACTACACAGTCCCTCTCTGCTTGTAAAGTGTGATCATGCCAAGAAGTTCAGGTCAACAGAATATAAGTAACGGTAACATATATGCCTCTGATGTCTTTTAGAAGGGGAAAAATTGCTCTCTCCATCTCTTTTTCTTTACATTTTATTTTGCTATGGTAGCTGGACCTCTGAGAAATGTTAGGAATCATAACAAGAAAGCCAAGTACTGAGGTTGGTGATATAGAAAGATTCAAGTCAGGAACTGTAAGGCTTAGGTTCAGAGCTGAGCCTGTAAGCAAATCAGAAGCCAGATTGGGGGAGGTAGAATGGACGTGGATTTGAGCCAGGTGGGTCTGTGTTCATTTGATGAGCCTTTAATTTAAGTTTCCTACAAGATGGGCTGTGAAAACCTCTGTTTCATAGAACTGTTATCAGGGCACACAGAAGGTGCTTAAAACATATTAAACACACAGTGTAGAAAAACATAAAGTGAAAGATAATTACTCCTGATGGCCTTCACACCTTCAGTCATGTAGAAGATCAGACCAGCCTCTAACAATAAGCCTAGGATCAAACTTGGTAGAATGTATGCCAATGATGTATATACATGTTAGATTCAGGTGTATTTGAACCTACCAACTTAGTCTTGAAAAAAATTATTGAAATCCAATGACCCTTAACTCCTCATTTCTAAATATGGATAACAAATAGTGTGCAATGAAATAGCACTTATGGATATCTGGATAGTACATATGAATGGTGGTTTCAATTATTTTTGATGCAAAAAAGAATTTGAGACAGGGTCTTATAAGCTAACAAGAAATTGATGAAGCAGACCAAATAGTTGCAGAAACCTTAGGATCCAGGTAAAAAAGAAATGTCTCACAGAGACAACATCAGCTGACTAGCCTTATTTCCCAACTTCCATACAGTGGACCAGAAATGGGACGAGTAAGACGAGGCCATGCTTCTAAAGGAGAAACAAAGACTAGAAAAGGCTACCACCGATGCAGGATGAATGATGTATGTTCAGATTCCATTGCTGTGGCAGAAGCTGTAGCACAAGTCAAAGGAGGACTGATTTAGTGCAGAGTCTCTTGGCTCCACCGATGTAAGCCTTGGGAAAGATGGAACACAATTGCAAGGAGCATGTGACAGAGGCCAGCTTTTCTCCACATGGTACCCAGTAACCAGAGAAAGAACAGAAAAGTCTGGAAACAAGGTGTCCCTTTCTACAGCATATCTTCCAGTAATTGTTGTCTCCTGATTAGACGTGCATCTCCTAGCTTCTATCACTTCCTAATATGGTCATCCGATTTTGTATATATCAAAAGATTAACCCATTGGTGAAGTTAGAACCATTGTAATGGATCACTTCCCAAAGGCCATTAGGTAAAAAACTAAGACTTTATCATATGAAATCTATGGGTTGGAACAGATATGCCATATTCAAACTACAACTCATGGTAAAGTCTGTTTGCAGTGATCTTGATACAAGCTGGAGTTATCACAGAGAAAAGAGCCTCCCTTGAGGAAATGTCTCCATGAGATCCAGCTGTAAGGCATTTTCTCAATTAGTGATCAAGGATGGGAGGGCCCATGGTGGGTGACGGTGCCATCCCTGGGCTGGTGGTCCTGAGTTCTATAAGAGAGCAAGCTGAGAAAGTCAGGGGAAGCAAGCCAGAAGCAGCACCCCTCCATTGCTTTTGCATCAGCTCCTGCTTCCAGGTTCCTGCCCAGTGTGAGTTTCTGTCCTGACTTCCTTTGGTGATGAATAGCAATGTGGAAGTGTAAGCTGAATAACCCCGCCCCCCTCAACCTCCCAATCTGCTTCTTGGTCTTGATGTTTTGTGCAGGAATAGAAACCCTAAGACAACTGTTGTTATGTATATAAACCCAATGTTTTCTGGACTCAGAGTCGCTTATCAGCATTCATGCAGTGAGTGCTAGGTGGGCGAACCTGAGTTCAAGCTTGAAAATAAAAGACTCTTGTGAGTTGCAGCGGACTTCGAGATTCTTGGGCTTGTCTGGGTTTCCCGTGAACTCAGGGTACAACACAGGTAGTGTGTGTTACTATTTTGAAGGAGATTTCGAAGAACTATAGAACAGCACTGGTTGCCAAAGGACAGGGGAATAGCAGGTAAGTGCTATGGAAAGATACCATGACAGAAAATGTTCTGTCCCATCCCTTATGCAAATGTGGGGATGCATGTATTTTCCCTGAAGGTGTAAGATTGCCACTTTGGATACCTTCAAAATTGATGATGATCTATTGACTCAGTAAAGAGCCTGATTTCAGGTATGAAGGACTCTGGCTGAGCCCAGAGTCTACAGGGAGACTGAAATGGTGGCCCTTGAAGCCAATCAAGAGGTCTCAGGTTGATACCTTTTGTACAAACTACACTGAAAATGCCACCAGCAACACAGAGTCAGACAATAAGGCTGATATAAATGGTGGAGGAGAGAGTTGAGGCCTGGGTTTGGGAAGTAACCTGGAAGCTGTATTTTAAATATGTCTGATAATTATATTAATGCAGATACATCTAGTCAGGGGAGAAATTACTGGATCTATATTTTTCATTCAGTGGCTTGGTTATGTCTTTCTAGACTTGTTTATACAAATGACTACCTCCATTTTAGGGGCCATTTCTTTGACTACCTGATGCTTTGGTGGGCTCCATTCAACTATCTGGAGCTAGCAAGCTTACAACAAATTAATGACAAAGACAGAATTGCCATCCAAAGGGGAATAAAAACCTTGTCACTAACTGAGATCTGCCAAGGCGTAGAAGAATTGTTCCAGACTTTGTGGCCCAGGTTTTACAAACAGCCCAAAAGAGTCTTGTTGCAGGGGGAGGACCTTACCAGTTTTTAGTTTTTCTAGTTTTTTTTTGTTTTTAGCAGGATGAGCTAAATAACCCAGGCCTGAGGCTACATCTCTTCTCACTTGAGGCCATTGTAGATTTTTGCAGGACTAGAAGTCAAGATGCATCAGGAACACTGACGAAATAAACAGGAGATGTGTGAAATGGATGAAATCCTGAGTGAATGTGATCTTGGTAGTTCTGAGGAAGAGGGAATTTGGAGCAGATATCACAGGATGTCATTAATATGGATAGAACACAGTGGATAGACTCTCTGTAAGAGGCAGCCTTCATCCTTTTTTTCATTAAGCTGGGGTACTTGTGGAGCAACAGATCATTCCATGCATCAGATGTTGACCTGTGTTTCATCAGACAATATATTGTGTATCTATAGGTGGACTTTACAAACACACATTCCATGAATAAGTACTTGCCAAAAGCTGCTATTTAAGTCTCTCCATCTCTTTTTCTTTACATTTTATTTTGCTATGATAGCTGGACCTCTGAGAAATGTTAGGAATCATAACAAGAAAGCCAAGTACTGAGGTTGGTGATATAGAAAGATTCAAGTCAGGAACTGTAAGGCTTAGGTTCAGAGCTGAGCCTGTAAGTAAATCAGAAGCCAGATTGGGGGAGGTAGAATGGACGTGGATTTGAGCCAGGTGGGTCTGACAATAGAGATGGTTAGAAAAGAGAATTTAAAAGGATAAACAAATAGGAAGGTGTCAGGAAATCACCTGGATTTGAGAACTTGACGGGCTAGGAGGTCTCTAACTGGATAGAGGAAAATTTCCTGTGGCTCTTCTTAGAGTCTATGAAGAGCATATACCGTCTCCCTGGAGCTTATGAAGCCACACAGTCTCCTGTCACAGAGGTCACCATCATCCATGTCCCAGCAGATTAAACCTCAGTCATTGTCTTCTCATTCTTCCTCTTGCTCTGAATGCCATATAGGCCATGGGCACTTCACCTCAGAGCATCTGTGTGCTCTCTTCTCTTTTCTCACCAGATTCTCCACACTCCTTTACCTTATGTAGGTCTAGTCATCAACATTGTCCCATCAAAAAGAGTTATTCTGACTGTCACTGCTCTAGAGGCAGTGGGGCCTAGGAAAACAAGAGCCTCAAAATGAGGCAGACTAAAGCCTCATACAATAGCTAACTTCATTCAGGGCCTCAGATAATTTATATTCACAGCGTTAAGAAAGGTCCTCATATAAGCAATACTCACATGAGTTTAAACCATACACAGTCACAAAGACAAGCTGTGTTTGACTGAATGACAACAGCAAAGACAATGGGTTCCTCAGCTTTGCAGTAACTCTGGTGATAACACTGACCTCATGACTAAATAATCCAATATCTGTGGACTGGCATAAACTGTTTCTTAAGTACAAATTGAGGACGAGGCTGGAGGATGACTCAGTGTGTCAGGTAATTGCTTTGTACGCATCATGACCTGAATTCATATCTCTAGCACACACCTGTATCTCCAGCACCATGGGAGGCTTGGGGTGGGGAAGAGACAGGCAGATTCCTGAAAGCTCATTGGCCAGCCAACCTAGCTGAATCAGGGAACTCCAGGTTCAATGAGAGAACCCGTCTTAAGAAAATAAGGTGGAGAATAATTAAGGAAGACATTGAGTGTTGACTTCTGACCTCCTAATGCAGGTGCACACACATGCACCTGCATGCACATAGGCATACCCCTCTCCCCCATGCACACTTACTTATAAATACCCCCAAACAAACAAACATTGTTGAAGGAGCTAAAATAATACTATAGACCACTGGAAGGAAATAAAGAAGGGTTGGTACACTGTAGTGAGACAGGGTGGGGGTGGGGGGAGGATGCAACAGAGAGAGAGAGGAAGTAGGGAGGGTTGAACTGTTGCTTAACACCCACTGCTACCCTTTGTTTCTTCATGAGTCTTTAAATAACTATTTCTTGTTCTTGTTCATTTTTTGGGGGATGGGGCAGTAGCTGAATGACTTTGTTGTTGTTGTTCTCCATCCCTCAGTTAACAGTGTGGCTAGAAGCTCCCTCTGTATCTGAGATCTGGGAGGATGAACAGAGATAGCTTTAGTATGCAACACTGAAAGAAGAGATATAATTAGTCAAAATAAGCCAAGAGAGTTTTGAGAGCAACAAGGAAGGAAGGGGCTGGGCAATAAAAATCCTATGTCACTCTCCATCATTATAGAAACTCCTGGGTCACCCTTGTTTTGTTTTGTTTTGTTTTTTAGAAACCTACAACATTCTACAACCAGAGGTGTGGTGTAGCTTTATTAGTGTTTTTTTTTATATTAGCATATACTTTAATTTTGAATAAAACAAAACTCACTTGACCTCTGAGTGTCTATGTATCAATGTTTTCATCTGAAAATGTGTATTTTAATTCTATCCATCTTATAGCGCATCATGGGATGGAACAAAGTAATAATTGTGGTGGAGGGCTTAGAATTATGTCAGACAAATAGTGATTGCTTCATACATGGTTAATTCTTGCTGTTATGGGTGGGAGACAGGAGAAAAGATCAAAGGGCAAGGGTTGACTAGATAGACGCAGGAATGGGAGGAAAAAAGAAAATAATAATAGGAATACAGGAAAGACTTGTAGAGAGAACATGTAAGAAGCAATGTGATAGACGTCTCTGTCTTGTGTCCCTGGAATCTAACTGGCCCTAGGGCACATTAAAGGCAGTCAGAGTTCACAAGACCACGAGACAGTTGAATCAGATCATAAGACTATAAGTCTTGGTTTTGAAAAAGCTTTTCCAGCACAAAGAAGTCATGAGTTCATTGTTTCTAACTTCCCTGGTATCAGTGAGTTCAGGGAAATACAGAGAGTTCTATATACAGTTCTCCTCAACCCACTCTTCCGCTGCTCTGATGCTTGGGAGGGGTAGAAAAGCAGTATGGGACTCCATGTTCAGCATTGCATAGAAAGGACCACTCCACCAAGGATGTCAGCAGGAGAATCTAGAGCACATTGTACCCTTAGGAATTATCTGCAATAGTCCTTTAGAGGGGAAACATGGGTAAAATTAGGGTAATGGGCACTTATGATTTCTTTATCATTTTGAGGATCCCTGACAAAATGAGTATCTCATCCCTGGTTTCCTTTTAGAACCCTAACACCATGTACTCAGGCTCAAACTGCTACCATGTTTCTGCCTGTTTAGCTTACTTGGACCATTACACAAACAATAAAGTCCTGCCTAGGATCTCTGTACAACAGAGCCAGGACTCTTCCTAATAAAGCATGAAACACAAGTGTGAAACACAGCAATAGAAGTAGCTAAAATATACATGATTTTGAAACATGCTCTCACTACATATGGAGGGCTGGCCTGGAACTCCCTGTGTAGACCAGAATGGTCTGGAGTTCTTCTGTCTCTGTCTCCCAAGTAATAGGATTAAATGTGTATACCACTACACTAGTCTAATATTTTTTCAAAGACTTACTATATTTGAACACACACATGTCCCACCACCACCACCACCAAGAATACCAAATACAAAAACAAAATAACAGGAATCAACAATCATTGATTGTTGACATATCTCAATATCACTTCTCAGTCATATCTCAATATCAGTTCTCCCCATAAAAACACGTGGGCTAACAGAATGAATGTGAAAACTGGATCTATTCTTCTGCCGCATCCAAGAAATGAAGAAATGGTTCAGAAAGTGAAAGAAGACTGGTTTAATGTGATGAAGCACATTGCTTGGGTCTTAAGTTCTCACTCTAGTTCAGTAGGTTGAGTATAATTTGAACAGAAAGCCCAGGAAACTCTGCTGAAACGAGATCAAAGGGACACGTCCCTGCCCTCCTGTGTGTATTTTCTAAAAAGTTATGACATAGTAGGACTTGAATCCTAACAAGGTTCAGAACTCACAGGTTTGCAGGCAAAGGAACCAGATCCACAGATGGTGCTGGGCCATGTCCAGTCAGACTCCAGTCTTCTGAGGAAAAATAACTGGTGTGGTAGCTGCTTTCACTTCAGTGTGGTGTTTCCGGAGCTGGAGGGAGGAAGTGTGAGCTGATTAAGAAGTGTTACTTCTTAACCTACTTACTAGTGTTTTCCATTATACAACAGCAGTGCATATTCATTATTAATTATCCAACAAACATTTATTAAGTGCCTACTATGTGCCAGACATACCATGGATGTTGATCAGTAGCTAAAAGTAATGAGTTCCCCTTGTGGAGTTTATATTCTTTATAGAGGGATTGATAATTACACAGGAAATTTCAGTAAATGGGGATGATATGCTGCAGCAGGAAGAATTGCAGGAACCTCTGAGGGTGGAGGCATCTATTCCAGGCTAGGGTAAGTTAGGGAGATTTCTGAAAGGAATTGACAATGTAGCCGAGACAAATATGCAGAATGAATTAGTATTTTTAGGCAAAGGGTTAATTGTATTTTGAATCACAAGAATAAGCCATATTCTTTGAGTTCAGTGTCTCCATGTTTGCATCCATTGCCTCCTGCCCACTGGCCCTATAAAGTCAGCATCTGTGATGCTGGAGATTGCTGCTATCTCTCCCACTGACCCACCATCACCTAGTTAACTCCCCCACTCACGTCATGAATCAGCACCAATTGTCTCTACAACTGAACTGCATGGAGCCCTTAGTGAGACAAGAGCAGCTAAGCTGAGAACACCAAGACCCACTCTGAACTCTCAGTGCAAGCATGTCAGATTCCAAAAGGCAGACACACATTTCCAGATAGCAAGCCAAAGGTAGAGCCATCGATGGATCTGAAGTCAGAGCCAGAGCTAAACTAGATCCAGAGGAGACCTTACCAGAGCATAAATCAGATTCAAACACAGAGCTGGTCCAGAAAGGTGTTCACCATTAGACAGAAAAGGAAGAAGTGGTCAGTCACAGAGGAACTCCAAGCACCGAGACGGGTTTGTGGAACCAGACAAGGAACACGAGAGACGCCACAAACCATCCTGCAGTAAATGGGCCGATTCCTGGTCATGACTGGTGCTGAAGATGGTACCCTGCTCTCAGAGGAGGACTAGAGACACAGAGCTTAGTAGTCTAAGCACAGAGAGAAATGACACCTCAACTGTACCATAACCCTCTGGAACATTGCAAATACTCAAGGAAACAAGAAAACTGACTCAAGAGAAACTGACCTTGTCACCTGAGCTGAGAGCTCCACTGTAAAATCACATATTACACAGAGACACACACACAGACAGACACACAGACAGACACACATACCACACAGACAGACAGACACACACCACACACACACAGAGACACACACAGGCACACATATACAGACACACACACACAGACACACACAGACACACATACACAGACAGACACACACAACATACACAGAGACACACACACAGACACACAGAGACACACACAGACACACAGACAGACACACATACCACACAGACAGACAGACACACACCACACACACACAGAGACACATACACAGACAGACACACACAACATACACAGAGACACACACACAGACAGACACAGCACACACACAGACACACACACAGGACACACACAGAGACAGACACAGCACACACACAGACACACAGAGACACACAGAGACACACAGACAGACACACACCACACACACACAGAGACACACACAGGCACACATATACAGACACACACACACAGACACACACAGACAACACACACAACACACACACAGAGACACACACACACAGAGACACACACACAGACAGACACAGCACACACACAAACACACAGACAGACACACATACCACACAGACAGACAGACACACACCACACACACACAGAGACACACACAGGCACACATATATAGACACACACACACACACAGACACACACATACACAGACAACACACACAACACACACACAGAGACACACGCACACAGAGAGACACACAGACACAAAAATAAACCAAACCTGTCTCTTCCTTAAACTACACTCCCCCAAGTAGCAACTCTTAATCAAAGTGACTTAGAAATAAACTTCCATAGAGTGATTATGAATATATTCTCATTTCTTGACATGTTCAAAGATATGAAGGCCCGCTTAAAGAAATGAAAGTAGACATGAATAAAATCTTAATGATATAGGAAGCTAATTGTTAGATATGAGAGTGGAATTAAATAAAGAAATGGAAATACAAAAGAAAAATCAGACTGAATTGATGCTAAAAATGAAAAGCTTAAGAAAATTAAATGTGCAGTGTGACGCCTCTGCAACGAAATGTGTCATGAGGAGAAAGTAACAGGGATTGAAGACATAGTAAGGGACTGAGATATTAGGTCAAAGACAGTGACTGGTTTAATATAAGTATGTAAAATGTGTGATATACTTAGTACAACATGGAAAGAGAAAATTTATGAATTATGGAGAAGTTGAATTGCGTGCTAAAGGTGTAAAAAAATATTTTCCACAAAACCATAGTAAAAATAGTTCCACATTTAGGGAAATAGTACAAAAGGTACACAGAACACCAAATAAGCATGAATAGAAGAAATGTTTCCTCCATGTTAAATCACAGTTAAAACACTCAATACATACCTAAGAAGGTGTATTGGAGTTTGCAATATACTGAAGGAATTAATGAAGATACCAGAAGATGGTAAAAACTATTTTTAAAAAATTAATTTATTTTTAATTTATTTTTTACAGTGCATATTCCATTCCCTGACACCCCACCCCCTACCCACCCTCTGACTTGTCCCCATCCCACACCTCCTCCCTACCCTACCCAGTGTTTGAGAGATCTCGGGAGTCCAGATGAATTGAGACTGCTGGTCCTCCTACAGGATTACTCTTCTCCTCACCTTCTTTCAGCCTTCCCTTATTCAACAACATGGGTCAACTGCTTCTGTCCATTGCTTGGGTGCAAATATCTGCATCTGACTCTTTCAGCTGCGTGTTGGATCTTTCAGAGGGCAGTCATGACAGATTCCGTTTTGTGAGTGCTCCATAGCCTCAGTAATGGTTTCAGGCCTTTGGACTTCCTCTTGAGCTGGATGCCACCTTGGGCCTGTTGCTGGACCTTCTTTTCCTCAGGTTCCTCTCCATTTCCATCATCTTTCAGAGAGGAACAATTATGTGTCAGAGATGTGACTGTGGGATGGCAATCCCATCCTTCACTTGATGTTCTGTCTTCCTGCTGGAGATGGGCTCTATAAGTTCCCTCTCCCTACTGTCGGGCATTTCATCCAAGGTCCCTCCCTATGAGTCCAGGAAGTCTCTCACCTCCCAGGTCTCTGGTGCATTCTGGGGGGTACCCCATCCTCCTATTTCCTGAGGTTGCCTGTTTATATTTTCTGCTGGCCATCAGGGCTTCAGTCCTTTTCCCTCACCCAATACCAGATCAGGTTCCCCTCTCCCCCCCCCCCACTCCCTCCCCCACCCATTTTCCCTCCCAGGTCCCTCCCTTCCTCCCTACTTGTGATTGCTTTCTTCTCCCTCCCAAGTGGGACTGAGGCCTCCTCACTTGGGCACTTCAGCTTGTTGAGCTTATTGAGTTCTGTGGACTGTATCTTGGGTATTCTGTTCAGCTTTTTTTTTTTTTTTGCTAATATCCACTTATTAGTGATTAGTAAAACTTCTTAGGTTCATAAATTCAAAGAGCTACTCTTGTGAAAATGGTCATTTCCCTTAAACCAATCAACAGATTTTCAGTGCAATCCCCATCAAAATTCCAATAACATTTTTCACAGAAACAGAAAAAGCAATCTTAAAATTCACCTAGAGGCACAAAAGACTCTAGACAGGCAAAGCAATTTTGGATAAAAAGAACAATGGATGGAGGGTGGATGGGGGAGGGGCTCGTGAGCCCTCACTCCAAACTGAGGAGCCACTGACAGTTGATGACTGCTGCAGAAGGGACAGTTATGTTTCTTTGGTGTGGCCACTGGTAAGTTGTCCACGCTCAAGATAGTCCTACATTTGTGAATATCTGGTCCTAAGTGCATAATCCATGCTAATTTGGGCAGCACTAATTGGATTCAATATGTCTTCCACATAATCACGCATATACATATATATGCGTGATTATGTAGAATATATATATATGTGTGTGTGTGTGTTTGTATGTATATGTAGATGCATGTACATTACATAGACATGAAATTTATAGGTAAGGCAATCTGTCAAGGTTTTTGAGACAGTGATTCAGGAGCAGTTGGAAGGAGCAAATGGAGTGGGTAGATATGATCATAATATATTATATACGTGTATGACATTCTCAAAGAATAAATTTTAAAATACTTTTCAAAGAAGAAGAATGTAGGAGGTCTCATTGTACCTGATTTCAAGTTATATTGCAGAGGCATAGTAGTACAACCTGTGCAATAGCATTGACACAGATATACGGGATTCAACTGAAGGTCCAGATACATGCCTTCACGCGATCTTTGATAAAGATGCCAAAAATTACCAGAGGATAGACAGCCTCCAAGCAACAGAGCTGGGAAAATCCTTCATCTACACGGAGAAGGATGAAACTAGAACCATAGCTCTCACCCTCTGCAGAAATCAGCTCCAAACGGGTTGAAGTTCACATGTAGGACCTTAAACTCTGGTCCTGCCAGAAGAGAAGCTAGGGAAAACACTACAAGATATGGGCGTAGGCAAGGGCTTTTGGGACAGGACCCCAGCTTCTCAGGAAAAATAACCAACATTTGACTAAAGGGACTTCATGAAATTAAAAGTTTGTGTATAGCACAGGCAACAGTTTATCAAGTGAAGAGGCAGCCAAAAAAATGGGAAGAAATATTTGTAGGCTGAAAATCTGACAGGAGATTAATATTTGTAGTATAAATATAGCTCAAAAAGCAAAATAATAAGAAAACAATCCAATTCCATGTTTTCCCCCGGAAAACCTGGTTTAGGTCCTAAACTTGAAAAAAAAGAAAAAGCAATACAAGTAGTCACTCAATGTTTTAACAATGTGATCACCATCCTTAACCACCAGGAAATGCAAATCAAAATGACTGCTGTTACATAAGAATGGCTTTTATTATGAATACAAATGACAGCCAATGCTGGCTAGGATGTGGAGAAATGAACATGGTGGTTCACAGCCATCTGTAATGGGGTGGATTGATGCCCTCTTCTGAAGACAGCTACAGTGTTCTCATTAAACAAACAAACAAACAAACAAACAAACAAGCAAGCAAGGATTGCTGAGGTGAAGTCTTTGGGGAATGTTTCCTCAAGGTCAGCACACAGACGCTGTGTTCCAGAAGTGGCCAAGGTTTTACCTCATCTTGTCAGCTAAACTTAGTTGTGTAAGAGTCACCCAGTTGGAACTAGTTTTGAAGACATAACAGAGTCATGGAGAACAACTGAGGCTTGGCACTGTGTGGTAGAGCTTGATTTCCCCCCAAAAGACAAGGAAAAAGTTATAGATAAAAGTGCAGCCCAGTTTCAGCAAGGGATCCCACCATTTTGGAGAAGCCAGGACCATGAATTGACTACCAAGAACAGCAGTAGCAGTGGAGTGGAGTCAGCCAGAGCCTAGAGGGTAGGCAAGCGGTGTGTGCTGCAGAGGGCAGAGCTGGAGAAGTGAAATAAGCCCCTTGGTGGAGCCCAGAAGATTATGAATGAACCCCTGATAATTGGACTTTGAATAATTTATACCTTGGGAGTTCGATTTTCCTTATTCAGATTGTGACTGTGTCTTGGTTCTTCTCTCTTGATGTAAAAAAAGTAATTTATATTTGATTTGATAGGAGCCCACAGTAGAAAAAATTTGAACTTTAAAACACTTTGAATTTTAAAAGGACTAAATTTTGAAAACACTTACATGTGTTTAAGTGTTTGAATTTTTTTAAAGACTGTGGTGTTGAGGCCAGCCAGTGGCTCACATGCCCGGGTTTGAGCCTGGAAGGCATCTTGGAATCTGGAAGAAAAGAGGGAAACTAGACAGCGTGAGAAAGGATGGAGCTAAGACAATTTCCTGATCAAAGCTCAATTTTACTATTCAGAGACACGGGGTTATAAAGAATGGGGAGGGGCCCATTCCTGCCAAATCATCCTTGGAGTCCAGTTGCAGGTGACCACTTGAATACTGCTAGGTGGCAGGTAGTAGCAGTGGGAGTGGCAGAACGATAGGGTGGCAAACTCTACCCCCCATGATCTCCTGGTGATAACAGTCAAACCTGATCAGCCAGATTTCAGGCTGGGGGTGGGGGGAGGGCAGGGGAGGTTACACTGTGGTACTTTAAAAATTTGGAATGTTTCTATTGTAACATTGATATTAATAATGTATGATCTTGGGAAGAACAAGGAAAGAAAGGTCGTGGTTTAACAATGATCTGTTTGTGTGTCAAGTTGACAACGGGTCAATTGTGCTGGCTAGTTTTATGTCAACTTCACACAAACTAGAATTATCTAAAAGGAGGGAACCTCAGTTGAAGCTATCCACCCCTAAGATCTGACTGTAGGATATCTTTTAAATTAGTGATTAATAGGAGAGGGCCCATCCCATTGTGGGTGATGCTATTACTGGGCTTATAGTCCTCGGTTCTGTAAGAAAGAAGACTGAGCAAGCCATTAAGAGCAAGCCAGAAAGCAGCAGCCCTCCATGAGCTCTATATCACTTCTGTCTCCAGGTTCCTGCTCATTTGAGCTCCCATTCTGCCGCAGACCCTCTGGGCCCCTTTGTCAGTGTGGAATGGGTCTCTCATTGTGGGTTGGCAAAGCATTGGATGAATGACAAACAGATGGACACAGGAGAGGTCGTGTGGAATCTGAATGTAATGTCAAATCGAGCATCAGACTTTTTATGCAGAAGACAATAAGGAAGTTGGGTGACACACCAGCAAGGTACAAAGAGGTTACTGGAATCTTACATAAAACAGAGGAATGCAAACACAGAAGGTCTAACGGGAACCACCTGGGATAGAATTCATTGTTAACAACTGGGATCAAAAAGGACTCTACCTAAGATTCACTTAATCTTAGAAGTCAGGGTCAAGGGCTTCGTCCCCTTGCCATAGTTCTTATTTTAGTCTATTGTATAGTTCACCTTCCCCTTAGGCCACTGTAAATACGTGTGTATGGGTGTAACTCAGCTACAGTCTTAGAAGCCAGGTGTGAGGTCTTTACTCTCCTAGGGCAAGGGCTTTCACACCCAAGTCATGGTTCTAACTAGGGAGTTCTGTTCTAGCTAACCATCTCATGAATAATGCAATACTCTAAAACCATAGCCCCATCTACTTCCTAAACCATTGTAAATTCCTGTATATGGGAGCGACTTGGCTTTTATTGATAGTGTAATACCAGAGGCTATTCTGAATGTCACTGTCTAGCTCAAGGACATTCTAGGACTGTGGAACACTGGCGGAAGGCTTTAGCTATGTCAGAATTCAATCTTAAAAGGCATTAATAATAAAAAGAGCATGTGGATCCATCCACTAGACTAACGCAGGAATGGAAAATTAATGTATGGGTTAGAGAGAAATCCAGACTCCAGGAGCGAGTTTCTGTGAAACTCTTTTTGCTTCATGAGCAGCTTTTAGGCATCCCTGCCTGACAAGCTGACTCAACCAGAGTGTCGTGGCACCATTCTCGTTTTCTTGGGGATGAATGGTGCTATAGGAGTGTGAGCCAAATAGATCCTTTCCTCCCCAACTTGCTTTAGGTCATGCTTGTTTTGTCACAGCAATGAAAACCCTAACTATGACAGAGTGGCAATAGGATTTATCATTTTAGAGGTCTCTAGGGCCTCCCTGGTCAATAATTTGCGAAGAGGTAACCCATCACTGGTCCTGGCATTTCATCTAACAACTTAATAGGCTTTGAGAGTTGCTTTTCCAACCCATGTAGAATACCTTTAGAATAAACAGACTGAAACAAACTGTTGTTTTTGCTGACTTTGGAGGGGGGGGATTTCTCTTATTTATTTTGTCAGTTACTCACTGGTTAGCATTAAAAACAAAACAAAATTAAAACAAACAAACAAACAAACAAAACAAACTCATGTAATAATACTTTTTAAGAAATGGTAAACAGGTTCTCAAAAACTGCAGCAGTTCATTTGAATTACCAGTTGATATCAAGAGTTAGCGACCAAGGTAAAAATGTTAGCAAGCTCCAGGACAGGATGGAGATGTGTCCCATCCTCAGTTGGGTTTCCTTATTCTGCAGCACTCTATGGGTCTCTCATGCATTTCCCCATCCTCATGGACTTGGTGGGGCCTAGGTCATGTCCAAGGTAGAACAGTTGGGTTCCCCTGCCACAGCTGTGCCTGATGGATTCTGATAGGCTTTTGGTCATAACTTAGCCGTGACCACACCCATTATCTCTCTACCACCCACAACACAAATCTTGCAGAATTGTCTTCAGGTGACATAAAAAGACCCTTTTCTTTGTTCTCTATTCACTCTAGATTAGCACTTCATAAACCTAACTTACATGGCAGTCTAAGTCCTTTAGATTCACCAAACCCTCTCCTAGCCCATAAACATCCATGTTCCCAATTGGGCCCGTCAAGGCTACTGAAGTGCCATGGTAGTCCTGCGGTCTCTGGAAACCACCATTCTTAGTTCTCTGGTGGACAGTCATATACTGGGCGTCATGCACATGATTAATTTCCTTCTTATCACTTACCCCAGTGTACCCTCTCCTCTGTCTGACTCTTCCTGAGGTTCCAAGGATCCCAGAATGGACTCTTTGGACATCCAAACCCAGGTCCTCATGTTTTCAGGACATACGTCTTACTGAGCTCTCTCCCAAGCTCAATTTCTGCTTTTACTGAGATAAAAAAAGGCAAAATTCTATTTATTACTCTTCATATATTATGGTATATGTAGACAGGCATCTGTACACCAAAACCAATTATTTCTGGTACATGGCCACAAAGTTTCATTAGTGTTCTACTTCTGTCATCTCTAGTACACAATGCAAATTATTATAAATAATATATAATTTTATCCTATTTTAGTTTGTTCTCTTGTAAACTAATTTCCTAGAAACATTTTCAAGTTCTCACTTTATGGTGCTTAAAATCACTGGCACAATAAATGACTCCTCTTGGTATTTTTATCTGAGACAGTAATCTCTCTGTAAGGACTAAGGTGCTAAAGACCCTAAGGTCTACAAAATGGGAGGTGCTTTGTGTCTTATTCTGGTTTCTTCTAAAGTATTTTATTATAATGAATTATCATAAACTGAGTGACTTCTAAATAGTAAATATATAAATATACGCATCATAGTTTTCAAGGCCAGAAAATAGAAGAACAAGGTTCTGGCTTATTCAGGGTCTGGTGAGAACCTCCTTCCTTGTAAAAGTTTCCTGTTACTGTGGAAGAATCATGTCAGAAGACAAAGGCAACTCTCCTGAACACACACACACACACACACACACACACACACACACACCTCATTCATTTTATTTTATTTTGTATATGTGTGTTTTGTCTGAGTGTATGTCTATGCATTTTTGTCTGGTGTCAGTGGAGATTAAAAAATGGTGTCAGATTCAATGAAAGCAGAAATACAGATGCTTATTTCCTGGGTTATGGAACTTGAGTCCTCCGAAAAAGTACCAGCCAGTTAACCACTTAGTCATTTCTCTAGCCTCTCCAGGGTCACAAGTCTCCACGAAGAGTGGTAATTTGCCTCCCTCTAGTGACTTAACTGCCTTCTAAGGCCTTACACAATATCATCATCTTGGAGGTCAGGAGTTCAACATCAATTTTAAGGAAGCATAAGTATTCACATCAGAACTTTCTGAACTCTATATAGCTATATAAAACATGTAGACCATAGTTTCTGATTCTATATTAATACTACACTCAAAATACATTTCTTATAAAGCTATTTTTATGATAAAAATTTATCAAATAAATTGTGCTTCAATGTCATTCCTTGGGTAACTTTGGCAAACTTATATGTCACAAAATTGCAAACTTTATTAATTTAATTCTTATGGAATATAAGATTTTGACTTGTAAATTCTTTACAGATATCAAAAGATACAGAATAGCTTAAGTTTTAAATTCTGAAAGAGATGACAACACTTGATAGGTCTCAGTGTTTCCTGTCTTCACATGAATGAAAAAAAAAAAAAGAGAGAGAGAGATAATTTGAAGCTGTTTTTAAAGCTGCCACAGCTATGGATATAACAGTACACCATGACCTATAATTCCACGTGCCAAGAACCAGCAGCCATTTCCCCACTGTATTGGGTCTGGAGAGAAAAGACTGAGTCTATGCATAGGCAACATAGAACTGGGGGGAGGGGCAACAGGGAAGAGAGGGTATAAAAGAATAACTGAAGCTGTAGAGTGTGCAGAGAAAGCTGGACATAGGACATGGAACATAGCACAGATTTTTTTTTCTCAACAGGACAGGAATAGGTGGGAGGCAAGGGAGCCAGCGTGAGAAATGGGAAGACACAAGTTACAAATTTAGTTTTAAAGGCTTTATTTAGCTTTATTTGTGGTTCTGGATCCAGGAAAACTTTTATTCCAGAAACCAGAGTAAGTGTTCCAATGAGCTGAGCATAAGTAGCTGGCTTTCTGGACAGAGCATCCCTGAAGGAGGCAGAATCGAGGAACAAGGAGTAGATTTGTGCCTCAGCCTTGGTTCTAAAGTTGCTTTCCTAAAAGCTGGGCCAGGAGGCAGAGCAACAGCGAGATAACTGGTGAGTATGGGTTGCTTTACATTATTCATTTTTCTGTTTTCCTACATAATAACTTTATTACCATGCCAACTGACCCTAGCTTGTCAGGGCTGGGGGCCATAACTCAGTGGTGGGGATTGCCTGGCATGTGAGAGTTTGATCTCTAGCAACACCAAACCAGACAGTCCAGAACAGGAATTACCACACAAAACTGTTTGGAAAATCTTGCTGTTATTTCTCTTTCTTCTGATTTCTGAAACCAGGTAATAAGTTAGTCAGTTACAGAGCTTGGTACAAGAGACTCCATTTTTAAATCCTAGTTTGGTCTGTCAGGGTCTAGCTTTGGGAACTTAATTCCAAACGACAGTGCCATATTGTGAAATCATTGCTTATTCCCACTTCTGGGAAAGCCTTCCATGGTTATCTCGTCATTAACTAATTTGCTAGACTGTGTGAAATACCACTCTGAAGTGGTGAGATTGGGAATTGAAAAGGAAGAGCTAGCTCTGCCATTATCTCTCAGATCTGAAAAAAGAGATATTTGCTAGTAGGTTGATCAAAGGCTCAGGAGGGCCACACCCAAAGAAACGGGTTAAAAAAAAAGGTTTATTAACTTTTACTTAAATTGAAACTTAACCTGACTAAGTTGGATTCCTAACTACACTGAAGTGATCAGCGCCTTACCACATCTGCCTGACAGAAAAAGGAAGGAAGGTGGTCTCAGAACATATACCACTGGAAGCCTTGGCTTCCTCTATTACAGTGCATTCAATTAAAAAAATACACATACATATATGTATATGTATATGTATATATATATATATATATATACACACACACACCTATATATGTGTGTGTATGTTATATATTCACAAATGTATATATAGTCTATATACACAAATGTATATACATATGATATATATACACAAATGTGTACACATATGGTGTATATGCAGTCCTATAGATACAAAAATGACTGATCAGAGTAACTCTTGACTGCCTGGTCTGGCCATAATCGACACATTTGAATCCTTTCGAGACTCAGAAACATCACAGAAGAAGGGGTGGGAAGGCCATGAGAATGGGAAGGAGCAAGGGGAGGAGAAAGGCAGGGCTGCTGCATATTTGAACTCACAGCAATATTGATTCTCTGCACGAGTTGTGTTTTATTTTTAGCTGACCGAGTCCATTTTACAGAACCCTTGTTTTCATTTTCATATCTCTGACCCCTGGTGGTGGGGAAGGAGATGCTGATGTTCTTCTTGCTTATTTGCATCCCATTTTCCACTTCAGTACCTGTCAGTGTGCTATCCCAGAAGCAGGAAGGGTTCCAAAGGCTCCAACTCTCCCTGAAGCACTAAATGCCCATAATAGCCGAGGGTAGAGGGAGAAAGCTTTTTTTTAGGGGTGTTCCGATCCGTGTTCCTGCACATCTTAATTAAACTCTTAGGGACACACACACAAAAAGGTTGGAAAGTAGAAGTGGGGTTCAGCTGGGAAGAGAAAGTGAGGCATGAAAGAGTAACTAGGAGTAGACGTGATCAGAATAAACTATAATGAAACCCATCAGTATGTAAAGTTAATATATGCCAAGAAAACATTTAAAATGCTATATCATAATCAAGAGGAGTAAGAGGTAAAGCAAGGGCTTGGAGCAGGTGAGCAGTAGAGTGGATGCCTCGCATGCATGAGACCCTGGAATCAGCTCACGGCACTCTTCCTCAGTGAGAAAGATACGAATCAGATGATGATGTAAAAGAACACCTTAACAATCTCAATAATGAAGAAAAATGCAAAACAGATGCAAAAGCATGAGTAATTATGTAAAAATTATTGTCTAAATCAAACTTGGCTTATGCTTAATGAAAGAGAGGACATCAAAAGGGGTGTTGCCCTGACTAAGATTATCAGAAAAGAGCAAAACACTGTGTCTGTTCAAGAACAGAAAGTCTCATCTGATAGGAGAATCAGTCAACAGTATGTGTAAGTAAACCTTAGCAGTGTAAGCCAGAATGCAGATAAGTATTGAGAGGATCGCCATCTCCTTCCACACCACCAGGTATCAGAGACCCAAAAATGAAAACAAGTGTTCTTCTGTGTCACATATTTGATCAGCTAAAATTAACAGCGCCACCCCAACCCGCCAACCCCAGACACTGTAGTGCCAAGTGCTGTTGAGGAGGTGGGGAAAGCAGAATTTTAATGTACTGAAAATGGGAACACACATTTTGCAAAAGTACTACATACTCTCAGGAATTGAATATTTCCATAATTTTCTGTACAATAATTCCATCTTGGTCAGAACACATCTATAGATACAAAGGCATAAAAATTTGAATGTGGAATTGTTCACAATAGTTTTTCACAACAACCAGGAGTTAGAGAAACCTGAGTATCCACAACATATGACATACCCATAGAATATAACACTCTTTTTTAAAAAGGTGCAACTAAAGCCAGATATACAACTTGAAAAGGTCTAAAGAGTATCATGTTGAATAATGGACTAAAGACCTGCGAAATAGAGTGACATATCTATTTATATAACTTTAAAGTAATTTTGGATATGCACATACTTGCAAACACAAATAAATAAATGTATACAAAATGAACCAAAGGACACATATTATGAGATGGTCAGGGACCGTAATGGTTCACAGGTTCATGCTAATATTTGTTTCTCAGATGGTAATGGTATTTGGAGGTTGCTGAACTTCAGGAAGTGAGGCCCGCCTGGCTGAAGTGGTCACTAAGAGGGAGCCTTTGAAGACTATATCCTGCTCATAGCTCCTGCCTTGCTCTTGGCGCCTGGTTCAATGTTATGTGACCAGTTCACATAACCTACTCCTGCTACCATGATCTGAGTTATTTTACATTTCTTTCCTGCCATGATGGATTGAAACCCTTCTGAAAATGCACCAAAATAAATATTTCTTTCCTTATAACACCTTTGCCATGTATCATGGTCATAGGACACAAAAATAATAAATACAAAGATGGCCATAGAAAGAAAGAGTAGACATGCCCTCTGGCCTTAACTCATGACCTATTACCCATTTGAAAGCATGGTCTGAGTTTCTCAGTCACTGTGGGAGCAAAAGACAGATGCACTACAGCAACTCCCTCCATGGTTTGTAATCCACTGAAAGTATGATGTGTGTCTTTCAGTAATTGTAATTTACCACAAGAAGAGATTTGTGCCATGATAGCATCCAAGAGCAAATTGGATGGTTCTTGGGAAACACCACTAAAAGACAAAATTAAAGCAAATTTCCAGGCCTTTAACCTTAAAAGCATGATGTGTATTTTCTTCAAGAGAAGAAATGGAGCAATTCTTGCGATAATCTGACTGCCCTTTTTTGAAGTTGTTTATGCAGAAAGAGGATGCTGTCTGACCAGTTCCCAGATTCAGTGGAAAATGCTTAAGTTTACTCTAGTCCTACAGCCCATGCACATGAGTAACAGGCTTGTTTCTGCTTTTCTGAGGGAAGTACAGCCTGAATTCTCTCTCAGTTTGCCTTCCTTCTCTTGGAAATAAAGCCTAACTTGCCAGTTAAAGCCTTGTTTCATATTCATGGGCTTGGTTTTATTTCTATTATCTCTAGGCCAGAAGTCCTCATAATGGGATGGGATGAATGTCTGTTAAGTGAATGGCTGTCTATGAAGGGATGATAGGGAGATACAAAGCAGAAAGAGGTTGTGACAGGTACAATGTAAGGGAGAAGAGAGTCAATTTTGGCTCACAGTTTGAAAGGACACAGTTTGTCACGATACGGCCATCATAGCAGAGTTTACAGCAAAAGAGCAAGCAGCGGGCATCCTCACGTCTTAATAGATGGGGAAGCAGAGAGTTTAGAGCAGAAGCAGGCTTGACTTTGTGCCCCCACCCCCTACCCCAGTGATGCTCTTACTCTAGTTAGGCCCCATCTCCACATTCTTCATTCGTCTCAAATATTCCCAACACCTGGGGAGTACGTTTTCAAACATGTGTCCCCTATAGGGGACATTTTAAACTTGAATTATAACAATTGGTCACACACCCCACTCCACCCCCATCTCATGGCCCTTTTATAATTCAAAATGTATTTAAATCAATATCAAAAGGCCAATCCCAACAATGTCCAAGGTCTGAAATCTCTTCTGAAACTCAAGGCAATCCTTATCTGTGATCCCCTGTTTAAAAAAAAAAAATCACACTACACAATTCCACTTTATAATGTCATAGTAAAACATCTCCATCCCCCAAAGAATGGCAATACCAGACCAAATCATGACTGAAACCCCACAGAATCAATACTAAACCCTGAAACTCTATGCCCAATACCCTGGGTTTCTGGTGGTAATATCTGGGCTCCAGTGGGCTTAGATAGCCCCATCTTTATAGACCTACTGTCTGCAGTACATGTGTCCCTCTCTCTTGAGCTGGATATACTAGATGCTTACATTCTTCCTTAAGTGGTTGTCTCGTGTTCCTGGCATCCATCTACAACAGTGGAGATCTATTGGAACTCATGTATGATTCTCTTCACAGTTCCATGCACAGGCCACTCATGAGTTCCACATAGGAAATCAAACCCTGACACATTGGTCTCAATAATTTTCTTTTTCTTTTTTCTCTTTTTGTTTTTTCAAGACAGGGTTTCTCTGTATAGCCCTGGCTGTCCTGGAACTCACTTTGTAGACCAGGCTGACCTTGAACTCAGAAATCTGCCTGCCTCTGCCTCCTGAGTGCTGGGATTAAAGGTGTGCACCGCCACGCCTGGCTAATTTTCTTTTTCTTTATATATATATATATATATATATATATATATATATATATATATGTGTGTGTGTGTGTGTGTGTATTTATATATATATATTATATACATATATGTGTGTATATATATATATATATATATATATATATATATATATATAGTATATGAGTACTCTGTGGCTGTCTTCAGACACACAAGAGGGTACCGGATCCCATTACAGATGGTTGTGAGCCACCATGTGGTTATTGAGAATTGAACTCAGGACCTCTGGAAGACCAGTCAGTGCACTTAACCACTGAGCCATCTTTTCAGTAGCAATTTTCTTACATCTTGGTACAAGCCTCAATGATCTAACAACTCTTGTCATCTTCATGTTAGCCAGACTATCACTATGTGGTGGCCACCATCAAGTTCTAAATGTGGTCCAGTTCCCTCAACCCCCCCCCTTTTAATCACAGCTGTAGTGATCTTTGAATCCCTGTGAGGCCAAATATGGGTAAGCATTTCCTTAGGTGACCCCGTTGGCATGTGACATTACTACTGCAGCAAACTCAGTTTGGCCACTTTCCTTTTAAATGAAAGTTTCTCAAGTGAGCTTTCACAGTTACACAATGGAGCTCTCAGTGGGTGGCATCCAGTGGTGAAGAGAGCAAGGTGTCTCTATTTGTGTTCATCTATTTAACCACTGCTGCTGCTTTGTTGGCAACTTTAAATTTGCTTATGCTTCTTTCCTCACCAAACTGCCATTTTTCACATCTTTTCCACTATATTTTCTCCCCTTTCACACTATAATTTGGCCTAAGAGCTGAATTATAAACAACCACAATGCCACAATTCAAATGCTGTGCTGTTTTGAAACTCCCTCTACCAAACCAACTAGTTCAACTTTTAACTTTAGCCTCACTCAGATTTTTCAGGGCACTGGAAGAATGTAGTCAGTCATGTTCTTTGACAGAATATAACATCAATGGCCCCATGTGAAATTTTATGAGTTAGACTTTACTATCTTTATTTACTATCTTTATTTAGCATTCTAGTCTTTTGATAGTCTACCAGCTTTATTCATTAAGCTTGTCACAGAAACAACCCCACTTTTGGTACCATTTTCCCCTATTATTTTCTTTTCCCATTTCAGTCATAAAATATTACAGAAACAATTTAAGAGAAAGCACAGTCTGTCATGGTAGGGAAATCGTGGCAGGGATTATTAAGACAGAGCACATGGATTCATTTTTCTTCTGATAGTTCGGGAAGTAGAGGACTTGGGCTAGAAGCAAGGATGGGCTATATTTCATGATGCCTGCCTCTGATGGCCTATGTTAGCTAGTCTCTACTTCATCAAGATTCCACAACCTCCTAAAATTGAACATATTTTACACTGGAAACACTGTCAGTCTTAAATAGTAATTTTTGAGACACATTGGCAAGCAGGATGTGTTTATAAAATATGATCTTCAGAAAAAAAATGATGAAAAGACATCTGTACATGTATTGGATAGTTAAACAAACAACAGATTTTAAGGGAGAAGAAAGCCACAGGAATTATATGCTTAGCTCTCACAAGTGCATTTTAAGAATGGAAGACATGAACTTGGAGAAACTCCACTTATTCATGATCACTGGTCACATAACAATGACAACTATTGTCAAATATTTGAAAACTTCTCATGTGAAAGAGAAGTTAGGTTATTATCAAAAATAGCTGAGGCAAGAGCAGGCACACTTTAGGAAGCATTGTTATAACACATAGAACAGGAGAAACTGTTGTTGAAAGGCAGTCCAAGGAAGAGTGGAGGATGCGTGGATAGAGAACTTGAGAGTGTGCAACAGTTTTGTTATTGCTCTAAGGCTCAGTCTTAAGATCCACCTTAGCTAAGAACCTCAAGTGATGCTTATATAGAAATCTAAACAGTGTATCTCCAGCACCTGATGATTGGCCATCAGAATAATCACCAAGCCTGCAGTGTCTATGACTTCAGTGTACATTAATGTTATTAGTGTTAATGTTATCTGAAGACTACCAGATGCTTTCAGTTCCATACACTTAAAGAAATACTACTGATTAGGAATCCTTAAGGACAATTTCTTGTTCCATTGTCCTGGAACAACAGTGATTATCTCAATAATATATGACTTTTCTTAAGAATTTAGAATACCTAGCTAAGAGAAAGAAAATTTAATACTAAATTTGTAAAAGACAAGCTAACCCATTAGCCAAAGTCAGTTGCAGGAAAGAGGGCATTAAATGATGATGCCGTCTTTACTCTTCCTGAGTTTGGAATTGATTTTTGAAATAGAAGAATCACCTAGGTAGAGAAAAAGTTTCAACTCCATTATTAATAAAAAAAAAAATGTTTGTCAAATAAGACTAGGTGAGGGGAAATAGATGTAGCTGGCACTCAGCACCGTGCCTGGTATTTAAAAACAAAAACAAAACCAACCAAACAACAAACCCGTCTAGGTCAGTGGTTTTCACCCTGTGTGTGTGTGTATGACCCCTTTGTAGGTAGAATTACCCTTTCACGAGGGTAGCTTATCAGAAATCCTGTATGTCATATATTTACATTAAGATTCACAACAATAGCAGAATTACAGTTATGAAGTAGTAACAAAATTAATTTTATGATTGGGGTCAACACAACATGAGAAACTGTGTTAAAGGGTCAGGGCCTTAGGATTGTGAGAACCACTGATCCAGGTAACTATTAGACCATCCTTCTCATTCCGATGAATAAGATGAGGTGGGGAGAGGAGACTCAGGGGAATAGTTCACAAGATGCCCAACGTGAGTACAGTCTGACTTTGCAAGTAGTAGTAAGTAGACAGGAGTCTATGCAGGTGGCTCTGAGGCAGACAGCACAGAAGGACTGAGCGGAGCGTGCTCAGTTGTCTTTCCAGGCATGCACTGTGATTCTCACCCTGAGTTGGAGTAAGTGAGGGGTGGATAGGAGAGCTGTCAGTGAAGTCTCTACTGATGGAATGACTCTACGCTGTAAAAGATGACTACATAGAGTCAGGCAGGGTTAGATTATAAAGACTGCTAAGACTTTCACTGCTTATTTAAGGGATTGAGGCTATCAGTCTCTATGTGTATGCATGTGTGTGCGTGCAAGTGTGCATGTGTGATGTGAGACATGCATGCATTTACCGGTGTCTGTACATATGGGGGTACGTGTGTGTGTAAAAGCAGGTACTCATAGTGTGTGGAGGCCAGGTCAATCAGGTTCCTTGATTGCTGACTGCTTTATTTACTGAGGCCAGGTCTCTCACTAAACCTAGATTTCAGCTTGTATAGCTAGCAGGCTGACTTGCCCTGAGGATCCTAGACTCTGTCTCCCCAGTGTGGAGATTACAGGGAAGTCAACATGCCCACCCAGCTTTATCATCCGAGTGCTAGGGGTCAAAACTCTGATCCTCATGCCCGTGCAGAAAGCACGCTTTATCCATTGAGCCAACTCTCCACAACCGACATTTCTTAAGATATTTTCAAGACAGATGTAGTGGTACATGTTTATAATCTCACACTCAGGAGCCTGAGACAGGAAGACTGAGTTCTAGGCTAGCCAGTACTATAATCTCTCTCTCTCTCTCTCTCTCTCTCTCTCTCTCTCTCTCTCTCTCTCTCTCTCTCTCTCATTCAGCACACTTGTCTCTACTCCTTTATCTCCTACTCTTGCTTACTGACTTTACCCTCACTGTCAGCTGAGCCTATCGAATTTGGTACATGTCAGCAATGGAATCAGGGCTACTGGAGAGTGAAGGTCTCCTCACTACCAGAGGCAGTGATGTCAGCGATGTTGTGGACAAGACTGAGGAACTTAGCCAGGCCCTGGTTGCCTCTATGATCCCTCCCAACCCTGACTGTCTATACCTAAAGATTGATCTATGAGCATGAAGATCTTCGGGGCAAAATAAGTAAATAAAGGCAAGAACTTTGACAAGGTACCACTATTTGTTTAACCCAACACTCTATTGATTTTTAATTTTCCCATTTCATTTACTTATCTTCCAAATCATATCATACAATTCTAGTCTCTTTATGATCTGATCGTATCAGATTCCTTGGGCAGTTTCTTCTACAGATGACTATTTTATTGATTTGTGTGTGTGTGTGTGTGAATTTCACACCATGCACCCCAATTCCACTCAGCTTCCGTCCCTTCATACCCACCCTCTCTCTGCCTTTGCAACCACTCCTCACAAGAAAAAAAAAAAGAAAAGAAAATTAAAACAAACAAACAAAACTTGCCTTGGAAGCTGTGGTGTATCACACAGCACACACTTTTACCCAAACAGCTTAACTTGCAAATGTTCATTACAGTGAGTCTTTGGTCTGGTTGAGGTATCCGACTTCTACTACACTATCAATGCTGATTCCTCATCGAGCTTCTCTTGGATGCTCTGTTGTTATCCTGTATAGAGGAGATCTTGCAGCTTTGGATCTGTAGGACCAGTCCCTTCACAGGCTCCAACAGTTCATGGATGGGGAGGATGTTGGGGTGGACTAACTCAGAATTCTGGATCTGGACCCAGGTGGAAGCTATGTTAGTTGACCTGCCACCTCTCCTGTGCCAGGGCAAGCTCTCTGGCTTTTACACCCTTGGGGCCAGCTCACCCATCTCCCCACTACCAGGGCCATCTCTACTTTGTTGCCCAGGTGAGGTGCAGGCTGCTCTCCGGAGTGCTGCAGTCAGTGAGGTGTAGGCAGGTAACGATTTTATTTCCTTTGGATCTTTCCTTACTTTCTGTGATTTCAAGTGATCTTATAATGAAGGGAATGCCATATAGTGGTTCTAGTTCTGATTCTTTGGTCTTTTCATTAAATTTCTCTGCATTTCCATAGCCAGACCAAATTTCACACATGAAACAATCTTACCTTCTTGACTTCTGCTTACCTAGGTCCCCACACTTCCTAGCATTGACGTGACTGCACATTGCAGCTATGGTCTTTGTGGGAACGTTATCAACTTCTGCTTTTATTTTCTAGTGAGTCCCAGAAAACACTGTAGTGACCTTCTTGTAATAACTAATTTACATATTTCATAACAAGGTTTTGGTCAAGTTACTGCAGATACAAGAGTGGCCCCATAAGATTGCAGAAGGACCCCTATTAATAGTAGCACAATACATTATTCACACATTTGCAAAGATCCTGGTGCACTCAAACCCACCACACTGTAAGTCCTATAGAACATATGCATGCTGGAGTAATCTTTTTGTGCACTGCATAAAGGTTGCCTTGATATTATTCAAATGTTGATTTCTGTACCAGCATGATTATAGGGCACAGTTTGGTATTGTTTTTCTCTTGGGTGCAAAATATACTTTGTAAACATTCCCTTCAATAACTTCTGATTGGTTTAATAAAGAGCTGACAGCCTATATCAAGGCAGGAAAGGATAGGTGGGGCTTCCGGGCAGAGAGATAGGAACTCTGGAAGTCAGATGTGGGATATTCTCCAGCCAGATGTAGAGGAAGAACCAAGTACACAGGAAGTAACGAGCCTCAAGGCGGAACGTAGATTAATATAAATGGGCCAATTTAAGTATAAGAGCTACTTGGGAACAAGCTTAAGCTAAGGCCAAGCTTTCATAATTAATAAAAGGTCTCTGTGTCATTACTTAGGTTGCTGGCAGGTCTGAGACAATCCAGTGATGCATGCATGCGCAGCACATTATAGTTGATAACAAGTGTGATACTAGTTAATGTGCTTACTCTACTATAATTCTTGGTTGGTGTTTTAGCATTTCTGCCTTTCACTTGTTAAGCAGTTTTGCTATCAACAGTCAGGCAGTGCACAGAGCATAGCAACAGCCACTCATCTATTTGTGTTGTGTTTCTTGAGTGTATAGCTTTTCTCTTGTGTTTGATCTAATCTATTTTGTTCAGTATGGGCTGAGGAGCAATAAGCTACACACACACACACACACACACACACACACACACACACCATAGACATCTAGTCAACTATACCATTTAGGCTTGTGAAAGCATATTTTAAGGTTGTTGAAAAACAGTGAAATTGTCCAATTATACACTTCTAAGTAATTATTTTCATTGTTAAGTGCCACGTGACTATTTTACTGTCTGTGCTCAGTGTAGCTCCATTGCTGGGGCTCAGATTCTGGGCCTCACACTTAGGCAGTGAACGGTTTCTTCACTCATACAGAGGGAGAATAGAGGCTGTGATACTGACACCTAGTGGTAGAACACAGGGATGCTGTTAAATGAGCAGAACAACCCATTACGACAAGCAGGACATTAGAAACTATATGTAAAGTGAGCACAGATAGAATTCTTCAGTGAATTGACTTACCTCAGTTAACTATGCTTAGATCCTGTCACCAACCCATATTAGGCCTTCTTATATGCGGGGGGAGGGGGGTAGGACAGCTACCTCTCCCCTGCCTGTTAAGTGTCTTGAGCTAAGATGAACCTAGTTAGAGTTTCAACAAGTACATGACTAAATCCACATCCTTCAGATGTAGGAGAGATAATGGTGAAGCCATGGGGTCTTTTAGACACCGTTGTCCCACTATTCTCATAGAGACAATGTGTGGAGCTTGTTTTTATTTAGAACATTGATCTTCCTTCCTTCTTTCTGTTTTTCTTTCTTTTTTCTTCTTCCTTCCTTCCTTCCTTTTCTTCCTTTCTTTTTTCCTTTCTCCCTTCATTCATTCCTTCTTTCTCTTCTTCCTTCCATCTTTCTTTCTTTTTCTCTTTCCACCTTTCTTTCTTTCTTTCTTCTTTCTTTTTCCTCTTCCTTTCTTCTGTCTGTATTTCTTTTTATCTTTCCACCTTCTTTCTCTCTTTTTTCTTTCTTTCTTTCTTTCTTTCTTTCTTTCTTTCTTTCTTTCTTTCTTTCTTTCTTTCTTTCTTCCTTTCTTCCTTCTTTTCCTTCTCCCTTCCTTCCTTTCTTTCTCTACTTCCTTCCTTCCTTCCTTCCTTCCTTCCTTCCTTCCTTCCTTCCTTCCTTCTTTTTTCTCTTCTTCCTCCTGTCTTTCTTTTTTCTTTCTTTTTCTCTTTCCATCTCTTTCTTTCTTTTCCTTCCTTCTTTCTGTCTTGCTTTCTTTTTCTTTTTCTCTTTTTTCCCTTTTTTTAAATTAGGTATTTTCTTCATTTACATTTCCAATGCTATCTCAAAAGTCTCCCATGCCCTTTCCCCCACTCCCCCCCCCCACTTCCACTTCTTGTCCATGGTGTTCCCCTGTACTTAGGCATATAAAGTTTGCAAGACCAATGGGCCTCTCTTTCCACTGATAGCCGGCAAGGCCATCTTCTGATACATATGCAGCTAGAGACACGAGCTCCGGGTGGTACTGGTTAGTTCATATTGTTGTTCCACCTATAGGGTTGCAGACCCCTTTAGCTCCTTGGGTACTTTCTGTAGTTCCTCCGTTGGGGGCCCTGTGTTCCATCCAATAGCTGACTGTGAGCATCCACTTCTGTGTTTGCTAGGCCCAAGAATAGCCTCACAAGGGACAGCTATATCAGGGTCCTTTCAGTAAAATCTTGCTAGTTTATGCAATGGTGTCAGTGTTTGGAGGCTGATTATGGTATGGATCCCAGGGTATGGCAGTCTCTAGATGGTCTATCCTTTCGTCTCAGCTCCAAACTTTGTCTCTGTAACTCCTTCCATGGGTGTTTTGTTCCCAATTCTAAGAAGAGGCAAAGTGTCTACATTTTGGTCTTCGTTGTTCTTGAGTTTGATGTGTTTTTCAAATTGTATCTTGTATCTTGGGTATTCTAAGTTTCTGGGCTAATATCCACTTATCAGTGAGTACATATCATGTGAGTTCTTTTGTGATTGGGTTACCTCACTCAGGATGATGCCCTCCAGGTCCATCCATTTGCCTAGGAATTTCATAAATTCATTCTTTTTAATAGCTGAGTAGTACTCCATTGTGTAAATGTGCCACATTTTCTGTATCCATTCCTCTGTTGAGGGACATCTGGGTTCTTTCCAGCTTCTGGCTATTATAAATAAGGCTGCTATGAACATAGTGGAGCATGTGCCCTTCTTACCGGTTGGAACATCTTCTGGATATATACCCAGGAGAGGTATTGCTGGATTCTCCGGTAGTAATATGTCCAATTTTCTGAGGAATCACCAGACAGATTTCCAGAGTGGTTATACAAGCTTGCAATCCCACCAACAATGGAGGAATGTTCCTCTTTCTCCACATCCTTGCCAGCATCTGCTGTCACCTGAATCTTTGATCTTAGCCATTCTGACTGGTGTGAGGTGGAATCTCAGGGTTGTTTTGATTTGCATTTCCCTGATGGTTAAGGATGCTGAACATTTTTTCAGGTGCTTCTCAGTTATTTGGTATTCCTAAGTTGAGAATTCTTTGTTTAGCTCTGAGCCCCATTTTTTAGTGGGGTTATTTGATTTTCTGGAGTCCACCTTCTTGAGTTCTTTATATATATGGATATTAGTCCCCTATCTGATTTAGGATAGGTAAAGATCCTTTCCCAATCTGTTGGTGACCTTGTTGTCTTATTGACGGTTTCTTTTGCCTTACAGAAGCTTTGGAGTTTCATGAGGTCCCATTTGTCAATTCTCGATCTTACAGCACAAGCCATTGCTGTTCTATTCAGGAATGTTTCCCCGTGCCCATATCTTTGAGGCTTTTCCCCATTTCTCCTCTATACGTTTCAGTGTTTCTGGTTTTATGTGGAGTTCCTTAATCCACTTAGATTTGACCTTAGTACAAGGAGATAGGAATGGATCAATTTGCATTCTTCTACATGATAACTGCCAGTTGTGCCAGCACCATTTGTTGAAAATGCTGTCTTTTTTCTACTGGATGGTTTTAGCTCCCTTGTCGAAGATCAAGTGACCATAGGTATGTGGGTTCATTTCTTGGTCTTCAATTCTATTCCATTGGTTTACTTGTCTGTCGTTATACCAGTACCACGCAGTTTTTATCACAATTGTTCTGTAGTACAGCTTTTGGTCAGGCATGGTGATTCCACCAGAGGTTCTTTTATCCTTGAGAAGAGTTTTTGCTATCCTAGGTTTTTTGATATTCCAGATGAATTTGCAGATTGCTCTTTCTAATTTGTTGAAGAATTGAGTTGGAATTTTGTGGGGATTGCATTGAATCTGTAGATAGCTTTTGGCAAGATAGCCATTTTTACTATAATGATCCTGCCAATCCATGAGCATGGGAGATCTTTCCATCTTCTGAGATCTTCTTTAATGTCTTTCTTCAGAGACTTGAAGTTTTTATCATACAGATCTTTCATTTCCTTAGTTAAGGTCATGCCAAGGTATTTGATATTATTTGTGACTATTGTGAAGTTTGTTGTTTCCCTAAATTCTTTCTCAGCCAGTTTATCCTTTGTGTAGAGAAAGGCCATTTACTTGTTTGAGTTAATTTTATATCCAGCTACTTCATTGAAGCTGTTTATAAGGTTTAGGAATTCTCTGGTGGAATTTTTAGGGTCACTTATATATACTATCATATCATCTGCAAAAAGTGATATTTTGACTTCTTCCTTTCCAGTTTGTATCCCCTTAGTTTCTTTTTGTTTTCTAATTGCTCTGGCTAGGAATTCAAGTACAATGTTGAATAGGTAGGGGAAAGTGGGCAGCCTTGTCTAGTCCCTGATTTTAGTGGGATTGCTTCCAGTTTCTCACCATTTACTTTGATGTTGGCTACTGGTTTGCTATAGATTGCTTTTATCATGTTTAGGTATGGGCCTTGAATTCCTGATCTTTTCAAGACTTTTATCATGAATGAGTGTTGGATTTTGTCAAATGCTTTCTCAGCATCTAAAGAGATGATCACGTGGTTTTTGTCTATGAGTTTGTTTATATAATGGATTACGTTGATGGATTTCTATATATTAAACTATCCCTGCATCCCTGGAATGAAACCTACTTGGTCAGGATGGATGATTGTTTTGATGTGTTCTTGGATTCGGTTAGCTAAAATTTTATTGAGGATTTTTGCATCGATATTCATAAGGGAAGTTGGTCTGAAGTTCTCTATCTTTGTTGGGTCTTTCTGTGGTTTATGTATCAGAGTAATTATGGCTTCATAGGATGAATTGGGTAGAGTACCTTCTGCTTCTATTTTGTGGAATAGTTTGTGAAGAACTGGAATTAGATCTTCTTTGAAGGTCTGATAGAACTCTGCACTAAACCCATCTGGTCCTGGGCTTTTTTTGGTTGGGAGACTATTAATGACTGCTTCTATTTCTTTAGGGGATATAGGACTGTTTAGATCATTAACCTGATCCTAATTTAACTTTGTTACATGGTGTCTGTCTAGAAATTTGTCCATTTCATCCAGGTTCTCCAGTTTTGTTGAGTATAGCCTTTTGTAGAAGAATCTGATGGTGTTTTGGATTTCTTCAGGATCTGTTGTTATGTCTCCCTTTTCATTTCTGATTTTGATAATTAGGATGCTGACCCTGTGCCCTCTAGTGAGTCTGGCTAAAAGTTTATCTATCTTGTTGATTTTCTCAAAGAACCAGTTCCTCCTTTGGTCGATTCTTTGAATAGTTCTTCTTGTTTCCACTTGGTTGATTTCGTCCCTGAATTTGATTATTTCCTGTCATCTACTCCTCTTGGGTGAATTTGCTTCCTTTTGTTCTAGAGCTTTTAGGTGTGTTGTTAAGCTGCTAGTGTTTTTTCTCTCTAGTTTCTTTTTGGAGGCACTCAGAGCTATGAGTTTTCCTCTTAGAGATGCTTTCATTGTGTCCCATATGTTTGGGTATGCTGTGGCTTCATTTTCTTTAAACTCAAAAAAGTCTTTAATTTCTTTCTTTATTCCTTCCTTGACCAAGGTATTATTGAGAAGAGTGTTGTTCAGTTTCCACATGAATGTTGGCTTTCTATTATTTATGTTGTTATTGAAGATCAGCCTTAGTCCATGGTGATCTGATAGGATACATGGGACAATTTCAATATTTTTGTATCTGTTGAGGCCTGTTTTGTGACCAATTATATGGTCAGTTTTGGAGAAAGTACCATGAGGGGCTGAGAAGAAGGTATATCCTTTTGTTTTAGGATAAAATGTTCTGTAGATATCTGTTAAATCCATTTGTTTCATAACTTCTGTAGTCTCACTGTGTCTCTGTTTAGTTTCTGTTTCTGTGATCTGTCTATTGATGAAAGTGGTGTGTTGAAGTCTCCCACTATTATTGTGTGAGCTGCAATGTGTGCTTTGAGCTTTACTAAGGTTTCTTTAATGAGTGTGGGCTGCCCTTGCATTTGGAGCATAGATATTCAGAATTGAGAGTTCCTCTTGGAAGATTTTACCTTTGATGAGTATGAAGTGTCCCTTCTTATCTTTTTTGAAAACTTTGGGTTGGAAGTCGATTTTATTCGATATTAGAATGGCTACTCCAGCTTGTTTCTTCAGACCATTTGCTTGGAAAATTGTTTTCCAGCCTTTCATTCTGAGGTAGTGTCTGTCTTTTCCCCTGAGATGGGTTTCCTGTAAGCAGCAAAATGTTGGGTCCTGTTTGTTTAGCCTGTCTGTTAGTCTATGTATTTTTATTGGGGAATTGAGTCCATTGATATTAAGGAAAAATAATTGTTGCTTCCTATTATTTTTGTTGTTAGAGTTGGCATTCTGTTCTTGTGGCTTTCTTCTTTTAGGTTTGTTGGAGGATTACTTTCTTGCTTTTTCTAGGATGTGGTTTCTGTCCTTGTATTTTTTTTTTCTGTTATTATCCTTTGAAGGGCTGGATTAGTGGAAGGATAATGTGTGAATTTGGTTTTGTCGTGGAAAACTTTGGTTTCTCCATCTATGGCAATTGAAAGTTTGGCTGGGTATAGTAGCCTGGGCTGGCATTTGTGTTCTCTTAGTGTCTGTATAACATCTGTCCAGGATCTTCTGGCTTTCATAGTCTCTGGTGAAAAGTCCGGTGTAATTTTGATAGACCTGCCTTTATATGTTACTTGATCCTTTTCCCTTACTGCTTTTAATAATCTATCTTTATTTAGTGCATTCGTTGTTCTGATTATTATGTGTCGGGAGGAATTTCTTTTCTGGTCCAGTCTATTTGGAGTTCTGTAGGCTTCTTGTATGTTCATGGGCATCTCTTTCTTTAATTTTGGGAAGTTTTCTTCTATAATTTTGTTGAAGATATTTTCTGGCCCTTTAAGTTGAAAATGTTCATTCTCATCTACTCCTATTATCCGTAGGTTTGGTCTTCTCATTGTGTCCTGGATTTCCTGAATGTTTTGAGTTAGAATCTTTTTGCATTTTGCATTTTCTTTGATTGTTGTGCCGATGTTCTCTATGGAATCTTCTGTACCTGAGATTCTCTCTTCCATCTCTTGTATTCTGTTTTTGATGCTCTCATCTATGGTTCCAGATTTCTTTCCTAGGGTTTCTATCTCCAGCGTTGCCTCACTTTGGGTTTTCTTTATTGTGTCTAGTTCCCTTTTTAGGTTTAGTATGGTTTTGTTCATTTCCATCACCTGTTTGGATGTGTTTTCCTGTTTTTCTTTAAGGGCTTCTACCTGTTTGGTTGTGTTTTCCTGTTTTTCTTTAAGGACTTGTAACTCTTTAGCAGTGTTCTCCTGTATTTCTTTAAGTGAATTATTAAAGTCCTTCTTGATGTTGTCTACCATCATCATGATGTATGCTTTTCAATCTGGGTTTAGCTTTTCGGGTGTGCTGGGGTGCCCAGGACTGAGCAAGGTGGGAGCCCTGAGTTCTGATGATGGTGAGTGGTCTTGGTTTCTGTTAGTAAGATTCTTGTGTTTGCTTTTCACCGTCTGGTAATCTCTGGAGTTAGTTGTTATAGTTGTTCCTGGTTAGAGCTTGTTCCTCTCATGATTCTGTTAGCCTCTATCAGCAGACCTGGGGGACTAGCTCTCTCCACTGAGTTTCAGTGGTCAGAGCACTCTCTGCAGGCAAGCTCTCCTCTTACAGGGAAGGTGCACAGATATCTGGCATTCAGACCTTCCTCCTGGCAGAAGATGAAGACCCGAAACAGGGCCTGTCCCAGAAGCTGTGTCACTTCGGTCTGTCCCAGAAGCTGTTAGCTTCTGTAGTCCACACTCTCACCTGCGCAAGTCTAGTCTCAGATGGATCCAGGAACCAAGATGGGGCCCCCAGGTGCTCCGGCAAAGCCCTCCTTGGCAGGTCGGACACCTCTCCTCTGGCAGGGAAGGTGCCTGGATGTCTGGAGCCTGAAACTGGGTCTGCCTCAGAAGCTGTCCTCTAGCGACCTTGGGGGTGTCCACAGACTCCGCGCCCTGGTGACCTGGTGGGATTTGTGACCCTGGTCAGCCTGGCTGCTGTCTCAGGACCCGTGTGCGTGATTGGATTGGAACAGAAGTTGTGTTCCACTCACTGTTGGTCCTAAGATCATGTGGAGAGTCCTCTAGGGGACCTTGGGGGTGTCCTCTGACTCCGCACCCAAGGTGACCCCTCTTTTTATTTTTCCATCCATTTTTCTTTCTTTCTTCCTTCCTTCCTCTCTCTTTCCCTCTTTCCCTCTCTCCCTTCCCTTCCTCCCTCCCTCCCTTCCTTTCCAGCTATCTGGGTGCTTTTAGGACTTTGAGAACCTTGGTAATACTGAAGGTGTGTGTTGGTTATTCTTGATATCAACTTGATCACATCTGGAACTAAAACTCCCAGATAGAGAGCACATCTTTGAAGGAATTGTTTGCTTAATTTGAAGCAGGAAAATCCACTCCTAATCTGGATCTTTGAGTTAGGAAGATGCACACACAGACACCCCTCTAAACCAGATGTTTCAAGCTGGGGGAAAAGACATGCCTTTCATCCAGATCTTGAGGAGGAAGCCTTTGACTGGGGCCACACCTTCTGCTGGAAACCTGGAAAGGGCGAGGCAGAACGAAGCTTTTGCTCTTTGCCTGGCTGCTCTCGACTTCCTAGGATATCCATTCTTCTCCCCCACAGCCAAAAAGCTCAAATTGCATAGCCCTCATTATGTTTGGATGAATTATAGTAAATATTCAAGTCCTAGCTTGGGGTGTGTCAGTGGTTAAAGTAAGGGCACTAACTGGTATAGAACTGGGGCACTATTTAGTAAAGAATAGGAACCTGGAACTTGGGATGGGGGGTGTATATGAGGATCATACTGAAGCTGCGAGCTTTGAACCCTCACATTCTCAAGGGTTTGTTTCACCTGAGGAAGTAGTACCCTGTATCCCACACCTTGAAATATTGCCATTTTCACCTTTGTTTAAGCTTATTATTCATTGTCTGCTAACCAAGTGGTGGTGACTTTCTCTGACAATATGCCAGGCTAGACAATACTGATGTCCTTCAGTACCCACCAATAGTTGCCTTTAGACCTATAGCCAAATAGGTCTAAAGCATGCTCCTAGAAGGGAGGTAGAAAGTGTAGTCCATAAGGAGGTTCACTACACTACTAAAGAGCTTAATGAGTTTGCAATTCATTCAAGCAGAAGTCTGGGGAATATATGTGGGAATGGATTTTAAGAGTGTGGGATAATGGTGGGAAGGAACATAAAACTAGATCAGGCTGAGTTTATTCATATAGGTTCTCAGAGTAGAGATTTTAGGTTTAATATGGAAGCTTGCAAAGTTAAAAAGAAAAGGTGCTAAAATGTATTTGAGTGGTTGGCTGAAGCATTTGTTAAAAGATGGCCTCTGAAAAGGAGTTGCAGATGTGTGATATCCCTTGGTGTAGTGTTGGTGGAAGGATCATAAGGATCAGGAAAAAATTAATGCTAGAGTGAACATGCAGTGTAAAACCTAATACTTCACAGTGGGAAGGCCCAGAAGACATGACCTTTACTAATCCTGTAAAATGCAAAATGGTGAGAGAGGTGCCAGCACATTTGAAGAGTTTTGTGGTAGCCCTTTTCTTTGGACCAGACCTTAGGGCTAGAGATGCTACTGCTCAGTTGGACAAGTTAAGTATAATGGGTTTAATTGGGCCCATGAGCTGTAGCCATGGGGGCATTCCCCATGATCAGCTGACTGAGGAAGAAAAGACTTGGTCAAGTTTACTTATTAAAACCCCTTTTTAGGATAGCTCTGAGAGACACTGGTGAAGGGAAATTGTCACAGTAGGCAGAAATTCTGGCAGTACACATGATTCTACATTTTGTTAAGAGAAATGGCCAGTTGTTCATCGATTCCTGGGCTGTAGCCAATGGATTGGCTGGATGGTCAGGAACTTGGAAATAGCATGAAGACATCTGGGGAAGAAAAAAGTCTAAGGATGTGAAGATACTTGTGGTCCATGTAAATGCTCATCAAAGGATGATTTCAGCTAAAGAGCAGTTCAGTAATCAAGTAGATAGGATGACCCTTTCTGTGGACAGTCAGCCTCTTTCTCCAGCCATTTCTGTCATTTTCCAATGGGTCCATGAACAAGGGACCACATATGGCAGAGATGGGGTTATGCATGAGCTCAACAACAGAGTCCCCCATTCACCAAGACTGTCCTGGATACAGCTGCTGCTGAGTGTCAGATTTGTCAACAACAGAAACCAACACTGAGCCCAAGATATGGCATTATTCCCTAGGGTGACCAGCCAGCATCTTGTGGTAGGTTGACTACACTGAACTACCAACTCCATGGAAATGACAGTACTTTGTCCTTACTGGAGCAGATACTTATTCTGGCTATGGACTTGCCTTTCCTGAATATAATGGTTCTGACAAAACCACCACCTGTGTACTTACAGAACACCCTATCCACTGTCATGGTATTCCACACAGTATTGCTTCTGGCCAAAGAACTCACTTCATAGTCAGAAAAGTGCGACCGACAGTGAATCCACAGTCATGGAATCCTCTGGTCTTATCATGTTTCCCACTTCCCTGAATCAGATGTCCTGATAGAACGATGGAATGACCTTTTAAAGACACAGTTAGAGTGCCAATTAGGTGGCAGCCAATTAGAGGGCTGGATGAAGCAGCGTTCTGTAGAAGGTGGTATATACTTCGAATCAGTGTCCAATATATTGGGTACAGGAATCACAGGGTGGAAAAAAGAATAGTTTCACTCACTATCCCCGCTGGTGACCCACTAGGAAAAGTTTTGCTTTCTGTTCCTGTGACTTTGACCTTAAGTTTGCTGGTCTAGAAGTTTTGGTTCCAGAGGGAGGAATGCTCCTACCAGGAGTCACAACAAATATTTCCTTGAACTGAAGCTCAGACACCTCCCCTCACCCCCTGGCCACTTTGGGCTTCTAATGCCCTTAAACCAATAGGCTAAGAAAGGAATAACAGTGTTAGGAGAGATGATTGACCCAGATTACCATGGAAATATTGGATTGCTTTTCCACAATGGAGGTAAGAAAAATTTTATCTGGACTACAGGAGATCCTTTAGGGAATTTCTAGGTGCTACTGTATGTTGTGATTAAAGTCAATGGGAAACTACAACAGCCTAAGTAGGCAGGATGACAAAGGGCACAGACCTATCAGGAATGAAGGATGGGTCACTTCCTCAAGAAGAGAGTCAAGGCCTGATGAGATTCTTGCCAAGGGTGGAGGAAATACAGAATAGGTAGTAGAAGAAGGTAGTTATAAATACCAGGTAAGGCCATGTGATGTGCTGCAGAAACAAGGATTATAGTAGACATGAGTGGTTTTGTTGTATTTTGTTAAGAATCCATTTGTATAGACATCAGTGCTTCTTTTCATCACTTTCTTTATTATGTGGTCTAACATCATGTCAGAACATGTCAATGACTATCATATTTCAGTTTGAGATACTAAAAGAATGTCTCTCAAGGGACATTGCCACCTACTCTAAATTTATAGTGTTTCTGGTAACATGAGGGGTAGTTATATCATGTTAGGTGTAATTATGACCTATTTAAACATATAATGTATTTGGGACTGTAAATATGATAGTTATATTATGTTTAGGCATTATTATGATCTGTTTATTGTTTTTATTTGAAAATTAATCATGACAATGAGATATAATTCTGTGTCAAATTGACAAGGGGTGGACTTGTGATGACTATTTCTGGTTGTCAACTTGGCTATATCTAGAACTAAAACCCCGAGATGGAGGGTACACCTGTGAATTTTTTTTTTTTTTTTTTTTTTTTTGCTTAATTTGAAGTAGGAAAATCCACTTCTAATCTGGATATTTGAGTTAGGAAAACACACACACACGCGCGCGCGCGCACACACACACACCCTTTTAATCCTGATTTTGAGGAGGAAAGGCACATCTTTAATCTGGGCCACACCTTCTGCTAGAAACCCATAAAGGGCATGGCAGAAGGAAGTTTTTGCTCTTTGCCTGGTTGCCTTTGCCTTGCCAACACATCCATTCCTTCACTGGCATTAGAGCCTACTTCTCTGGGACTCCAGCATCTACTGAAGACCAGTTTGAGACATCCAACCATGTGGACTGAGCAACTACTGGACTCTTGAACTTTATTGTTGGATTAGCTTGACTGTACCCCATAAATAATACTAATAAATCATATATATGTGCATATATATGTATGCATACATACATACTGTACTGGCTAATTTTGTATCAACTTGACACAGCTGGAGTTATCACAGAGAAAGGAGCTTCAGTTGAGGAAATGCCTCCATGAGATCCAACTGTAAGGCATTTTCTCAATTAGTGATCAAGGGGGAAAGGCCCCTTGTGGGTGGGACCATCTCTGGGCTGGTAGTCTTGGGTTCTATAAGAGAGCAGGCTGAGCAAGCCAGTAAAGAACATCCCTCCATGGCCTCTGCATCAGCTCCTGCTCCCTGACCTGCTTGAGTTCCAGTCCTGACTTCTTTCAGTGATGAACAGCAATGTGGAAATGTAAGCTGAATAAACCCTTTCCTCCCCAACTTGCTTCTTGGTCATGATATTTGTGCAGGAATAGAAACCCTGACTAAGACACATACATACATACATACATACATACATACATACATACATACATACATGTATAGAGGAAGAGAGAGACATAAATGGCAACAGAGACAGAGAGAGATCCATTCTATAGGTTTTGTCACTCTCGAGAACCCTGTTTAGTTTATTAGAAGCTAAGTAAAGGTCCAGGGGTCAGTGGGTCCCAACTGGATAATTTTCCCACTTGGCAAAAATTGGTAAGTCCTGGGGACACTGAATTTTTTCATTGCTGGGGTTCAAATTCAGGGCTTCACACCATATCTTCAGTCATAGAGAGGGGGGATAGAGGTTGTGCTCGTGGTAGTGGGTCTGTTAAATGAACAGAATAATCCATTGTGACAAAAATTTACTCAGACCCAAATGTCAGTTAAGATGTCCAGCTCCAGATTTCTGTCTGAGGGGAATTTGGGGGGAAATTCAGCAAAGGGAATTACTGTGGCAATGGCAAAAGTCCAACACTCTTTAGACCCAGTTCTGTCCCATGTGAGGAAGGTGGATCCCAGGTTTATTAGAGGGAGAGGCCCTGGCTCACTCTTGTCCACTCTCTTGGGGAAGCAAAACCTCTCAGCTCATCTCACCAAAGCAGCCACCTTAGGTGTTCACCGATAAGGCTGTGGGGACATGGCTGCAACACATATCCAGCCTCATTGCTATGTTAAGAAATGCAAACCTGAAGTGAGCTTTTCCTGGTGGGTTGACTGAATTTTATTAAATTCTCATAAGTAGAACTATAAACACATACTCATAATCCTAGCCATTGGAAGGCTGAATTAGAGGACTGGGAGTTCACCCGGGCTGCATAGAAAACCTCTGTTCTTGTTTAAAAAGTAAACAAACTATACATGTTAGGAGGGGAATGAGCAACCAATGTCTTCCCAGCAACATGTGCACCCTGTAACCACCACACACAGGCTGTGTGACTCCTAAAGAATGGGAGGACTCCACCCAGGCCCCAGAGCTTTAGTCTCTTAAAACTGAGAATGGATCTGTTCCTCCTGACTTCTGCAGAATTCAGAAATGCTTGGTCAAAAGAAAACAACATTGGAAAAGCAACACGGGGAATTCTGACATCGCAGTCTCTTCTCCAATGCTGTCAGCCTGAGGGAAAGGTGAGCTTGACTCACTCAGGGCCTTGTCGGGAAGACTGACGTACGCACACAAGTGTAGTACTGGAAAGGGTTCTCTTCCATCTTCCTTAAAAACCAGGAGTGTGATTGCAGGGGAAAAAAAAGCTAAGCATGGCTGGATGGGTGGCTGAAAAGACTACCTCTAAGACAAAGTTCCCATTGTAAGTGAGGTTTGCAGCTTAGGGATTCAGGAAAGTTTGAGGGTAGAATCTCCTCTCTTTGGTTTATGTATCTTCATCAGGTAAAATTTGGCCACAAGAAAAACCCAAGTGTTAGGAGCTGATCTTGTAGAGCCACCTTAATTGCAGTAAATGAATGAGATCTTGTAACTCCTGGCTCTATACATGTGTGTTCTAAGTAGCTCTATGGTTCCAAGACTAGACAGCTAGTCTTCCAGACAAGATATAGTTGATGCACACATAGCAGCTGTGCTTGTCTGCATTTGAGCTGCATAAGATCAAGCCCATCAAAATTCCATCATTTCGAGAGTGATCTCTTGAAGCCCCATCCTTAGCTGATGAGTTGCCTACAGTTGATGGCTGCTGAGGGAGGAGTTACTTTTCTTTAGAGCACATGGCCACTGGTAGATTACCCTTGCCCTAGTGGATGACCCCACACCCGTTCTCACATGGTTACTGGACTCAAAGGGATATTACTAATAGTGTAATAATAATAAAAAAGAGGGCATTGAGTCAGAAGGTAAAGGGGTTGGTAGATTCCTAGGGGACATGTAGGAAGGCAGTTGGGATGAATAAGATCAAAAGATGTTGTACATATATGATATTTTCAAAGAAATAATAAAATTCTTTGGTCTAAAATTATACAAGGGTATGTAGTGAATTTTTTTTTGGTTTGCCTGGCACCTGAGTCTTGCTTCTCTTTGCGGAACTTTTTAATTTATAAAAATAGAGTTTACCAGCCACTACAAAAGTAGAAGTTTCCAGATAGCAAATTCGTAACCTGCCCTGGAGATGTGAGATGTGGATATATGACCTAGGGTTGACCATTTTGAAGCATCAAACATTGAATTAGATGCTGGAGATGAAAAGATGAAGGGGGGCAGTTATTTTGGTGGTGGACAATGCAAAAATGACAACTACTATTATCATGTCACTAAGCACAGCAGATGCAGTTGGCAGGGGTGGAGTCTACGCCTAGTGCTGTAGGCAATGGTCACAAAACAGTGGCATCCAACATCATAGACCCTAGGGTAGCAGTTTTAGTCATGGTTCTGGCCACAGTCTATTCTTCCTTTATCCTCCTTGCTTTCAGAGAAGGTAAGTGATGGCTATTCTTGGCTGTCAACTTGACTAGATATGGAATGAACTACAATCCAGAAATGGAGAACACCTGTGAGAGATTATATTTGCTTGGGTGAGTCCACTTCTAGTCTGGGCCTTTGAGGTAGGAAGACACACACCTTTGATCCAGATCTAAGGCAGGGAGACATATGTCTTTGATCTGGACCTTGAGGCAGAAAGATACAACTTTAACCGGGTCCAAACCTCTGCTGAAAGCCTATATAAGGACATGGAAGAAGCAAGCTTTTGCTCTTTGCCTGGCTGCCCTCGTCTTGCTAACATACCCATTCCTTCACTGACATTAGAGCCTACTTCTTCAAGATTCCAGCATCTACTGAAGGCCAGCTGAGACATCCAACCTTGTGCACTGAGAAAATATTGGATTCTTGAAATTTCAGGTTACAGCCAGCCATTGTTGGATTAGCTTAACGGCAGCCTATAAATTATTCTTATATATAGTATATTCATATTCATTCTATAAGTTCTGTTACTCCAGAGAACCCTAACAAAGAAGGTTTTTCAGAATATCCTAGTAGTTATTTGAATCAAATGACATAGTTTCAATAAGTTTCTTCCTTACATAAAAGATCCAAAGTTAGCTTTTGTTAATTATAATTAGAAATATTTTGACATAAGTTAGTAACACAAATAGGATACATGGAACAGCAGAACTCACACTGTAAATTATCTAAATACAGAAAGGTACAGAGTAATGGGACATGAGAGTTTTGAGCCAGGCAGTTGGTGTTCTTTGTTACACAAGGATACAATAGGGTTTTTTTTTTTGTATGCATGTATATGTGTATCACATGTATATGTGTATATATGTATATGTGGGGGGGGAGTGTCTTCCTTTGTCCCTCTCAGGGGACTTGACATTTATGCCTGACTGGGAAGGCTAGGGAGCAAAGTCTCAGGACCTATCTGTGTCTATGTTACTGGCACACTCAGCCACACCTATCTTTTTACATGGACACTGGGAGTTTGAACCCAGATCTTCATGTTTGCAAAGCAAGTACTATTATCCATTTAGACCTCTCCCTATCTCCACAACGGTTATTTTTAAAGTATTTGCCAAAATTGTGCAAAAAAGAAGATAGGTTGAAAGTTGGTCTTTGAGGGCAGACAATGTGAAGAACATAGGACTTTATACAGACTCTACCTACATCCTATTATAAGAGACTAAACATCTAATCATTTGGAACTGATCATCCAAAATAATTTAATTTTCTACTTGACGTTAAATTTACTACTACACAGAGGTATGCAGTGAGATAGGAAGTGGGTGGTAGACATGTAATTCCACAGGAGGCCTAGGCTATAAAATGGCCTCAGAACCAACGGAGAGAGACTCTTGAGGATCCAGAGTTTTGCTCACGGGAGTAAACAGAGAACTTAAATTCAAAAGTTCTTTGAAGAAGTGAAAAAAAAACCTCCCTGGGACAAGTTCCTCTGAGTATTCCAGGAAACTTTACAACAGCATTATCAAACAGTGTTGCTTTGACTTAATCAGAATGCTGTTTGCTGAGAACCACACTTTGAAGAACCTTGGGTGGATTTCATTCTGTTGCTTGAAGCATAAGAGGCTCTAAAATCGTCTTCAAGTCTATTGAATTACTAGCTTGAGTTTTGCAAATAAAATGTCAGTTCGCTTATCGAATGATCTCAGACAACAAAGATTTCATTCTTTATGCTTTGTTCCTGCTTCATCTAGAGGGTGAGAGAGAAACTGAGGCACGGAGCCCTTGGCCTTGAGGTGATCAGGATCAGCTTCCAGAATAAAGTCCAGAGAGCCAAAATGGCTTTGTACCTTGTGCTCAGCCATCTGAGAGGGAGTCTATGTCTTTGGCTTGTTGTTGTTGCTGAGTTCTGTTATCCAGTCCAACAAAGAGTGAGATGCCTAAACTCACATTATCTGCTACAGCAAAGATGGTACACTGTACCAAGGGATCTCTGCTTGTCTCTGTCTGTGTCAGCTGCAGAGCAGGTTGCATACCCAGGAAGCTTCACTTCTCATCTACTTCACAGGCATGCCTGTGCAGATCCGTCACCAGGGAACTGATTGGAGAAGGGTACAGATGTGCAGTTTCTGTCACAGAGAACTTGGGACCTGGGGCCCAGTTCAGTGTGGATTTTGGTTCTTCTATCCTCCTTCAAAAAGTCCTTTCACTGGGTCTATGGGTCAGCTCTCTGGCAGTGTCACACTGGCATAAACTGTGGTGGGGTTTGGTTCCTGTGGGCAAAGTAGAAGTTCGTGGGTGAAGGAACACAGAGAAGTTTCACAGGAAGGCAACAAAGCAGCATTCCATGGGGAGAGGAAAGGCTTATAGTTCTGCAGCACAGCATCGGGCTTACAGTCTGCCATTGTCTGGACTTTGCCTAGAGCCAGCACTTGGGTCTCCAAGTGCCTGTCTGCAAGTGTGGTTATATCTCTCTTCCAAGCATAAGTGTGCCAAGGGAGAAATGAGAGAGATTTGTCCCTAGTTATCTGAAGACTCGAATTGCCCTCCCTCCCCTTCTTCTTCCACCCCTCCTCCTCTCACTCTTCTTCCCTCCCTCTACTCCCTCTCCTCTGGAAGAAACTCTTAAATCAGGACCTCTGTCATGCCATGCTATGCTCAGTGATCCCCACCATAATATGCTGAATCCTCTGAAACTGTAAGCCAAAACAAATCTCCCTTAAAGTTGTTCTCTTATGAACTTTGGTCATAGCAATCCAGAAATAGTTAACAGACTTCCCAGAGGGCAAGGAGAGTCAAAGAAAAATGACAAGCAAGCTCACATCATGGGAGATAGGGAACATCAAAGCAGGATGCCAAAAGAAACCAGAGCAACATCTATCCTGTTTCAAAAATACACCATGGCTGGGCTTCTTCCTCCAATGAGGCCCCACAACCCGGCTTTTCCACCTTTTAACAGTATGATTGCATTATGAGGCCATCCTAGATCAGGAACCTGCCAATCAGGTCAGAACCCTCCCCATCTACTGCCCTTGGAAATGCCCTCAGAGACACATCCAATGGTGGATGTTATCAGCTTCTCAGGCACCTTTTAATCCAATCAAGCTGACAACCAACAATAACCATTACTGAGTTCTTCAGCAATTCTTTTCTCCCTCTCCCTTTCCTTTACTCCAACTTATGGTCAGTCCTGGGGTATAGTTTGGAGAAGCCAAGAAAGGTCTAGATTATTGAGTTTTTATAGGGGCTAGTAGGATCCAGATGTGGATGAGAGAAGTGGTACCTGTTCATTATTTATTTTTTTTTAACAAGTGTGCCAGGTCTTTTAGATGTGGTCCTTGGATGACTCTCAGAGAGATACTAGACAGTAGATAGGGACCCAAAGCTTGTGAGTCAGAATGAAGGGTTTTGTGTAAGTCTTCACTAACCCTGGCTTCAGCTGCTCCTTGCTCCCCATGTGATCTAGCCCACTTTCCTGGTCCACCACTTCCCAATCTGTTTCATTTCATCTCTACTCAAAAATAAAATGAGATAAATAATAAAATCCTTCTTCCCCTCCTTCTCTGTCTCTTATCAGACATTCAGTGAGGAGAGGCAGAGAGATATGTCACCTTGACAGACTCTGGGGCAGGCTCTGTGGCAGCCACATAAATGGTTGTGCAGGGGTCCTGATCTGTTAGGGCATCATGAAGTTTCTTCTCTTGAAACTATACAAGAAGTAAAGAAAGCAGATTAGTTGAGCAAAAATCTGGGTCCCATTCAACTTGCCCCACAGAAAAGCAGTTCATGCTCAAAGGCTACTCCTGAGCCACTTGCTCTGACTTCCTCCCTGGTGAGAATCCTCCCAAACTTCCCCAGAATTCACTGTAGCCACTCCGAGTTATCTCTCAGGGTTCACAACCTCCCAAGGCAACTTCACCCCTGTTAGTTCTAAAAAAAAAAAAAGTTTACCAAAATTGCCACACATTTCTTAAGATATTAGAGTTTGGAGAAAAATTTAATTTAATGAAGAATTTCTGACTAGGGATGCGATGGGCAGGGAGCATATAAAAACAGTTTATTAACCAACTTTTATTCACGATGCAACCCTTACTTCTCTTCCTGGTTGGGAGAATTTTAGCATGACCAGACCTAGATGTAGGAATGAACGGCTCTAGTAAATAACTTACACTTTCTGCATCCAATAGGGAAAGTTTAGGAATAAGAGTGTTATAAAAACCACCAGAGTTGTGCTGGAGCTACACTGCTGAATTCCCCTTTAGGATTTTTACCTAGCTATAAGGAGTTACTTTAAACAGAATTTTAGCAATGTGAGCAGATTTCATTTCTCCTGTCTTCATTTGGGGTCGCTGACTTTTACATTTCCAGGAGTTGGAACAGCATCAGATGTATAACTTATTTCTGCATATTCTTTGTGAATGCAAACTGAAGTGACTGTACAATGGAGGAGCCATGATAAGCTCTGGAGAGGTTCTACAGGATATGCAACAGCTGTTTAGTTTTCTATGTTGTTCTGTTCTGGCTTTGCTTTTTTGAGACAGGGTCTCACTGTGTAGCCTTGGCTAGACTGGAACTCGATATGTAGACCAACCTAGCTTCAAAGTCCTAGAGATCCTCCTGCCTCAGGCTTCTGGGATTAAAGCCATGCACCATGAAACCTGGCTGTTATTAAATTCTTTATACAGATAACATACAGCAAATATGATGAAAAGAAAAATGCTAATTTTTGAATAATTCTGTTTCCATTATAATGATATAATAATATAAGCATGACAGACATGAAAGAAATTGTAAGGATGTGAGTCTGTACATATTGATATATAAAGTAATTATGATGTTTTATATATTTAACATATATATAAATTAAAAACAACAAAATAAAATATAAATCAAGATGCAAAATTGTAGTGTAGTTAAAGTGTTGTATCGGAGGATAATAATAGGAAGTCAAGGATGTATTTTATAATCTCTGGAGTATCCACTAAAAATAAAGAAAATAGTTATTTAATTACTAATGCAACAGAGAATAAAATGGAATAATAAAAATATAATTTAAAAAATCCTTTATCAAAGAAACTCCAATCTCAGAGACTCTCACGAATAAGCTTTGTCAAATATATAAAGGGAGAAATATGATAAATCCCAGCCAAACATTCCAGAGAATTACAGGGAAAACTGCATCTGTTGGTGAGCTGACTTTCAGCCCCCAAAAGACACACACCACTAGAATGTGGTGTGCCCCTCCCTGTGAGGGATTAAGACCTCCTCAGGTGTGGATAAGGCCAGAACATCAAGGTGAGGTCACTGGATCAGAGTGGGACCTGCATCCAGTGTGTGATGTCCTAGGAGCTGGAAAGGAGAAGGCAGAGGCACAGACAGGAAAGTTGGTGGGGATGGAGACAGAAATTGTGGTACAACCACAAACCAACCAAAGCTGAAGGTTGCCTGGCACCATCAGATCACACTGAGGTAAAGGAGTCTCTCAACAGATACCAGAGGGCTGTGGTCCCGCCAAGTTGTCAGTTTCAGTTTGGATCTGTGGTCTCTGAAACTGATGTACACAAAATTCTGCTTGTTTATACCACTGAGTTTGTAATAATTTGCTCAGGCAACTTGAGGGAAAGAATTCAAGCCTCGGCCATTTGTAAGGTTAGCATAATTGTGATATCAAATCTCACAAAGTCATTGAGGGGAAGGAGGATGACAGGCCAATTTCACCAGGAAACTAACTGGGGAGAGGGAAAAAAAAAACTGTTAATAAAACAACAGGGAAATAAAATCCCTGTTTTTTAAAGGACCAAACTAAATTTGTTCTACTCCAGAGTGCAAAATATGTTTGGCTCCTACAGTGGCAGATAAATGAGGGGAAATTAACCGGAAGGTTAGAGCAACAGATGCGAGAAGAGTGTTGGTAAAATAGAACATCAGCTTCTGATACATGTTTTTATCTCGCAAACCAGGAATAGAAGATAACAACTACCTTGTTTGTTTGTTCATTTGTTTGTTTGTTTCTTTTTCTTTCTTTTCTTTCTTTTCTAGCACTAGAATTGAAGCCTGGTCTCCATGAATGCTCAGTACTTTATCACTGAGTTATATTACCAGCTCCAGACAATAGTCTCTCTTTTTTCATTTAATTTTTGAGACAGGTAGGTAGCCTATGTTGCTTTGAACCTTTTTACATAGTCCAGGCTAGCCTTGAATTTGCCATTATCTTGCTATCACCTCCCAAGTGCTAGGATTACAGGCTGTGCTTAGCCTGCCAATATACTTTTTGATTTATCTTATTTTTAAGTGTGTGTGTGTGTGTGTGTGTGTGTGTGTGTGTGTCTGTGTATGGAGGTGCTCAGACTGACTATGAAGAGGTACAGGCACAGGAGACCAAGTGCCTGCAGAGGCTAGAACAGGGCATTGCATCTCCTGGAGCTGGTGTTACAAGTGGATGTAAGCTGTCAAACTGGGAACTGAACCCAGGTCCTCTAAAACAAGCAGCATACACTCTTAACCCTTGCGTGATCTCTAGATACCCAACAATATTTTTAATGTGGAAAAGAGCTTACTAGAAACACTTAAGCAAAATGTATACTTAATGATGATATAGCAAAAGCTTTCCTTCCAAGTCTGGAACCTTATGAGAGTTTCTGTTACTGGGTCTGGTCACCACCATGTGGGAAATCTCAGCCAGTGAAACAGGGCAAAGGAAAGCAGGTGGAGCTCTGTGGTTTGGAAAAGAAAAGCTAATTCTTTGGAGATGATGCACTGGTGTTGGAGAAAACCCAAGTCATCAACAAACAAATACAAGAACTTACAAATCAGTTCGGCAGTGTTGCAAATACAAAGTTGATATACAAAAGTTAGTTTTTGATATGTTCATAGCAAATAACTAGGAACTAAATTTTTTGAAAAAGGTAATATTGATAATGTTTTAAAATACAAAATGCCAATCAACAAATTAGAAAGATATTATTTGGAAAACTATAAAACGTCACATAGAGAAACTAAATAAGAGTTAAAGGATTGGAAAGATTCAAAATGATGAAGATGTTTACTCTCCTTATTGGTCTGTTTGGCGCTAGTTAACATCCTAGTAAGACTTGGTGAGATGGGTTTAACAAATTGATTTTGGACTATCTATCAAATGCGAAGTACCAAAATTGGTCAAGAACACTTGAAGAAAAAGACAAAATGGGAAGACTCATTTTTATCAGATATCACAATTTATATCTCTAATTAAGGCAGTTCAACCAGTGCACAATGGGGCAGAATAGAGAACATCAAATAGAACTACACATACACGGGACCTCAAATTATAATGATCATGGCATGGCAGTTGGTATAACAAATAGAATATACCCATGTGGAAAAGAAAAAGAAAACTTAGCCCTTCCTATGCAAAACTCAAAAATATTCCTTAGGTATATAACAAGTAAATGTGAGTGAGATGCTGGAAGAGTGTTTTTCTTACCCAGGACTGAGAACAGTTTCTCCAACATGTTATAAGAACTGTTAACTGTAAAGGATGAGGTTATAGATTGTTCTACCCTGACATTAAGAAGCGTTCTTTATCAGTACATCTTCTGAGCCACATGTGATATGGATCTAACCTCCAAAGGGCTCACTTTTAAAATGGGCTTTTGGTTTATACAAGGGTAAATGGGTAAGAGATTTGAAAGTCGGGTGATTTTAGTATGGCAATAAACATATAAGAAGATGTTACTTACCAGGAAAAAAGCCATAATAAGACCTCCCTACTGGAATGAATAAAAGGCTGATAGTAGCGATTTTTGGCTAGCATGTAAACTAATAAAACTTACTTATTGGAAAAGTAATTTGACCGCCACTCTGAAGAACAATTTGGTCTTAACCAGTTAACTGGGGAATCCAAATATTCTCATCATTCAGCAAATTTACTTCGAAGCATGTACCCATCAAACATGTAGACATGTTCATATACAGTTCATATCTGTAATTTTCATAATGACCTCAAACTGGAAATAACTCAGATTCCCATTCATAGTTAACTTGATAAACATATCCTAAAATAGCACGTTCATACATTGAGGGTTGATAAACCAAGGAGAGTTCAAAAATATGCATGAATTTTGTAACCAGATGCAAGAAAAAATACTAATGAATTCTATTTTTATAATGAAAAAGAAAAGAAAATTATAATTTATATTTCTAGAAGGAAGGATTGTGGTTATCTCTGGGGAGGAGATGGGCGGCTGTTGTGCAGAGGTGTTCTGGAGGGAATGGTCATGTGGGTGGTGTTTTATGGGTAGGAGACTCAAACTGAAAGATAAGTTTTTCTCAAGTAGGTCAATAGGTGCGATGCAAGCTACTTTTTTGTTTTATAGTACTTGAGAAACTTATTCTAAAAGACACACTCAGCTAGGTGCACATTTGGGTGAGAGAGTACTGTTGGAACTCTCATGGTTTTAAATGGAGGTTTGTTCTAAATGGGTGTCTATGGATCATGTAATAAACCCAGCAACCATGAGCAGGCAGTGGAAAGAGATTTGCCCAGGACTGTCGCCTGGTCTTCAGAAATTTATTTATTGTATTCTTATACAATTATTTTTACTTTCATAACTTTTACTCAAGAATATGCTCACCCCACATTATAAATGGACAGATTGTGGACTAAACCTCCCACCCTCTAGAAAACAACAGAGCCTAACAAGGTTAACAGGGTAAACTCCCCATCTCGCTGCTGACACAACTGTTTCCTGACTCCATCGTGTCTCACGTTTTCCCATCCCCCCCTGCTTAGTTCAGTGGTCATGTTACTTCAGCATTTTTCCCTATTCCTCATTCAACATGCTGTCATCTTTCATTGGAACCCTCTCTGACTAGAATTAGCAAGATATTCCTTTTCTGTTCCTGACTGTACTCTGCAGATGCCTTTATTTGGATCAGGCCAGTATAGTACACAATAGCTTTGTCATGAGTCTCCCTTCTTCCCCAAGCCTACACACTCCAAGAAGGAAGTTTGAGAACTTCTGGGAGTTCTCAACCTAGAATACCACTGCTGGAAAGCATCCAAAGTCATGTTCTTACAACTTCATCTCATTACTACAAAAAAAGCAGGCGACTGGATTCCCCAGTGTTTTCTAAGATTTCAAACAATATAGGGGTCCAGCGACACTGGGGCAGCTCTTGTTCTTGACTTTTCTGCTTTCCTAAGTTCATCTACTCTAGATCCCTGCAGGACCATGGATGTGTGCAAGGCAGCCTATCAGAAATCCTGTGCAAAATACGACAGACACTCCCCAAGGAGAGCATAGAACTTACCCCTGATTTCTGTACTTGGGCATAAATCGTAAGGCTTTTTTCTTCCACTGGTGGCTGGCAGGGATTTGGTTTACCTGGAGAGAAAGAAACACAGTGGTTACCTCTCTCTAGTCCTCAGTATGAGCCCTTAGATCAGTTTTGTCTGGTCTTTCCTCTCCGTAGTAAAGTCACCTCCCCCACCACTGCCATAGGAATGAGGCACAATTTCCCAGCCTCTGTAACTAGACCTCTATCCCTATCTAGCAAATGGAATTTGAAATGCCTGTTTCATAGGATTACTATAGAAAACAAATAAGACAACACTTGCAAAGCACCTATACCAGTTACTCCAGCAGATAGCAAATGTCCAATATGTGCTGAGCATTTTCTTCTCAATACCTCTGCCCCTCTCTCTTCCTCCTCCATCCTCTTCTTCCTTCTTCTCCTTCTCCCCTACCTTACTCCTTACCCTCATTCTACAGCCCAAGCTGTCTTCAAACTCAAAATCCTCCTTGCCTCAGCCTCGCAAGTGCCAGGATTGGAGCAGATACTGTGACTTCCAGCTTTGGGCGCCATTTCTACACTTGATCTTAGCCAAAAGGCGATGGGCGATGGGCGATGGGCGCCATTTCTTTGTTGTGATATTCCCTTGCTTTAATCTTTAGTTCTGTGCGTTATTTGTTCTCCTAAGAGGGTTCTAGGTTTCCTGAGGTCACAGCTTAGTATTTATAGCATGTCTTTTATTCTCCAGCTGTCTTCACTCACAGCTCTATCTATTTCTGAAGAGCTTGCTGTGTGTGTGTGGGATGGTGACATAGGGGGATGATCCACTTGGAAGTGTCCAGAAAACAACTCAGCATTGCCACTCTTACACTCATAATCTAGAAAACTAGCTCAAGGCCTGAGGTCTCTGTACGTTAATGAGTTGTTAAACATTTTAGTTCTTAGCCAACACTTCAATTTTTCATTTTAAGTTACAAAGAAACTCCTCACCATAAAGATTCAAGTAGGATAGAAACACATAAGATTATAACTTATAACTCCTTCTCCCTCATTAACCAACCCCATTTCATTCCCAGAAGTAATCAATTAAAAAACTTCCTGTATATCCATCTTTGGGCAATATAGTGTTTTCTGTGACAACACCGATAGTCCCTCTGCGTAGGCTAATAGTCACAAGTGGCAGGCAAGTACTTGAACTGTGTGAACAGTGAAACTGAGATACTGTTACTTAATAGTAATTTGTTTAAATACTGGGTGGTGCAGTTTTAGTATTGGTTATATTTTATAGGTTTTTCTCTTTTTTGGCTTTTCATGCTGTGTGTAGTTTTTCTAACAGTGAACTGCTCCTCTTGCATGCAGCATGCACTAGCAAGCATGTGGGAAGTCCTGACCTGTGGAGGACTAGCAGGGAACTGCTGCAAAATCTAGGCCGAATATGGAAGCTCAGCCCAGAAGAAGCCATAGATTTTAGAATATGGAAGCTCAGCCCAGAAGAAGCCATAGTTTTTAGAGTAAAGTTACTAATGTCGATTAATTTATCCTCTTCAAAAGCTGGGAGCGTATCGCTGAGAGAATAGCTCCAAGAAGTACACTCCAAGAAGTCTGGAAGAGAAATGCCTAGTCTTGTGCTGTGAGTGTGGTGGAAGAACTGATCTCGGGTGTGGTTCTTGGTGAGGAAACAATGGGCAGTCACTGGGGAAGTTCAAGGAATTCTAGCGAAGTCAGTGGGTGATTTTCCTCTGTGGATATAGCATGCCCAATGGTTCTAATCTCAATGAGTAAGTGAGTGAATAGTGTGTGTGTGTGTGTGTGTGTGTGTGTGTGTGTGTGTGTGTGTGTGTGTGAGAGAGAGAGAGAGAGAGAGAGAGAGAGAGAGAGAGAGATACAGAGAGAGATACAGAGAGATATAGAAAGAGAGACAGACAGACACATACAGAAAGATACAGAAAGAGACAGACAGGGACAGATAGGATAGAAAGACAGAGACACATAGAGACAGACACGGAGAAAGATAGAAAAAGAGAGAGAGAGAGAGAGAGAGAGAGAGAGAGAGACAGACAGACAGAGACAGACAGAGACAGAGAGAGACAGAGAGAGTCAGAGTTAGCAGACACACAGTGAATGGAACATGTAAGAATGGGAGGATAGGGACCATAGGTTCTCAGAAAGGTTGGGGATAGGAGGAGGGTACAAAGTATTTCTATGAGATATACTTTCATTTTAAATCCACTAGAATTTGCAAAGTTAGACCTACTTGCCCAGTCCCCTTTAGGTACAGTCAGGGTACAAATTGAAACTGTACTCAAGTTTTTAGTGACTTTCAACCTTGCAGGCTCTCTCCTCAAAATATAGAATTGGTAGGACAATCCCAAATGATCAAAAAGACCACTGAATTGAGATAATTTAGATTCTCTTTCTTTCTGTCTCTTCCATCCCACCCTTTCTTCCATCCTCCTCTTTTTCAGTTCAGAAACAGATTTCCAGGAGCCAGCTCAACTTGGCTCCAAGTCAGCTAAGTCTTAGAATGTTACGGAAAAGACCTGAGCCCTAGTCCTTAGCCTTAAAGGTAGCAGTAGCATTTGCTATACTGTAGTTGTAAAACCAGAGACTTTATATTCCTTTTTAATTTTTATTTTTTGAGACAGGGTTTCTCTGTGTAACCTCACCTGTTCTGGAACACACTCTGTAGATCAGGCTGGCTTCAAACTCAAGAGATCTGCCTACCTCTGCCTTCTGAGTGATGGGATTAAAGGTGTGTCTAAGAAGTTGTCTTATGTGACTGTATCTTCAAGTACTTTAAATCCGCTGTTAATACTGTTTCTAGAATCTTCCAGCATAGTTCTCTGCTAGCCTCAAGACTTAAACATTTACCTGCTCACATCAAGGGATGTATCTGTTTATAGATGTATGTGTATACATATGCATCATGCAGGAAAACCACTATGGTGCTGCTGTGTCTTGGTTTGTGCCAGTCACCACAGCAATACCACAAAGAGGATAATATCCTTGCTTTGCAGATGGTGAGAAGTTTGCTTGGTTACCCTGCTCATTGGTGGCAAAGTGCATTTGAATGCTGTCTAAGGCCAAAGCCCCACGTTTTCATTGGCTTATTTGGGGATGGGGTCTCACTATGTAGCTCAGGGTTGATCTAGAATCCATGGGTTGGAGTGATCATCCTGCCTCAGACTTGCAAGCAGTTGTTACTATGGATTTGTCTCACTGCACTCTGCCCAATGCCCACACCCTTAACTCCTGAATTCCCCTGGAGATGGGAACCAACCTAAAACTCTTCAGAGTCAGGAGGCATTTTGGAGCAGATACCACTAGACATTGCCAACACAATCCCTTGAGCAATATTTTGTGGAGGGCGTAGCAACTGAATGTAGATCTTGGCACAGGTTTGCAAGGCATAATGATGCCTGAAAAAGGTGGATCTGTATTTTGATGGTGGGTGGAAGTGGGCTTTGGAGTGTGGGGGGAAGGGAAGTGCTGCTCCCTTAGAGTTCAGGCATGTGCTGAGCAGAACACCGTGTGGAATGTGTAGGAAAACAGTATAGCTTCGCTAGCTGGCCTAGAGAGGAAACTCCATCTGCTTTCCTAGCCTCCGTTATCTCACTGTTTTCTGCTAAGGCTAAGTAGACCCACTCCCAAACCCTTACCTCTCAACAGAATTTTTATCTGAATAACACACCCCGCCCCCACCGCCTCAGCGAACTTTTCGCTGGAGGAAATGAGATAGAGGTAAGTGGCTATGCTGTGATCGACATCTTATACAAGCAAAACCAACATCAAGGTGCTGAGGTAAGGGCTTTTCTAAGAAGACTATATGTGGATGACATTTATGGGCTTCAGAATGACATGAGCCATCTGTTCGGCAACGAGAAGGGAAGAGCATCATGTTCTGCCTTCTATTGAAGGAAGGCCAACCAGGGCCTCTGAGTCAGGATGCTCTGATCAAGATGGGTGGTAGTCAGTAAGGCTGAGGGGCCTATGGCCTTGAGATAGTGAGCCACAGGACAACTTGGAAGACATACAAAGTGCTTCAACTTAGAATCACAGTCTTGCTGCTTTTAGCCTATCCGGGGACACGTTTCATGGCTGGATCTAAGAGTCCTCTGAATCCTGTTCTCTGGTAAATCTCAGTACGGTATACCTCCTGTTTTGATTCCTTTAGCCTTCTGCACAAGTCAAACTTCAATGCTGAGTTTAAATTATCTGCACAATGTCTTCTACATTAGACACTTGTGGCTCTTTCCTCTACTGACTCCTTTAAGCTGGTACAGGATCTCAAGAGACTAGAATTGCACTGAACTGGACAAGATCTCAACAGGATCTTATTCTTCTTCACAGGGCTCCCAGCCAGAAAGCTAAAGTAGTAAGATTGAGTCTGTGCATAGAGTGACAGCATACAAGATCTCATTGTCTGTATACAAGAGTCTGTGCTTGCATAAAATCTATTCCACTTACCACTGTTGAGCCCAGTAATAAGACCCTTCTTACAAGACAGCCTACCTTGTCTTTTCATCATTATTATTGCCGTGAAAACCAGGATGAAGATTATAACGACCCCCAGTGGTACAAGAGTATATTGTATCAATGGACTCGATTCTGAAAAACAAACAAACAAACAAACAAACAAAAAAACAGTCAAAGGTCAATAGCAAATGCACTGTGGGTTTAAAAATACTCCACCCAGAAGTGAAGGGAGTGAGCCTCACCCCACCCGGAAAAGAGGGGAGTCTCTGTTTCAGTATCTGTCTCCCTGGGGAGATCCTTGTTTGCATGGCTTTAGAGATGGCTTTAAAGCATTAAGATTTCCATGTCTACCTTCTTACCATCATTTTACTTATCAGCCCTGTCTCTCCCATTTCTAATTTCACAAAGATGTTTTTAAATAAAATGCTTTCTTTTTCCTTGTCTAAAATTATCATATTGGTGTCTCTCCTAAGCCAATCTCTTGTTCTGCTCCTCCATTTTAAAATCTCTAATGTATTATGTGTCCATTTTTGGTAAAAGGGATATGATGGTCCCGTGCACTTGTCCCTATGCCCCAAACTACTCCCATGAGACAACTGGGGCGGGGTGGTGGTGGTGGTGGTGGTAGGAAATCTGCTTTTCTTCTTAAAAAAAAATCAACACAACAGTGCTATTATTGTCTCTCAATGCAAATAACTATGTTGAGCCTACCAGACCCAAACCAAAAGAAACACATGTAATGTTTCCTGGCAATTGTTACCGTATTCTAATTTAGCAAAGCTAACTGAGGTTTGAAATCACATAGCCAAATTTTGTAGCTTTCTCTCTCCTTCAGCCACTGTGCTTAATCCTTTTGAACCAAGTACACCACTTTGTCAAACCAGCCTTTGTCTCAACAAGATATATATGGCTCAGCGACATAAAATTGGGCACCTGTAAGTACTTACAGGCAGATGCTTTTGATAGCAAATCTTGTAATGTATTTAATCAGAACAATCGTAAGGGGTGAATACTTTAATTATTTCCATTTTAAAAGCAAGCAAACATCAGAAAGTCAAGAGCTAGAGCCGGCAATAGGAGAGGAAACATGACAGGTTTCCTGGGAGTCAGAGAGACTCCTAGATTCAGAACAGGCAGTGAGCTCCCACTCAAAGTACCAGGTTTCTAAGTAATGGCACTAATCTCCAGTGGTACTAGTGAGACAAATGCCGTGTCAGGCATTAACACTAATATGTAGGGGCACTCTATAGAATTGACTGTGAAAGAAATGGGGGTTTAAAAACGCCCTTCGCAGAAGTCTAAATATATATAAATATAAACTTCCTGGTTGTTGAATCTTTGAGGGACCCATTCAGAAATTGAAAGGAAGAACTAAGTGGATTACAAGCATTTGGATATTTGGAGAACTGATGAAAATATAGATAGAAATCTGGTAAAAGCTCCAGCCCCAAAGCTACTAGAAGCGTTCTTCTGGGCTTGAAAGAGTTCTTTTCTTCCTAGGCTCCGCATATAGCTAGTCCCAAGGCACCTCACTGCAGTGACAGGTTCTCTTCCTCAAGTAAACCATGTTTTAACCCTGCCAAACACCAACGTCAACAGTCTCGGTCAAGAAAAGGAGAAAAGCTAGGTCTGGCAGCTTATGCCTCCAGTCCCGCCACTCAGAAGGCTTGAATAGGAGGGCTGAAAGTTCAAGGGTTGTGGCGCAAGACCCATCCCACCCCACCCCCACCTGAATGAATGAACAACCAAGAATAAGCAGAGAGTTGGCTTCATATAACACATAAAATGAGGAAGGCAGTGTGTGAGCTACTCAATCTGCATGACTCTCTGAAGAGTTTATGGTGGCTAAGAACTCTCTGTGTATGTACACGCATGAAAGTCTGACCACAAGTCTAATTGGGTCAGATTCGTTGCCGTCAGTACCAGGGATGCTCAGAGAAAGCTTCCCAGTACAAGGTAAAAAGCAGAGACCACAGCCTGAGCTTCATGCACGAAGCGTCGGGTGTTGGCCCAGCAAATCATGATCGTAGCACTTCCTATTTTGAGTTCCTCTTTCTTCTAATATATGTATCTTGAGGAAGTCTATAGCAAACACTAATTTAAGAACAAACACCTCAAACATTTATATCATTTCCAACAATAATATTTCTTCTGAATTTCATATGAGATTTACAGAAAAAAAAAAAGACCAAAAACCAAGGTGAAGCCTCTAAAACTGTAAAATAACAGACAACTGGCTTTCATGGAGACTTGCCTGCCAAATCCACCTTTCTTGCCTCCTCAGGTCTCCTACTGGCAGCCATACTAATCACCTATTCATAGTCAACACCACAGGCTGAGGCTCCAGTGTGGTAACACCAGGCTCATGTCTTTCTTTCCAACATCTCAGGAGGATGAAATCAGTCTGTTCCCTGTCTCCTGTGACATAAGGGACCGGCTTCAGCCAGCTATGAGAGGCTATCCAGCCATTAACTTGGAAGATGTGTAATCAAGTCTAATTTTTCCCTTTGCTGTTTAAGGTATGTATGGATATATTGGTGGATATTTTTTAATAGAATCATTGGCTAAAGGAACTATATATAGTGTTAAGTTTACACGACCCACTGGTTTCATGTTGAGGAAACAAGTATGTATAACATTCTAGAAGACATTAGTGGCCCAGCTGGGAAGGGAAGAACTGTAGAGTTTAAGGTTTCTGATAGACTCTGGAGATGGGAGTCCCACTAGGAAAGCAGCCATAGACTCCGATGCCCGGGAGAGCCAAGGCCCTTTGGGTGGCCAACCCATCTCTTCACCATCTCCCTTCCACATTCTACTCCCCTTCCTGATGATGCTTCGGAACTCCACCACACCTGCTCAGGCCCCAATGCTCAGGCCACTCCTCCTTCCTCAGTGTCACCTTTCCTGAACATCCCAGTCTCATTCTGCCCTCTCCTCAAGACTTCAACATCTCGTGTGGTCGATGCCATCCCACTGAGCTTATAACCCGTGTTTTCCCACCATTATCTTTGCAATGCAAATCATTTTAAATGATGGTATTACAAGCCAGACAGATGGATTCGGCACCATGTGTACTAATTAATAACTGTGTACCTCAGAGAGTCCTTCATACCCCCTGAGGCCTGTTTCATCACCAATATAGTGAGGATAAAATTATTTAGTTCACGAGCTTGTTCTGATGAACCACAATAATGTATATAAAGTGTTCAGAATCCATCACGTGATCAATGAATGTTCCTGCTTTTGCCAGACTTGGTTCTCCAGCAAACTGCTAGGAGGCTGGAGATCATCTCTGTCACTACCAGAAAGTCTTCCCATCTGTGTAGCAGGCCCCCAGGTGCCTATACTTAATGTTCACCCACGTGGTGCTATTCATTGACCATGAGATAAGCCCTGAGAAGCTCAGACACATAAGGACACTGTGCTGCTTCTGTAGGTTGTTTGGGTTGGACTGCTCACAGTTGCCAATTCTGGAAATGCTTTCCTGAGGCTTGTTCCTATTGCACTGCTTGCCTTTCTCTGTGCTGTTCTTGTGCAAGGATTGATCCTTCCATCTATTTCTACACTAAACAAAGGCAAAATGGAAGAACTCTACACCAAGAATCTGTGTTTCAGCCATCTGCAGAAGATCCGAAACGTCTCAAGGAGCAAATTCTACTGTGAACTCGGAAAAAGCTCCCATCCATCACCTGATAGACTCAGACCTTTCTCTCTTCCTTTCCCTTTCTTTCTTTCTTTCTTTCTTTCTTTCTTTCTTTCTTTCTTTCTTTCTTTCTTTCTTTCTCTCTCTCTCTCTCTCTCTTTATTTCTTTCTGTCTCTCTCTCTGTCTTTTTTCTCTTTCATCTTCCCTTCCTCCTTCCCTCCCTCTCTTCTTCCTCCCTCCCTCCCTCCCTTCCTTCCTTCTTTCCCTCCTTCCCTCCCTCTCTTCTTCCTCCCTCCCTCCCTCCCTTCCTTCCTTCTTTCCCTCCTTCCTCTTTCTTTTTGTCATTGTTGCTGAGAGGGCTTTTTCTTTGAGGCTAGGCTGGCCTAGAATGTGCTGCGTAGCCTTGCAAGCATCCTATCTCAGCCTCCCCAGTGAGGGTATAAGAGGCAGGTGCCTGTTCCCTTAGCTGCTGCTCATCTTCTGTATGAACAGTATCTTCCCATTTCTCAGATCATCCAGGCCACATCTATATTCCTATGTCTTAAGTACTGTAAACCTTCCAGTTAGAAATTTTAGTAGTAGTCTCTTTAAAATAATGGTTTTTCATCTAGTAAAATGCACTTTGTCACCAAACTCCCACTTAGATAAAAAAAATCTTTAAAGGGAGTCTCTGGGTCTAGTCCTTTTTTAAAATACACTCTCTCATTTCATCAGATATAGAATATGAAGACACTCTATACACATTTGACGAACTTAAATGACTGAATACAAATGGATCATAGAGAATTGACACGTATTCTTTTGTTAAAAATTATCAGAGTGCTAAATACATGAAGGTCTCAGAAGGCATGCTGGGTTACTTTCTGAATGCTCTGAGACAAAGGAAGTACCAATGACCTATCTGACATAGCTTTGTAATAACAACATGAATCTGGAAAAATGTGCTTTTTGGAGGCACCCACAACACATGACTTATGCTCCCATTTCCAAACCAGAAGATCTCTCTCTCTCTCTCTCTCTCTCTCTCTCTCTCTCTCTCTCTCTCTCTCTCTCTCTCTCTCCTGTTGCTCATTCATATAGTGAGGCCTCTCAGGATGGTGGTTCTCAGAAATCTGATAAAAGTCCTTGGCTCTACAGGCCCTTCATCCACAAAGAAACAGTATCTCAACTAACTTTCTCTCTCTCTTTCTCTTTCTTTCTTTCTTTCTTTCTTTCTTTCTTTCTTTCTTTCTTTCTTTCTTTCTTTCTTTCTTTCTTTCTTTCTTTCTTTCTTTCTTTCTTTCTTTCTACCAACAGTATGATGCCTTTCTCCCTGCAGAAACCCCTCAGAGTCAGCTAAGTGGGCTGACTGAAAACACCTGTGCTATTTAGAGGAGCAAGTACTTTACATGAATCTCTACCCTGTAGTCCTTCTGCGGCATTAGATGCGAGTTGAACAAGAAAACCTGCACAGAGCCACACCTCCCTCCAAGGAAATGCTAGCAATCTTCTTTTCCTTTTTGTCTTTGAAAATTGGTTGTCACAGCAACACAAAAGCTTCTCTCCCTTCAAGTCCTTAAATCATATTATTTAAGGAAGAGAAAAAGAAAACAAAACAGAACCCAAGAAACGAATGTAGTTCATCCCAGGAGCCTCTGAGATGCTCACATAACGGTCTGAGAGTACCGGATCTCTTTCCGGCCTTTCATGTGGTTTTTCTCAGCAAGGTTTCTGGCATGGAGCACAGCTCCTTGAAGAAGTTGACACTCTTTAAGAGATGCCTTCTTAGTGGTAGTTTCCAGTGAGAATTGGGGGATGGGGGAGGATACCAATTTCAAGTCTGGGAACATCTAAGAAAGTTATTATATAGAACCCAAACCTTCTGGAAACACCCTCCACAGCAGCCTGTTCTACCTAGATAATGTTGCAAAGGATACCAGCCAACCATTTCTCCTGTCCTTTCCTGGCAGAATGAGTCAGCTCTGGACACACAGTTGCCCAGCTAATAACTGTACTGCTTAGCTTTCCTGGTAAGAGGTATGGCCACATAATGAGGCTGTAACTGACTCGAAGTGTCCCGCCTTCACCTTTCACTACTATTGTCAGGTTTGCTTGATGGGGCTGATATTGCAGAGGACATAACCATGGCCATGGAATGTCTAGGCGACTATGGAAATGAGACTTTGCTAGACTGGGGTGGGGGACACTGTGGAGCCCCAGTGTCAGCCTTTTCTTCCACTGAGCCAGTGTTTTGATAATTTCTTGAAAAAAGGTCTTCCTTTTAGTGTGGGCCTCCAGGGGCATTCCCTTCTAGCTGAATATTTAAGATTTTGAATCAATCATCCTCACACAGACATAATACTTTCAAAACATACTGATTAAGGACAGCAGCAAGCCCCACACAGTCCCACACACTGTCAACCCATGTTTGCATGCTTCACATAAAGGTAAAGCCCAGGGATGTAGGCCTTGGCATAAGAGACTATATTATAATGGACATTGACGATGTACACAATTTCTAAGTGGCCACTGGATCAGGAATGATTATATCATCTGTCTGTGGGCCTAGATAAATGTCATTGAAACTTCTTCCCAAGGAACAAACGTGCCCATGCACAGCTCAGCCTCACATCAAAAGGGTGTGCCAATATCACACTATATTTGTTCTCAGAGTATCATGAGTGACTTTGAGGTTTTCTTTCATTAAATTGAAAATGTCCTCAAAACCAACTCTCCTGACTTACTGATTGCAATGCCTGATGAACAGTCAGCCTACCCTGCAGTTTCATTCCAGGGCGGAGGTCTCCCTTGGAGCACACTGCCTATTCTTAGTCTTTGTTAGACTAACTGTTGCTGCTTTGACCCAGGTCCCAGCACGTATGGATGGACTGTTGTCATAATGTTCTCCTATAACTAATTTCTTTTTCTTTTGTCTCTTGCTGACCCCAGTCTATTCTCTACACGGTAAAACCTCAATAGCTGTTTCATCAATGTAAAAGCAATGCCTTAAAAGTTCGCAACTTCCATTTGCAACTACAAAGTGAGAAACCAGTGGTTCTCAGCCTGTAGGTCTTGACCGCTTCATGGGGGTTGCCTAAGACCTTTGGAAAACACAGATATTTACATTACAGCTCATAACAGCAAAATTACAGATAGGAAGTTTCAACGAAAATAACTTTATGATTGGGGGTCACCACAACATGAGGAATTGTATCAAAGGGTCTTAATATTAGGAAGGTTGACAGCCACTGTGATATATGAATAGAAGTGGATTTTCAGTAATTTAGGTGATTTCCTTTACAGCCCTGTGTGGAGGAAAGGTCATACTGCAAAGTGCCCGTGGGTCTGACTTGATGTGGTGAGAGCCTCCTCCTTCTTTACTTGAACTGCAAGTTAACTGGCATTCTCTTAAAACCCATATTTGGAAGTCTTTAGGATGTGGCTTCAATTAAAGATGGGAGCTTTACAAAAATAATCAAATTAAAACGGGGGTGTTAGTGTAGTACTGTGGCTTAATTACTACACCTACCAACCCATATGTTGAAGTTCTAAGCCTTACCAGAATGGTATTTGGGAACAGGTTGCTATGAAGATAATTAAATTCAAATGAGGTCACTAGCATGGCCCTTATCTAACCTGATAGGTATCCGTATCAAAGAGGGAAAGGAGACACAGAGATGCACAGAGGAGAAAAGTCATCTGCTGGTCAAAGAGAGGTCTTAGGAGAAATCCAACCTGACAACATCTTGATCTTGAACTTCTAGACTCCAGAACATTGAGACAATGATTTCCAATAGTTTAAAGCATCCAGCATATGACATTGAAACCCTCAGCAAACTAAACACCCTAGCATCCCTTATTAACCGTTCTTGTTGACATACTCAGGAACTGAATCATAAATGTCACCTCCTCCAGCAGGAACATTAACCATTTACCCTTTTCCTCTTCGAGATGGCAAAACAGAGGCCCACGAGAGGAAAGTTCTCTCTAGTAGCTTTCCTGACTGGACGAGGTCTCCATAGACTTCTACTCAGAGCACCATGTTTGTCCCCTTAGTGTCCCTCCATACAGTACAGCAGCCTGCTTCATAATACATACATAACACATAATGCATAACACATACACACATATGTACATACATACATACATACGTATGTATGTACACACACTAGTATATGAGTCATCCTCCATATGGCTTAAATGAGTAAAGTCATCTTCGGTGTTAGCTTAGGATGTCCTGAGCCAAATGCCCTCAAGCATAATCTTTATGGCTTATTTTATTATGCATTAGTTATGTTCTTGTTAAGCTATCTGGAAGCATGGAAGGAGTATTCATCTCCATTTTTAGATAGGTTAATGTAAAATTTTTGCTCCCCTGTCCCTAAACAGGCTTTTACAATGAAAGGGAGCTAGCTGGCACAATGGGTATTTTTTTCCTTTGTCTCCAAGGAAAATAACTAGTTTTTTTTTTCACCATAATTTCTAAGGTATTTTAAATGTAGACACTCTTTGTTGGGAACTAAAAAGGGGGGCCTGGGGAAGAAGAGGGAGGAAAGACCCATGCCCTGCCAGAGTTTTACCTATTCTCAGGTCTGTTGGGTGAGGGAGGGCTGCCATACACTTTCTACTCAGCCCCCTGGGTGGTCATTCAAGCTCTGACCCACTTCTTCAGGGATGTGGGCAGCCCTACCTGGGAACCCCAGAACTACTTTGCTAAAGCCACTGGGGTTATAGGAGAGAGGGATGAGGGAAGAGAGGTTCCCAACACCTGCGAGAATGAGCGCAGCGGATCTTGACTGGAGCAGAGGAAGGCCTTCTAAGGGGAGATTAGGAAAGGCTCATTAGGAGAAAGCCTGCCCCATTCTCCAAGCGCAGTGTCTCTCTCTCTCTCTCTCTCTCTCTCTCTCTCTCTCTCTCTCTCTCTCTCCCTCTCTCCCTCTCTCTCTCTTTCTCTCTTTCTCTCTTTCTCTCTTTCTCCCTGCCTTTCTATAATAAAGCTCTAAAACTATAGAATGTTCATCAAGGCCCACTGCGCTTGGAGGATGGGACAGGCTTTCTCCTAATGAGCCTTGTAGAAGGCCTTCCTGTGCTCCAGTCAAGATCCACTGCGCTCACTCTTGCAGGTGTTAGGAACCTCTCTTCCCTCATCCCTCTCTCCTATAACCCCCAGTGGCTTTAGCAAAGTAGCTCCAGGGTTCCCAGGTAGGGCTGCCCCTTGGCCACCCCCTGAAGAATGGGTCAGAGGCTTGAATGCCCACTCAGGCCAGAGAATAGGTAAAACTCTGGTGGAGTGTGGGTCTTTTCCTCCCCCCTTGCCCCCAGGGCCCCCCTTTTTAGTTCCCAACAACTCTTCTAGGGCTACCTATGAGGATTTCAGTACCAGAGATCTAGGTTCTCCCTCTGGCTCTGTGTATGATCTTACTCAAGCCTTTCATTGGTTTTCTTGTTTTCTTTTACTTCATTCATAGTATGAAGATGTTCACACTAACTATAGTATTTGATTTCTGTGAGGGTTGGACGTGCAGGTAGTATGTAGGGAACAATCAAAGCCTGTCTGCTGTCTGTTATTGATGAAGAATAAACGTCTCCGAGAAAGCTGAGCTTTTTCATAACTGTAATTAGAAAGAGACCCCTAGGATCATATTCTGGAAGCTTGCCACTCTACAGCACTGTTTGCTTGGTTTTTCCAGGATGCTCTGAATGACTGTGGGTAGCGGGGGCCTGGATAGAAGAGCCTACACAAGGTCTGTAGGCCACATTTAGAAAGTAAAGAGATGATTGACTATTTCCATGACATGGCCACATTTGGCCACATTAGGTTCATGACAGAATTCAAAGGAATATCCTGGGGTACAGCAGGGGTATTTCCTATCTGAGAGTCTTCTGGGGGAGGGAGGCAGTGGGAAGTCTCTGTCACAGGAAGTGCTATGCTGAAGACATACTGTAGCTACAGTCCCCGCTCCTCTCTCCCCACCCATCCCCATGGAATTCGCTATTCCAGTTGGAGTCTCCTTGGGGTGATTCTTGCTCCATTCCCCAGAAAGGACAAGGTCAGGGTGTAAGAAATGCCTTTTGGGGCTCTCCCTGAACCTTCTTGTACAGAATCACACAGCCTGGCACAAGAGAGCAGTGGTCTATTCTGTATCTTTGTGGTTAGACTGGCTTATGTAATCAGCATTTTCCTCTAACAGAGCAACGATGCTTTCTACCCCGGAAAGGAGAAAACCTACTTACAATATTTAGGTTTAGGTATTCATGCCATTAGTTGAAATTAAAGAAGCTTGAAGAGATACTTAAGTTCTGTGAACTTCAAGTTCCTCATCTTTAAAATGAAGCGGGTAGTAGTGCCTGCCTGGCAAATTTATTGTGAACCAACGAGGCCTTGCCAGTATCGCTCTGATTTCTCCGGTCTTCTAACTGGCTCTCAGATTCACAGTCCATTCATAGCACGAGCCCCTCCCTTATAGCCTGTACATCATTATTGAGCAAAGGTCTCATATCTTATATTTACAATGCATTGCCGAGGTGCAGAGATCAGACTCCCCTCTCTTGCAGCATAAGTACTTATTGGCAGTCCAGAACAGCAATACAGAAGTATGTACTGATGGCAAAGAAGTAGCTCATCATAACCGAGCATGGATGTAGGACTTCGGACCTGCAACCTGCAGTCCCTTTCCTACATATCCTTGAACACTGGATCCAAGGCAGAAGGTACAGAGAGTCTTGCCCTTGGAGACCTGAGTCTGGCTCAAATTCTGGGTCCCCCCTCCTTCCCTGTTTGTTCCTTATCTGTGAATCAAATGTAATATAATGCCACCTAGGGCCATCATGGAAGCACCCTTGTTGAATGTACCTGGAGGCTTTGACAATATAAAGCCAACGTAAAATATCATGGGCAAGGCTTAGCTGTTGGAGCAGAGCTAATGGACTAGTTAGCAGTGGATTTGCCATTGATGAGGTAACCCAGTGCTCACCTGAGGAGGATTCCTGCTTGCATGCTTGCGATGACAGGTTGAAGATCCTAGAGCGACTGCTGACAGGGTTGCTTGCGGTGCAGATGTAGATGCTGTCTTGATGCTGGTTGCCAAGAGTGATGTGCAGGAGGTGGGAGCGGTTGGCTCGGCTCAGCAGGTGGGTGCCTGCCTCATCACTCCAGCTGTAAGTCACATGATCCCCTTTCTTCACTGTGCAGGCCAACAGCAAGCTGCAGGTCCCATTCTCGTTCTCCTGGGTTTTGTTTAGCACTTTAATCTCTGGAGTGGAGACCTGCTCTGTCAGGAGGAGGAGCAAGGGAACCATCACTGAAACAAAGGTCCCGGAACTGTTGACTGACTTATTTGTGCAAAGAAAGTCTAGCCAAATGTCACTTTCCCCTCACTAGAAACATTAAGTGTGAGTTGTCGCTGCACTGCTCATTCCAGGAGCCTCTTCAGATAGAACAGAGACGCATCTGGCTGATAGATAGTTCCTTTCTGCTAATACTGTCAGGATACTGCATGCCTCTCCTGATGTTCACCATCTAGATTGCTCTGCCTCACTCTATCAGGAATAAGATAGGTTTTGACTGGCTTATGAGTAAGTACAACATCCTAGACGATGAGCTAGAAGCACGAGCTTTCAATGGTCGGCTTTCATCAGGCATGTGTGTGCGTGTATGCATGCATGCCTGTATGTTTGTGTGTTAACTTGAGTGCGTGCTTGTGTGTGTGTGCACGTGCGTGCCTGCCTGCATGTGCATGGGGGGGGGGAGGCAGGGGCTTTCTGGGTCTAAAGCAGTGGTAGGGTTTTTAATCTTAGCTACAAGTCCTATCAATTATACAATTCCAATGCCATGAGACAGGTAAGGTAAAAAGGGAGGAGCCGTTTATATGTTTAATTCAACTACTACAGAATCAGCACATCATTGGTATTACTTCTCTCAACTATTACAACTAAAAGTAATTATTCCCATTTTGTAGGTGAGAAAACTGAGTCTTCAGAGAAACAGCATGACTTGAATGACTATGTAACTTCTAAGTGGCCAGGCTAAGATAAATACCTTAGTCTGATTCAGAAATCAGCCTCTGTCTCTGTTTCTCTGTCTCTGTCTCTCTCTGTCTGTCTGTCTCTGTCTCCCTTTCTCTCTCTCTGTCTCTTTTTGCCTCTCTCTGTTTCTCTCTTTCCTCAAAGAAAGTCCTGGTTGCAGAGACAGCACTTCCCAACACATCCAGCTGATTATATAAGGTGTGACGAAATCAGTAAACTCATAAGAACAAAAGGACAGATTATATAATATTTACGTTATTTAAAAAACACATGATGTGCGGCCTCCATGCACACTCAGCAGATGGCTATGGGAGCTCTGCATTCTCTGGTTGCTGGGGCAGGAGAGAGCCAAGATGTTCCTCTTTCTCTCCTAGAAAGCTGCAGCTTCCAATAATGTGCTGGCTGTGGACTCCCATCCCATCCTTGGAGATGTAAAACATCCTTTTGAAAGAAGTCCCCACACAGCTGTCAGGAAGCCTTGGAAAGCAGACAGGCCTCAGGGCCTAAGGGGCAGGAACTGTAGGTGTCTTCAAGGACAGGCATGGAGGTTAAAGGGGGTCAGACAAGTACTGAATTCAGCCAAAATGTAGGTTCTACCGGGCCACAACTAAATAACTACGTAAGCAGATCCTGGTTCAAGTGAGAAGAGAGGTGTTTCTTTCGCCGTGTAGGTGGAACCCCTACCCCCCCCCCCTCCAAGGCTCTGGGGCTTGGTGAAGTGACTGTGGGTGGACTATCAGCTCTCTACCCAGAACCTCTGCTGTAGCAAACATCCCACACATGTGTGAGCAAGCACACGTGAAATCGCTTGCCACTGGAGTCTGGCTCCCTGGCAAATGTAAGAGGAGGTGGGTCTGTTCAGTTGTAGTCAAACTTTGTAAAAGTCAAGTTTGATAAATAAATATATGTGTGTGTGTGTTTATTTAAAAATTAATATGCAAACTAAGCCAGTCCTTTGGTCCCCACACAACAGGCTCCCTCTCTTTCAAAACAGTAATCAAATCAGCTTCCACCAATGGGAAGAAAAAAACCATAAAGATCTGTTTGTCAAAGTGCTTCCCTTAAACTTAAATACCTGTTGGACCATGTCTTTCAAGTTGCTTCCAATTCCAGACATCCTACTTCTGGGAACGGCCTGAACTCTGGGACTGAGAACCTTCTAGGCCCTCCTGTGCTAAGTACAAAAATTCCCATTTTTACCATAAAGCTTCAGCTGCTTGCAGAATTGCTGAACAGACACGTTCTCCTCCACGCTCACCAAGTACCATCCTTCACTCTCCCGCCTGTTCCCGAGGATCTTCAGGCTCAGGTTTTTCGATTGAAAGTGGTAGCCATCCTCCAGGTGATCTGGATAGCTCCCTTTAGAGAGATCAAAAGACACAATTTTCTTGTTGGATTTGCTTCCTGGGGACGTTGCCATGGTGACGAGGATGCGGACACTTTTGTTCACGCTCTTATCTATCTGATGTTCATTTGTCAGGGACAGCCACGTGTCCTGTCCCAGCTTCTGGAGAATCACTGGGCAATCCATCACACCTCCACCTGAGGGAAGGACGGGAAGATAATTACTTATGATGGAAGAACTGGAGACATGTGTTATGTTGAGGATAGAGAAAGACAGGCTGAGACTCTCCTCACTTCCTGAACGATATCATATTATCAGGTGGTGGTCTACCAGGATTCCCACTAGGATCCCAACTGTAAACTTCAACATCTCAGAGCATCCAGTGGAAATCCTCAAATCACGAATACCAGGGTTCTCTCAACTCAGACTGAACAGCGAAGGCACAGACAACAGAAGCAAAGTAAATGACTTCCTTAATGTGACAGTAGTGAGCGCCACAGTCAAAGACTAGAACCTTAGGCTGTAAATTCTCTGCCAAGGTTCAATATGCAGGGTGAAGAGCAGTGACAGTGAGGAGGAGCCTAGAAGCATCAAGTCAGGTGAGAAGAAGCAGAGAAGGGTCTGAGACTTGTGAGAACTAGGACGGAGATGCTCTTTGTGCCCAAACTGGAATTTTGCTTCCCCAACAATCCCCGATTGTTAATAATGGTAAGGACAAGAGATTATTTTCTTTCCCTTGTTTAAAAATGCTGAACCAACAAGAACAGAGGGGGAAAACCCCAACGAAAACTCAAAGCTCTTTCAAACCACTCTCAGGGATTCTAGTGCTGAGTATTTAATACCTCCTCTTCTCTCAAAGCCGCAGCCTAACCCTAAACCCTTCTGCCTCCTCTCCCAGGGGTTACCTCCCTTTCGGATTCACTGAAAAGAAAAAAATAGACAAGAAACAAAAGGCAGATTTCAATCTATGGAGATCCTAATCAGCCAATCTACCTGGAGGACTGGCCCGTGCTCCCATCCAAGACTAGTGTCTTCTAGAGGAGTACTCTCAGGCTTTCAGGCTTTGCCTCCGGAGCCAAGCCCTGCACTACCGGATGCCCTGATGCCTCCTGGAATTCTTTCACCGACACACACATACATACAAACAGTTAATTGCCCTTATCTGAGAGAGAGAGAGAGAGAGAGAGAGAGAGAGAGAGAGAGAGAGAGAGAAATTCTCCCACCCCAGGTCTATCCTTAGTCACTTGGTTATTTTCATTTTCTTTTTGGAAGGTTCTTGCACGTCTGTTTATGTTTTCTCCGTTTGCTTCCTGACCCAATTTTCCCTGTATCCACTCCAGACAATTCTTCTTCCAAATTCTCATGGAATCACACTTGTCAGTCTGTCACACTGAGCCAAGTCCGTTAATTCTCCATCGTTGCCTTTTGTGTTTCTCAGGAACCCATGACATAGTTCATCACCCCTCCGTTAAACACAGTCTGCATTTGGTCACCAAGATACTACACTTCCATGACTTGCTTTTTTTTTTTTTCTTTTATCGTTCTTAGTTTCCTTGGGGGAAACTTGTGTTCTTTGAGATCTCTAAGTATCAGAGAATGCCTGGGCTCGGGTTTCCTTCTCTTCCTTATCTACACCTCATTTCTCACTTAGCTCCACAGTGTGACATAACTGCAGTATTTACAGTTGTAGGCCATCGCTAATCCTCTCACTGTAGACTCCACCACCTACATAGAAGGGCACTTGGAAGTTTAAACAGCGTCCAATGTTGTTAGCAAAGAACTCTGCTCAGGCATGACAGATCATCCAGTTTCTCAGGCCAAGAACACTGGAGGATCCTTGAACCTGTCCTTTCTCCTACTCCACATTTCGTCTTGACAGAAAATCCTGCTGGCTCTAATTCCCAAGTTGATCTGACACAGAAGTCCTTGCCACCTATTCCTTCCTGACACCGTCACCACAGGCCTACCTGCTACCACTCTGCCAGCTAATCGCCCAGCCTTTATACCTCGGACACAGTGATCCTTTAAACCATGTCTGATTTAGGTTTTTCTTTCAATTGCTTTTAATCTTCCTGGGCTTTCTAGCCCTTACAAACTTCACAGTCTTTGAATCTGCTCACTGCGAACTTAGCTTTGCTCCAAATCCATTCCTTGCCCACTCTCTGGCTTTCACTGCATTATGGCCACAGAACTTCCCTGCTCCAGAACCTCATCAAGAACTTTCCTGACCCTGGAGAGTTCTTTCCTTATGAACCTGAACTTCTCAGTGCCTTACTTTATTTTAGGTGCCTCCTCTGACAGATTTCCCAGGACATACCTCCTGCCCATTGCCCTTGCTGTCACTATCTGGTGTTAAATGCACAGTTATTCATTTGTATTGATGTCTGTCCCACTTGAATACAGTCCTTCTCTAGAGAACAAATGAACAAATGTCATACCAGTGTTTGTGTCTGATGTCCTGATACAGTGTTTGGCACAGACAGGCTCTGAAATAAATATCTGTTCAATTAGCAGGCACTGAAAGCCATATTACCCTCGGCAAGCTCCTGTTTACCTTAGCCTGACATGTATACAACCGAATTTAACCCTAAGTTAATGTTCATGTTAGGAACCCTAAGTTAATGTTCATGTTAGGAACACATGACTCTATGAGCATAGATTGCTCTAGCTGATAAGAGATTCGAAAGGGTAGAAAACCACCTGCTTCTGCAACAGGTCTGTCTAGAAAAGACCCCATTTCAACTGTGGTAAAAACGAGCTGCTGGAAATTGGGTAAAATGGCCAAAATATTCTTGACATCAATGTGCTCTGAAATCCCTATACTGTCTACTAAATGACCCGGCCCAGATTAATGAAATACTAGTGATTTTGGGGGAAAAATGCTTTCTACACCGGCTACAGTCAAGATGAGTACTTGACTGTACTCATTGGTGCTTGGCTGTTACAGGAAAGTACGGTAGGTGTTAAGGAACTAGGTCTTTGGGGCGTTGCTAATATTTTCCCTGAAAACACAGTGCTCAGCCAGTTCTCGGTTAAGGTGGCGACGCTTGGTTTTCCTGTGGTTGTCTGGTGCAATTTTCCCAGTGGTACCCTGGGAAGAACACTGGGCCTTTCTTTTCCAGCCACACTCAGGAATGCCTGACAGTTCCACACCTCCTCTGATGGCTTTACACCTGAATTGTAACAATGTGCCCAAGATACAGTTTGGCCTTTTGGGTCCTGAACCCAAGTTTCTCTATGTAAAAGAAACAGGGAAGACTGAGAGCCACCCATGGACCCCTGAACATACATTTCGGGGACCACTTCCATAAACACCATTTCTCAAAGAGAGCTGAACATTTAAAAACAGAATCACTCTCACACTGTTGACATTTTAAACTAATTTTGATATGAAGAAGAAGGGGGAAATGGGGACATTAACCCTTTCTAAGACTGTTAACTCTTTTTCACTCTCCCACACGTCTCCCACACCTTTTCCTGTCACCAGACGCTGCAGGCTTGTTGTTGTTGTTGCTGCTGTTGTTTGTTTTTGTACTTTCAGAGTACAGAATTGGTACAAGGAAGAGAAAGGTAGGGTAGGAAGTAGCCAAACAAACAAACAAATGATAGAAGTCGAGAGGAGAAAGGATGAAAGGAAACTGATGGGGCAGATGAAGACAGTCCACACATAAGGACTGGAGTCAAAGTTTCACCAGAAGGAGACCCTAACACCCAAACACAGGAGAAGAAAGATGACGTCATTGCTCCCATGACCTCTGAGTCTGGAGGGTGCTCAAATGGAAACACATGCGGGGCTGTAAAAGCCTTCAAGTGGAGTCTCTTTTCCTGAAACATCCTCCTGCCTGATGAGGGTTTTCCAGCGAGCCTGTGATTCAGTTTAGCCCTGTTTACTAGAAGAGACTGGGAAGGAACATTTCTATACTTCACACCAACTCACTTTCCTTCACGAGTATTTCTGCTTTGATGGTGGAGTGATTCATTCGGGCAGGTGAACAGTGGCCTGATACATTCAGGGTTTAGCTAAGCCTTTGACAAAGTGGGGTTCTACCTCAGGACCTTATTTTTGGCTCCATTATGATATTTTACATATTCTTTTATTATCTCGCTACATTCTTCTTTTCTCTTTTTTCTTCTCTTTCTTCTTTCTTTTCTTTCTTACTTCTTTCTTTTTTCTTTTCTTTCTCTCTTTCTTTTTCTTTTCTTTTTTATTTTTTTTTTAGAAAAGAGACAGGGGGCTGGAGAGATGGCTCAGCGGTTAAGAACACTGACCGCTCTTCTGAAGGTTCTGAGTTCAAATCCCAGCAACCAAATGATGGTTCACAACCATTTGTAACAAGATCTGACACTGTCTTCTACAGTGTCTGAAGACAGCTACAGTGTACTTACATATAATAAATAAATAAATCTTTAAAAAGAAAAGGAAAGAAAAGAAAAGAGAAGGAAAGAAAGAAAAGAAAAGAGACAGGTCTCATGGGTCTCACAGTTCTAGAGGTAAATGCAGACTCAGGAAGGAAAAAAACAACTGGTCTAAGGATTGTTTTTAAACCTAGATAACCTACTAAGATGCCTAGTCCAAGGTTGAGAGGGCTGGGTGTTCATTGCTCACACTGCTTGCACTCCTCATTCCCCAGCCTGAAAGCCTGGCCCACCCTTTGCCTGTCCAGTTCCTTCCACCCTCCAGGTCTTCTGATGAGGAAAGACTTTCCAGACTTCAGGTTTAGGGTAGGCTTCCTGCCGCCTCCCTCCCTCCTCTATCTCTCCATCCCTCCTTTGTGCTTCTCAGCACAATTTTTATCTACAGTAGCACTTGTTGTGCTCACAGAGTCAGAAGCTTTCAAGAAGAGGGATTGTATCTTTTATTCACTGTGGTATTCTAACACAGTGGTTCTCAGCCTTCTTAATCTGGTGACACTTCATTCCTCAGGTTGTAGCCACCATAAAACTATTTCACTGCTACTTCCTAACTGTAATTTTGCTACTGTTATGAGCTGTAACGTAAATATCTGATATGCAGGGTATCTGATGTGTGACCCTCCGAGAAGATGTGACCCACAGGTTGAGAACTACTGTTCTAACTGGTATCTGGGGCTCAATGGGAGCCCAAGAAATCCTTCTTATCAAAGTCAATAAATGAAATTAAATGGGTTGAATGAATAAATGAATGTCACCATGAATCTAAATTCCTCCCTTCCCACAATCAAGATGAATTCCATTTTCTTTCTATAACATCCTCAATGTGGGATGAGAGAGTGTTCCTCCCACTTTCCTGGTGAAGATTTACAAGTTCCTCAGCCACAAACCATGGGTGTTTTATTGCAACAGACCCCTTGCCATTCCACCCAAACACTCACATCACTGAAGCCTGGGATGTATCTCCATCTAAAGTTCTCCTTCCCAACTCTAGTAGACTCCAACCTACTTGGTGAAGGATACTCGAAACACGGACAGAGTGTCATCTATAGCAAGGGTTATAGGAAGAAGGCAAGTCTTCATTCTAATCTGTTTTGTTTTGTTGAAGTTTCAGAAATGCACATGCAACTTTCCTCTAATAAACAAAAAAGGTTAAGCAAAAACCACTATGACAACAAAGTCTCTACTTCCCAGCTCCCCATCAAATGCTCCCTACGTGCCTCTTACATTTTCCTTCCTTTCAGCGAGGCCTCTCTCCTTTTGGAAAATCCCATACTCAATTAGTTTCAATTTAATTCAACATATACACCTTAATCACAGACATCGTAGCCTAGTTTTCCTCATGGGACTGAGAAACACATTGGATCATTCTTCCCAGTCCTCAAACAGAGCATATCAAGTTTCATTCACTGAAATGTCTAGCATCCAGCCTCATGAGTACAGAGAAACAGTTAATCTAGTCTGCTTATCTTTCTTCAGTGACAAAGTTCTAGCAATGGTGGCACCAATCTCATAGGGCTGGTATGAGAATTTGAAAGATAAAACACTTAACACAATGCCTTCTATAAAGCAAATATATGGTATTTTATGTTATTATTTATTCAACATTAATTTTTAAGTGAGCTCACATATACCAGACATTATACCAGATGCTTTTCAGGGGCTTATGCTTGCTACTTTTGCTCTCTAACCTTACATGTCGCTTGGCCTTATACACTCAAATACATTCAGTAAATCAATGCTGAATGGAATCTTTGAAAGTCAGTCTATAAATACCCCCAAATCCCTGATGCTTTGAACTCTCTTCCAATGCTGCAGATAGAGAAAAGTGAGGTTTCATATCATAATATTAAATTTTTTGATGACATATTTAGATCAGTATATTGGCTGCTGATGATGGAAGAAGTCAGGAAACACTGTTCCATAAGCTGTTTAAAAAGAGGTCTGCCAAATGCTTCCTTCCCACCATTTAGATCTGCTCTCAGATTCACAGGACACAGTATGGACACACTTGGGTGTAAACTTCTGGACTCACTCAGATCAACAAGTACAGTCAGACTTGCAGGCAGACAGCTATAATCCAGCACTAGGGAGGGTGAGGTAAGAGGATGGAGAGATCAAAGAGAGCTTGAGAGGATGGGCCAACGGCTGCATTAGGTTGGTCCGAGCCTATGACCCAAGAATTTGCCCCTCACTTTATTCGACATGGATGAAAGAGGTGGGGAGGACCTACATGGAGGAACAACTCCATTTGGTAAGAGTCATCAATCATAATGCGTATGTCCCTGTGATGGTCAGTACTGACAATGAGGCTATGCAAAGGGAATGTAAGCAAGCCCTACTCAACACGGCTATGACCCCAAAGTTGCTCTAGAAATAAAGTCTAGTGTAAAAGATTCTTGATAAATTGAAGGATCTAACTGACATCTAGACATAATGCAGCATCATCTTTGGTCTTTAGTGTGGATTTTTCAGGATGTGAACTTGGCACTTTATATCTAACTCAAGCATTCAAGGAAACACTAGGCACATGTTATGAAATATCTGTGAATTGGAGTTAATAGTCTATGTAGATGAGAATCATAATGTTCTGGCAGGAGTAATGAGGGAAAGAGCAGTATTAAAGATAAAAAAATTAATATTGTCACACAAATTAATACACATAATAAACTGAAAAAAAAAAACTGAGGCTGGCTTTGCAGGAACCCCAGCCTAGGGTGTATCTATTGTAAAGACAATAAATCTTCCTGATAAATAACAAATAAATAATAAATAATAATAAATAGCCTAATAAATGTTAACATAAGCCACAATATGTCTGCAAGAAATTAAAGATGACACCTCTCCCCCAGTAAACTTTAAAGGAAAAAGAGATAAAAGTTTGCCTTGCAGTTATTTACCCAAAGATAGCAACTCTTTATTCTGCCTCTTGGATTAAAGTCAAGATGCCGTATAGAAGCTGCATAGCTTCTTGAACATCACACACTCACATGTGAAGTTCACTGTAAATAAAGATATCAACTGTCCTTTAGGAGCCTTTGCTTTTCTTGGGAAGGGACGTGTGCACTTTTCGCATCTTATAGTTCTGAGTAGGAACTGAAAATCGAACAGAAATGGGAAGGTGCAGACTTCTTTTTACAAGAATCAAGCTCCTCTGGGTTGCCCTGACACGACTGATAAGTCTCATTTGCAAAGTATTTCTATTTGGGTTTTAATGGGGTTTCACAAAAGAGTACACATTTATAAATAGAAACACTGACAAAAATTGAGCTTATTTTAGAACGCGGAATGCAAGGAAAGAATAGTTGCCAAGTGGGGAGACATGTATGTATCCTGGGGCTGGGCTGTCGCTCACTAGCCAGTGACCTCCTACTCTTAAGCAGAACATTTGCTAGCTACATCTGAGCTGCCACAGACAAGGTTAGACAAGGAGAAAACCAAACGTTCATTCCATAGTTACTACAGTCACCAAGTAAGCCAGCAATGGTGGGTTCAAATGGTATACAACAAGAAGGGCTTAGCTCTACCTCCAAAGATGCTCAGTCTGATTATCTCAAAGTGGACCTAGACAAGGGTCTCCTCATCTGAGACTTGAATAAGAGATTCTAGGTACAGCCCCCCACCCCCAATCCCTGGCACATTTCAGGGTTTTTCTTAGAAAAGTCCATAATGGATTTACAGTCATGAATCCCCCACGACCAAAATGCTCTGGCTCTCAGGATTTCCCCGATCCGCTTCCTAGAGTCATCTCTGCCAGGCTGTCTCCCACAATCTAATTAAACCCTACAATGGAGTTGACCATTCATTCACATGGTTAGCCCAGCATGCACTGCTTAGCACGGTTGCTCTCCAATACCTTTCCTTACAGTTCCCGCCCACTAAGTAGAAAACAACAGCTTGCCTTGGAAAAGAGAAGAACCAGAGGGATGGGAGAGAAGTCCTGCTCCTTTAACCCTTTGCCATCACGAGCCCACTGCAGAGCCTTGAAGTTTCCTGATTGCACTTTCCACATTCTGTAAGCAACCCTGGGCTCCAAAATACCAACGTTTCCCCTTCTTGGTGCTTTGGAGTCATCTCTTATAAGAAAGCATGACCACACCGCCAGCCACTGTCTGGTGTGAGCCTAAGGTCTGAGGTTTCCCACTTCTACCTGTTGCTCCTATCACCCTTGCTTTTCACTGGACCGGTGTTCTTTGTCTGCCAATGTACAATGTATGTGTGAGAGTCATTTTCCTCAGCAGAAGTGTAGGTCAAGGTTCCCAGAGCTTTGGTCCCTAGCGTGCGTCTTTGCCAGAAGGGTAGCCACATAAACCAGCTACTCAGAATTTTAGCCTGAGTCCATCCCTCAGGAAGCTGACTATGGACATAGCAGGTGCCTTTAGCTTCTGGTTTCCATAGAAACTAGTGTAGATGGGACAAATCCCTGGAACCAGAGGCTCAGGGAACTCAACAGGTTTCTTCCTCTTTGAAAGGCACAGTGGAAACCCAGAGGCACTCTCCTTAAAGGAGAGGCAACTGAACAGCACCTCCCAGCCTTTGGCTTCTCCATCCATGAGGCTCTGCTGATTCCAAACTGCTAAACATAAGACTCAAATCCTTCAAATCAAATGGACACTCACCTGTTCCATAGCTCAACTCAAAAGCCAGGGAGAGAAACAGAAGTATTCTCCAGGAAAGGGATCCTTTGGGATCCATTAGCCAGCAATCGCAGACAGGGTCCCCAGCTGCGAGCTCAGCTCAGCTCCGCAGGGCAGCTGCTTACTGTTACCCCCAAGGAAGAAGCTCTGATCATCGAAGTGCTGCCTCTGCTGACAAGTTCCTGAACCAGCTTCCTGTCTCAAGTGGGGTTTTTTTTTTTCTACTTGAGCCTCCAGGATTGCTCATTTATGATCAGGCTTAAATCACTTTATCACTTCGTTGTTCTTGAGAAGCCAAAGTCAGGTGTTCAGACCCATGGGAGTTGGGAAAGGGGCTGTGATGTCACATCAATCAAACCCGGGCTTGGGGAAGAAGTGTGATTCCCCCCCCCCACACACCACCCCCCACCCCTCTTTTTTTCTAAGCTGTTTCCAGGAAATGGGTGTCACAAGTTCTCTGAGCAGATCTGTCTGGTAAACTCTTTTTGGGTCCTAAGAAAAAAGTGGACATTGGGTAGACCACCTATAAATTAGGGAATCTAGAGCTCAACTTCTGTTTGTAACTTACCTGGCATGAGATGACAGGACTGTTACTTCTGATTCGTTCCATAATCTCATTGAATACCTGTGCAAGTCAGACCTGGAGCTATAGTCACAAACTGATAAAGTAGACAGGCATAGACATCTCTGACCAACAGCCCATTTTCCTGACAGGCACAGTGGGGCAGAATCAAGCTAGCTCTCTGTTGCCTTCAATTTAGAACTTGTTTATAAGGTTTGCTATGGAGAAAGGATGGAAGAAAGAACTTCTACGAATAGAACACTAGAATCGGAGCTCACAAGGAGACTTTGAAAGGTGAGGGTGTGTGTATGTGTGTGTGTGTGTGTGTGTGTGCGCGCGCTCGCGAGCGTGTGTGAAAGTCGAAGAACAACCCCTAGGAATCAGCTTTGTTCTTCCATCATGTGGGATCAAGTAATTAAACTCACGTTGCCAGGCCTATGCAGCAAGTGTTCTTATCCACCAAGCTATCTTACTAGTCCCCAGGCTAATGCTTTTAGAATCCATTGTCATAATCACAGATAATCTCCTCTTGACCCCAAAGGTCATGGGGTAGAAAGAGCTGGTGTTAGAGGAAAACTGGTCCGTAGTTCTCTTTGTTTTCTCTTCTCCTGCCTCCTGTATCCAACTTCATAATGATGTATTAGGCATGGTGTGTTCCTAGATGTGTCCTCACTGTGGTAGCTAGGAATTAACTCCACATAAGGGGTTAACATCAGAGAAATTCACACATGATATAAATTGGAGTTTCCTTCCTTCCTTCCTTCCTTCCTTCCTTCCTTCCTTCCTTCCTTCCTTCCTTCCTTCCTCCCTCCCTCCCTCCCTCCCTCCCTTCCTCCCTCCCTCCCTTCCTTCCTTTTCCCTTTTTGTTTGTTTGTTTGTCTGATGGTTTTATTGTGTTTTGTTTTTTGAGATAGGGTCTCACTATGTAGTTCTTGCTGGCCTGGAACTCACTATGAAGACTCAACTGGTCTCAAATTCACCTGGTTCTGCTTCCCAAGTGCTGAGATTAAAAGTGTGTACCACCACACCTGGCTATTGAATCAGAGTTTTCAAGAATAATGCATGCCCTTGAGTCACACAACTCCTGGAATGCACGCTCCATCCTTTGTGCTTAGGTCAGGCCTCGCCCTCTCTTCAAAGACTTAGACTCATGTCACTTTATTCTTCTAGAATGAACTCTTTACTTAAAAAAAAATAATAGTTTTATTAGTTCTTTGAAAATTCTATTATATTCATGCCCCCTAATCTTCCAAGGACATCCACCCAGCTTTGTGTCTTTTCCTCCTTAGCCCATCAAAATGTGCTGCCCCAATATTCCTGGATGTGTGACCTTCCACCAGAGCCTGGCTCACTTACCAAGGACTATGTTCTTGAATTCATATGTGCCCCGCTGTGTCTGGAAGACACTGATTCCCTGTAGTCGCCCACCACCTCTGGCTCTTACATTCTCTCCACCCCACTCTTGGGATAAGGGGGCCCAGTATAGATGTTCCATGAGAATGCAGATCTATAATGAAAAGGAGCAAGCTGAGCAAAGGAAAAATGCAAAATGTACAGTTGGGGGGAGTAGAAAATAGCACCAAAAATTGCAATAGAGTCAAGTCCAGTGCTCAAGAAGATAAAAAGTTTAAAGAAAAGCCTAATGCTAAGTGGAATAGAGGGAGCGGTGACCTCAGGACAGGACTGGAGCCAGCTAAGCTTCTGATTTGTGAAAAGCAATTAATGAACTGTGAGAAGGAATTAAAGAAAAGCTTTAATCCCAGCACTCCAGAGGCAGAGACGGGTGGATTTCTGAGTTCAAGGCCAGTCTCATCTACAGATGGAGTTCCGGGACAGCCAAGCTTAGGCAGTGAAGAAAACCATCAAAACCAGAAAGCTGATGCAGATATAACCGAATGATTGTGTGTGTGTGTGTGTGTGTGTGTGTGTGTGTGTTCTAACCCCAGCAAGTAGCAGAACTTGGTAATTTTAGCTACATGGCTCTGGCTTTATAGTAAAAGATAAAAGAAAGGGGTTGCAGAATCCCCCTCCATGGCTAAGGAAAGCTGTGGGTGTCTCTGCATGGGGGCCTACAGAGGCAATTGTGTGAAGCTGTGAAGGTGAAGCCTGGATTGCCTTGGAACCACAAGAGGCTGGAGGTGCCAGAGCCATTAGAAAAGCTGCTAACAGGGACTGGGACCAGCCCAAGAGAGGAAGAAGTGTGTTGCAGTCCACAAAGCTGAAAGGCGTTGGAGATCTGAGGAACACTTTGACATTAGACATAGAGATACAGAATTGGAGTTTGCCCAGCTAGTTTTCTGTCTTGATGTGGTCCAGTATTTCCTCACTATGCTCCCGTTCTTTCCTTTTGGAGTGATAATGTATATCCTGTGTTGTTGTATGTTGGAAATATGTGATCTGCTTCATTTTGATTTTACAGTGGGTTCTAGTTAAGAGATTGTCCACAAGCCTCACAGACTTTGAACTGTGGCTTTTTAAACAGTGTTGAGACTGTGATAGACTATGAGGACTTTAGAAGTTGAACTAAATGCATTTTGCATTATTATATGGCTACAAGCCTATGGGAGCCTGAGAGTTTAGTGGTTTAAACGGGAATGGGTCTCACAGGTTCATAGAGAGTGGCATTCTTTGGATTTTGAGGTTTTAGTAGTTCAAGCCAGGCCCAGTGGCTTACAATCTCTTTCAGCTGCCTACTGAGCTGAACAAAGAACTCTCAGCTCCTTCTGCGCTATGTCTGCCTGCACACTGCCAAGATTCTCACCATAACAATAATGGACTAAACCTCTGAACCAGTCCCAGTTAAATATTTTCCTTTATAAGGGTTGCCACGGTCATGGTGTCTCTTCAGAGCAATAGAAACCCTAAGACAGGCCATGTGGCTAATTCAGTTTTCAGAATTTATACAGCTCTTGGCAGAGCTGTTCCTTCAATGTAGAGAGCGGATGCTGACAGATCAGACCAATGTGGAACGACACAGTTGAGCACATTTTGTATTGACAAAGCCATTTTTCTGAAGCCAACCCATTTACTATGTTGTTTTATCCTCACAGCAGCCCAGGAGCAGACAGGGCTCATAGGAGTATAAAACTGACCCTAGGCCAAACCTGGGAATCCAGCCTCTAAGTAAAGGGTGTTTCCCCTTTTCCAGGAAGACACTTATAATTCCTTGAAGAATCCAGAAATTGGAAAGAAAGGAGTGTCATTAACGGTAGACCCTGCAGGTCAGGCTTTTCATATACATTATTCCATAAATCTTTGAAACAATAAGATGCTGGTATGATTTCCCTATTTTACTGATGGATGTGTAAGAGTTGTCACACACACACACACACACACACAGAGTGGGGAGGGATTTGCCAGTCTTTAGACTCATGATGGCCAATAGCTTACTATCTATAGAACATGTCTTCTAGTACGAGCAGCGAAAGAATCCTAGATATGTGTGGTTTCTCGTTCCTAGCCTCCATCATCTGTGGCACAGTACCACTTCCTCCCTTTGGGTACACAGTGCCTCACTCTGAGAGTGAGGAGGACTATACAAAGAACAACCTCTCCCAAACTCACATGGGCTTTGCAGTGAACCCATATCCAATTCTTTTTTTTTAACTAGTAATGTCTGTATCATGTGTGTATATGAATGTGTTGTGTATGCATGTGGCTTTTATGTGGGCATCAGGGACTCAAGCTCAGGCCCCCAAGCTTGAGGAGCAGACACTTTACTGTCTGAGCCATCTTCTCAATCTCGGGCTCTTGAAATCCATGGTATGCTGTCTTCTAAGATTTGCTATCCTTTCCTTCTCTTGATGCATAACTACAAGTGGCCAAGTTGCCTGCCTGCCAGTTTCTGGGGCTGATGCCTCTGACCATGTTGGTTTTCCAACCAATGACCATCTTCAACATGACTTCTAAGTAAAAGTCCTCTATTACACAAACTATTCTGGCAAATAAAGAGTCACTGAAGGATGGACCAGATTACCTAGCCACGTGGGGCTCACAATGAACACATTTATCTGGATGAGAAAAAAAACCCACAAAGGCAAAATGAAAGTACAAAATTTCCCCAAATTCTGAACATCTCCTAGGAGACCTAATTGCAGAGTCTAAAACTGGCCTGGGGAAAACACTGGGAAAAAATACCCCTGTGTCTGCCCTGCTGGGTAAGATGGGGAAGCTGTCAATGGGTAGAGGGGGCCATGTATCTGACACAGGATCAGTCAGTCAGAAACCCTCCTTGTTGGGCTGTGTGTATATGGGGTAGAGGGTGGCTCAGGAGAGGATTGTGATAAAGAGAGAGCTGATAAAGACCCTGGATGAGAGGAGCCGTGGCTTAGATCCAGGCCCAAGCATTCCACAGCCTTTATGTCATCTGTGGGGACTAAGATAGCTCACTACATGCTCCTCACCACAGTTTCTCACATCAGTGTACCTCAAACTCAGGTCAGAGCACTGACGTATGGGGATGGAGAGACACTGTGGACTTCCTCTCTAAGACATCTTTCATTTTCACTGATGCTTCAGCCAGCAGACCCCAGAGCCAATGTGGTGTGAAAAATCTTCCCCTCTGGGGTGGGGGGCGGGGAGGGGGGACAGAGGAGGAACAGCCTGGACTGACTGGCCTCTCTCTGTTCATCAAAGAACACTTGGCTGAGAGCCACTACCTCACAGACTCCTCCCATGGCACTTTTAGAATCGTTCTTATGAGGGCTTCGGTGCTTCCTACTGCTCCTTACCACAGAGTTTCCTGGCCTCCTTGTACTGGAAAGAATCCTTAGAGAAGGGGAAATGCCTGTGTCATGGTACTCCTTCTAGGAAAGAGTGGCAGTCAGGAACCAGGGACACACCCTGACTCACCAGCTGCAGGCCATTTCCGAGCAGAATGCCTCCTGTAGCCAAGTGGTGGATATGACAATCATTGCAGAGTACGCTAGGGGATAAAAGGTGGAGCAAACAGGGATTGAGCCCTGTAGCTTCCTGACTGGCTGCTTGATGTGGGACATATGCTTTCCTTTCGAGCTCTCAGACTGGATTTCTACCATCAGACTCTCAGGTCAAAACTGAACTACACCACTGGCTTTGCTGGGTCAATTGTGGGGCAGTGGGCTGTGTACAGACAGCCTCATCTCCAGTCGAGCAAAGGTCTGAAACCCGGGGAACCGATGGGTGGTGATTTCCACCTACATGTGACAGAAGGTGTTCGATCACGTCTCCTGGACCCCTGGCTCCTGTCAAAGTTACTGCTCCCACAGCCCCCACAGGAGAGGTGTGTGACTATCAGACAATGTCCCAAGCTCCTGGCATTCTGGCTGGACTCCACACCCACAGTTACCAGACTATACCCAGGTATGCTCCTCCCCACAGTTACCTGATAGCCCAGCCCACTATAAAAGGAGCTGCTTGGCCCCTCCTCTCTCTTTTTAAACTCTCACATTTCTTACTCACTTCTCTAGCCCTCCCTCTCTCCCTCCCTCCTCCCCTCCCGCAACGTGGTCATGATCGGCCTCTCTCCCTCTTTCTACCTTCTCTCTTTCTCCCTGCCTTTCTGCAATAAAGCTCTAAAACCATAGACTGTCTCTGCTCATCAAGGCCTGCTGTGCTTGAACGATGGGATAGTCTTTCCCCTTACGAGCCGCTTTTAACCTCTGGCCCGAAGGCCTTCCTGCGCTCCAGCCACGGACTCTCACCCAGTGGGAACCACCCAGCGTCCCCTCTCCCTCTGCCCCCTCCTCCCTTTGGTCCCAGGGCTGACTGAGCCTCCCCTAAGCCCCCATTCTGTTCTCAGCTCTTCTGAGGTGTCAAGAGGTGCCTGGGATGCCTAAGGCTGAGAACCTGGTACCCAAGACTGCCCTCGTCCACTACCCGCTGAGCTGGAGTCCAGTGGCTTCACTCAGCCAGAGGCCCACCCAGGGCCACGTGGAAAGCGTGTGGCAGTCTTCCATGTCCGCCCACCCAGAGCACCAAAACTCAGGTTTTCTCCCACTCCCTCTTTCCCCCACACCCACTGCCAACAGGTCACCACTTTGTAGACTGAGATCACAGGAATTCTCAGCTTCCAAAATAACAAAAGCCAGTGAATCTGTCTTATATATATATATATATATATATATATATATATATATATATATATATATATATTTCTATAGCATGTTGTATGACTCTGGAGAGTCCCGATGGAGACTACTTCTTTTCAAACTAAAAATACAATCTAATTTAGAAGAAAAATTTTTAAAGAAAATATCATTTTCATAGTTTCCTAGCTTTGTCACAGTGTGTTTCCACATTTGCAAACATCCTCTAAATCTTTGTTTATAAGACAGTGAGTGGATTGAGCCAGCATCTGGCTCCATAGCCAGACAGGCCTGGGCTCAAATATTCTTTTTTCTTTTTTTAAATATTTTTATTACATATTTTCCTCAATTACATTTCCAATGCTATCCCAAAAGTCCCCCATAGCGCCCCCCACTTCCCTACCCACCCATTCCCATTCTTTTGGCCCTGGCATTCCCCTATATTGGGGCATATAAAGTTTGCAAGTCCAATGGGCCTCTCTTTCCAGTGATGGCCGACTAGGCCATCTTTCGATACATATGCAGCTAGAGACAAGAGCTCCGGGGTTCTGGTTAGTACATCATGTTGTTCCAACAATAGGGTTGCAGATCCCTTTAGCTCCTTGGGTACTTTCTCTAGCTTCTCCATTGGGAGCCCTGTGATACATCCAATAGCTGACTGTGAACATCCACTCCTGTGTTTGCTAGGCCCCTGCATAGTCTCACAAGAGACAGCTATATTTGGGTCCTTTCAGCAAAATCTTGCTAGTGTATGCAATGGTGTCAGCGTTTAGAAGCTGATTATGGGATGGATCCCTGGATATGGCAGTCTCTAAATGGTCCATCCTTTCATCACAGCTACGAACTTTGTCTCTGTAACTCCTTCCCTGGGTGTTTTGTTCCCAATTCTAAGAAGGTGCACAGTGTCCACACTTTGGTCTTCATTCTTCTTGAGTTTCATGCGTTTATCAAATTGTATCTTATATCTTGGGTATCCTAAGTTTTGGGCTAATATCCACTTATCAGTGAATACATATTGTGTGAGTTCTTTTGTGATTGTGTTACTTCACTCAAGATGATGCCCTCCAGGTCCATCCATTTGGCTAGGAATTTCATAAATTCATTCTTTTTAATAGCTGAGTAGTACTCCATTGTGTAAATGTACCATAATTTCTGTATCCATTCCTCTGTTGAGGGACATCTGGGTTCTTTCCAGCTTCTGGCTATTATAAATAGGGCTGCTATGAACATAGTGGAGCATGTGTCCTTTTTACCGGTTGGGACATCTTCTGGATATATGCCCAGGAGAGGTATTGCTGGATCCTCCAGTAGTACTATGTCCAATTTTCTGAGGAACCGCCAGACTGATTTCTAGAGTGGTTGTACAAGCTTGCAATCCCACCAACAATGGAGGAGTGTTCCTCTTTCTCCACATCCTCGCCAGCATCTGCTGTCACCTGAATTTTTGATCTTAGCCATTCTGACTGGTGTGAGGTGGAATCTCAGGGTTGTTTTGATTTGCATTTCCCTGATGATTAAGGATGTTGAACATTTTTTCAGGTGTTTCTCTGCCATTCGGTATTCCTCAGGTGAGGATTCTTTGTTCAGTTCTGAGTCCCATTTTTTAATGGGGTTATTTGACTTTCTGGAGTCCACCTTCTTGAGTTCTTTATATATATATTGGATATTAGTCCCTTATCTGATTTAGGATAGGTGAAGATCCTTTCCCAATCTGTTGGTGGTTTTTTTGTCTTATTGATGGTGTCTTTAGCCTTGCAGAAGCTTTGTAGTTTCATGAGGTCCCACTTGTCAATTCTCGATCTTACAGCACAAGCCATTACTGTTCTATTCAGGAATTTTCCCCCTGTGCCCATATCTTCAAGGCTTTTCCCCACTTTCTCCTCTATAAGTTTCAGTGTCTCTGGTTTTATGTGAAGTTCCTTGATCCACTTAGACTTGACCTTAGTACAAGGAGATAGGAATGGATCAATTCGCATTCTTCTACATGTTAACAACCAGTTGTGCCAGCACCATTTGTTGAAAATGCTGTCTTTCTTCCACTGGATGTTTTTAGCTCCCTTGTCGAAGATCAAGTGACCATAGGTGTGTGGGTTCATTTCTGGGTCTTCAATTCTATTCCATTGGTCTATTTGGCTGTCACTATACCAGTACCATGCAGTTTTTATCACAATTGCTCTGTAGTAGAGCTTTAGGTCCGGCATGGTGATTCCACCAGAGGTTCTTTTATCCTTGAGAAGAGTTTTTGCTATCCTAGGTTTTTTGTTATTCCAGATGAATTTGCAGATTGCACTTTCTAATTCGTTGAAGAATTGATTTGGAATTTTGATGGGGATTGCATTGAATCTGTAGATTGCTTTTGGCAAGATAGCCATTTTTAAAATGTTGATCCTGCCAATCCATGAGCATGGGAGATCTTTCCATCTTCTGAGATCTTCTATAATTTCTTTCTTCAGAGACTTGAAGTTTTTATTATACAGATCTTTCACTTCCTTAGTTAGAGTCACGCCAAGATATTTTATATTATTTGTGACTATTGAGAAGGGTGTTGTTTCCTTAATTTCTTTCTCAGCCTGTTTCTTCTTTGTGTAGAGAAAGGCCATTGATTTGTTTGAGTTAATTTTATATCCAGCTACTTCACCGAAGCTGTTTATCAGGCTTAGGAGTTCTCTGGTGGAATTTTTAGGGTCACTTATATATACTATCATATCATCTGCAAAAAGTGATATTTTGACTTCATCTTTTCCAATTTGTATCCCTTTGATCTCCTTTTGTTGTCGAATTGCTCTGGCTAGGACTTCAAGTACAATGTTGAATAGGTATGGAGAAAGTGGACAGCCTTGTCTAGTCCCTGATTTTAGAGGGATTGCTTCAAGCTTCTGACCATTTACTTTGATGTTGGCTACTGGTTTGCTGTAGATTGCTTTTATCATGTTTAGGTATGGGCCTTGAATTCCTGATCTTTCCAAGACTTTTATCATGAATGGGTGTTGGATCTTGTCAAATGCTTTTTCCGCATCTAAGGAGATGACCATGTGGTTTTTGTCTTTGAGTTTGTTTATATACTGGATTACGTTGATGGATTTCCGTATATTGAACCATCCCTGCATCCCTGGGATGAAACCTACTTGGTCAGGATGGATGATTGTTTTGATGTGTTCTTGGATTCGGTTAGCAAGAACTTTATTGAGGATTTTTGCATCAATATTCATAAGGGATATTGGTCTGAAGTTTTCTATCTTTGTTGGGTCTTTTTGTGGTTTAGGTATCAGAGTAATTGTGGCTTCATAGAATGAGTTGGGTAGAGTACCTTCTGTTTCTATTTTGTGGAATAGTTTGTGAAGAACTGGGATTAGATCTTCTTTGAAGGTCTGATAGAACTCTGCACTAAACCCATCTGGTCCTGGGCTTTTTTTAGTTGGGAGACTATTAATGACTGCTTCTATTTCTTTGGGGGATATAGGGCTGTTTAGATCATTAACCTGATCTTGATTCAACTTTGGTACCTGGTATCTGTCTAGGAACTTCTCCATTTCATCCAGGTTCTCCAGTTTTGTTGAGTATAGCCTTTGGTAGAAGGATCTGATGGTGTTTTGGATGTCTTCAGGATCTGTTGTTATGTCTCCTTTTTCATTTCTGATTTTGTTAATTAGGATGCTTTCCCTGTGCCCTCTAGTGAGTCTGGCTAAGGGTTTATCTATCTTGTTGATTTTCTCAAAGAACCAGCTCCTTGATTGGTTGATTCTTTGAATAGTTTTTCTTGTTTCCACTTGGTTGATTTCACCCCTGAGTTTGATTATTTCCTGCCGTCTACTCCTCTTGGGTGAATTTGCTTCCTTTTGTTCTAGTGCTTTTAGGTGTGTTGTCAAGCTGCTAATGTGTGGTCTCTCTAGTTTCCTTTTGGAGGCACTCAGAGCTATGAGTTTTCCTCTTAGAAATGCTTTCATTGCGTCCCATAAGTTTGGGTATGTTGTGGCTTCATTTTCATTGAACTCTAAAAAGTCCTTAATTTCTTTCTTTATTCCTTCCTTGACCAAGGTATCATTGAGAAGAGTGTTGTTCAGTTTCCACGTGAAGGTTGGCTTTCTATTATTTATTTTGTTATTGAAGATCAGCTTTAGTCCATGGTGATCTGATAGGATGCATGGGACAATTTCAATATTTTTGTATCTGTTGAGGCCTGTTTTGTGACCAATTATGTGGTCAGTTTTGGAGAAGGTGCCATGAGGTGCTGAGAAGAAGGTATATCCTTTTGTTTTAGGATAGAATGTTCTGTAGATATCTGCCAGATCCATTTGATTCATAATTTCTCTTAGTTTCTCTGTGTCCCTGTTTAGTTTCTGTTTCCATGATCTGTCCATTGGTGAAAGTGGTGTGTTGAAGTCTCCCACTATTATTGTATGAGGTGCAATGTGTGCTTTGAGATTTACTAAAGTTTCTTTAATGAATGTGGCTGCCTTTGTATTTGGAGCATAGATATTCAGGATTGATAGTTCCTCTTGGAGGATTTTACCTTTGATGAGTATGAAGTGTCCCTCCCTGTCTTTTTTAATGACTTTGGGTTGGAAGTCAATCTTATCAGATATTAGAATGGCTACTCCAGCTTGTTTCTTCATACCATTTGCTTGGAAAATTGTTTTCCAGCCTTTCATTCTGAGGTAGTGTCTATCTTTTTCTCTGAGATGAGTTTCCTATAAGCAGCAAAATGTTGGGTCTTGTTTGTGTAGCCAGTTTGTTAGTCTATGTCTTTTTATCGGGGAGTTGAGTCCATTGATATTAAGAGATATTAAGAAAAAGTAATTGTTGTTTCCTGTTATTTTTGTTGTTAAAGTTGGCATTCTGTTCTTGTGGCTGTCTTCTTTTAGGTTTGTTGAGGGATTACCTTCTTGTTGTTTCTAGGGCGTGGTTCCTGTCCTTGTATTGGTTTTTTTCTGTTATTATCCTTTGAAGGGCTGGATTCGTGGAGAGATAATGTGTGAATTTGGTTTTGTCGTGGAATACTTTGGTTTCTCCATCTATGTTAATTGAGAGTTTGGCTGGGTATAGTAGCCTGGGCTGGAATTTGTGTTCTTTTAGTGTCTGTATAACATCCGTCCAGGATCTTCTGGCTTTCATAGTCTCTGGTGAAAAATCTGGTGTAATTCTGATAGGCTTGCCTTTATATGTTACTTGGCCTTTTTCTCTTACTGCTTTTAGTATTCTATCTTTATTTAGAGCATCTGTTGTTCTGATTATTATGTGTCGGGAGGTATTTCTTTTCTGGTCCAGTCTATTTGGAGTTCTGTAGGCTTCTTGTATGTTCATGGGCATCTCTTTCTTTAGATTTGGGAAGTTTTCTTCTATAATTTTGTTGAAGATGTTTGCTGGTCCTTTGAGTTGAAAATCTTCATTCTCATCCACTCCTATTATCCGTAGGTTTGGTCTTCTCATTGTGTCCTATATTTCTTGGATGTTTTGAGTTAGGATCTTTTTGCATTTTACATTTTCCTTGATTGTTGTGCCGATATTCTCTATGGAATCTTCTGCACCTGAGATTCTCTCTTCCATCTCTTGTATTCTGTTGCTGATGCTCGTATCTATGGTTCCAGATTTCTTTCCTAGGGTTTCTATCTCCAGTGTTGCCTCATTTTGGGTTTTCTTTATTGTGTCTACTTCCCTTTTTAGGTCTAGTATGGTTTTGTTCATTTCCATCATATGTTTGGATGTGTTTTCCTGTTTTTCTTTAAGGACTTCTACCTGTTTGATTGTGTTATCCTGTTTTTCTTTAAGGACTTCTACCTGTTTGATTGTGTTATCCTGTTTTTCTTTAAGGACTTGTAACTCTTTAGCCATGTTCTCCTGTAATTCTTTAAGTGAGTTATTAAAGTCCTTCTTGATGTCCTCTACCATCATCATGAGATATGCTTTTAGATCCGTGTCTAGCTTTTCCGGTGTGTTGGGGTGCCCTGGACTGGGCGAAGTGGGGGTGCTGGGTTCTGATGATGGTGAGTGGTCTTGGTTTCTGTTAGTAAGATTATTACGTTTACCTTTCGCCATCTGGTAATCTCTGGGGTTAGTTGTTATCGTTGTCACTGTTTAAAGATTGGAGCAGAAGCTGTGTTCCACTTACCAGCAGTCTCAAAATCCTGCGGCAGGGGTCGTGGGAAGCTGGCGGTACCCCGGTGCTGGTCCAGCCAGAAGAGGCCTGTGGTCCTACTCAGGCTGGTTTTCTGCTTCCCTAACTAATGCAGTCTCTGGTCCCGTGTGCAATTGGATTGGAGCAGAAGCTGTGTTCCACTCACCAGAAGTCTTAAGATCCTGTGGCGGGTGTTGTGGGTAGCTGGCGAGTGTCAGCCGACCCTGGGCCCTAGCTACCCCGGTGCTTTTCTGGCCGGAAGAGGCTTGTGGCTCTACGTAGGCCGGATTTCTGCCTCCCCAACCAAAGCAGTCTCAGGTCCCGCGTGATTGGACTGGAGCAGAAGCTGTGTTCCACTCACCAGCAGTCCCAAAATCCTGTGGCGGGGGTCGTGGGTAGCTGGCGGGTGTCAGGCAACCCTGTGCTCTAGCTTCCCTGGCGCTGATCCGGCCGGATGAGGCCTGTGGCCCTACTCAGGCCGGTTTTTGCTTCCCTAACTAATGCAGTCTCAGGTCCCGCGCGCAATTGGATTGGAGCAGAAGCTGTGCTCCACTCACCAGAAGTCTTAAGATCCTGTGGCGGGTGTTGTGGGTAGCTGGCGAGTGTCAGCCGACCCTGCGCCCTAGCTGCCCCGGTTCTTTTCTGACCGGAAGAGGCTTGTGGCCCTATGTAGGCCGGATTTCTGCCTCCCCAACCAAAGCAGTCTCAGGTCCCGCGTGATTGGACTGGAGCAGAAGCTGTGTTCCACTCACCAGCAGTCTCAAAATCCTGTGGCGGGGGTTGTGGGTAGCTGGCGGGTGTCAGGCGACCCTGCGCTCAAGCTTCCCCTGTGCTGATCCGGCCGGATGAGCTCAAATATTCTTACATTCAGAAATGATGCCACCTTCCACAAACTGTTTAATAATTCCACGCCATGATTTCCTCTCGAGCAGCAGAGTTAAACTGCAGGACCAGATCACGGAGCTGTCAGGAAAACATAGGACCCTTGTGCAAGATGCCAGATGTGGGATTTGGCGTGTGAGAGCCATTTTACATTTGAAGCCCATTAGAATGATTGTTTCTAGAAGAGGGCACGAGGAATTAAATGGGAATTCCAAGTAGCAGCAGCTAGTGATGTGCCGGAAGTGCTTCTCTGAGGTCAGGATAGAGGATGACCTCAGAGACCTGGGAAAGTGCTTCTGGTGCCTCTCAGGTAAATGCCATTCCTGGGCTTCTCCACAAGAAGGCCCAACAAACTTGCAGCATGAATCTGAAACAAAAGCACACTAAGGACTGCCAAGAACTTTTAACAGTTTGTGGGGAAACTCTGCTAATTAAGGTCAAAGTCACCATGACCAGACAGCCTCTGGCCTCCTCACAATATGGGAGACTCCATTAGTGGGATTTCTCCTTCTCTCACCTTGTCCAGGGAATGCTAAGCCCCGCCCACACACACCTCTACCTGAGGAGTGCCCATAGCCACAGTTAGATCACAGGATCAATTTTCTTTCTCCTGATAAAACCTGCTAAGCTAGCACCTGAAATTCCTAAAATGCTTTCCCGTGCTAATGAGGCATCCGAGGTACCTTAAGTCCCCAGTCAAGGACCTTTGCCCATCCTGGATGTTGCTACCCTCAGTCCCCCAAAACTTTATAACTTTATAAGTCTCGAATCACCCTAAGTAAAGTTGATCTGCCTCCTGATCTGGTCCTGAAGTGGTCATTCACTGTATGTACTCACAGGGCTTCTGAAACCGCCCTGTACCCACTCCCACTTGATGTCTCTGCTTCCAGTGCTCTTGTAGACCAAACTGGCTGACCATCCAAGAGGGTCGGGAGACCCACACAGTTACATATAGAGAGATAGAGGGAGACCCACACAGTAAAATATATATAGAGAGATTTTATGAATTAAGTGTTTAAAAATTCCTGCTATAAAGAACTCAAACTTTTCTAAAAGACTATTATATTTCATAAAGAAAAAATATCAGTACAGAACAGGATCAGAAAAATATAAATCATAACTGAAAATTGAAAGCAGAGTGAAAATATGAACTTAATGTTTGGCCATACTAGGTTTTACTTCGCAAAATCCACATGGGGAGGGACTTGGAGTCAACACCAGAACCACAAGGGTAAATATTACAAGGATAATTTAACTATAAAAAACATGTGTAGCAGTACCCAATTATATACTCAAATTGATCCCAGGGGTAGTAGTGATCCTTGCTACCCAAACCAATGTTCTGGGCTCCTGAATGAAACACACACACACAATTTATATTTTGTTTTTTGTTTTTTGTTTTTTTTTTTTGAGTCTTGTCTTTAAGGGGTCTTTGGGGTGCTGAGGGGCTTTCCATATGATGTTCTTTTACCAAGACAGGTAGAACATAGTAAACTTATACATTTAAGACCAGTCAGAAATAAACACACAGTGGCCACATACATTTATACATTTAAAAAACAGACAGACAAAATTTTCCTTACTTCTTCTAGCTGTAATTTCCTTTTTTTTATTAGATATTTTCTTCATTTACATTTCAAATGCTATCCCAAAAGTCCCCTATACCCTCCCCCCACCCTGCTCCCCTACCCACTCACTCCCACTTCTTGGCCCTGGTGTTCCCCTGTACTGAGGCATATAAAATTTACAAGACCAAGGGGCCTCTCTTACCAATGATGGCCGACTAGGCCATCTTCTGCTACATGTGCAGCTAGAGATATGAGCTCTGGGGATACTGGTTAGTTCATATTGCTGTTCCGCCTATATGGTTGCAGACCCCTTCAGCTCCTTGGGTACTTTCTCTAGCTCCTCCATTGGGGGCCCTGTGTTCCATCCAATAGATGACTTTGAGCATTCACTTCTGTATTTGCCAGGCACTGGCATAGCCTCACGTGAGACAGCTATATCAGGGTTCTTTCAGCTAAATCTTGCTGGCATATGCAATAGTGTCTGGGATAGGTGGCTGATTATGGGATGGATCCCTGGGTGGGGCAGTCTCTGGATGGTCCATCCTTTCATCTGAGCTCTAAACTTTGTCTCTGCCACTCCTTCCATGGGTATTTTATTCCCTATTCTAGGGAGGAATGAAGTATCCATGTGTTGGTCTTCCTTCTTGATTTTCTTGTGTTTTGGAAATTGTATCTTGGATATTCTAGGTTTCTGGAATAATATCCACTTATCAGTGAGTGCATATCAAGAGACTTCTTTTGTGATTGGGTTTCCTCACTCAGGATGATATTCTCTAGATACATCCATTTGCCTAAGAATTTTATAAATTCATTGTTTTTAATAGCTGAGTAGTACTCCATTGTGTAAATGTACCACATTTTCTGTATCCATTCCTCTGTTGAGGGACATCTGGGTTCTTTCCAGCTTCTGGCTATTATAAATAGGGCTGCTATGAACATAGTGGAGCATGTGTCCTTCTTACCGGTTGGGACATCTTCTGGATATATGCCCAGGAGAGGTATTGCTGGATCTTCTGGTAATACTATGTCCAATTTTCTGAGAAACCTCCAGACTGAATTCCAGAGTGGTTGTATAAGCTTGCAATCCCACCAGCAATGGAGGAGTGTTCCTCTTTCTCCATATCCTCGCCAGCATCTGCTGTCACCTGAATTTTTGATCTTAGCCATTCTGACTGGTGTGAGGTGGAATCTCAGGGTTGTTTTGATTTGCATTTCCCTGGTGATTAAGGATGTTGAACATTTTTTCAAGTGCTTCTCAGCCCTTCGGTATTCCTCAGTTGAGAATTCTTTGTTTAGCTCTGTACCCCATTTTTAATGGGGTTATTTGAATTTCATGAGTTCAGCTTCTTGAGCTCTTTGTATATATTGCATATTAGTCCCCTATCAGATTTAGGATTGGTAAAAATCCTTTCCCAATCTGTTGGTGGCCTTTTTGTCTTAATGATAGTGTCTTTTGCCCTACAGAAGCTTTGCGATTTTATGAGGTCCCATTTGTTGATTCTTGATCTTACAGCACAGGCCATTGCTGTTCTGTTTAGGAATGTTTCCCCTGTGCCCATATCTTCAAGGCTTTTCCCCACTTTCTCCTCTATAACTTTCAATGTCTCTGGTTTTATGTGGAGTTCTTTGATCCACTTAGACTTGAGCTTTGTACAAGGAGATAATAATGGATCAATTCGTATTCTTCTACATGATAACTGCCAGTTGTGTCAGCACCATTTGTTGAAAATGCTGTCTTTTTTCCACTGGATGGTTTTAGCTCCCTTGCAAAGATCAAGTGACCATAGGTGTGTGGGTTCATTTCTGGGTCTTCAGTTCTACTCCATTGATCTACCTGTGTGTCACTGTACCAGTACCATGCAGTTTTTATCACAATTGCTCTGGAGTACAGCTTGAGGTCAGGCATGGTGATTCTCCCAGAGGTTCTTTTATTGTTCAGAATAGTTTTTCTATCCTAGGTTTTTTGTTTTTTCAGATGAATTTGCAAATTGCCTTTTCTAACTCAATGAAGAATTGAGTTGGAATTTTGATAGAGATTCCATTGAATCTGTAGATGGCTTTTGGCAGAATAGCCATTTTGACTATATTAATCCTGCCAATCCATGAGCATGGAAGATCTTTCCATCTTCTGAGATCTTCTTCAATTTCTTTCTTCAGAGACTTGAAGTTCTTGTCATACAGATCTTTCACTTCCTTAGTTAGAGTCACACCAAGGTATTTTATATTTTTTGTGGCTATTCACACTTTATATTTTGATATGCCTAAAACAGCTCAATGGCTGGGCCACTTCCTAACCTCCACATAGCTAATCAATCTCTCTCTGATATTCCCAAGTTACTACTCACTAAATTCTACATTCCATCTTTGCTGCCCTGAACACAGTTGGGCAGCCCTTTTGGGGTTGCTCTCCCTGGCTCTAACATGGCAGCTATGTCTCTGTCCCACACTTTCTCAGGTGTGGCATCTCTACTCTTCTCCCAGGAAGATCTTTTCCTTCCTCCTTCCTCTCTGTCCCTACCTGGGGAATCCTAAAAGTCCCTCCTCTGTCTGAACAGCCCAGCCATTGGCTACTGGTAACTTTATTTACCAATCAGAACCAACTTGAGGCGGAGTCCCTCAGTGCAGATGTGCAGATTCTTAAGCCAACGATTTTGGGGACCCTAATTAACATAATATAAGCAGCATTAGGCCAAACCCACTACACACCCATAAGATTCTCCTCTGTGGTGTAAATTTGTTTACTTCAATTTATCCTGTTGGCGTACTATGAATTTTTCAAGTTAGTAAATGACTCTGGGTATTGTATATGAGAGGCAAACTAAGGAAATGGAAATGGCTGCTCCATGGTATGGTTAAAGGGAAGGTTTTTATTGCACACAAAAGAGAAAATATCCAGAGCAAAGTTTTTTTGTTTGTTTATTTGTTCGTTTGTTTTTGTTTTTGTTTTTAAAGCAGAATGGACATGACCAGGTCTATCTTTGGAAGAAGGAAGAATAAAGAAAGAGAATAGAGGAATGAGAGGGAGAGGGGGAGGGGAGGGGAGGAGAGGGGAAGTAACAAGTACTTGTGGGTTGGGACTGAGGGAACCTGACAGTCCACATGGGCTTCAGTGTGCAGCCACAGGTATACGTCAGCAGAGCCATATGTCCCTTCTGCTAGAGGTAAGCGAGATGACTCCATTCGGCAGATGGGAACTGGTTTCACAAGTTTCTGAGGATGCCTGCTTTTCTCTAACCACCAGAAGTCTTCCTATAGTCCAGGTTGAGCTGGGCCTAGACTCAACTTTGGGGCAAGCAGGTGGGCCTCCCCTTTTTGAGCAGGGGTGGGGCAACTTTTTAATGCGACATGTATCATCATACATAAATGTCTGATAGTTATTCTATCCTTAAATAATGTTTATAGTAAAGATGCCAGTGTTAGGGTAAAGGCCATGCAAGAATTACCCCCTTACTAAGAGGAATTACCCCTTACTTACAGGAAGAGGGGGTGCCTCAATGCACTATTCATCCCAGAAACATATTTGTGTTAGGTCCAAAGGAAATTTCAATTCCCCAAACTTGAAAAAGCAGTCTAACTTTCCCTGCCCTACCCTCCCTCCAGCTCACAGGCTTCTTTCCTCCCCGCCTCTCATCCTCCTTATAACCCTGCTGTTCTCATTCTGTTCTCTCTTGGCTCTGCCCCTGCTTCTCTTAGTGTATTTATCCTCTCTCCCCTGCTAGTCTCCCCTAGGTTGCAGATATCCCTGGCCATGACCAGTCTTCTACTTTCTACCTCTTCTCTGTGGGGCAATGGGCTATGCACAGACAGTCTGGTCTCCAGTCGAGCTGAGGTGTGGAATCCCAGGACCCGGTCATGATAATTCACCTACATGGGGTGGAAGGCGTTCCCTTATGTCTCCTGGACCCCTGACTCCTGTCGAAGTTACCACCCTCACAGCCCCCACAGGAGAAGCGTGGCTTTTAGTCACTTAGACAATGTCCCAAGCTTCTGACCTTCAGGCTAGACTCCTCCCAGTTACCTAGCAACACCAAGATAACAGCATACAATAAGAGGGGCTACTTGCCCCACCTCACTCTCTCCTCTCATTCTCTCCTCTCTCTCCTCTCACTCACTCTCTCTCCCTCTTACTCTCTTAAACTTTTACTTACCTTATTCTCCCTCTTACTCTCTTTCTTACTTTCTAGCCTTTCCTCTTTCTTTCTCTTTCCCCCTTACCTCTTCTTGGCCATGGCTTCTCTCTCTCTCTCTCTCTCTCTCTCTCTCTCTCTCTCTCTCTCTCTTCCCACCTTCTCTCCTTTCTCCCTGACTTTCTATAATAAAGCTCTAAAACTATAGATTGTCTCTGTTCATCAAGGCCCGCTGTGCTTGGATGATAGGATAGGCTTTCTTCTAATGAGCCATTTCTAATCTCCCAATGGAAGCTGTGCTCCAGCCACGAACCAGACTAAGAACTCTCGCCTGCGTGGGAACCTCTCTCCCTCTGCCCTCTCTCTTGTATCCCTGGGGTCAAGGGTGTCACCCGGGAGCCCCTGGTATCGGGGGGGCTACCCCCTTGTCCACCCCCCGTTGAGTGGGGTTCAGTGGCTTGACACAGTCAGATGCCCACCCAGGGCCAAGTGGAAAGCGTCCGGCAGTCCTCCCGTGTCCGCCTGCCCAGAGCACAGGAACTCTGGCCGGATGCGGGCTTTCTCCCTCCCCCCTTCCCCCTACACCCTGACAGCCCCACACTTCTCTAGACTCTTCCTTATGCCTCTGGCTGTTCTCTCTCTGTCATAATCTACAATAAAAACCTTTCCCTTAACCATACATGGAATGCTCATGGTGGCAGCTTAGACAATTTGTAACCTGTGCGCACACACTTTTATGTTTGTTTGCTTTAGCAGAACTCACATACAAAAAAAAAAATTCATTGCATACCATTGCTTAGTTTTATGGAAGAAAATCTCAAATAGTATTATGTACAGAATTAGAGTCATAGCTAGTTGGCGAATGCTCACCCAGCAGTCACAAAGTCCTGGGTTCGACCCTCAGCAATATATAAACTTGAGGTAGTAGAGTATATTCACATCTGTAATCCCACACCCAGGTGGAGGCTGAAAAATCAGAAGTGCAAGGTCTTTCTTAGATACATAAATAAAGGCCATTTTAAGTTTATGAGGCCCTGCCTCAAAAAGAAAAAGAAGATCATGAGATTGTATAAGTATCAAGTTTTAGAAGACATTCTTTATGCCAAAAAAAATCAAAGATCATATTCAAATGCTCTTCTCAGCCATGTTATATTGAGAAAAATGATAAGAGCAAAGTAATCAGAAATAAATCCTACCTTTTTGTATGTGAGTTCTGCTAAAGCAAACAAACATAAAATAAAGAAATATTTCTGGGAGTGAATGATTAAGAAGCCTCACGCCTCAAATGGTGACAAATACCTGTAATTTCAGAACTTGAGGGCAGAGGCAGGAGAATCATTGCAAGTTCTAGACCAGTCTGATATACATAGAGAGTTCCCAGACAGAGCTACATAATGAGACCTGTTTCAAACATTGCCTCCTTTCCAGGTTGGGAAAACAAACAAAAAAAAATAACAAAAACCAAAACACCTCTTCTGTTTTATTTTTGTTAAAAAGGATGACTCATTGCTCCCAAGTCTGATGACAGAACATAGATAAGGCTATAAGAATGCTGAGCCCTTTACCTAGGCCCTGTTGTCTGGGGTATTAAACACCACGTGCTCAGGTGGCACCCGCAGAGCCAGCTATCCTTTTCAGCTTTTTCTCCAGTGAAGACTTTTACACAGACATCCCTTCTACATCTCAGACCACTGATTTCTCCTGGAAGGTACAGTCAAACACTAGGAAAGCCATATGCTGGGACAGGAGGCTAGGTAAAAAACAAGCAGTCATATTGTGCAGTGGTTTGAATAGGAATGGTCCCAACAGACTCATGTGTTTGACTGTTTGGCCCATAGGGAATGGCACTATTAGGAGGTATGGCCTTGTTGGAGTAGGCGTGGCCTTGTTGTAGGAAGTATGTCACTGTGGAGGAGGGCTTTGAGGTCTCACATATACTCAAAGCCATGCCCTGTGTGGCTCATAATCTTCTGTTGCCTGCAGTTCAAGATGTAGAACTCTCAGATCCTTCAGCACCATGTCTGCCTTCACAATGCCATGTTCTCCACTATGATGATAATGGACTAAATTGAAACTGTAAGCTAGCCCCAAATTAAGTGTTTGCCTTTATAAGAGTTGCTGTGGTTATGTTGTCTCTTCATAGTAATAGAAACACTAAGGCACATGGCTTCCTATATTATTTAATGGAGTCCTGAAAAGATAAGACTATTGTAAAATGCTAGATCTTGCTCACATGTACTAGGACACAGGGTTTCAAGACTATGAGACTTCTGCTGTCATGCAGCTCTGCTTCCTCCTAGCCTTGCTCTGGGTCTAACTCTTGTTCCCTCCAACTCATGGTTGACCAGAGTGAGGCTTAAGGAGTTAGATAACTTACCTGACATCATACAATAAATAAACAACAGACTCAGCATTTTGATACAATCTCCTCCACCTCCTACCAAACTGGCCTAGGCTATGTGCTGCTTAGCAAAAGCATTATCAGGGCCTTTGATATGTAGGGATGAGAAGGCCAGATAAGGAGCCCAGAGTAAGAAAAGGGCTGTGACCCCATGCACTTGTTCTAAGACAGCCCTTTCTGGACTCTGGGCCTCACGTCCTAATCCAGGTATTGTTGGAGATCTTTTGACTTCTTTTAGTTTATCCTAGCATTTAGGAAGTACTTGATATTGACTTTAAGCTTTCTTTCACCTCTTTCTTCTTCTTTGCCTAGCCTAATTCTTTGAAAAACCTTTCAGGCAATGTCCTGCCACTGGCCAAAGAGTGGAGCTGATGCCTAGTTGATTGTGTTTTACAATGACATCTTGGGCCATACACATAGTCCTGTCCTCTTTGCCCTGGGTCCCCACAGACCCTGCTACATTTATTGTCTGTTTTCTAGAATCCTTACTCGGGGCCTTTGATAAAGCTTTAATTCTTCCTCAGATGATTAATGTATGCAAAAATGTACCCTGTCACTCAAAGTAACAGAAGGTTCAAGTTTGTGCTCAATTGTTCCCAAATGCTGTGAGTATTAGTGATTCAGCTGAGTTCTTCTCCAGGATGCCTCCAAGTAGTTCTTTACTGAGATCAACCCACGTCTAGGAACCAGTCAGTTGGCAGATAAATCAATATAGAAGTCCAGTCCCCTTGAGTTGGAGCAGACATGAAAAGTCAGACTTCTGGAAGTGAACGGAAACCTTTGTTTGCTGCGGCTGAATCCAAAATTCCACTTCTGCTCAGGGCTTCCATCTTACCTCACAGGCAATTTTCCTGTTTTCCAACAATCCCCCCCCCAATAAACTCTCTGCAAACTGTCATGTCCAAAGGAAACCCCTGGACAAATGGTTAACTGTGATGCCTATTAACGTACATCTCACTGGCCTCAGGCTCTCTTGGTATAGGAAGTACCTGATTCAGAGTCTAAGATGATGACATCTTGTCTCCTCTCAGTTCTCCTCACCCTGCCCCATACCCCAAACCTCTCCAGCCCAGAGGCTTCCCTTTCCCCAGCTTCTCATTCCTATGTAACCAAGACGTTTCAGCTGTGAGTGTTCTTAGCTCTTGGTCCCCTTGGCTCTCTTGGTCTGTTGCTTCCCTCCCCCACTTCCCCACTCCCTTCTCCCTTGGTTCTCCTCTCTCCCTCTCCTCCCTCTCTCTTCTCTTGGCCTGGTCCAGTCTGCTAGCCATGTTCACTGTGACATTTTCTCTCCATGCTCTGGTCTCTTTCAGAGGCCTCTGGCTGTTTTCTTCAATCACATCTTCTCCTTAGGAATACCTTAGAACAGTTCCCATTTCATTCAGGAACAAATCTCCTTTCAGAGTCTATTGTTTAAAAGCCTGTCTGAAGATATCTCACATAATTTGAGGGTAGGGTCATTACACCAACAGCATTTGATTGCTAGTTTCCTTATCTTTGTTTTTGGTGGATTCATGGCAAGCAGAGTCTTGTCTTGTCTTGTCTTGTCTTGTCTTGTCTTGTCTTGTCTTGTCTTGTCTTGTCTTGTCTTTTCTTTTCTTTTCTTTTCTTTTCTTTTCTTTTCTTTTCTTTTCTTTTCTTTTCTTTTCTTTTCCTTTCCTTTCCTTTCTTTTCTCTTCTTTTCTCTTCTTTTCTTTTCTTTTCTTTTCTTTTCTTTTCTTTTCTTTTCTTTTCTTTCTTTCTTTCTTTTCTTTTCTTTTTTTTCACACCAGATCAAAACTCTCAAGAGAGGAACAAAAAAGGACAATTAAAATAGCAAGGTCATAAGAAAAAGTGAATAGCTGGGTTAGGGGTGGGAGGCTCAGTGCTTCTGAGCTGGAGTTTACAGCATGGGGAGGAGGTGAGAAGAAGTAAGTATTTGTGATGCTACAGGAGCCTGGAAGCCAGCATGTGCTTTGTTACACTAATAGGCACCACAGATAGCCATTCATCCCCTCTACCAATGATAAGGGAGTGGGATCCTTTGTTAGAGGGGCCCAGGCTTCACAAGTTTCTGAGGAATGTTGACTTTTGTTTAACCATCAGAACTTGGGGGAAGTGGAGTTTCCTTTGGACCTGATGTTGCTTTAGAAAACTTATTTTGGCACAGTGATAAGATTTACATAAAATTAAAATCTGGGAGAAATAATGGTTTCCTATTATCTATACTGGAAGAATTAATGACCTAACTCAAAAAGCGCCCATTGGAGGGGAGAAGCTGTCCACCAGAGAGTCGCTTAGTATGTAGACTTGGCAGGTGTATACAAGGAAGCACAGTAGAGAAACTGCAGACACAACCTCTCCATGGTATGGTTAAGGCGAAAGCTTTTATTGTATATAAAAGGGAGAAAATATCCAGATGCAGATAGAAGAGAGCAGAGCAGAGAGAGAAAGAAATAGCATGAACATGGCCAGCAGACTGGACATTGCCAGGGCTATCTACAAGAGAGGGAGGAAGAGTAGGGGATAGAGAATAGAGAGAGCATAGAGAATAGAGGGAGCACAGAGAATAGAGGGAGCATAGAGAATAGAGGGAGTATAGAGAATAGAGAGAGCATAGAGAATAGAGAGCATCGTGAGAGAAGCAGGAACAGAACATACAGAAAACAGTGAAAATAGCAAGGTTGTAAGCAGAATGAGTAGCTGGAGGAGGGGAAGGTCAGAACACTAGTGCGGGGGCTTTGAAATGTATAACAAATGCTTGTGAGTAAGGACTGGGGTATCCTGGAAGCCAGCATGGACCTTGATATTCTGATAGACGCCAACAGTACATGTTAATTAAAGAACCACGTGTCCCTTTTGCCAGAAGTAAGGGAGATGACTCTTTCTTTTGGCGATGGGAACAAGATTTGAAAGAACCTGAGGAATGGTGGCTTTTATTTAACTATCAGAAATCCTTCGAGTACGCGTTCAGCTCATGTTCAGATAGTTGGACTGCCTCTAGGAGTTTGTGGAATTGAAGATTCTTTTGGACCTGACAGCAGAATTTGATGTCTATTTGAATGCTGGACACGAGGGACACTATGACATTTAGCTTTGAGGTTTAGTTTCCTGCAAACCTAGAAGTAGAAAAAACTTTGGGGTGTAATTGGAGCAAAGAATATAAGGTTAGTTGTCAGTTTGAGAAATGTTTGGTTGAAATATTTACAGTTCGTCTAAATGGAAGAATCCAGGAAATATTTGAGTACATATATTGACTGTAAGAGAATAATCTAGAAACAAAACTCAAAATTAAAACAATCTTAGAAGTCACCTATTTTAGCTCTCTCACCTCACTCTGAGAAAAGCTCGACTTAAAGGCTAACACCTTTAAGGGACTTACCATGAAGTAAGTTTTTACAAAGATGTGACCAGAAACCAGATCTCTTGGGTTGAAGTCAGTGCACCCAACTCCTGGTTAAGTTCCTTTTTTTTTCTTTCTCTCTCCTTTTTTCTATTTATCTTTATGCTTCCCGATGTAACCATGAATGAGATAGAATGTTGCTAAATGTGTTTGTTGAACATACTAATTCTACTTATTCTTTGGGGGTAAGGTTGGTCCCTTCTATAAACATCATCACTGAAATTATATTTTAGAGGCATCTTGGAAGTCATCAGACCCAGGGAAATCCAATTTAGCCACCAACATTTGCATTTTACCCCCCTCCACTTCCTCTAAGCAAAACCTGTTGCTCAGGTCACAACCATGGGAAGATTTTGTGCTAAATCCTCTGATTCAATTGAGAAGACGAATGAAAGCAAACATATTAAAATATTTGGGTATTGAAATCATGTAATCAATTATCTCATTTGACACTTGAAGGAACTTGAGCTAAGAGCTCTTATCTTGAGTTAGACACTTTAAAGTCCTGAATGAGGAAGAAGGAAAGTAGCAGTCTGGAGCAGAAGAAGATAACACACTAGTTAAGCCCTCACTGTATGCTTGACCTTGTGTGGCATGATTGAGTGCAATTTTCTCCCTTGATATCCATAGAAAGATCATCTACATGTTTTTCACACAAGGAATGTTTATTCTTCCTAGAGTTCTACAATTAGTAAATGATAATTTTGGAACATAAACCCCAAATTGTCTGACTCCAGAGCCCATGCCTCATCTTCTATGGCATAGAGTCTATGGTATGCAACCTCTAGAGGTTTCTGGTACCATTCCAAGCATGAGGTATAAACCTGGAGATCAAAGTACCTGTGCTGGTGCTTTCTCTAGAAGCCAGTGAACCTGCCTGTCTTGTCATTCTCTCAAGGCCTGGAAAGTTCTAGGATTTAAGAGAATCCAAGAGATTCTTCTGATATAGGGGATACCCAGTGTTACATCAGTAAAAGCAGGAGTTATTCAGGACCTACAGTGTCATCTCTGCTGCTAGCTAGTCAAGTGGCCTTGGGAAAGCCACTTCTCTGTCATGGTTTTCCAAGATTGAAGAAAACATAGAGAAATGTAAATTTTGTGGGCTTCCCTGTTGATTTCCCAAGCTTCTCTGCAATACTCCTCTCTGTCACATCATAGGTCTAAAGGGTCAGTGTGTGAGGGAAAGTGAGTCTCTTCTCAGAAATGTATCTTGGCTTTGGAGAACAATTGTTTTGAGTCTTAACAAATGAGTAAGAGCTTTTTGGATCAATGAGGAGGAGGCGGGTTCCAAGAAGTGCAAAAGTTTGAACAAAGACACAGGGTATTTCTGAGGAGTTGCAAATACAGAAAAGTTGCAGCATTTGGTGAAGAGCTGGGGGAGGGGGCGGGAGGGTTAAGCTAGAAATGAGAAAGGAGAAATCCACAGAAACCAAGTCATGCAAGGTGCTGTCGGAAGCTTGGGCGCTCTAAGGAGCATGACGGTGTGGTCAGTAAACTTCTGCTTTAGAAAGGTCCTTCTGCTCCATGTCCCTGTTCTTCGTCAGAGATAGCAAGGCTAAGAGAGGCACTCCTGCTCTTTAGAAGGGAAAGAGATGGACAGAACTACAACAACACCAGTTTATAGCCCTGGTCTATTTGCTACTTGCAGTGGTTAATCTTGACTGTCATCTTGATGGGATTCCGGAATCAACCAACCCTTGGGGCCAATATCTGGGACTTTTTCAGGAATTAATAACTGAAAGAAAAAGTGTAGGGTAAAAAAAAAAGTCTGAGCTTATGTCCAGGTTTGAAAACCCACCAAATCCTGAGTTCAAAATCCCACCAATCCCTGATCTTGAAATCCCACCAATTCCTGGGCTCACCCCAAGCTCAGGACTTGAAACCCCACCAATCCTGGAAATCCTTATCCTGGAAAACTGCTGCCAAGAAACCCTGTATAAAGCCTGCCTCCAGCTCAGTTCCCTGCTGCTTCTCAAAGGAGCAGAGGCAGCCATTGTCTTTCCCAGCAAGTCTCTTACATGAGGTTTGTTGTGCAATGTGACTTGGTGGTGTTCCTTGGCTCCCACCTGCCAGGACACCTTTCCCTTCAGAGCTGTAAGACTTGCTCTGTGGAAACCTTTCCCCTCAAAGCTGTAACACTCACAAAAAGACACTTGCCTGGAGTGGATAGAACCGTTTAGTGGATGGTTCAATAAAATATCCTGGTGCATGCTGATTGGCCTAGCACGGCTTCCTGCTTGTGTCTATTCTCCTAGTTGGTTTCACTGTCCTCCACTAACACCTGACTCCAGCTTCTTCAGTCTTCCAATACAGACAGACGACTAGGACAATCCAGGACGTCAGTAAGAGGCTGGGACAGCCTCATGGGTTCTCAGCCGCTCCAGCGTGCAGAAAGCCATTGCTCCACCTTTAAGCCATTCTATATGTGTACATTCCAGACAACCCTGCTAGCATTCTATTCTGGAATGCTCTGCTTCCTTTCTCTCTCCTCTTTCCTCTCCTCGTTCCAGTCCCCAAGTTCTTCTCCCTACAGAGGAAGAATTTTCCCATGTTATCCAGGTGGCACCTGGAATTCTTTTGTCTGCACCTCTTGAACAGCTGAGTTCACAGACTCATGCCATCATGCCTGGACTTTTCTTGATTAAATCAACGAAAAACTCATCTGTCCTCTTCTCATTGATAATGTGATGAGTGTTTGGTTGAAAATGATTATTTGTTTTGAGAGCCTAAGCAAGAATCTATAAAAGGAAGGTCCTATGTGGGTAAAGAGGGGGACACCAGTGTTTAACAAGGTCTCAGGATTTTAAAGGCTCATCAGTGAGAAATAATCAAGGCTAACTATTCGTGGATTTGACTTTCTAAGTTTTTAAATCAAAACTTAGAAATATTAAGAATATTATTAAGAATATTAAGAAAAGTATACAGAGAAAACAAAGGCACGGTAGCACACACATGTGTAATCCCAGAGCTTAGGAAGTAGAGACAAAAGGATCAGAAATTCAAGTCCTGCCTCAGCTACAGTAAATTCAAAGCTAGCTGGAGATATATGATACCCTATTTCAATACCCAATTCTGAACAACAATAAAACCCAACAACAACAAAAAATCCACCTTTATAGCCTGTCTACTTAGTTGACTATGACTGAATAGCTATTCTTTAATGCTTTGCTCCATTTTAATTCTCTCTCTCTCTCTCTTGCCCTTTTCTTCTTTCCTCTCCCTCTCCCCATCTATGTGTATGTATTATATAGTATGCATGTCTGTAAATATATGTTTATACATATATAGGCATATGTATAGGCATATATGTATATGCGAATATATATCTCATATATGTTTGTTACCTTTCCCTTTACGGTGATGAGATACTTGACAAAATCACTTAAAGCAAGAAGGACTTATTTGGGCTTGCAGTCTAGATGTCCAGTCCATCACACTGGGGAAGGCACGGTGGCAGTGGCTCAGCTGTGGAAGCTGTAGAAGAAGGCGCTGGTTGTAGCATATCCACAGTCCGGAAGCAGAGAGAGAGGCATGGATACTGAAGCTGCACTCACTTTCTCCTGCTGCTTTAGACCAGGATCTCAGTCTGTGGGATGGCGATGCCCATCTTCAGAAGGGGTCTTTTTTTCTCCAGTTAAGCCTTCCTAGTAAACCCCTCACAGACACAGCCAGAGGTTTTGTCTCATAGGCGATTCTAAATACCATCAAGTTGATAATCAAGATTGATCATCATAAAACATGTATCGCCGGGTGGTGGCGGTGCACACCTTTAATCCCAGCACTTGGGAGGCAGAGGCAGGCAGATTTCTGAGTTAGAGGCCAGCCTCGTCTACAAGGTGAGTTCCAGGACAGCCAGGACTACACAGAGAAACACTGTCTCAAAAAGAAAAAAAGAAAAAGAGAGGAAAAAAAGTATCATTTTCCTAAACTATCGAAGATTATGTATAGCACAATCCTTTATCCCTAACTTTGGTGTGCATAGTTAGGACTGTCTCTCAGTTGACAGGAGCAAAACAGGCTGTTTCCATTTGGTAAGGGTGGGAATTTTAGTATCGTAATAAACTGCAGGTCGCTTCCAGACACTCTGGATTCATCTACACCTGCCCCAGTGGCTCCAGCACATTTAGTCCACCTTGCTTTCCTCTTAGCCAATTGCACACCACCATCACCATCCCCCGATCTCCAGAAACCAACCTCATGAAATTTTGTCCCATTCTGCAGCTTCACCTGTGACACATACATGGAAGAAAGAATTTGAGTAGGTTCAAGCAAGTGTGCTCAGCAGTCAAGGAGCTCACCTCTCTTCTTCAGAAAAGGGTCACCACACGGCTCCCTCATATTGATAAAAGTTATCAATCAATGTTAATCTGGGCGTTAATTACAGAAGTATGTTCAATGTACTTTTCAGCTCAAAATGCTATGGATTTTGAAAACACTAAGAGATCATAGACTTCTGTTTAAATTGTAAGTAGCTGAACTTGCATTTTTAGCTGTCCTTCAGCTGTTCTTGTGGTTGGATTTGGAACAGAGGCCCAGCTCTGAGAGGATGAGGGCTCTTAAAGGCAGCTTGCATTTATTTCATTCCTGCAGGATTTGTTGCTATGTCCTCACTCCTGCTGCATGCGGCAGTAAGCGGAGTTTTCAGAAACCAGAGCAAGTGGTTAATCATTTCATTTCGGTTTTACAATCCTGGTGAGCGGGGCAAGGAGACACAGGCGCTGGGAGCCTGCGCTTCAGGAACTTAGAATGGCGCCTGGCACAAAATGGAGTTTTCCTTAGCTGTCACAATATATAATATTTCGGTAAAGAATGACAGTAATGGCAAAGTTGACTTACAAGTTTAATTCTGATATCTCCTGGTTTGGGCTAAGAAGAAACATCTTCTGCTCAATTAAGGCCCAATCTTGGTACTGGCCTCATAACTTTAATAAGGAAAAAGATTGCAGTTTCGATGTAAGACTGATTACAGGTTTGGTACCAAGGAAGGGGAATGCCTTGAGCATTGGAGTGCCACCTCTTGGGAATAAAAATGTTTCAGTTATCACTTGAGAGTGCTCCAACTGGCTTTTTGGTTTCTGGTATTCATTGTATGTAAGGAAGGATACTTCCCTGTGAAGACCCCAAAGGGAACTTGCATCTGGGAAGCTGAGAGATGCTTTTATTGTAAGGGACCTTCTCCACAACCACCATAGATTCCTTCTGGAAGATAGAGACATCACTGCTGTAAACCCAGGGTTCCTGATAGTGCCCTGAAAGCCAGTGGCTCTGTGAGGACCTTTGTGGAATTTTTCTGGCATCAGAATCTGGCCATGGTAATGTACAGGTCCCATTAGCATGATTATCTACATATCCTGTCTTCCTTTATGCTTTCTTTTATCCAAGAGAAACTGTCCTATCATTTCCTTCCTTGTACTCTTGACAGAAGGTTCTCAGTGCCAGGGATCTTTGTCTCGACTCCTTTCTGATTTGAGGTGTGAAGATGAAGAGTATCTGTGAGTAGGTATCTGAAGTTGAAAGTCCTTAATAGATACTCAGACTAAAGAATTCCTGTGTGTGTCATATCTCTGGTGGCCTCACTGATGGATCAGGCCACACTGAACTTTACAGGCTAAAACAGGAAAGCTTCTGAAAGACCAAAAGGGACTTTATTCATACAAACTGACCTTTGTTTTCTTGTGAAAGGGATATTTCTGATTAGAAATTTTAGATTGGTAGACTTTATCCTAATAAGGCTCCAAACTGTGACTCTCTGACATTTCAGTTGGTTGTTTTAAAAAACTTACTGATGGATGCATGGATGGATGGGATGGATGGGAGGGAGGGATGGGATGGATGGATGGGATGGATGGGTGGATGGATGAATGGATGAGATGGATGGGATGGATGGATGGTGGATACAGGGTAGTCAGAAAACAACTTCTGGGAGTCAGTTCTCACCTTTTGACATGTGTTCCCGTGTCCTGGCAACCAAATGCAGGTCATTGGATTTGATGTCAAGCACCTTTTTACCCTGTGGCCCTAAGTTAACATTTTAAAACTTGTAAAAGAAATGCTCATTTGAAGAGCAGCTCCCTCTCTACTGATTACCTCAAAATAGGGAGAGACATTAACTTAAAGGCTGCAGGGCCACTGTCAGCTTTTTAGCTTTTCACAGAGCTGTTTCTTAAGTCATTCTCAGTGTTTGGGTCTTCAAGATATAAATGTTCCAGTGTCAGACCATCAGAAGTGTCATTTTGGATCAAAGATTGCTTAGTGATCAGATCACTAGTCTAACCTTAAAGAACTGACAAATGATGAACCTAAATGAAAGCTATAAAATCTTCAGGTTTTGTCTATTTTGGGGTTTATCTGACTGTCTATATGTGTATGTTATAAATTATGTCTACATGGGTTCATGTTTGTATATTGATTGCATGCTACAAGATTGGCTTATAGATAAATACTCATGCAAATTAAAACTGTTAAATCATCCAAAAGGCCTTTTAGTTTATATGACTTAGGTAAAGATGTGACAGATAAGTTAATTTAATTTGTGGGTCAGACAAAGCAGAAATATCTCCAGGACTACTAACATATAATTTACCTGTGTTTGTGTTTATATCTGTGAAATATATAAGATACAAGGCCTATCACTGTTTATGTTTTAAATGCAGCTCTCTGAGCCGTAGGGCTATACAGAGAAACCCTGTCTCAAAAAAAACAAAATATATATATATAAGATTGCTAAGAATTGTTTCATTTTATCAAGAATATGGATAATTTTATCTAAACTCAGGAATTTTATAAAGTTCTTTCAAGTTTTAATTTATAGAAAAAAGGTAGAGAGGAGCTTTAAGTAGAAGGATGATATTTAAAAGTTGCACATGAGAAAACAAATTCTTTAGAAATAATTCTAAATAGGAAAGGAAATACTTTGCAGTGTGAGAATAGAATTCACATGCTAAAACAGGGTGTTTTTTTCTTACTTTAATGGTTTTTTTTGAATTTTTTTTGTACATGGGTACCAATCCCCATCATCCCTCCCAACTCCTCCCTGGTGAATAAAAAAAAGAAGAAAGAAAGAGGAGAGGAGAGGAGAGGAGAGGAGAGGAGAGGAGAGGAGAGGAGAGGAGAGGAGAGGAGAGGAGAGGAAAAGGAAAAGGAAAAGGAAAAGAGGAAAAGGAAAAGGAAAAGGAAAAGGAAAAGGAAAAGGAAAAGGAAAAGGAAAAGGAAAAGGAAAAGGAAAAGGAAAAGGAAAAGGAAAAGGAAAAGGAAAAGGAAAAGGAAAAGGAAAAGGAAAAGGAATGGAAAGGAAAGGAAAGGAAAAGGAAAAGGAAAGGAAAAGGAAAAGGAAAGGAAAGGAAAAGGAAAAGGAAAAGGAAAAGGAAAAGGAAAAGGAAAAGGAAAAGGAAAAGGAAAAGGAAAAGGAAAAGGAAAAGGAAAGGAAAGGAAAGGAAAAAACATGACCACTCCTAGCTGTGATGGAGAAGGGTTTATTATAGATATGTGGGAAAGCACAGCCAGAGGCAGGGGCATCTGGGAGAGTCCGGGGTGGACATGACCAGACTGAGGTGGGCTATGTGAGGAGAGGGGTGAGGGGTGAGGGGTGAGGGGTGAGGAGAAGGGAAAGGGAAGAAAGAGGAACCAGCCAGGAGGTCCAAAGGTACAAAAAGAGCTGTTGGACTATATTTGCAAAAGAAGCCCAGCCCTCTGGACTGGAAAGTTCAGGGTAGTGGGCAGGGTGTGTCAGTCAGGAGGCTCTGTAACAGGTAGGGACTGAGGGATGAAGGGAGAACCTGATGGCCAGGTCTGCTCTAGTATGTCAAGTAGGCATCTCAGCCATTTGTGCCAGGTTTAAACCCTAACACTTAGTTACCTCCAACTTTTCTCAGAAATTCAAAAATCTCTTTTTCTTTAACATTGTTGTTACATTTGTATGTGTATAACATATATATCTCTATACCCAACATGTATATATAAATATGGCCTTCTGAGTCCATTCAATACTGATCATAGGGGCTTCACAATGAGTTCAAAGCCAGCTTGGGATAAATAGCGAAACCTTGTCTCAAGAATACAATTTAAAACAAAAATGTTATATGTTTTAACTTTTTCTTTTACGTTATCACTTATTGTGATGGTTTAAATAGGAGTAGCCCCCATAGACAAATGTGTTTGAACACTTAAAAAATAGGGCGTGGCACGATTAGGAGGTGTGGTCTTGTTGGAGGAAGTGTCACTGGGGAGGTGGATTTTGAGGTTTCATATATGCTTAAGCCATGCCCAGTGAGACAGTCTCTTGCTGCCTGCAGATCACGATGTAGAACTCTCAGCTCCTTCTCCATGTTTTTTTTTTTTTTTTTGGTTGTTTTTCAAGACAGGGTTTCTCTGTGTAGCCCTGGCTGTCCTGGATCTCACTTTGTAGACCAGGCTTGGGGTTATTACATTTTATAATATATACATAGACAACTGCAATTAGAAATGCCTGCATTCAAGGGCTTAATATCCTATGGATCTGAGCTTTGTATAAATGTTAGGGAGAAACCTGTTGAATTCGAGGTGTATAGTGTTAAGGCATGCAAAGCAAATAGTGTTGGTTTTTTTTTTTTTTTTATTCCACGCACATTGTATCCACACCTGGAAGATGCAACCTTACTGACCTGCCTGGAAGAGATTTAGACCAACTGAGTGTCTTGGGAAGGACACTCTCCAGCCTGTTGAACTATCAGCATGTTGTTTACTGTGTCCTAGATTCCCAGTGTTTGTAAGCTGTCACCCATACCGGGGTGGGCTGGTAATGCAGTTGTTTTTGAGTCATTTCTAGTCCTATAAGTAACCTCTCGCCCATATTCCTGTAACACCAAGTTGGACTTTGGTGGTATCTGTACTTTGGTCTGTTGTCGGATTCCAATCTGAATTTAGTAAACATATGTATTGCTTTTCTCCAGGGAAAGTCTTATATTGCCTGACTTTCTTGGACATGCCATCTCCCAAATAATGACTCAGAAACTCATTATTATTTATGAAAACTTGGGCATTATAGCTGGACACCTCCCATCTAACTCTAGCCTGACTAGTTCTAGTTCACATCCTGCCTTATGGCCCGTAACCTCTCAATCAGTCCCAGGACATGTTCCTGCTACTTCTGTGTCACGCTGGCAAATCTTCCCATGCCTGATTCTTCCCACAGTTCCTATCTCTTCCCAGAAGTCCTGCCTTTTCTTTCCTGCCTCAGCTATTGGCCATCAGATCTTTATTAAGCCAATCAGAAGATGAGGGAGGTATATGCTTACAAAATTCTGAGGCAGGTGATGAATAGCAATATCAAAGTTCAGCCAGTACTCAGCTCTCTGCTTATGCAGTTTTGAATAATACAAAGACAACCTTTACACAGTGCACAAAAAGATCACACCAACAGTCTTGTCTCACAATAGTACTCTACCAATAGAGCTACATTCCCACCCACTTTCTCCTTCATGCTAGGAGCACTGTGTGGCTAGCTGTCTCTCCCTCTTACCATTACAGCTAGAGGTGTTCCTCACCATGAACCTGAGAGCCAAAATGCACCTCGCCCCCTTAAGTTGGTGTTGTTGGGTACTTTGTCACAACAATGGGATGAGTACCTAGTAGGGAGGTCACAGTTTATGAGATTGGTAATCAGCTCAGGACCCCCAGACCAAGTTCTCAGCTCAAAGGAGATTCATTTGTCCCAGAGGGACAGAGGACAGGGAATAAAAGACAAAGATAGGAGATAGAAGGTGAGGGAGAAGGGAAAGAGGACAAGGGAGAGGAGAAAGGGGTATTTGTCTCAAAGGACAAATAACTGCCTCTGATAGAGAGGGGATAAACGTGGCCCTTAGGCAAAGAGTGGTTTATAAAGGAAAATGGGAAACCTCATCTTTGATTTTAATTGGGTATGTTCATTGCATGAGCCAAAGGGGGCTTTTGATTGCTAGACTTGAATACTTTGATAGCTGGACCTTGATAGTAAGTCTCGGGAGAAGGAAGTAGCCAAATAAGGGAATAGACCTTGTTAGACAGCTTTAGGAATGTAATCTAATGGTTTTTTTTTTTTTTTTTTTTTTTTTTTTTTTTTTTTTTAGCAAAGCAAAGGGACTGGGGAGAAGGGCAAGGCCTGCCAGACTTGTGAAGGAGTGGCCTAGCCAGGTGTGGTGGCGCATGCCTTTAATCCCAGCTCTCAGGAGGCAGAGACAGGCAGATTTCTGAGTTCGAGGCCAGCCTGGTCTACAAAGTGAGTTCGAGGACAGCCAGGGCTACACAGAGAGACCCTGTCTCAAGAAAAAAAAAAAAAAAAAAAGAAGGAGTGGCCTGATGTTCCTTCACACCCATTGCATCGTTCTTCCTTTTCCTTGAAGATTTGTCTTCACAAAGCCCTCACCTGCCAATCAACTCCCAGTTCTCAGTCTCTGGTTTCAAGGAGAGGCTCTCTGACTTTGCAGCCAGGTTCTAGCCTTGTCTCCCCGTCCTTGTTCCTCGATAGCTTTTCTGTCCAGCAGTACATGCAGCTCTTGTTGTAAGGGAAGTTAAATTTGTGACATTCCTCAACAAGAATAAAACCCTGTGTGAAGACAAGAGCTGTCTTTCTGCGCGTTAAATGCAGAAGGCAACTCGACTCATAGCAGATGCTCAGGAAATACAGCGGTCCATATATATATATTTTTTTTTTTTTGAGTTGTTACTGTTTTTATTCTTGTTTTTTTCTTACAGTTTTACATAATTTATTCTTTTTTAAAGTAATTTTTATTAGATATTTTCTTTATATACATTTCAAATTTCAAATGCTATCCTGAAAGTTCCCAATATTCTCCCCCTGCCCTACTCCCCTACCCACCCACTCCCACTTCTATACCAAGGTCCCTTCAGCAAAATCTTGCTGGCTTATGCAATAGTGTCTGGGTTAGGTGCCTGATTATGGGATGGATCCCCGGGTGGGGTAGTCTATGGATAGTCCATCCTTTCATCTTAGCTCCAAACTTTGTCTCTGTAACTCCTTTCATGGGTATTTTGTTCCTTATTCTAAGGAGGAACGAAGTATCCACCCATTGGTCTTCCCTCTTCTTGATTTTCTTGTGTTTTATAAATTGTATCTTGGGTGTTCTATGTTTCTGGGCTAATATCTACTTATTTGTGAGTGCATATCTAATGACTTCTTTTGTGATTGGCTTACCTCACTAAGGATGATATCCTCCAGATACATTCATTTGTCCAAGAATTTCATAAATTCATTGTTTTTAATAGCTGAGTAGTACTCCATTGTGTAAATGTACCACATTTTCTGTATCCATTCTTCTGTTGAGGGACATCTGGGTTCTTTCCAGCTTCTGGCAATTATAAATAAGGCTACTATGAATATAGTGGAGCATGTGTTCTTATTGCCAGTTGGAACTTCTGAGTTTATGCCCAGGAGAGGTATTGCTGGATTCTCCGGTAGAATTATGTCCAATTTTTTGAGGAACCTTCAGACTGAATTGCAGAGTGGTTGTACAAGCTTGCAATCCCCCCAGTAATGGAGGAGTGTTCCTCTTTCTCCACATCCTCACCAGCATCTGCTGTCACCTGAATTTTTTATCTTAGTTATTCTGACTGGTGTGAGGTGGAATCTCAGGGTTGTTTTGATTTGCATTTCCCTGATGATTAAGGATGTTGAAATTATTTCAGATGCTTCTCAGCCCTTCGGTATTCCTCAGTTGAGAATTCTCTGTCAGCTCTGTACCCCATTTTTTAATGGAGTTATTTGAATTTCTTGAGTTCAGCTTCTTGAGCTCTTTGTATATATTGCATATTAGTCCCCTATCAGATTTAGGATTGGTAAAAATCCTTTCCCAATCTGTTGGTGGTCTTTTTGTCTTATTGACAGTGTCTTTTGCCTTACAGAAGCTTTGCAATTTTATGAGGTCCCATTTGTCAATTCTTGATCTTACAGCACACGCCATTGCTGTTCTGTTTAGGAATTTTTCCCCTGTGCCCATATTTTCGAGACTTTTCCCCACTTTCTCCTCTATTAATTTCAGTGTCTCTGGTTTTATGAGGAGATCTTTGATCCACTTAGACTTGAGCTTTGTGCAAGGAGATAATAATGGATCAATTCGTATTCTTCTACATGATAACAACCAGTTGTGCCAGCACCATTTGTTGAAAATTCTGTCTTTTTTCCACTGGATAGTTTTAGCTCCCTTGTCAAAGATCAAGTAACCACAGGTGTATGGGTTCATTTCTGGGTCTTCAATTCTATTCCATTGATCTACCTGTCTGTCACTGTACCAGTAACATGCAGTTTTTATCACAATTGCTCTGTAGTAAAGCTTTAGGTCAGGCCTGGTGATTCCACCAGAGGTTCTTTTATTGTTGAGAATAGGTTTTGCTATCCTAGGTTTTTTATTATTCCAGATGAATTTGCAAATTGCCCTTTCTAACTCAGTGAAGAATTGATTTGGAATTTTGATGGAGATTGCTTTGAATCTTTAGATTGCTTTTGGCAAGATAGCCATTTTGACTATATTGATCCTGCCAATCCATGAGCATGGGAGATCTTTCCATCTTCTGAGATCTTCTTCAATTTCTTTCTTCAGAGACTTGAAGTTCTTATCATACAGCTCTTTCACTTCCTTAGTTAGAGTCACAGCAAGATATTTTATATTATTTGTGACTATTGTGAAGGGTGCTGTTTCCCTAATTTCTTTTTCAGTAATGTACCACATTTTTGAACAACTGAATTATTGAACTTGGTTGGGTGGGAATTAGCATCCAGGAGCTTTGTGTTCTCTAGGCATGTGAGGACCCATCACATCTGTGGTCATTGCTTAAGGATGGTTGGGGCAAATCCCTCGGTTTCACTTCTATCACTTTCAGTAATTTATCAGTTCAGTGTAAAACTCCCCAGTGCCTCTTCCTGTCACTTCTGTTTAAGCTTGCCTCATGCTCTAAAATCTGTAATAGGAAAGAGGGTGTGGTCCGGTCTCCCTCTCTCCTACCCTGCTTTACCTCAACTACTTGAAGCTTCTCAAATGATGTAGGGCAAAAGGTGAGGAGGACCAGACCGGGTTTTTTGGTTTCCTGGCCATGGATGGTTGTCCCAATCTCTCCACGGAGTGCTGTTCCATTGTGGCTGATCCCTGTGGCAGACTCTATCATTTGCTCATTCAGAGATGAGTTTGGCATTCATGATTATAGATGAGCATGATGCCCATGGTGAAAGCCCAGGAATCCAGCTCGAACCTGCTATAGGTCCCCTTAATAGTTCACGGACCGAGTAGGGCCACAGGCCTCATCCGGCCGGATCAGCACCTGGGTAGCTAGAGCGCAGGGTCGGCTGACACCCGCCAGCTACCCACGACCCCCGCCACAGGATTTTGAGACTGCTGGTGAGTGGAACACAGCTTCTGCTCCAGTCCAATCACGCGGGACCTGAGACAGCTCTGGTTGGGGAGAGAGAAATCCGGCCTATATAGGGCCACAAGCCTCTTCCGGTCAGAAAAGCACCTGGGTAGCGAGGGCGCAGGGTCGGCTGACACTCGCCAGCTACCCACAACACCCGCCACAGGATCTTAAGACTTCTGGTGAGTGGAACACAGCTTCTGCTCCAAACCAATTGCGCGCGGGACCTGAGACTGCATTAGTTAGGGAAGCAGAAACCGGCCAGAGTAGGGCCACAGGCCTCATCCTGCCGGATCAGCACCTGGGTAGCTAGAGCGCAGGGTCGGCTGACACCCGCCAGCTACCCACGACCCCCGCCACAGGATTTTGAGACTGCTGGTAAGTGGAACACAGCTTCTGCTCCAGTCCAATCACGCGGGACCTGAGACTGCTCTGGTTGGGGAGAGAGAAATCCGGCCTACATAGGGCCACAAGCCTCTTCCGGTCAGAAAAGCACCTGGGTAGCGAGGGCGCAGGGTCGGCTGACACTCGCCAGCTACCCACAACACCCGCCACAGGATCTTAAGACTTCTGGTGAGTGGAACACAGCTTCTGTTCCAAACCAATTGCGCGCGGGACCTGAGACTGCATTAGTTAGGGAAGCAGAAACCGGCCAGAGTAGGGCCACAGGCCTCATCCGGCTGGACCAGTACCTGGGTACTGCCAGCGACCCACGACCCCCGCCACAGGATTTTGAGACTTCTGGTGAGTGGAACACAGCTTCTGCTCCAATCTTTAAACAGTGACAACGACAACAACTAACCCCAGAGATTACCAGATGGCGAAAGGTAAACGTAATAATCTTACTAACAGAAACCAAGACCACTCACCATCATCAGAACCCAGCACTCCCACTTCGCCCAGTCCAGGGCACCCCAACACACCGGAAAAGATAGACACGGATCTAAAAGCATATCTCCTGATGATGGTAGAGGACTTCAAGAAGGACTTTAATAACACACTTAAAGAAATAAAAAGGAACACTGGTAAACAGGTAGAAGACAATAAAGAGGAAGCACAAAAATTTTTTAAAGAATTGCAGGAGAACACTGCTAAAGAGTTACAAATCCTTAACGAAAAACAGGATAAGCTCATCAAACAGGTAGAAGTCCTTAATGAAAAACAGGAAAACACATCCAAACAGATGATGGAAATGAACAAAACCATACTAGACCTAAAAAGGGAAGTAGACACAATAAAGAAAACCCAAAATGAGGCAACACTGGAGATAGAAACCCTAGGAAAGAAATCTGGAACCATAGATACGAGCATCAGCAACAGAATACAAGAGATGGAAGAGAGAATCTCAGGTGCAGAAGATTCCATAGAGAACATCGGCACAACAATCAAGGAAAATGTAAAATGCAAAAAGATCCTAACTCAAAACATCCAAGAAATACAGGACACAATGAGAAGACCAAACCTACGGATAATAGGAGTGGATGAGAATGAAGATTTTCAACTCAAAGGACCAGCAAACATCTTCAACAAAATTATAGAAGAAAACTTCCCAAATCTAAAGAAAGAGATGCCCATGAACATACAAGAAGCCTATAGAACTCCAAATAGACTGGACCAGAAAAGAAATACCTCCCGACACATAATAATCAGAACAATAAATGCTCTAAATAAAGATAGAATACTAAAAGCAGTAAGAGAAAAAGGCCAAGTAACATATAAAGGCAAGCATATCAGAATTACACCAGATTTTTCACCAGAGACTATGAAAGCCAGAAGATCCTGGACGGATGTTATACAGACACTAAAAGAACACAAATTCCAGCCCAGGCTACTATACCCAGCCAAACTCTCAATTAACATAGATGGAGAAACCAAAGTATTCCACGACAAAACCAAATTCACACATTATCTCTCCACGAATCCAGCCCTTCAAAGGATAATAACAGAAAAAAACCAATACAAGGACAGGAACCACGCCCTAGAAACAACAAGAAGGTAATCCCTCAACAAACCTAAAAGAAGACAGCCACAAGAACAGAATGCCAACTTTAACAACAAAAATAACAGGAAACAACAATTACTTTTCCTTAATATCTCTTAATATCAATGGACTCAACTCCCCGATAAAAAGACATAGACTAACAAACTGGCTACACAAACAAGACCCAACATTTTGCTGCTTGCAGGAAACCCATCTCAGAGAAAAAGATAGACACTACCTCAGAATGAAAGGCTGGAAAACAATTTTCCAAGCAAATGGTATGAAGAAACAAGCTGGAGTAGCCATTCTAATATCTGATAAGATTGACTTCCAACCCAAAGTCATTAAAAAAGACAGGGAGGGACACTTCATACTCATCAAAGGTAAAATCCTCCAAGAGGAACTATCAATCCTGAATATCTATGCTCCAAATACAAAGGCAGCCACATTCATTAAAGAAACTTTAGTAAATCTCAAAGCACACATTGCACCTCATACAATAATCGTGGGAGACTTCAACACACCACTTTCACCAATGGACAGATCATGGAAACAGAAACTAAACAGGGACACAGAGAAACTAAGAGAAATTATGAATCAAATGGATCTGGCAGATATCTACAGAACATTCTATCCTAAAACAAAAGGATATATTTCTTCTCAGCACCTCATGGTACCTTCTTCAAAATTGACCACATAATTGGTCACAAAACAGGCCTCAACAGATACAAAAATATTGAAATTGTCCCATGCATCCTATCAGATCACCATGGACTAAGGCTGATCTTCAATAAAAAAATAAATAATAGAAACCCAACCTTCACGTGGAAACTGAACAACACTCTTCTCAATGATACCTTGGTCAAGGAAGGAATAAAGAAAGAAATTAAGGACTTTTTAGAGTTCAATGAAAATGAAGACACAACATACCCAAACTTATGGGACGCAATGAAAGCATTTCTAAGAGGAAAACTCATAGCTCTGAGTGCCTCCAAAAGGAAACTAGAGAGAGCACACATTAGCAGCTTGACAACATACCTAAAAGCACTAGAACAAAAGGAAGCAAATTCACCCAAGAGGAGTAGACGGCAGGAAATAATCAAACTCAGGGGCGAAATCAACCAAGTGGAAACAAGAAAAACTATTCAAAGAATCAACCAATCAAGGAGCTGGTTCTTTGAGAAAATCAACAAGATAGATAAACCCTTAGCCAGACTCACTAGAGGGCACAGGGAAAGCATCCTAATTAACAAAATCAGAAATGAAAAAGGAGACATAACAACAGATCCTGAAGACATCCAAAACACCATCAGATCCTTCTACCAAAGGCTATACTCAACAAAACTGGAGAACCTGGATGAAATGGAGAAGTTCCTAGACAGATACCAGGTACCAAAGTTGAATCAAGATCAGGTTAATGATCTAAACAGCCCTATATCCCCCAAAGAAATAGAAGCAGTCATTAATAGTCTCCCAACCTAAAAAAGCCCAGGACCAGATGGGTTTAGTGCAGAGTTCTATCAGACCTTCAAAGAAGATCTAATCCCAGTTCTTCACAAACTATTCCACAAAATAGAAACAGAAGGTACTCTACCCAACTCCTTCTATGAAGCCACAATTACTCTGATACCTAAACCACAAAAAGACCCAACAAAGATAGAAAACTTCAGACCAATATCCCTTATGAATATTGATGCAAAAATCCTCAATAAAGTTCTTGCTAACCGAATCCAAGAACACATCAAAACAATCATCCATCCTGACCAAGTAGGTTTCATCCCAGGGATGCAGGGATGGTTCAATATATGGAAATCCATCAACGTAATCCAGTATATAAACAAACTCAAAGACAAAAACCACATGGTCATCTCGTTAGATGCGGAAAAAGCATTTGACAAGATCCAACACCCATTCATGATAAAAGTCTTGGAAAGATCAGGAATTCAAGGCCCATACCTAAACATGATAAAAGCAATCTACAGCAAACCAGTAGCCAACATCAAAGTAAATGGTGAGAAGCTTGAAGCAATCCCTCTAAAATCAGGGACTAGACAAGGCTGTCCACTTTCTCCATACCTATTCAACATTGTACTTGAAGTCCTAGCCAGAGCAATTCGACAACAAAAGGAGATCAAAGGGATACAAATTGGAAAAGATGAAGTCAAAATATCACTCTTTGCAGATGATATGATAGTATATATAAGTGACCCTAAAAATTCCACCAGAGAACTCCTAAGCCTGATAAACAGCTTCGGTGAAGTAGCTGGATATAATATTAACTCAAACAAATCAATGGCCTTTCTCTACACAAAGAATAAACAGGCTGAGAAAGAAATTAGGGAAACAACACCCTTCTCAATAGTCACAAATAATATTAAATATCTTGGCGTGACTCTAACTAAGGAAGTGAAAGATCTGTATAATAAGAACTTCAAGTCTCTGAAGAAAGAAATTATAGAAGATCTCAGAAGATGGAAAGATCTCCCATGCTCATGGATTGGCAGGATCAACATTGTAAAAATGGCTATCTTGCCAAAAGCAATCTACAGATTCAATGCAATCCCCATCAAAATTCCAAATCAATTCTTCAACGAATTAGAAAGTGCAATCTGCAAATTCATCTGGAATAACAAAAAACCTAGGATAGCAAAAACTCTTCTCAAGGATAAAAGAACCTCTGGTGGAATCACCATGCCGGACCTAAAGCTCTACTACAGAGCAATTGTGATAAAAACTGCATGGTACTGGTATAGTGACAGACAAATAGACCAATGGAATAGAATTGAAGACCCAAAAATGAACCCACACACCTACGGTTACTTGATCTTCGACAAGGGAGCTAAAAATACCCAGTGGAAGAAAGACAGCATTTTCAACAAATGGTGCTGGCACAATTGGTTGTTAACATGTAGAAGAATGCGAATCGATCCATTCCTATCTCCTTGTACTAAGGCCAAGTCTAAGTGGATCAAGGAACTTCACATAAAACCAGAGACACTGAAAATTATAGAGGAGAAAGTGGGGAAAAGCCTTGAAGATATGGGCACAGGGGAAAAATTCCTGAATAGAACAGTAATGGCTTGTGCTCTAAGATCGAGAATTGACAAGTGGGACCTCATGAAACTACAAAGCTTCTGCAAGGCTAAAGACACCATCAATAAGACAAAAAAACCACCAACAGATTGGGAAAGGATCTTCACCTATCCTAAATCAGATAAGGGACTAATATCCAATATATATAAAGAACTCAAGAAGGTGGAATCCAGAAAGTCAAATAACCCCATTAAAAAATGGGGCTCAGAACTGAACAAAGAATTCTCACCTGAGGAATACCGAATGGCAGAGAAGCACCTGAAAAAATGTTCAACATCCTTAATCATCAGGGAAATGCAAATCAAAACAACCCTGAGATTCCACCTCACACCAGTCAGAATGGCTAAGGTCAAAAATTCAGGTGACAGCAGATGCTGTCGAGGATGTGGAGAAAGAGGAACGCTCCTCCATTGTTGGTAGGATTGCAAGCTTGTACAACCACTCTGGAAATCAGTCTGGCGGTTCCTCAGAAAATTGGACATAGTACTACCGGAGGATCCAGCAATACCTCTCCTGGGCATATATCCAGATGTCCCAACTGGTAAAAAGGACACATGCTCCACTATGTTCATAGCAGCCCTATTTATAATAGCCAGAAGCTGGAAAGAACCCAGATGTCCCTCAACAGAGGAATGGATACAGAAATTATGGTACATTTACACAATGGAGTACTACTCAGCTATTAAAAAGAATGAATTTATGAAATTCCTAGCCAAATGGATGGACCTGGAGGGCATCATCTTGAGTGAAGTAACACAATCACAAAAGAACTCACACAATATGTATTCACTGATAAGTGGATATTAGCCCAAAACTTAGGATACCCAAGATATAAGATACAATTTGCTAAACGCATGAAACTCAAGAAGAATGAAGACCAAAGTGTGGACACTGTGCACCTTCTTAGAATTGGGAACAAAACACCCAGGGAAGGAGTTACAGAGACAAAGTTCGTAGCTGTGATGAAAGGATGGACCATTTAGAGACTGCTGTATCCAGGGATCCATCCCATAATCAGCTTCTAAACGCTGACACCATTGCATACACTAGCAAGATTTTGCTGAAAGGACCCAAATATAGCTGTCTCTTGTGAGACGATGCCGGGGCCTAGCAAACACAGGAGTGGATGTTCACAGTCAGCTATTGGATGTATCACAGGGCTCCCAATGGAGAAGCTAGAGAAAGTACCCAAGGAGCTAAAGGGATCTGCAACCCTATTGTTGGAACAACATGATGTACTAACCAGAACCCCGGAGCTCTTGTCTCTAGCTGCATATGTATCGAAAGATGACCTAGTCGGCCATCAATGGAAAGAGAGGCCCATTGGACTTGCAAACTTTATAAGCCCCAATATAGGGGAATGCCAGGGCCAAAAGAGTGGGAATGGGTGGGTAGGGAAGTGGGGGGCGCTATGGGGGCCTTTTGGGATAGCATTGGAAATGTAATTGAGGAAAATATGTAATAAAAATATTAAAAATTAAAAAAAAATAGTTCACGGACCTCAGTTCAAGCCAAACTGGGATTTGCGGCTTCAACACATAAAGGAATTTCAGAACGAGCTAGTATCAGGCAGAACTGGAGATTATTCTTAAAGATATTTTTAATAGAGAAGCACTCAAGGAGAGATTAAAAGCACACCCAGGAGTATGTATGTGGACTTCTTAAAGAAGAGTTGCTGAAAGTAAGATATCCCCAAATGTGGCTATAGGCATCTTGCGGGGTGAATAATTAGTTGTCTTAGCCTTGACTGAATGATGTGAAGGGACTCTGGCCATCGCCATCACCACTCATGGTGGGCATGGCTCTTGTTGGCCTTACCCTTCTCCCCTATTCCCTCTGCCTTGCTAAAAAGCATTAAATTACATCCTTAAAGCTAGGCACCAAAATCTATTCCCTTATTTGTCCACTTCCTCCTCCTAAGACTGATCACCAAGGTCCAGCTATCAAGATACTGAAGCCCAGCAATCAAAAGCTCCTTTTGGCTAATTAACATGCTCTATTAAAATTAGACATCACATCCTAACAAAGGGTTTCCTCTTCCTTTATAAACTGCCATTTGCCTATGGGCCAGTTCTATCTCCTCTCTCTCCAGAGGCAGCCCTTTGACCCCAGAGACAAATACCCCTCTTCTTTCTCCCTTGTTCCCTTCTGCTTTCCCCCTCATCCTCTATCTCCTATCTTTTTCTTTTATTTCTGCCCTCTGTCCCTCTGGAGCAAATGAATCTCCTTTGTGCTGAGAACTTGGTCGGGGGGGGTCCTAAACTGATAACATTCCTTACATTGATTTCACTACTTTGATATCAGCCTATAGGACGTATGCACCTTTAGCCCACTTCTCAAAAATTCAGACCTTCAGGCACCTGCCTTCCCCAACCCACAGCGGTTAATTGGTTAGTTTTCCCTTAAAACCTCCTACATTTCTGTAAGCACATTCCGTTCATTTCCCTGTGGTTGGCAAGCTTTCCTTTGACTTTTGGTGGCTGCACTGCCTGAATCCCATATCCATTCCTAACCCTCTGTGATGGTTTGAATATCCTTGCCCCAGGGAGTGGCCTAGGAGGTGTGGCCTTGTTGGAGTAGGTGTGGCCTTGTTGGAAGAGATATGTCAGTGTGTGTGTGTGTGGGGGGGTGGGCAATGAGACTCTTCTGCTAACCACTTGGGAGTCAGTCTTCTCCTAGTGGCCTTCAGATGAAGATGTAGAACTTTCAGCTCCTCTGGCACCATGCCTGCCTGTTTGCTGTTAAGCTCCCTGTCTTGGTAAAAATGGACTGAACCATGCTTGCTTCGGTAGCACATATACTAAAATTGGAACAATACAGAGAAGATTAGCATGGCCCCTGTGCAAGGATGAATGCAAATTCGTGAAGCATTCCATATTTTTTGCAAAACACATGAAACTCAAGAAGAAGGAAGACCAAAGTGTGGATACTTCATTCCTTCTTAGAATGGGGAACAAAACACCCATGGAAAGATTTACAGAGACAAAGTTCGGAGCTGAGACAGAAGGAAGGATCATCCAGAGACTGCCCCACCCGGGGACTCAACCCATAAACAACCACCAAACCCAGATACTATTGCATATGTCAGCAAGATTTTGCTGACAGGACCCTGATATAGTTCTCTCTTGTGAGTCTATGCCAATGCCTGGCAAATACAGAAGTGGATGCTCACAGTCATCTTTTGGATGGAACACAGGGCCCCCAATGAAGGAGCTAGAGAAAGTACCCAAAGAGCTAAAGGTGTCTATAACCCTATAGGAGGATCAACAATATGAACTAACCAGTAACCCACAGAACTGTGTCTCTAGCTGCATATGTAGCAGAAGATGGCCTAGTCGGCCATCAATGGGAGGAGAGGCCCTTGGTCTTGCAAAGATTATATGCCCCAGTACAGGGGAATGCCAGGGCCAGGAAGCAGGGGTGGGTGGGTTGGGGAGCAGGGCGGGGGGAGGGTATAGGGGACTTTCGGAGAGGAAACTAGGAAAGGGGATAGCATTTGAATTGTAAGTAAAGAAAATATCTAATAAAATTTTTTAAAGAAAAGCAATCTTTAGAAACAAACAAGACAAAAGTTAACCTATACCATTAAAAATGCCAATTTAAGGTGCCTGGTGTGAAACCTGGGCTAAAATTTAATTCACTCTTATATTAATTATTTTTCTGTTGGTATGATTAAATAAATGACAACCAAAAAAATGGACTGAACCTCTGAACCTGTAAGCCAGCCCCAATTAAATGTTGTCTCTATAAGAGTTGCCTTAATCTGCTTACAACAGTAAAACCATAACTAAGACATCATCTGAAAACCCAACTCACAGGTTCTAGATTCTTCCTCAGTCCCACTGAGCTCTCTCTCTCTCTCTCTCTCTCTCTCTCTCTCTCTCTCTCTCTCTCTCTCTCTCTCTCTCTCTCTCTCTCTCTCTCCTCTCTCTTTCTCTGTCTCTCTCTCTCTCTCTCTCTCTCTCTCTCTCTCTCTCTCTCTCTGTCTCTCTCTCTGATAGAGCCTGAGTGACATTCTCTCTCCAAGAGATCTCTGTTCTCTGCCTCTGGAAAGACATAAGGACACTGTTTCACGACTTTGGCTCAGAGCCTGTATTGGTGAAAACCTCATGCTAATGCTGTGCTTTAGCACCCAACAATATTCTTGATGAACCATGCTTGGTTCGGCAGCACATATACTAAAATTGGAACAATACAGAGAAGACTAGCTCTTTCTACATGCCAGTGTAACCCTTTCTGTGGGTTCATGTCCTATTTAGCCATTTGCACTCTTTAGGAAAACTGTTCAATGGTTCTCCTAGATGCTTGCTAAGGGGACTAGAGGTGGTTAGTAGCCTAGGTGACCTCTGTTCTATCTGCATGACCAGGGGCTCCCTTGGATTCTTACTAACAAGACTGGAGAGGGTTAATAGCCTAGGTGACCTCTGTACTATCTGCAGAACCGAGAACACAACAAATGTTCCCCCAGACCTGTAAGACAACACATGTAGACTATCTAGAGAACCCATCTCCATGGAAGTACTGACATATACTTTGTAAAGAGTTTTGATGTAATTATGCCTTCCTGTGCACATGGGATTGTGTTTCACTGGGAAACTTTTTTCCAAGTTGTACTGTGCTTAAATATGCCTAAAATAAGCCACTGAGTGTCAGGCTCTAGGACTTTAAACCAGCACCATCTATGGAGTAGTGTTGAACTGGTTTGTGCTCTTACCTGGCATAGATTCTCTGCCAACCCTGGTGTTTGCAGAGACACCCTACGGATTCAGTGTCTGCATTTTAAGCAAGATCAGCAAGTGATCTGTTTATGAATGACAGTTTGAGAAGCCTGGGTCCAGCCCCAAGGTTTTGAATTTATATAAGCATGCCACAAAGGAGCCAACAGAGGGCAGTACTACAGAGCTTATCTGAGCTAGGTGGGGGATTTCAGTTCTGTGAGGCTTCTTGGTAAATATTTGGGACAAGTACTGTTGTATCCTCTTTGCATATAGGCCAGCTACTTGAATTCATTGAAGGTTGCAGGTTAAATCTGTTGAGGGGCTCCAGTTTTGTTTTGTAGTATTGAGAATAGCACCCAGAGCTTTGCATATGCTGTGTAAGTGCTCCACCACCGAGCTATCCCTCCAGCCTCATCTACTAAGTATTTTGTATGGTTTTTCCCATTACCTTAGAGTTTACTTAAACTAAGAAAAGGGTCATAATGTTTTCATTCTATTCTTGGTTCTTCTAATAACAATTGGGACAAACAACAGAAAGAATTAAAGAAAACTACACTTGGGGTCTGGTTACATATGGTTTCACAACCACATGTAATCTATGACTTCAGTTCTAGAAGTTCTGACAACCTCTTCTGGCCTCTGACGGTAGCAGACAGGCACATGTTGCACATACATATATACGTGCAGGCAAAATAATTCATACACATAAAAAGATTAGAAAAACATTTAAATGTTGTACTTGTGGTCCACACAAACCGTCAATATCTTGGGTTGTACATATTTAAAGAAATGCCTCACTTTTCAAAATACTATACTACCCATACATAGAGGCATGCCTGTATGTGGCTCCAGGGATGCAATTTAGAAAAACAAAACAAAACACTGATTTTCTTTAAAAAATCACTGAGCAAGAAAAACAACATTGAACTTCTATATTGATTCTATACAGCTTCTATGAAGTATAAAATCTAAGTATAAATCTTGACTTAAATCCAAGAGCAAAGTTAAGACTCTCCTTAATTTTTGGTAAATAGCTGCATGGTAAACTCAGATGGCTCTCATCCAGGATTTTACCTGGCCTTGTAGGTATTTTATTTAAAGAGGGCAGGTTCTGCACTTTCATATGGTGTTATCAGTATTAGTATTTCTCAGCATTTCAGGAAGATTTGTATTCTTCACAGCAATACAGCATGGTCTGGAGTCCCTGCTAAGCTAGCCTGAGATTGCTCCAGCTTATTTTGTCCATTAGCTTGTATGACCATCTCATTTATGTCGGTCTTCAGTGCCACTCTCCCATCGCTATTTCTGCAAGAATACTGTGAACCTTGTCTACACTCAATCCAGTTCATAGACATTTTCAAACACTTATCTAATGTATATACTAATACTTGAATTAGATCCAAAATACAACGTTCTCTTTCTGAGGAATCCAGACAGAACACAAATGCAGGATTGCATAAAGTCTATAATCAGTTTGTTATCAGATCTCCTAATGAATAATCAACCCTCCTTGTAGGAAATGTATGAATATTTGCATTTCCCGTGGACACCAGATAGAAAGCCTCCTTCATGGTTTGCGCTCTGTCTCCACAGTTAGGACTGGTAGAAATGGAAAACTTTGACTTCCTGTGGTTGTTAAATGGGAGTGATGTGGGTTATGGATGGGCCAGGCTGACTTGGTAGGCACTGCATTTAGGGTAGGCATAGGATTCAGGGTGAGAGAAAGGCCCCTTGAGCCTCACTTCTAGACCTTACTGGTGCACTTCCCAAGCCATCCCGTCCTGGTAGGTTCTGATCATACAGACACAAGAGGCTGGAAGTGCAGGAGACCGAGGCTTGGTCTTTGCCCTGAAACTTCTAAAGAAGGGAGTTGTCTTAACACAGGAAGTAGATGTCTATTGCAGTTTCATCTCACTCTGACCCAAAGCAACCTAGGAAAGGAAAGTGTTTGTTTCATCTTAGAGGTCTCAGCCCATCATTGAGAACAGGGTGGAAGCTCAAGGCAGAGACTGGAGACAGAAACCGTGGGGGGAACACCACTTTCTCACTGCAGCTTATGTTCATCTAGCTCCTTATACACCAAGAAACACCTGAAGATTTTCAACTTAAAGGGCCAGCAAATATCTTCAACAAAATTATAGAAGAAAACTTCCCAAACTTAAAGAAAGAGATGCCCATGAACATACAAGAAGCCTAAAGAACTCCAAATAGACAGGACCAGAAAAGAAATTCCTTCCAACATATAATAATCAAAACAACAAATGCACTAAATAAAGATAGAATCTGAAAAGCAGTAAGGGAAAAAGGTCAAGTAACATATAAAGGCAAGCCAATCAGAATTATACCAGAGTTTTCACCAGAGACTATGAAAGCCAGAAGATCCTGGACAGATGTCATACAGACACTAAGAGAACACAAATGCCAGCCCAGGCTACTATACCCAGCCAAACTTTCAATTACCATAGATGGAGAAATCAAAGTATTCCACGACAAAACCAAATTCACACATTATCTTTCCATGAATCCAGCCCTTCAAAGGATAATAACGTTAAAAACAAAACAAAACAAAACAAAAAAAAACTACAAGGACGGAAACCACGTCCTAGAAAAAGCAAGAAAGTAATCCTTCAACAAACTTAAAAGAAGACAGCCACGACTCCAGACCCTTGGCGGTTGGACGAGCAGAACCACCAGCTCCCCGCCGGGTCCAGCCGACACCTCGAAGCAAGAGAACAACATGGCAGCTCCAGCTAAGGGTGAGAACCTGTCCCTGGTGGTGCACGGGCCTGGAGACATCTGCCTGGAGAACTACCCAATACCTGAGCTGGGCCCAAATGATGTGTTACTAAAGATGCACTCGGTGGGGATCTGCGGCTCAGATGTTCACTACTGGGAGCATGGACGAATTGGGGATTTTGTTGTGAAAAAGCCAATGGTGCTTGGGCACGAGGCTGCTGGAACAGTCACAAAAGTAGGAGAGTTGGTGAAACATCTGAAACCAGGAGATCGGGTTGCCATCGAGCCTGGCGTTCCCCGAGAAGTAGATGAGTACTGCAAGATTGGCGGGTACAACCTGACGCCAACTATCTTCTTCTGTGCCACGCCCCCGGATGATGGGAACCTCTACCACTTCTACAAGCACAATGCTGACTTCTGCTATAAGCTTCCTGACAGTGTCACTTTTGAAGAAGGGGCCCTGATTGAACCTCTCTCTGTGGGGATCTATGCCTGCCATCGAGGTTCAGTTTCCCTGGGGAACAAGGTCCTTGTGTGTGGCGCTGGGCCAGCTGGGATGGTCACTTTGCTTGTGGCCAAAGCAATGGGAGCTGCTCAAGTTGTGGTGACTGACCTATCTGCTTCTCGGTTGACCAAAGCCAAGGAAGTTGGAGCAGACTTTACCATCCAGGTTGGCAAAGAGACCCCTCAGGAAATTGCCAGTAAGGTGGAAAGCCTGCTGGGGAGCAAGCCGGAAGTTACCATTGAGTGCACAGGAGCTGAGTCCTCTGTCTAGACGGGCATCTATGCCACTCACTCTGGTGGAACCTTGGTGGTTGTGGGAATGGGCGCCGAGATGGTCAGTTTACCCCTGGTGCACGCAGCCGTGCGGGAAGTGGATATCAAAGGCGTGTTTCGATACTGCAACACGTGGCCGATGGCAATTTCCATGCTTGCATCGAAGACGTTGAATGTAAAGCCCTTAGTTACTCACAGATTCCCTCTGGAGAAGGCAGTTGAAACCTTTGAAACAGCCAAAAAGGGAGTGGGGCTGAAAGTTATGATCAAGTGTGACCCCAACGACCAGAATCCCTAGATGTGAATTGATCTATGCCCTCAGCCCATTCTCTCAGCATCCAAGGGCTAAATGGCTAGAAGGGGAGGCCGTAAATGCAGAACTTTCTTTTGAATGGTAAAAATAATAAATTCATAAGCGGAGAGCCTTAGAGGAGTGGGCGTGCCTTAAGGACAGAAGTAGGGACACCTTGAGGGACCTTGTAGCCAGAATGAGATGTTTATACTAAGGAAAGTCTAGCACAAAGAGTCTGGCAGATAGGTCCTGGGAACACCCTTTCTCTAGTACCTTCTTTGGGTGAGAAGACAAGCATGCCTTTGTCTATGTTCCACTGTGGATGCCAGAGAGTGGGGCTGACTTATGAAGAAATGGCTTCATTAACATGGAAGTGGCCCCAGGGCTGAACTTTTGGTCAGCTGTTCAGAGTACAATGTTTCTCTAGTTAAGTGTCATTTATTTGAGGGGGATAAAAGGAACTTGTCTGGACCCAGACAAGGAACTGATCTGGAAGAATAAGATAGATCCCAGATGAGGTACCCTAGCTTACATTCCCCAGATGTGGAAAGTATAAGGGCACTCGGCTCTGCCCAAAGACTACCTCTGTCTCAGCTACTAAGAATTCTGTCCTTACATTTGCAAAGTGGAGGCCCACCTTCCCAAAACTGCTCATTCATGAGCAGGAGCAGTATCGGTTGCTAGGCAACCAGATTTTTTTTTCCCACCCAAAGATCTTAAATCCTGCCTAGAGGGCCACAGGAGGGCTTGAGTTCCCCACTCACAGGATTAGACTCCTCTCCCAGAGTCACTCACAGGCAATTGTTTTCCCATTCCACTCAGTTCTGGCTATCAGAAGATGCTCCCCTCTCAGCTGGGTGAGGCTGATGATAATCTGTTGGATGGGTATCACAGTGTAATTTCATCATGGGGCTTTTCTTTATAAGATTTGGGTCCAAATCACACCCTTTGTGATCTTAATCAAGAAATGCACACAGTAACTGATGTAACTTGGGCTGCAGTCTGTAATCCACCTCTTCAGCTATAAGTAGGGGACATGTGAAAAAAAAAAAAAAAAAGACTCTGCTGGAGAAGATCATGGCCCAGACCTGAGCTTTCTCAAACTGCTTCGCATAATAAACTGTTGATGGTGTCCGACAAAAAAAAAAAAAAAAAAAAAGAAGACAGCCACAAGAACAGAATGCCAACTCTAACAACAAAAATAATAGGAAGCAACAATTGCTTTTCCTCAATATCTCTTAATATCAATGGACTCAATTCCCCAGTAAAAAGACATAGACTAACAGACTGGCTACACAAACAGGACCCAACATTTTGCTGCTTACAGGAAACCCATCTCAGGGAAAAAGACAGACACTACCTCAGAATGAAAGGCTGGAAACAATTTTCCAAGCAAATGGTGTGAAGAAATAAGCTGAAGTAGCCATTCTAATATCTAATAAAATCGACTTCCAACCCAAAGTTATCAAAAAAGACAAGGAGGGTCACTTCATACTCATCAAAGGTAAAATCTTCCAAGAGGAACTCTCAATTCTGAATATCTATGCTCCAAATGCAAGGGCAGCCACATTCATTAAAGAAACTTTAGTAAAGCTCAAAGCACACATTGCAGCTCACACAATAATAGTGGGAGACTTCAACATACCACTTTCATCAATGGACAGATCGTGGAAACAGAAACTAAATAGGGACACAGTGAAACTAACAGAAGTGATGAAACAAATGGATTTAACAGATATTTACAGAACATTTTATCCTAAAACAAAAGGATATACCTTCTTCTCAGCACCTCATGGTACCTTCTCCAAAATTGACCATATAATTGGTCACAAAACAGGCCTCAACAGATACAAAAATATTGAAATTGTCCCATGCATCCTATCAGATCACCATGGACTAAGGCTCATCTTCAATAACAACATAAATAATAGAAAGCAAAATTCACGTGGAAACTGAACAACACTCTCCTCAATGATACCTTGGTCAAGGAAGGAATAAAGAAAGAATTTAAAGACTTTTTTGAGTTTAATGAAAATGAAGCCACAACATACCCAAACTTATGGGACACAATGAAAGCATTTCTAAGAGGAAAACTCATAGCTCTGGGTGCCTCCAAAAAGAAACTAGAGACATCACACACTAGCAGCTTGACAACATACCTAAAAGCTCTATAACAAAAGGAAGCAAATTCACCCAAGAGGATTGATTGCAGGAAATAATGAAACTCAGGGGTGAAATCACCAAGTGGAAACAAGAAGAAGTACTCAAAAAATCAACCAAATGAGGAGCTGGTTCTTTGAGAAAATCGACAAGATAGATAAACCCTAAGCCAGACACACTAGAGGGCACAGGGTCAGCATCCTAATTAACAAAATCAGAAATGAAAAGGGAGACATAACAACAGATCCTGAAGAAATCCAAAACACCATCAGATCCTTCTACCAAAGGCTATACTCAACAAAACTGGAGAACCTGGATGAAATGGACAAGTTTCTAGACAGATACCAGGTAGCAAAGTTGAATCAAGATTAGGTTAATGATCTAAACAGTCCCATATCCCCTAAAGAAATAGAAGCAGTCATTAATAGTCTCCCAACCAAAAAAAGACCAGAACCAGATGGGCTTGGTGCAGAGATCTATCAGACCTTCAAAGAAGATCTAATTTCAGTTCTTCACAAACTATTTCACAAGATAGAAGCAGAAGGTACTCTACCCAATTCATTCTATGAAGCCACAATTACTCTGATACCTAAACCACAAAAAGACCCAACAAAGATAGAGAACTTCAGACCAATTTTCCTTATGAATATCGATGCAAAAATCCTCAATAAAATTCTCACTAACCGAATCCAAGAACACATCAAAACAATCATCCATCCTGACCAAGTAGATTTCATTCCAGGGATGCAGGGATGGTTTAATATATGGAAATCCATCAACGTATGTAATCCACTATATAAACAAACTCAAAGACAAAAACCACATGATCATCTCATTACATGCTGAGAAAGCATTTGACAAAAGCCAACATCCATTCACGATAAAAGTCTTGGAAAGATCAGGAATTCAATGCCCATACCTAAACATGATAAAAGCAATCTACAGCAAACCAGTAGGCAACATCAAAGTAAATGGTGAGAAGCTGAAAGCAATCCCACTAAAATCAGGGACTAGACAAGGCTGCCCACTTTCTCCCTACCTATTCAACACTGTACTCAAAGTCCTAGCCAGAGAAATTCGACAACAAAAGGAGATCAAGGGGATACATATTGGAAAGGAAGAAGTCAAAATATCACTTTTTTCAGATGATATGATAGTATATATAAGTGACCCTAAAAATTCCACCAGAGAACTCCTAAACCTGATAATCAGCTTCAATGAAGTAGCTGGATATAAAATTAACTCAAACAGGTCAATGGCCTTTCTCTACACAAAGGATAAACAGGCTAAGAAAGGAATTAGGGAAACAACATCCTTCTCAATAGTCACAAATAATATAAAATTCCTTGATGTGACTCTAACTAAGGAAGTGAAAGAGCTGTATGATAAGAACTTCAAATCTCTGAAGAAATAAATTGAAGAAGATCTCAGAAAATGGAAAGATCCTCCATGCTCATGGATTGGCAGGATCAATATAGTAAAAATGGTTATCTTGCCAAAAGCAATCTACAGATTCAATGCAATCCCCATCAAATTCCAACTCAATTCTTCAATGAAGTAGAAAGGGCAATTTGCAAATTCATCTGGAATAACAAAAAGTAGGATAGCAAAAACTCTTCTCAAGGATAAAAGAACCTCTGGTGGAATCACCATGCCTGACCTAAAGCTGTACTACAGAGCAATTGTGATAAAAACTGCATGGTACTGGTATAGCGACTGACAAGTAGACCAATGGAATAGAATTGAAGACCCAGAAATGAACCCACACACCTGTGGTCACTTGATCTTTGACAAGGGAGCTAAAACCATCCAGTGGAAAAAAGATAGCATTTTCAACAAATGGTGCTGGCACAACTGGCGGTTATCATGTAGAAGAATACAAATTCCAAGATCCATTCCTATCTCCTTGTACTAAGGTCAAATCTAAGTGGATCAAGGAACTCCACATAAAACCAGAGACACTGAAGCTTATAGAGGAGAAAGTAGGGAATAGCCTCGAAGATGTGGGAACAGGGGAAAGATTCCTGAATAGAACAGCAATGGCTTGTGTTGTAATATCGAGAATCGACAAATGGGACCTCATAAAATTGCAAAGCTTCTGTAAGGCAAAAGACACTGTCAATAAGACAAAAAGGTCAGCAACAGATTGGGAAAGGATCTTTACCTATCCTAAATCAGATAGGGGACTAATATCCAATATATATAAAGAACTCAAGAAGGTGGACTCCAGAAAACCAAATAACCCCATTAAAAAATGGGGCTCAGAGCTAAACAAAGAATTCTCAACTTAGGAATACCGAATGGCTGAGAAGCACCTGAAAAAAATTTCAGCATCCTTAATCATCAGGGAAATGCAAATCAAAACAACCCTGAGATTCCACCTTACACCAGTCAGAATGGCTAAGATCAAAAATTCAGGTGACAACAGATGCTGGCGAGCATGTGGGGGAAAAGGAACACTCCTCCATTGTTGGTGGGATTGCAAGCTTGTACAACCACTCTGGAAATCAGTCTGGTGATTCCTCAGAAAATTGGACATAGTACTACCGGAGAATCCAGCAATACCTCTCCTAGGCATATATCCAGAAGATGTTCCAACTGGTAAGAAGGGCACATGCTCCACTATGTTCATCGAAGCCTTATTTATAATAGCCAGAAGCTGGAAAGAACCCAGATGTCCCTCAACAGAGGAATGGATACAGAAAATGTGGTACATTTACACAATGGAGTACTACTCAGCTATTAAAAAGAATGAATTTATGAAATTCCTAGGCAAATGGATGGACCTGGAGGGCATCATCCTGAGTGTGGTAACCCAGTCACAAAAGAACTCACATGATATGTACTCACTGATAAGTGGATATTAGCCCAGAAACTTAGAATACCCAAGATACAAGATATAATTTGAAAAACACATGAAATTCAAGAAGAACGAAGACCAAAATGTGAACACTTTGCCCCATCTTAGAACTGGGAACAAAACACCCATGGAAGGATTTACAGACACAAAGTTTGGAGCTGAGACGAAAGGATGGACCATCTAGAGACTGCCATATCCAGGGATCCATTCCATATTCAGCTTCCAAACGCTGACACCATTGCATACACTAGCAAGATTTTGCTGAAAGGACCCAGATATAGTGTCTCTTGTGAGACTATGCTGGGGCCTAGCAAACACAGAAGTGGATGCTCACAATCAGCTATTGGATGGATCACAGGGCCCCCAATGGAGGAGCTAGAGAAAGTACCCAAGGAGCTAAAGGGGTCTGCAACACTATAGGTGGAACAACAATATGAACTAACCAGTACCCCCAGAGCTCATGTCTCCAGCTGCATATGTATCAGAAGTTGGCCTAGTTGGCCATCATTGGAAAGAGAGGCCCATTGGTCTTGCAAACTTTATATGCCTCATTACAGGGGTACACCAGGGCCGGGAAGTGGGAGTGGCTGGGTAGGGGAGTGGGGGACTGTTGGATATGTAAATTAAGAAAATACCTAATTAAAAAAAAAGGAATTGTACTGTCACAGTGGGCTGGTCCCACCCACATCAATTGTCAAGAAAAACAATCTCTCACAAGCAAGACCACAGGCCAGCCTGCTAAAGACAATTTCTCAACTTAGACTCCCTTTCAGGTGAGATTCTTGGTTGTGTCAGTGTCAGGAACCATAATGGGACAAGCTAATTGCTAGCAGGTGATCTTCCTGAAATGGCAGATTATATAATCTGCGACAGGTGTGCCCTTATTGAGCAAGGTTGTAAGGGATTCATTTTAGGAAAGATTCCTGCTATTAATATGCTTTTCCTGTTATTATTAAACATATATAATAATAACTAAGTAATAGCATACCCCTTTGGAACAGATCTCTGCAGATCCATGAAGATGTACTGTCTTATGGTGATGCTATATAGACAAATAGATGACTTAAGTCTTTATAATGATCCTGTAAAAATTCCTAAAATTATATCAGTGATTATTAAGCTCATTTATAGTGGGGCTGCTATTAGATCTTTTTCTGATAGTCAAAACTGTGATGAGAACTCTGCCAGTCTTTCAAGTGTCACCAGTTAATTGCTCTTAGTAGCCAGACTTCCTTCTACTTAGAACACATTCCAAGAGGTTGTAAAACAATTAACCAAAGGTCATAAAAGGGGGACTAATGATTTATTATAGGTGCTAGGACAGAAGATAAAATATCAACTGGGTTTATCTATACAAAACTTCACTTTATAACTTAGTTATGGATTTAAACCTTGAGTGAACCTGTGGAGCTGAGACAGGTGATGGATGTTTAGCTAGATAATTACTCCTAATGGATATGCATGTAAACATTCTCTGTTGTAAACTTCTATTTCAATTTATGATTTGATTTTGTGTGTGAACTTTTTAACATGTGATCATGTATTCTGAAAGATGTTTAAGGGCTGAGGACAAAGAACTGAGGGACTGAGGTGAGAGGAATGGAGGTGAGAAGAACTGAGCTGAGAGAGGAGCTGAACTGAGGAGAAGTTTTAGACAGAACACTTTTTAGATTAGAAGGAGAATGCAGAGTGGAATAACTTAGAAACTATAGGTAACATAAAATACTAAGAAAGCAATGTGCAGAATGCAGAGGGAAAGGGGGAAATAAAGATGCTGCAGAGAGCAGAAGGAGCAGGCAGGCCTCTCCTTATCATGGACAGAACAGGTTCCATGGTAAGGACAAAGCAGGTTTATTCTTATTAAAAGAAACAAAGCTTTTTTTCTTACAAACATGGGTTTAATTCATTTAGCGTTAAAAGGGTAGAAGTCTTTTTTCCTCTATGTAATAAAGACTGAAGCTCATTTTTCATCCAGAATGAATGAGTTCTTTCTGCACTAGTGCTTGGTCTATTTTGGTCTTTTGCTCCATATGCATATGTAAGTATGGATGTGTGTGTAAGTATGTAATTGTGAGAATGCATGCAAGCTGGGCCCAACTAAGTTTGAATGGAAATGTATAAATGAATAAATGGGCATGAATGAAGCTGAATACGAATTTATGTGAGATTATGCATGTTCACGTATGTAAAAGTTTTTCCTTCTGTGAGTGTTATTCTCTTCTCCTGGTTCAATAGAAGTTGCTCCAAACTTCCCCCTAGCCTGACAAGCAAGAGGCATCTGGACAACAGGGAAAAGGCTCTAGCAATGAATCCTTTACTTAATCTCCTGCTGTGTTAGGATGAGGTGCTAAGTGCCTGAGACTGCAGTCTCTGGCCTCGGAGGAAGACAGAAGGCAGGTCAGCTACAGCAGCATAGTAACTTAGACTTAGATAAGTAAACCTTCTATTACATAGCAACCCTAAGTTTCTTGTAAGACAGTCTTACCCTCTGCCTATGCTCTTCCCCCTCCGCTGCCTCAAGAAGAACTGAAAAGAAAGAAGAACCTCATCCCGGGCTGCCCCCCCCCATGTCAGTTTGGCGGTTGCTAATGAGGGCAATGCCCCTGTGTCCGTGAGGTACATCCTGCATCTCATGCTATGCATGAGAGCCCATAATGAGCATGTCAGATACGACCTCATGTTCAGAGGAATGCTGCACTTGAGTTACTGCTCTGTTGCTGTCCCCTGTAAGTTCCCAATCATTTCAACTTACGTGTGTGTGTGTGTGTGTGTGTGTGTGTGTTGACACAAATTCATTCATTAGGATAGTAGAGCATGCATTTTAGAGGAGAAAATACATGAAAGGTGTTGTCTCATTAACATTATACAGTATCCACCCCCTGTACACAGAATTCTAGTGGGCTCACAGTATAAGGGAGTAAATACATTTATGATCAAGCAAGGTTAAATCAACCCCATTCTAGAAACCACGTGCCTTTATTGATTATTATGTATAAAGTGTAGTGGGCTTTGGGAGGTAGCAATTTGAGGGGCGTTTCATTTTGAGTTTGGTTAACATTTATAATTTTATTATAAAACACAAATGTATATATAAACTAGAAAATATGAACCAGGTAATTTAAATGATTTCATGAATAAACTAGATGTTCTTCTGTTTACATTTAAAACCAGCATTATGATATACACAGTAAAATTTATGATAGATCTAAAATTTAATGTTTTATTGATATCTATATTAAGTAGGGAATGTAAAAATATCTCAAGTATAAACTGCAGAATAAAAGGAACATTTTGTAATTTAGACTTTAAATGGTACCTTTTCCCTGCATTTTAAACAAGAGGCTCACACTCTTATTTTGTATTGAGGATCAGAAATCCTGTATAGGATGAGACCAGGAGAGGGCAGGCAAGGGCTGATGCTTGTGACCTGGGCCATCTGAGGTACAAATCTACCTCAGATTTCCAAGATATTAGAATGGGTAGAGATGTAGTTCTTAGACAGGTATGCCTGCGTCAGCATCTGAGGCACATGCTCATTTGTGATATAAAAAGGCACTTCTGTTCTCATTACCATTTTCCCCAAAGTGCGCCTTGTCATTCCATTCCTCCTCTCCCACCAGGAAAACTGGGGGTGAGAAAAGGGTGCTACATTTAGACAGAAGGCTGAGATAGCCCAATTGAAGGAGGCCATCTTGCCTTAAGGAGGCTGGGATAATCCTTGAAGAAGTCAGTCTGCTGAGATCTGGGGTTGGGAAGGAACTGTGGGCTGGGCTGAGGGGGAGAGAGCAGCTATCTTGAGCAGTATATGCTAACTTCTGGTACCAAACAAAGTCCAAGTTTTCTTGCTTGTATTTGTGGTGTAGATGAGGTAGATGCTCTCCAACCAACCTGTTCCTTGCATTATGTCATTCTGTTTCCCAGACTGCCACATCAATGTCACACTTTTTGTTGATTAGAAGCAATCACATGACTAAAGCTGATGCAAAGGAAAAAAGACATTTTTCTGATGACTAAAGAAAAAAAATAACATAGTTTGGTAAACAAGTAGCACAGACTTTGACAATCAAGTGTGTGGAAAAGGGAAGCGAAGATCCCAGAGTCAGCGCAGAACACACACAGACAAATTGTCAGTACAAAGGAGATTTATTACCCTGGAGGAGGGATGAAGGTGGGGGCTGCCTCTGGACCAGCAAAGACATCAGCAGGTTTTTTTGCAGGAGTGGTTTTTGAAGAGAAAAGGGGGAAGTCTGTGCTGAGATGAGTTGGTAAGTCCTGATTGGACATGTTAGCCAGGGGTAACCAAATAATGGATTTTGATTGCTTGTCCTTGGTGTTTTGGTAGTTGGATCTTGGTGATCAGTCTCAGGAATGAGTCAGTAGGCAAATAAGTGAATAAATAGTCCTGGGGCTGGGGAGCTTTAGGTCCACAGAAATCTTCCTATCAGACAACACACAGCCATTATATTCTCCTAAAATCCACAAAGGAAACAGAAATCAAGGAATGATTCACCCCCCCCAAAAAAAACCCCAAACCAAACCAAAACATGGAAATCAGCACCTAAACCTATAATCATCTCAATCCCAGGTATCCAGATACCTGCATAAAATACAATAAATAACATCCAGGACAATGTGTCTCCACTGGATTCCAACAACCTTATCACAGCAGGCCCTGAATATTTCAACATAGCTGAGGCACAAGGAAAGAAGGTAGAGATCCTGAGTAAATTCCTTAAAGAAACCAAGGAAGACACAGACAGTGGAAGGAAATGGATAACACTATTCAAGACCCAGAAACGGAAATAGAGTCAATCAAGAAAATCCAAACTGAGGTCATTCTGGAAATGAATCATTTAGCAATTTGAACAAGAACTACAGAGGCAGACTTAACCAACAGATTACAAGAGATGGAAGAGGGAATCTCAGATATTGAAGATATGATAGAAATGGCTATATCAGTCAAAGGAAATACACTTGACACAAGGTTGTAGGCATAATTTTTTTTTGCAACCTACTTTTAATAAGGGCTCAATCCTTAATAAGGGCTCTATCCCACCACTCAGCAGAGGTAGTGGAAGAGAAAAGTTTTTAGGATGTGGTGGAAGTGGACCTGTTCAGCAATAGTTCTTTGAGGCGAACTCAGTCTTCTTGGGCAGCAGTTCTGTCCCATAGCAAACACCAAATCCGACTCAGCAGATGCAGACCAGTCCTCTAGGCAGGCAGACCCCAGGCATGAACTGGCAGCTACAGTCCAGTCCTTTCAGCACGAACCAGCCAATGTAGTTCAATCCTGAAGGAACCATTAGGTGCACCAACCAGCCTGAGGTGAGGCTGCAGAAGCAGCAGACTGCTACAGGAACCTCACGAGCAGTTTGGATAAGCTTCTCTCAATGTCAGCGTAAAGAATACTGAGGTGGAGCAAACCAAACCAATGCTCAGTGCTTGTCTCCCACTGTCTGTGGGGTCATGTTTATACTCCTTCATCAAGTGTCCTTTCACATACCTGTCTGCTTTAGCAAGAATCCTTTCACCTGTGTGCCCCAGCAAAACACCATTTCACCTACTAACTTTCCAAAGAAACTAGAAGTTTCCACTTCACAAAATATTCAAGAAACCCGGGACACTATGATCAAATCTAAGAATAATGGGAATAGAGTTAGGAAAAGAAACCCATCTCAAAGGCCCAAAAGTTATTTTCAACAAAATCATAGGAAATTTTCCTAAAGATGTACATCAAAGTACAAGAAGTGTAGAGAACATTAAAAAGATTAGACCAGAAAAGAAAATCCCTTTCCATACATAATAATCAAAACACTTTACAAAGAGAACAATAAAGACTATTGAAAGTGGCAAAGAAAAACACCAAGTAAAATTCCTCTCCCTCCCCTCTCCCTTTCCTCTCCCTCCCCCTCCCTCTCCTCCTCTCCCTCTACCTCCCCTCTTCCTTTCCTCTCCCTCCCCCTCTCTCGCCTCCTCTCCCTCTCCCTCCCCCTTCCCCCCTCCCCTCCCCTCTCCTCCCCTCCCCTCTCCTCCCCTCCCCTCTCCTCTCCTCTCCTCTCTGGCTATTGGTCTCTGTTTCTGTTCTAGTTTGCTGCCAGAGGAAGCTTTTCTGAGGATGGCTAAATAAGGAACTGATCTATGAGTATAGCAGAGTATCCTTAGGAGTCATCATTAGTTTTTTTCCCCCTTGAAACCATTAGTGTTTGGTTTTAATCTAGGTCTCTGGGTCATCCAGACTCTGGCCCTTGGTCATGCAAGCAGGGTCAGGCATGGGTTCTGTCTCATGGGGTGTGTCTTAAGTCAAATCAGACACTGGTTGAATATTCCAAGTTTTGTGCCACCGTTGCCTCAGCATATTTTGCAGGCATAACAGATTGTAGGTCAAAAGTGTTGTGACTGGGTGGGCATTTACATTTCTTTTCTGGTAGCCTTCAGAATACTTTCCTGCACCAAAAACACCAGAACTCAGGAGTGAAGGTTCCATGTACATGCCAGCTCGAGTTATCCATGTTCAATGAGCTGTGTGGGTGTTATCTTCCACAATGGGACCCACTGTCAGATTGTGGAAAGAACCCATTCAGTGTCTTAGCAACAGCCTGAGTTGTTCAGAGAACTTCCATTGGAACTTCTTAGCCAACCACTCAGTTGAAATTAACCCAGGCCCACTACTGAAAACCCTGTTTGGTGAGAAGAGTTAGCCAGTTGATATTTTGGATTTCCCACCAGGCTTCCACGTCATCCCTCAAATACCCATTAATTCCAGCCAACTCTCCTCAACTCTCAACCTCTCCCTCAACTCTATATCCTGTCCCCTTTCCAACAAGACACCCCCTCCATTTCTGTCTCCACTGCCCCCAGTTCACACACAAAATCCATTACATTTCCCCATCCCAAAGAGATAAATATGTCCTCCACTAGACCCGTCCTCAACACCAAGTCCCTCTGGGTCTATAGACTACAGCTTGGCTAACACCTATACAATGGCCAATATCCACACACACACAAAAAAACACACCCAGCATATTTATCTTTCTGAGTTACCTCCTTAAGCATCCTTCTCCAGTTCTACCCATTTGCCTGCAAACTTCATGATGTCATTCTCTTGAACACCTGGCTTACACTCAACTATGCAAATGTACATTTTCCCTATCCATTCTTCTGCTGATGAGTATCTGGACATAACAAACAGAGCAGCAGTGAGCATGGTAGAGCATGCATCCCTGTGGTAGGATAGAGCTTACCTTGGGTATAAGCCCAAGATTGGTACAGCTTGATCTTGAGGTAGATCAATTCCCAACATTCTGAGAAACTGCCATATTGATTTCCATAGTGGCTGTACAAGATTGGACTCCCACCAGAAATGGATGAGTGCTCCCCCATTCCACATCCTTGTCATCTTGCACTTCCATTTATATTATTGATCTTAGCCCATTTGTGAAGGTGTAAGATGGGATTTCAAGAAATTTTTGATTTGCATTTCCCTGACAGCTCCACATGCTTCATGGCCATTTGAATTTCCTCTATTGATAATTGATAATTCACTGTTTAGATCTGTACCTCATATTTTAATTAATTTAAATGTATTTTAAATATCTAATCTCAGAAATGGATAATTTTCTCAAAAGGTACCACTTGCCAAAATTAAATCAAGGCCAGACAATCAATTTAAACAGGACTATAACTCCCCAGTGAAATAGCAGTCATTTAGCTTCCAACCAAAAAGAGCCCAAGGCAGGATGATTTAGCATACAGTTCTACCAGACTGTCAAAGAAAAACTGATGGCAAATCCTCAAATTATTTCATAAAATTGAAACAAAAGGAACATTAATTTTATGAGGCCACAGTTATCCTGATACTCAAACCACATAAAGACTCAACAAAGAGCCCGGCATGGTGGCGCACGCCTTTCAGGCGGATTTCTGAGTTTGAGGCCAGCCTGGGCTACAGAGTGAGTTCCAGGACAGCCACGACTACACAGAGAAACCCTGTCTCAAAAAACAAACAAAACAAAACAAAACCAACCAACAAACAAAAAACTCAACAAAGAAAGGGAATTACAAACGATTTTCCCTTATGAACATGCATGCAGAAATACTCAATAACTGATTCCAAGAACACATACAAAAGAACACATGATCAAGTAGATAGCATCCTAGAGACACAAGGATGGTTCAATCTATAAAAACCAATAAATGTCATCTCCTATATAAACAAACTGAAAGAAAAACAACCACGTGATCATCTCATTAGATGCAGAATTGACAAAATTCAATACTCCTTCATGATAAAGGTCCTGGAGAAACTAGGGATACAAGAAACATACCTAAACACAGTAAAGGTGTTGCATGTAGTTTTATGCTACCGCCTTAGCTCTGGGACGGCCCCCATCTGTCTTCCCTTTTGCTCTACCCACCTTTAGTTCTTGTGTGTGTGTGTGTGTGTGTGTGTGTGTGTGTATGTGTGTGACAGAGCTACCAGAAGCCCTCCCAGCTTCCCTTGAATCCACAGATAAGATACACACACACACACACACACACACACAGAGTTTATTCCTTCACAATTTGCCTTCTTGGCAAAATTGCAGGGCATTACTATCTCCCACATGGAAAAGTATGCCCTTACCAATTTATTATCTCCATCTCTCCACCTGCCCTAAACTTCAATGGCTAGTCCCACCTAGCCCCTATCAATCATCCTTGGCCACCTGCCTATAGTTGTTGTCACAGAACCCAGTTCCCCCCGACCCTTCAACACTTCACATGGTTTGTGTTCTTTTCCCTCCAAAGCATTGCAGAAACTCCCTTCTTTCCACTGCCTTTTCCTCCTGGGACCCAGAAGTCCAACCTGTATCTTCCACCCAGCAATTGACCCCTGGCTTTCTTTACTGACTAATCAAGAACCAATTGGTGAACAAGACCTTAGCATCAGAACTGCCCCCATTCATAAAGGCAATTTGCAACAAACTTATAGCCAACATCAACTTATATGGAAAGAAACTCAATGCAATTCCATTAAAATCAGAAATAAGGCAAGGTTGTCCACTCTCTCCATACCTATTCAGTATAGTACTTGAAGTCTTGCCTACAGCATTAGACAGCTGAAAGAGATCAAGAGGATACAAATTGGAAACAGAGAAGTCAAAGTATCTTTATTTGCATATGATAAAATGGTATACATAAATGACCATAAAATTTCTACCAGAGGACTCTTACAGCCAATAAGTACTTTCAGCAAAGTAGCTAGATACAAAATTAACTCACAAAAATCGGTAGTCTTCCTATATACAAATGACAAATGGGCCAAGATCAGAAAAACACCACCTTTCATAACAGTATTAAATAATATAAGGAATGTTGTGTTAACTCTAACCAAGCAACTGAAAGACTTGTATGACAAAAAAAAAATCCTTCAAGTCATTGAAGAAATAAAGAATATACCAGAAGATGGAACGCTCTCCCATGCTCATGGATCTGTAGAATTAATATAGCAAAAGTGGCTATCCTACCAAAACCAATCTATGGGTTCAATACAATCCTCAGTGGAATTCCAACACAGTTCTTTAAAGACCTTCAAACAACAATTTTCTGCTCCATATGGAAACACACTAAAAATATAAGAAAATCACCGCATTTCAAGTTGTACTATGAAGCTAAAAACAGCGTGGTATTGGCACAAAAACAGACATGTAGTTCAATGGCATCGAACTGAAGACCCACACTGAACCTAGTAGAAGAGAAAGTGGGGAATGAAGAATAGCCTTGATCTCATTGACACAGGAAAAGACTTTCCAAATAGAACATGATTAGGCTCTAAGATCAACAATTAACCAACAGGACTTCAGGAAACTGAAAATTTTCAGTACTGCAAAGGACACTGTCATTTGGACAAAGCAGCAGCCTGCAAAATTTAAAAAAAATCACCAACTCCACATCTGATAGAGGACCAATATTTAAAATATATAAAGAACTCAAGAAACTATGTATCAAAAAACCAAATAATCCAGTTTTTAAATGTGTAAAATGGGTAGCTATTTTAGAGCAGTAACCAGTTCTCTTAACTTCCTGCCAGCCTTCTTCCCAGTTTCAAGTCCAGCCCAACCGTTCCTCCCTCAGCTCCTCAACACTGTACTTAAACCGTCCCTTCTCCCAGTTTTCCCAATCCTAGCAGCTCCAAACTATAACAAGTGTTGTAGCCTATCTGCTCAGCTCAGCTTCTCCTGGTTCAACTGTTGCCTAACAATATCTTTTCCACCAATTGCCTTCTCTCCTCACTCTGCCAGCCCCGCCATCTACCCAAGCCTAAGCTGTTTTTTGCTTTGTTTGGTTTTAGATTTGATTCTGTTCCCACAAATCCAACAGGCAACCAACACTGAAAGTCATAGGGTCAAGCAGTTCTAACAGCTAAGAATTCTTAAAGGGCCAGTTGACTAGCAACTGGCTTTAAAGGGCCAGGCACACAAGGTAAATTACACTAAAAAATGGGGTACAAGTTGGAGCAAAAATGGGGAATTTCCAGTATAGGAAACTCAAATGGCTAAGACACACTTGACGAAATGTTCAACCTCATAGCCATCAGGCAAAGGCAATCAAAAGTACTTTGAGATTTCATTGTCAGAATGACTAAGATCAGTACAAGTCTGCTCATGCTGGTGAGAGTATGGAATAAGGGGGACACTCCTCCATTGCTGCTGAGCGCAAATTTGTACAGCCACTATGGAAATCAATATGGTAATTCCTCACAACAATGAAACTGATCCACCTCAAGATCCAGCTACACCATTCTTGGGCACATTCACAGAGTTCACTACTTCCTACCACAAGGACACTTGCTCAACTGTGTTCGTTGCTGCTTTATTCATAACAGCCAGAAACTGGAAGCGACCTAGAGGCTCCTCAACTTAAAAATGGTTAAAGAAAATATGATGAATGGGATAAATTAAAAATAAAAATAAGAATAAATAAATAAAACAACTTAAAAAAATCCCAAGTGAGGTAACCCAAACCCAGGAAAATAAATGTGGTATATGTTGACTATTTCCCTGTCTCGGGCAGACATTCCCTTTATAAACTTCAAATGCTTTGGAGCTTTGTAAACCCTCAAGGCATGCAAGTGGTCAGGCTCCTGCCTAAGGAGGTCCAGCTGCCAGGCCCAGTACCCCCAGACTTCCCCAATAGCTAAAACTGCCATTCTCAGCCCTGAGTTAGGACTGTGGCCATGTCATGCACTGCAGGAAAAAAATTCCACCAGTCCCTCAGCTTGCCCCATCAGCATACATAATCCCTCCAATCCCAGGCCACCCTGGAAAGCTCCAGCCTGCAAGAAACCCCATATAAACCCTGTGTTCTGTCATGTTCTCTGCTGTTTCTCACCCAAGAAGCAGTCATTTTCCTAGGTCTCCTCTCTCCAATAAATCTCTTGTGTGAGGTTTATAATACAATGTGACTTCATGGTATATCTTAGCCCCTGACTTCCAGGATTCTTTACAGGTATATTCTCAAATGCCCCTCAATTATAGCTGATTCTCCCTGCATTCTTTCTTTCAACTCCATCTCCCCTTCCTTCCCTCACTCCACTGTAAGCTGTGATGCTTACAGTATGTATTTACTTATATGTGAATTTTAGTCATTAAAAAAATGATAACCAACCTACAATCTGAAGACTTTGAGAGGTTAGGTATAGAAGAAGGGACTGGGGTGTCCCCATACACCTGGGAAAGGGAAATAGTATACATTTGGGGATAGACTGGGGGCTGAGGAGATAGGAATGGAAACAGGAGCATCAGGTTGATGGGAGGATGGAGTTGAGGGCTTTTGAGTAGTGGTATAGAAACTTTTGAGAAGTGGTATAGAAACCTAGTGCAGTGGAAACCTCCTAAAATATATGAAGGCAATCCTAATGAAGTCTCCAAATAATGAGGGAGACAGAGCCCCAACTGGCCATCTCTTATCACCAAGCAAAGCTTCTGGTACCTGGACTGGGTCACATTCAATAGAGTTGTTGGCCGAAGAGGTCCCATGAAAATCCCCAAATAACCCAGGCAGTTGCCAAGAAAATAGGTTGTTCCCACAAACTGATAGCAAGGCTCCATTGCTAAGCTAATACATATATAATACATTGAACATGGAGATGTTGAGCAGGTCTAGAACCTTGATCCCTACATTCTAGAGCAGTGCTTTTCAACCTTCCTAAAGTTGTGATCCTTTAATACAGTTCCTTATGTTGTGGTGACCCCCAACTATACAATTATTTTTGTTGCTACTTTATAACTATAATTTTGCTACTGTTATGAATAATAATGTACATGTATGTTTCCTGTTGGTCTTAAGTGACCCCTGTCAAATGGTTAATCAACTCCTAACTACAACATGACCCACAGTTGAAGAACCACTGTTCTAGAGTACAGGAAGGTAATCTATAGGCTACGAAAAGAGAAACATAAAACCTTTGTTCTACAATCTGTCCCACCTGCAAAATATGCTAGGGGAATGGTGATGCAAAGCCTGTGGGAGAAACCAACCAATCTCTGATTTGACTTAAGATCCACTCCATGAGATGGGACCATACCCAACACTTGCTGGGTGACCAAGGAACCAGATCCTAGATAGCCTGGAGACATATGGTTAAACCAAATACTTCTGATCTTAAAAAAAAAAAAAAAAAAGTAGTAAAATGACTGCTAATGGTATTCTGCTACATTTATAGATCAATACCTTATTCAGCCATCAGAGAAGCTTCCTCTGGTAGCAGACGAGGATACAGAGACCCACAGACACATATTACACACACACACACACACACACACACACACACACACACACACACACACACGGAGGAGGGAGAGACCTTGGAACATACAGATTTTAAGTGGGATGTCTCCATCAAATTCCTCCCCTTGGGGCTCATGATACCCTGTGAAAGTGGGGCGGAAAGAGTGGAAGAGCCAAAGGGGATGGATGTCGTAGAAGAACAAGTCTCTCTTAATCAACTGAGCAAAAGTCATATGAACTTACAGAGACTGAAGCAGCAAGCACAGGGTCTATGTAGTTCTGTACCAGGTCCTCTGCATATATGTTATAGCTTTGGTTTAGCATATTAATAAGACCACTGAATGTGTGAGTGAGTGGGTCTCCAATTCTTGTGTCTTCTCTTGGGGCTCTTTTTCTTCTGTTGGTTTGCCTCGTACAATTTTGGTGTTATGCTTTTGTGTTCACCTTATTATATTTTATTTTGTTATGTTTTGTTGTTACCTCTTAAAAGCCTGTTAATTTTTTCTAATGAGAGACCGAAAAAAGATGACGTGGATGGGAGGGGAAGTAGTGACAAACTGGGAGGGGCAGAGCAAAGGGAAACTTAATTAAGACATATTGTGTATATCTTAGTTAGGGTTTTACTGTTGTGAACAGATACCACGACCAAAGCAAATCTTTGACTTTAACTTTAACAAAGCAAAACTTTAACTTGGGCTGCCTTACAGGATTAGAGCTTCAGTCCATTATCATCAAGGAGGGAGCTTGGCATCATCTAGGCAGGCATGGTGCAGGAGGAGTTGAGAGTTCTACATCTTCATCTGAATCCTGCTAGCAGAATACTGTCTTCCAGGCAGCTAGGATGAAGGCCTTAAACCCACACCCACAGTGACACATTCCAACAAGGCTATACCTCCTAATAGTGCCACTCCCTGGGCCAAGCATATACAAACCATCATAGTTTTTTAAAAGAATTTATTTTAAAAAGAGATATGAAAACATTAGAATAATGTAGTCACACATTTTGGTAAAAAGAATGCATTTATCTTTAATATATGTTGGGAAACAACTATGGTATATAAACTTAGATATTATGCACAGTTTTTAAAAGGTTGATTTGAAATCTTTTTAAAGGACTGGGCACACAGGTCAGTGGTGGAGCACTGTACAAGGTCCTGTGCTTGTTTCATACAGCATGCATGCAAACCCTCACAGACACACATTCAGTAACACATTCTCCTTTGTCCCATAGAGCCAGAGCTGCTTCGCTGGTTAGGAACACTGCCAGAGATGAAGGCAAGACTCTCTGCTTCCAAGTTGCCTTCTTGGGTGAGAGGAGTTCTTGTCAGGTTAACAGGATCCCGTGAATGATGAGCATTGTGACCACTAGCCAAGTTGCAATCCAAAGTACTCCAGAAGATCTGGCTGAAAGAAGAAAACTCCAGACACTTAGACTTTGATGGCTGTGTTGAGAAGGAGAAGGACCCAGCATGGGGATACACTCCTCCATGAACCTAATCCCAGTTACCTGGGGAAATCCTCTTCCTTGCAAAAGCTCAACCTCTTCAGATGCTAAGAGTTTAGAAACTCTTTAAATCTCATTGGCTTGGCTGACTCTGGTGATGGATACTTACCCCAACGGATCCACAGAACAAGGAAAGAACCAATCCCATATACTGGAGAACAACGAGATATGGCCATGTCAGGTGTAGATAGATGACCTTAAAAATTTCTAACTTTAGGGTTTCTTTACTAATCATTTGAACTAGGAGGAAGTGGGGGAAAGGTGACTGGAAAGAAAGGAAAGTGGATAACAATGAAGGGAAGAGAAGGAGAGGAGAGATCTGAGATCATAGGAAGTGACAAAAAATGATAAGAAAAATTGGTGTGCTTTCTAGGAAATTTCTGGTGGCAAAAGAATGTCAAGATTGGTTTAGCCTTCCTCAAATAGCAGAGAGGGGTGGTTTTGTTTTCTCTGCAGCCGTTCCCACTTTTAAAGGGATAGTATTACCCTTTCTCCTTTCTCCTTTCTCGAGGTCTTGGAATGCTGTATTGACAGGAAGTTGGCCAGCCTAATTGTGGTCTCAGAACCCAATGTCTATCACATTGGATCTGTAGTGAGAGAGCATGCTAGGAGGAGATGAAAAGTTGTGTCTGAGAAGGCTCAGAAGGGAGGAAGAAAATAGAGGTCCACAGCCCATGTGCAGAAACAAGACAAAGATGAGTCTTACTCATGAGACGAAGCCCTGAGAAACACAAAGAGCAATGTCTCCAGGACCCAGGTTCTCCAGAGGTAAGTTATTATGGGCATTGCCATAGTCAGAATCTGAGCCCCAGTAGCTCTAAGAACCTGGCTCAGCCACTCATCTTTAATAAGCCAAATAAAGAGATCAAGTAATAGTGAAGGCTTTGGGGGATTTGTTAAAGAAAACTACATTGGGAAGAGGGAAACATGGTCTAGGAACACCCCCACTATAATCCACACTCGGGTTCTAATATGTAATTTAGGTTTACATAGAAGGCAAGAGGTACACATGAGTAAGCAATCTTAATCAAAGCATGGTCCCACATGGTTTTAATCTCTCCCGCAAGGTGTTCTGGCAAGTTGTGATAACTGTGAAATCTCTTCCCTGGTGACAAGTCCTTTCTCTAGCCTTTTACTCTACCAATATCAGATTCCTGGAGAAATTCCAATTTCTTGGGGTCTGTCTTAGTGTCCTATTGCTGTGAAGAGACATCATGTTCACAGCAATTCTTATAAAGAAAAGCATTAACTTGGGGCTGGCTTACAGTTTCTGAGGTTTAGTCCATTATTCGCATAGCAGGAAGCATGTCAGCATGCAAGCAGAAATGGTGTTGCAGAAGGAGTGTATATCTGGACTGCCAGGCAACAGGAAGAGAGAGAGACTGGACCTGGCTTGAGCATTTGAAACTCCAAAACTCCCCCCACCCCCAGTGACACACTTCCTCCAACAAAGTTGTTCTTCCTAATTCTTGTACAGAAGCAACACTCCCTAACCAAGCATTCAAATACATGAGCCTGGGCGGGGGACTGAGGAGGGTATCCCTATTCAAACCATCGCAGTGTCCATTGTTTTAATGGTCTGATATCCAAAATGAAGGTTACAGTATCTTGAGTGTTACATTGCCCTTCTCTTAGTTTTTACACCTCGGTGTTTTTGTTGTCATTGGTGTTTCATATAATATATTCTGACCATGATGTTCCCTCTTTTATCTTCTCCCAGATCTTCCCCATCCCCCCACCCATCCAACCCTGCATCTTCATTCTCTATTTCTTTAGAAAACAGGCAAACAAACAAACCAGAATAAAACAATGACAAGACAAAGAAAAAGAATGAGAAACACATATACATACAGATACATAAAATCAAAAACCATAATATATTAACAAAAGACCAGACAAAGTTTTTTATAAATGTCCAAACAAATCATTATGAGACACACACACACACACACACACACACACACACACACACACACAACCACCACCACAACAAAACTTTCCAGAATACCACTGAGTTCATTTTGTGTTGGCCACCTACTGCTAGGCATGGGCCTGTCCTTCAGTATGGTTTGTATACCCAGTAAGGCTTCACTGGACAAAACTAAATTTTCCATTGCACTTAGGCTCAGTGGTTAAGAGCACTGATGCTCTTCTGGAGGTCTTGAGTTCAATTCCCAGCAACCACATGGTGGCTCACAACCATCTGCAGTGGGGTCTGGTGCCCTCTTCTGGTATGTCTGAAGAGAGCAATGGTTTACTCATATACATTAAATGAATAAATTAATTCTTTTAAAAAAAGAAAAAAAGAAAGAGATTGACACTTGGAAATAGCTTCTGGGTTAAGGATGGAGGCTCATGTCCACTTCCCCCTGTCAGTTCTGGGATCCCATCTGGCTTAGACCTGTCCTGGCCCTGTACATGCTGCCATGGTGTGGTGGTTTGTATATGCTTGGCCTAAGGAATGGCACTATTAGGAGATGTGACCTTGTTGGAGTAGGTGTGTCACTGTGGGTGTGGGCTTTAAGACCCTACTCCTAGCTGTCTGTTAGCCAGTCTGCTCCTGTTCGCCTTCAGAACAAGATGTAGAACTCTTAGCTCTTCCTGTACCATGCCCTCTTGGATGCTGCCATGCTACTTTCTTGATGTAAATGGATTGAACCTCTGAACCTGTAAGCCAGCCTTAGTTAAATGTTGTCCTTTATAAGAGTTGCCTTGGTCATGGTGTCTCTTCACAGCAGTAAAACCCAAACTAAGACACATGGTCTCTATGAGTTCATATGTGCATCAGTCCTGTTATATCTGGAAGGTATTGCTTCCTTAGTGTCTCCCATCCCTACTGCCTCTTACAACCTTTCTGCCTCCTCTTCTGCATAGCTACTTGAGGCATCAGTCTTGAGGTGAAATATGCTTGCATCTGAAACAAATATCACATATATAATATAAATAGGAGCCACGGTGAGAAGACAGTGAGTGTCAGGTAATTGGGCATAAGAATAATTTCTCCATAAACCCTTGACTTTAGTTACTTTTGGAAGGATTAGCGGAAGTTACTCCCATTTTAGTTGTTGACTTTGAGACAGGGTCTCACTAGGAAGACTATACTGGCTCCAAAGTATTTTATCCTCCTGCCTTAGTCTCCCAAGTGCTGGGATTAGATGAGCCAACGTGTTTCACTTTCAACAGCTAATATTGAAATTATCTATCCCCAAATGGAGAGTACATTTGCCTCTTAAGAATATCTTTATGCCTGCCAGGAGAGTTATCTGAACATAACATGGGTCACAGAAAAAAAATGCTACTGTAGGTTTGAGCTATTCTGGAAAACTGTGTACATTGGGGCAAAAGGATAGCACTTTTAAATATGGAGCATGGGGTAGCTAGAGTTCTGGAAGTTGTAGACAGTTTCATTAAATGGTCCCCCAAGTCCAGTTGTTTCCAGAGTTAGAGAAACCAAAACTAACTTAGATGCTATTACCTTACCACTGCGATTTACCATTTGTGATTAACTTACCAGGATCTGTGTTATATGGATTAGATGCATCATTCATTTATTCCTTATAGCACTGTAAGAACAATTGCCTTACATTTAAGAAAGCATAGCTTGGAGAAACTAAACATCCTAGTTAGCCACAGATATGACAGTTAAACTCAGGCTGTGATAATTAAACTCGGTTGTCAGTTTGGTGGGCTATGGAATCACCTAAGAGACACATCTGCGAGCATCTATTAAGGACGTTTCCAGAGCTATTTAAATGAGTAGGGAAGGTCTCTACTCAATGTGGGCATTGCCATTCCATAAGCTGAGGCCTCCAACTTAATGAAAGTGAAAAGAAGGAAGCCTTGAACACCAACATTCATTTCTCTGCTTCCTGACTGTGGACATGGTGTGAAAAGCCATCTGACACTTCCACTGCCACGCCTTGCCCGTCGTGATGGACTATATTCTTACCTGTCCTATCTTATGCTGTTTTGGTATGGTGTAGCTGGTCTTAGCTACTTTGTGGGTTCTTCTTTTCACCACCTTATCTACCTCCTGCCAATTTTACCCCCTAACACTAGATAGAAGAGAGAAAAATGATAGAGGGGGGGGGGGAGAGGGGAGAGAGAGAGAGAGAGATCCCTGAATCTAACAATCTAATTTTTTCCCTTTTGTTTCTTCTTTGAGAGCAACTACTAACAAACCAAAAACAACTTTTCTAAACTACCACCAACCGCAAACCTTGACTCCCTGGGACCTAGCATCTATATGCAAGTTCTTCTAAAAAATCACCTAGAATTCTAAACATTACCCAGTTGCAGAAACTATCTGTAAGTGGCAAAACCACACCTCTGCTAGGGCATGAGGCAAATCATAGTCAGCTGCTGTGGACAGTCCAAAGCAGCCCCACGTCCCCACACCTGAGATTAAAACAAAAGCACATTCTTATCACTATAGTATGGGACAATAAAAATAACTAATACAATGACTATATCAGGAGTGGTCCCAGACGTGACTGACTCTAAAATCTAGGACTTCAACGGTACCTGAGTAGGTCTGAAGTAAAGGGGAGTGACGTTATGTGAGCAGATGCTCCTGGGCAACACAGAGAAGTCTGAATCATAAGCCTAGAGTTTCCTTCCTACCTTGACCAAGGAGCACCATACTGGCACAGTCTCTACCTGCGGATGAGACTCTTGCTCTCTCTCACTCATCCACTTCCCTTTCTTTCTTACCTGAACTACTCTACCATTTTTCTACTTTCCCTAGTGGTTCTGATATCTCAGACTGTCCTATAATTATTCAGGACTCAACTCTTGGGAAAGGTAAGGTGAGCTGGCTGCTGGTAGGTGGCTGTGGAGTCAGACAGAAGCAGCCAAGTCTCTCGAATGTCAGTGACACCTTTGAGACTCGATACAACGTTCTCTGTCAGAAGGTGGAGTAGGAACCTCACACCTTTCTTCCTTCGAAAGAAACCAGTCATCTTGTGCCCACCTCAGCTCCCTGGGTCCTTACCCAGCTTACAAGGTAGAGTGAAGTACACTGTGTCGTTCTTGCTGCTTGCAGGATTGCTGACTTGGCAGGTGTAAAATGTAGACTTGTTCTGTGGCGTGACGATGAGATCGAGCACATATCCTGGACTCTTTTTGGGGAAAGGTCCCGAGCTCTCATACCAAGTATAGTCAACATGCTGGTCCTCTACCTTACATGATAGCCTCAGGTGACAGGAATCAGTCGACGCTTCAGTCTTATTGATTTCTATGGAAGGCTTGGGCACAGGATCTGATTTTAAAAAAGTTTATTATGAGACAGTGTGGGTGTGTGCATTTGTGCAGTATTTATGACGCAAAGATTTAGCCAACAAACTGCAAAGGGAGCCAGGGAGGAGCCATACTTGCCATTTAAGATGGCTGTGGACAAGAGTCTCCTACAGGTGGAGCCAGCGAGCAATTTTGCCTTCAGGGGGCTGCGTTTTGGTGGTAATACTAAAGCAGTTCCAGGAGAGGGAGCTCGAGGCCATTATATGCCATTAAGAACAAAGGGAGGTGATGCTCGTCTTTGAGCCAGGTGCCGCTGGGGAGACCAGCTGGCTTTTTTTTTTTCTTTTTTTTTTTTTAATTTTTAATATTTTTATTACATATTTTCCTCAGTTACATTTCCAATGCTATCCCAAAAGACCCCCATAGCGCCCCCCACTTCCCTACCCACCCATTCCCATAGATATTTTCTTTATTTACATTTCAAATGTTATCCCCTTTCCTCATTTCCCGTCCAAAAGCTCCCCCCGTCCTATCCCCCCCCCCTCACTACCCACCCACTGCCGTGTCTCTGTCCTGGCATTCCCCTACACTGGGGCATCAGTCCTTCACAAGACCAAGAGCCTCTCCTCTCATTGATGTCCCACAAGGCCACCCTCTGCTACATATGTGGCTGGAACCATGTGTCCCTTCATGTGTACTCTTTGGTTGGTTGTTTAGTCCCTGGGAGCTCTGGGGTTACTGGTTGGTTCATATTGTTGTTCCTCCTAGGGGGCTGCAAACCCCTTTAGCTCCTTAGGTCCTTTCTCTAGCTCCTACATTGTAACCCTGTGCTCAACCCAATGGATGGCTGTGAGCATCCACGTCTGTATTTGTCAGGCACTGGCAAAGTCAGGAGACAGCTGTATCAGGTTCCTGTCAGTAAGCACTTGTTGGCATCCACAAAAGTGTCTGGTTTTGGTGACTGTATATGGGAAGAATGTCCAAGTGGGGCAGTCACTGGATGGCCTTTCCTTCTGTTTCTGCACCAGCTGGCTTCTGTGTTTCCTGACTATCAGAGATACTCAGGACCTGTTCGCCAACCATAACCCACTTCAAGCACCAGTGAGCTACTCTGTCCCTCAAGAATTCTGGAGTTCAGATTCAGAGAGAATCCTGAAGGGCCTCAACCTATACACAGAGAAACCTGAAGCTCTTCACACTGTCATTACAGAATGCTTAAATCTATAAACCTCCCATCTTTGTCTCCATTGTGAATCAGAAGCTCATAAAGAAATATGGATTTGTTTAGTTTGCCCAGATGATGTGATGTCTTTTTCTATGGCTTCCTAAGTACTTAATAAATGTACTGTTTGCTTCATTCTGGTTCACCATGAATTCTTTTCCAAGGGGTAGTCAAGGATCCAGCTTTACTTGAACAGAAATCTCCAAGGGGGAAAGTGAACTCTTTAGGTCACTGGTTTACTTATCACCCACCCCAAACACACACTGTGCCTATGGCCATCTTACAAATTGTAGAAAGCCATGAGACCAAGGCTAGAACACATAAATTTAACTGCAGAACAGGCTAACTGGTCTTTTCCTGAGGAAAATGGGACTTGAGTTATTTCTGAAACTATTTTTATTTAATTCTGGACCAAGGAGAATATAGTATGAACTCCACCTATTTTGAAAGAGAAAAAAAAAAGATGTACGGTTTCCACTTATTCATGGCCTCATAGATTTCTTTGTTCTTGTCTCTATCTGTGTAGCAAGAAGACATACTACAGACTTTCTTGTCCCTTTGGGGACATCCATTTGGGTAAAATTGGATCTTTGATGATCCTACAGAAAAGAATTCTGTGGTGAACCAGAATGAAGCAAAGTTAGTGAGTTTATTAAGTATTTAGACAGATTACATAGAAACAAACATTACACAATTTAAGCAAACTGTAAATAAGTGAAATTTTTTACCAGTTTCTGATTGGGTGCAAAGCCCAAGCATTGAGAATTCTGTCTTGTTAATGGCAGGATCTGTAAGTTCCTGAGGCTCAGAACTCTGAACAGGCCCCTGTTCCTTGGTCTTTCATTTCTCAGCCCTTCTTAGCTCTTCTCCACTCCCTTGAATTGTTCTATGGAGTTTCATAGCATATCTCCTTTTTTTTTTTTTTTGTAAAGTAACAAAGAGTTGATCTCTTTCACTTCCCTCCAAAAACCCTTACCAAATATGGACAAAGAGATCTTACTATCTTACATCATGGTGTCACAGCCACTGAGTAACTGACCAGAGGGATTTTAAGGTGTTAAAAGGACATGTAATGACAATACATATTTGTGGGGTACTTAGCGATAGTTCAGTATGCATCAAGAAAGTTAAGATTTGCCTCCTCAAATATTTATCATTCCTATGGGTTGGGAATCTCTGAAGTGTTCTTTTCCAGCTATTTTGCAATACTGTTCTATAGATTGTATGTTGGCATTCTCTATCCAACTGCTCTCTAGTGACTATGAAATCAATCTTTCACAAGTGAGTGAGAGAGAACACAGCAATTTGTCATTCTGTACATGCTTATTGCATTGAGTCAGAGCTTTAAACCTAGGTCTTTCAGAGTCCAAGGATAAGTCCCTAATCTTATTTCCATATGAACTGGTTAGGCTGGAGCTGTAAGCGGAAATATTTGTCACACTCAATCTGATAGAACTGTCCTTGAGTGCTGTCTCAACTTATCTTTTTAATATCGTTTTTTCTACAAGTCTGATGAAGTCCAAGTTCAGAGAAAATTAAAGTACATTCAAAACAAGTTTAGGTTGCCTACAGGGTGCAATAAGAGAACTAGTGATGAAGTAGTCTTTTTTGTTTCCAGTCTGGCATTGTTTCCTCTTGTTTGCACCTCTTCAGGAGGGTCTCATGTTAAAGGTGTGGTCATTAGTAGACAGCACTTGTGGAAAGTGATTGACTTAAAAAGCTTTGATCTCATCAGTCAATTGATTCATTGATGGATTTATAATTGAATGGGCTATTGGGAAATGGTAGAAACTAGGAGGATCCTAATTTGGAAAGTGTTACTAGGAACATGTCTTTGAAAGGCATGTCTTGTCCTTGACCCTTCATTCTAACACCTCCTTCCCAACCTGAGGTAAGCAGCTCTGGTCCATTGCTTGCCTCTGCCATGATGCTTTGACTCCCAAGGTCCCTTAGCAATGAAGTCAATTGCCCTACAACCTCTTAAGCTATTAACCTTACCTTGTCTGAATTTTTTTCCCAAGGGTATTTTGTCATAGTAATGAAAACCTAACACAATTTCTCTTTAAATCTTAGACTCACTTCAGAAGAGATTTTAAATAGGCAGCAGCTATCAGCTTTGATATCTGGTAGGTCAGGCTCACTATCAACTAGATGTGTCTCCTGGAGAAATGAATTAAGTGTGTCCTAGTGTTCTCTTCTCCCTCTCAGTCAGCGCCCCTAATTCCCAGTAGACCATCAGGGTCCCAGAATGGGCCTTTGTCCCGTGACTCCAAAACTCACCAAATACTTCCAGGGTTATCTTCCACTCGTTCTCAGTTTCACGCAGCACTCTCATGTAGTAGGTACCTTTGTCCTCTTTCCGGACATTAGAGATATGAAGTGCACCATTTGTTTCTTCAAGATCAACCCTGCCTTTAAATACAGACTCGAAGATTGTCTTTGTACTATTATAGTCGTACTCTAAAATCTTCTGATTGGTAGTATGAAGCCAGGTGATACGTTTGTATGGTCCAAGTGGGTCCTTATGGATTTTCAGGGTTACATTGCTGCCGGTGGTGGCATTTATATCTGGTACTGAGTGACCTGCCAAGGAAAGTCAGAGTGAGATCCATCTTGGAGAAAGCAGTGCTATCAGGTGGCCTAACTTTAACTTGAGCTGGTAGAAGAGGAAGAAGTTAGAGCCTATGAAATGGGGTTAGGCAGGACAGGGTGGAACAGAACTTACCAATTATAATCCCAAATTTCTGCTGTTATACAAGAAGACAAAGGATGCTAAGATGATCCTGGTACTATCTCTGATAGCCTCTCAGGCTCTCTTTTCCCCCCTCTCTGTGTCTCTCTGTGTCTGTCTGTCTGTCTGTCTGTCTGTCTGTCTGTCTCTCTCTCTCTCTCTCTTCTCCATCTCCCTCTCCCTCTCCCTCTCCCTCTCCCTCTCTCTCTCTCTCTCTCTCTCTCTCTCTCTCTCTCTCTCACACACACACACACACACACACACACACACACACACACACAGAATTTGAAATAAATCAGTCCTAAGTATCCCTCTATGGGCCTGTTTCCTATTTGTTCAGTTGTATTCAATGAGCACATTAGTCACTGACATCGTTATTATATAATTATAATCTAACATATTTAATACACAAGTGTGACCTGAGAATAAAAACAGATAAGCATTGACTGGGGTGGTGGCGGTGTGTTGCTTAGTTGGTAGAGCGCTTGCCTATAATACTAGCCTTCGGGAGATATAGGCACTATCTCAAGTATCACAAGTTCAAGGTCATCTTTGTCAGCATAGTAAGCTTGAGGCCCTGTCTCAAAAAATCATTAACTGTATAATATCTTGTTACTATAGTAAAAAAAGGGACAGGGTAGGTTTGGACTCAGCCACTCTTTGGAGTATAGAATAGAGACTGGAGGAAAGCTGGGGAAATCTCTTTGGAGCCATAACCACTAATGTGAATTAGAAGATGTTTAAGACCTAATACTTGTTGAGAATCATGTGTCAGTCACTATATGAGAAGGTGGGAATATGTCAGAGTGTTAATCATCAGAGGCCCTTGAGGTAAGAAGTAAATACTCCTGCCAGGGAAACGGCTAGCTGACTGAAGACCTTCAAGTCTCCTTCTGCTCCTACAGTTCGAATCCCCCAGGTTCATCTCCAGATCTGCAGCAGAACACTTTCCTCCCTATCACCCATGGATCACACAGATATTCCCATCCAGACTTCCTTACCACAACCCATTGCTTTGTCCCAGTCTCCAACTCCAGCAGGCACTCCCTGAAAACCCAAGGCCACTCTGACCAGGGAAGCAAGTAGACTGATTATAGATCTTTACTCTCTCTCCATTCCTCCTCCAAGCCCAACCTCCCAGTCTCATCCCCAGTTCTGTAGCAGACCTTCTGCTGTGGCCTTCCCCAAGTCTGTACCCATTTCCAGGGGACTAAGTAAATCCTTGTGGAACACCTTGCTTTCCTCAGTCTATAGACCCCACTCAGTCTTGCCAGTCCATACCCTATCCAAAGGTATAAGTGTCAGCTCCCAATACCCATAGAAAAGATTCCATTTTACTTGAAATCTCCAGTGACCACACCTCCCAGGCAACACACAGATACCATACCCTCCTAAAATAAAGAGATGAAAATAAAAAAACCAAACCAAGGAACAAGACATCCACCTAACAAAGACAAGACCAGATAACAGCACCGAGAGCTACAGTCTTCCAAATCTCAGATGCCTAGATGCCACTGTAAAAACCACAACCAATAATAGCCAAGACAACATGGCTCCACTAGAGCCCAGCAACCCTATGACAGCAGATACTGAATATTGCAACCTATCTGAGGCACAAGAAAAAGATCAAACCAGCATTTATGAATGTGATAGAGTTCCTTAAAGACGAAATGAATATGTCTCTTGAAAAAGTCTATGTAAACACCAACAAACAGTGGAAGGAAATGAATCAAACCCTTCAAGACCTGAAAGTGGAAAAAGAACTAAACCAATCTGTAGGAAATCAGGAAATGAAAAATTTAGGAACACGAACAGGAAGCAAAGAGGCAAGCTTCAGCAAACAGAATATAAGAGGTGGAAGAAAGGATCTCAATCAAAGACACAATAGATTAAGTGGATACATCATTCAAAGAAAGTGTTAAAACTAAAAAACTCCTGACACAAAACATTCAAGAAACCTGGAATACTTCGAAAAGAATATATCTACGAATAATAGAAATAGAGGTAGGAGAAGAAACATAGGTCAAAGGCATAGAATATATTTTCAATGAAATAATAGAGGAAAGTTTCCATAACCTAAAGAAGGAGATGCCTATCAAAGTATAAGAAGCTCACAGAACTCCAAATAAACTGGACCACAAAAGAAAGACTTCCTTGGCACATAATAATCAAAACACTAAATATTCAGAACAAACAAAAATTGTTAAATTTGTTAAAGCAATGTTAGAAGCTTCAAAGGAGCTAAAGAACACGTAATTTATAAAAGCAGACATATTAGACTTATACTGACTACTCAGTGGAGAATCTAAAAGCCAGAAGTATCTGGACAGTGTGCTGCAAGACTCCAAGAGACCCTGACTAGTATACCCAGAAACACTTTCAATTACAATACCTGGAGAAAGTAAGATATTCCATGAGAAAATCCAAAGTTAATCAGTATCTGTCTAAGACTCCAACCTTTCAGAAGATGCTAGAAAGAAAACTCCAACCTAAGGAGGACAACTACATCAAAGAAAATACAGGGAATAAATAATCCCAGACATGCAAAGTCAAAAGAAGGAAAAAAAAAAACACAGTATCAACAACAACAACAACAAAATAATAGGCATCAACAAGTACTATTCATTGATATCTCTCAATATCAGTGGTCTCAATTCCCCCAATAAAAGACACAGAATAACAGAATGAAGGCAAAACAGGATCCATCCTGCTTCAGCTGAGAAACACACCTCAACATCAGGGATAGACATCACCTCAGTGTAAAAGGATGGGAAAATATATTCCAAGGAAATAGGCCTAAGAAACAAGCTGGTGTGGCCATTTTGATATCTTGTACAAACACAAGGACACCCACATTTGTAAAAGCAACATTACTACAGTTTAACCTTCACACACCAATAGTGAGAGGCTTCCATACCAAACTCTCACAATGGACAGGTCATCCAGACAAAAACTTAACAACAAAAAATTGCTGGAGTTAAGAGACATTAAAAACTAAATGAAGCCAATACATGTCTACAGAACATTTCAACCAGACAGGAAAAGAATGCACCTTCTTCTCTGTACCTCATGGGACTTTCAGACACAAAGCAATAAAAGATACAAAAGATATTAAAGAAATTGAAATAACTCCGTGCATCCTCTCTTACCACCATGGATTAAAGATAGATATCAACAACAAAAAGTGGACAAATTCATGGAAACTGAACAACTCTCTACTAGATGGAAAATAGACCAAGAGAGAATTAAGAAATAAATTAAAACCTTTCTAGAATTGAGTGAAAATGAGTACACAGCATGCCCAAACTTCTGGAACACAGTTAAAACAGTGCAAAGAGTCAAGTTTATAACAGTAAATGTCTATAAGAAAAATGAAAAAAACGTGGAACAATCTCATTCTAGTAACTTAACAGAACACCTGAAAGCTTTAGGGAAAAAAAAAAAAAGTAATCACACCCAAAAGGAGTAGAAGGCAAGAAAGAAACTCAGGGCTGAAATCAATGAGATAGAAAGAAAGGAAAATAAACAAATCAATGAAACAAAGAGTTGGTACTTCAAGAAATTTGACATATTTTTTATCCAAATTAACTAAAAAGCAGTGGGTGGATGCCCAAATGAACAAAATCAGAAACAAAAAGGGAGACAAATCACAAGAAAATACTTTAAAGACCTACACTCCACCAAATTGGAAAATCTAAACGAAATGGATATTTTTTTATACATTACCTTTAACAAAGTTAAATCAAGATAAGCAAATTAAACAAACCTAGTGAAATAGAAGCAGTCTCAGGGACTAAAAAAATCTTCCAACCAAAAAAATGATCATGGCCAGTCATGGCTCAGAATTTTACCAGATTTTTCAAAGAAGAGTTAATGCCAATACTCCTCAAATTATTCCAAAAAAATAGAAACAGAAGGACCATTATTCAATTCATATTTGTGAGGCCACAAATACCCTGATACTCAAACCATAGAAAGACTCAACAAAGAAGATAATTACAGGTCAGTTTCCCTTATGAATATACATGTAAAAAACTCAATAAAATACTTACAAACTGAATCCAAGACACATCAAAAGATATCATCCACAATGATAAAGTAGGCTTAAGCCCAGAGATACGGGGATGGTTCAACATACATATATCAATATATCATAGATAGATAGATAGATAGATAGATAGATAGATAGATAGATAGATAGATAGATAGATATAGATTAGATACATAGATAGATAGATATAGATATATCCCACCATATAAATAAACTCAAATTAAAAAAAAAACCACATGATCATCTCTTTAGTTGCAGAAAGCTCTTTGACAAAATCCAAAGTCCTTCCTGATAAAAGTCCTGGAGAGACTAGAGCTACAAGAAACGTACCTAAACATAAGTAAAGCGAGTTTATAGCAAGCCAGTAGCTAACATCAAATTAAATGTAGATAAATTCAAAGCATTTCCACTAAAATTTGAAACAAAACAAGGTTGTCTACTCTCTCCATATCTATTCAATATAGTACTTGAAGTCTTAGCTAGAGTAATAAGGCAACTGACAGAGATCAAGGGAATACAAATTAGAACAGAAGAAGTCAAAGTTTCTTTATTTGAAGATGATATAACAGTATATATAAGTGATCCTAAAAATTCCACTGGGAACTCCAATAGCTGATAAACAGTTTCAAGCAAAGTAGCTGGATACAAAATTAAGTCAGTAGCTCTCCTATGTACCAATGGCAAACAGACAGAGAAACAGGTAAGGGAAACTACACCCTTCACAAAAGCCTCAAATAATATAAGGTATCTTGTGTTAATGCTAATCAAGCAAGTGAAATACTTGGATGATAAAAACTTCAAGTCACTAAAGAAATTGAAGAAGATATCAGAAGACGGATCCCAAACATAAAAGGATCTATGGCTCCAGAACTTTCAAAATTCATTCAAGCCTCCATTTCAGAATTCCTTCATCCTTCCAGTCCATCTATCCACTCTACCATTTGTCGAGAACTTATCTGTTATGTCACAAAGCAGGCCCCACAAAAGGCAATGCTATTGATGATGTCCTAAAATGATGGCCCCAGGCCCAAGCCAGATGAACAGAACTCTTACCAGGTAAACTGAAACCTAAACCCAGCCAGGCCTCAGACACCTTGTGATTTGTGTCCCTATTTGTCAGGGAAAGCCACTATTGCCCTTCTCTGAGCCTAATGCAAGCAAAGTATACCTTGTTCCCAATTAGCTCAAACAACCTATGTCCTCTAGAGACTTGTGATAGTTTGTATATTCTTGGGCCAGGAAGTGGCATCATTTGGAGGTGTGGCCTTATTGGAATAGGTGCGACCTGGTTGGAGTAGGTGTGTCATGTGGGTGTGGGCTTAATACTCTCACCCTAGCTACCTGTAAGTCAGTCTTTGGATGAAGACGTAGAACTCTCAGCTCTGTCTGCGCCATGCCTACCTGGATACTGCCATGCTCCCACCTTCATGATAATGGACTGAACCTCTGAACCTGTAAGCCAGACCCAATTAAATGTTTTTTTTTTTTTTATAAGACTTGCCTTAGTCATGGTGTCTGTTCACAGCAGTAAATCCCTAACTAATACAGAAGTTGGTACCGGGAGTGGGGTATTGCTGCAATAGGCCTGACCATGCTTTTAATTGAAAGAATGTAGATTTGGAGACTTTGGATTTGGAACACAGTGGAATGCTTTAAGTGGGGCTTAATGGATCATCCTATTAGTAATATGGAAGACTGTTGCTGGGAGTAATTTAAACTGTGTTGACCTAGTCCAAGAGATTTCAAAGGAGAAGAATCTCAGAATGTGGCATAAAGACTATTTTTGTGGTATTTTGGCGAAGAATGTGGCTACTTTTGCCCTTGTCTGAAAAGTCTGCCTGAGGCTAAGGTGAAGCTACTCAGAAAAATTGCTTTGACAAAGGAAGTTTCAAAAAAGCCCAGCAGAGACTTTGTTCTCTGGTTAAGTCTTATGAAAAGAAGTTAGAACAAACATAGCAAGCTTAGAAAGGAAAAATATAAAATATGTGGTTTGAGTATTAAAGGGGTACCAGGAAGTGTAATGGAGCAAAACCCTGTGTTCTAGGATATAACAGATTAAGGAAGTGGGACCTTCGGGCAAGATCCTACCCAGCTAAATTTAGATCCAGGCATGGTGGTACACACCTTTAATCCCAGGAGACAGGCATGCTGATATCTGCATTCAAGACTCCTACCCTGTCATATAAAATCTGCTTGCTTTCCTGCCAAGCCATTGCCCTCTACTCTCTGAGACAGTTTTGTTCCAAAATAACCTTTTTGTTCCCTTGGAGTGGTCTAGTTTGGTGGTTTCACTATATTTGCTTACACTGGCTGTTTTGTCCTTTGACTGATGCAGACAGACCAGACACTTGTTTCCAAGTTGCTTCTGATTGGTCCAGTCTATATTTGACCATCCTTCACACAGAATCTTTTCAGTCTAAACAACACAAGTCCACATACCTGAGTTTTGGAAACAGCAATGCAAGTGCCCTGGCCTTTTAAAATACACTGCCCAAGAGAACATCCTCACTGGGACTTTCATTTTATGTTTTTAGATAAAGTGAAATGTGTCCTAGGATGACTTCAGACTCACTATATAGTCAAAGATGACCTTCGATGACAGGCTCTCTTGCCTTAGCTTCCCAGACACTGGGATTATATTCATGTGTCATCCTGTCCAGAATTTAAGTCTGTGGATATACATCCACATTTATTCCCACTCTTATTTCGATGTGAATATATGGCCCAGGTCAGTGATTTCTATTATCTATTGCTATTTTGGTATTTGGAGCCAAAATATTACCTTTTTTTTTTTTTTTTTTTTTTTTTTTAGAAGAGGGATCTGTTCTGTGATTCTACCATTCTAAGTCATGCTGGCCTCTGCCCACTCCAGTAGCATTTCCTCATTGGAAATAACCAAAAGTATCTCAGGCATTGGAACAAAAGTTTCCCACCCAGAGTTACAGAGACAAAGTTTGGAGCTGAGACGGAAGGAAGGACCATCCAGAGACGGAGAGACTGCCCCACCTAGGGATCCATCCCATAAACAGCCACCAAACTCAGACACTATTGCATATGCCAGCAAGATTTTGCTGACAGGACCCTGATATATCTGTCTTTTGTGAGGCTATACCAGTGCCTGTCAAATACAGAAGTGGATGCTCACAGTCATCTATTGGATGGAACACAGGGCCCTCAATGGAGGAGCTAGAGAAAGTACCCAAGGAGCTGAAGGGGTCTGCAACCCTATAGGAGGAACAACAATATGATATGAACTTACCAGTAACCCCAGAGCTCGTGTCTCTAGCTGCATATGTAGCAGAAGATGGCCTAGTCGGCCATCAGTGGGAGGAGAGGCCCTTGGTATAGAGGAATGGCAGGGCCAGGAAGCTGGACCACGTGGGTTGGGAAGCAGGGCAGGGGGAGAGTATAGGGGATTTTCAGGATAGCATTTGAAATGTAAATGAAGAAAATATCTAATAATAAAAAAAGAACATCTAATAAAAAAAGTTTCATTAAAAATAAAAGTTCCCCACCCAATCCATGAAGAACTAACTTAGGTTATCCCAAACAGCCTCTCTAACAAGCCTCAGATGAACACTTGAAGATGGAAGTGCTCAGGATTTGATGATAGAGGAGAATAAATATGCCTTAGAGCCTTCCCACGTGGGAAAGTGCAGAGAAACAGTTGTGAACAGGATGCTGTTCCTTCCTCCTCAACCATCTGCATGTAACAATTCTAATTACTGGATATGTCTGCTTACCAAAGAAGGAAGTGGTTTGTTGGTGGTTAACATCTTGACGCATCCATTCTTAATGGTTATGGATATTTCTGTTATTTCTGAGAGGGTAGATGACACAGGAGTAAAGCGAATGACTGTTGGTTTTAATGTTATACAGCAAAGCAGTGTGTCTAGACCTCAAGACAAAGTGATGGTACTTACCTGTAGATTATATTCGGAATAGAAATGATCCTGCCTCTGTGTATACATATACTTGTGTGTTATAAAAGCATACTTATATTTGTTATGATAGCATATAATTGTATCTCAGCACTTAAAAGTTTGACTCAATAGAATTATGAGTTCAAGGCCAGACTGTGCTACATAGTAAGCCCCTTAAATCACACAAACATGCACACACACAGAGACAGACAGACAGAGAGAATCAGAGACACACAGAGACAGAGAGACAGAGACAAAGAGACAGAGAGAGAGAAAGAGAGACAGAGAGAGAGAGAGAGAGAGAGAGAGAGAGAGAGAGAGGTGTCATAATCTCATATGAAGGAATTACTCAGGAAAGAGAAAAATGTTCTAAAGAAGAAATTCTGATTACTAAAACCATAAATCTTGTATTTTTAATAAAATTCTTTAAGAAAAAATTGCAGCTGAGACTTAAAGGTGTGGTGTCACCTGGAGCTCTCTGATGAGGTCATGTATTTACTTATGTAAATATGTAAACCTATATAAACCCACTTAGAAATTAATTTGGCAATAGATATAAAGACCTTGGACTTAAGACTTGGTGACAATCGCAGGATGTCCTTTTCTGAGACAGGGAACATAGTGAGGTTAGTAGGCCACTTGCCGTGGATTCTGAAGTGTGTAGGAAAGGAGAAAAGGAAACAGAGAGATCACAAGGCATGTGAAAGGACAGAGAAGGGGAAGAGAAGGCTTTGTTTTGTTTCCTTGACTCAGGGAATGAAATGACTTAAATTCTTGTATAAGTCAAGATTCTCAGGAAGAACACAACTGATAGGATGCTTTATTAGATAGATTTATTAGAGTAACTCACAGGCGGTGGCCCAGCTAATCCAACAATGGCTGTCTCCTAATAGAGTCCAAGAATCCAGCATGAGGGTGAATGTCTCAGCTGGTCTTCACTAGACATCAAAATCCTGAAACAGTAAGCTCTAACCCAGGGAAGGAATGGACTTGCCAGCAAGAGTGAGAGCTAGCAAGGAAAGAGCAAAACCTTCCTCCTTCCTCGTCCTCCATAGAGGCTGCCACGAGAAGGTGGGACTGGAGTGAGGACAGTTCTTTTAACTCTAATGATCTAATTATCTAATACTAGCATCCAGCATTCAAAGACAACAGAGGCAAGATCCATTTAAATGCAATGAGCACAGTCTGGATACCGGCAGGAGGGGACTGCAAGATGATGAGTGACCTTTGTGCCCTCTCATTTGCCATAGCAGCTATTGAGAAGGTTCACTTTTTTTTTTAAGTGAAATAAAGGTAACTGTTTTAGAAAGCTTAACCCAATGGCAGTATTCAAAATCAGCTAGGTACAGAGAATGGTCCAAAAAGAGCAGTTAGGACTGGTGAGTGCTACCATTTCATCCAGGATGAGAGACAATGGATGTTGATAGACTTGCACATGTCTGGTTGTTCGAGACAAGGGAAAGAAGGGAACTGGGGATAACTACTAGAATTCTGGCTTGAGAAACTGAACAAATGGATGTGCTATTAATTGGGGCAGACAACAATGAAAGAACAGAAAAGTTGGGTAGGAGAGAAACTATGGGACATGGGCTTTTGTTTTTATTTTGTTTTTTGTTTGTTGAAGACAGAATCTTCCTATTATCTAGCTAGTGTGGAACTTGTCATGTGGACCAACCTGGCCTTGAACTCCCAGAGAGCCACCTGAGTGGGGGGATTAATGGTGTGCACCACCATGCTTGGCTATGGGAAATTTTACCCCTCCCTTCAGTATTATCTACTGGGGTTTCTGCTCCCTTTCCCTTGAGGCCAGCTATGTTGATCCAAGTCAGTGACCCCAGCAGTTGGGGAGCAGAGGCAGTAAGACCAGGAGTTCAAGGTCATTCTTGGTTACACAGCAAATGTGAGGTCAGCCTGGGTTACAGAAGACCCTGTCTCAAAAGAACAGTAACAATAATGTCCCCTCCTCTGAAAGAAGGATGAGCCTTCGTGGCTGCTTCAGTGAACAGAATGCAAAGCTAGGTGAGAACTAACAGGCGGTAGTGGCTGGTCCATCTTAACTGACTGCCGGATGCATTACAGTCCAGACACTGGCCCATGCTGTTCAAAATGCCTGCAGGTGACTCTGGGCTCCACCGTGATCTCTCTGCAAGTAGCAGAGGAACCGTGAATGAACAGTATCTAACGACAACCACCTCTGACTCATGAGTGAGATTAGCTGTAGCTATTATTTTCAGCACTGGCTCTGAGGGCACTCGTTAGACAGAAATAAAAAGTCAGAACGAAAAAACCACGGTGAGTCAAAGTTTGAATACGTGCGTCTGGAAAGTCTAGAGTAGATGCATGAAAAAAAAAGAAGAAGAAGAACAGAAATTCAGATCTGGGGTGGAGGTAAGAGGTTGGGGCCTGAGAGTTCATGTATGCGTATCCCCCACTCGCATCTGCCTCATGCTTTGTGTGTCCCCAGAGCTTCTTGACATTTGAAATTTCATTGAATCTGACTAGAAGTTCCTCGGAGACAAGGAAAGTAAGACATCATGGCCATTTTTGAGTGGAGGAAACTGAGTCATAAAAAAGGCCTACAGGCTGAGCATGCTGGCACATCTCTTTAATCCCAGCACTCAGTAGGCAGAGGCAGTTCGATCTCTGAGTTCAAGGCCACCCTGGCCTACAAAGAGAATTCAGGACAGCAGGACTACACAGAGAAACCCTGTTTCAAACAAAACAAAAAAACACCCTACAGCATGGAGTCCAGATAAAACACAGTTCTTCTCATACCCAGTATAATGCCATTTTCAGTGGCCCCTTCTATAAGGAAGAAGGAGGAGGAGGGAACAGGAGGTTTCCATTAGATATGATGGAGCAGGAGCACATGCCAGAGCGAAATGGACTCTGGGGACAGGCTGTTGGAGAAGAAATAACCTGGGATGACACAACAGCAAGTATCTGGAGAGCATAGCTGGGGAAGTTGACAGTCTAACATACAGATAGTTAGACTAGGGGTAATTCCCTCCCCCCCCCACCCCCCTTATTGCACTAGAGCTGATTAAGTCCATAGGGCTCTGAAGTATTACAGGGCTAACAGAATTGTATTAGGATTAATAAAGTTTATTAAAAACCATTTCTAGACCCTGAGATGAACCCACACACCTATGGTCACTTGATCTTTGACAAGGGAGCTAAAACCATCCAGTGGAAAAAAGACAGCATTTTCAACAAATGGTGCTGGCACAACTGGCGGTTATCATGTAGAAGAATGCGAATTGATCCATTCCTATCTCCTTGTACTAAGTTCAAATCTAAGAGGATTAAGGAACTCCACATAAAACCAGAGACACTGAAATTTATAGAGGAGAAAGTAGGGAAAAGCCTCGAAGATATGGGTACAGGGGAAAAATTCTTGAATAGAACAGCAATGACTTGTGCTGTAAGATCGAGAATTGATAAGTGGGACCTCATAAAGTTGCAAAGCTTCTGCAAGGCAAAAGACACTGTCAATAAGACAAAAAGACCACCAACAGATTGGGAAAGGATCTTTACCTATCCTAAATCAGATAGGGGACTAATATCCAATTGGAACTCAAGAAGGTGAACTCCAGAAAATCAAATAACCCCATTAAAAAATGGGGCTCAGAACTGAACAAAGAATTCTCACCTGAGAAATACCGAATGGCTGAGAAGCACCTGAAAAAATGTTCAACATCCTTAATCATCAGGGAAATGCAACTCAAAACAACCCTGAGATTCCACCTCACACCAGTCAGAATGGCTAAGATCAAAAATTCAGGTGACAGCAGATGCTGGCGAGGATATGGAGAAAGAGGAACACTCCTCCATTGTTGGTGGGATTGCAAGCTTGTACAACCACTCTGGAAATCAGTCTGGTGATTCCTCAGAAAATTGGACATAGTACTACCGGAGAATCCAGCAATATCTCTCCTGGGCATATATCCAGAAGATGTTCCAACTGGTAAGAAGGGCATATGTTCATAGCAGCCTTATTTATAATAGCCAGAAGCTGGAAAGAACCCAGATGTCCCTCAACAGAGGAATGGATACAGAAAATGTGGCACATTTACACAATGGAGTACTACTCAGCTATTAAAAAGAATGAATTTATGAAATTCCTAGGCAAATGGATGGACATGGAGGGCATCATCCTGAGTGAGGTAACCCAATCACAAAGGAACTCACACAATATGTACTCACTGATAAGTGGATATTAGCCCAGAAACTTAGGATACCCAAGATATAAGATACAATTTGCTAAACGCATGAAACTCAAGAAGAACGAAGACCAAAGTGTGGACACTTTGCCCCTTCTTAGAATTGGGAACAAAACACCCATGGAAGGAGTTACAGAGACAATGTTTGGAGCTGTGATGAAAGGATGGACCATCTAGAGACTGCCATATCCGGGGATCCATCCCATAATCAGCTTCCAAATGCTGACACCATTGCACACACTAGCAAGATTTTGCTGAAAGGACCCAGATATAGCTGTCTCTTGTGAGACTATGCTGGGGCCTAGCAAACACAGAAGTGTATACTCACAGTCAGCTATTGGATGGATCATAGGGCCCCCAATGGAGGAGCTAGAGAAAGTACCCAAGGAGCTAAAGAGATCTGCAACCCTGTAGGTGCAACAACATTATGAACTAACCAGTACCCCGGAGCTCTTGACTCTAGCTGCATATGTATCAAAAGATGGCCTAGTCGGCCATCACTGGAAAGAGAGGCCCATTGGACATGCAAACTTTATATGCCCCAGTACAGGGGAAAGCCAGGGCCAAAAAATGGGAATGGGTGGGTAGGGAAGTGGGGGGGAGGGTATGGGGGACTTTTGGGATAGCATTGGAAATGTAATTGAGGAAAATACGTAATAAAAAAATATTTAAAAAAAACCAAACAAACGGAGCTCCTTTTAGCAGAGAGCTTCCTCTTACTAAAAATTCCTTCACAGAGCACCAGGCATGAGGTATATGTAGTACAAGGGTCCTACTTCCCCACCTCCCCAGGTCCCGTTTCTCTTGTCCCCCTGGGAAAAGAGATGGGGCCTCGTTTTCCAGAGCTGAGGAACACGTCCCAGCCTTCCCCCAGCCCCGCTGCGAGCATGGTAGCACCCAGCCCAGGAGCATACTCATTTCCAGGGTTGAGCTACATCCCACCTCCCCTTTCCCAGCTGGCCATGCCTTCAGTGCACAGCCGGACACTTGGTGGAAACTACCTTGAAATCCAGTTCCCAAAGGCAGCAGTAGCAGTTCCAGGACCAGACACCATCCCTGTTTTCTGAAGCACATAATACTTAGAGACGCTTCCCCGGAACTCTGGAGACAACTGTAAGAGAAGGCAGGGCCCCTTCCCTTCAAACCGGAAGCAAGACCCAAATCAGGAAGTTCTGTGAGGTTTTTCGGTTTTCTCTCTTTCTCACGAATTACCATACACAACAGGAAAGCAGACCACTACCATCACACCACATGGAATGAAACTTCAAATTCTCCTACCCACTAGAGACCAACAAGAAAAATAGCTTGGTTTAAAAGAATGGATTTTCGGAACCAAAAAGAGGAACAGTCCTCCATTGTTGGTGGGATTGCAAACTTGTACAACCACTCTGGAAATCAGTCTGGCGGTTCCTCAGAAAATTGGACATAGTACTACCGGAGGATCCAGCAATACCTCTCCTGGGCATATATCTAGAAGATGTCCCAACCGGTAAGAAGGACACATGCTCCACTATGTTCATAGCAGTCTTATTTATAATAGCCAGAAGCTGGAAAGAACCCAGATGCCCCTCAACAGAGGAATGGATACAAAAAATGTGGTACATTTACACAATGGAGTACTACTCAGCTATTAAAAAAGAATGAATTTATGAAATTCCTAGGCAAATGGATGGACCTGGAGGGCATCATCCTGAGTGAGGTAACACAATCACAAAAGAACTCAAATGATATGTACTCACTGATAAGTGGATATTAGCCCAGAAACTTAATATAGTGAGACATAAGATACAATTTGCAAAACACATGAAACTGAAGAAGAACAAAGATCAAAGTGTGGACACTTTGCCCCTTCTTAGAATTGGAAACAATCACCCATGGAAGGAGTTACAGAGACAAAGTTTGGAGCTGAGACAAAAGGATGGACCATCTAGAGACTGCCATATCCAGGGATCCATCCCATAATTAGCCTCCAAATGATGACACCATTGTATACACTAGCAAGTGTTGGCTGAAAAGACCCTGATATAGCTGTCTCTTGTGAGACTAGGCCGGGGCCTAGCAAACACAGAAGTGAATGCTCACAGTCAGCTATTGGATGGATCACGGGGCCCCCAATGGAGGAGCTAGAGAAAGTATCCAAGGAGCTAAAGAGATCTGCAACCCTGTAGGTGCAACAACATTATGAACTAACCAGTACCCCGGAGCTCTTGACTCTAGCTGCATATGTATCAAAAGATGGCCTAGTAGGTCATCACTGGAAAGAGAGGCCCATTGGACACGCAAACTTTATATGCCCCAGGACAGGGGAATGCCAGGGCCAAAAAGTGGGAATGGGTGGGTAGGGGAGTGGGGGGGAGGGTCTGGGGGACTTTTGGGATAGCATTGGAAATGTAAATGAGGAAAATACCTAATAAAAGTAAAACAAAAACAAAAACAAAACAAAACAAAACAAAACAAAAAAAAGAATGGATTTTTCAGCAGTGCACTTTGAGCACTGAGGCCGAATCTGCTGTCACCTATGGGGAGTAAGGAGAGGCTGTGACTGGGCAGAGACCACCAGTGTCGCAGAGGGGAGTTGACTATCTGCAGCCACCGCCAGCAAGGCCCATCTGCCCATTCATCTGGCCCTCTGCCCTGTTCAGCATGCAGCCTGCTTCTACAGAAGGAGACACCAAGTCAACTCACTACCTGACTTTGGGAATCATGTCTTATGCTCCTGATCACATGAGAGGTCTATGAGATGGCTACAGCAGGTATCAATTCTTGTACCTTATGGAAACTCAGAGTCAGGTTTGCCTAAGTCAAGTGTCAGTTATGGTGAACTTCCCATTTATTCTCCACATTCAGAAAGATGTTAAGGTTTTGAGTCTCACCAGAATCTTCTAGAAATCAGGTCTGGCCAGCCTCCGGCCCTTTTCTTATGCCTTTCTGCATTGTGCCTGCTGTTTTCTCTGCCCAGCATGGCAGACAGCAAGCTTTGAACTAGAAGAGAAGATACGGCAGGAGCAAATGAGCAAGGTTTTATGGTGGATTTAGGCAGAGACAGTTTTAGATTACACATTAAAAAGGAACTGAGAAGAGGAGGTAGGGCAAAATGAGAGGACCAGCAGAATACGGAAATAGGCTTGGTCCCGCCCCATAGTATCTCAAAAACCATCTCCCCACCCATCTTAGCAGAGTCTTCCTAGAAGCAGGAGAAAGAGGGCAGGGTTGCAAAAATATGCAAAGAGCAGGTGTGGAGAACCAGCTGCAGCACTTCCAAACATACAACACAGTGCTCAGGCTGTAGACATGTCTTGGTAGTTAACAACACTTGTTCTTGGAGATCACCCAGGTTTGATTCCCAGTATCTATATGGTGGCTCAGAACCATGTGTAACTGTAGTTCCAGGGGATCTGCCATCCTCTTCTTACCTCCACGGAGAGTAGGAATGCACATGACATACATATATACATGCATACAAAACAATCATACACATAAAAATAAATAAACCTAAAAAAAAATACAGTTCTCAACATGGGCTTGGTGGTGGTGCACCCCTTTCATGCCAGCACTTGAGACAGAAAGGCAAAGGCAGAGATGGTCTCTGATCCAATGTGTCTCACACTCTAGAGTTGATTCTCAAGTTCCCTGAGAAGATCTGTCGGTTTTTGGCTAGCTTAAGAATCTAAGGCAGAATGGAAGAGCATAGCTGATAAAGGCTTGAAATCGTCCCCTTTCACCTATGTATGGTTTGCAAGAGATCCCAATGGAGGTAGACAATGAAGTAGGAGGCTAATGAACTAATAGGTTACTTGGCATTTGTTGTCATTTGGCCCACTCGTTCCATCAACACATCCAGGTCCATCATGTGTACATATTCTACCGTCCACAAGGAATCCAAGACTAGAAGTCTGGACAGAGTTCTAACTGAGTCCTGCCTGGGCTACAATCATTTTTTTCTGTCTTGTCTCCTTGCTTTGCTCTCTGCCTGGAGTGCCTTTGTCTTCTTCTCTACTCCTCAACTAGATACCCTCGAGGTTTGCCCCCTCTAGAGATTCAGATTCACCTTCCCTGCATCTCTTTCTTCTGGCTTCCTTGAACTCTCGTTCACATCACTTAATAGAAAGCTCAGCTCTCAAGGAAGCAATACAAGCTCCATCCTGGCATTGTAAAAAGATTTTTAATTAAAATGATTATGTGGCTGTGGTGGCTTGAATACAAATGACCCACACAGACTCGGGTGTGAGAATTCTTGGCCTATAAGGCTTGGTACTATTAGAAGGAGTGGCCTTATTGGAATAGGTGTGGCCTTGTTGGAGGAAGTGTGTCACTGTGGAAGCAGGCTTTGAGGTCTCATCCTTTCAAACTTTGCCCAGTGTGTACACAGTCTCCTTCTACTGCCTGTGGATCAAGAACTCTCAGCTTCTTTGCCAGCACCATGCCTGCTTGTGTGCTGCCTTGCTTCATCCCATGACAATAATGGACTGAACCTCTGAAACTGTAATCCAGTCCTGATTAAATGTTTCCTTTATAAGAGTTATAGTTGTCATGGTGTATCTTCACAGCAATAGAAACCCTAACTATGACAATAACTATTATAGAAAAATTATCCCCCAAAGATGAAAAGGATGAATTTAAAAGTAAATCATGCATAATCTCCTTACCCAGCGGGGAAAATAGTACTATTAACTTTCCAGTACTCAATATTTCCTCCTAATATCTTCAATGCTTATGTACATTCAGCTAGATAACTGGAATTCCATTAGATATTAATATAGATGATATTGATATAGAGATAGAGATAGATTGTATGTGTGTGATGTGTCATATACTTTGTATATGACTTTTTGACACTTGCTGTAAACATTGTCCCTGGATATTAGGCTTTCTTCAAAAAAAAGAAGAACAAAAGATGTTGAACAGAAGCTCAATACTTGCTGGTGTGGACACACAGCACTTCAAGCATTTCTTCTCTACTGCATTTCTTTCTTATATCTAACTTGTATTTTCTTAGTGATTCTTCAGAGAGTAGTGGGAATCGACTCTCTGGGTGGGATGCAGAGTAGGAATTCTATATTCTTTACTATCTTACTTTGAGGAGGGAATAATTCTAGTAGGAATTTCACATTTTTATATTTGTAATTTTGTACTAATAAGGTGTGCCAACTTAAGGACATTATATCCTTGCTTTTGTTGCTGGAGCATTTAGGGGGGAAATCTGTCCTCTGACTCCCAAACAATTAGGTAGCTGCCCATCCTCAATACTTCAATTAATAATATAAACAATAATGAAAACCAAATAGAGGAAAGATCTTCAATGTGACTGTCTTAGAGGGTTTTTTTTGTTTTTTTTGTTTGTTTGTTTTTGTTTTTGTTTTTTTTTTTTTTTTTTTGCTGTGATGATTCATTATGACCACAGCAACTCAAATAAGGAAAAATATTTAACTGGGGCTGGTTAATAGTTCAGAGGTTTAGTCCATTGTCATCATAGAGAGAAGAATGGCTTTGCACAGGCAACATGGTGCTAGAGTTGGAACTGAGAGTTCTACATCCAGTCTACAGGCAGCAGGCAATAAGATTAAACCACTGGGCCTGGCTTGCCAACTGAAACCTCAAAGCCCACACCAGTGACACACCTAGTCCAACAAGACCACATCCCCTAATAGTGCCACTCCCTATGAGTCTATGGGGGGCATTTTTATTCAAACCACCACAGTGGCCTCACTGAGAAGAAATATTAAAGGTGTCCAATGATTCTCAAAGTCTGTCTTTGGGAAGACTATTATAAGGTTTATGTTTAAATAAAGGGCAAGAAGTACTAAGCAGTTGCACAGTCCAGGACAAAGTGTGTCCCTGCCCACCACTGGCCCAGCATCGTCTTAGCTTCACCATCTTGCAAAGCAGTTCAATTAGATGTCAGCTCAGTGTAAAAAACTCTTCCTGTGAAGAAGGGTCCTTCTTTGGCTGACACCAGGATTTCATATTCCCCTCCCCCAATAGAATTGCTAGGGAAATTTAACTGGGTTCCATTGTTTCAATTGTCCAATAGCATAAGGAAAGGATGGAAATGTTTCTTACTAAAAGGTCCTTGTTCCTTCCAGGGTAGTTATACTCTGAGTCTACCTTTACCCAACAGGGAAGTGTGGAAGATCAGGTCTCGCTGAAAACAGCTCTCAAAGGTCAACTAGGGTGTGATAACTGACTCTCGTTTTTTGTTTTTGTTTTGTTGTTGGTTTGGCTTGGTTTGATCTTTCAAGCGAGCGTTTCTCTGTGTGTAACCCTGGCTGCCCTGGAACTCTCTCTGTAGACAAGACTGGCCTCAAACTCACAGAGATGTGCTGAGTCCTAACTTGTTTGATATGACCTGGTGCCGCAGACCCTCTTGGATCCCTTGTCTGTGTAGGACAGGTCTCTGGGTGCAGATGAGCAAAGAGTCGGCGAAAATGACAGACAGATGCACACAGGAGATTGTGTAGAATCTGAATGTAATTTGTCAAGTTGAGCATCGAACTTTTTGTACAGAAGAATAACAAGAAACCAGGCAAGATACATCCACTGAATTACAGTGACACAATACAAAAGCAATGTATACATCAAAAGAAGGTGGGGACCAGGCCTTTGCCACAAAGAAGGGAGCTAGGTGTAAAGCTAGTCTATTGTTAAGCCCACCACCAGGGGTTCTGCTCTAGCAGACCTTCTCATGAATAATGCAATACCACAACCCCCCTATTTCCTGGGCCCTGATAAATTCTTGTATGAGTGTAACTTTTAAGTATCTGTGGAGAATCTCCATTTGTCAGAAGAATTCACCAACTTGCTTCTAATATGCAATGTAGCCTGCTATACCTGGCTGTACTGAAGATTTCTATCTCAGTGGGATTCCCTAGCTCTTTCATGGTAAACCCACCTATTAGCTAGGCCAATGTGTATTCCTTTGTTTTGATGAGATTGGCTGTCGTCCCAAGTAAACACTCTGCAGACCAACCCTGAGCTGCGGCTCCATCCTTTGTAATGCTTCATTAGGTACTGAATAGGTAACTTTCTTACTGAATTCCTACTGAATTCCCAGTTTGTTGGCTTTAAGAATTTTTGGGGACATTGGAACACTGGCGAAGGCTTAGCTATGTCAGAATTCAATCTTAAAAGGCACTTATAATAAGATAATACTAAAAGAGAGCACGTGGATCCATACACCAGACTAACTCAGGGATAGGGTATGAGTATTCGGGTTATGAGAACGCCAAAGTTCCAGGAAGTAAGTTTCCATGAAACTCTTCACCTCGTGAGTGCTCCGGCCTACCAAGCAAACTTCACTGGAGTGTGTGTAGCAACCTGATGTTTAAAAAAAAAAAAAAAGAAGAAGAAGAAGAAGAAGAAGAAGAAGAAGAAGAAGAAGAAGAAGAAGAAGAAGAAGAAGAAGAAGAAGACCAATTCAGCCCAAGAAACCTTTCATGTACTACCCTGACTCCATCTTAAGGATGGAAGCCATTTTGCTAAAAGGTCAAAATAAGTTCATTTCTGGTTGTTGCAAAATTCAAGCTTGACTGTGCTCTAACTTACTTCTGGAATTTTACATACTCTTCACCCCGTGGAGTTTGACTCACACCTAGAACATACCCTGATAAGATGCTCTTTCAAATAATTTAGAAATGTTCAGCCAAGTTCCTATGTAACCAAACTTCATCTGGAAACCCCTAATCCCTAGCCTTACAGTTCTGGAGGGCTATATAAACTCCTGCCTTCAGCTTTGTTTGATGTTATCTTCTGAAATCCCACTTTAGGGAGATAGCCCTATCTGACAGAAAATAAAGTTTGCATAATTTGACCAAAGATTTGTGTAAGGGTCTTTACCCTTGTTTGGTGGAACTAATACCTTCCATCTTTAAGGCATCCCCTGGGAACAGACATATTTGGAATATCCATTCCAAGGTTTGAGGTGCCTCTTCAAGTAAAAAAAAAAAACTGTAATACCAAGCCTGAGAGAAGCTACACAGAAAGGATCAGCAGCTTACACAGGGGTGAATCAGCTAACTATGGCCTAGAACCGCAGGTGTCTAACTCCCTAGGGCCAAGATGTGCCTACAGAGAAGGCTACAGAAACCTCTTCTGTGACTATGTACAAGAAGACTGACCTCATCATGTGAATTTAAACAGAAGCTGTAGTACCTGCTCTTGGTGGGCCTTCTCCACTACTATCTGCTTGTAACAAGGTCATGATAATGATAGAGTTTTTGAGCATTATATTGGTCAAGTTTCTTTAGATTAACAGAGCTTACAGAATGAATATATACTCATATTAATAATATATATTCATACGTATATATGAGACTTATTAGAATGACTTATAGGCTGTGGTCCAGCTAATCCAATAACGGCTGACTATGAACAGAAAGTCTAAGAATCCAGAAGTTTCCCAATTTACAAGTCTAGATGTCACAGTGAGTCTTCACTAGACACTGGAATCCTGTAGAAGTGGGCTCTAATGCCAATGAAGGAGTAGATTTGCAAGTGAGGGTGAAAGCAACCAAGCAAAGAGCCAAAGTGTCCTTCTGCATGTCCTTATATGGGCATACAATAGAAAGTGTGACCCAGATTAAAGGTGGATCTTCCTGCTTTAAGATCCAGATCAAAGGCAAGTGTCTTCCCACATCAAAGATATGGATTAGAAGAAGATCTTCCTACTTCAAATTAAGAAAAAAAAATCCCTCACAGCTATGCCCTCCATGTTTGGATTTTAGTTAATTCCAGACTTAGCCAAGTAATAACCAAGAATAGCCATCACATGTATCCATTAAGGCAGATAGTTGCCAGAACTTTTATCTGCATGATCTTGTTCCAACCCAAACATCCCAATGAGGACACCCATAAACCCCATTCTCATTTTATGGAAGAGAAAACTTAGCTCCAGAGTTATAGATATATCGCAGTGGGTTGGGCACTGGCCTAGCACGCAGGAGATCTCCAGAACTGCATACATCAGGTGTAGTGGGACATACTTATTGGTAGAAGTCGGAAGACTTAGAAGTTTAAAGGTCATCATCCTGTACCACACACTAGATAACAAGTTAAAAGCTAGTTTGAGCTACCCGAGACCTTGCTTCAAAACCAAGCAAGAAGCCCCCAAAGTTAAGAGTAAGAAAAAACATTTCTCAGAGAGGCTCAGAGTGTGTCCTAGTTGGTGGGATGGGGTGGGTTTCCTGGCAGGATGGGGTGGGTTTGTTGGTGGGTTGGGGAGGATGTAGGAGGAAGCTTTGCACCTACACTGAGAGTGACACCAATGGCAGATCACTGGAGCCAGAGAGGCTCAGGAAATCTGCACAGTGCTTTCAGGAAGAGACATTTTAAAGATAAGAAAGGAGGTTGGATCTGGTGCAGTCATAGAACCAACAGAAGATACTGAAAAATCCTTCGTTTTCTAGGAACTGGTGTTCAGTACTTAGCATTCAGCACTTGGCACTTCATAGAGCAGATACCATTTTACAAAGGTCCCTGCTTCGTTGGTGACTTGACAGCCTAGGATGTTCTGTGGACCACACTCTTGGGAAACCAAGGGCCAGTGTTATGGGACTATTTACAGAACACAGTTAGATGGTGGGTTCAAAACCTTGACTCAGAGCTACACAGCATCCAGCTGGCTGAACTCTGGGGAGGCAGAGGTTGTAAGGAATCTTCCTACAGACTCCAAACATTAGAAAGATCACACAGGGACCAATGCTCACAAAGAAACTCCTAAAGAATTGTTCAGAGGTATGACCAGTGTCTTAGACTCTACCTGGAAACAATACCAAGACCTAACCAGGATCTGCAATGCAGTTTTACAAAGAAAATCCCAGAGAAAAACACCACCCATCTGTGTGCCAATACCTGAAACCTGAGTTTACAAAAATGTCTAGGGATGAGATGGACTTCTAAACACTTAGGAAGGGATGCTGAGAGGCTCAAAACTAAACCAAGCAAACAGACCAGACAGTGTTCATGTACTGGATTCTCATCCAGCTCTTTCATTTACACGGATTCCTCCTTTAATACCAAAGTCAATTTAGCAGGCCACCTTTGTCCCACTCTGCTCTTGTCTACCCTTCTTCCCTTCCTCCTCTCTCCTCCTCTGTTGGGTTAATCTTTTTGTGCACTGGGTAAAGGTTACCCTTGTATTATTCAAATGTTGGTTTATCTACCCACAGAGCTGTTTACAGGCCTGACCTTGGTATTGTTATTTTTATTGGATCATCACACCTGCCTGAAGATTTCGTAAACATTCTTCTCCATCATCTTCTGACTGGTTTAATAAAGATCTGATGGTCTATAACAGGACAGGAGAAGAAAAGTGGGACTTCAGAGTATAGATAGGAATTCTGGGAAAGAATCAGGCCTGGGAAATGCTCCAGTCAGACATGGAGAAAGTCAGACATAGTGACTACCTGTGGAGTTACTAAGTTATACAAGCTAGTCGAGAACAAGCCAAAGATATAAAGCACATTTAAAATAAACCTTTGTGATAGTTTCTTGAAAATTTTTGACAATGTGAATTAAGAGTAAGTATTTGCATTGCATAAAAAAAAGATAAAAGGCCTCAGCTTTTATAACTAGTAAAAAGTTATTATTGGGAGCTGGAGAGTTGAGGCGGTCTAACAGTATTCGGCTCACCAAATATAGGGCTAGAAATCCAAACTTAGGCAGACTAGGCTTTAGGCCAAGCCCAGCACGGAAGCCTGGGTGTGGTTTCCTAGCAACCTAGCAAAACAATGAGCAGCAGGTGACAGAAGGCTCAGAGCAGCTGAGATCCAGCTGACCTGCAAGCCATCAGCACCTGCAGGCAAGCAGGGCTTATGAGGACCAGTGCAGAGGGAGGCCTTAATGCTCATGTCTGGCAGAAGGGTAGCTCAGAGCTGGACAAAGCGCAAAGTTGATGGATGTGGCAGAAGCCACCACTGAAGACAACCATGAATCAGAGGCTTGCAACATCTGCTGCTGAGGACTGAGTGAATGCAGGAAGCCAAGATCAGGAAGTCCTGATCACAGAGGAGCCTCTAAACCTGTACAGAAACTAGCAATGCCCAAAAGTAAGAGTTTATGTAAGCATGGATGCAGAGGTAAATGTTTAAGTTTGAAAATAGTAAAAGAGAAACAAATTGCAAGCTTAAATAATAAAGTCTCCAAAGAAAGGCGAGAGCTGCAGAGATTAAAATATATATTTTTTCTATGTTTAAAAAAAAACGCAGAGGGCATTTGGACTTTGTATAATTTTGTTTCAATTATCAGCATAGAAATAATTAGATGTTCAGTAATGGCTGCAATTTCATATATCCTCTTTAAGAAAGATAAAAACAATCTTCAGAGGAATTCAATCTAAAACCCATGGCACCACCTTGTGATAAAATTGCAGAATGGCAACATATAGAGATGCAATACACTCGGTTAAGAATAGAGATTCTACGTGATGATGGCACTTTAGAGCAATGAAACACAATATCATATATGTTTCATTTTGTAGAGTCTGGAAAATTAAAGTACGAACATACTTTGATACATCATACAACTGATACATATTCAGAATTCCAAAGGGCTTCTGCCTTGAGTTCTGAAAAAGAAAGATTCTGAGATTGTACATTTATTAGAAATAGTGTTTAATCTTAGAGATGCCTTTGTAGATAGAAACTGATGATGCTTTATGGCATATATATCCAGTAGAGTGCAATGTTTTACACATTATAGCATAAAACATGTTACAGATATATCTTACAATCCTACTGAAAGGAAATAAAACTTGAGACCTGTGATTCATGTAATGTATGTCAAATAGCCCAAAGAGTTGTTTGTGAGCTTTGAAACCTGGGGCTGAGAACATAGCAGAACAGGCCAGGACATGCCCGGGGAAGGCCCATCGCCTCCCTATCTCCCACCCCTCTGACCTAAGTTAAATGTTAACAGACTGCTGATGTTTAAATGGACCAATCATGTGAAATCACGCCAATTCCTCCCCCAGTCCCACTCCTTTTCTATAAAAACCCCTAGCTTCCAAGCCTCGTGGTCAAATCCACTGTCTCCTATGTGAGATACATTTCGACCTGGAGCTCCGCCATTAAAATACCTCGTGTTGTTATATCAAGGTGTTGCGTTCTATTCGTGATTCTTGGGTGCACGCCAAATCGGGAGTTGAGTGGGAGTTTCCCCACTAGGTTCTTTCACTACAGGTCAAGCAATTGTAAACCATCTAACTACCCTTTAAAGGAAATGTTCATAAAATGAAAGGGGGATATGGCATCTCCCAAAGGCAGATTAAATAATACTTTACTATCTTTCAAATGTTTAAAACGTTGATGAGACAGGTAGCACAGCTCCTGAAAAGCACTGGATTTTAGAAAGGATTCATGAATTAAACCAATGCATATACTATAGGGTTGTGCTAACTTCAGAGTTGAAGTCAAGAAATGTGTTGGGGGAAGAGGTTTCAACAGAAAACAAAAAATTGTGTATTCCTTTAACATTAATAAAGATTTTTTAATTGAAATTAAATTAAAAATCTAAATTTGATGAGGGGGACCTCCTGAAAATGTTGGCTGCATACATGAAAGAAGAAACCAAGAAAAACAACAAAATAGGTAACATAAATGCCAATCCTTCTACGTGGGAACAGCTGGAATACAGGCTGGGACATGAATGTCTCTGCACAGCCAATAAATCTTGTTGGCTACAGAGTCCTCAGGATGGAGATTTATATTGCAGTTTGGGTATACTCTCCAAACAGATTTATAAAGTTTGATGCCTTTCATGCTCAAACAAAGAGCAGAGAATCATCTTTAGATTTGTGCACATTACACATTCCATACATGTTACAGGTTATATATATTACCTTTAAAAGTTTATGTGTTTTCAGAGCCAAAGGTCCAAACACCAATGTAGACAGGACAAGCAGCCCAGGTGATGCAGCCTCACAGACAGCTTCAGTAACTGTTTTCTCAAAAACCTATAGCCATGACAACTTCAAAGGCTTCAGTCAGGACTTCAGTTAATCCCTGCACTTTCCCATCACACCCTGGACAGAAATGTTAACAGCTAGGTCTTCTTGGACTTGGCCAATATCCCAGTTTTTTTTTGTTTTGTTTTGTTTGTTTTTCGAGACAGGGTTTCTCTGTGTAGCGCTGACTGTCCTGGAACTCACTCTGTAGACCAGGCTGGCCTTGAACTCCGCCTGCTTCTGCCTCCCAAGTGCTGGGATTAAAGGCGTGTGCCACCACACCCGGCTAATAAAGGAGTACCAGTCCCAACAAGCCAGACAGGAGTTGAACCTGGAACCTTCTGATCCATAGTCAGACATGTTATCCATTGCACCACTGGTCCGCAGACCCAGTTTCCTTAGGTTCCCCAAAAGATGTCATCACCCTGGAAAGGTGGAAATTTCTGGTTCCTTTGTAAAGTCAGTTATGTCAAATGATGTTTTGCTGGGGCACACAGGTGAAAGGACGTTTTGCTAGAGCAGATATCTGAAAGAACATTTTGCTGAAGCAGACATAGGTGAAAGGATGTTTTTGCTGTAGCAAACATGTAAAAGGACACATGATGTTTAGAAAGAATATAAATATGACCCCACAGACAGTGGGAGGGAAAGCATTGGTTTGCCCTGTTCCACCTTGCTAGTCTTTGCTGATGGCACACATGTATTGGCTCACTTTACACTGCATTGCTGAGCTTTGCTTGCTGTGACGTCATAGAGAGAAACTCATCAAAGAACTTCTCTGTATTTGCCAGGCACTGGCAGAGCCTCTCAGGAGACAGCTATAACAGGCTTCTGTCAGCAAGCTCTTGTTGGCATCCACAAGTGTCTGGGTTTGGTAGTTGTATATGGGATGGATCTGCAGGTGGCACAGTCTCTGGATGGTCAGTCTCTGCTCCACACTTTGTCTCTGTATCTCCTCCCATGGGTATTTTGTTCCCCCTTCTAAGAAGGACTGAAGTATTCACACTTTGGTCTTCCTTCTTCTTGAGTTTCATGTGTTTTGCAAATTGTATCTTGGGTATTCTGAGCTTCTGGGCTAATATTCACTTACCAATGAGTGTATATCATGTATGTTCTTTTGTGATTGGGATACCTCACTCAGGATGATATTTTTTAGTTCCATCCATTTGCCTAAGAATTTCATAAATTCATTGTTTTTAATAGCTGGGTAGTACTCCATTGTGTAAATGTACCACATTTTCTTATCCATTTCTCTGTTGAGGGACATCTGGGTTCTTTTCAACTTCTGGCTATTATAAATAAGGCTGCTATGAACATAGTAGAGCATGTGTCCTTATTACATGTTGGAGCATCTTCTGGGTATAGGCCCAGGAGTGGTATTGCTGGGTTCTCAGGTAGTACTATGTCCAATTTTCTGAGGAACTGCCAGGCTGAATTCCAGAGTGGTTGTACAAGCTTGCAATCCCACCAGTGCCTGACAAATAACAGAGGTGGATGCTTGACTGAGCACAGGATCACCAGTAAAGAAACTAGAGAAAGGACCCAAGGAGCTGAAGGGGTTTGCAGCCCCATAGGAGGAACAACAGTATGAACTAATCAGTGCCCCCAGAGCTCTCAGGGACTAAACCACCAACCAAAGAATACACATGGTGGGACCCATGGCTCCAACTGTATATATAGCAGAGGATGGCCTTGTCGGTCATCAATAGGAAGAGAGGCCCTTGGTCCTGTGAAGGCTCGATGCCCCAGCGTAGGGGAATGTCAGGGCCAGAAAGCAGGAGTGGGTGAGTTGGTGAGGAGGAGGAGCAGGTAGGGGATAGGGGGTTTTCAGAGGGGAAACCAGGAAAGGTGATAACATTTGAAATGTAAATAAAGAAAATATCTAATAAAAAAATGAAAAAAAAAAAAAAAAAGAACTCTCATGAGTTTCCTGTGGCTTCTTGCCACTTCAGCAGTCTTGGGTGATTGTCGAACTTTGCAGTGGCTTCTGGATTCAACTGCCCTAGCTGATTTGTGTGTGGTATCTGCCAAGTGGACTGGACTGCAGCTGCTGATTCATGTTCGGTGTTTGCTAGTGGACTGGACTGAGAACAATGAAGATTGCCCTGAATCACCCCAAAGAAATATTTCTAAACAGATTCACTTCCCCTATATCCTAATAACCTTCCTTTTCTACTACCTCTGGTGTGTGGTGAGCTAGAGGGGAGGTTGAACCTTATTAAAGCAGGTTGAGAAACATTTATGTCTACATCACCTCCAGACAGCAGGAAGCAATTTTAAGAGCATGCTACCTACATGCCCTAGAGGTGGAGTGGGTGGTGTTTGGTCACTCAGTGGGTAGCTGATTAGGGGGTTGGTTACAGATTGTTAGTAGTCTTGGTCTAAGAGGAGACAAAGAAAAAAAAAAGGTTAGATTCAGGGATTTATTTCTCTTTTTCTCTTTCTTCCCTCTTTCCTCCTTTCTCTCCTGTCTAGTGTTAGGGGGAAAGCAGGGAAAGGAGATGTGAAGTGGAAACTTAAGGGTTCTTTGGAAAGACGGTTGGATGGTGTTCTGCTGGGCCAAACATGTAAAGGAACGCTTAGATTAAGTGGACACAGATGAAAGACTTAAGACAGACTCATGATGGAACATTTAGCTGAAGCAGACACAGGAAAAAGATGTTCTGCTTAAAGCAAACACATAAAGGAACACATGATAAAAGATTCTTTGCTAACAGCACACATGTATTGGTCTGCCTTACACTGCATAGTTGAGCTGCATTTGTCAGGACTCCATAGAGAAAAAACACACCAAAAATCTTCTGGTGGTATGCAGCAATTTCTTGCTGCTTCCACAGATTCAGGCTGATTGACAAAATGATGTCAGCTAAGACAAATACACGTGCTGAGGGAAGACGTGTTCTAAGGCAAGACACGTGCTGAGACGAGACATGTAGGGGACATGTGATGTTTAAAAGATATAATTAGGACTCGACAGACAGTGACAGGCTAAACTCGGCTTACTTACAGAGCTAGCTGTACAACGCTTGTGAGTCTCTCATCTTTGCTGATCTTCGCTTCCCTGAGAAAGACACAGCCAAAAACTTCTACTGGCATTCCTCCTCATCCCTCCTGCTGACTCATGCTTAGACCTGGCTGTCTCTACTAGTCAGTGCCACCGCTGCTGATTCATGTTTGCTATTCCAACTCTACCGAACTGGGCTGCTAGTATATCTGTAAAATGTTTGTGAATGGATTGAGCTGCTGCTACTAGCCAATGGACTAACTGCCATTTTTCAGACAACACAGATGAGAGTTGCTCCAAAGAATCTTTCCAAACAGGTCCACTTTCCCTGTATCCTTTCTTTCCCACCACCTCTGGTGGGTGGTAGGCTAAAAGAAAGGTTAAAACATTTAAAAACCATCATTAAAAAGAAACGTTAAAAAATTAAAATTACAGGGATGACAAGAGATAAGGGTGGATTTAGGAATGATAGGATAAAAGGGTAGATTACTGAATCTCTTTTAAGACTAGAAACAACCGCAAGTCTCAAATATTTACATTACTGTGGATTTTTATTTATTGATAGAAATTTAAGGTAATATTTTGCTACAAAATACTGTATATATGTTTCAGCTCTTGTTTAAGGTGTTGTACATATGTAATTCATCTAAAAATGTAAAGTTCTAGTCCCTGAAAACTACCATTACAAGCTGTTTATGTAATTAAGAAATGCAATTTAGTAGTCAGTCAATCAAACTTATGGTCATATTAGGTAATAGTTTAGTTAATTACAGAAATAAGCTTTATTTAACCTCCTATAGATGTTTTCAAAGTTAAGCAGATAAATAGTAAGTAGCTAGAAACAAGCAATTTAGATCTACTTTAGATAAATAGATGGTCTTCAAACACTCTAGAATTCTACAGAGTATGTCATTTAAGATGTTTTAACATAAGGCTTTTAATGACAGTGAGACACATCAGTTCCTGGCAGCACTCTCATTCCACTCCAATGAAGATGATGGGCATTGAAGAACTTTCACATGGAATTTTTTCGTTTGGGCAAAGCTAGGCACTGGGGAAAAAAAAAAAACCCAACTGTGGACACTGAGAATTTGATAGACCAATTTTGCAGAGACAAAGTAGGACAGTCCTTCAATAATTCCTGCTTTACAGAAAAGTCAGTCAGATATATTGGGCCAGTAGGCTGAAGATGGATGCCCAATGTTGCAGAGGAAGCTTGGGGGACTAACCAGGCAGCCATCCATGTCTGTCATTTCTATAGTTTTGGAAGCTGCTGCCTTCAGACTTCCTGTTCATTTGGGTAATATTTATCCTTCTCATGTCTCTGATGGGGTTGAAGACTGGATAATTATAATCTCACATATAAGTTTAAGTTGTTTTAGATTTAAGAAAATGTTTTAATGTGTGAGAAGATGTTTTTAGGTTGATAAAAGCAAGTTGTGCTAGAAAGAGATTTAGGTACAGAACTTTGAATTCACCAAGATTTCCAAATACATATGGACTGGGCATGTGAATGTAATTTTTACCTGATAGTTCTCATAATTGTTCTCATTGTATATAGTTTATTGATGTTTTAGAAAGAGCCTTTTGTTGGACTAAAAGGGAGAGATGTTGGAATAATGTTCACCATGTGAAGAATGTCTTTGTACTATTCAAATGTTGATTTCTGTACCTGACCTTGGTATTGTTATTTTTACTGGATCATCTCCTGCCTGAATATTTTTGTAAACAGTCTTCCACATCACCTTCTTATTGGTTTAATAAAGGTCTGACTTTATTAAGCAAGGCAGGACTTCTGGGCAGAGATAGGAACTCTGGGGAAAAAATCAGGCATGGGGAATTCACATACAGGAACTGAGTGAGAGGTAATGGGCCACATAGCAAATATGGGCTAGTATAGACAAGGTTGTTAAGTTATGTGAGCTAGTTGGGAACAAGCCTAAGCTATAAGGCCTAAGTTTTCATAAACAATGAAGAGACTTTGTGTCATTATTGGGAGCTGGTGGGTCAAAACAGTCTGGCAGTCCTCCTCTTCCTCCTCCTCTTCCTCCTCTTCTTTCCTCTTTCATTTTTCTCTCCAAAAGTAAATGAACTGGCTCTAGTTTGTGGGTTCTCTGTGTCCCATCTCCCTGGGGGAGGGGGTTGAACTATTCTGCATAATCAGCTCATGTTTCCTTCCCTCTCTCTTTTCAGTCTACCTTTAGCCCATTTGACTCATCTAGCCAGTGTTTTGTATCTACAGTTTACATGATGCTTGCTTTCTTCTCTGTTTTTTCTCTATCCACCCAATCTAATCCCTTGCCTTACTCTTCTTTCCTTTGCATTCACACCCACAGTGTGATGGTTTGTATATGCTTGGCCCAGGGAGTGGCACTATCAGGGGGTGTGGCTGTGTTGGAGTAGGTGTGTCACTGTGGGGATGGGCTTTAATACCCTCATCCTAGATGCCTGGAAGCCAGTCTTCTAGAAGCCTTCAGATTAAGGAGTAAAACTCTCAGCTCTTCTTACACTATGCCTGCCTGGAAGCTGCCATGCTCCCTCCTTGATGATAATAGACTGACCTCTGAACATGTAAGCCAGCCCCAATTAAATGTCCTTATAAGAGTTGCCGTGGTCATGGTATCTGTTCACAGCAGTAAAACCCTAACTAAAACACACAGTGGCTAATAATATATCAGTGCACACAGTGCTGTCAGAGCCCCCCTTTGTTCCATAAAATTATTAATGTTTAATGGGGTGACATTTTTTTTCTTTACTATTACCGTATTTTCATATTGGAGTTTCCCATCGATAGTGATTGTTGTTGCATATAGTAATCTACCTTCAGGAGGGTACTGAGGATTGAGCCTGGTGTCCTAAACACTAGTTTACCAGAGATGAATGACACATTAGCCCTATAATCACCCAGACCCTCCAGGACATAACAAACACATCCACCAAAAGAAGAAAGATGACTAAAAAAAAATAATAACCTATCCCCAGATGTACAAGTCTCAATGCAAAAATACAATAAACATAAGAAACCAAGGTATCAAGTCTTCTTCAAAAATCTTCAAACCCATAGTAATATCTGCAATGAGAGTGAGTTACATGAAATTCCAGGCAAAACATTCAGAAAAATGATATTTTCTTTTCTTTTTTAAAATTTTTATTAGATATTTTCTTCCTTTACATTTCAAATACTATCTCCAAAGCCCCCTATACCCTCCCCTCACCATGCTCCCCAATCCACCTACTCCTGCTTCCTGGCCCTGGCATTCCCCTGTACTGGGGCATATGATCTTCACAAGACCAAGGGCCTCTCCTCCCAATGATGGCTGACTAGGCCATCCTCTGCTACATATGCAACTAGAGACACAGCTCTGGGGGGTACTGGTTAGTTCATATTGTTCCTCCTTTAGGGTTGCAGACCCCTTTAGCTCCTTGGGTATTTTCTCTAGCTCCTTCATTAGGGGCCCTGTGTTCCATCCAATAGATGATATTTTCAAACAATTCAAAATGACACGAACTCCTGAATGAATTTCAAGAAAATATAACAAACAGTAGATGAAAAAATGGTGTCAGCCGGGTGTTGGTAATGCACACCTTTAATCCCAGCACTTGGGAGGCAGATGCAGGTGGATTTCTGAGTTTGAGGACAGCCTGGTCTACAAAGTGAGTTCCAGGACAGTCAGGGCTATATAGAGAAACCCTGTCTCGAAAACAAAACAAATACCAAGTCATGTATAAAAGCAGGTAACTGGAGGAGTAAAACTATTCTAAAGAGACACTGTCCTCACTTTGATGATCATAGCATTGACACAAGGTAAACCAATGACTTGGATTTTCAACCCAGGAATCTCATGCTGGTAGAAGGAAAAGACTGAAGCCTGGTGCCAGCCAGAGGGGGAATATTGTCTCCCAGAAAGCTGATGGCTTGTCACCTTGCAGGAGAGATTGGAGATGGCACAATTATGGGAGCTGCTTGGCTGTGCATAATTATGGTGTTCTGCCTAAGCATCTACCTGTCAGGATCTCAGAGATGGACTGGGGAGGTAACAAGGGTATAGTGTGTCACCAAATCTCTGTATCTTTATTCTCAAGGTTGCCTGTTGGGGTATATTTGTGTGAAGGTGTCTCTATATTCAGTTTTGAAGCCTTCAGAGAACTAAATGCTGGTAGATCTCGGTATGGTTATTTCTATGGTCCATCACTGGTCTCATATTTTGCAAATATTCAACTTTCCTCAACAACCTAGAGGTAATATAGAACTGTATTTGATTGGCTGTAATAAAGTTCTGATATTCAATAGCTGGGCAAGAAATGGAAGCCGGGCATGGTAGCGCACACCTTTAATCCCAGCACTCGGGAGACAGAGGCAGGAGGATTTCTGAGTTCGAGGCTAGCCTGGTCTACAAAGTGAGTTTCAGGACAGCCAGGGCTATACGGAGAAACCCTGTCTCAAAAACACCAAAAAAAGAAAGAAAAAAGAAAAAAAGAAAAAAAGAAAGAAAGAAATGGAAGGAGGGAGGGAGGGAGGGAGGGAGGGAGGGAGGGAGAGAGAGAGAGAGAGAGAGAGAGAGAGAGAGAGAGAGAGAGAGAGAGAGAGAGAGAGAGAGAGAGAGAACAACTGAGACACATGTTCACCAGTGGACATGGAGGTAAAAAAGCAGACCAGAGCAGAGCAGAGAGGTAGAGCTAGCCCTGCCTGCGGCAGACTTAGTGCCAGGAATAGTTGAGTTAATCTAGATAACTGGCTGAGAGACTACCCTAGCTAAAAGGCCTACACTTTATTTTTTTTATTGTTATTCTGTAATCTTCCTTTATAGTCCAGTTGCTACCCTCATTCCTGACTGTTCCCTATCCCATACCTCCTCCCCTGTCTCCAAGAAAATGTCCCCACCCCCATCCCACCAGACCTTCCCACTCCTTGGGGCCTCACGTCTCCCAAGGGTTAGGCATTTCTTCTCTCACTGAGGCCTAACCAGGCAGTATATGTGTTGGGGGCCTCATATCAGCTTGTGTTTGCTGCCTGATTGGTGGTCTAGTGTTTGAGAGATCTCGGGGGTCGAGGCTAGCTGAGACTGCTGGTCTTCTTATGGGGTTGCCTCCTTCCTCAGTTTCTTCCAGATTTTCCCTAATTCAACCACAGGGGTCCCCAGTTTCTGTCCATTGATTGGGTGTGACTCTTTCAGTTGCTTGATGGGCCTCTCAGAGGACAGTCATGCCAGGCTCCCATCTGTAAGCACACCATAGCATCAGTAACAGTGTCAGGCCCTGGAACCCCTGCCCCCCACTCCCCAGCTGATCCCAATCTGGGCTGTCACTGGACTTCCTCTCCCTCTGGCTCTTCTCCATTTTTGTCCCTAAAGTTCCCCTATACAGAAACAATTGGGTCAGAGTTCCTTACTATGGGATGGCAACCCCATCCCTCCACTTGATGCCTTGTCCTTCCACTGGAGAAAATTCTACAAGCTCTCTACTAAAAAGCCTCTGTGCATTGGACTGAGCATGGGAGTCCCCGATGGAGAAGTTGGAGAAAGGACTGAAGGAGCTGAGAGGGTTTGTAGCCCCATGGAGAGAGCAACAGTGTTAACAGGCCAGACCCCGCCCCGGAGCTCCCGGGGACTGGACCACCGACCAAAGAATACACAAGGAGGGACCTATGGCTCTGGCTGCATATGTGGCAGAAGATGACCTTGTTGGACATCAATAGGAAGAAAGGCCCTTGGGCTTGAGGGTGTTCCATGCCCGAGTGTAGAGGAATACCAGGGCAGGAAGATGGGAGGGGGTGGGTGAGTGGGAGATCATCCTCATAGAGGCAGGGGGACGAGAGGGAGGATAGAGGGTTTCTGAAGGGGAGACCTGAAAAGGGGAAAACGTTTGAAATGTAAAGAAAATATCCAATTAAAAAAAGATAGAGAGAAAAAAATATACATTATAAAAAAAGCCTCTATGTCATTATATCATTGGGAGGTCTGAGAAAGTTCCACAATAGTTGCCACATTGAATAAATCTTTATTTTTTAACTGATTTTCACTATAAAATCAGCTCATTTTAAATATTTCATTTTATACCTTTTAATTAAAATACAATTACATCATTTTCCCTCTCCTCTTTTAGCCCTTCAACCCCTCCAGCGTCTTCCTAATCTCCCACATTCCCTTCCTCTATTACTACTAACATGTTCACCACTATATATGTATATATGTGAATTATATATACAGATGCACAGATATATAAATATAATG